>NC_140347.1:2406400-3783933 GCF_963514085.1 Chelon labrosus
TACTGACATCCACACTGACTCAACTGGCTGCAGGTGTTTGCATCAAGCAATGACACAATATGACCAAAAGTCTGTGGACACCTGTCTGTCTAAAACATTTTCTATTAGTTCTTGGCTACCTGCTGCAGGGATTTGTTCAGTCATGAGAGCAATAGAGAGGGAAAACACTGATATCTGGTGATGAGGCCTCACTGTTGTCTCCGAACTGAGCATGTCCACATACTTTTGGTCATATAATGCAATCTTCAAGGATATGTAACTCAATTAAAAACATGTTTCGGCAAGTGGAGCCTTTAAATGGACTTTAAGACTTCATACATGTTGCTATGATGCGTTCGTTGCACGCTGCATGCTACTGTCATTACTGATGATTGATTTTTTTTAATTCTCTACATCTACAGTTTGTTGTTGCTGCATGACATACTGTTCCCCGATGACAGTCCACACAGACATGTAAAATGAAAGCGTTGTTTACATTGGCATGGCAACGCAGGCTGGGGAGGCGGGTTCACCACGGCCTCGTTCAGGCCGCCGCCGCCGCCGCCGCTGTCAGACGCCATACTGACTGATCTGATAGGAGCTGCTGGCGAGGACTTTGTGGTTATAAAAGGCAGGTGAGGAGCGACACCCGCAGCGGGTGTAGGAGATGGTTTGTCTTTGACATCGACGCCGCCAACGTGGTCCTGCTTCGGAAATGCTCCTAAAACCTGATCAGAAATGTCTAGGGTTGAGTTCCCGGTCCCCTGAGATGCCTCCACGCCATTTTTAGCTTTCGTACCGTTTGACTCTGAATCACCGAGATCTATAAAAACAGTTGCATTGGACTTGGAGATGAATTTTAAACCTGCTGCGTTTACAGTGTGGTTGTCACTCCCAGGACGTTGAATCTCTTCCAGCCCAGAAACGAAGCCTTGATTTGGGGCATCGATAGAGGAGCCGGTGGGGGACGTGGATGCTGCAGTGGAAGAGGGGGTATTAAGGCCAGGAGAGTGCAGGGGGTTGGAAATAACAGGCGCACTGGTTGGTTGAGTTGATGTTTTGAAGCTGGGCTGAGGTTCAGCAGGAAATGATTCAGCATTCGGGGCAGTTTCTGGATCCAGGCCTCCATCAGGCTGACGGCCTGTTGCTGCATCGTCACTGACGGTCACTGCTGAAGGAGACATGTACTCGTCTGCAATGTGTATCTTTGGAACAACGTCGGCGGGATCAAATAAAGCAGGTTTCCCAGCAGCAGTGAGCTCTTCTGAGGCCTGAGGCGACAACACCGAACCGCCGACAAACCTGGAGGCGTCTGCTGTCTGCGAGCTGTTTGCAAGCTCTGGAAAAACCTCGTCCTCATCATCCAGCTCAGCAGAAACAAAAGCCTGAGAGTGGCCGGGTTTTAATTTGTCATCAAGGAGTGTGGAAGCCTGTAAATATTTGTCCAAGGGGGACCGAACTGTTGTGGGCTGGTGGAATCCAGCTGTCAGCCGAGTGGGCGACGAGGAGACAGTTTCTGAATCAGTCAAGCTGCCTGATTGTGTCAGCAATCCAGACGAGTTGTTATGGAGAGGGGAGAGAGAAGGGGTGAGGAAATGAGAGAGGAGATGGGAGGTGGTAGTTCCGGGTACAGGATAGATGTGAGAAGGGGAAAGAGAGGGAGAAGAAGGTGTGAAGCTTTCTGAAAGAGAAAGAAGAGGCAAAACGGAGGGTGAAAGGAGAGGAGGCGAGGGGGGCTCCTCCTCGCTTCCACCCAAAGCCTCGGCTGAAGTGTGTGCATGCATGAGTCGGCTGTAGCGCTCGCCGTTAGCTCGTGTCAAGTCTGAGTGGTGCGGTGTTGTATAATCCCGGCCTGAAGTGCGCTGGGGGATTGAAACACTAAGCTGTGCACTCGGGCTGAAGTGGATCCCCGGTGTTGGCGCTGACGCCATGACAGATGGATTCAGCAAAGAAGGAGTGAGGTGATTAAATGCATTGTCGTACAAAGCTGGCATCATTGAGCCCATGGAGTCAGCGTGAGCGCTGACTGCTGCGTTTGAGTTCGTTTGGCTGCGGGAATGGGGGAAAGTAGTATTTCTATATGAAGATGTCTGAGGGCGAGTATCATTGGAGGGTGACGCCGCCATCATCGATAGATTGTTAAGGTGAACGGAAGTAGGACTCACCAGCAGTGACGCGAGGCCACCGACTGGACTTGACTCATCTCTAAAGCCGCCCTGATCAGAATCCACCAAGTACCGAGTGACTGACAGACTGGTTGGACCTGAGGAAGGCCACAAAAGCTCTGACGAATTAATCTCTGAGTCTCGCACCTCCACCTGTGAACCTCCCCCCAAAGTCTCCATAGGTAAAGGAGAGGGAGTTGAGCTAAATTCACTGAAAGAGTCGCGTGAACGAACTAATATACCCGACTGAGCATCAGGGGACTGATTGTCCTCTGAGGACAACAAAGGTTTGGATATATTGATAGAGGCTGTCTCTGCAGAAGGTAAGAGGTATTCAGGGAGCAGTGCACCAACAAGTGGTGTCTGAGATTCGGTCTGGGCTTCAGAAAAGACGGGAAGTGACAACAAAGATGCTGAGTCAGCTGTCGTGGCCTCAGACACCTTTTTAAGGTTCGAGGACGGAAACAGAAATGACAACAAAGACGGCTGAAAGTTTTTGCTGACTCTGTCTGCTGGGGAGGAAGAAGGGAGGGAGAGCTGCTGAGTAGGAGGAGGAGCAGAGGGAGGAAGGAGGGAAGTGGTGGTTTGAATTTGTGAAGTAAAATCAGTGGGGGAGACAGATGATGAAGATAGAGTGATGGCCTGAGACAGGGAGAAGGGGGAGACAGAGGAAGATGATGAGGAGTGGTGAGAGATGTCAAAAGTGTTGGTAGTTGTGGAAGTTTTGGGAGAAACTGGAGAAGCAGAGGAGAAAAAGAGTGATCTATTGGGGAGTAAGTATCTGTCTGGACTTGTAGATAAATTGTTAATCAGCTGTGAGTTTAGAGAAGGTGAAGAAACAGATTTCTGGGCTTCCTCTCTCGTTTGTGGTACCGAGGAGGAAATGATCTGCTTTGGGGAAACCTCTGAAAGGAAAGCAGAGGAGCCCTGTTTAAGAGAAGGAGTCGGCTGTGCAGAGAGAAGGGATGAAAGTGAGGGAATAAGGAGGGATGGAGCTGGCTGAAGAAGTCTGTCTGCAGCAGACTGCTTCTGTCCACTGCTGCTGTCTGACACCCGCTGAGCTAATGTCTGAGGAGAGGCTGTGACGGTTGTAACTGTTTGTGACGTCTGTCCATCGTAGAGACGTTCACTTCCTCGTTGTGGAGCGCTGACAGGAAGTGAGGCGGCGTGTTTGTTGTTGACTTCGGGACTCGCGGTGGGTTCCCTCAGGGAGTAAGCGGCATCGAATTCATACAGGCTAAAAGTGCCGCTCTCCTCCACAAGCTCCGTCAAATCATACACGAGCATCTCGGACCCAGACGAGTACTCATCGCTCGGCGGCTCCGACCAGTTGCTCGGCAGCGACCACTGGGAGGCTACAGGTTTATTTTTTCTGTTGCTAAGCACTGATGAAGATGATGACAGTGACAGCGGTGCTGCCCCCATAGCCTCTGAGGACTTCTCTGATCCAGGTGGTAGATCTGAGGTGTCCTTTGTGGACACCTTGAAGGTTGTCACATGTCCTGACGCTGTGTGTTTTAATCCACTTGTGTGTGGAGGCCTGACTGAGGATGGAACAGCAGGTTTTGTGATATGAACCTGCCCACCGGGTGGAGCTCTGGTGGCAGCTGGACGCCTTCCTCCGCTTGGCTGCTTCCTCAGAGGAGTTGAGATGAACCCCAGTGAGGTTTTGGAGCTGCGATAGCCTGGCGCCCTGAGGACGGAGGCTGGGGGCTTCAGGTGGGTTGGTTCAGGTGGAGCTAAGAGTCTGGGTGGGTGTAGATGAGAACGAGGGGTTTGGGCTGGAGGACTCCACTGACCACGAAGAGAGGCTCCTCCAGAGGGGCCGAGAATGAAAGCAGGCCGCCTTCGCCTGTCCCTGGGCATGGCTTGAGCAGTTAACCCAAAAATCTGTCTTCTGTGGTGAACAGGTGGTTCAACAGTCGGAGTCTTGGACTTTGAGGAAGTGAGCTGCTGAGAAGAATCTACAGCAGCAACAGCAGCAGCTTTGGTTGGAGGTTTCACCGTCGTCTCCTCCGCTGTTATTACAGTTAAAAAGCAGATAATAAATGAAGATAATCAAACGCATTTCCAAGTCTTAACCTTGTCCTTCAATCACAGCTAGTGTTAGAAAACTCAACTTTGATCACAGTTTCGGAAGAGTGAAAATAATAAACCGAAAACAGAAGAATCACTATGACTAGATTAGACTGAACTATGGAGGAGCTACTGCAGGAGGTTCTGATTAGATTTATCACGTCCAACAGGAAACACATCAAGCCACCAGTCTTCTTCAAACAGCTGCGGGGGAAATTCTGAGAATATTTGAAAAGAAAAAAAAAAAACAGTGCAGAAAGAACGTTGCGAAAAGAACCAATAAAAAGACCTCTGTTAGACTAGAAGGTGCTTCTTACCCCAAGAGGGAGCAGCAGGAATGTTAGTCGTTGGTTGGTTAGTAGGTACGAACGGCAGCAGAGAAGTCGTTCCTGGAACTGTCAGTGGAGAAGAAAAAGGACAGACGACGAAGAAGTAGGAGGAGGAAGCCAAAAAACAGAATAAGATGAGCCAAAGAAGAGGAAGAGGACGTGAATATGGTCCTGCAGCATTGTCATGCGGTTACGTTAATGTGTTATTTCACTGAAATCAAAGAATTTCACTCTTCATACTCTAGGACAGATCCTCCCTGCTGACTTAAAAAAACACTATTTGTCTACAGGTTGTTAGCAGAAACCAGAGAAAGAATCAAACAGCCCGCTCCAACAAACACATGTATCGTGTCTTCCTATGTCCTTGACAAAAGCTGAAGCTAGGAAGAGCTACTGTTAGCTAGGAGGCTAGGTGGCTAGGACGACTGTAACTAGAAGTATTATGCTGCCTTCAAATGGGATTTTATTTTCCTGTGTTCCTGAGCAAAGTCCATGTGAACAGCGCCCTCTTGTGGTAATCATAACATCGCAAGTGGACATTTTTGATGAGTGGGGAAGTGTTTGATGACACTGATAGTCCCCTTGATTTACTACATTAAATTAGCTGCTCATTAGCTTGCTAGCTTTTCATTTCCTCGAGCCTCCACAGCTTCAGCAGTTTTCTCATCTGTTTCTATCTGTTCCTTACAGTTGAAGGGCCCACTTGGACCCCAAACATTTTGTGCATTCTCACAAAGCTCATAAATTCCATTTGAAGGCTGCATTAGTCAGAAAGCAGTCATAAGTAGCAGAGCATGTTTCAGAGGGCGTTAAAATACTTTGGACAAATGTCAAATGACGGTGACAGATAAAGTCATATGACTATAATTAAATATCTGATCAAAAAAATGGAATCAAGTATTTCAGCAAATTCTAAATTAACTAAAATCTTAAACATCTCCGCCATGTGAGAATTTATTACTTCTCTCTGGCATCTGTACAATATACTATAAAATGTTGAAAATATAATTAGCTCCAGTCCCAGTTCCAAGTATTTATTGACATATTAGCCAAAAAATAAAAAAAAAGATCATTGGTCCATTAATCTTCTAAGAAATCATTCTACAGTTATTTCTTCTTATGGTTTTAAATTTCTGATTGGTGCTGTAGCTGCAATCCTTCCACCGGGTTGGGGAAATGAAGTACATTTAGTTCCCCCACTTTTACGACTCAAGAGTTCCTGCTGTTTGGATTCATTGCATCTGCAGGATTAAACCCACTAAACCAGAGTCACATGGTCTGTGTACACGGCAGCTTTAATAGCAGTCAGACTCAAAGTGCATGCAGTGAGAGCAGTGTTTTATGAAGCAGGACTGTCGCTCTTACCATGCCCTGTGGGGTTAGTAGCTGCAGGGTTAGTGGCAGCAGGTGATGAGCTGCTGGTTGTCTGTTGGGCTACAAGGAGAGTAAACAATCACAGATTATCAGTTTGCCTAAAGAGTCATGTTGGAGGGGAAATGTGCAACATTCTGTGAGTATACGGTTATTATCGTGTCAAAGAGAATAAAGGTGTTTCCTGAATTAGATCAGACTGATGGATCAGGTGTAGAGGTCTGGTGGTAACCTGAGGTGAGGTCCAACTCTGAAAAAAGGCTGACCGCTGGCTTGATGTGTGCCTACCTTCATAGACCTGAGAGTTTTAGAGAAGAGTCCAGGTGACTGGCTAAGAGCACCTATGAAATAGGTGAAGGCTTGAACCGCCAGTCAGCATCAGGGAGTTCTCAAAGTGGTGCAAGTAGGAACAAACCATAAACCGACAGTCAGCTCTGATTAGCAACTCACAGAACTAACAAGATTTTTTTCATTTTCGATCAGCATGTTGTTGCATCCTGTTTCTCTTCTCATACTCTTCTGATCTGGCTTTCTAACCTAAGCTGATCAGTGATCATCAGTGATCTCTCTGACCAGCTCGTTCCACTGCCGATTTGACGCGACGAATCACCTGAAAAGCCATCGACAGAGGTCAACGGTGCAGGACACGCTGCTAAAACTAGAGCCACAGACGCTCACTGGTGGTCCCATATCTGCAAATGGCCCACCATCAACTATGTCTATTAAATTAAGCTATCTTTCTTAAAATGACTAAATGATCAGATATTATTGGCCATTTTAGCAACAATAGTCAACACTGACAGAGCAAGAATAGAGTCAGAACTGTGACTGTCGACACCAGTGTATTCAGATACTGAGCTACCTTACCATGTGCGGTGCTGCCGGATGAAGCAACGTTAGCAGGAGAAGCAGAGGCAGCAGCGCTGGTGGCGATGGTGGGGGTGTCAGTTGGCATAGCTGATTAGCACAACAAGCAGCATGTCAGTAATACAAATCACACAAGCACAAGGCGTTAATGGAACCGGCCTGCTTGGTTAAAAAAGGTACAAAAGTTGTTTCTTGATTTGGAGAAAAAAAAATGGTTCAAGAAAAGGTTTTTGGTGCACACTTTGTTGACAAAGTTTCCCAAAAGCCTCCTTGAACCAATTTGGTTTAAAGTTTTGAGTCAATGAGCGCCGTTATAAAAGGCTTTATTTATTTTCATGGAAAGTTTAGCTGAGGCAAACACGACAGCAGCAAAGCAGCTGAAGCCTTACCAGAAGAGGTGGTGCTGGCTGTGCTGCTGCTGCTGCTACTGGTGATGGTGGCGCTGATGGTTGGGGTTAGAGGCATGCTAGTGGTAGGGATGGTAGATGGAGATGGAGTGATGGAAGGGAGGACTGGAGATGACAAATCAAAGGATGCAGCAGAACAAGAAGGACCACAAAAGTGTTTTAATGCTGACGGCTGCAGATCAGATGCACCTCAAGGTCTTTTTAGGCTGCAAACCTTCAACATGCATAAACTTTAACAACTTGTTATGGATAAAATCCCAGAGTCATATTAAAAGTCTGAATGGAGAATTTAACTGTCCTTTGTTAGAACAAAATGTCCTTATTACTGCTGACTTTCATAAATTCATTCCTGCACCACTAAGACCGTTCACTTGGACAAAGAATGACAGAAAGGTTAATTAACTAATAAAAAGATTTGATGAAGTCATTCTTCGAATGCAGTGGTAGATAATATTTATCTAGACTCGGCCCTCCCGAGTCAAACATGTTCATCTGGACCAGTTAATCAGAGCAGAATTAGCTGAGGTAGACAAGTATTAATAGAAGAAACTAATTCATAATGGAAATGTCTCTTCAGAGGCGCCTGAAAACTAAAATAGCTCCGAGCAACTTTTCATGGGTTCTTAAAAAGGTCAAACACGGCACATTCAGAGGGTTGTGATTTTTACGAGGGAAAACCCATAAAGGATAATTGTTTTTCTGATAGAAGTCACCAATAAAAATCATCAAAACCATCGAAGTGTATCAGCACAGCAAGTGAACAAAGTAAATGAGCATTTAAAAAAGGGATGAAGAAGGTGGAAAAACTAAAGGAGGAGGGGTGAAAAAGAGGGTGATCAATAAAACAAAAGACAAACTGGAGGGAACGAGGATGGGGGAAGGTGAAATCCAGTGGAAATGAGGCATGAGAAGGTACAGACGGAAAGCAAGAAGAAGTATTATCAGGAATCTGCACGAGGACAAGGGCGAGGGTGAGGGCGAGGGCGAGGGCGAGGGTTGCTTACCGTGGGTGCTGGCAGTATTAGCATGGGTGGTGTTAGTGGAATCAGTGGATGAGGTGGAAGCGGCTGGTGGAAGTGACAAGGCGATGAGACAGAGAGAGAGAGAAAGATGCAGAGGGTGATGAATGGTCGCGATGCTTGCACTGTCAATGAACATCTAGAATGAGGAAGGAGCGTATGGTGGAGGTGCACTGCTGCGGGTCAAATATCAGACCCGGATTCATCCCTAAAGGCGGATTCAGACCGCAGGATTAAATACGAACAGGAGCCGAGCAACAACCAATTTTACAAGACGAGGAACTTCATTTCAGTTTCATTTCCTGACTCAAATAGAGGACATAAAACAGGTCCAGTATATGTGCGATGGTAGTGGAAGTGGTGAGGATGCCTCCAGGCTTAGTCAGCTGGGAGGAGACCCCGCAGTAGACCCAGAATTTGAGGGATTATATATCTAGACTGGGCTGGGAACGCCTTGGGATCCCCCAGGAACAACTGGAATGTGTTGTCAGGGACCGTTCGGGATTCCCTACTTAGCCTGTAACCATTGTGACCTATACCCCTGGATAAGAGGATGTTAATGGATGGATGGATGTAATGAAGTGGTTGAGCTGATCTAAAGGCATTTATTTGATTTATTTATGATTTTGCCCAGACATGTTATTTTGCTCATAAATAATCGTTTTAACAGTGGCAGGAGGCTCTCTAGGCCCCATTCAGTCTCACGTCCACATCCGTACTGGGCAATCCAATCTAAAGTGTCGAGGTGTGAACACTGATCTGGTGTCAGTCCACATGTGGAGGTGGTCTGGGACACATGTGACCTCCTTCCTTTGGTGGTGTGAACACACAATGAGTCCTGGGTCACATTAAAGACCACCTACTCAACAGGGCTGATCTGAGGAAGAGGAGTTTAACTCATTCATTCAGCCACTAGTAGAAATGATCACATGAATCAGTGATGTCTGTTCATTAGTAATGAGAGCCTTTTAAAAGATTCTGGTCTTGGAGCTGAGAACCAAACTAAACTAGAAATTCCTTCCTTCCTTCTCTACAATAACTACCATCATAAATAAATCAGATCTTAACATGTGAGAGTCTTTCCATCTTGTTCCAACATCTGGATCATGTCTCCAAGTCAACAAGCAGCTGTTGATGGTTCTGATCCAGCGTAGGTAGAGATCCATTAGAGACAGCAGCTGCTACAATATTCTACTGACCACATGATGGCGCTGGTGATTTACAGACACACAAACTGAGATCAGATCTCAAGAGCTGGCTGGGGACGCATGTGGAGACACATTTATATTAAGACCAGGTAGATGGACAGGTGAGATCCTGTCCTGTGTTGGACAATTGTTTTTTTATAGTTGACTTTATCTTAATTCATGAATTCTTTGTGTTTTGAAACAAACCCATTGTTTTAACACATTGACAAACATCTGCAACTACCATGGTGACAAGCCTCGCTTCAGATCTTAAACGCAATCATTTGCAGGAACTGATTTTTCCTGGATGCTTCCACCTGAACAGAAGCGTCATGTCCTGAAGGATGCCTTTTCTCTGGTTGTTGACTTCCTGCCAGCTACATGTGTGCTCCTCTTCAGCCGAGCCTGCTCTCCACTGAGCAGGATTAAATGTATTACCACATCAGTGCTCTCCCATGGCCCGCTGACCCGCATGGGCCATCGCAGTCATTTATATTCTGCAACACAAGTTGCAAGTTTAATTGGCTCGGCACGTTTTGTCTCATGAGTACAATCCCACAATAACTGACCTTTAGAAAAATGTCCCTCTGAGGACCCGGTAGCTCCACATAGTGTGAGAACTGACATTTCGGGAGGAGTTGGGTCACGTTATCGGCTGGCCCTCAGCTACTGTTCTTCTTTACTGAGTCCAACTGGTCAGTCACAGGTCACATGACCTCCTGGACAGAAGCTGATTGGCCGAAGTCTGTTTTGTCCTCAGGCTATGATTTGTGCATTGACAGAGTTCCAGTTGGAAATGAACAGCACCCTGGGGTAGTTCAGCTTCTGTGGGTCCTGCATTCACCTCTCCACACTCACTCGGGTCATTTAAGGAAAATGTCATTAACAGAGAATGCCTGAGGAGATTCTGGTCCACATTATATGGATGAGAGTGAGAGACACGGGCTGAATACTTATTGGATTTTTATACTTTCTCAGACAATTGAACTAAGAAAGTATAACAGCTGAGTAGAGCATCTGGCTCTTTCTGGGGAATGTCCTAATTTCATCAGATTACATCCATAACTCTGATCAGTATTCAGAAGAACATGCTCCATTCATAGATCCTTGATTCAGATGATGAAAACCTAAAAAAAGAGTCGTTTCTTAACTAAAATCCTGTACCTACAGGGACACATTGGAAATAAAACCTGGTAATATGCATCCACTCTCCCGACAATGAATATAGCAACAGAGGTCAGTGGTTTCACACCATCCCACGTATATTTATACGTTTCTTTGCAATTTAAGTCATTTAATTAAGTACTCAAATGGGGAATCAGTTTAATAGACTCAACTTCAGTTTGTTTTGTTTGTGAACTGGTTTATAAGCACATCTGACTCTACACTGTAGCACATTTGAGTTACGTTGTTTTGACCTCTTAAGTTTAAAAAAAAAGTCGCATTAATTAGTTTATCTTTGGAACAATATTCAGATGTAATTTTAGACTTTCTGACTCAAGGTATCTGGTCATCTGGAGAAGAACCAGGTTTATTTAGAGCTGAACACAATGATCCATGGACCAGAGAGACCTGGACCAGTGAGACCTGGACCAGTGAGACCTGGACCAGTGAGACCTGGACCAGTGGTCACCATGGAGACTACTTCCTGCTTCATTCAAGGACAAGAAATCACCTCAGGAGAGACAACATGAAGACTAAAATTAACTTTAGACTACAGAATAAAATAACGGTTTCTTTCTTAATTTTATTTATTTATTTATTTTAAAAGTCAAATAACTGTTGTTTTTCTAGTTTTCATTTCTGTTTTTTAAAAGCAAACTTGAAATACCAAAAAATGCCTCGGTCAGTTAGTTGACTTATTCCGTTTTTTGTCTGCTTCTATTTCGTTGATGTCTTTTAGGGGCCCAGTTTATCTCTACGGTTTGTTTGTCGATTATTTAGTAGTTTGGGTAAAATAAAACCCATTTATTTGAAAAGTAAATGAGCGCCTGATTGTTTTTGTTGAAATGTTGAAAATTTAAATGACATCCACCAACATTTCAGCTAATACATATGTCACTGTAGTGGATGGAAAGACACATTTTCAGTCAACCAGTTAATAGTGAAGTCCAAACAACATCTGATAAATAAAGATAAATAATCACTCAACAAACCAACGATGATCAATTTCAATTCTCAACAGTGTTCTTCTCTTTCTTCATTCTAATAATCTTCTTTTCTCCATTTGACTTCTACCTCCTATCTTTCCCCATTTCCTTTTTGTCTTCCAGCTGTCTTATCTCTCATCTTACTTCCCGTCAGTTTAATCCTCAGACTCTCTTGCCCTTTTCCTTCCATCTTTTTATTAGTTCTCAGCAGTTTGACAGTATTTGTAGAGTTCAGAGGCTAGAATATGTTCAGGGCTTTTGGGAGCACAGAGGATTCAGAGCCAAAGCCAAAGCCAAGCCTGGTCGGGGTTACAGAGTTTCTCCTGACATGATGTCCAGAATCCATTTTTGGGGGTTACGCAGCTTTAGAGACGTTCAGAGAACCTGGGACTTTGAAGATTTCTCAAGGGCGGAGACTGACGGCGAAAACTATCGTTCTGTGAAGCTGAATGAGATGTGAAAAGATCTGATGCAGCCAAGGTTGAGAGTTTGATTCCCACTGGGTTTACCGGTATGAAATATATATGTGGTCATGGAGAAAAAGCTCAGCTACATATATCATTGTTGGCAGCAGGTCAGTTATTCCATTTCCTGTGTAGTTCAGTGGATAATTCATGGTATAAACTCTGGCAGGGTTCAAACGCAGCACAATGCACATGACTGAAATGCACATGACTGAAATGCACATGACTGAAATGCACAAACTTCTTATCTCATCTATGGAGACTTCAGCATGGCTCATGAAAACTGGCAAACAAGTGAGCCCAAACGTTTAACCTTGTCATCTATTTTCTTACCAATTCCATCCTCACACATTTCTGCTGTCATTTTTTTCTTCTCAACCAAAGTCCTTACATTATAATGCATCTTTTTCAGTGCACAAATTATCAGATTGCAGTCTGCAGGATTGACGGCACCACCGATGAAGTAAAAACACAAACAGGCAATAGTTTTCTGCCAATTCCCCGTTCCCAGTGAATACTGATGTGGTGATTTGCAGATTAAAAGACATCTGGGGTATTACTGTGCTCCATTAGTCTGAAAATGTTTGTTGGGGTTCAGTTATTATGATGATTAGCTGGACTGAAAACATCATTAGCAGTTTGTTATAATCCGCTGCAAGAAAGTGATCTGCAACAATGGTCCATGTTGGGAGAAAGGGAGTTCAGGGGTGTAGTCACCTTTGCACTGAACAACAAATAAATCCAGCAAATATAAAACAACATTGTTCTTCTTTTGTTACTTCTACTTAATATTTCCCCCTCGTTTAGCTCATTACTGACAGATGAGGTCCTGCTGCAGCCTGGATTATTGACGCTCATTAGCAGTTAGTTCTTTATGATTTAAATTTAAAACTGAAAATAAGTTACGCATCATTTCCAAGTCTTATTCTTAGTCTCTTAGAAGTCTAATTGTCTCTCAGTCTTCAGCCCGAATCAGTAATGAGTCTTCTGCATTATTTTCAAAAAGGTAAATCTAATTTTACCTTTGTAGGAGACGAAATAATAATGAAACCTTTCATCTGGACGTCAAGTTTGTACAACAAACAGAGGAGGTAAATACTGGAAGGTGCATCTATTTTCAGAGACAAGGCGTTCACAGTGGAGGCGTGTTGACTTTTCCTACCTGGGCAGCCCGTTCCAGGTGGGTCACAGGTGGTAGTGAGTGGAGTGTTGCTGGGCGGGGAGACGCCTGTTGCAGAAGACAGAAAGGTTCATGAGTTCAAACGACGTCAGTAACACTACTGAATGGATCAAGACATTTAGAGGGACCTGAACTTTAAAGTGATGACTCTGGTACTGATTCAGCCAAATGAGAACTTTTTCTTAACGCAAAAAATCACAAATGTTACAAAACATCATAAATATAGTATAACTTTATAGATGGATGAAAGATTTAACCCCTAAATTGCCAAAGTCACGTTTCCAATCCAGACTGTGATGTTGAACACCAAACAGGATACTCTCCTAATGGCCAATAGTTGGTTTGTCACCATTATTAAGAACAGTTTCCAGTAACCAGCCAGGACTCTAGAGATGTAGAGGAAGCCATTTTAATAACTGATATATCTGCTGCTGAATTTTCAGTTTGGATTTATTGTTATTTCTGAAGAGTTTCTGTTTTGGACTTTTACTCATGTATTTTCTTCCTGTTTTACTTTGAAAAGAGGTTTTATTTCCTTTGTGTTTGGCCACCTGTGTGTTTGCTCCCCCTCGTTGGTTTCAAACTGTGTCTCGTTGATCCGTCAGCCCTTGTGTATATTTATAGCCCTGTCTTTCCCCTTGTTCTTTGTCCAGTCATCTGTTGACTTACCTGCCTGTTATCCAGCTCCTTCTGGAAAAATCCCACCCTTTCTTCGGATCCAATATATAGAAATCTGTTACGAGCCAAACCCACCTCATCTTCGAGTCAAAAGAGCAGCAGTACTACTCAATCTCTAAAGCTCAACCCAACTACCATATGGACTCGTTTCCTTTAGCTTGAGTTGCAAGCTCAGTCTTTCTGTCTCCACCCTAAGCCCATGACTTCAAGTTGAGGCTTGGAACATAGATCAACTAGTAAACTATAAGTGATTCCTTCTAGCTCAGCTCCAACAGCTGCATTAATCAGTCAATCCAACGTGAGGAGGAAAAAAAATACCAAGAACCATTGCCTCTCTTTATTTTCATCATCTGCAAAGAGCAAAAAGACAATTCTGTGTACCTTGGTTTTTACTTTCCTTTTTGGATTACAACTTTTGTTTGATTGGTGTTTTGGTCTTTACTGGCTCACCTTGATCAGCATCTTTTCTTCTTTATGTTCATTAGTCATCATTAAACATCTTTACCCAGATGTTTTGATTGTGTCACCTTGCTGTTACGCCCTCTTGATCTCTAGTTGTGTGTCCTGGATTTGCTCTTTTGTTGCCTTTGTCTTAATTTCTCTTTTGGATGACATCTATTGTTGGACTATTGTTTTTGGAATCTGTCAGTCATCACTGCAGCACCTTTCGTCATCTTTTCAGTTTGATTAAACTCTCGCATTTGAATCCCTCCTTCCCTAGCTACATTGTGTCTGGGTTAGTAATTCAAAGTTGACTCTAAGTGCGTTTATAGTGAAATACAAACATCAATTAAAGTGTCAGAGATGTAAAACAACTTTGATATTTGTATTTCAGTTTTGGACAAAGCTGCAGCCCCTCCCAGGATGCACTGGGTACGTGGTTGGAAGAGCCCTGAATATACTTTCAGTCCAGTAACATGATCATCTTTTTCTCAAAACGTTTGCTGCTTGAACAACAAAAGTTTCCCACACTCTCATAGATTTTCAATCAATCAGATTCTGTGGTTGGTGGCGAGGCGCAGATTGGCTGCTCACAGAGATCAAACCACAGAAGTTTTATTTCAGGGACAGTCTGTCTAACCAACTGTGTGCTTACAGCAGCCAGAAATCAAGCGCTCCTCGAGTACTTTGGCCGATTGAAATGTAATCCTGAGGCCGGCTCCGGCCCACACACACACTGAATATTCAGAGGACTCTGAGGGAGTGGGAGGACGGGCCGCCAGAGAGAGCAGAGACTTTGTTGGAGAGGAATGTGTTTGAGATGTCAGCAAATCATCGCAGCAATCGCAGTGAAAGGAAAAGCTGGAATTTGGTAATCGTAGTTCAAAAGAGGCGAGGAGGGCTGAGAATAGTGCCCAGTCATGATCGACCTCTCTCTTTTGTCCTTCATCCTCCTCTTTCTTCTGTTACTTTTTGTGCTTCACTCCACCGTCTCTAATCATTTATTTTATTATTTTCTTTTCCTCCTTCCATGTTTTCATCACTTTCTGCCACTTTTCATCCTCCTGTCCTCACCTCCTCCTCTTCCTCTTCTCATCCCTAATCTCTCACTTCATGAATTCTTTCTTCTTGTTCATGTTTTCTTTTATTCTCTATTTAAGTCCAACAATCAGAAGACAAATACTTGAACCTTCTTTTTCGTACCAGTACAGAGGTGACCATCACAAAGCTGCGGCATACATCAGCTTACACTAACAAAAGCGTTTGGAAGAGCTGGAGCTCAGAAAGTCCAAAAGACCTTCAGTGTTGGAGTAAAGTCTTTCTGTCTCCACCCAAATCCCATCACTTTAGTTGAGGGCTAGAACATACAGTAGATGAACTGGAAGTGGTGCCTCCCAGCTCAGCTCCAACAGCTGCATTACTGCTGATGCTGCATCAATCCGTTCGTCTCAATCTTAGCAGTACCTAGAACCATGACCTTTCTTTAGTCCCAGCTGCTTCGTGAGCCAAAAATCGCCCCAGTGCATGATGGAGGTTTCTGCTTCTCCAAAGAGAAGAGTTGGCCAAAAGCACAGACACATGAATGATGAGAAACTAGAGGGAGAAGATGAAGGAGATACCAAAAAATCTCTGGAACCAGTGTAAAGTTTTTTTCCAAATGTATTAAACATCTGTAAATGAATTGATATCGAATCGATTCAGAATCAGATATTATTCACTTCGTCATTATTTTAAGAAGTGATGGACATGCACATTAACAACAAACCCAGGTGATGCTGTGCCTAAACTAAAATCTTCAAACACCTTTCAGGGTAAATAAAAGCGTGCATGCTTCCTGTGCATGTCTTTGTCAGGGTGTTGCTGCGGCGACAGTAGCTCATTAACCACAATTAATGTAATGACTCAGCAGTAGGCTGTAATTCACCATCATTAGAGCAAAAACATGTTGATTATCCACGGCGAGAGAAGCCGCCGGCGCGTATTTAGGCTTCGTGAACGCGGTTACTGTAATATTCTGCAGCATTCTTACATAAACTAACAGTTGACACTTGCAATAACACTGCGGCATGTTAACCAATATTCAGTTCATTATAGCTTTTCCATTTTTCTGGGATTAACACCGAGTGCCTGGTTGGAATTTACTGGGGAAAAACATCTCGGAGCTGGCAATGATTTGTGTTCTCTGTTTGTGGTCTGGCGAGGTCGTGGATGAATTCATGCTGCCCTGTGGCGTACGTGACCACTAATAGTGGTACGGAGCCACATTTCTGTTTTGGATGAGGCCCTCGTGAATAGAAACAGAAATTAGTTTTTGTTTGTTTACTACAACAACAAAAAGTCAATCTCCACAGGGCCCCTTTAGCTGTTTTCTGAGCATAAAAATCTCTCCTTTCATTATCTAACAAACCCACTTCCTGAATCAGAACATTAGTGCTTCTGTGTTTGTGTCAATTTCCCCCTCTGGCTTCAATAAGAGATGAAAGACGACCTGCAGAGCACACACACTTGGCATCCACTCGTACAGAAGCACAGCACACACTTCACCTAAGGAACAGTATATCTATGAACGCAGACACACAGCTGGTGACGGCCTCCGTCGACAGCAGCCTCATTACAGACCAAAGATGATCATAAAAATGGCTTCAGGTGGTCCAGAGGTCTTTGGTAGCCTCGTAAAAAAAGGAAACAACATTTTCAAGGTAAACAAAATCCAATATGCCCCTCTGTGAGGAGGAAACGAGTGGAAGTGAAGAGCAGATGGACTGGAGACTGTATCATTAAAATATGTTGGGGTTAAAATATTTAATCCCAATTAATCACAGTTAAAGTCAAAGTTGAAGCACATTCATGCTAATTAACCACCTTTTTAAAAATATCTGTTTTAAAAGTACCTGGAAAGGATATTTTTGCAGTTTGTAATCCTCTCATCAACATCTCAGCTGCTCAGAAAGCTCCGGCTCAGTTTACAACTTAGTTCACATCCACAGGTATCTAAATGTCGATTATGTCCAGTAGAGAGATCTACCTGGCAGGACCACAAGATAAAGTTGTTGTTCATTTCCCCTATCCTCATTTGTTTTTACTTCTTTTGGCTGCTCCAGTGCTACAGAGCGCATTACTGCCCTACAGGGTAAAACGATTAATTCTTGGTGTTTATCGGTCTGTGTCCTTTCTGTTCTTGTGAAACGTCAACAGTCTCCGTCAAAGTCCTGTCCCAAGTACCATGTGACCGAGCACAGTCCAGACACCTGGATGTCTTCTTGTCCTGCTTGTTTTATTGGCGTGTCGGGAGGTTAACTCGTGTGGACGGTTTAGTTTAGATACTACAGGATGGATTACTGCCCTCCGTAGGGTAGAATTATTTACTACATCCACACTTCAGACTTCACTTGCATGAGCAGAAAACAAGATGAACCAAGATGGAATCAACGTGGACAGAGACGATGGAGACGTGGAGACATCTTGGTTGTCTTCTAAGACTCTAGACAATCAGGACTGGAGGAGGACATGGAGGAGGACATGGAGGAGGAGATATTACTTCTTCTTCTTCTCCTTCTCATTCATCTTCTTCTTCTTCTGTTCTAATTCCAGTAGATGTGATGCTCCTCTGCAGTGGTTGATAGTTTGATGTAAACACATGTATCTGAACACATCATTTGATTCAGTCTCCATGGTAACAGTTCACCTCTGATCACAGTCATTGATCAGGATGGAGATATACTGTCCATGTCAACGTGCCCATTGATATGTGTAGGAAGAACAAAATGGTAGAAACACTAGTCCGTGAAATGGAGCCTCCTTGGTGAGCACAAAGTCAAAGAAACGCAGCAGTGTAACGTCCATAGAGGAGGATTTACTGCAGCGCTGATGAATTAGACCGTTGGTTTTAGCTGGTTGTAGTTCAGAAAAGATCATTAAGAGCCTTTTTAAAATGTGTCTCCAGGTCTTTGGCCAAGCAGCACATGGGAACATGACTGTACTCTATTAAACACAGAAATGGATGCTGACCTCAAAGCCATGAGAGAGGAAAACAATAGTGAGGTCGCCAGCAGCAGCAGCAGCAGCTATAAAAGCTCCATTATAGAAGGACGGAAAATGTCAGTGTTTGTGGGCTCTTGTTGCTGTAAAACTGCCCGTCAAAACATGGCAGTCGTCAGACGGGGCCGTACCTGTCGGCTCTGATCTAATCCTTCCTGGAGTCCCAGACTGGTTGATGTTTGTTTCAATCTGTCTATAACAACAGGCCTTGATTATGAAGTGACCTGGAGCAGCAGCAGAAACCGGACGGATGAGATTAACCCTCTAACGCCAAACGTTTCATATTTGATCCATAAGTTTCTGAGTCCTCTGCTCCACCCACATAATAAATACGTCCTCCGAAAACCTGTTTTATACGATTACAGACTCGTCATGTGCCCCCTGGTGGATGCATCCATGCTCTGCAGCCAGCAACTATAGGCAGCGACGTCCAAAATGGCTGCCCTCATGGGAAATCTTTGCAAATTTACAAAAAGTTAAGAATATCATGTATGTTGTTACTGATATTTCAACATGAATATTTATTTTATTGAAGCAACCTATAATTACGTCATACTTCATACATTATGCTAACCTGCTGCTGTCGTCGCTGTGTGCAGGATGATTGTCGGTATCTGACCTGACATCACGTTTAATCTTTGAGCGTCAGCCGCGTCTGTGAACGTTTGAGTCGATATAACACATTCAAACTCATCCTCTGTCTGTTTTTTTTTCCTGCCGCTGCAATTATCCTGTTTCTCTCCAGGGACCAATTAAGCTCCTGTCATCTTTATTCATTCTGTGGTGATTACAGCTGTGAAAGCTGAGCTGGAGTTTATTTACTGCACAGGCAACATTTTTTATTTTTTTTTATTCATCAAATGATAAAATGTATTGTTGAAAGTCCAAAGAAAGCGTTTCAGAGGAGGTTGATTTTCTTTTACATATTTAATTTATCTAACTAAAAATACTTAAATATTCAGTTTCAAAGAACAGCTCTGATAACCGCACTATTTAGTTGACTATGATGAAAACAGAGGAAGACGAGGAACCAGAGAATCACTAATCAGTTATCAGAATTCGTAGTCTAATCATTTCTGCTCCATTAGACAGACTTTATCCACTTCACTTCCCTCTTTAAATATGACTAGTGATGACATCCTCAAAGCTAAGCTAATTGTTTTCAAACAGGTTTTATATCCAAAAATTATAAAAAATGATTAAACACTCACAGATCACTCTCTTCAGCCTACAGTAAAATAACTAAACAAGCTCCTCTTCAACAAGCTACTGCAGCAAAATACTACCTACACAGAAATACAACAAAATGAATTATCCAATAATTAATTATGACTCCAATATTTCCTGAATGACTGTTTGCATCTTCCCCTAGCCCATTTAGTAGAAGACTAAGTCAACTACACACCACTCTTCTGTCAAATCGCCACGTGAAGCCACGCCCCCAAACGATCTGATTGGCCCAGCAGATCTTTGCTGGAGCAGAACAAGTTCCCAACTGAGAGACTTCAGATAAGCTATCCCCATAGATACATGGTAATGGGAACTAAACCAGACTTATCTTTAAAACCTATCAGCTATTTAACTGGGTTAAAATAAGTCTAAACACCGTGTTCACACTAAGGCAACAGATTTGTGGACGACTGAGACATGACTGACTGCTGCCTTGCGGGTGTGAATGCTTGTTTTTCTGTTTGACATTTTCTCTGTGGTGCTGTAACAGCTGTGCCCTGCAGGCAATAAGTATGCAACACTTCTCGATGTCCATTTCTGGGCAAGGGTTCCCCTCTGACATGGCTGCCAGAGGACATTTTCAACCACCTGAAGGTCCTGTGTAATATTAATGTACAAGAATTCAGACTAAAACACATTTTAACACTGTGGTTTTGACACTGGACCTTGTTAGAGAAATACCACTCAGTGTTTTACCTTAAACAAATGTATGATTCAACATGCTCCTCCATGCATCAAAGCTGTTAGCAAAAGCACTCACGTGTACAGGTACATTAGCAGGGTGTTAGCAGCACTCACCACTAGCTGGCGCAGCAGTAGTTAAGTGAATGCAATGAGGGTAGCAGACTGTGAAGAGAAGGACAGATTAGTGGGCATCAGTCAGAAAACAAAAAGAAAAAAAGAAATTTGCATTTTTAGAAACTTGAGAGATCAATGAGTTAATCAGACATGAAGACAAAAAATTCAGCTGATCTCTTGCAACAAACGAGTTAAACAGTCAATTAGACAGCTCATTAATAACAGGCAGGATCAACAATCAGTCATTCAAGCAATCATCTAAGGACGGGTTGGACAATCATTGAGACAGCAATCAGCACAAGCTGAGGGCCGTCTGAAGGTCCAGGAACTAGACAGAGACGTCAGTAGTTTCCATACTTCATGTCTTCCTCTAGCTCTTATGATAAACCGTTTCAGTGCTGTGAAAACAAGACTGGCACCAGAGGATTCTCTCATGCGCCGGTGTCTAACGTCGGCCTCTCATTCAGAGTGGATTTCACGTGGAGATCGAAAAGCTGAACTCGCTGAGCTTAGTGCAGAATCATGCATTTCTTCAAAACCGCTGCGAGTCTCCGAGGCATACAAGCATGCACGCACACACGGACACACAAAGTGGGCAGAGTGTTGGCAGGGTTTTCACTGAAACCACTGTGGCTAACCTCCTGCGGCTACACACTCATTTACAGCGCTTTAACTCAAAGCTACTCCTCTGAGGACACGCTGCAGTTTGGACCAGAGTGTATTTGTGCTAGTGTGTGTGTGCCTAATGCATTTTTGATGCTACTATACTAATAAATACTGTAAAAAATCTTTAATAAACAAGCGATTTATATGCACATTACGTCCTTTCGATGCCATACAGTAGCAGATGTCTGTGTGCAGCAGCTCCTTCACTGGCCAACTGGGTTTATAGAACGGAGTAGGAGTCGTGGCTGGAGTTGATTAACTTACCGGCAGCCGTCTGAACGTACCAGATTTGAGCTGAAGTCTGGTTGTAATTTTCCACCCTGAGAGCAAACAGACTGAAACGCTGAGCTGCTGCATGATAAAATACAGGCTGTGTATTGTATACGTGTGTGTGAACGTGGGACATTTAACCAGAAAACGTTTATGGGACTTTCTTTTTTTCTTCCTACTTTCTGGTGTCACTGTTCTTTCTGTGGCTCTAAGCTAAATGCCATCTACACGTATATGTACGCCAAGGCTGTCAATAGATATTTACACACAATTAATTGCATGGTTCCCATAGTTAACCTACGGTCTGTGCAAATTAATAGTCCAGGTGTCTCAAAATTCATTTCACATCAGCAGGAAATGCAGATAACTTAGTTCTTGCAGAGAATCATCTTGAAGATAAGCCAATCTCCTTCTTGTTTGCTTTTGTTCTTCTTCTGCATGTTTTGGATTTTATAGATTTTCTCGTAGATTTACCACGAGCACACTTCAGATTCTGCTTGCTTTCTATAGTGTTACAGCTGTTCTGATCACTTCCTGATTTCCAAAACTATAGTCGGGCCCAGGTCGTGATAACAGAACATGTGTGCGTTCATTTTGACAGCCCTAACGTGAACACGTGCAAGACATTTGTTCTCTGCATTTAACAAGTCATCACACTAGGAGCAGTGCCCAAAGAACCTCAGGTAGAGCTGCTTCTCTGCCACAGCTCAACACCAGAGATGTTGATTCGACACAACTCCCAGTACACTTGTTAATAACCATGTTAACATGCTATTATATAACTGAATGTCAAATTGATGAAAAATGCAGAGAGCTCTTCCTCTTTGCTGCATTTGTATTTGCCTGATATGAGGACTGTTTCAGTTTGATACTTAAACGACTTGGAGGGATGATTTGAAAGGTCCGGTTGTTTATTGGGACTTGTTTTAAAGCTCTTTAACTAAAATTACACGGTTAAATAGTAAAATCTTTGCGCTGTCTCTACACTTGTTGTGCCTCTATTGCAGCCATTTATCCTCCAGGCCTCCCCTGCAGCCTCATCGTGCGTCACTGCTCTGAGGTCAGATTCTTTTGTACTCACTGCAGCTGAGAGTGGTGTCGGTCTGGGCCAATGTGGACGGGATGGTCCAGTGACTGTTGTCCCAGTCGATGATGTTCCCCACCGTGTCACAGGTCAGTGCTCCAAGCTGCTGCACCGTCATGGCGTAATCCCACAGCCGGAGGTTGTAGATGTTCCCGTTGAAGCTGTGCTGACCTGGACACAAAGAAATCATATGTACTGTTTTATCAGACAATGTTGCAGATGGATCTGTTTTATGCTAAATCTGTTTCTGCATCAAGACTCTGTTGGTTTGGTTCAGCCGTTCATGTGTCTGTCAAAATGAATGTTTTTGTGTTGTTCTAATCATCTGCTTCCGTCAGTGAAAGGTGGTGACATGAAGTGACAAGCTGACGTCCGGCACTATGCTAAGAAGACGCTAGCTAACTCAGCTTTCCCCATGGATCATTAAAGTCATGCCTTTACTAAGAGCCGGTTGGAGGCAAGTGACCTAAACCTTTTGGATTCTTTTTGTATGAATTGTCTTTTTTGCCGCTTGGAAGCAGGAAATCTTCATGCCTTGACCCAAAAGACCAACACTGTGTGGTTTTGTCTTCATCACCTGCTGGGGTATGCATAGAAGAACTAATTCATTTGACTCAAGTTATTGGACTCCCACAGCAACTTGGCGTCAATGCTGCTGGCAACGCAGACCAAGCTGTAGCTAATGACACTCGCAGCGTGAACGCATCCTAAGACTCTACACTGATCACACCACAAGCATCAACGTTACAAAACAGCCAAGCATGGATAGCTTCGTCGTTGTCGTGTCTACATGTCGGTGTTGCTCAAGTACTTATCAACCTTTTTCATGGGTTGTGTGTTATTAACATTTAAACATGTTAGACATGTTAGTGCTTTTAGAACATCAGCAGGTTCTTCCAACCAGGTAACTCCAGATCTCATCTACAAGAATTAACTCAATCTTTTAACCTGAAAATGACCAAACCTCTTCTCAAGGGGTGGCATCTCTTTTTTGCTAAAAGGCTAAAAAAAAAAATTTACAACTGAGAAAATGCATCACAGATCAGTGACTGAAATTAAAATGATGGTAAAACTCTGCAGTAAAACTTACCTCCCAACCGGAAGACTCCACCAGCAGGGACAGTGTGCCCACTAGAGGAGGAGCAGGTCTTGGCCCAGTAATTCCCGTTGAAAAAAAGCGCCACTCGTCCGTTTGATGACGTCCAGAGGACACAGAAAGACTTCATGGAGAAAGTGAAGTCAGTGGGGCTGATGAGAGAGCCGACAGAGCACTCCACGCTGTCAACTATTATCTTCATCCCGTCCTTATCGGAGCCGAAACTCAGGCCCACATTGTTGTTACTGTCGTAGTAGGTGAACAACCATTCTTTCTGCTTGGGAATAATGAGAACTTAGTGAGTCTGAGGCAAAACACCACAAAAACAGGTCCAACAAATACATTTTTAAACACGGATGGTGGAGTTTTTTTTTTATGAAACTCAGTCGCATTCTGATTTTTAGATCAGATGCAGAATTTGACACTTTATTTTAGTGGCTTTGAAGGTATTATGAATCCCTTTCATTTAGCTGTGAACATGTCAAGTTCCTGAAGCGAATAAGAATTAAGTAAAACATGATTTACTGACAAAACTCAACTCATCTGGTTTAAGACAGTAAATAGAAAACTAAAGGTACAGTGACTGGTACTTGGAGGCACTTCAAACCAATAAGAAGAGTTTAAAGGTATGTGTATACATGGATGAATGAAATAAACAAGAACCTGTTTCTGACTGCTGCGCTCCACCTCAAAGCACAGAGTCAGTTGACTGAGCGCCGGTATGGAAACAGAGTTGGCGACCTCTGTGACCTGGCTGTTGCTGTTGCTCACTTCGACCTTCTGGTTCCTCAGCGCTACGGCAACTAGGATGGAGAGATAGGACAAAGAGAAGAGGGGAAGAGTCGACAGCAAGGAAATGGAGGCAGAAAGAAAGAAAATGATGCAAGTGAAGAAGAAACAAAGGTAGTGGCCAAAAATGTGGAAAGGAAGAAGGTGTAGTAGGAACAGAGAAAAAAATGAAATGACGAAAAAGAGGAAGTAAGAAGAAAGTAAAAAGGTGTTAGTAGAAAAGAGTGAAAGAAACAAGAGATACAAGGATGTCAGAGGTAATGAAGGAAAGAGGAGTAAAAACACAAAAATTACAAGATCGAAAATTTTAAATCTGTTACTTGATGATTATTTTAACTGTCATGATGAAGCTGATTATTACACAGAGACACGTGTTTGTTTTATAACACGTTGGCTAACTAAACTAAGGCGTGACTGAAAAACATTGCTGGACTCACACATCACCCACAGGGTTAGTATTTTTGAAACTTACATCAAAGTTGTTTTTTTTTATTTAGTTTTTTTTTTCCCGGAGGAGACCGACGTTTGGAGCTGACTAACAGCCCAACACATCGTCATGCACAGCAAACACAGCAGCTCAAACACAAACACCAGTCGAGTCTCTCCTTCGGCGGAATGATACCTCAGACTGAGTGACACTGATCCTTTCGCCGTCTGCGATGCACAAACTTCTGCTTTGAACTTAAAAGAGTTTCATTTTTAGCACCAATAAGCCGAAGAAACACGCAAACTGGCCTCGCTCACAGATTTCACATTCTTCAAACATCCGGACGATATTACACACCTGCTGCTGGGTTCCTCCTCAGTTAGGCTTTGACACTCGGGGAGAGGCTTGATATCTCTATTACAGACTTAGGTACGACATTTGATTCTTTGCTACGCCTGGAAGTTGTGTAACGTCGTCCTGGATCAAATTACATTCTGTAATTTTCTCATCTTTATTGCCTACTGTACCTCTTTCCTGAGTTTTTTCTTAATTGAGTCGATGGTCAAAGGACAGGAGGAGTTGCTAGGGATCATGTACAGATTGTAAAACCCCTTGAAGCAAATTTGTGATTTACAATATTGGGTTATGAAAATAAAGTTTACTGCAGTACGAGCTGCAGGACATCAAGGTGATAAGTCCTCATTAGTAAAAATAATGCATTCATCCTTATTCACTAGGACCCCTTCAGATCTTGCATTCACCTGTGTCCATCTCTAAGTGTCTCCACCTGGTCTTAATATAAATGTGTCTCCACATGCGTCCCCAGCCAGCACTTGAGATCTGATCTCAGTTTGTGTGTCTGTAAATCAGCAGCGCCATCATGTGGTCAGTAGAATATTGTACCAGCTGCTGTCTCTATTGGATCTCTACCTACCGCTGGATCAGACCACCTCCACATGTGGACTCAGATCAGTGTTCACACCTGGACTTTAAGAGGGACACTTATGATCAGATCAGGACAGATGTTAATTCAAGGTCTGAACAGGGCCTCAGATGTTACAGAACGGGATCAAACCAGATTTAAATGAGCTGCTAATCAAGGTCTTACTTCCTCACAAACAAACCTACATTTGAAGACCCCGCTGTGATCCTGAACCTACCGTGCCGGAAGCTAACACTGAACCCCTTCTTCTGCACGCTGAAGTCAGAAATAAAGGACAGCTCCATCACGTTCCCCGTTGAGTTCAGCGTGAGCCCGTTGGCTGTCAGACCACAGAACTTAACGTCAGTGTTTCCCGTGTTCACCACCACCTTGTCGTAGATGCAGCCCTGCGCCTCCTCCAGATCAAACTCCAGGAAGGAGAGCTGGATGATGAAGCCAGCGGGAGCCTGCATGGTCCACTTACAGGCCTTCGAATTGGGGTATTTCTGGGGGTAGCAGGGTGACGTGATTTCCCCCTGGGCCTCCGTTAGCACAAGGTGACAGTTGATGAAGCTGCAGCCCAGTACTGGAGGTGATAAATTCATCAATGTTCAAAATGTGACAACCTCTACTGAAGCTGTTAAGAACAACAGAGATTCTAGTTGACATGAGGGGACGAGACAAAGGAACACAGGGGCCGTAGAACAGGTAGGGGAGGACGCTACAGCAATTAGAAATCAGATTTCAAGTTTTCAAGGACAAACAAAGCCGAGCCTGTATCCAAGAGACAAGGACGGAGGAAGGTTTTCAAGAGGGTTACAAGAACTTCCATGGTTCAGGAGGCAAACCAAAGACAAAGGACAAGAGGACAAGATGAGAGAAGACAAGTAGTAGTAGATTAGGAATTATCTTTGAGAGACCACACTCCAGGAATCAGATGAAAACAAAGACGGGACGAGACAAGTTAGCTCGAGGCTCAGCAGCAGCCCAGAGAGGTATCAGTCAATCAATCTGTCAACTCAGAACCGATTGATTGGTCAAGTCCACCATAACCACACCTAACTCCTGCATCCATAAAGGTTTCACAAAAACACCAGCAACAGAAACCATGCACATGCAGAGGAATCCTGACAGATGTGGAAAGAAGTCACCGTTTTGAGGAAAGCAGTCAGATCCTTCCGTTTTAGAAGACAAAAATAAAAAATCTAGAATAAAAATGGTGTAGCAGATGTCTTTTGAATAATACCGTACAGCAGAAGTTCACATTGCCCCATTACATTTACAGTATATTTGTATTTGCTGGCTGAGATTCCATGTCATGTCCTGTCAGACTCAGAACCCGTGGAACGTTGGTTTGTGACAAAACGCTGCTCATGATTTTTCACTGGAAACACGAAACATATACCAGCCTTCGTGATTTTCAACAACAGCTGGAAAGAAGAGCCTTCCCTCACAAAAAAAAAAAATAATAACAGACAAGAGCTGAAGTGGAAAGTGGAAAGAATGGTTTCCCTCTCTCGCTCGGAGCAACAATGGCCTCCGTTGATCGCAGGCTCGGCCTTCAGCGCAGCCAAAACCACAGCCGACGTACTGGAAACGTCACAAACACCAGTCTGTATGTGTGTGTGTCACTCACAGAAGAAAAGCTGAGTGGAGGCGCATTCTTCAGTAATGTCTTGCTTCATATTCATTACATTCAGAAAGAAGCTAATGAAGTACTTCAAGCTCACTTTTCACCATCAGTGTTTTTTTTTTTTTTGAATGAATGAGTTAAACTCATCTTCCACAGATCAGCCACATGTGGACTGAGACCAGATCAGTGTTCACACCTGAACCTGTTTAACCTGGACACTTAATAGTAGCTCTTCCTAGCTTCATAGCCTCCAGGCTAATAGTAGCTCTTCCTAGCTTCATAGCCTCCAGGCTAATAGTAGCTCTTCCTGTTTCCTCTTTTGAATGATGTATCCAGACTACTGCCACCTGCAGGTGTAGAACGTATTTAATCGCTGCTCGTTGTCTTTGTGCATTCTGTATAAACTCTGCACGTTTAATTTTCACTCAGGGACTAAATGTACTGAAAGCTGAGAATGTTCTACGGGTGATTTAGTGGTGACGACTGTTTCCATTTCCAATAGACGTGCAAACAAGAAGTTTCCTGTGCAGAGAGCAGAGCACACATTTTCACAAACTGCACCGACACACACACACACACGTACAAACGTATTCACAGCAAACAACCTGCTAATCTATAGTCAACCCCATTTCCAGTCCTTCTGAGCGTGCTCAGTGTGTCTGTGTGAGAGACTCTGCTGAACCTTTCGCTCCCATTAAAGTTGTTCAGCATGAAATTTCAGGAACATTTGGATGTAACATCAAAAAGCACCGGATTTTCTTTTTTTTCCCCTCACTAATGGAAAAGTAGAAGCAGCTTCTCCATTCACATACCGACATCCCTCGTTTCCCAGCACACACACACTCAAACCCGGGTTTCTATCTTTGCAAAGACATAATGCATTCCCTTACCCCCAACCCTAACAGTAAGCCTTGCCCCAAGATCAAGATGACAAGTTTTAACCCTCAAACAGTTTTGTGTCCCAGAAAAATGGGCCCCAAAAGGACAACGTGGCCCGACAACGTTAGTATTGCATAAGAGTTTGAGCCCCACAACCTGATAAAAACAAGGACACACACACACACACACACACACATACACACACACTCAGAGTAGTGTTCCCTCTCTCTTAGGGAGTGTAGACTTCTCTTGCTCTTGCCCTCCGTCTTTCCTGATTCACTGATTTCATTCAGCTCGTTAGAGTAAGTAGCTTTGTGTGTCTGAAAGCCACACAATTCACCCCCTCCACAAAAAGCCTAAAAGCTGCTGCGTCTCAAGTTTCCCCTGATCCTCTCATCTCCAGCGTGACTCTGGAAGCTGTGAACCTTCAACAGAACTGACGCTCTGATGTAGATGCAGGAAACACGAGAACGCTCACAGAGAATCATTTCATTTAAAAGACGAATTTACAGATTTCGCTCTGCACTTCATGGTGCCAGATAAAAACGGATGCAGCAGAACCACGGACTAGAGGTCTTCACTGGTCCACTCGACCCACCGACTCGATTCTGACAACATTTATTTGTTGGTGCAGGAGGTGGAATAAGTTTGTGAAAGAACATCATTTTCTGTGGTTAACCCTCACAGATTTACTTTTCCACCACGGCTGCTTGTTAACTGCATCTTGCTCTAAGTGTGTTTTCACTGGTGGCTGATTGCATTTTGGATTTGATCTAATTATCATTGGGCTCCCCTTCACTCAACTGACAAGGTACACTGGTGAAAATGTATGCATTCTAATTAGGGATGATTGACATAATTATGGAAAAAAAGTTTATTCTCCACAGACCATTGACAAAATCATCAAATTGACAAAATGAATATTAGGCCGATTAACCAACAGTGTTCTTGCCCCGCCTGTTTTATCAAGAACACATCTGGAGGTAACTTGTGTGGACAGCCAGGTATCCCAAAATGCCTTCCACAGGTCCTCTTAGTGTTTTGGACCTCTAAAGACCTCTACTCCGTCTTTATTTAATCCATTTCTCATGAAAATGTGTCATCTACCAAATTTAACTCCATAAATAGTTTCTATATTTGTAGTTCCTGCTTCATTCTCTGAATCAGTGATGCTACTTTTTGCTGTGCAGTTTCGCCTGAGGCTGCATAAGATCTGTGCAGCCTGACAGTTAGCTCAGTGGTGATAAAACAAAGGTGGCAAACAATTGTAACTGATCATTTCCACCACTTCTAACAGGTTTCAGCTATGGTCCTTCCTCGGAGCATGAGTACTGTTAACACCAAGTCACAACAACAGACAAGAAGAAGCCTCAGAAGACCTCAGGAGGAAAACAAACCACATTTTCATTTAGAAATCAAGAGCAGAAAAATACAGCTGCTGTAATCCTAAAGCCTGTGGGCACCAGCGTGTCAAGACTCTTGTTTGCCTTCCTGTTTGGCTGCGTTTTACTCAAACACACAGACTTCATTAACTAGAACAGAGGCAGTTTGTAATGCTTCTGTTTACTGTCTGTGAATATGTGCTGACTTCATAGTAAATCTACCTCTATTGCTGAGGCCTGATGGGGATTCACTAACAAATCTGTTGATTCCCTCATTTTGCACCAGCAAACACACTCCCTGTGAGTCTACAGGCCTGAGAAACAAAGAATAGATTTGTCTTAAAGGGAGATGGTGAAATGAACGTACAACTGACTGAGTGCTGACCGTACAACTGATTCCACAAGAAGACCGTTGTTGAGTTTCTGAGAGCTTACTACAAACCAAACATCCTACAACTGTATCTTATTGCAAGCGCCTCCTGCTGTGGAGGAAGCGTTGCTGCCCCTGGCACACTGGAAACCACTGTCGACCCATAAAACTGGTCTCCTGTCCCCCACTTATCCTGCATCTGTCCTGCATTACTGCCGGACACTGTGGCAGCGCCGCCAGCTCCACCATCTTCATACCATTAGCTGTCACCTGCCCTCCATTAGCCACCAGAGAATGCTGCTGCTGTAACGACGTACAGTAGAAAGAAATCAACGCTTTTCAGTGAAAATCCATTCAATCTGGTATAATTTGGCTAAATGTCCATTTTCCAGCTGTGGACAGACAACAAACCGAAGACAGATGTACTGTCTCTGTAACTGTAGCTCTTCGTAGCTTCCTAGCCTACACAGCTTGTTTTTTCGGGATATATCATGACCTGGATGACTGAGGACCTTCAGTGCCTTTAAAACAATTAATTGCTCTGTAATGTGATGATTTATGTCATGGAACCTGCTGTTGTCCCCTTAAGGTGTGACTGTGTAAACGGACACACGCCTCTAAATCATAACTTTGTTTAACAGCTGACTCTCTAATGGAAACTCTTCCTCTTTTCTCTGCTTTTATGATTGACTGCATTTCTGATAAAAGCTGCTGTGTGAGTGTTTGTGTGTCGACCGATCAGGATGAAACACCAGCAGAGGAAGTCCACCCATGCAAATGTGACTGAGCTGATAAGCAAATGTGGGAAAAAACGGTGAGAATTGTTTCCCAATACTGAGCTCAGAGCTGAGATTACAACAGGATGACTTCATGCTGGGAGTGACTGAGGGGTAGCGACAGATGAACCCTGGGGTTTCACCTCATTTCTTGTTCTGCTGTCGCTTGTTTCTACTACTCTCTTTCCTTCACTTTCCTCTCCTCTTATTCCCTCCTCCGTCTTTTTCACTGTCGCTACTTTAGAGAACAGACTCTTGAGTTCTGGTCCGGCTTGTTCCCTGATAGGTCAATCCTCAATGAGGCTTTGGCCGCACAGGAGAAACATCATGAAGGAGAATGGACCTGAAGATGTTGACAGATGTTCAGAGGTCGGGTGGAGCCACTGTTTAGACTGAAATGGTGTCATAAGAGTTCCTTTCTATTTATAGAGCTGGAGATAACCTCTGCAAGTGTAACTCCACAATCAGTTCTTACTTTCTGGAATCAATTTTACTTTCATGTGACCTCATTATGACCTGTCCAGGGTGTACCCCACCTCTCGCCCGATGACAGCTGGGATAGGCTCCAGCAGACCTCGCAACCCTTCACAGGAGCAAGCGGTTACAGAAGACTCCCCCATCTTCCTTTGTTTGTATTAACTTATCAGTTTGAACAAACAAGTCAATGACACGCAAACAGAACTGGGGGGATTTACACATGTCTCTCACACTTGGGACAAGCAATAAAAGAGTATAATATAATAATCAGGAAACCCCCTGTTGGAGCAAGGACAAGATCCTAGTCCAGAAGTGGTCTGATGCTATCTCTACTATTACATCCACCTGGTTTATGCCAGGTTTCCAATGTCCCAAAATAATTATGAATGCTGGGATTAAACCAGCCATGTAGTATTTGGTATTTGAAGGGATAAGACATGGAACCATGGCAACTGTTGAGGACAATAACAACTTCACTCCAAAAAGGTGAAACTACAGAATATTACGATGGAGGGAAGTTCCTACTACACAGTTTGACATTTCTGCATAAAAATGACTCAAAACATCAGTAGATGTTCACACAAGTCCTTAAAGTAGACACAGAGAACCCAATCAAACACACTGTGAAACTGAAATACTATACTATATTTGTTTATGCAGGGAATGAGCCAATATTACATATCAGAGAGGTGCTCCTCTAGGATTCAATCAGAGTCCATGTGTTCAGAAGTGTTTCCATCAATGTAATGAGACTCAGGTGTGGTTCAGGTCCTGGTTCAGTTTCAATAAATCAGGGATTTGTCTCAGAGAAAGAGTTGTTGTTGCTCATCAGGCTGGAAAAGGTTCCAGAACCATCTCTAAAGAGTTTGGAACCCACAAATAATCCACAGTCAGACAGATTGAAGACGACTGTTCCCCTCCACAGGAGTGGTCCACCAACAAAGATCACTCCATAATAGTCTGATAGGTCTCAAAGGAACCCAGGGGAACTTCTAAGCAGCTAAAGGCCTCTCTCTCATTGACTAATGTTAATGTTGATGAATCCACTCAACAACCATGGTGTGATGGACAAAGACACTGCTCTCCAAAAAGAACATTTCTAAACATCATGCGGACAAGACAGAAGACTACTGGGACAATGTTTAGTGGACAGATGAGACCAAAGTAGAATAGTTTGGTTTAAATGAGATGAAACAACACTGCATCATTCTAGCATCAGAACCTCATCCCTCCATCAAACATGGGGGTGCTAATGCCCTGGTTTGGGCCTGTTCTGCTGCATCTGGGTAAATACGGTATAACCTTCCCCTTCTCCGCTTGTGTTTCTCAGTGTAATAAAACCAACACACCTCCTGACTCTGTGTAAGAGCTGCTGTTATTTCAACGGCGTCACGTTAAAGCCTCCTCTCTGGCTGTAAGTCACCTTCAGCACCGCTAATCAGAGCAGACATAAAACTTTACGGCTTCCTCGACGCTCGCCGATGAAAAGGACGCTCTGCAGCTGGACGGCTAACTAATGGAGAGGACAGAAACTGTATATTTCCTGTTAACGTCTCTGTAAATTCCTGTTGCAGCGCGATGAGTTAACAGAGGAATCATTATTAAGGAGTGTGTGTAATGACTGGAGGATTAGCGCTGGCACTGACGAACACATTTACATTTAGATGGCTGGATGGTTTTGGCAGCGCGGAGGCAGAAGATGTTTCCAGAGGAATTAATTTTATGGCCCTGACAGTATTGTGTCAAGTGTTTTTTCTCCGCTATTAAATTCGGCCCGTGTGTGAGTGTTAATTGGATTAAAGCAGAAAAATCAAAGCCAAGTCAAATCGAATGAAATTAAATGTATTTACAGGACGTGTGATGAAGCGTATGGTTTTGCTGACAGAGTCAAAATTAGGACTATATTTGCTTTTATTTTACAGGCAGAACGAGAGGAAATGAGAAAAACAGGGACAAGAAGGAAAGGAAATAGTCAATATGGAAAACGGTGGGAAGGAAGAGTTGGGAAGGAAGTTATGAGAGACATTAGGACGAGAATGGACGCATGGGAAAAGAGAAAAGAAGGGAAGAAAGCAACAAGTGACAGGTCAGATTATCATTTAGGAAATGAGAAAACAGGAAGTGTAGGACACACAGGAAAGGAGGTGAAATCTGGTGACGGTGATGAAGTCCCAGAGGTCTCACAAACTGTGAACAATGAAGTCCTGATGAGAGCGAGGACATGTGTTTGTGTCTCTGAGGACCGAAAAAAACCCTTTAAATAACCTCCTCTCTAAAGCTCTGTGTTTAAACGTTGATAAAGGAGTCAATATAAAACCTCCTCTCATCATAAACTGTTTCCATGGAGACCGAATAAAATGATGTGATTGGATACACGCGTTTACGTAAAAACATCAAGAGGAGCATCACATCTACTGGAAATAGAGCAGAAGAAGAAGAAGAAGAGGGAGGAGGATGAGGAGGAGGAGGAGGAGTAAACGAAGGAGGAGACCTTTGACCACGCCTTTATTGGTATCATTTTTCATTGACAGTAAAAAACATATGTCTTAAAAAACTTGGAACGTGAGATTCTTCATTAACACAAGACACCTTGAACTCATCTAAATCATAAACCATCTAATAAAAACCACCAGACCTTTAAACATCACTGCATTTGAGTTCCCCTTGTGAGCCAAACGCTCATCTCAGCTTGGCCCGTGAAAATAAATAACTAAATAAAAGGAGACGTAGATAAAGTAGAAGTATATTCTCCTTAGAAGTCTTAGAAGACGACCAAGATGTCTCCACGTCTCCAACGTCTCTGTCCACATAGATTCCATCTTGGTTGATCTTGTTTTTCTACCTCCATGTTTCTGTCCCTCCTGGAAACTCCTCACCTGTAAAGGTTACCACCTCAGCTCTGCACCTCATCCATCAGGAGGTTTGATTGTGATTATTAGAGGAACACTTTCTCTGAGTTTAGTCAAGAGCTCCAAACTAAATCAGGAAAAGGTTTAATAATACAGCACTAATTTAAATCTCCATTAATGTGTTTTTTGTTTTGTTTTTTATAATGACAAAGAAAATATCCAAAATGCATAATTTCATTTGCATAATGGTTTGTGTTTTGCAGGAGAAGAAGAATATATAATGTAATGCAGTTTACTTAATTATCTGAGACAAGGGACAAACAAGAAATAGGAAACAACCACGACCGAAAAAATAATAAAAATGAAAAAGGAAAGTAGGGTTGTTTGGTGGCCGCCTTGCATCAACACTACTATTCAGTTTACAATGGGACTTGTAAATAATACTCCACAAAGACATCCAGATCTTCCTAAAGGGTTATTGTTTCAGAAAATACATAGTTTCCCTAATCCGTTTTACCAATAATGTGTTTTTACTAGAATGTACTCACACATCAAATAACTGCTGAGGACTCATGTTGCGTAATTTAGTGTTTGTATTAAGTCACGTTGTGGGGGTGTAAATCTTTTAATGTGTAAAAGTCATTCTTGTGATGAATGATGGAGCTGGCTGTGGGTGTGGTTTATGGCCGTGGTCACAGTGAGGAGTGGGTTGTGGCTACAGGTGTCCTCACAGCTATATACAAGGACCAGTGTGTGTGTGTGTAACACTTTCATTCACCCTTTACTAACACTTTAAAGATGTTGGTGACACAACCAGTTCATACAAACAACACTTCGCTTCAATTATCAGCCTCCATGTAAAGTGTGAAACACGTCAACAAGCTTCAGGCCTATTACCACCACCCACACTGTGTTTCTCTGACTGTGTGTGTGTTTGTGCGTGTCCGAGGACAGAGGGCTGCTTTGTCCGACCTCTCTTCATCTTTTCTAATTACATATTTTGCAGCTGTCGTTCAGCTGAACGTTTTTGTTTTATTTTATTTTATTGATGATAGCAGTCAATGAAGAACATTTAAATAGGTGAGAAAATATAAAGTTGAGAAACGTCCTAATTTAAATCCACACCAGGGGTGACATGTTTGACGCGTTCACAGAGAGCATTCTTCTTCTTTTGCTGCTTCTATTAGCGCAGAAATGTCTGCACCTAATCATTAAAGGTGTTGTAAAGTTGTTCAGTAAATCACATTTAATTGGCTGATTGATTGATATTATTAGCCAGACCAACTTACCAAAGTTTTTGTGGTTGACATGTTGGCAACTGACTCTGCTCAGATCATTGGGGGCGGGGCTTAATGTAGTGATAGATAGAAGAGTTGTCATACATGTCATGTTAGTGCCTTGCAGCTGAATTTGTTCACAACTAAACGGCTCTGAAATCATTAAAGTCATTGTCAGTGAATCATTTCTATCTGGAGTCAATGTAAAATTTTAAAGTTTAAAACCTTCTCTTATACCTGGAGACAATTCTCTATGACATTCTTTAAAACACTGATTCTTCCCAGTTTTCAGCAACAGAACTCCTTCAGGGAAACGATGTCCAAAAAGTGTAACACATCTACAACACAAATACACTCACAGCTACAGGATCCTGATAGATATTTGTTTTGTATTAAATGCACAGATGGAAGTTTAAGGGATTTAAGATTTATTTGCTAAAGGAGGTCATTGGTTACTGCCTGACTCAGTTCAGCTCAGAATCTGGAGCAAAATCAGTTCCCAACAGAGAGACTCCAGAACAACTTTGAAGTTTAAACTGTAGCGTAAGTTGGTCTGGCTTCCAGGCTAGCCAAAGGCTTCAGTCAACAGGGCTAAGGATATTTACAACAAACCCTGGGCGCCACTATCTCTGTTTTATGAAATGCAAAAGGAACAATCTTAACCTGATCTTAACCAGATCTCAAAGGGTTAACAAGTTCCACAGTGGAGGAAAAAATGTGTCAACAAATTTTACAGTCGACTGACGATGACGCAACTTTGTCTTTGGTAATCCATGTATTCACTTGGAGAATTTTCTCTGGGAGACACTGGCGTCCATAAAGTCCTGTTGAACAGGACAGCCGGTAACATGAGAGTCACGTGACTAAACTTTACGCCAATGACATGAAGAAGACGCTGCCTCCTCCAGCGAAGGCAGCTCCGACATGTGGGTACACTTCTCTGTCAGAGGAACTACAACCCAAACTACTGTTCCTTCACCACATCTGACGGAGACGGAAAACAAAAGGCCTCTTGTTTCCTCACTGCTGTGGGAGACGCGAGGCTGGCTCTGCTACAGAGTGGCTTTTTTTAAAAGGAGCAGCAATTATTAAAAAATGAGTAGAGCAGTTTGGGAAGTGTGTGTTTTTTATTCACTGCAGGCAGATTTACAGAGGTAATGCTCTGATGAGGTGGCATGAGGACATTTTTAGTTTAATTAGCACTGTGGTTGGGCTTTGTACCGACCAGATGTCAGAAATATCGTCAGCCAGCAAAGCTCTGAAACATCTGAAACTACAGCAACACTGCAGCCAGGTTTATGTCTCTGTGTCAGATCTATGTCGTAGCCTGGCCTCTCCAGAAATGTACCAACACACAACAACTGTGACTGGTCTGAAAAACATGTCTTTGTCCTCATCTCTCAAAGACCAGACAAGTCTCAGAAAATGTTCTGCCTCCTTCACACCATCTATTCAGATGTCTTCTCTCTTTTCTGTGTTGCTGTGATTTCATGAGCTGCTCACTTAGAAGAAACACAACACAGCTGATGAGCCACTATCCAGAGCTGATATTCCAGGCCTATAGGTGGCGCTGTTTCAGTTTCAGAAATTCACCAAAAACGGAGAGGAAGAGGCGGAGCATGCGCATAAAGCTCGAGCGCTGTTTACAAATCGGCATTAGAAGAAACCAAACTCAAGGAGAAGAAGACGACGACGATGGCGGCTGTTGCAAAGAAAGCAGAGTCTTTTGTGTGGACCGACAGCAGGAACACGAGCATGTAGTCCGCCATTGTTGTAGATGTTGTTATGAGACGTCTCGCGGGATATAAGAGGTGGAAGGCTAAGCTCGAGGGGTGTGGCGATGACATCGTTGAAACGCAAGTATGCGTCTTCGCCATCCAAACGAACACTCAAGGGCTGCGTTTGCGAATTTTTCCACACTGGGACCAGGTTTCAGGAAAGTCCGTTTTAAGGCTATGCGTTTACAGGATTCGTTTGGACGATCGGCCAAAACGATGCAAAACATCCGCGTTTAAACCAAAAAGCGTCTCCGTGTGGACGGCCTCTGAGATCAGATCCCAAGTGCTGACTGGGGACACATGTGGAGACAGACCAGGTGTTCCTCCACAGCCAATGACTGTCAATCAGGAGCTGATTCCTAGCATACTGAGCTTGTCTTGTTTCTGAAAACTCTGATAAGTCCACCAGTTAAAGGCCTCCTAGACCAACCAGTTACTACTGTGTTATCTTCCACGAGCAGCTCGGCTAAACAGTATTAAAAAGGTTAAACATGCTGTTGATGCTGATGCTGTTCAGAATCATCGGGCCACAGTGACTGACCGTCCATAATAACAACTAATCAACTATCTCTGTGCTTTGAATCCACCATTTCTTTGTCTGCAGAATAAAGCTGCTTTGCTTTTCTTTCACATTTTTTTTGGTAACACATCTTAACGTGTGGAGGACGTATCCCCGTAGACAAACAGTAGGATTATATTCGGTGTCAGATGCTAACAGAAGAAGTTAGAGGTCAAATCGGTTTCTTTTCACCCCTGAAAACTGCAGAGAGGATTGTTTTAAATGTGTCCTTTCTTTTGCATCTTATCTGTCTCCAGGCAGCTATCAGTGTCTCTCATTGTGACTCGAGGAGCCCGGCGATCCAGCAATATCGCGTAACTTCTACTTTTCAACAAAACAAATATACTAAAAATACCTGCAGCCCTTTCCAGACTCTAATCCTGCAGATTAGCCAGCTTCCATCAACCTGCCCTTCTCTCTTTTCACCTCTCTGTCCTTTCTAGCATTTCTCTCACATTCTTTCACTTGCATTCCTCCCTACTCCCTCTTTCAATCCTTTTGTTGCAATCTCGCCGCCTTCTCTTTGCTTTCCTTCCTTCCTCCAGTCACTACTTTCTACCACCTGAAGGCAGAACCGCCTCCTGTACTTGATGAAACAAAGGTTTGTGGTCAGTGTCTGTCTGCTGCAGAAATTAAATCCATGACTTTCTTACAAAACCTCAAAGGGTCTTTGAAAGTTAACTTTACAAACAGAGACAGTCTCCTCAAGGAGCTCTTCAGGTGTTTTTTTCCAGAGACAGAACTTTGATGAAAGTTAACTGCAAGTTTTTACACAAAACATTATTTGTTTAACCATCTAAGACTGACCAGGATCAGACCCAGAGATCATCTGGATGTGTCCAGTTTTAAGACCCTTTCATGAGCCTTTTTCGTGCGTGCACAGCAGCCACAAAACTTTATGAACATCAACCAGAGGAGGTTTTTGCCACAGCGCAAATGTTCAATTTTTTTTACAAGTTCTCTCTTTTACTTTGAGCCTGTTCAGACCTAAATAAATGTGTTTCACACTACCAAAGGAAGGAGGTCACATGTGTCCCAGACCACCTCCACATGTGCACTGACACCAGATCAGTGTTCACACCTGGACCTGTTTAACCTGGACACTAGAGACCAGATCAGTGTTCAAACCTGGACCTGTTTAACCTGGACTCTAGAGACCCTGTCCCTGTGTCTTTCTGTGAGTTTTCCCTCCTCTGTGATTGTTTGATTCACCCTTTCACCAGAGTCTCCTTTCCCAATTAGTTCTCTAGTTCTGTTTCTCTCTTCTTTCTTTCTCAGTTCATATATTTTATTTCTGGATGTTTTGCTTGTTTTTTTCTGTCCTGATTCCTAGTTCTCCGTGAACTTCATTATTTAATCTGTCGCATTTCCTGCTCAAACGTTACACCAGTTCCTGACTCACATGGAGGCTGCTGCGCACTTTTGTTGTTTTGCTCATGTTACCTTCTTCGCTTTCTCATCCTCTCGCACCAAAACTAAATCACTAACTCAGTTTTTCATAAACAGTACATGCACAAACACTATCTGACCAATCAACTAAAAGTTTCTGAACCTTGAGAAAGAACCATCCTTCAAAGTAAAGTTCCTGATATGGTTTCTACTCTGTGATTGCTGTCTTTGATGATGATGGACGTCTTTTCACAGATGTCTGTCCTCCAAGGACTGGAAAGAATTTCAGCTCTCTGACTCCAACGTTTCAACACATGAAACATTGTCCTGTCTGATCTCAGCATGAAAGAAACTTCTTCTACAATCCCATCACATATGGTGGCTGTTTCAATATATATTTTGTTTGGATATGCTCCTGAACACAACAATACCTTTATAAGGAAATAGAAAAGAACTCCAGCAAACGCCAGCATTGGTTTATGGTCTAATATCATCTTTGAGTCTTTCATCGACACCAGAAGTTCTTAATAAGAGCCCCGACCTCAACCCAGCACCTGGCTTCAAACTAAGATGCACCTGAACACAACACTGTGCTGCTGAAATTAGCGCAGATGAGCTCAGTAATTACAGGTTCAAAGAGGAGAACTGAGATCGGTCCAGGTGAACGCTGACTCACTCTCCCAGGTGTTTCTGCTCCACCCTCTCCTCCTCTTGTCTTTCAATAGGAGATAATTGAGAGTGGCATCCGAGGGGGACGGGGCAGGCAGAGTTGACCGCAGAGGTGAGGAGGCAGCAGTGAGGAGAGAAAGCACCGTCTTGTTTGTGCTTGGTGCAGCATTTAAAGCTCAGCGCTGCCAAACGTGACCTCATCCTCCAACTTCTGGAAGTCTGAGTTGACTACAACAAGATTTAACTGAAAACCTCTGCAGACAACGTTCCAGTTTAAAGAAAGTCACGGTATTGTGATAATTATCCCACCTCTAACCTCTACATTAACAAAACCATTAGAGATAAAACGATTAAAAGTTGAAACAGGCATCGGTTATGTTCAAATGTTTTGCATAAAAAAAAAAAAAGACATTAACGAGGACCAGAAGAGTCCTGACAATTACTTTTCTACATAATTCTGAACAAAGCATCATTGTTTAAGATGTTTTACATGGAATTCAACTAAAACTAATGTGGAATAAATGTAGTTGAGTAGAAGTCGGTGAGTAAATGCCAAAAACAGGGAGAAAGAAAACAGCAGTGAGAAAAAGTGATCGCCCCTAGAACCAGCACACGCCCACGTCATGAAATGAAATATGTACAACCTCCCCCCTTTCTCCCCCCTCTCTCTCTTTCTCTCTATGTCTCTCACTTCATCTCTCAGGAGGAATGACTGAATGGGGGGGGGGTTTGGGGGCTTCACTTTAATTTAAACGACACTTCATCAAGAAAATGCGACGTGATTTCAGTCATTAGCTGTTGACAACACAACAGTTCTCTAAATCAACTCAAACAACAAATTCTTCTTTTAATTAAAACTTTTAATTTAAAATCCACATATTGCAAAGTGTCGACGCCTGCCGTGATTTCTCATAATCTACACAAGATAGATTGTAATTTATAAAGTATAATTCAAATTAATTAAGATCATCATTTGTGAATTACAGCTCCTGATAATCGTTAGTGGTTTAAACCCAGAAGGTTCATTCTGTTGGGGTGGAAATGATTTTGAAACACTGGAATGACTGAAGGACAAACAAACAGTCTGCAAGTTTCTGTGAAAATGAGTCAAAAGATCACAAAGTCATTTACAAGACGCACAGATGTACTGTAAAAGAAAAAAGTAAAAAAAGACGACTTCTGGACAAAGTGAACGTGACGACCTGCTGCTTCGGTCTGATTTATGAAAATCATTACATTTGAGATCTGTCTTTCAGAACTGCAGCTCTCTCTGTTCATCTGATGACAGTTTTATTGGTTGGTTTAATGTCAGAACAAGCTCAGTTGTCTCTGAGAGTCATGACACATCTACACACATAGTGTTTTCACACGTACTTTGCCCAACTACAGCCAAGGAAGAGAAAGTTTGTCTGGAACTGAAATATCACTGAAGACGTTCAGTGAAGGTTCTCAGTCATCACGGTGGTGGGACTTTTAAAACGAAGCTTAAAAAAACGGCAACTGAGTTTTTTTTTTTAAGATTCTTCACCTCACGTCCAAATGTTTCAATTCACCCCTCACTAAACAATAAGAGCAGTTCAAACAGCCATCCTGGGACATTCAAACCCAAGTGTAGAGCACTTAATGTCCAGGTGTGAACACACCCAGGTCAGATTTAATTGATCTGGTGTCAGTCCACATGTGGAGGTGGTCTGGGACACATGTGACCTCCTTCCTTTGGTAGTGTGAACACACAGTGAGTCCTGGGTCACATTAAAGACCACCTACTCAACAGGGCTGATCTGTGGAAGAGGAGTTTAACTCATTCATTCAGAAAACAAACAACAGCTCTGAGGATGGAAGAAGCTTCCAGGGTTCAGTTCTAATCTGAGTCTTTGTCTCCAAAATAAATCAGATCTTAACATGTGAGAGTCTTTCCATCTTGTTCCAAAATCTGGATCATGTCTCCAAGTCAAAAACCCGCTGTTGATGGTTCTGATCTTCTCTTATCAGGAAGATACCACCAGAGTAATCTGAACCAACCTGAACAGTTTCCTCCAGTTCCAGGTGATGGTATCTGATCATTACCAGACCCTTGTCACGTCCTGTCCTCAATCCCTCAATCCCTCAACAGTCTTTTAGAACTGAAGACTTGATTAAAACACCTTCAAGAAACCCAACAGTCTCCACAGATGGACTAACTGCCTTACGCCTGAAAAGGTCCAGACTCTGTTGTAGTTATAAATTCATCCAGCTCACTGCACTCACCAGGTGCAGCTTCCTACGTTTGTTTCATAGAGTTTAATAAGGTTACAACAATATGAAACACCAGCACAGCAGCACGTCACTTTACAGCTCCATGAAGCAGCAACATCACATGTTCCACCTCCAAACATGCTGAGATGATTTAAAAACAAAAAAAAAACAAATGTCAGACAACAACAACAGGAGCCACAATTATTATTTTGAACCGACTCTAGCACATTTTGCACATTTAAATGTACTTGTAGAAAACCTCAACTCATGGAGATGGTGTCCATGGGTCTCATGCACTTCCACTGCTGATCAGTTAGTCTTTGACCACGAGTCTCCAACATGGACTGAGGTGAACTGTTCATCTACTGGTCTGTGCCACGGTCCCATTTTAAGACTTTACTTTATTCCTCAGTAACGCTCTGTTCCCGTTCAGTCTTGAATATCTGCCATGTTTGATATTTCAGACATGACGTGAACGTTTTGAAGTCTGACTCTACATCTATCTATCTATCTATCTATCTATCTATCTATCTATTACAGTTCCCTGGTGTTGAACAGTTTCAGTTTATCTTCAGATGCTGATATTCCTCTCTGTGTGTGTGCTGTGGTTTAGTTCTGCTGGGAACTTTACGAGTGTGTGTGAACGGCTTGGTTTGGCTTGAGGCTGGTGTAGGGTATGGAAAATACATTAAACTCTCTCTCCCTGTCTCTCCCTCTCTCTCTCTCTCTCTCAGCCTCACATCTCTCCCCTCTCTTTCTCTCCCTCAAGTTTTTTTAAACTATATTTAATGATCGCTATTGGCAGAAATGTGGAAACTCAGAGCAGCCAAGTTTTCTTTCTCCATCTCTTCTCATAGCACCGATATATAAAGACAAAACATGATATGTAACGCCTTCCAAAAGTATGTGGACACTTTTTATTGGGTCTCTATAAGGTTGGTGTCAGAATGTTTGTCCTCATACTTTAGTGAAGACCCAGCGACGGAGACAGTTGGCTCCAGTCGAGCCTTGAAAATAAAACTTTAATGAAACACTAAATGTTAAATTGCTGTCTTTGTGCGTGACGGAGTGTGTGTGGTCACACTGGATTCGCTGCGTTTTCAGTTGAGCAGGCTCAAACCTAAATGTTATGAATCTAAATGAGGCTTTCAGGTCTTTTAGGAAACTTCTTTTAAGTTTCCATGGAGACGCAGAGACGGCCGGCTGCTTCGAGTTTGGCCGGCGTGAAATAAACTCACTCATGAAGTAAATGTTATTTAGCACTTATAAAAAAATGCAAATAGCTTTTTATTGACTGAGTTTTCATGAGTTCACCAGGTGAGTTTATACTTGACACATCATCGACATAGACACACAGAGGAAACATGAACAAGTTAATAAATAACTAATATCAGTAAATCAATGAACAGTTTATCTAATAAACCAAAAAAAACGATCCGGATTAAAAGATCAAATCGATGGTTTGACCAAAATAAAATAACTCTCTAGTGAATGAATATTAGGTCAATCACACCAACAAATGAGCGATCGAAGTCCAGGCAACAAATGAGCAACTGATCTAATGATCAACATCAACTCGTCATAAATCGTACCTCTTTATTTTTGAGGTCAACAAAATCCAACACACCCCTCTGTGAGGACAGAAACATGAGTGGAAGTGAAGGTCTGGACACGGTATCATTTAAATATAAGAGGACAATAGATCAAAATATTTAATCACAATCAAACGATTCATCGTCAGTTAATCGTACTTCTGATGGCTTCACGTGGTCCAAAAAGAGACATTTTCAAGGTTAAGAAAATCCAACGCAGCCATCTGATTGGACAGAAACACGAGTGGAAGTAAAAGTAAACTGCAGGTCTGCCGGCTGTATCATTCAAACATATCAGGGTAATAGATTCAAATATTTAGTTCCAATTAATCGCACGATTTTCATGTTTAACATTTAAAAAAAAATAAAAAATGTGCTTTAAAAATAAAAAATGTTAAAAATGTTTCTTTATCCATTAGTGCTCATTTGTTTCCTCATCTGCTTGCTATTAGGGTTTTTGTCAATTTAGCTGCTACAGTTCATATTACTTTCCTCTACAGGGTAACGTTATTTACACTTCACATTCTGCTTGCTTTCCACTGCGTTACGGCTGCACCAAGCACTTCCTGATTTCCCAAACTACGGGACAGACTGAAGTCATAATAACAGAACAAGTCAGCATTAGTAACAAGTTAAATTACGACATTTAGAGGAATTAGCATTATCACATTTTAATTACATTTATTTTTTAATTTTAATGTATCCTCCACTGAGTGAAGGAAAGACTAAAGTCTTAAAGTGTGCAAAAAAAAAAAAATGATGGTCCAAAAATGTTTCAGCTTTAAATCTAAATGTCCTCATTACTTTCTAGATAAATCATCAGTGAATACAAAAGAGTGACTGGTGGATCAAACACTGACTTGGTTTGGTTCATGATTGTCTGTCATGATAGAACTAATGAACTGTATTTACATGTACCGAGTAAAACTAAGTGAAACTTTGACTTTCCTGACGGCTCAGACAGTCTGCTGCCACGCAAATGTGAAATAAACGCTGAGCTCAACCCACAAAATGTAAAACACCTGCTGTAAAACCTTTAGAATCAGATCAATTACAGATCGTAGCCAAATCTGCTGCGTGAGAATATGAAATGATGAATTACTGTTGGGAATGAATGAATCAAAGCGTGATTCCTGTGATGAGCTGCACATGTTCCAATGCTAAAATCAAAGCTCCAGCGATTTAAAGCATAAACCAAATGGAAAAGATCTCTGACTGCATGAAGAAATCTGTAACGAGCGGTTTTGTTAATGGATGCATGCTCGAGCACAGGGATGGAAAATATGAGGAAACAACAAAGCGGGATGAAGCGGAGAGGAAACGAGTGAATGGGCGATGGAAACGTGGGAGGAAGAAAAAGACACAAATGAAGGATGTAAATCATAGAAATGGCTGCTGTGGGATGAAAACGCTGCATCTCTGAGTTTCTCTGTTTATTTTCATGTCCAGGAATGTGTTCGTGTTTCCAAATTATTTTCCATTAGGGAAACTGCAGTTCATTTGGTGAAGAATACAACGTTTTCCTCCAACAGCGAGAAAACAATTCAAACATTTGAGCTGAGTTCTTTGTATCTGACGTTAAATCCAACGAACAGAAAGAGATCCAAATCAGACTGTGGACTGCTTGACGACGGTTATTGTGAGTTTTAATCAGTGCAGATAATAAGACTGAGGTGAATAATTATGAATTCTCTGTCTCTCGTCGCCCGAGTGAAGGCTGCCGATAATTTTATTATTTCATTAAGTTGTTTTCTCGTTGTTGCCGAGTTGCTCTCACAGCAGTTTACTTTCTACATCCTCTGGGTCTGATCGGGGCTGTTGTTGTGTCCTTTGCAGATTTGTCGGCTTGCATAACTGTAATTAATGCTGTGTGTGTGTGTGTGTGTACAACACAATAAACCACTCAACTTACAAATACATGCTTGTACACTATACTTGTGAGGACCTCAAACACTCCTTAACATCTCAGTGTCATGTCGAACCAAACACATAAAGTCTCTCTGAGGTTCTCCTTGTTGGTCTGTGGCATTTGAGGCTTGTTCCCTGAGATACGCGGTTAAAGATCACAGCTCTTGCCGTTACGAGGTCTGTGCCGTGGTTAGTGCTTCCATATTTTAAAGCTGCAAACTGTGACTTAGTTGGAGATCACATCTGGGTGGCTGGTTATGTACCACAGGACATCGTCTCTGCTGTGTCTCCAAGCAAATGGCTGACTAAGAAAACACTGAAGTTCGCTCAGTTTGCAGCCACATCATCCACAGACAGTCCAAGGAATCAGTGCTGGTGTTTCCAAAAAAGCTGAAACGAGGGCGACTGGACGTGTAGATGTTTGATTCGAGAGGCTTCTTCAGTTCTAAAAGACCAAAAATAGAAATACCTGTGGGTGTTAAGGAAATGGTATGACTAGTGTCTGTTAATGAACAAATACTGACCTGGAGTCAGAGGAAACAGTTTGATCGTCTTGTTTGAAATGAAGAGGCTACTTAAATAAAGAAACTCTATGAGTCCAGTTGACCTTGTTTCAGCTTTTTTTTTTTGGATATACTGGACGACAGAGAACCTTCACAGACATAGCCCTGATTTCCTCTCCACATCCTTCATAACCTCAGTGTTTGGGTGGTTCTGTCATGGGACCACTGACAAGGGATTTTGGTGTCAATCAAAAGACTGTTATTTCATTTCATTGCCTTACTATCTGGCTCATCTTGACTCGGACCTCCCAATATTCATCATGGAAGCCTCCAGCGGCTGGTTGCAGCAGCTGGATGTAAAAACAGCCTGCTGTAAACCCACCATCAGGGTGAGCTGCTTCCAACCCTAACCCTGGCTGTAAATATTTATCCCAGTTGCACCGTGTAAGGAGGCTTTCTCACGGAGGTGGTTGTTCCCGAACTGGGAGCGTTTCCCCCTCAGGTGGAATTGTTTGTTGTGGTGTGAACACATCAATCGGGTGGTCCCAGCCCCGACGCAAATGTTCCCCTGAGCCGTGAACACACGTTAATCACGGTCTGATATGACGACCTTATAACGATATCACCAAGTAGTTTACCAGATGAGTCTCTGGGAGACTGGAAGAAGTGTTCGATTTAAAATAAGCGTGAAACACCAGCAACATGACCTTAAATTCAAGGAATGTCTGTCTCTGTACTGTCTCTCATAATGTTCTCTACACTAACCCCTTAAGATGTGTGTCCTTCAGCTTTGAAACTCTCACTGGTCCTCACAAAGATAGAAGTACAAAAGCATGTGAAGTTATCTGCACACACACACACAGAGATTATAGAAAAGTCTGATTTAAAGTTTCTTTCCAGCTTTTGGAGGAAGTCGTCTCAGCTCCGTCTGGAATATCGACTCCTCGTCAGTTTGACGTCTGTGAGAGCAACACGGTTTTCAACGTCTCCTGTCAGATCAGCTGGATAAATGGAGGCAGAGGTCGGGATCCTACCGTGTCTGTGTAGGCTCATCCACAGCAGGACGACTGGGACGATCTGACGGAGCCTCCACCTTCCTCCTCCTCCTCCTCCTCCTCCTGTACAGGACTCCCTGAAAGAAGGAAATTAGTTTGTAAAACACAGAACAACATGAACTCCTGATTCACGAGGTCTCTGGTTCCTGCATCAGCAGCATCTATTAGCTTCCACTGATCAATACAAGTTCATCCATATGTTTATTTTGACAACCATGATCCATTTTATGGAATTACAGTGATAATTAGAAGTATTTGCACCTTTGAGAATATTCTACATTTGTGCAAAACATCAGCTAAATTTCACATTTTTCTTTCGCGTTTATTTATTCAGAAAAAAAAAAAAGAATCATGTGTTCATATCATGTCCTCCTTGTTTCCAGTATCTGCTGTGACCTCCTTGTCACTAAATGTTTCTGGTAACAGCTGATCAGTGGTCTACAGCAGCTTGGAGGAATTTTAGCCCATTCCTCAGAACAGAACCACTTCAGTTCTGAGATGTTGGTGGGTTTCCTCACATCAACTGCTTGCTTCAGGTCCTTCCACAACATTTCTATTGGATTAAGGTCAGGACTTTGACTTGGCCGTTCCTAAACATTCATCTTGTTCTTCTTTAACCGTTCTTTTGTAGAACCACTTGTGTTCTTGGTTCTCGTTGTCTTGCTGCATGACCCAGTTTCTCTTCACATTCAGCTCATGGACAGATGTCCTGACATTTTCTTTTAGAGTTCACTGGTAGAATTCAGAATTCATTGGTCCATCAATGATGACAGGACGTCCTGGTCCAGATGCAGCAGAACAGGCCCAAACCAGGACATTAGCACCCCCCATGTTTTCTTATGAAGGAATGTAGAACATTTTGAGGGAAGCACATATTTTTTAGGAGGACTGTATTTGTTACTGTTTTCTAATATAATTAATTTAAAATCGTAGGACCAAACATCTAGTTGCACAGTTGCACCAAGTGAAGTTTTACTGGTCCTGAGTAACTTAGACATTTATGACATTCATGTCAATAAATTCCTCCCGTTTGTTACAGCTTCAACATCTAAGTTTGGTATCTAATAAAATAGTTTTAAAGGAGATAGCGTCATGTTTATAATGTCAAGAGTCAGAGTTTGGGAAACACACAAAACTCCCTGAGTTTTGTAATGAAAGTAAAAAGCATGAGTGCAATGACGAGAGCGGCTGTTTGCTGCTCTCTTCTAAAGCCGAGAGCAGCTGGAGTCACTATGAAAAAGGAGATAATCTTCAGCAGAATCTGTAGATCAAACCTGTCAGCATCTGTAAGCAGCAGCGTGATTCATCAACCAAACCGCCAGAGAAAATAATCAAACCGAAGTTGTAAAACTCGACTTCAGGATCTCAAGCATCTTCCTGACAGCTGCAGGAGTTTTCTGAACAACAGATACTCAACCTGAGCTGAGCAGAGGAACAGCGAGCTGAGGAGAGCAGATACGAGCTGAGATGTTACAGAGCGCATCACGTCAGGTTGAAAGATTCGTTTCATTGTCATCTCACCTAAAATAAAACCTCAACAAAGACGAAGACAATCGTGTGTTTTGTCGCAGATAACGTTTGTGTTTGTGTGACAGATTAAATGAACGCAGAGATCACAGTGGGAACCACCTACGCCTTCATTTCATGTTTGTGTTTGTGGAGAGTCAGAGCTCCAGGGAGCCAATCAGATCGCTCCCTCGGGGGATAATAACACTGTCACGAGCTAACAGACAATGTTAATGAGACGAGCTGTGGACAGTGGAAGGTTGTCAGGCATAAATACAACAAAACTAGTTCACGTCTTATGTCAGTGCATAGAAATTCATGTTAGCATTAGCATGTTTAGGGTTAGCAGAGGTAACACTAACTAGCCTGATGTAGCTGGACTGAGCTCTTATCACAATCAGAGTCTGGTAATTCTGCATCAGGATATTATTATGTGTCTTTCAGTCGATACAACAACAAAAAAACCTCTAACCTAACTCAGATTAGCTTAAAGACTGGGAGCACAGGGAAACTAGACAGAATCAATTCTTATCAGAGTCTGGTAACATCTGGATTTCATTATGGAGCATGTTTCAACCAATACAAAGGAAAAAATAACTTCATCATCAGAGCACCACCATATAAGACCATATAATCAATATATGAACTTCAGACTTGGTAGTTTGGACTTGATAAATTTAATTCTGAAGGACAAACTCTGGAGGACGCAGGCTAGTCGTTCTGAATTTGGAGAAGCTCTCCACCCAAAGATCTCCAGACAGTTCAGCTTCCTTCCTGCCTTCCACAACCAACCAGCTACTCATTATCTTCACCTGCCAAGACCGAAATTAAGACTTTTCACCACTTAACCTTTGAGTCCATGTTCAGCTTTTGAGTTTGTTTTGTTGGACATGTCATAAACTATTAACTCTGCATCTGAATGGCTGATGAAGACGACTGAGAAACAAGCTGAAGCTCAAGAGTCTGAGCAGACAGATGAGGTCAGAGGTCAGCAGGCTGCTTCATGTTTTATTCACACATCAGCTCTCTTTGGATCCCATCCATCCTTTACGACACACTCGCCATCTCTTATTTTCCTGACGGAGCTGAGGTCAGGACGCTTTTCTCTGCCCACCGGAGGTTAAAGAGAAGGTGGAGGAGGCCTGTCATCTGTAGTTCATCAGGGCTAACCACACGGCGATCTGAAAATCAAAACCCTATGGAGGACGCGCTGACGTGGAATCACACAGGGATGTGTTTGAGTTAAAGTGAAGCAAGTCTGAGTTACTTTCCTGTGTGTCCTGTGTCCAGGTGAGGACTTCTGAACAAATCAGGTGTTTGAGTTTCAGGCCACATCAGTGCAGGGGTCTGGGTTTTTATTGATCTTTATCCTTCTAACTTCAGAAGAAGAGAATCAAGAGCTAGTTTTAAAGTCTCACCTCTAAACGAGTGGTTTCCTCTGAGCTTATCGGCCTTTTAGTGATGACGCCGTGTTTGCAGAGAGGAGACAGCGGAAAGTTTGGCTTGATTTCACCAGTGAAGATAAAACAGGGGTTGATTATCATTTCGAAATAAGGGTGGAAACACCAGCAACATGACCTTAAATTCCAGGAATGTCTGTATCTGAAACTCGACACTGATTCCTGACCGAGCAGAACAAACAGCATATCATCATTGTTCCCAAACTGTTTATCCCTCTGGTCAGTTCGGTTGTTCTGGTGTGAACGCAGCAGTCACCCTTTCAGTGGCATGTTCCTAAAAACCTCCTGAAACTCTCTGGGACTCCTAGTGGTCAGTTTCCAGGGGCCGGGTGTAGCCACGTCAAACCCTAACCCTAACCCTAACCCTTGGGATAAATATTTATCCCGGTTTGTTCTTTTAATAAATATCCCACCCTGGTCTTTGTTCCTAAACCAGGAGCGCTGCTTTGTTTGTTCTGGTGTGAACACAGCAATCACACTCTGTTCTAGAACAAATGAAGCGAGCTGAGGCTGGTCAGAGAGGGTGGAACACATGTTAGCCACAGCTTCCCTGTGTCACTGTGAGAATTTATCACCTCAATCTGTCCAGGTTATTTTTAGTGACTAGATAAACCCTCAGCTCTCACACAGGTCGACCCATTTTCACAAACTGCACTGGTTGTTCTCCAGTAGAACCACATCTCAGGGAATTTATTTAAACATACTTTCTCGGTGACAAAGCTTTTCGGTGTTTATTTCCAAAACACAGCCGCTGGCTGGCAGACCAGTAACTCAGCATATTTACTATTTATACAAATGTCAAACTCCTGGAAAAGACCAGACAAACATTCTGAGAAATCAGCGCTCTGTGATTCTTGTCAGCAGGTACGTCCCAGACGGGCAGCAGCATGAAGGGTAGAACTATTTATATATATTCTGGCTCTGGTCATGACGTTATAGGAGACGTTCTAGTTCATCCTCTTGGGGTCGTGAATGGTTCAATACACACCTCGCGATGCCAACTTAGACACATCATCAGTGATGTAACCAGGGGTCATCAGGTGTTTCGGGTCTTTCGACATCATACACCCTCGCCCAGGTGACCCAGCAGGGGGTAATCAGTCCCTGGCTGGGTCTACGTAGTTTGTGTGGTCCACGGATCACCCCTCTTAATCCGCAGCCATCTTGACGCCTTCTCAGCGGCGTCAGTGATGTTCTTGATGGCTTTCTTGCTGTGCAGTCCCCTTATGCCTAACAGCCTGAGAGCCCAGCAGAGTGACTGGCCAGTGAACCGTCTGCACCCAACCTCGATAGGGCTGTATCGGGTCTTCCACCCGTTGCTTCGGCATTCCCCTACCAGCTCCTCATACTTGGTCCACCTCCGCTCAAAAGCCTCCTCCATCTGATCTGCCCAGGACACAGACAACTCCAGCCAGACAACCTGCCTCGACGGGCAGGTGGCTAAACTAAGCAATGAGTTTATTAGTACAAAATGTCCAAAAATGTGCAGCCAGCTTTGTGGTCTACCTTTGGAGGAAAGTATATATATTTTACTATATTTTTTATCATTAATCTGAATGTGTAACTAACCCTGACAGAAAGTGTAGAGAAATAATATTAACTCAGGAAGTAGCAGAGACGTCATAGCAAGAGATAAAGTCAGTAAATTAGAGTCAGATCACGTGACGTCTCCAGGTAAAACTGATCCCGTGTGAACAGACCTTAAGTTAACAGACTTAACAGTTTAAGTCCTCATCATCAGCTTGTTAGCATTGACAGTATAATAGCTTTTTAGCTCAGCCTCACAGAGCTGCTAGCATGAATCATAATCTTGTTGTTGTTGGACGTCCAGCAGTTTCCCACAACTGATTCTGTTGGAGCCGTCCATCTACATTCAGCAGATGTGTAACGAGCTTGTTCAGACAAGTCGAGACACTTATTCATTCCTCCTTTCTCCAAATCACATCTTCCTTTCTCAGACACAGTTCATCAAAGCCACGGCAGCAGGCATCCTAATTCACCAGGCACAACAACATCACTGGCAACCTGTCACCCCTGGTGTATGAGATACTTCTGCAATGGATCTGTGCATCGTTCTGTAATGAGACCACTAAACTGATAAAGGCCAACTTGATCCATTTAGAGAGATTTCTCTTTCAGAACAGTTTAGCTTAGTTCTGAAAGAGATTTTCACCAAACTAATGTCATTAGTTCCAGAGAGTTGTGGAGTCTCCTCAGTGTTTCTCCCTCTAGTTTCAACAAAATCAGTATAAAGAAATGTCTCTTTCTCAAAGTGAATCATGAGATCATGGAGCAGTGAAAACTAAACTGAAAGACTGACATCTAAACTGAATCAGGCATGTGGTAAAAACATTTTGGCTTAGAACTGTATGTTGCATTATTATCTCAAAAGTGGAAAATCCTATTTGATTAGGTCAGTGGCTACAACGCCATATTAAATACGGACGTGAATAAAATGTGAATGAGGCCAGGTTGAAGTGGAGAAGCTGCTAAGGTTGATTTGAATCGGCAAGTCCAGTTTTTAAACCCGGCTCTGGTGGAGGGTTTGGGTTTTCTGTGGCTCTTCAAACTGAGCGGCTCACTCAGAAGACGGAGCTAATGAATGTTAATCAGCAGTTACTCTGACTGAAATCACTGCAGCAGAAAAGACAGAAGACGTCTGAGTAGACGGTGTGAAGGAGGAAGAAGTCCAAGACGACGAGGACGAGGAAATGAATTTCAGACCAGTCACAGCTGTTGAGGTCTGCAGCATAAATCTGTCCTTAATAGCAGAATTATCTTTGGTTGAGACGTCGTCTTAATTTGACTCCGTGGAGAAAATATGCCACAACGTTCAATATTAAAACTAGAAATAACATTTTAGCCAAGTGCAACAGCAGAGGTAGCGTCAACCGTATGATTTAGCCACACTAAGAAGGTCAGAGGTCACCCAGACAACTTGAAAATAAGGCAGGAAATGATATCATCCATTCACAGCCTCCTCTGCTTCAGCACAGATTCCTCAGATCCACAGTGAACCAAAGCTAAACGTGGACGTCGGCCTGTTGTCTCTGAGACGACTTTGACATATTTATCTGTCGCTGCTGTCAGCAGACTGTAAGAAACTACAGATAAACCAAAGACTTAAAAACAGACATAACAGAGATTCACAGCGCCAAGTTATAGCGACTATGAACAGGTGTGTGAAGGATCTCAGTAATCCAGGGCGTGGTACGTCCAAAAACCTGTTGGGTCCATTGTTCGCTTGTTTGTTTTGGATATACCCGGTAAGAGTGACACATAAATGAACCTCAAAGACAGAGAAAGCCAACAGCCTTCAGGAAAATCACTGAGGTTGGTTTCAGTTGGTGTTGAAGGGGTGGAGAATTGAAACACCACCTGGAGAGACTGAAACACCTCAGTGGCTGAAGCTGGGTATATTCCAGAAGTCACGCTCCCGTTTCCAGTTCCTCCTGAGGGACCCCAAGGAATTCCCAGGCCAGATAAGATATGTAGGTCGTGGGTCTTTCCTCGGGATGTCCTCCCACCTGGCACTGCCCAGTAAACCTCCAAAGGGGAAGTCCACGCTGATGCAAAGCAGCTACAGCTAATGACCTGTAACCCTCTGGATGAAGAGCTTCATCTGATACTCAAAGAAAAAACATTATCTGCTGCGTTCAGGTTCAGGTTCAGGTTCAGGTTCATTAACCGTCACAGAGTCTGCAGCAGTGAAGCTCTGACTGACTCCACGGTCGTCCTGTGCAGATCAACTGAAGACGAAGGAGCGTGAAAAGACACGAGGACAGACGTCTCCCTGAGCTTTTAATTAGAAGTTGTTTTCCTTTTTATTTTTGTTCTCTCTTCATCTGAACTGAACCACAACTCCTCAAACACTCCAGAACAGAATCATAAATATTTAAAGCCCAGAGAACAGGGCTCGATTTTGGAACGTCGCCGCCGGGCTTTGTTGCGTTCAGCGACGCAATTTCATGCAGCTCCTGACATTAAAGAAAAAACTCGCCTCTTTGTCAAGTCATGCATCTCGTTTCCTCCCTCCCCCCTCCTCCCTCCCCCCTCCAGCCTCCGTCTCCAGTATGGAAATGAATGACGAGCAGGAGGGAGGTCAGCGAACGAGGCTGCAGACACACGGCCGCATAAAGGCAGCAATTGATTGTGTCTGCAGCGCCGAGCAGTGAACCCTCCGCCTGGAGTCAGACATTTTGTGGCCCAGAAGTCCCGATCGCTCGGTCGCACCACAACGACTCAGAGCATCTTTAAATTAATAAAAACATTTGTCCTGAAACTGCACAACTCTTCTTCTTGTGTCCTTCTTTAGAAGCAGATTCCTGGTAACCACTCTAATGCATGCAGAAGTTGCTCAGTGATCAAGCAGGACGTCTCCACAACAGCATCACCTGATGTTTCTTAACAAGTCGCCTCTAAAGACGTCCACGCGTGGCTTGTGTTTGTGAGTTATCTGATTCTGTGGCGCTGGTGAAACCTCTCAGTTTCTAGTCGCTCCCATCAGCTGTGGTGGAGGAGGAAGGGAGGTAATCTGGGGCTCGACGTCCGGTTTCAAACCTTTCAATCCCATCGAACTGAACTATTTTCTAAACAGTAAATAATAAATGTCTCTGGTCTCACTGGGACGACAAGACAAGACGAGAGCACAGCTGTCAACAGATTAAAATACTGAATGGTGATGAAAGCAAATGATTTGTCTTTGACAGTAAATACAGATAAATAGATACAGTTCTAGTAGAGAGTCATCTGACAGGACGTCCTCTTTGTCTCACAGTGTTAAAGACGTCTGAGTCCACTTTGGATTCTGCTTTCTTTCCACGGTGTTACTGCTGCATCCAACGCTTCTACGACTACAACTTGGGCCAAGGTCATAATAACACAACACACATATATACATAGGTGTGTGTGTTAATTGTGGCTTTCAAATGAATTTGCATGAATGTGTTTTTATTACTGACGGCTCTAGTTTAGAGGCTTTTTTACTCGTGTGTCCGTGGACTGAGCTGAGCTCCTGTTTCCAGACTAAATGCTAGACTAAGCAAATCCCTTCCAGACTAACACTCGTCACTCTTGGAGAACACATCTTGTTCGCATCTTACAGCAGCTTCTTTCTTCCACCTTTACTTTGAAATCCTCCCCTCGGCCTGTCTCTCTGACCAGCAGGTGAATTAAGGGGGACTCCTGGTTATTAATCTGAGTATCATCATCACCTCGTCCCCTTTAATTTAATTAAAGCACATTCCTCTCTGCATCCTTCACCGTCTTGATTTCATCAGCTCGACCTGTAAACCATCTCCTCGTATCGTGGTCGGTCGTGTCTGCCAGTACACCTGGTGAACAGGTAACACCCCCCCACCCTCACCTCCACCACCACAGCAACACTTCCTGTCAACAGGACGTCATTTGACGTCACCTGCCGTCTCCGTTTAAAGACGGTTTGTTTGAGAGCTTCACCTCCTGGGACTCTGGGCGTGTTTTCTGGGCCGATCGCCTTCTCAGGTTGTGTAACAGCTGGCAGAGACGGATTCCACCTTAAACAACACTTCCTTTGATAAAGTGGAGTCACATCAGAGCAGAGGGACTTTGAACAACGAGAACATGTCAACGCTTTACCACTAAACTGCTTCTGAGAACGCGCGGAAGTCTTCGATCGAAACATATTTCAATAATAACATCTCTCTGAAAGACGTTTCGTAGCTCACACACAGGCCAGCGTTGCATCGTGGGATATATAGCATGTTAGCATGAAATTCCAAACTCTTAGCTTAGCATTTTAGCATGCTAGTATCTGCCGATCAGCACTAAAAACAATGAGCAGCTGTGGTGGGATGGAAACGTGACCAGTTTAGCAACAACGGAGAAATGACGCTGGCTTGAGAACGCTGCAGTTCCTCTAACGTCCACTAGATGCTGACTGAAGCAGTGAGTCAATCCTCGTAGACCTCCATGCTAACACGTAAAACTGCTTCTAAATACTGACAGGAGTCTGAACATTAAAAACTCTCTGAATTAGGACAAAACATGAGGAACTCCTTAAATAAGAGCTCATCTCAAACCCTCAGAACTAACATCAAGTCCTCTCAGAGACTTCAGACAAACACGGATCACTTTTTATTTCAGGACCGTTCAAATCAAATCAACATATTTACAGTTAGACGTACCTAATAAACTGGCAACTGAGAATACAGCTGCTGTGTTGACTGATTTATTCATTCCATTAGATTCGTCTTATTCCTTCACATGATTAAACATAACATTCATTTTACATTTTCTGGATTTTTCTGCACATTTTAGGAAAAATCTGGAAAGAATTTACGAAATCTCGATGTTTCTCCAACTATGTGAAAGTTTCAAATTAGAACTAATAATAAAAATAAAACGGTTATACTTCACCTTCATCTCTTTTACAACCTAAAATAAACTCATCAAACTTTAGTTTTCTCTCATTTTCTTTTCAGTTTTTCTACTTTCTCAGACATTTCAGCTTATTCAGATTTCACTACATTTCAGTGTTTTCTTGGGCTCTGCTGACGTCAAACCTCCGGGAAAGTTTTCAAATTAACATCAGAAAATTTGTTTAAATCTGGAAAAACATTTTTCTCTTTGTCTTAAAACTTACTTTAGAGTCAGATAAGAGTTATACTCAAAAGAAGAACTGAATATTTTGGACTCATTTGGTATTTTTCTGATATTTCCTAACAAACGATCATCAGATAAATGAAATAAAATCAAAGATCTTTGGTTGCTCTTATTCTCTAGAATGAAAACCTCAGATCTCAGGAGTTTCTGATTCTTTTACTCGAGTAAAAACTTCAGTGAAACATTTTTCATCACATCCCTGCTCCTCTTCTTCTTCTTCTTCTTCTCTCAGACAGATTGTAAACATATGCAGCTATAGGAGCCAACAGCATCATGGAAAACAGCTCTGCTCCTTTTTTTTCCACACTTCAGCCTCAACTTAGGGAAAAAGAGAAGAGTCTGACTCAGTCAAACTTCACCATCAGAGCTGATCCAGAGGGAAGTTAAAACCTGACTTCTGTTTTTATTTTAGTTATTTTTTTGTGCAGCAGCAAAAGTTGAATTCATGACTTTTTAGAAGGAAAACAACTGAAAGTCCACCATGTTTCTACTGATCCTTAAGAGTCTGATTTGACAAAAGTTAGAAACCAGAGACCATGAGGATGATGAGGATGATGAGGATGAGTACTCACATGTTTTCAGTGGAGCAGCAGCTGGTGGCTCCTCAGGATCATTCTCCCTTTGACACTAACACATCAACTGCTGCTGCTGCTGCTGAACTTTCTCTGGAGCTCAAACTTCCAGGAGTTTCCAAATGAGAGGGAAAAAAAAAAAATTCCAAAATGCGTAAAAGTCTCCAAAGTTTGTAGAAGCGGAGATTGAGGGACTTTCCTCTCCTGTCCTGTCCTGTCCGGGTCGGGTCGGGTCGGGTCGGGTGGGTTTGCTTCACTGATCCGGACTCCCCGGCGGCGGCGGCAGACTGTGTCAAGATGCTTCCACTCGGAGAGAAGCGGCGTCTGAGCCGGAGTCAAGCTGGAGTCAACGAGACCAACGAGCCGAGCGCGTCTTCCGGTCAGGCTGTCAAAATAAGAGGCAGCCGGACAGAGTCAGTGGAAAAGTTTCAAAATAAAACGACTGGTATAAAAATATCAATGAATGAAGAAAACAGTGAATCTATCTATCTATCTATCTATCTATCTATCTATCTATCTATCTATCTATCTATCTGTCTATCTATCTATCTATCTATATAATATAAATATATTTATATATATATATAAATGTTAAGTTGCAACAAAACAATCACAAGAGAAACTAACAACTCAGAGGAGCGTTTAGCCTTTATTGTGAAAAATTATTTCTGTTAAGAGATAAAGTTGGAGAAATAAAAAACTTCTTCTCTTCTACTACCTTTTCTTCTCTTTCATCTTCTTCCTCTCTTCCTTCTTATTCCTTTCCTCTCATTCCTCTCTTTCTTCTTCCTCTTCCTCTTCGTACGTCCTGTTGAATATTTTCTGGACGTCCACACGTCTCCAAATACACCCAAAGACGTCCACACGTCTTGGTTTTGCATTTTGACGTCCATTAAAGTCTTTCCAGACGCACAGAGACACTTTTAGACATCTGTTAAAACCTTTAGACGTCTGAAAGACACAATCACACAGTCAGAGTGTCTGTGGACCTCCAAACATCTGTGGACATAAAGATGTCCACGTGTGTCTTCTCTTTTAGACACCTAAAGACCTGAGAACAGACGTCTCGTTGACTGTGTTATTGGACCAGTCAGCTGAGAGTTAGGTTGGAGACGCCACAGCTTCATTATGTTTGAATGTAGAGAATAAGACGATGGACAGATTCAGACTGAACTCATCAGAGACATCAAACCGTCCACCGTCACTAACCTGCCGTCAGTCATCCAACGATAAAGACTGGGAGGACAATGGGGACACTGAGGGGGAACAAAGAGCTGCTGCTGCTGCTGCGCCTCATTTGCCTTCAGCTTCCTCTCCGATAAAAACACTCATTTGCATCACGATGAACCTGTGCGGAAAAAACAACAAAACCCCTCAACGTCATGAACGTAGAGGACGAGAGAGGAAGAGGACTCAACCTTCAAACACTTCCTGCTGCAAAATAAACTTCTTTAGTGGGACAGTGGGACACCGGTTCTTCTACTGATCAGAATCAAAACCTCAGACCTGATGGATGAGGAGGAGGAGGAGGTGGTGGTGGTTGTAACCATGGTAACCTTTACTAATCATCATCAGGTGAGGAGTTTCCAGGAGGGACAGAAACATGGAGGTAGAAAAACAGGATGAACCAAGATGGAATCAATGTGGACAGAGATTATGGAGACGTGGAGACATCTTGGTGAAGACTCTACACATTCTTTTTGTCCTCCTCTCCGTCCTCCTGCTCAGTCTCCTTGTCCTCCGTTTTTCATTCTTCCTCCTCCTTTCTCCTCCGCCTCTTCTTCAGTGACCAATGTTTTGATGTACATGAATTTGATTCGGTCTCCATGGTAACATGTTGGAGACGCATTGATCATCTCCACCTGTTAACTTCTAATAAACTCTTTATTTTGATCTGAATTACATGAAATGGTTTTGTCACCTTTAAAGTCAAACCTTCATCTCATCCGTTTTTTTTTATTTTCCGCTCTGACAGAAACTTTCTTTATTTCTTGAACTAGTTACTGAACTGATTTCAGCAAAAAGACAAATTCTGATAAAACATTTAATCAGAGTTTCAGAGAAAGGACTGAACTGGTGACAGCAGCTCTGAGAAAGAGGAAACACTGAGGAGGAAGTTAAATGAAATCTACTTCTCTACATTGTAGAGTAGAGCAGGTGGGAGTGGGAGGGGAAAGGGGGAGGAAGGGGGTATCCTGCTTTAAATAACGTCTAACCTGATGAATCATGTGGAGATCCTGACTGTTTAAAATGTATGAGCAGAGATAGATAAAGAATAAAATCTTTAGTCTGTCTTTAAATAAATGTCTCAGAGAAGAACCGAAACTGTCGTACAGACCTACGAGTTTCCTCCCATCTAAAAGAGAATTCACATCGATCCAGTTCAACCTAGAGGACGTGGAGAGACGCTCGGAAAAATCAGGCGTCATTGAGGAAGAAAGACAATGAGGAAGAGTGATGAATCCTCTGTGCAGCAGATGAAATAAAAACAAACCGATGAATCGTCTCTTTTAACAGTTTTTATTCGAACGGCCTCAAATCGCTCACATTCTGGAGAAAAACCTCTAAAGCCTCAATGAAACAAGTTAAATAATCAGAAACCACCACCACCAGGACCAGAACCAGGACCAGGACCAGGACCAGGACCAGGACCACCAGGACCAGGACCACCAGGACCAGGAGGACCCACAGAGTCAGTGATATGTAAACAAAGTAAAACATTACAGAAGAAAGAGAAACACCTCAGTGAGACGAATCCAGGTGTCTCCATGAGTCTGATCTGAAGGGGACGTCTTGGACAAACCTGGAGTCTGGTCACGAAGCGCCCGGTCTTGGTGCTAAGCTATGTTATGCTATGCTATACTAAGCTAAGCTAAGCTAAGCCAAGCCAAGCTAAGCTAATCTAAGACCAATATCCGTCTTCTCATGGAGCGATTTAACAGAATATGTTGATGCTGTGATGAAGGACGTCTGGTCACATGATTAATTAATCATTAATTAGTTATTCTCATTTAGTTTAATCAAGGAAATCAGCAGAAATAAAGATGCAGTCTGGTCTGATCTGAAGGAGACGTCTTAAACAACCAAACAATGAACAGCTCCAGATATTTAACTTTAAAAGTGATTCTTTGATTATTAGACTTCTATCGATGGACTGATGGTGAAGACGATCGTCTCTCTAATCAAATCAGAGGTTTAGGGTCAGTGGGCTCATTCCGGTATTGATCTGGAACCGTGAGTCAAAACAGAAAGATGACTTTCTCCTGATGAACTTGCGAGGAGCCGATAGTGAAGCTTTGATCAGTCGACATGTTCTGCTGTCGGTCGCTCAGTCGCACACAGGCAGCCATTGTTGGAGTCTGATTTCCATCATGTCCTCGTCTGACGGCGAGCTCAACGCCTCTCTTTACAGACTGTGTCAGTGTGTGTGTCCAGATCAGTGACGGATAGAAAGAAAAGAACGGGTGAGGATCAGGGGGGAGGAGGGGAGTGGAAGGAAGAGAAGAGAAGGGGGGGGGGGGTCACTTGGGAGGAGGACAAAGGCTTCATTCTTTGCCGGTGGTGAGCAGCTTCAGGGCTTTCTGGAGGTTCTGGACGGCCGTGCCGACGTCCTCGTACTGCAGAGCGCTGCCGGCGTACTTACAGTACTTCTGGGCCTTGGTGAAGTCCTCGGGGGACAGCTGGACGCCGCCTGGAGGGAGAGAGGGAGGGAGGGAGGGATGACAGCAACACAAAGACGTCACAATGAAGCACCCAACACTGATCAAGTGTCCAGACTAAAAACATCCTCAACGTGTCTCAGCAGCAGCTCTGTTTTATTCATGATCGACTGGTTCATCCATAAAATGTGAAAACTGTTTACTTCAAATCTCTCGTCTTGTCTGAGCCGCTGTCTGCTAAATACACACCGATCAGCCACAACATTATGACCACTGACAGGAGATGTGAACAACATTTAAACCATCTTGTGACAGTTCAATGTTCTGCTGGGAAACTTCTGGACCTGGCATTCATCGCATTCAACGCTTTGGGAACAACTAAAAAAAACATGAAGAACAGCACAAGGTGTTGACCTGGCCTCCAAATTCACTAGATCCCAAACTGATCAAGTATCTGTGGGATGATCCACAGAGGCCCCTCCCCTCAAAGGCCCCCCCCACTAACAACAGGACACCCTCAGAAGGCCCATGTCCATTCTCTGATGAGTCACCACAACTTAGACCTACACAATATTAGGAAGGTGGTCATAATGTTATGGCTGATCAGTGTATATCGCTAGAGCAATGATAGATTGACAGGTAAGACAAACACAGTATGAAAATGACATGATGAAAACAAACATCCTCCCCCCGTTCTGTGGTGAGTTATTGGTTCAGTTCTCAATTCAATTGTCTCAACATGAACAAGACGGGACTGACTATTTAATTGTTACATTTTATTGACGTCTTTAATCGTTCTGTTTGATTTGACGTCGTCCCATCTCTACTTTCATTTTACTGATTTCATTAAGGGTCACATTTAAACTGCTACGTAAATACAGTTTGAGGCCTCGCCCGCTCCGGATCCAGTCAGAACACACTTCAAACTTTCCATTGAAAACACTTAAAGGTCATCGTCAACCTGCGTCATGGAAAGTCAGCCCGTAACGACCTGTCAGCGCTGAGGGATTGTGGGTAATTTACCACAGAGAACGACTGTTTGAACGAGTCTGTTTAGAGAAAGCTCTGATTGGAGTTAATCTGAGGCGAACCACTTCCTGTCAGCTCATCATGGCCGCCATCACTCCTCACTCTCTTTGTTATCATTAAAACATGAATGTATGAATCTGACGGTGAAGTTGGACTCACGTTGGAGCCTAAAGTGACCAAAGATTACATGTTTTCATTTGTAGACTCTGTGATTCTTACGTCATCTGATCGTCTTTTCTGATCGTTATAAAAGTGACCGGTCAAGTTATTGAGGTGGAATGTTGACAGATTGATCAGAGCTACTGTTCATATACATATCACTTTATATTTTATCTTCAAATTCACAAACTATATCTCCACTCCTTATTTTATACTCTTGAATATTACATAAGAATTAGCCTTGGGTTCCTCTACGCTGACTTGACAAAACATTAGGTACGCTGGTGAAAATCCGAGTAGGTTTCTGTTATTTAGCCTAGCCTACTGACTTTAAACTACGTAAAGTACGATGTTCAGGTTCTTGGTGCTGATAAACGTCCAGAATGTTTTCTCACATGGCGTCCTGGACCTCCACCCTTTGGTCACTACTGCAACAAGATGCTAGCGCCTCTTTCCGCCCCACCGTGGAAGCTGTCGTCGATCTTCTTCATGAACGCCTACGGCTGCCTCGGCTTGTTCGCCTGCCTCAGCTCTTCTGTTACTCAGACTCATTTGTAGATGAATTAAATCCATAAATCAGGCGGAATGTGAGCGAACACATAAATCAGCTTCTTAAACCAGCAGTCAGTGGTGGGCGGATGAGGGAAGTGTTTCACCGATCAAACGGATGTCATCTTTTAAAATCATGGTTCTGAGCCAAAGAGGAAACGCTACCCTCGCGTTAAAGTGATAAGACGAAGCGAAGACGTATAGTCGCTGTGATTCATGAATGATTCCCTCCTCGTATAGTTTTTATTTACAGCCTCCTTTCAGCGTCGACCTTGAATTCAGAAAATCAGCTAAAGGTGAAAATATAAGTCATGTTTGTTGACAGCTCTGAGACCTCCACCCACCAGAGTCTCTGGAGGAAACATCTTATATGACAGTGGGTGTAACACTATAGAGTCCACCCTCCTCCACATAACATGTCCTATATTATAGGACTCCAGTGTATGTTATAGGAGCAGAGGAAAAGCCTCCTGTAAAGATCCATCCCGTATGAAGTGGACGTCTTTGATTACTACAGACACTCTTCCTCTTTTCATTTATTATTTTTCAGTCCTCTCTCTTCTCTATTTCCTCTCTGAGATCTCTGAAGGATTGTTTTTATTTTCCTCACGTCTCTCTGCACTTCATGTCCAAAAGTATTACTACTTTCTCTCTTTCTTTCTTGTTTACTCATTCTGTTTATTTTATTTTGGCACTTCTATCTCTTTCCAATCAATCCACCATTTTCTTTTTATCACACAATCTTCTGGTTTAAATGTATTTATTTTTTATCAAAGCAGCAGACACTTTTCAAACACTGTGAGATATAAACAGACATACTGTCTGGAGTCCAGCAGAACACTCTAAGTTTGAAAAGGATGAGATGAAACTTTTCAGTGGAGTTTGGACTAACCAACTTGGGAAGTTGCCTACAGGCAAAATATTTGGCGTTGGAGAGCTAACACTAGCTTTAAGTGTTGAGAACATCAATGCTAGGAAACTGCGGCGTCACCAAATCCACTATGATGATAACAGCTTGACGCGCTGGGTGAACCCAGATGGAACGGTGTGGTATTGACGGTATTGTCTTTTCTTGTCTATAAGAGGGTTACCAAGGTGAGAAAAAGACTAGGAACGTCCACTAGTGAAACAACTGTCCTCAAAAACAAAGACATGGAGAATTACTTTTTATGTCAAATGACAAGACAAGGTTTCCGCTCTAGGTGGCGTCCACATCAGGAAGAGAGCAGCGATGTGTCAACAAGGGACCATGAATGATAAGCAAACAATGTGAAGTAGACGGTACCAAGTTGAACTGACCAATCAACTGATACAGGCTGGGCGTTAGTCATTTTAGAGACAAAGCTCAGACTGAACCTTGGAAGCTTCCATCCTCAGAGGAATCAGGTCACTGCTGAGACAAATCACTAGAAAGGCGCCCTGGACATGTCCTGGGTGTGTTCACAGCTGGACTTAGAGCTAGACATTTGTGATGGGATGTTGATGCGAGGTCTGAACGGGGCCTCATTTTCCTCTCCGCGGACATGGCTTTCATTTTCTTTAAAGCCCTGGGCAGAAACAGCCAGCGGTGTTACATAGCTAGACAGGACGAAGTACCAACGACCCCAGTTACCATCTGATCTTGAAAACTGAGCTGTGCAGGGACAGGACTGTAACTTTACCTGTGGATAAAACCCTATTATCACTTGTGACTCGTTCGCTGGTGGAACAGTGAGCTCACTGCTGGACTTAACTACAGCAAGCTGCACGTTAGCAACAGAAGGAATAAATCTTCTCTGACAGAGTTAATGTGCAGCACATGAAATAATAATGACATCAAATTGCTCCTTTAATGTTAACATGGTGGGACCCCATAAAGGACCCCTCAAGGCCCCCGGACGCCGCTCTGACTGAAGAAACACAGCTACAGATAATGTCTCTCTTGCCTTAGCAACGCTCGGACGGCTCTTAAAAGTGTCCTGGAGAAGAACGGGAAAAGGATGATTGAATAACGTGGCCCCATAAGCCTCTAATCCCTTGGCCGATTTCTCTTCTTCTAAAAAGCTGAGGAAGGACGTGCAAATATGCTGACGGCATGCTCCCAACGATGGGAAGGGAAAGTAGTGGAAAAATGAAGAGAGAGAGAGAGAGAGAGAGAGAGAGAGTTGGCAGAGAGAAACCACAGCAGTGGACAAGGAGGGAGCTCTGGAGGACGTTCAGAGAGGTGTTAGGAAGAAGAAATGATCTGAACTGTCGTTTCCCAAACAACGAAGGGGATACAGCAACTGAGTTGACAGTCGGCTTTGGTAATGAGTCCATCTATCAGCAGATTTCTTCTGGGGATGAGAAAACATAAGTGTTGTTTTACAGACAGGGACGTACCCCATGAATCAGCTGTTCTGGATTAAAAACTGGAGAAATCAGTCACGCTAGCCTTGACGGCTACAACTAACAATCACTGTCCTTATAGATCAGGGTATTTATGACTTTTTTGGATCCTACTTTTATCTATAAGATGTCTCAAAGTCACTTAAAGCAGAGAGCGTGGTCATCATAATCACAAAGCTGAAAGTTTGTTTCAGTTTAGGCGACTTAAGTCCAGAGAAGAATCCTGTATGGGATTAAATTCATACAATGATGAACACGACTGTGGTCAAAAGAAACCCCTCCCTGATTACCGTCCATGAACAGTCTTGTCTTTTCAGTCAAATAGAACAAACTGGTGTCATGCGAAGTTTGATATAAATGAAACATCAAAATATTCACAGCTGTCTGGACGTCCGACTGCGAAGAAGATGCTGGGAAACAAGTTGAATCAACGAAACTATTTCAGCGACCACCTCCCTTTGTTGTAACATAAGACGTTATTGATCCCAAAGAGGAAAGTTAAGTGTTATGGTGTTATGGCAAGACAAGTTACATAAAAAAACAGAGAAATCGAAGGATAAAAACTTAGTGGCCAGACTTCTAGCCCAGTAATGTAATATATCATAATGTATGTAAAAAGAGGAGGCCGTTAAAGAAGGGAAATGCTTCGTATTCTGCCTCTCCACCACTCCTTCCACTCTGGTTCTCTCTGTGGCTAACCTCCAGCAGCTAATGACAGTCTAGACAGCGGTGAAATGGCGGTGTTGTGGTCATAACGACACGTTAGATAAAGAACAGATCAGACAGGATCGCCACCGTCTACCGTTATTCTACATCGTCTGCTGTTCAGAGGAAAAGAGCGGAGTCCTTTTTCTACCATCCTTCTTCCTTACGTTTGTCTCAGGCTGCCTTCATCTACAATACAAAATCAATTATTAGATTACCAACAAAAAATCTCAAAGAGTCTTTTGAATTAGTGGTGTGAGAAATAAATTCTTCAGGACGTCAAGCTCCTGATGCCGTGTTTTATTTTTTACCCAAAAGCTGATTCTTACTTTATGCTTTTGCAGCTAAATCTCCCCCTGCAATTCCCCCACTGCGGGACAAATAAAGGTCTTTCTTATTCTTAAATCACCAAAGCACAACACACAATAATTAAAATCATTGCCGCCTGCTATCCGATTTAATTCGTCCCCTTTTGCCTCCACTGGTTTCAGGGTGTGTGCTCAGTTTGCAGTTCATGAAAAACTGGTTAAAGAAAATATCTCAATATTAGAAGCTGTTGCTGTATCGATAAAAGCCCAACGTGAAGTAAATGACTTCAATATTCACTGAAATGACAAACACATGAGAATCAGTTTTCTCTACACCAACAGATACGTCACATCTTTGTCCTTTAACCAGTCAATGTCAGTTATCTCGTCTTGTTTCGTCTTCTTCTGCAGTGGTTTAATGGCGAGTCATTTCCGAACACTGTTCTGATTTAAAAGGTCCAATATGGAATCATGACATTCTTGAATTTAATTTGTTTGAAAATACACAACATCTGCTCATTAGCAATGCTGCAAGATGAGATTAGTGGACGTATGAGAGAGATCCAGACATCAGTCAGTGGTAGGGCTATGTTTAAAAAGGTTTTCATTCTGATTCAAATCGATCTTCATTTAAACAGATCAGACTTTCAATTCATATAATCCTCGAGGTCCAGAACACGACGGAAGCTCCAACTCTGAGCATCGTCTGGCCTCAAAGATGATGGGATTTAAAAAGTCTGAGGACAGAGGAGAGCTGGACGAAAACAAAGACACATGAAAGACGAGAAACTAGAGACACCACAAACCTCTGGATCCAATGACGACAGTAGTTTGGAGAAAATCCCTTTCATGACTAAGAGAAACCCTTTCAAAAACCAAACGTCTCTACATGAACCTATAGTGGACTGAATCGAATAAATCCGGTAGTGATTAGTTAATAAACCACATCATTAAATCTTAGACATGTGTGTGATGTGTTTAGTGTGAATGAAAACGTCTACTCATAGAAACAGGCCGAGCTGAGGCACAGAAATAACTTGAGGAAAACCAAAGGGCTGGTTCATTTCAACCCAGAACTCTTTAGTCGTAGTTTTCACTGCTCCACTCTGAGTCCTCCATTCTCCTTGGACAGTTGTCCACACAAAAACACACACCAACACACTGTAAACGTCCTACATTCCTCCAAGGTAAAACGTCCTATAAAAGGTCCAATGTGGGATTCATCTTTAGTGAAGAAAGGACTCCTTCATATACTTTTTTCTTTTCATGCTCACTTTTTTTTTTATTTCCACTCCCTCTATACTGCTCACCTCCAGTCTTTATTTTTCCTTTGTTGTGTCTCTGTGTGCTTCCCATCCTGGACTTTAACTTAATCTTTTCTCATATAAAAAGTTTTGTCTGACAGGAACCCAGTCTAATTAGCAGATGAATGAAAGAACCCCTGAGGCTCCTCGACCTTCTTAAAAACTGAAAAATAGTTTTCCATTAAAGCGTTTGTCCCAGGTGTTGTCTTCTTTGCAGAGTTAATATTAGTGAGGGTGTGTACGCAGGTTTCCCAGCATCCTACGATGCTAAATCAAGCAAAGCAGCAGAAAAAGAACGTCTTTAAAGCTGGGTTTAAAGGACATTCGGGAAGACGGCTCCCACCTGATCACGGAGAGCTCCAGGAATCAATTCTTTTAAACTCAAAATCAATACCTGGCAGGAATCTGATGCAGAGATCAGAGAACTGGAGGTGTGTGTTAAAAACCTTGCCGCTTGACTCGTCTGACCGAGGTGGTTTTTGAGGAATCAAAAAGAGGAACAGAAGCTGCGTGAGTAAGTTATCTGAAGTGTGATGAGTGTGAGCTTACCCTGCTGCTGGGCGTTGAGGAGTGAGGGGTCAACGGTGGGCACTGATCGAGGCGTAGGCACTGGTTTCACAGGTTCTGCTGGTCGACAAGAAAAAGAACAAATAAATTATACAACAACTATAATTAATCATTTCAACATGTCTTTAAATGGTCAAAGAAAGAAACCGGCTTTCAAGGAATCCTGACTTGAAGTGGATGGAGGGGTCCACAAAACACTGGATACTGACACCCTCTCCTTTCATGTCCTGACATTGTGACCAATCATGTCCCTCCATCCTAAAGAGTGTTATTTTTGATCCAAAACTTCACTAAGACTGTCACTTTCTCAATCTCTTTTTTTTTTCTTCCAGAATAAGTTTTATCTCTGAAGCGTAAAAAGCAGTGAACGTGAAGAAACGCCGATACTTAAAACTGACATGAGTATTTGTTAACATCTGTGAAGCAGGAGGAGGAACATGGCCATCATTTTACTACCTATTATGTGCTTACACCTGTTTTTTGTATTTTATATTATTTACTGACATCTCTTGATTGAGCGTGGTCTGTCTTTTGTTTGTTTTTATTGACTGAATATTCAGCACTCGTTTCAGACGTAGCAAGGCCAAAGCTATACGTGAACACATGGATTACAAATGAGCTGCTGAAAGATGCCCACTTGTTTCCAGAAACAGAAAATGAAAATAATAAGATATTTGGACAAAATCTAATTTGGTACATTATTAGTATTGAAAGTCAAAAACAGTTAATTGGCCTGTCATAGCCACACTCAACCCCTACCAGAACAAGAGTCAGGTATCATCACGACATTAACAGCATTACTGTGACATTATGGAAGCTCCCAGGGTTCAGGTCTAATCTGAGCTTCATCTCTAAAATAAATCAGATCTTATCATGTGAGAGTCTTTCCATCTTGTTCCAACATCTGGATCATGTCTCCAAGTCAACAAGCAGCTGTTGATGTTTCTGATCCAGCGTAGGTAGAGATCCATTAGAGACAGCAGCTGCTACAATATTCTACTGACCACATGATGGCGCTGCTGATTTACAGACACACAGACTGAGATCAGATCTCAAGAGCTGGCTGGGGACGCATGTGGAGACACATTTATATTAAGACCAGGTGGAGACACAGGGACTTAAAGCTGATGAGAGGTCTGCAGTCAGTGGTTCCTTTACAGTCTAGTACATCTCAGACCTTGACTGTTGTTGAGAGATAATCCACATTATCTTTAAAACAGTCAGTACAGGTACATCAGATGAAAACCAGGTCACATCAACGTTCACAAATGCATTTTTTTTAATGGTCATTTTATAACTTTATAATTTTATATAATAAGTATAAACTTTTTATTATCATCTCACATGACATCAAACTGAGTTAGCTTTGTCTATAAATCATTCTAGGATCAATTTCTGGAAAATGTCATATATTTTTATATTATTACATAAATGATCTATTAGCCACCATGAAGGACATGATGGTTTTCATTGCTATTGTCTTGGTCTCTAGAGTCTTTTTCTTAGCCACACTGTTTCTGTCGTTAATAAATACTAATCAAATACGTCTCTCTCTGCTGCTGGTGAGACAGATGATGTCCACCAGCGGAGAACAGATTGTGTCAGATTTGTGACACCAGGTGTGAACACACAGATGGACAGGTGAGATCAGACTGACCAGGCTGGATGAGGTCTGAACGAGGCCGTTATGTGACTGGACAGTGACCAAGGTCAACCTCCCGTCACTCCTTTTATTCACAACACTTCTTCCTCGCTGCCGAGACGTGTGATTAAAGGCCAGATCAACACAATAGGTTTTGTTTGTTGGAAAGTGTGTGTACGATCTGTGCCAGCTCTTTGTGTTTGTCTAATCTATAATCAGCCTAATTGACTTGTGTTCTGTTTGTGACCACATTCTGTATTGTGCTCCGACCCTCGAGATGGGAAACAACAAACAATGCAAATAACAATGCCTCCTCTCACAAACTGGTCCACAGACTCACCAGGAGGGATCTGCACCTTTAAATCTGCTGCTACATAACCTTTCGTCTTCACACAATTTGCCACAGGGGTACAATTAAGCCTCCTTATACACACTTTTTTTTTTTTATTATCGTCACATCAACCTTTTCTGAACACGAGCTGAACTTTACAAAAACTCCACTGATGCCAAATCTGATACGATGCACCGCTGTCCTCACTTTGGAGCACTGTCCTCATCTTTATGTCCTCAAGAGGACATCTGCAAACATTTACGCAACCGTAAACACACACACACACACACACACACACACACACACAGCATTTGTTGAAGAGAGTGTGAGGGAGTCTCTCAGGGAGGAGTGTTATTGAAGGCCCTGCCAGTAAATTGTAAGGCCGTCACGTACTCTGTGTTATCAAGGGAAATTAGTCAGAATAAGGAATTACACGACGCATGATAAGAGCGGCTGGCAGCAGAAAATGGTGAGCTTAAGTTTAGGCGCTTGTCAGTCAGAGAACAATGGGTGACTGGAAATATCCATCCACCCGTGATTATTAAGATCCTTTGGTGTGAACTACATCCGGTTTGGGATATCACAGATAAACTTTTTTTCCCGTGGGATTTCCACAGATTTTTCACCCATGAATGTAGGCCCAGCTAGACTTGGGCCTGGTTTATTTGACCCGACTCAAAAAAACTAAGGCCAGTTTGTACCATCTGGTCTGATTATTCAGTCTGAATGTTGTCAACTAGTTGTTCTTGAGGTTTATTCAGTCTGATGTTATGCTGGCAGCTCAGAACAGTGATACTTTGGGTTAAATGTTGATGTGTCACATGGGAATTACAGTAGTTTGCATATATCCGCTCATAAATAAAGAACTTAACGTGTGAGAGACTTTACAGCTTGTTCCAAAATATGGATCATCTCCCCAAGTCATGACTCACAGGGGGACTCTGTCAACACTTAATCCTCTCGGCATCGAGGGCATCTGTATTTAAGTTAATGGCAATTCTCCATTCTAACTTTACAGTCATTTACCTGAACCACGCATGCTGACGTATGAAAACACTGTGTCATACCTGTAGGTGGTGGCATCTCAGCTGGAGTGTTGGCCGGTGCGTGGGCGCCTGGTGGGATGTGGATGTTGTTGTAGTTGGTATTTGGGGGACCTGAAGGCCCCGATCCCGGACCGGGAGTAAAGCCAATACCTGGTGTGGGACCCGGACCTGGTCCCAAACTCTGGTCCTGGTCTTCATTAAATTGTGAAGGAGGACCTCCCCTGAAGGAGCCCCCGTACGAGGCGCCCATCCCTGAGAAACCTTCGGCTCCAAACTCACCTATTGGACAGCGAGAGGGAGAAAAGACAAGAGCTTTGTTTAGACTGGATCCTAACGTACTTTACTGACTGGGCATGACATTAAAAAGAGACAATTCAAGGCAGCTCACTGAATGTTTGGGGAGTAGAAAATCAATGAAAAATGTTAGTAACATTGTATAGAATATAGTTTATTCAATGTCACATTAATTTCCAATATCAGAGTTACTTTGATATCTAAGATTTTCTCAGCGAAATCATATCAGTAAGTAGTGACAGAACCATCCCACACAAGACCATGGTGGTGGTGATTGTCTGGATCATTCATTCCATCCCAACATACTGTATTTGTGGCTATATCTATCTGTCACTACTTTTCTCAAATGCTGCTTGGAACCAGTGCCTATGCAGATGATATAATGCTGATATTCTCCATCCTGCCTATGGACATTTTAATAGCAAAATCATTTTTGCAATCAGAGGATGAAAAAAGAAAAGTCACTTAAGAAAGTGGAAATGTTGAGCTCATCAACCATTATCTTCTGTCCATCACCACCTAAAGCCCCGCCCCCACACGATCTGATTGCAGGAGAATAATCAGTTCTCAACGGAGAGACTCCAGACCAACTTTCCTCTACTAAACATTTTGTGGGTGAGGGATGTTCAGGCTGTATAAAACTTTCCACTTCTAAAATGACTGACTGATCTCTCAACAGGTTTTTGAAAAGTATGTTATGTTAGCATAAACATGGCTTCAAATTAGTGCAATCTCTGAGAGAAGATGGCATCACATGCGTTAAAGAGTGCCTCCAACCTTTGTTCACTTCCACTGTACTGTAATTGTGGACAGATATTTTCCAGCTGGGACCCATCAAACTGAAAGTTTTAGTTTGCCAAGCTTATCACTTGGCACTTGTTGTGATTATGTGTGACGCCAAAGAAAATTCCAAAGAAATAATTAAACTGAACAAAACCAGGAAATTAATCTATTGTGAAACTACAGGTTTCTAGAGTAAAACCAAGGAAAACAGGAAGTGAGGAAGGCCGGTAGTCTAACCGGTGGTCAAACACATACTGAACTATGGGAGTGATGTTCAAAGATCAAAATACACGACAGATAAGATAGATTTAGTAATGAAAGCTAGAAAAACAACAGATATCTGATTTTCATTTTTAAATCCAAAAACAACAAAAAAACTAAAAATGTTTTTTAGTATGTAGTCTAAAACGAAAAAGAAAAATATCAGACTTAAAGTAGTTTCTCCTAAGGTGATTTCTTGAATGAAGCAGGAAACAGTGTCTGTGGTGACCACTGGTTCCGGGTCTCTCTGGTCCAGGTGTCTCTGGTCCGGGTCTCTCTGGTCCATGGATCATTGTGTTCAGCTCTAAATGAACCTGGTTCTTCTCCAGATTCACAGATAAATTCAGACGACCAGATACCTTGAGTCAGAAAGTCTAAGATTCCATCTGAATATTGTTCCAGAGTCATGTCCATGCTCCGTTTAGACCAACAGAAAACATTTCAAGTCACTGACTGATGGAAACTACTTCTTCTTCTTCTGCATCACCTACAAAAACTTTGGCTTTTCTATGAATCAAATAGCGTACACTATCTCCTTTATTTTTCTTTCTGGTTTCTTTTTTTTCATAGATTAATGGACCAAAGGTAAATTTATTTATTTAATTTTTTTAGCTTTTGCCTTTTAAACTGAAAATCAAATCAACTCTAATTTTAACATCCGAAACCAAACCTGAAATACCAAATAGTACACGTACCCACATAATCGCATTAGCTCAGAATAATTCATTGCAATTTCCTACTTTCCTCATCCGGTTTCTTTCTATTAACTTGTACAGAGGTGTTAATGCTTAAAAAATGAGGTAGTGAGCTGCAGAAATTAAATGTGGCTGCTACAGAGGCATTTCAACAGATTGCTGGTGAACGGAGAGGCTTAAAACCTTAAGGCGTCATTTGGTCTCAATCACTCACCAAAACTTGTTTCTTCACCACAAGCACATGAGGTGACGGGGCATCCTGAATGAGTTTGAGTAAAAACGATTAGAATTCATGAGAAGACGATTAAACCGTTTTGCCGGGGAGAGCGTGTAAATCACATTCATAGGTATTAAAATCAGAAATGGGTTTTAGATGAGAAATGGGTCGTGGAGATTTCTCAGCTTTTTAACTGAGTGCAGGACTTTAGCAAAGCCTGCTGTATTTTTAATACTGCTGCTCTGATTAGCATTTTTACAGCCAATCACCTCCCTGGAAGTTGGTCGATAGCGATTATGACAAGTCGACATTTCTGATTGGCTGCTATAGAGGTGGCAGATCAAACTACTTAGGTGGGATATCGGCCGATAATGATTGGAGAACCCTTAATTTAGTTTAGCAACTATTACTGTGGTGTGTATAAGAACTTCTATGATTTCACTGTCCTCAACTCTGTTTCAGTTGTTGACCTCATTAAGTACCAGTTACTACCATACGTATAGGTTTTATATGCCGTTACAAACAAGTATTTCTACAAAGTCAGATGTCAACTTTGCCAAAGTTACTACAAAACATTTTAATTTCCTTTTCATTCTTTCCACTTCGGATGTATTCAGGTTTAGCAACATCCCCATATCTAAAAGTGGATTGATTATAAGTAGGGTTGCACCAGCACAAAGCTGTAAGGTATCTGATATATTGGGTGCAGCTATAACTGTAACTATAACCCAATAGCCCTTCACAGCAATATATCGTCCTACCATCCTGGGAGGTTTGCAGTATTTGTTAAACATTTTGTATTTCCTGTGTTTGCAGCATGTTTCTTTATGCTATATTTCCTTTAGAGGAGTTTTATCCTAAGCTGTATGTGTTCAGTAAGGTACTGCAGGCGTGACATCTCTAAAAACGTAATGAAGAACTTATTTTGTGAGTAAACTGTTGAGCGAAAGACGTAAAGAAGAAGAAAGTAGTCCCTAAAACAAAGCAACACAGCAGTGGTTCACGACAAAGGACAGAGAGAGGCTTCAGAGAAAACCTCACGAGCAACAGTGTTTCCATCTCCCGAACATGAGCCTCACGCTGGAGACTTTGCCTCTCTCAGCAACCACACCTAACACAAAGAAAACATCTCCTGACAGCCAAAGATGTTTGGACAGATTAAGAGATGGGCTGGATTTGCAGACACACGCTGTATTTGACACCGCATTAAAGCCCGGCCTCTGTCATTACTGCGTTATGATCCGACCCTCGGGCTAGAATATTTTGTCTTTCAACGAGTTGTTCACTTTCTCTGTATAAACAACGTTTAAGTGAGCGTACCCATTCTTTTTCAGCTTTCAGTTCTCTGTAGACACTTCTGGGCGCAGACATGACAACAGTGCTGAAATGTTTCTAAAGCATTATATTTACATTAAACTACACATACTGTACCACTAAGAGATTATATGATAGTAAAATGATTGTACTCAGTTTTTTTCCTCACTGTGTTTCAGCTACTATTAGCTGGAAGGCTAGAAAGAGCTTCTATTAGCTTGGAGGCTAGGAAGCTAGGAAGAGCTACTACAGAGTCACATTCACATTTAAAAAACTTAAATCTTGTATTTTCACACTTCAAGCAAATTCATCTAGATAATCTAGGAAATCTCAGCTTGGTGAGTATAATGTTGTTATTGTCAGAAATGATGGAAAAAGATGTAAACGTTAACAATTTAATGAACCTATAGCTTTCCTCAAAGCTTTTGTTTCCGTTATCCATTTTAAAATGGAGTGTACGTTTCACTGGCTAATTAAATATTTCCTATAGTAATATCATCAATTCTTCAGCCAATAATCATTTTTATTTTAACCTGAACATTAATAAGAAGGTCAAACATGAAAGATGAAACTTTAAACATTTTCTTTTCATCACAAAGTCTCAGTATGCAAAGCCATATCCGATCACATCAATTAAGGGGACAATAGCGTTTTCTCTTTTTAATAACTACTACCTAATTAGTGATAATGATTTTGCTGTGAATGGCAATAGATTCAGAAAAGGAACTTTTATCCCCCACTACTATTAATTATCAAAGATGGCATGTGCCATGAATGAAATCCAGTCTGAAGGTTGAGGGACGGCACGGCGCATACAACCACGCTTTCAAATGCTCACACACAGGAAAATACGTTTAGTGGCAACATACAGACACAAACATATGAATAAGACTTGTTGATTTTGTCTAACGTGTTTATTTCTGTCTGTACTGAAAGTCTGACTAAGAAAATCCACAAGAGAAAGCTTTCTGGAGTCGACCTGTAGCTGAAGTTTAAACTTTAAGGGAAACAACCAGCAGCCAAGTGTTGGGTGTAAATTCTGGCTGGTGTGGTCCTAATTGCTCTGGAAGTCAAAAACTTTGTGCTATAATAAAGTCTCATTTGGTGCAATGCCCAGAGTGGCTGGTGAATGTTGGACAGTCAGCTTCCTGCCTTCCTGAAGAATCCTTGTTTACAGCAGGAGGATTTGCAGTCATCTGTTCGGCTGCTGGACACTGTGCAGCTCCCCTGGTCCAATTAGTGAATGAGTGTCTCGCCAAAGGGCACGTTTAACAACAGTTTCTGAGCTCAGCATAGTTGTGCTCTTTCAGAAGCCCTGCAGCTGCCATCTGGACAGAGATCTAGACGTTAGGGTGAACTCTTCTAGTTGGTATTTGTATCTACTTTATTCACTTCCAATTCACTAATTCATTTCTGTCCACTTTGACGACCCAACGTCCTCTTCTAGCAAGGATCATTTGGTTCTATGGACCTGGTTCAGCCCAGATTCACAAGCAGTGTCTCTGCCCAGAAACAATTAAATAAATGAACAAAATTAAAAATAAATTCTGAAAGCTCATTTGTCCGTTGCCATCATACACTTCCACAAACGTGTGTTGTGAAGATCAGACTGAGACTAATCCCTGATTTATTTAAACTAAACCAGGAACTGAACCACACCTGAGTCTCATTACATTGATGGAAACACTTCTGAACACATGGACTCTGATTTAATCCTAGAAAATAACTTCTAATGCTAGAGGTGCACTTACTTCAACACCTCACTCTTATGTAATACTGGCTAGTTTTCCTGAATCAACAAATACGCAGTGTAATATTTCTGTTTCATGTGTTTGATTGCATTCTCCCCAACTCAGGGTCTACTTTGTGTGAAAACCCGCTGATGTTTTGAGTAATGTTTATGCATAAATGTTGAAGAACTTGTAGAGTTTAGGGTTTTCTCTACCTCATGGGAACTTGTTGCGTATGTGTTGCAGGAGACAATGTTTAATCAATCTCTACAAACTGGTTTAGTCAGGCAGCCAGTCCATCACAACACGAGGTGTGCTCAATGACAGACAAATATCTCCGTCTCTAAATCCTCACATTCTGCATGTTTCTTACAGGAATTCACTGTAAACGTTGGCCAACTCTTTTGGTACGTTTCCCTCCGACTACTGGGTCACAGAACACATCTTTTAAATATATATATATATATATTTAACAACTCAGCACTGGAAGCTGTTTTCTCTCTCTCCGCACACACCCCCACCCCCGAACCTCCACCCTCCATCCATTCCTTTCCTCTTGCTAAACACGTCCCCCTCCCAGCCAATGGAAAGTCAGACCAGAGCTGCTGGGAGACAATGGTCTTTCTGTAACTACTGCTGGTATATTAGTGCGCTGGTGGGTGTGTGTCCCCAGAGGTTAATTAACCTACTTAAGCTGCTTCTTGTCACCGTCGTGTCCAGAAGCACTGACAGCAAAGTGTCCAACAGAGACATGTAAAGATGTACTGTTTTTGACCTGTGCCAGAACAGCCAGAAGACCGAGTCCTTCTGTAGTCTGAAGACAGTAGAAGCAGAGTGGCAGGACAGGCTAGTATTGATATCATCCACTAAAACCAGGAAGCCTGCTCTTCAAATAAACTGCATGAGTCCATGAATCTTTGCTTCCCTTTCAGCTGTGAAAGTAGTAACAGCTGATAAGCCTTTTGGATTTGATTTGGGCCGTGTTTAACTGAAACACGGGAAGAAAAAAAAATGGATAGTTCTCCAACCAATCAGACATCTGAAACGTGATCTGTCTCTGTAGAAGTTCTGTCCAAATTCAAAGTTTGACCAAGTTCAGTTCAAATACGTGGATGTGTTCATGCCCAGTTATCAAGTACGTATCAGAAGGAAACTTGCGTGCACCTGGGACAGCCAGGTATCCCAAAGATCTCTGCTGGAGCACAATCAGTTCCCAACAGAGAGTCTCCAGAACAACTTTACCACACAAAAACATGTGTGGCTAGAGAATGGTCAGGCTAACTTCCAGGAGCCAAGAGTCCAAAAATAGTATGATGTGATCAGGGTAAGTCTCACTGTACTGGAACGTTTTATTCTGCCAGCATTTACCTTATTGTTTTTATTAGGATAACGTGTATTAATGTCTGCAACTAACAATTACTTTGATTATCAAGCTGGACATCCATTAGAAAGGAAACAAGGCGCTGGTTTCAGGTTCTTGGTCATGTTCTCATTTGACATTTTCTTGTTGAACACAACAAGCGTTTCCTGGTTTCCATTCAGTTAATTAAACTTCTGACATGGAGGTATAGATAAACCAAAACTGAAAGCAAACAAATGCAAGTAAACCTGCTTGGAAATCAAAGAACTTGTCTGAGAATCATCAGTGGTCATGCTAGAGAGGAAGGCTTTCTAATGGTCGGCTCAACTTGTTTTTGTCACACACACACACAAACTTGTGTTTCTATCTTTGTGAGGATATTCCACTGACATAATGCATTCCCTAGCCCCCTACCTTAACCTAATTGTAACCTTTACCTCTACCTTATGGTGCGTTCACTCAAGCAGTGAAGGAGCGATAAGCCGGTGACAAGACAACGTTCGACTCTACATGTCAGACAAGATGAGCGACCCTAACCCTGACCTTTTGCCCTAAAACAAGCCATAGGAGGGTTTAACCCCAAAAAGTTGTGTGGCCCAGAAAAAGCTTGCCCCCACAACTTAATAAAAACAAGAACGCACACACATGCTGGGTGGATGATATCAGCTGTGTGCTGGCAGTTCACTCCATCAGTGGGAATTAGCTATCATGATGACATAGAGACCCCAGTGCACACTGTGAATAAAGGGTGTGAAAGTGTGTGAGAGACATGAGCAGGAAAGAATAAAAGAGAAGCGAAAAGAAAGAAAAGAAATGAGTTTGACGTGTATGTAAGTGTTTACTGTTCATGCATGTGCAGCTGAGGGATGCTGCAGGTGATGTCATGGCGAGGGAGGCCGTGTTAGGGGCAAACACACCCACATGTACGTGGACCGAGTGGGCGTGGGCGAGCAGATGGCCTTTATTTAAGCAGGAATGCGTCAACATCACGGCTCCGACATGAAAAATACGTTTAGGGTTTCCCCTATAGGGATGGGAAACGTGTGCAAGCCCTGTAGGTGTTCATGTCAACATAAATTTCTGCTCGGGCTTGCGTCGCCCCGAGGGGCTCTTGATGCAATTCCTTGCTCTCAAAGTGCAATCAGAAAATGAGTCCAGATGCTGCAGAGTCCCTCGTGGCTCAGTATAAATTCTACTTGTAGCTGAAGTCAGAAGAGTCTTGGAATTACTAGAATGATCACATAATTCACTGAACAGACGCTCCAGCAAATTTGTCTATCTATCCTATCCTCTTAATCTGGTCTCCTCCTTCAGGGCTGGAACTCATCTAATGAGGGACAATCATTTATCGCAGACAAAGTCTGAAACTAGGGCAGGATTTCACCTTTGTAAAGTGCCGCATGAAAACAAATCTATTAATCTGAAGGTTGTTACACAAAACTGTTGCAAAACATCTCATTGCATCAGTACTGAATTATGTCATAACACAGGCAGGCTGTACATGGCTTCAACTGCTTTGAAAGATTACGCAGATAATATAAAAGGTTCCATTCAAGTTCTTATATACCATAATGTCTTGATGACAAGTTTGAAGTAGGGCTGGTTAAAACAAATATCCATCTTAATTCAAAAGATGCAATATGGATTTGTGAAACCTAGATTATTTTGAATACATTATGGGCAATTTTCTGTACCCTCTCATTGGAAATCTTACTGCAACGATATTAGTCAACGTGTGATGGAGATCCAGAACATGATAGAAGCTCTGACTCTGAGAGCTGACTGAATTTATAAAATATGAGGACAGAGAAGAGCTGGACAAGAGCAGAGACAGAAGATTGAGGAGACACCACAAATCTCTGGAACGAGTGACACCATTAGTTTTAGTTTGTACTAAAATTGTTTAGAAACTGAAATATCTCAAAATGAGTTGCGACCAGTAGCACATAAGCTGCCTGATCATAAGGATTTGGTTCTGGACTAAGTTCTTTAAACCGACACATTTCTCCCACTTTCAACATGCAGAATACTTCATCTTTATCCGTGAGTGGTCATAATGTTTTGGCTCATTGGTATAGCCTGTAAAAGCTACCATTATATATATTTAAAAGCTGCAATGTAAATAAATAATAATGGAAATAGTGGCTCATTAATGAATATGTAGGATTGTGAATACGATTCAGGCCCAGTTCAGACCTTGCCTTAACATCTAGTCTCACCTGTGTCTCCACCTGGTCTTAATATAAATGTGTCTCCACATGCGTCCCCAGACAGCTCTTGAGATCTGATCTCAGTTTGTGTGTCTGTAAATCAGCAGCGCCATCATGTGGTCAGTAGAATATTGTACCAGCTGCTGTCTCTAATGGATCTCTACCTACCGCTGGATCAGAACCATCAACAGCTGCTTGTTGACTTGGAGACATGATCCAGATGTTGGAACAAGATGGAAAGACTCTCACATGTTAAGATCTGATTCATTTTAGAGACAAAGCTCAGATTAGACCTGAACCCTGGAAGCTTCTTCCTCAGAGGAATCAGGTCACTGCTGAGGAACAAACATGTCTGATGGAACAAAATAAAGACACGTTCCATTATTCATGTGATCATTTCTACTAGTGGTTGAATGAATGAGTTAAACTCCTCTTCCTCAGAGCAGCCCTGTTGAGTAGGTGGTCTTTAATGTGACCCAGGACTCACTGTGTGTTCACACTACCAAAGGAAGGAGGTCACATGTGTCCCAGACCACCTCCACATGTGGACTGAGACCACATCAGTGTTCACACCTGGACCTGTTTAACCTGGACACTAGAGACCAGATCACCCAGGATAACTTTTAATGCAAGGTCTGAACGGGGCCTTAAAGAAACCATGTGAAGCTCATGGAGATGTTATTTTGCAATATTAATGTGTGAATTTATTAAAAACACTAAAATCATGGAAAAGGTCACGCAAGATGAGTTCAAGATTTTTGAGACAAAGAAATTAAAAACATAGCTCAGGCCCTTTCTATTGGGTTTGGCAGACATCCAAGTGAATTACTTGCTGCCAAAATGCAGATAAGCCTTGAGGATGGCCTGTAAAAGTGGAGCACTTAAACAACAGGAGGCTGTAATCCCTTTCAGATCTGATGAACTTTAGGAGCCAGTGGTCCTTGTAGCACCGGCCCTGTTTTTCCCCACCACATGCCTCTCTTAATGTGATGAACTTTAAAGGCTGTAATGGCCGTTTTGTTGTCTTACTAATTCAGTCAATCTCGCCGGGATCTGGTGGTGTTTTCCCACGCTTTCTTTCTGCTAAAGGTTAAGTTTTATGGTTTATGGTGTAGGCCTGGCATCAGAAGCCAGAGCTTTTCTGTGCGACAAAGGTCAAAGCTCAGAAATGAGCTGCAGTGAATATGACAGGAAAAGAGAATAACATAACAAATATCAGGTCATTCTCACGTGCACTGACATACATTCAGATACACATATGAAGACCTGTCTCTATTTAAACTAATGTCACACACAAGCACAAACTATTGGCCGTAAGAACCCATTACATGACTAATCTAGTCTTTGCATACTTCTAATCTGGTTTCTACCACAGGGCTTTCCTGGAAACACTCCCAGACCTGATAAGGCAAACAATACTGAGCCTGGCTTCATAGACACATAAACACATTCTTATACTCACAACACACACAGAGTCCTTTAAAGAGCAAAATAATTTTCACAAGAAATCTGTGAATTCCTGTGCCATATCAGCATGCCCCACCTGCTTCCTCATCCTCGTCCATGCCGATGGGCCCGGACTGAGGCGTCTCCCCGTTCTTCAGACAGTTGTGGATGTAGGTGGCCTTCCAGCGGGCATACTTCCTGTGCTGGATATTCTGGAAGAGATTGAATAAGAGGGTAAATGAGACATCAAACAGGTTATTATTCATGTTGGAAGGCAGCTTGTAGAGGATTAGGGTGATTAATAAGGGATGACATGAGCAGGAAGCAGAAGTTAGGATGGGCATAGCAGGGTAAAAATGAAAGGGGTAGCTGGTGACGTGTTGGGGATTTTTGTATGTCTGGATGATACGCAGTAGACAGTACTGTTGAATGGAACGATCCAGTTATTAGTTGGTTAATGATTGGGTTCTTGGTTTTAAGGTGTTTGGGTATAAGCAAACGGTTCACATGATGTGAAAAAATAGTCACAAGAATGAAATATTTACGTTTTGCAATAATTAAGTATTATTTATTACTGTGGGGGCAGAGGGATCTCTGGGGCCAGTGGTTAAAAGAGGACTTTGTTGGGAATATTTACGTAAAACATCATGAGCAATGAAAATGATGACAGACATTGGGTTTAGGCTAATTAACTGGGAAAGCAGGATTTGGGCAGCTAGGTCTGGACTCCACTAGAGCTCTGAAAGTACCCTGAGATATTAGCAGCAGATCCTTACAGTGCAATAGCAATTTTCAAACATTTCTGCAAAGAAATGACTCAGAACATCAGAGGTCAGTCCTGAAAGTAGACAAAGCGAACCCAATCAAACAATAATTGTGGATTTATTTATTCAAGAAATGTAATAATTTGTTCATATCAGTTTGGAGTAAAAGTCAGTGAACCCTTGTTTTGTCTGCTGTGACCTCCTTGTGCAATAACATCTACTAGATGTTTCTGGTAACTGCTGATCAGTGGTCTACAGCAGCTTGGAGGAATTTTAGCCCATTCCTCAGAACAGAACCACTTCAGTTCTGAGATGTTGGTGGGTTTCCTCACATCAACTGTTGAATCTTGTTCTTCTTTAACCGTTCTTTTGTAGAACCACTTGTGTTCTTGGGCTCATTGTCTTGCTGCATGACCCAGTTTCTCTTCACATTAGCTCACGGACAGATGTCCTGATATTTTCTTTAAGTCCATCAATGATGACAAGGTGTCCTGGCCCAGATGCAGCAAAACATGCCCAAGCACCAGCAATCAGTGCTATACTTCAGAAGTATAAATAAGTGATAATGACATTTGATCTGACATAGACCAAGAAACATCTGGATAAAAAAATCAAGTAAGTCTTCTTCACAATATAATATACCAAAGGTCTTGTCATGAACCGTTGTTACAAGTAAGTCGATCATATTTGCTTTATCTGTGAGTGGTGCTTGGTCCTTTGGTTCATAGCGTAGTTATGAAATAATAGTTGAGGCATTAAAAGGGGAAAGAACAACTTGGGCCTTTGTTGAAATTGATTTAAAGCAGTGCTTGGGTAAGGCAGGTATTATTTGTTCAGTACATGAATAGAGGAAAAAAAAACTGGAGCAGGGATTGAAAAGTTAAGCTGCTACTGGCAGAAGACGTTAAGATAAGGGAAAATGACAGGATCAGGATTTTAAAAAGTGGGTACTGTTTGCTGAAGACAGAAAGAGAAGATTTTGTTTTCGGACAGAAGTGAAAAGGATTAGCTGTAGCTTTGGACGTTTTGTTAGTGAGGCGATGCTTGTACATAGACAGGATCCTTTTAGTGCTTATTGAACTACGTAAATTCTACTAGTTTGGTACATTTAAAAAGAAGCATTTGGAGAAAAGAGAAGAGAATGGTGAGAAGACGATAGACAAACTGAGTATTAATACGTAACGACATTCAAATTTGTCCACCGTAGCCGTTTAAACTGGTAGACACTAGATGCTGGGGCGTGTGATATTTGTTACAAGATATTGTCTTTCACTATCATCTGTGACAGCTGTTTGCCAGATTTAAGAGAATTAAGACATAAGCAAGGCTTAGAGTGAGCAGGTAGAGGTGGTTGGGTTACTTGGGATAGGTGTGGTAGAGGATACATTAAAGTGGGTTGAGGAGGAGAAGAGCTTAAGAGTTAAAGAGAAACCAGGGCAACAAATTTACACTGACACGATGCTGATAAGAATGAATGGAGGCATTTCTGCTCCTTCCTGATAAGTGCTATGTTTTCAGCAACAGCTCAGAAACAATGAGGCCCAGGAGGGCTGAGGCTGGTTCTGGCGTAGGGCAGTATTTGCTTTTCCTCCAAGGAGTGACTAACACTAGACATTTCCAGTGAAACAACATTGTTGAGATATTAAATCAAAAAATGAAAGGATAAGAACTATTGTTTGACGTGTGCGGGAGAGGTGTGACTCACTGTGATGGCATTCCATTAAAAATAAAATAAATAACACGGTCACCTAGTTCCAAAATGAGTTCCTGTCACGATTTTACCAGATATATGTGAGTTTTATAAGACACACAGTCCCTATTATTTGTTTGATATGAATCATTTACTTTGTAAATTGTGTTAAATAGCTGGGTTACTGACAGTTGAACCAGTAAGAGACATTTAATCTTAGATAAAGATAAACCTACAGTCATATGAAAAAGTTTGGGCACCCCTTAGGAAAATCATTGCATCAGTTTGTCACTTGCTGAGCTTTTGAAGCAGCAACTTTATTTTAACATATGTTATACCTTATGGAAACAGAAACATCTCAGTAGTGAAATCATTTTCATTGGTCCAACAGAAACATTTTTATGTGTATTTAAACAAAAATAGGCATGTGCATAAATTTGGGTACCCCAAAGAAATAATTCCATTAATATTTAGTAGAGCCTCCTTTTGCTGCAAGAACAGCCTGTAGACGCCTCCTATAGCCACAGACAAGTCCCTGAAGTCTGGCAGGTGGTAGTTTGGCCCATTCTTCCATACAAAACGCCTCCAGTTCAGTCAGGTTTCTTGGCTTCCATGCGTAAACAGCCTGCTTCAAATCAATCCATACATTTTCAATGATGTTAAGGTCTGGGGACTGGGATGGACATTCCAGAAGATTGTACTTGTGCTTCTGCATGAATTCCTTGGTGGATTTTGAACAGTGCTTAGGATCATTGTCCTGCTGGAAAATCCAACCCCGGCGTAGCTTCAACTTTGTGACAGATTCTTGAACATTCTTGTCAAGAATCTGCTGATACTGAGAGGAATTCATGTGGCCCTCAACTTTAACAAGGTTTCCAGTCCCTGTGCTAGCCACACAGCCCCATAACATGATGGACCCTCCACCAAATTTCACAGTAGGCAATAAGTTCTTCTCATGGAATTCAGTGTGTTTTTTTCGCCATGCATACCTCCTCATGTTCTGACCAAATTACTCTATCTTAGTCCCAAAATGCTTCTGGCTTGACCAGATGTGCTTTTGCATACCTCATGCGACTCTTCTTGTGACGAACACTCAGGAAAGGCTTTTCGCGCATCAGCCTTCCAAAGAGCTTCCCTGGTGCAAAGTACGCTGGATTGTGGAACGATGAACAACTACACCATCAGTAGCCAGATGTTCTTGTAGTTCTCTGGAGGTGGTCTGTGGCTTGTCTGTGACCATTCTAACCGTCCTTCGCCTGTGCCTTTCCAGTATTTTTTTTGGCCAACCACATCTTTCCTTCACAAGGACTGTTCTTGTGGCCTTCCATTTCTGCACCACATTTCTGACTGTGGAGACAGACAGTCCAAACCTTCTTGATAATTTCTTGTACCCTTCTCCTAATTCATGATAATGAATTATCTTAGTTTTTTGGTCAGTGGAGGATTGTTTTGATGCCCCCATGTTGCCACACTCTAAAAAAGAACCTAGGACAAGCACAGCCAGCAATTGCCTCTGTTAAATAGCCTTTTTCATGATTGGTTCCACCTGTCTTTGTAATTGAAGGTCTCACAAGCTAGTCAAAGCAATTTTGTGCTGCAACGTGTCAGCTATAAATCCCTACAGGTCTTGAAATCAATGTGATTAAAAGGGTGCCCAAACTTTTGCACGTACCTTTTTTTACATTTTAATTTATCAAAATAAAACTATGTAATGCTACTCTGAGAATTTTGGTCTGGAAAACACTCAAATGTCTACATCTCAGTAGGAAATCAAATCTTGTTGCTGTGATCTTCTTTTATACAGTTAGAGCAAATTATCATGAAATCTTAGAGGGGTGCCCAAACTTTTTCATACGACTGTATCTTATAATTTTTGTAAATATTGTGTATAGATTTTTATTCTTTTTTTAGTTCTCTATTTTTTATTGTTGATTTTTAGTTTTTTGTTATATTTATGTATGGTGTTGAATGCCTGTACATTGCTGCTGCAACAGAGGAATTTCCCAGTTTGGGATTAATAAAGAAACTACGGTGTTGTGCTAAAAGTGAAAACTATCTTTCTAGTTGTGTCTGAAACGGACACGTTCACAATGTTCCAACCACATCTAGTAAATAAGCATATTTTCATCACATGCATCCAGATTATGTTCTGACAGATTATAAAACAGGTGGTTGGGTGCTAAAACCATGCAGGACTATTTTATTCAACACAGAAAACTGATTGTGAATTGACGAGGGAATCAATAAAGAATATGATCTGTGAGCAAAATTGACAATAGTGTTGATACTGAGAATAAAATCGAATCAATTTCTATCCCTAGTGGGACAACAAACATTCTATTGGGTGGAAATGGAGTGTATTTACTAACTAAATGAGGTAGGTCAGCATCCTTTTAGCACACAAACTTTGAATTATTAATTCCAGTGAATCTAGAAATTCAAGCTTTAAACTTCCAGATTCCAGATCAGCTAGTTTGCAGTTAAAGTGACCTGCCTACAGTGTCCCGCATGAGAAAAGACTTAAGTAATGACAAGCTTTTGAATGTAGAACATAAAGCCTGACACTTGTCTTGTCAGGGCTTTCTTGTTCATGGTGGAGAGTGATAAACACAGTAGTAGGCAGAGGGACAGATGGTCAATGCTACAACAATTTAGTGCTGTGATAAATTGCATTTGTTCTGCAGAAACATGAGTGTTGATATTGCAAGGCTAAGTGAAGTCGAAGGGTTCTTTTACCCATTCAACGAGAATCCATGCATAGAAAATATATTCTGGGTTCAGCAGAATGCAATAAACTATCCATTTTGTTTGACTGGGTTTTAAGTGTCTGCAAAGTACCCGGGAATAGCTCCTAGTTATGCAGGTATAGCAGCTTGAGACCGTTTTGTAGGGCAGTCCAAGTTCAAATGAAGTTCAAATGTGTGTGGATGTGAACACTCATCATCTGCCATGATCTACTCTGTGAAAGTATAGATGTTCCTGCCTCATCAAGGCTCAAGTGGTTTTCCCCAAAATATTTCAAAAGAGACTGGTCGAGGCAGATCTGTCTTTGCTTTGATTTCCTGGTTACAGGAATTGATGACCATGAAGACACTTTGATAGGGTGAATTCTGGCCAACGTGTGCGTGTGTGTGTGTGGGGGGGTGTTCTTCAAGTGGTTTCTACTCACTACAGTCCAGAACAGACCTGAAGCAAGGCATTCACTGGGAGTAAAAGCTCCTGATGGACAACAGTAACACTGTGCCAACCTCAACTGATCTGCCTGCAGAGAACTCCCCACGGGACACTCTGAGGACTCATTGTCTCACAGCGGACTCACTGTGGGTGTATGTCCATCAAGCCCTCATTCAGTGACACCGCATACTGTATGAACTCAAGTGTCCTGCTGATGTTTTAATGGCCTCGAGGTGACATGGACGTACTACTGACGAATGGATAGATGTGTGATTGTGACTGCAAAGAACTTTGAGAACCATAAGTAGAAAAGTGCTATATAAATGTACCATTTAGTCACCATTTTTCTATCAAGTCATTGATATGCAGAAATGTAACCACTAAGAAGTTTTTTTTTTAGTTTTAGTTGTTCATTTTAAACAACGACATGACAACCATTTCTTTCTTGTCTGTTTTAGTCACAGTTTAAATGCAAGGATTCCTAATCATTATCAGACTTTGGTGACATGACAATACTTGTTAGCAGGGTACATTTTATATAGGTTTTTGGTTTCTTTAGAGTATTTAAAAGGGATAGAATTGATGATGATCAAACTTGATATCTGAAACAAGGTCTTTATCTTACCTCCTCTGACAGCTCCCCAAACACTGACAAGACATCCAGCAGCAGACTGGCTGTGTAGAAAGACTTGATCATGTTCCTGCAAGAATACAAGAGGTATAAAGAATTAGCTCCTCCATTAATATCAACAATATAAAATAAAGTCCAAAAACAGTCCTAGTTAGTACTTTATCTTTATTTTATCAAACATTCAAACTATTGTACCCAACAACCCAAGTCTTCAGCAACCATCTAGTCAGCAATATTTAACAGAATATTAAAGTAATCTCCTATGAAGCACAAAGTTCATTTCTGCGTACATAATGGACAATAAAAACCAAATTTTATTTTCTGTTTCTCACAAATTGGAAACAATCTGTTCTCCTCTGGCGGACATCATCTGTCTCACCAGCAGCAGAGAAAGACAAATTTAATTTGTATTTATTAACGACAGGAACAGTGTGGCTAAGAAAAAGACTCTAGAGACCAAGACAATAGCAATGAAAACCATCATGTCCTTCATGGTGGCTAATAGATCATTTTCTACTTGTGTACACTTTTATGTCATAATATAAAAATATATGACATTTTCCAGAAATTGATCTTAGAATGAACAAAACTGACTCAGTCTGATGTCAAAAAGTTTATACTAAAACAGTCAGATCCAAGTTATAAAATAACCATTAAAAAAATGCATTTGTGAATGTTGATGTTGATGTGGCCTGGTTTTCTTCTGATGTACCTGTATTGACCATTTGAAGATAACATTAATTATCTCTCAACAACAGTCGTTGTCAAGGTCTGAGTTGTACTACACTGTAAAGGAACCACTGCATACTGACTAATTAAAATGTGTCTCCACATGCGTCCCCAGCCAGCACTTGAGATCTGATCCCAGTTTGTGTGTCTGTAAATAAGCAGCGCCATCATGTGGTCAGTAGAATATTGTACCAGCTGCTGTCTCTAATGGATCTCTACCTACCGCTGGATCAGAACCATCAACAGCTGCTTGCTGACTTGGAGACATGATCCAGATTTTGGAGCAAGATGGAAAGACTCTCACACGTTAAGTTTTTATTCAGAGCTGAGTGAGCTGTCAGATTTCAAACGCTTGAAGGAGGTTTTGGTTTGGTAATCTCTGAAGACATAGTGTAAAGCTGGATTAAATGCTCACATTTATGTGACATCAAAGAAGTTAGATGTGACAGATGAAGTGAGATAAACAGACTACTCACTACATGTTGTGACTTCAGGCTTAACGTGTCTGCCTAATTAGACATGGTAAGTAATGAACACCAGCTCCATGGTACTGAGCAGAAAGATGGAGGTCACACACTCTTTTAATGTACAGACATCCTATTAAACCTTAGATATTATATTTATTTCCATTTAACAACAACACCAGGCATAAACATGACTGAGTAAATCATTTAAATGTTGCCGATACAGGTGTAACTCTGAGGTTTTTTGGTTTTAAAGTAGTCAAATCCAGCAGCCACAGCCCAGATTTACTGGCACTCAGCTAGAGGTGATTTCCCATCAACACACACAGTTAAAGCAAAGGACCATGAATGGGCTTCTTGTGTTGCAGCGTACTACTGAAGCAGTAGCATAACATGTTGGAGGAAGTTTCTTATTCCACCAGTTTCCCATAAATGTTCACCTGTGTAATCACGTCTTCATGAGTACTTGTGTTTGTAGCCGTGTTCTAGCTAAGACGCCACCGAGCCCAGCGTCCTGTTAGCAGCAGGACGCTGGGCTCTTGTTAAAAAAAAAACTCCAGGTTGTTTGTGTTGCCCCTTCAGAGGATAACAGAAATGTTTCCCAGTCCTGTTACATGTACCGGCCTGGAAAACAAGGGAGGCTCTGAGTGGAAATTTACACCGCAAACAACTCCACAGAACCTGACGCCTGTATCCATTCATCCTCCATGAGCTGTTCACACTCACTGACAGGAGGGGAAATGGACTTTTCCTGCTGTCCGAGTTTGTTTACCCCAAACGAAAGGTCATCTGCAGTGTTGGCCAAAGAGAAGCTGTCCTGTGTTTGCACTGCGGTGGTACTACTCCAATTGTTCCTCAAGTCTCAACAACCCTGCAGTTTTCTGGTTGTCATTTTTGTTAACAGTTCAAATACAGAGCTGAGTAGAGGTGCTGCGATCACCTAATGGCCGACTGTGTGAGGCGCTATTGGTCGATCACAGGGTCCACTTCAAGAAATACTTATTTTGAGTAATTGCTAGGACTGGGTATCAATACTGACTTCCTGGTATTAATGGTGATGCCAACACCAATGCTAGTGGTGATACTAATGGCGATGCATGTGGTTCAGCTAATGGCAATGCTAGTGGTGATGCTCAGTGCATTGCTAGTGATAATGATAATGACAATGCTAATCGCATCGCTCTATGTTGGTGTTAGCAACCTTTGGCAGTGGTTAGCATCACAGCATGAAGGTTGTGGGTTGTAACCTGCTGGAGAACTGGAGCCTATCCCAGCTGTCACTGGGGGAAGAGGTGGGGTCCACCCTGGACAGGTCTCCAGTCTATCACAGGGCTAAGACAGAGAGACACTCACACCTACGGCCAATTTAGAATCACCAATGAACCTAACCAGCATGTCTTTGGATGGTGGGAGGAAGCTGGAGTACCCGGAGTACCCGTAATTGATTGAACAAATAACTGTTTGTTACAGCCCTATATAAGTAAGTATACTAATAAACCGAGCTGCAACCTCAGGTGGTGAACAATGAAGCAAACACTAAAAACTCCTCTAATGACCTCCATGTTAAAACGCCCAACTTCACAGCAGAAATCAACATGTTAATAAAAAACTGTTGTGGACACTGATTGGTCAGCGCCCCAGAGGATCTCCCAAACACTTCCTGGCTCTGTGAACTGCCCTTCGGTTATGGTTTATTTTATATTTAATAAATGCAGCCCTCAGAAATCCTACAGAACCATGACACCTTGTAACCATATGAAAGACATAAAAATCTTTTTATGATTTAATTCCCAGATGGTTCCTCTCTATAAACCTTCACAGTACGTCATATTCCAGATGATAAGAGGAATGAAAGGAATGAAATGTAAGAAAATCATAAGTTATCAAGAGAAATCCTTTAAAGCAACTTTATTATTTAAACCTGTTACTTTAGTAGAGGATGATTCAGGTATTCGCTCTGTCCAGCTCTACGTCATTTAAGAAAATTTAAAAACTAAACCAAATGATGCCAACAAGTGCTTAACTGCTTTACCATTTCATTTTTTTGTTTTATTTTGCTCTCCTCCTGGTTTCCATTTGCACATCTCTCTAAAGGTTAAAGTTCTGGTTTAGTTATTTAAAGACTTCAGCGTTAACATGATTCAAACCAGTCCTGTTAGAACAGTCGTATCACACCCGATCAGCAGACTCTGGAGGTTTTCTGACGATGCCAAATGTTTCTACTTCCATGGAAGAAAAACTGTCTGGGACTCCTTGTACAGACGCTAAAGTCCTCCGGGACCAATATGACTTTGGGCTTTTTAAATAAAGTTGACTGGACCCAGGAGAATTGAGGAGCATTTCCCTGGAAGATGTAGGAAAGACTGGGATGGTAGAAATGTAGAGAGTGGGTGCACATTGAGTTTTATCTTTCCACTGCAGACTACTCATCTTCCTCCTCGGCCTTCCTCTTCTTCTTCTTCTTCTTCTTGGCCTCCTCCTTCTTCTTCTTGGTCTCCTTCATCTTCTTCGTCTTCTTCTTCTTCTTCTTGGTCTCCTTCGTCTTCTTCTTCTTCTTGGTCTCCTTCTTCTCCTTCTTCTCTTAAAATCATCCTATCGTTTTAAAGATGCCTGGATCAGGCCTAATACCCATCTCCTGATGCTGACTGGAACATCTCTAGCTACAGATAATATTTGTTTTGTGGCCTTCTTCTGCAGCTGATTGCGATTCCTGGTAAATTTGCCGACGTGTCCGACATCATGTCACATTTCCAGGAGCTCTGGTGATCTGTCCTGACCTAAGTGAGGCGTGGACGGACAGACATGTTTCAGAGATATCAAACATGAACCACACCAACATGTGCATGTGGTTGTGTTAACATGATGTCCTGTGAACACATGTGGTCAGAGGCTCTGCATGAGTCACTGCCTGTTGCTAGGAGACAAATATAACATAGTGTGTGTGCGGGTGTGTGTGTGTTCTAATAAAACACAGCCAGATGTGGCAGTCGCTCAAGTGCAATCCCTCTGGTGATGTGGTTAGCTGGCAGGAAGAGACATGTTTGAATGACAGAGGAGAGGAAGAGGAAGAGGAGAATGAGAGGAACAGGTGTGAAAGGGGAAGAGGAGGAAGAGAAGAGGGGAAGGGGAAGGGGAAGGGAAGGGAAGGGAAGGGAAAAGGGATGGGGAAGAGGGAAGGGAAGTAAGAGGAGAGGAGGGGAAGAAGAAGAAGGGGAGAGTAAGAGGTGAGGGAGAGGATGAGCAGGAGAGGAGGGGAAGCAGAAAAGTGGAGGAAGAGGAGAGTAGAGAAAGATGATGAAAAGGGAATAAGGAGAGGAAGTAGGAAGGAATAGGACCAGGAAGGTGAAGAGGAAGAGGAGAGGAATTTATCTGAACAGAAACCAAAACAGGGCGGTGGATGGATTTCAGCTTGTGTTGTGATTGGCTGACTTGTAGTCGAGGGTCAGGCTCAAACTGAGTACTCAAACAGAGTAAAGAAGATTTTCCACATCAGCCACAATAAAACCACTCAACACCGACTAATTCTTCTGATGGAAGAAAACAAGGTGCTTCTCACTTGTGGAATCGTCCTCCTCGGTCCTCGTTGTCGGCGTACAGGAACATCTTTAAGGCGTAGTTTTCAATGTGGGCGTTGCCAACCACCTCCTGACTGATGGAGTCGTTGTCACTCAGCTCCTTCTTCATCTGGAAAAACATAAAAATAAACCATAAGCTGTAAACTGAGCATAAAAGACAAACTTAAACACTAAAACAACTTTAAGTGAATGAACTCAAACTTTTATTGTGAAAGGTCAAAGACGACCACAATGATTTAATAAACGGATTAAATGAATGAACGAAAGATTCATTGAGAAAACTGGAATAATGTGAACATGAAGGTTCTCAGTCATCCAGGTCATGGTTACAAAAAAAAACTAAGCTGAAACAAAGACAACTGGACTTGTTGTCCATTAAAATGTCAGTAGCACCTAAGAAGAACGTAATCATGATGTTTGTAGAACGTCAGCTGAACATCAGAAGAACGTCAGGGTTTCTTAAAGACTTTTCATCCAGGTAGGAATTTGTTTTAATAAGCCCAAATGTCTGATGAATTTTTTGAGGAATTTAGGTTTGAATAAGAAGAGTTGTCTCAGAGCTGAGAATAAAATAACTACATGTCAGATAGTACCAGTGCACCAAGGCCTTGCATAGTTTCATCTATTACGAGCTGTTTAAAGGCTTAATTCAGCTTCCTGAAGTCTTCGCTGTCATTAGCAGCACATTATTCAGGTTTGTTTGTCAGCTGAAGCTCTACCTCTGAGCAACGTGACCAAGTGGAGATAGAGAGAGACTTTGCAGCTCTGCAGCTCAGCTTAGAAACAACAAGAAGACTGGTTTTGGTTTCTTCTATCAGCTACTGGAATTTAAAGGAGTAAATTATACCCCAACTTCACCACCAGTCATTTAGAACTGAAGACTTGGATGGAACGTCTTCTAAAAACCAAACAAGTAGCCTTTGTTTCAGCTTTTTTTTTTGACAGAGGTATAACACACAGTACAGATATTTATATATTTATATTTAGACCCTCTAGAAGTGTGTATTGGTGCCTTCATCTGCAGAGGCTCGGCTCTCCGCCTGGATTTCCTCATTATTTTGCTGTGTTCAGGACACTACTGGGCTGGGCTGCAACTTTTGGGAAGTGGGTGTGTTGCTTCCAGCCAATAACGGCGCAGAGAGTGAGAGCAGCAGGACCATGTTCATAAACACAAGAGAGGACAGGATGAAGCGAGGCCTTCCTACAGGGAGGTGTGGTCATTTCATGTAGGTATTTCTCTGTCCCTCTGTCCGAACAGAGTTTCTGTTTGTTTGAACCACTGATGGGAGGACAACTAGTCAAAAGACCAGCCATTCTCCTGAACATGGCCTCTTAGGTGTCCAAGTGACCAAGTTTCTTGAAGATGTTTCATCCAACAATGTTTTATCAGTGTTTTCTACAGTCTAAGGTTTGACAAATATGTCTTTCTTTACTCTTTCAAACCATCTGTCCTCTCTCTTCACATGGAGGTGGACAGCTGAGTCTTAAAGAGTTATAAAGACCTGGTTCTCAAGATTCAAGATTCAAGATTTCTTTATTGTCAATTTTTCAATACATTCACAACATACAGAAAAATCGAAAAACTGTGATTTGTGAATGCGTTTGTTTTGTTTTGTCCAGGTTTGCAGAAACAACTTGGATAAGACGTCTTCAAGACACCCAACAAGTCCAGTTGTCTTTCTTTCATGTTTTTTTGGTTAAACCGGCCTGGATGACTGAGAACCTTCACAGACATATTGTCAAAAATGAGTTAAACAGGATCACAGTAAAGTAAAAACAAAACCAAACCCAAACCACTTTCCAAAGAATATTAACTGTAGGACTGGGTTTAAAAAATAGCACTAAATTATCTTATAAAAGCATCATCCTCGTCTTTTCTGTCTCTAAATCCTCAAACTTTGTGATTATTTCCTGGTTTACGCAACAATATAACAGATTTTTGATGTGCAACAGGCCCAAAAGATGATGAGGACATAAAGAGCATTAGGTTGGCAGCGGAGAAGCTAAAAAAAAGCAGGACTCAGGAATAGGTTCAAACATCATCAGCTATCTCAGATGTTTGACCACCCTGATCCTGGTTCATCCCCTAGATCCATCATTTTCTGTTTCATGGGAATATTTATAGACTGACTGGCAGCTCCAGGACATTTCCCACCCGGCAGCAACTGAAACAGGCCGTTTTAAACAAGTGATTTTTCCATCGTCCCCGTGAGAGCAAGGCCTCGGAGAGTTGAGCCGGCAATGACAGTGGAAAATAGAATTAATGAGTCCAACATGTATCGTACATATGAGCTGGGTCATCGGGGAAAGTGGAAAAAGGGGGAGAGAGAGTAGCTGCTGTGGTTTTTGCCCTGACTCATCCGTTAGATGAGTCATGAGGACCGGTTCCTGAAGGAGTGGAACGTACAAAGAAAATCTCGGGGTGTCCCAGGGAAAAGAAAAAATGACCTCCATCCAAACAATAAGAAATACAATGAATTATCAGTTTTGTCCTTGTGTGGTGCATCAACAGCAAAGACCGGTGAACACCAGTCAGCTTTACCAGTAGGGACAAGTTCTCCTGGCTGTAGGCCCGGTCAACAGGTACTTGTGGCTTCAGCCAAGCCTGATCTGTTGTAATTATTTATTTTAGGTCTCCCATAAACCAAACCACATCACTGTAGTGTCAAAACTTCTGTTTTAGTGGAAATTACCTCGAGTCAAAGCTGGCAAAAGTAACAGAAGTCAAGAGCAGATGAGAATGAGAATGAGAAGAAGAAGCAAAATCATGTGACTTTAAAATTTCAATCACAGTTTTGCTCTAAGTGTGTGTTTGCAACCTTTAGCAGTAGTTAGCATCACACCGTAAAGGTTCTGGGTTACAATCAGCACCTAGCCACTGACGTTCATCCAAATTACACAAAATGTTATTTGTTTAATAGTATCACTCGATAAAACTTAGATTTTAGTAGTTAACAAAAAGATTATTCAACTATTCAGAAAATGGACGATACAATAACTGAAAACAAATTGTTTGCTGCAGATTTCCAACTGAATAAAGCAATGATTCCTACTTCTATAATAATATGACACATGGCTTCATTCACGTTTTTGATGGCTTCATTCACGTTTTTGATAAAAGCTTGACTCTTGGAAGCTACGATCACCTACCAAAAATTAAAATTATGTTGGAAGAAAATTCAAGAATCCAGAGAGTATCCGATTTATGATGCATACATACATATTACTAAATAACATTCTGGCTAAAATCTCATTAACAGGATGATCTAAAAAGCCTTTAGTCTTTAACAATTAACAGATTAAAACTTTCCCAGATTTCACAAACAGAAAGAAACCAAATACAACCCGGGTAACAACTAACAAGACGACCCAGATGAAAGCAGCGGATGCGTGTCCTGTTGGGAGGCGTCCTGAGTGACTGTAATGAAGATCCCTGGAGCCTCAGTAAAATCTGGCTCATGTGTCCGCTGCGTCCTTTAATTGGCTCTGAGTGATCAATAAAGTGAGTCCATTGCCTCTAGGGAACCTCTCCACCTCTAAGTCCTCCTCTCCCCCACCATAAAGACAAGGACCTGATCTCATTCAACTCCTGGCTCTGCTCATTGTAACTTGGGTGTTCAATAACCACATTGAAGGTGGAGCATCTTCTTAAACTAAAAAAAGTAAATACAACTCTGGTGTTCATAAACAGCTCTGAGAGTAAAACCAGAATCCTCCAGCTCCGTGAGTTGCAGCAGTCAAGGTGTATTTTTGCATCTCCATCTGTTCCTCTTGTCTCTTGATAAAAGCCTCATTTGTTTGACGCCCGCTGGGAACGCTTTGAGCCCGTTCACCTCCTTCTTCCTCATCATAACAAGCCCACAAAAAAAATCTAATTAGTCTGGCCCCTGTTGACAGACCAGAGAGAAGCTAATTCATGGAAATGTGATGCTTCAACCAGACAACACGGAGAACAAATGGATGCAGGCGGAGCTATTACTCATTGCTCCGAGTGTCCAATGAGTGAAAGGATATGAAACGAGAAATGTTAAACAAATAAGTGCTTCAAGTTCAGACATGGTGCTCAGTAATCTGGATTATACGTTCTCCTTCTAACTGGCACGCTGAAAACGAAACGGAGGACTAATTGACTAATCAAAAAAAACTAATTGGGTTTTTAATTGTATGATTATTTTACGTGTCAGTGTGGTGAAAGACTTCTGAGTTTTAAATAACCTCTACCTTCATTTGCGGGTGATTATTTCAGCAAGAAGTAGTTGGTATTCCTCTCATCAACATCTCAGCTGCTCAGAAAGCTTCCTGCTCAGTTCATAACTCAGTTCACATCCACAGTAAACGCAGGTAACTTAGTACAGAGAATCATCTGACTTTGGACTTTGAAGCCGAGTTGTCATTCAGAAGGTTCTTCATCCATTCCTACTGTCTTTCTTCTTCTTCTTCTTCTTCTTCTGAGGTTTTAGGGTTAGGGTTAACTGCCTTCTACTGGGTAAAATCAATTATTACGACTGCACTTTGGACTCTGCTTGCAGCTCACACGTCCAGTAATTGAATTAAATGCATCGGATAAACTGCAGCATCGATTCTTACATTCACACTTTTTTGTGTCTTAACTTCAAATTGTGAGTCTTGAAACTTTCAGCAAAACACAAATTGGTAAATATAGCCATCAGAGAGTCACAAGCAGCTTAAGAAATAAAACAAGACTGTGTGATACTGTTTGTGTTTTAATATAAAGCTGGGCCCTGAGCTATAGATGCATATTAAATCCATTAAGATCAGGAAGTCCTGATTTCATATCATCTAATCAGCTGTCCACTCCAGTAATCAGGATATGGCCGTCTGTCATACACCGACTTACCTGCAGCCTCCTGCTGAGTGTAATGAATCCTTTCACACTTTACATCCATTAGTCAAGTACATGTAATGAAAAGAGTACATGTACTTTACCAGAGGACTTCCTCGAGAACCTGGAGAACCTGGAGTAACTTACCGACTCCAGCTGGTCCATCAGCTTGATCAGGAACTTCCGGCACTCTGGTGTTTTGCTGTCCAGCTTCATGCCTGTCTGCATAGCGTACAGCCGACCTGCAGGAGAGGACACAATTAAACGTCTTTTTTACAGTGAAGCCAATTCAGTCTAAAAGCCTTGTTTAAATGTCTGGAGCAATAAACACTGCAGATGTCGCCTTGTTCTCTGGACCAGGAAGATGATCTAAACCATTTCCACCTGAGTCAGGATAGAAAACCTTTGACAGAAAGATTTATTGGACTGAATCCAGAAGACTCTAGGAGAAGACAAGGAAGACGAGGACATTTACCATCAGAGAGGGACTCAGTGCTAAAAGACTGGATCAGATCGGGACATCTCAACACAACACGATTACAAATTAACTAACACTCTTAAAATCTGTGTTTTCCTTCCTACTAATCTGAAAAGAACATAAACTGCTCCGGCAGTTTGTATTTGATCAGACACTTGTGTTCAGACTGTGTCTGAATAATAATACCATGTGTACCACAGTCTGCTACAGATCGCTCATGTATATGTTGGAGTAACTCCAGGAATCACATGTTAAATATGCCCAGCTGTCTGCAGCACCATGCAAACAAAGATGAGAGCTTTTTATCCATGATCCACAGCAACGCAGAGAGGCAAAGAGGCAAAGAGGCAAAGAGGCAAGGCACACTGAGCCACAGACAAAATCAAATCAGAAGAGATTCAGAGAGGATTCTTTAGGCACCAAAGAAAGCACCTGCCACTGACAACTCACATAATGACTCATATTATTTACTTATTCTAACTTAAACTGAAATCTGTCACCTTTAATTACAAGTGACAGGATTTATCACAGGTGAGTAATTAAAAGAACTTGTCATAATCTACATTGTGCATGCACACTCACTTGCCAAAATATTAAGTACACTATTGAATGTATTCCAATCTAAATATTGTTAAGCTGATGTTGAAACAACATCAGAGAGGTGATAATTCAACTGGATGATCATTTTGGAGGATGGAGTTTGTCGTGCTGTTAAACTGGACTGACTTGGGGAGATGTTATATATTTAGGAAGCTAGTGGTGATGCTAGTGGCAGCACTAGTGGTATTGCTAATAGCTAGCATGTCAGCGCTGCTTTCCAGCAGTTTGTTTCTGCTCACATAGACCTCTAAAACTGATCCAGGTAGACTCCCACGAATGTTGGAAGAGGGTGTTAGCAACCTTTAGCAGTGGTTAGCATCAGAGCATGAAGGTTCTGGGTTCTGGACAGGTCTCCAGTCTATCACAGGGCTAACACAGAGAGACACTCAGACCTACGGCCAATTTAGAATCACCAATGAACCCAACCAGCATGTCTTTGGATGGTGGGGGGAAGCTGGAGAACCTGGAGAGAACCCATGCAGACACAGGGAGAACATGCAAACTCCAGACAGAAAGGAACCTGTCGGCCCATGGATTAGAACCCGGGACCTTCTGGCTGTGAGGCATCAGTGCTAAGCACCACGCCACTGTGTCGCCCAGTGAGGAAGAGTATCATTTAATAAAAGTTTTAAATTGGTTCCTCATTCACAGATAGCATGTTATCATATGTTTATTAGTCATATTTGAATGGTTTCACTAGTGTACCTAATGAAGTGGCCAGTGAGTGTGTCTGACTCACAGCTCAGCTCAACAGAACAATGTCTCGTTTGACTGTTTTTTTGGAAACAGTGACACCAGTGAGTGGCTGAAGCCTCGGCCGGCGCAGAGAGGCGGCCAGACGGCAAGTCCTGGGCTCCCGAAGCAGCCGGCGAGCCAGCCACAAAGAAACCCATTGTTCCTCTGCAGCCGCACAACTCGACACTCACTTTGGATGAACGCTGACAACGAAGTGCAACACAGGAGAAACACATGGATCCCGCCCAAAAAAGCCCTGAGCCCTCCAGTGGTCATCAAACAGGAAGCTGGCTCTTAGTGTTTGTTTGCATCAATCATTTCTCACTGATCCAGAAGAATCTGTAAATCCATGTTCAGGAGAACTTTCCTATCTCTGTTGAAACACTGCTACTGTTTAATTGAGTGAATCACACTCAGAGGAAATTATTAGTATTATTGTTCCAGTAAAAGTCACATTCCTCTGTTATTTATGTGCTCTACCTTAAAGAAAAGTAGCACACAAGTGTTGGTGACAGATTTAAAATTTAGATAAACCTTTGAGGCTGCCATTCTAGGGGGCGCTTTACACTCTGCTGCACCCATCATCTTCCAGTACTGCTCATAATCAAATTAGTTTTTATACAGGCATGTATTTATCGGGTTTTAACAGTTTACATTGTGCCTATTCCATTTTATATCAGTCATTACTCTACAACAGTGAGATTCAGGATCAGGGGCTGGTGTTGCTTCTACCAACGCTAACAGGAAATAGTGAGGAAGGAAGTCAAAGCGTGGACTTACTACTCGTGAGTGAGTGTCATGCAAACTGAAAGAAGTCGTCTTCTTGTTGTTCTTCTTTTTGGGTAGCTTTGATGCTAGTTAACCGACACCAAAACTGAAGAAGACAAGGACGAAGGAGATGGTGAAGCTTGGCTTGGCTACGCTGAAGCCTGACCCTGATCTGGATCGACCCTGATACCGTTCAGGACATCCCTAGTTTTCAGTCATCCAGGTCATGGTACACCAAATAGAAAGCTGGACTTGTAGAGTTTCTTGAAGACATTTCATCCAAGTCTTCAGTTTCTAAAAGACTGGAACATTTGTGGGTGGTGTCCACCTGAAACACATGACTAGAGTCTGTTAACGACCTGATACTCACCAAGGAGGTTATTATGGAGGACAGCTGCTTCAATAGTTCTGTCAGTCTGAGAGTTAAGGCTGTTACATAAGTTTGTTCACGCAGCCCTTGTTTGGGAGTTCTCGCAGTTTATTTTCGGCACATCAACTGGGCAGAACTCTCTTCTTGTGTGGTGTCCGACAACCATTCTGTGATTGGTCAGAATTTGGAAGTGGGCGTGGTTAATACAGAAAGGCAGAAATGCTAGCCGCCACTCTGTTAGCTCCCAGATGCTAATATTCTCAGTTTGACCGCTAATCTCTCCTGGGTAGAGAGCATACTGCGCGTGGGTGCACGCTGAATGAACGGCGTAATCCAACGGACACGGTTGTCATAACGACCGGCCGACATCCAAAAATAATAAGAAAAGTGTCTCTCGTCATTCATCTCCCACAATGCTTAGGCCAGAACAAACTTTGTTCTTGTTCTCACAGTCCTAGGAGCTTCTTGGGGAGTACGGAACAGCTTTTAACAGACTCTAGTCATGTGAGTTTCAGATGAACACCACTCGCAAATGTTTTACACCACAACCCCACCCCACCAGTCTTTTAGAACTGAAACACTCTTATCAGTCCGATGCCCGTCCCTTCAATGGACATTCTTTCGGATGTCCAGTCACAGAGTAGTTTAACGGCGGAGCGGCAGGCCTAGGTCGCTACAGAAAGCTTCACCGCTGATTTGTTACGACATTGCCTCCATTGGGTGTTGCATAATACATAAGTGGTCACACCGGGTAAACATGTCCTGCAGAGCCTCTCCCATTCACCAGCCAATCTTCCTGAGTTTCTGTGAGTTCAGATGAGGGAGTTGAACCCTAAACTCTGGAGATTCAAGAGGGGAGCTGTCCTGACGAGAAACCTAAAGTCCTTTTAGATTGTTCCTCAAAATGACAGCTGATCAAATGTGTCTGGTGACGGAGTGACGGCAGGGCGAGGCAAACTTTGACGCTGGTCATGAGGAGAGTGTCACATGAATGACAAGGAGGTTATTATAAGAGTGAGAGAGAGGGAAATATATCAAGAGTGAAGAAGAAGAGTTGAATCACTGCCACAGATTCTAACAGCTACGACAAGAGGCTGAGCTCCAGACTGAAACCAAATACTATTATTATTATTTTAATGGTTCAGACGCTGTAGATCATCAAATCATCTAGAAGATGAAGATGAATAAGGAGAAGAAGTAGTAGTTTTCCTCTTTCCTTCTTTTTCTCTCCAGTCCTGAATGTCTAGAGTCTTAGAAGACGACCAAGATGTCTCCACGTCTCCAAAATTGCTGTCCACAGAGTAAATATAGAACATACATAATACACCTTCGTCCCCCAGAGACCGTGTTCACCCTCACTCATTTATAACGTCAGCTGTCCAATCTGTGTGAAACGGCGTCTGTAACGCAGCCAAACGTCGTCAAAGCTGCTTCATTACCGCTAAACAAATCACGGCTTTGACTCAGCGCGCTATCGATGGGCGTGCTGCGGAGGTGGAGGTGAAATATGGGCTGGCATTAGCCGGCTCGTTTAGACGGGAGCTGCTGATGGAGGGAGGATAAATGAAACGCACCGACGGCCGGACGGAGAGAGGACGGCTCGGCCCGATCTGATCCAACCTGATGACTTTAATAAAGATGCTGAGAGAAGTTTGAATTCACCACCTTAAACATTTACTCCATCCTGATCAATGACTGTGATCAGAGATTATCTGTTTCCATGGAGACTGAATCAGATGATGTGATCAGATGCGTGTTCTGATGTGTCAAAAAAATCAAACCACTGTAGAAGAGCATCACATCTACTGGAAAAGAAGAAGAAGAAGAAGAAGAGAGAAAGGTAGATAAAGATGAAGAAAAGTAAAGAGATAAGGAGAAGAAGTAGTATATTCTCCAGTCCTGGACTAATAAAGTAGAAGAAGACGACCTAGATGTCTCTCCTGTCACTTCTCTTTTCTAACATATATGTGACTACTGGCCGACAGCGAGAACTCGTCCTACGAGTATTTAACGATTTCTACCACAAAACTCCAGTTACGTCTGGTGCAGCACATGTTGACAGCGCTCTGCCTGTAGTACGACTCTCTGAGGAGTTGAATGCACATTAAAGCTGATGAGAGACACTGGTCCACGTCCAAGAGGTGAAGCTGAGGAAGGTTGTCCTGCCTTTTCACGGGGACAGCTTCAGTAACGGCCGGGAGAAGGTACAGTTGACCGAGGAGGTGACGAAATCACGGAAACTGCTGACTGACACATCCACTGATCTACTAATCAACAAAACAGTCAATAGATTAATCAGCTGATCAAAGAGTTCCTCCGTGGGAAAACTGTTTATCTCGTTTAATTCTATTCATTCAAACATTCATTCACAGTGTGAACACTGGGAGCGCTGGGCTGCCTGGGGGTTTGGGGGTTTGAAGCTTTCTCAAGACTCCTAGGTCATGGACACGGGGGGATTCAAACCTGTGACCTTATAGTCCCAAAGCTCTGTCTCCAACCACAACTGTCCCAGACTGCTATCACGTCCCATAAATATTTGTATCGTCATCAAATGTTCATTAAGTGGGGTATGAGGAGACCTCCGCCCCCTCACGAAACCCTGTGGGAAACCCTGGTACAGCATCGGTTCATGATCAAGTCGTCTGTCAAACTTGAACACAAACATACATGAATCCAAACTACCTCCTGTTTAAATAGGGATCAATATGGTGACTCTCTCTCTCCTTCTCTCTCTCTCTCTCTCTCTCTCGGTCAAACACACTACCTCACTGTGTCCAGCCGTCATGACAACATTCACATCCACCCACAGTGAGTCCCAGCCGGGCTCAGAGGGCCAGAAGCAAGGTGCTGCTGACCTCCAGTGGTCTGCCTGGATCACTGGTCCACCCCAGCAGAACAAAACACTCCACTTAATCAACTCCTGTCAGTCGCTTCTATCAGGACGTCAGCCCCCACCAGAGACGGCTTGCTCCCGATTAGAGATAATCGATAATAGAGGTTGAACCGACTGGGTTTGATTGGGGTTAACCCATCAACCCAATCAAAGGAAAACACATCACAGCAGAACACACAGGTTTTTGTTCTCACAACTTTACCATCAAGGTTTATTACAGAGATAAAATGTGTCAGAACAGTTTGAACTGGGTACTTGACCGATACAGAATATTGATCTGACAGCAAATCAAGGAATTCCAATTAGTCCAATCAGAGGAAGCTGAGCGCCTGTTGAGAACTGATCTCAGACATTCACCGTGTTTATACGTTATAACTGACACGTGTTAGGGCTGTCAGAATGAATGTGTTGACAAAAATATGCTTTGAACGCCACACAATTTTTTAAAAAACATTATGTTATTATGACCTGAGTCCAGAGAGAAGCCGTAACGCTGTGGAAAGCAAGCAGAATCTGAAGTGTGGTCGTAGTAAACAGTTTTACCTCAACGTGGACTGCACGAGACCACCTCTAGTGGAGATGAAGAGAGACTTTTCAGAGCCGATTGGAGACGAGAAGAAGACTTTTGGTTTCTACTATCAGCTACTGGACTTTATTTCTTGTTGTTTCAGCATCATTTCAATTTTTTTTTTTCTTTCAAACCTAGTGTTCTGTACACATTTTAATTGTCTTCTATTTATTAAATTTCCAAAGAAGCCAAGACATCTGTCTACGTCCCAGTAACGTCAAAATGTCTTCTTATGTTTTAGTGGCGGTTGGCCAATGCTATCAACTTGATCCAACGGCGGCAATAAAACGACTAAACAGAATCCAACTAATATAAAACAAACAACTGAACGTTTAAAAGAAGAGAAAAGTTTCCTGGAGACGGCGTCAAGTAGAAACATCTTCCAGAGAGGGTTAGGGAGTTTATGGCAGCGTTGGATGACCAGAACATTTCTGGAGTAGAGAACACAAGGTACCAGCTACCCTCTCCACACTACATTAACTTTGACTGAAAGATTTATTGGACTGAATCCAGTCCACTCTAGGAGAAGACAAGGAAGACAAGGACAGACTTTAGGAAACTACAGGAGACCAACTCTAGGAGAAGACAAGGAAGACAAGGACAGACTTTAGGAAGCTACAGGAGACCAACTCTAGGAGAAGACAAGGAAGACAAGGACAGACTTTAGGAAGCTACAGGAGACCAACTCTAGGAGAAGACAAGGAAGACGAGGACAGACTTTAGGAAGCTACAGGAGACCAACTCTAGGAGAAGACAAGGAAGACAAGGAAAGACTTTAGGAAGCTACAGGAGACCAACTCTAGGAGAAGACAAGGAAGACAAGGAAAGACTTTAGGAAGCTACAGGAGACCAACTCTAGGAGAAGACAAGGAAGACGAGGACAGACTTTAGGAAGCTACAGGAGACCAACTCTAGGAGAAGACAAGGAAGACGAGGACAGACTTTAGGAAGCTACAGGAGACCAACTCTAGGAGAAGACAAGGAAGACAAGGAAAGACTTTAGGAAGCTACAGGAGACCAACTCTAGGAGAAGACAAGGAAGACGAGGACAGACTTTAGGAAGCTACAGGAGACCAACTCTAGGAGAAGACAAGGAAGACAAGGACAGACTTTAGGGAGCTACAGGAGACCACCTCTAGGAGAAGACAAGGAAGACAAGGACAGACTTTAGGAAGCTACAGGAGACCAACTCTAGGAGAAGACAAGGAAGACAAGGACAGACTTTAGGAAGCTACAGGAGACCAACTCTAGGAGAAGACAAGGAAGACAAGGACAGACTTTAGGAAGACACAGGAGACCAACTCTAGGAGAAGACAAGGAAGACAAGGACAGACTTTAGGAAGCTACAGGAGACCAACTCTAGGACATTTGGTCAAGACAACCCTGTAACACATCCATTCCCGTCCTGGTCTAATCCACTTCCCAGCAGGGCCCTCTTCCTCCCTTTCTCTCTGACAAGCCAATCAGGTGTCAGCAATGAGCCGTGCTGAGTCTGTGATTGGCTGCAGAGTGTCTTTATAAACACATGTCAGCATGAATGATCCTGTACAGTGGTGGAACACGTCCTCCATTATGTCCGTCATCTGGACATTTCATGCCTCTGTCCTTATTTTTATCATTTCTGTTATTAGCTGCGTGACACGTTGAGGTTTATGTGATTTAAACGGGCGACGTGTTGGATGACGCCGTCACAGCAGGCTTCAAACCGCTGGCAGCATTTACACAATTTACACTAAATCACACACAGGGTGCCTTTCTGTTGTCTCGGCGCTTTGGAGCAATAAAGTTGTGCAGAACACTGGCTTGACGAGTTAGAGGCAAGTGTGTAGCGGTGACTTACTTTGCATTTATTCATCTATGGAAATAAGTCCTTGTTTTCCCACATGGTCTTCTTTAACAAGTAAACACTGACGGACTCTGGAAGCACGAGTATTACTGAACATTTCACAATGTTTTCAGTTAATATGAGTGAAGTGATTAATATGAACGTATGTGGTCAACGGGAAGCAAAATGTGCTGAGTGTGAAACTGTGACGATCTGCAGAATAAAGACACATTCAACAAGATTCATTAAGAGTGTTCACTTTAAAATAAAAAACTGATAATAAAAACTTTATTTTTTACATTTGATTTATTTGATTTAAGAAACAAATAAATAAAATGTTATTTCTTTTTACTCATCTTCTAGCTGACATGTTGCTAATAGCATGTTTGGTTTCCATTAGCATCTCTGCTAGCGTCACCAGTAATAACATTTTTAATAACATCCTGGAGCCCAGCGGTTGATGCAGTCGGCTACAGGTGTGTATTTACGTCATTTATGTCAATCAAATGTTGTCTAAGACCAGAAACGTTAGCCAATAACCCAACAAAGGATAAAAGATATTGTTCTTAAACTCTGGCCCAGACACGATTAGAAATCTCTGAAAATAAAATAGAGATAATAAAGATGTTGACTACTGTTTCTCTACCGTCCATCACCACATACAGCCCCGCCCCCAAACGATCTGATTGGTCCGGCAGATCTTTGCAGCATCAGTTCAGAACAGAGAGACTCCAGGACAACTTTCCTCTCCAAGACATTTGAAGGACGGTGGACGTTCAGGCTGAGTTCAGGCTATGACATAATCTACATGAAACTCTTCTCCCTCAGCTGTTCCTGTTCCGGTGTCTGTCAACACAACAGACACGTTGTTTTCATCTGACAGCCTTTGTCTTCGTCTCCGTACCTCAGTATGTTCACGTCTCCGGCTGCAGCTCAACTAGGTCAGAACCAGTCTCCTGCTGAACTACACGCCATCAATCAAAAGTCATACTGTTGCCCTGCTTTAGTTGGAACAAGGCCACAACTTCCTGCGCAGCCCAGCAAATGTCAGGTGCAACTTTTAATCAGTCAACATCGTGACATATTCAAACATCTAAGAATGAAGTTTCAAAGTTCAGATTGATTCAGTGTAATTAGGAGAGATGGTTTTGTTTTTTTTAGTAGCCCCAGCTGGCCTGCAGGTTACAACCTTCATGCTCTGATGCTAACCACTGCTAACGGTTGCTAACACCAACTTAGAGCGGAACGTTCATGGAAATCTGCCTGGTTTAGTTTTAGAGAAAACACACTGATGGGAAGCAGCAGGGACATGCTACACATTAGCATCAACATTAGCATCACCACTAGCATCCCCACTAGCTTTGCCACTAGCATCCCCACTCCAACAGGCTGGACATGTGATGAAGACAGTTGGAGACGTTTGTTTCAGTGAGGGACAGGAGGAACTACTCTCCATCATGGACAATCCGTCTCATCCACTCCACCAGACCATAGAGGGACAGTGGAGCTCATCCTCCACCAGACTGATCCAGATCCACTCCCACAGTGGACGCTACAGGACGTCGTTCATCCTCTACTCTGTCCAGCTGGACAACAACAACAACATGACTCCATGTTATTAATGTTAATGGACACTATCACACCTTATTAATCTGTCCTATGTTTATAATATATATTTACTTCTGACTCTATTTCCTGTACATTTGTTCATACACACATTTTATACACTTTTGCTGAAACTATTTTATTTAATTTGACTAGATTTTTACTAATATTTTATTTGTATTTAATTTGATTAGATTTTTACTAATATTTTATTTGTATTTAATTTGATTAGATTTTTACTAATATTTTATTTTATTTTATTTGACTAGATTTTTACTATTTTATATTTAATTATATTCTTACTTATATTTTATTTCTAATTTATTTAACTAGATTTTTACTATTTTATATTTTATTTTATTATATTTTTATTTATATTTTATTTCTAATTTATTTTACTAGGTTTGTCCTATTTTATATTTTATATTTTATTATTTTTATTTCTAAATTATTTTACTATTTTATATTTTATTTTATTATATTTTTATTTATATTTTATTTTATTTGTCTAGATGTTTACTTATATTTTATTTTATTACATTTTAATTTATTTTATCTTTCTATTTACTTGTGGTTCTCTTGTGTTTTTATTTTTTTTTTTAATGTGCAGCTGAGCTACTGTGACCAAGTCATTCCCTTGTGGATGAATAAAGTCTTTGTTTCAGATTTATTTTTCATTAATTGGTTCGATCATAAATCACTGTGAACTCATTTACATTCAGCACACACACCACAGGCTTTCTCTTTTAGTTTTTACTTCATACCCAGTTCTTGTTGGTTGTTATTAATAAAACACTAATAGTATTTTGTAGAGAGGCCTGCCAGGGCAGAGGCTGAGGAACTAGTCCAGGTTGAACCAAGAGTGAGACATGACGGTGGAATGAGTCATTCTGTGTCAGAGTTGATCTCCAGTTAAATCTCCAGTCAGAGGGTGGAGGTCATTCCTTACAGCTGAGACAGTCCACCTAAAAACCTGCTGGACCAGGACCTCACGTCACATGCTGCTACTTCCTGTCTGCTCTGTGGCAGGTAGCCAAGTCTGATTACCTGGGCTATGTGTGGGAGGCTAGTTAGCAACTCAAACAGTTAGCATCACAAAAGCAGAGGCAGGGGGGTCTCTAAGGGACACGTGATGTGTGGTCATCTATGTGAGGAGGATATTTGCCCCAGAGAAAGAGTTAGTTTGTGAAACTCTCCAACAGTCACAGCTGTCACGTTGCTAAGGAAACGCTAGCAGGCTAACGAAGTTTGAGCTGCCAAAGCTAACGCTGCTAGCCCTCCGACTAGCTCAGATGGTTGATTTTAAATGATTTTACATGTTACTAAACTGTGATCACCTGTTTGAGCACAAAGTCACGGACTGAATGAACAAAAAGAAACACTCGAAGGCGAGGCTAACCGCTGACAGATGCTAACCGGCTCAGGTAAACAAAGCCAGGATGCTAACGGCTAACGCAGTGACTCACAGTAGTAGGCGACCACCGGGTCCCGCTTCTCGTGCTCCTGCGCGGTCCGCAGGTGGTGCTGGATGGATCTGAGCTGAGGCGGTAGAGCCATGAGGGGGGACTTCAAACCTGGACAGGACGCAAGGGTTCAGAGCAGCGGCACAGAGACTGTTGTTGTTAGCAGAGCGCTCCGCAGACACTTCCGCGTCTCTGACCAATGGGAGCGGCCGCCTGGGTGGGACGGCTGACGTCAGCGGCCCGTTCGGCTTAATAAAACACATTATGACATAATAAATAGCACACAGTTATGGTTGTCGATGGGAAATGTAGTTTATTTTGTAGAACAGAGAAATAAAGTTTAATTTATTTATTTTATCTTTATGTGAAACATGTTAAATGTCTTCAGCTGCTGCCATGGCAACCAAATATATATGAACATCCGGTAAGGAACATGGTTCTTTACTGGATTAGACTTAGTCTCAACAATAAACACATACTGTAAATTATTTAAAAACATTTTATTTATGTAAAACTATTCCTCAGATGTCTGTCACCTTTATCTGTCCCTTGTAATATATTATTTTACTTAATTTAATTTAACTTTTCCTTTTCTGTTCGTTTGTTTGCATCTTCTCATGTTCTTGTATGACTGAATGTCGTATAATGTTTCTGTTTCATTGAAATGGATTGAATGGTTTTATTTATTCACTTATCTCAGATATTAGTTTGATTTGAAAGGAAAATAAATACAAAACGTTGTCTTCTATGCCTCATTCCTCTGCCTGTCCTATGACAGAATGGACAGCGACGTTGACTCTGATCTGCTGATTTTCTGCGTTTACTTTTATTTATTTCTTGATTTTTTAAATAAAACTCAGTTGTAGTCTAATAAGCTCATTTCCATCTGTTCTATTGTTGTATGTTCCCAGCACAGTGGATGATAGGACAATGAATAAATAATTCAACAGAATAAGGAACAGTTTGTTTGTTTTTTTCTGAAAACTTGTTTGTGCTTCCACATCCAAAGAGGAAACTCAACACTTTTTTTACTGAAAAAGAGTCAAAGTCACACAGGAAATGTTTTATTTATCTGTTTACTACAGCTTTTTTATTTATTATTCTTCTTTCCATGTGGGCAGGTTTGAATCCTTTATAGTTGTAAAAATAAGAGTTAGAAAATCATTTTAACCTCACATTATCAGGTCTTGTTTCTGTTCTTCTCTGTCTGACATGTGCTCCACCGTTTAATTGTTAATGTGGACGTCCAGGGATGCAATTAACACATTGTGTTATTCGTTAATTAAATAATAAATGAACATGGGAATTGAAAACGGGAAATTACACGGTGGCAAAGACTCCATGAGATGCTGCAGGGCCCGTCCTGTCAAAGAAGAAACTCAGCCTCAGGGCAGAAGACGGATTTGAATCGGTTAAAGCAGATTTGTTCGTTAGTGATGTGGCGTTCACTCTGGACTGGGACACACGAGCCAAAACATATTCATTAAGACTAAATGAAGACGTACTGAACAAAGGCAATGTAGAAAACGTCATTTCCCAGAAGGAGCCATTGTCTGTTACAGTTAGGAGAATTTATGTCCAGCGGTAAAACTGAGGCCTTCGATCTGTTTCAGTTTGTGGTCGAGAGAACCCGAGACGGAAAACACAAAGGGACGCTCCAACAGCCTGATGTTGTCTGGGCTCTTTCTTAAAGCCTCTCGTGTTTTCTTTGGTCCAGGCCGTGGAGGAAATCGCTGTTGTGCTCTGGTATGTGTCTCGTCGAGGCTCACACTGAAACATGACTTGGAAACAAAAGCTTTCATGAGGGTTTTGGAAAGCAGTCGAGGTCGGAGGTTTGGGGGAGAGCTGGAGAGAATGATGATAGCTCTGGTCCAAGCCCACCCACTTCCTTGGTGATTCATTTTTGATTAGATCCCCTCCTTGGCTCATGGGATCAGTGGAGCAGCTACAGTTATGGAATCCAAATGTCCAGACGAGGGTGTGGGTCTGGTTTCAGAAGAGGAGCTGGTGGGTTTCAAACAAAAAACAAAAAGTTTGACTGAAGTTAAGACTCTGCACAATCTGATCCATCCTGGTCCATCTCTAAGTCCCTGTGTCTCTACCTGGTCTTAATATAAATGTGTCTCCACATGCGTCCCCAGCCAGCTCTTGAGATCTGATCTCAGTTTGTGTGTCTGTAAATCAGCAGCGCCATCATGTGGTCAGTAGAATATTGTACCAGCTGCTGTCTCTAATGGATCTCTACCTACGCTGGATCAGAACCATCAACAGCTGCTTGTTGACTTGGAGACATGATCCAGATGTTGGAACAAGATGAAAAGACTCTCACATGTTAAGATCTCATTTATTTGTGGAAGGAAGGAAGAAAAGAGAAAGGGAGGCATGGAAAGAAGGAAGGAAAGGAAGGAAGAAAGAAGGAGGGGAGGAAGGAAGGAACAAAAGATGGAAGGACGGAAGTGGAGAAGAAAGGAAGGACGTGGTGATGGAAATTACCATGAAGGATTCAAGGTTTGTTTGTTACAAGTGTTCAAGGTTTTCTTTCAAATAAGAGAAAGAAGAACTGAGTCCCATCTATGACGTGAAGAGCATCACCTGTAATTTCCATGTGAAAGGAAAAGGTCATTGTGGGAAATCAGTCTTCTATTTATGTGTAAAGCAGCATATCTTGTATTTTCACCACAGACATTGTATAGAGTCCCCGTGTCCATGAGTGTGAGGTGATGACAGCTGATGAAGGTGAATATTTCATGACCAAACGCCACATGTGGATTCATCCAGAGAGAGACCGTGACTCATATGAATGTAAGCCTCCTTCCTTTCACCTATATTAACTTTGTGTCCTCTCGTTGCCTTGTTGTTTTAATGAATTTAATTTGATTTACGAGAGCTGTCAGTTAGAACGGGCTTGGCTTTTGTTTACTGCCGAGCAGCAGCAGACGTGGATTATGTTCCCGATGACTTTCACTGTCTCCAGCTTTCCCCGAGAACAAATCTGTTGCTCTGTCCATTTATCTGATCTTCTGCTGCATCACCGGAAGATCAGATCTTTTGTTTATTAACGCCTAATTCCAAAAGGGGCATAATTATCTGACTGATTATTTCTCAAGGTAATAAATGTGGGGTCGTTTCTGAAGCTTCGATTAGATTTGAAAGTGTATTTTTAACCTTTTAGATATAAAAAGTGATGATTTAACCAGTTGATTCTTTAACAAACAGGAAATGGGAAGAGCTACTTTTAGCTGGGAAGCTAGGAAGAGCTACTGTTAGCTGTAAAGCTAGGAAGAGCTACTGTTAGCTGGGATGCTAGGAAGCTAGGAAGTGCTACTGTTAGCTGGGAAGCTAGGAAGAGCTACTGTTAGCTGGGAAGCTAGGAAGAGCTACTGTTAGCTGGGATGCTAGGAAGCTAGGAAGTGCTACTGTTAGCTGGGAAGCTAGGAAGTGCTACTGTTAGCTGGGAAGCTAGGAAGAGCTACTGTTAGCTGGGAAGCTAGGAAGAGCTACTGTTAGCTGGGATGCTAGGAAGCTAGGAAGAGCTACTGTTAGCCGGGAAGCTAGGAAGCTAAGAGGACCTACTATAAGCTTGGAGACTAGGAAGCTAGGAAGAGCTACAAACCATTGAACAGAACTGACCTCTCCCGAATCAGCTGATCATTGTTAGTCTACATCTCAAGATGTTGTTGTTGTGTACATATTTGTGGATTTGAATGTTCAGATGAGATGAAGATAAAAAATGAAAAGAGCCTTCTGTGTGACCTTTAAACTTGTTCGTTTTGTTTACTTCCTGGTTTCTTCTCATGTTCTGGTTCTCTAATCTAGACCCACAGGTGCTCAGCGACGGCCCGACACCAGCAAACCTTGGTTTTGTGTGTGCTATATATATTCAATGATATCATGTGTTTCAGTAACATTCAGGATATTGTCTGTAGGAAACAGAGGAAACCCTTCGCAACTCTGTGGGTTTGTCTTCTGAGCCTCATCTCTTTGTTGAAGTCTTTACACGTGTTCCCGTTTGTTTTCTTTACTGTGTTTAAAAATATAGTAACAGTTTAATAAAGATGCTAACTGGACATGCTCACCGTCAGCTCAGAGTTCAGCTGAGGCTTGAATGTTGACTTGTTGGTGACGCCACATGAAAACTCAGGGAAGCCTCACCATCATTAGGGTTCATCCTCTGAGCATCACACACGTTTGATGTAGTAGCTACGTGTCATTGAAAAAATGAAACAAAGACAACTGTAAGACATTTTTAATCAATCATCTCAAGACAAAACAAGTAGGAGGGTCACTGGTCACCTTCAGTAAACACTCAACAACACGTTGGTCATATAGTGTGCCTCTTCTTTTCTGTGACATAGCTGCAAGTTTGAAAGACAAAATGAACGCAGTACAAAGACAGCTGATGAAAAACGATGAGCTCCATTTTCACGACATACAACAACGTCAGCCGTTTGTATTTTTCCCAGTGCCTCATGGAATCTATTTTACGAGTCTGTCGATGACTGAAATATTGAGTTGGCTCTCTGGGACTGATTTGTCCTTGGACCTCGGCCATCAAAAAGACATCTACATGTCAAATTGGCCTGACTGAAAGTAATTCTTAACAATTTTATTCAATGTCAACAAGGCCTAACTCCTGGTGACTGAAATATAAAAAGGCCAAATTACTTTCCTTGAGTCACAGATACCAGAACGCAGACGAATCCAAACCACAGGAGTCACATACCCGTTTCAAACCCTCCTTAACCCTGTCAGACCAACCCGGCCTTGGGGACCAGTTGGAGCGGGCCACCTAATTCTGGAAACTTTTATTGAAGGGTTCAAAAGGGTTTGAAATGAGGGTCACTTTTGTCTGGTAATGCAATTTCGTACCTGAGATGATAAACAGATTGCTGAAAACTTCATAACAAAAGTTGGATGGATGTCTGATTAAAAAATAAAAACATTACAAAACATGAGAGGTAATCATTTTTGAAAAGACGACAACAGACACACCAAAGGCCAAAAACTACAGAGTTAAAACCTTTGTGTTTCTAATCTGGTTGTCTCCATACCTGTTGACATTGTTAGTACCCAGTTATATTTCTGAACCAGCTGAGACCTCTTCAGTCTCTCCCTGGATGCTGGAGGACATTAGAAGTGGCTGTTAAATGTAATGCACTTTTGAAAAATGTCATTTCATCACTGGACGTCAATTAATTTAAAATCCCAATCACAAAAATTCTACATGTATTACTGGCAATTGATGCTTTTTTCCTCAGATACTTCAAAACCATTGCAACTTGTAGTAACCGTTAAATATTTTAACTATCTTTTCATTCCAACACATTTGCATATCCAAATTATTTAAATAATACTTTTGATGTTTCAGATGATTTATTTCTTTGGAGTTGACACTAAAGAGCGTTTTGTCCGTTTCTGTTTGTAGTTTATAACAAACGCTTAATTGCAACTGTTTTAGTGATTTTACCTCGTTAGGATAAAGTTTTTCTTGTTGTCAGCTCGACTTCCCCCACCCACAAACTTTTTTGATCTGGAGTCTCTCTGTTGGGAACTGATTATACTCTGATGGGCCAATCAAATCAGCCTGGGGGCGGGGCTTAACATGGCGATGGACAGAAGAGTAACTGTAGTCATACACGTCATCTGAGGGACGTGGAGTTGAATTAGTTTACAACTAAATGTCTCTGATTGGTTGGAGGACTATCCTGTTGATGCAGACGTGTTGAAACACGCCCCATGATGAAGTTATAATGACGTGTTATTCTGATTGAATCTGGATCCTGACATCGCCGTTGAAATTCAACTACAAAGTTGTGGCGCTCATGTTGATGGAAGTGAAGGTCAGACCAGGCCGGAAGCGATGTCAGACACATATTGAGAGAGATGGCTGTCACACAGGAAATAGAGTTGTTTAGATCCACTGCTGTCGGCACTTCATAACTGAACAAAGTCCAGAGAAGTTGCATCAAGTGGATGTGATGGAGAAAAAACAGTGTGCAGCTATTGCCTCTTCTGGGTTTCTTCTTTAGAGAACTAGATCTGAGGTACAACTCCAGGAAAAGGATTTGAGCGACACTCAAGCCTTCGTGTGCTTTCCTTAATCGCTAATAAAACCATTATAAATAAAACCAGCTATATTTAATAGCACCATGAAGTTGACACCTGTCTTTCAATCATGTAAAAAAAAAAAGAAAACCATTCATCTCCCTCAGTGGTTCAGTAGGAGGTACATATTCTCTAGCCATCGTGTCCATACAGTACAGACCCACTGATATCTGAGCTATGACCAGGGATGATCACTCTAAAGTCAAGGGCAAAAGACACCTAGAGAGGATTTCAGACCACTCTGACAGTGTTGCACAAACTTCTCAGTGCAACTCGCTCACGATGGACCACAGGTGAGGTTTTTGCCCTCGTGTTAGCTTCCTGATTTCTAGAAGTCCAGCTAACGAGATGACGAGCGTCAGATACAGCATCGTACATTTTCGACCTTACTCGTCGTACGTGTGCTTGCGTGTTTGCGTCACTGGTTGTTGAGATAACCAAGCCGTCTGCAGAGTATCTCAAATATTTCAGCAATGCAGAGGAGTATGGTGATGACAGTGAAGGTGTACATGGCGCTGAGGAAGATGGTTTTTTCAAAGTGTTCGGGCACCATGCACTTCGTCACATTGAAGGTCTTTTCCAAAGCGCTGGCGTCGCACGTGTACAGTGGGTGAACCTGAGGGAAAGAAAGAGCCCCATGAGGCAGTCACACTATCATGATACTTCTAGACACTGACTGTGTAAGCCTTATATTTCTCTCTGATTCCATGACATTCTGAATGCCTGACAAGGTGCCTTGAGCATGAAGCGTGCAGAACAAACTCCAGAACAAGAAAAGCTGAAATAAAAACAAATGAAAATGTTTAATAGGAATTTTGATCCCTGTCCAAATGGAGGTCTCTTGTGTTGTAATCTAGGATAGTTATTGTTATTCGTGCCAGTTGTAGAATGACGATGTCAAAGCTCAGATAACGGCTAATATCATGTTGCCCAGCAGCACTCGTCAGTCTTGGGTAAGTCATGCCATGGCTAAGCTTTGTCTTGATCATCGTGGAGAAGAATAATAGTCCTTCTCCTTACTTGATTACATCATTTCACCATTTTTAAATGTTAGTTCAGAGCTTCTACTTCTTTCAACGCTGCCCGTTGTTTTTCCTATGACTCAGAGCAGGGTTACGTGAAAACTTGCTCTCAACTCTTGAAAGATTGGACATCGGGCATGTGAGGACATAACAATCTTTGAGGCCAAGGATTTGTTTAATTTATTTAGAGATGGTCCAAGAATGACCACACTAGATGGCAGCTATTGGAAACGAACAGACCTGACTAGTCTAGGAGAGATTTGAAACCCCCAAGAGGCCGGTAATGAAGGCAACTGGAGTTGTTTTCAGGTTTCTTTAAGATATTTCATCTGAGTCTTAGGTTTCAAAAAGACTGGTGGGGAGTTTAAATAGAAACATCAGCTCTGGCTGATAACAGGTCATTAAAGTATGATTCCTTGAGGAGGGAAAAACAGTGTCCTCTAACTAGAGGGGGGTTTCTGGTTGTTAACAGACACTAGTCATGTAAATTTCAGGTGGACACCACCCACAAATGGTCCTACTAAAACCCCAACTCCCCACCAGTCTCTACAGTCCAGTTGTCCTTGTTTTAGCTTTGTTTATGTTGGATATACCATGACCTGGATGACTCGGAACCTTCATAGACACATGAGGAAGGGTATGGTGACATGGTTCTAAGTTCTCTGTGAGTTCTCTGCACACTCTTTGGTTGTATAGATGGATTTGTAACATTTAGATTTTGACCGACCTGAAAGCCAAAGAGGTGACTTTGAAGCCAAAAGGCGACAACTTCCAGAATGATGCGCAGGAGAACGGAAATGATGTAGAAGACGGTGTAGATGGGTCGTTCAAGGATCTCCTCCTGGTCAATGTTCTTGCAGGCGGCATACAGGTGGAACACGGCCCCAGGAACCAGCACTGTGACCAGCTGTAACGCCCAGAAGACCTGGGGAGGGTAGAGATAAGGGGAAGTGGAAGTTGGAAGTGAAGACTACAATAGGTGGTAACTCGGATGCTAGCCAGCTGCCATTTAAACAGAAGAAGAAGACTTCTGGACGCTTCAAGGATGTGGTTTTGGTTTATGGCAGACCTAAAACAAATCACTACAAAAGATCGGGCTTGGCTGAAGCCTGTAGTTACTTTAGTTTAGCTTAGCTCCATCCTCTAGGTCATGTGTCAGTCTAGTTGTACACTTTGTTGTAGCTTGGTCTACCTGGGGTGTTATAGGTCTGAACTGGTTGTAGCAGAACAGGTTGAGTTCTCTGCGGTCGGGGTCGCAGCTGAAGTGCAGCGCTTCATTCCCATAGACGGCGAAGCCAAGGACGCCCAGGAAGAACATCCGCACCGAGCCGAAGAACAAGGTGTGGAACTGGCCTATCACCGTAGGAGGCCTGAGCTGGAACGCACACAAACACCATCACACACAAAGAGAAAAGAGCTTTTGTCAGCCAGATAACTGCAACACTGAGGCCCCGAGCTCTGACGGCTAAAACAAAACCCATTCAGAGGAAACATTTCCCATCTCTTCTCCTGCTCTGACACTAACACTTAATAAATGACACTCACAAAGCAAAGAGCCTCTCGTTTTACTCGGCAGTGGAAGGAGATGGATTAAAGGAATGAAAACAGATCAGCTTCATCTTTTCAGATCAAGCCTCCAGAGGGATAATTGTTCCAGGGCTGTCACTGATCGCCTTCTCAAAGGAAGAAGTAGCGTTGTACGACTAAAAGCCCATCAGTCGGCCTTTGTTTGTTACTTACGCATCCTTCGTAGAAGTTTTTGATGTAGTTTAAGGACATGGTTTGCTCGTCGATCTCCCCCGTTTGAGTCCAGGGCTGCTGTCGGCCCTCATGGTCAGTTTGCTGCCGTTACAGCAGGGCAACACAAAATCTCTCTCTTTCTCTTTCTCTGACCTGAAAGCCAGTGTCAACGCACACACCTCTTTCTTCCCCTTTATCCCTCCATCAATTGACTCACTCGGTAGAAAAAAAGAAAAAGACAACAGAGACCGAGGGGCCAACAATGGCTTGCGGGGGCATGTGGTCCCTGCATTATAATCCCTATAGAACTAAGTCAGCGGAAAAAAAAAAGAATCACAACACACAATGCAGAGAGAGAGATGGCAAACATGCAACAAAAATACAAAGCAGCCAGTTAGTAAAGAACCATGGTAGCTCATCTCAACCATATGCCTCAAAGTTAGCTTTAAGATTGGGGGGAAAAAATACACCTGTAGGAGCATCTTAGTAAATATCAAATATTAAATGTGATTAAAACTGGATTTGTTTTGGACAAAGTTCACAGTTTAGTCCCATTGGTCAATAAATCACCGTCATAAATATATATTAAATGTTAGAAAACAAAATGACAACACACCCTGCACTGCAAATACTTCTGGAAGAGCATTCACGGAGCGGCTGTTGTCCCAAACACAGTCCCCTTGGTGAGCTACAGCGAGCGGCCCCCAGCACAGAAAGAAACCCCCCCTACGGGATCAAAGCTCAATCTCCACAGAAAAAAACAAAAACCAAAGCTGGTCAAAGTGAAATAAAATGGAAGTCCACACACCAACCGTAATCCTGGCGGCGTGTTGTTCATTCCCCCCTCTTTTTTCCCCCCACTCAGGGATCCTCAACTCATGCCAGTTGCGGGACCTTGCGGGGACAGGGAGCCGAGTCAAGTCAGACGGAATCAACCTGGGTCACTTCCTGTCAGGGCTTTCAAAATAAACAAAGGGCCCCTGAGAGGGACGGATTGGATGTGGTGACGAGGCGGATTCTTTGGGAGGTACAGCAACATGGAAGCAGAAAAACATGTTTGAAAAGATGAACGAAGCTAAGACTGGGTCCATCTATCGTTTGTGTTTTCTATTGATAGTGTAGAGTGACTTTAGGACAAATGGTGGTTAAATGAAGTGAAGCTACATCATTAAAATTTCTAAAACAGACCTGATCAGACGATAAAAGGTGGATTTCTAATCACAGACGAGAACACAGCTCATATTAGAGTGATCAGAAACCACAGATTGCTTCTTTGAAAGCCAAGAACATCGGGATCAAATACCGACTTATGTCGAGCCGTCTCTGACTCCGCCATCTGCGACAGACGGTCGACAGAGACTTTAAAGTCGGTGCGTTGTGCTGAAGCACCTCCAGATGGCTGTGAACCCACGGGGCTGCGATGAAAAGATGTAAAGAAGTAAAGAAGAAAAGAAGGAAGTCTAACTGAGAGAACTCGTGAATTCTGATTTCAGCCTGTTCCTCTCAGAGTTTCAAATGTGCAGCATCAAAGCAGCAACATTTGTAGTTTTACATCTGGAAGGAAAAGACATATGGAGATACGCTGCCTGGACAAAAAAAAAAAAAAAAAAAAGTGTATTCAGGTAGTCAGCTGACCTCATTCTTTGGACACATAATGTTGCTGAACCTAGACCTGAGCAACTGCAGCAACCCCAGATCATAGCACTGCCCCCACAGGCTGGTACAGTAGACACTAGACATGATGGGTGCATCACTTCATCTGCGTCTCTTCTTACCCTGATGCCCCCATCACTCTGGAACAGGGTAAATCTGGACTCATCAGACCACATGACCTTCTTCCATTGCTCCAGAGTCCAATCTTTATGCTCCCTAGCAAACTGAAGCCTTTTTTTCCAGTTAGCCTCACTGATTAGTGGTTTTCTTAAGGCTACACAGCTGTTCAGTCCCAATCCCTTGAGTTCCCCTTCTCGCCGATCACGATCAATGTTCTTTCTTCCTGGAAGACGATGGTTCCCCACTTTCCTTCCAGTTTTTAATAATGCGTCGGACAGTTCTTAACCCAGTTTTAGTAGTTTCTTCAATCTCCTTAGATGTTTTCTCTGCTTGATGCATGCCAATGATTTGACCCTTCTCAAACAGACTAACATCTTCTCCACGACCACAGGATGTGTCTTTAGACATGGTTGTTTAAGAAATGAGAAGCTGCTCATTGTATCAGTTGGGGTTAAATAACTTGTTGTCAGCTGAAAGATAATCACCCATGCAGTGATTATCCAATAGGAGGCTCCTACCTATTTGCTCAGTTAAATCCAGGTGGAGACTTTTTTTTTTATCCAGGCAGTGCCTTCTCAGCCCTGGACATTTAATAAAAACACTAAATGAGTCCATACAAATAAAAACTAGAGACATGCAGGTGCTAGACGTAGATAAGCCTCTGAATGGATGTGAGTTGAATCTCATTTGTCCCTCGTGACTCCAAATACTGACGAGCTTCTTAAAAAACGCCTCGGCCGTTTGCAGAGTGTGTTCAGGAGAAGAAGTCATTCATCGCTGCTCTGTGCTTTATCACAAGGATTTACCTGTGGATGCTGCAGGATTGATATGGAAAATTTAACAATAAATGAACTTTAACAAATCTGCCTAAAAACCAAAGGATGAGATATAAGAGGCTGAGAAGCTTGACAATGGTTTACATTTGTTGTCATGTGACTCTAAATTGTGCAATCATCATCTGTTTCTCTTTAGAAGGAGGGAAGCTTGTGGAGTTTTTTATTTTTTTTATTTTTTTAAATAAAATAGATTTTTCTTTTTCAAAGTCCGTTTTTCTCTCATCAGATGTAATATCTGTTTAGTCATAGTAAATATGTCCAGGTCTAAGAACATAGATCAACACAGTTAAAACCATGTGAATTAAGGTTTTACAGGCTAAGCTAATCATTTAGCTAAATATTAGCTTGGATCACTGAGATAGAGTTTTTGTTTTACCAAAGTGGTGGTTGTGGGACAAAGTGAGACAAATGCTTTGGGATAAACTGAGCCAGTGGATGAATTTACCCCAAACATTAAGTCAAAAGAATATCTAAACTAGTATTTAAATATTTTATGTCCTCAGACTCTAAACATTATAGAAAAGCTACCATGCCGTAGAAAGTACAGCAGGAAGATGGAGAGAGCAGAACACTGGAGTCAAGAGAGGAAAATCTATAAGAGCAGTGGCAATAGAGAGAATGACTGACAGGTCAACACTGCACAGATTCAAGAAGAAGGAAGAGGAAAAAGTAATCAAAACAGAAGGACACAGGAACAGGCAGAGGCCTTCCACTAACATCCGTTCTGTCTCCACCTGGTCTTAATATAAATGTGTCTCCACATGCGTCCCCAGCCAGCTCTTGAGATCTGATCTCAGTTTGTGTGTCTGTAAATAAGCAGCGCCATCATGTGGTCAGTAGAATATTGTACCAGCTGCTGTCTCTAATGGATCTCTACCTACCGCTGGATCAGAACCATCAACAGCTGCTTGTTGACTTGGAGACATGATCCAGATGTTGGAACAAGATGGAAAGACTCTCACATGTTAAGATCTGAATCATCTCCTGAGTTGATTCTAGTTCAGATCAGTTTCTAGTTTAGTTTGGTTCTCAGCTCCAAGGCCAGAATCTTTTAAAAGGCTCTCATTACTAATGAACAGACATCACTGATTCATGTGATCATTTCTACTAGTGGTTGAATGAATGAGTTAAACTCCTCTTCCTCAGATCAGCCCTGTTGAGTAGGTGGTCTTTAATGTGACCCAGGACTCATTGTGTGTTCACACTACCAAAGGAAGGAGGTCACATGTGTCCCAGACCACCTCCACATGTGGACTGACACCAGATCAGTGTTCACACCTGGACCTGTTTAACCTGGACACTAGAGACCAGATCAGGATGAATGTTAACACTAGAAGTCCCAGCATTTTTTGCTCTACCTATAAAACCCAGAGGGCAGCCGATCGGCTGGAAGGCTTTTGGCTAATATCCTAATCACCTGTGAACCCTCCTTTAGTTATGTAAACCAGGCAATCACTGGGGCACCACAGGAGGGGACATGCTGAGCCACTTCAAGGAAACCCGTGGGGAGGGGAGGAGGAGTGGGCCCAGAGAGTTTATGGGGGAGAGGGTGGCTGTTCACTTCTAACCTGGCAACACCTTGAGACAGAAACTGGTTCATCCCAAAGACAAAACACCTTGACATAAAATGGGGGAGGGGGGATTGGAGAGGAGCAGGATTGCTGGGGGTTTGGAGGCCAGAGTGTGTGGGGGAGGGAGGCACACCTGAGAACTGACCTGACCTGTGAACTCATTTGCTCTGTCCGGGCTGCTAACTGACTGTCTGTCTTTCACCAGTTTCACCAGGTGGCAGCCTGGGCAGAACAAATGAGCTGAATCAAAATATAATATATGTAGAAGGATGTAGAAGTTATCAGAACACTGGGCTTCCAACATCCCCACCAGACACATAGGAAAAGTAAAAGAACAGAACCACATCAAAAAAGCACTCAAAATCTGTGGTTATCCCAACTGGGCCTTCATGATATTTACAAATAATAATAAAAAAAATGCATTATCAGGATACAGTGTTAGAGAGTGGAAGTGAGTGAGACTTAGACTTAGAACTTAGACTTAAAACTTTATTGATCCCTTTGGGGTGACTCCCTCAGGGAAATTTGAGTTTTCTGCAGCAGCAAGCACGCAGAGCAGTTTGCAGACAAACAACAGCAGTGGTTTGCAAATAGTTATAGAAAAAGTGATTGAATAATAAAATGGTGAACATTAATGAACGGTGAACTTCCTTTGAGTGGGATTAAAATAAGCTGTAGTAAAACTCTAGTAGGGAAAAATAAACAGTAAGTAACAGTGAGTGAGGTGAGTACATTTCAATAATCACGCACAATGCTGGCACTGCCAAGCCATCTCCTTTCTGCATGCCTCCCGGTGCATGCTTGATAGAGCACATATGCATTCAGTGCTGCCATATCAATCATGTTATAGAACACAGCGACTGGCCAGCGCCGTGTTCCTGTGCGGACAGTGTACTCCCGCACCATCTGGTCCATCACATCAACCCCGCACTTTGTGGTGTTGTAAAGGGTAACAGTGTTTGGCTTCCTTTTGGTGGTATTCTCAGTCTGAACCACGCTGTGTATGCTGCTTACACAGGAAACTCTGAAGACGACTCAAGATGGACCTCCTGGCCTTAGCCGTTGGCTCTCCATCTGCGTCGTATGGAGATGGAGGGGTGAAATGGAGACTTGTCCCCACCTGTTCTTCACACTACACTGTGCCATCTTTCGCCCGTCTCTGTCCGGTCAGTCCCCACTCGAGCTTACTGTTACTTACTCTTTATTTTTCCCTACTAGAGTTTTACTACAGCTTATTTTAATCCCACTCAAAGGAAGTTCACCGTTCATTATTTATCACCATTTTATTATTCAATCACTTTTTCTATAACTATTTGCAAACCACTGCTGTTGTTTGTCTTCAAACTGCTCTGCGTGCTTGCTGCTGCGGAAAACTCAAATTTCCCTGAGGGAGTCACCCCAAAGGGATCAATAAAGTTTTAAGTATAAGTTCTAAGTCTAAGTCTCACTCACTTCCACTCTCTAACACTGTATCCTGATAATGCATTTTTTTTATTATTATTTGTAAATATGTGTAAATATCATGAAGGCCCAGTTGGGATAACCACAGATTTTGAGTTTTTTGATGTGGTTCTGTTCTTTTACTTTTCCTATGTGTCTGGTGGGGATGTTGGAAGCCCAGTGTTCTGATAACTTCTACATCCTTCTACATATATTATATTTTGATTCAGCTCATTTGTTCTGCCCAGGCTGCCACCTGGTGAAACTGGTGAAAGACAGACAGTCAGTTAGCAGCCCGGACAGAGCAAATGAGTTCACAGGTCAGGTCAGTTCTCAGGTGTGCCTCCCTCCCCCACACACTCTGGCCTCCAAACCCCCAGCAATCCTGCTCCTCTCCAATCCCCCCCCCCCCCCCTCCCCCATTTTATGTCAAGGTGTTTTGTCTTTGGGATGAACGAGTTTCTGTCTCAAGGTGTTGCCAGGTTAGAAGTGAACACTGCTCTGTGTGCTTACCCCGTCCCCCATAAGCTCTCTGGGCCCACTCCCCCTCCCCTCCCCACAAGTTTCCTTGAAGTGGCTCAGCATGTCCCCTCCTGTGGTGCCCCAGTGATTGCCTCGTTTACATAACCAAAGGAGGGTTCACAGGTGATTTAGGATATTAGCTAAAAGCCTTCCAGCCGATCGGCTGCCCTGTGGGTTTTATAGGTAGAAAAGCCAAATGGCTGCCCTCTGGGACTTCTAGTGTTAATGGAAGGTCTGAATGTGGCCACACCTTCAAACCCCACCTCACTGCTACTTGGACACATCCACCAGACTCTAAAACCACGCCTCCTTTTCATTTTACTTCTACGTCATCTGTCCTCGTCTAGATGTCTGTGGCTGACCACAAGGATTTATCTGCTAATTCTGTAGGTTTGAGACGTTTGGTGGAATGTTTAACTTTAATAAATGAAGTGAACAAACAGGAACTCTGCCACAAAACTAAGAGAAAGTAAGAGAAGCCAAGAGGCTGAGAGTGTTACAATCATTGATCAGTGTAGTTTTCTATAGCAGAACAAACAGCTGGTTGATTACTTTACTGATGTTTGTGTAGACTGGAGACATTTACCGACTCCCTCTCAGTGATCAGCACAGAGTTCTGACTCCTGATTAAAGACTTTGAGGTGTTTAAACCACAGGGCAACAAGAGCTGCGTCAGCAAATTATTTCAGGCTCCCTCCTCTTTCTATTTCAAACTTTTCATTCCAGATGTGTCACCATGTTGACACTGGATCTACACCTACAATCCGAATCCACATTGTGCCTCCTCGCTCTTTTTCTTTCAGAGCAGCTCCACATTTAACCGAGTCAGTCCTCCTCCTCTGTCAAAAGTAAGTGGACGGCAGCAGAACTGCAGCAGCATGTGATTCCAGACGCGTCCACTCCCACGTTGAGTCTCAGACAGAACACAGCAGGTTCACAGTGTAGTTGCAGATGTTCTTAAAGCTGTTGCCTTCACTCTCTCTCTGTGTGTGCTGCAGCATATTCTGGATTTTCATGGACAAGCATTGAGTGTCCACATACTTTTGGCCACATTGTGAATCCTCACTCCTTCCTGTTCTCAATTCTTTGTGGTATCCACGTAATTAATCTGAAAGTATGTGGGCAGCTACTGTAAGGATGTGATAAATGGCTCTGTTCTTTCTCTCTCTATCACACACAGATGGAGAGAGAGAGAGAGAGAGAGGGAGGGAGAGGGAGAGAGGGTGAGACCAGTGTCAGAGTTGTACCTCCTCCTCTTTACGCGCCTCTGTCTCCTCTCAGTCTTCTCCTCGTCTCTCGGATAAACTCTTGTGAGACGGACACTTGTAAAGTAAAGTTCTTCTGTCCCCTCTGGTCGTGTCCAAGTCAACCCCCAGCGTCGCTGCGTCTTTACGCACGGAGCTGTTCCCGGTAGCGCAGCTGCCGCTTCCTCCTCTGCGGATACAGCCATGGACGACGAGTACCTCTCCAACCTGAACCCGGCCCTGGCCGCGGACTCCGAGGCTCTGAGCCCGAACTCCACCGAGGAGCCCGGCTGGTGGGCGTCCTCGGACGGCGCGGAGACGGTGCACTTCGCCGTGCGCTGCGTCATGACCTCGGTGTACATCCTGATCATCACCGTGGGTCTGCTGGGCAACATCACGCTGGTGAAGATCTTCATCACCAACAGCGCCATGCGCAGCGTGCCCAACATCTTCATCTCCAGCCTGGCGGCGGGCGACCTGCTGCTGCTGGTCACCTGCGTGCCCGTGGACGCCTTCCGCTACTTCTCCGAGGAGTGGGTGTTCGGCGAGGCGGCGTGCAAGCTCATCCCCGTCATCCAGCTCACCTCGGTCGGCGTGTCCGTGTTCACGCTCACGGCGCTGAGCGCAGACAGGTAGGAGCAGACCTCGGGTCATTCCATCCTCAGCGTGACTTTCAGGAGGTTTGTTGGACTTTGACAGGGTGTCTCATTCAGGAGACAGTGGGGGACAAAATAAATGTGTGTGGAGTTTATTTAACCTGCAAATATGAAACAGATTCAACTTAAATCAACTTGGATGCATCAGTGATGACATGAGTAGCTCTGCTATCAGCTCACTGCTCACTGCTGGTGGTTTTTACTCCAGTGATTTTCTTGTTGAGGATATTTTCTCTCCTCTGTCTCTGCTCCTGCTTCGCTGCTGTGATGCTGAATGGTTTAGAGCGTCTGCAGCTCCATGAATGAAATGAGTCACTACAGAGAAATGTGCTGGACTTGTGTTTGTCTGTGACGGATTGGGATTCAGATTAAGACGAGATAAAACATAAGAATGAGAGAGGCCAGGACTGGACAGAGATGAGATTAAGATGAAATAAGATTAGAATAAAATAAGGTGGCGTGGATAAGATAAAATGAAACAAGATTAAGATCAGAATAAGATTAAAGATAAGACGAGAAAAGTTAAGATAACAAGAAAGAATTAGAATAAGATTAGAATAAGAACAAATAAGCCGGCAAGACAAAGATTGGATTAGAAAAAGATCAGATAAAATAAAAGATAAGATTAGGGTAGTGTCAAATAAGATAAAATGAAACCAGGCTCAGGGAGTAGAAAAATGAAACAGGTAAATAAATCTGACACTAAAATAAAATCTCATTTCATTGCTCTCATTTAAAAGCAGCTCTCTGTGCCAGACGTCTGCACCAGAAATGAAATTACAGTTGGTGTGAGGTGCAAAATGAATAGATCTCTAGGTAACCTTTGTTTGTCACCGCTCCTCCGTCCAGCCTGGTCTTGGCTTTAGGCTAAAAGCTGTTTATTGGTCTGGAAGTGTCCCAGAGGCCAGCGGGTCAAAGTGATGCTGTGGAGGCTGTTAGTGTTCACTTCTCTGCAGGCGATGGGAGGTTTGTGATCCTCCGCAGTCGTAGCACACCAGGATGTGTCAGGACACCGGCAGCGTTTCACTGAACCTTCCTCGGAGACACTTCTTCAGCAGAGCATTGGTCAGAATCTGAAACTAGAGAAGGTCACGCTGCTTCACCCTAAAGCCCTACAATCTGCATAGAAACCATCTGAGGATCTTATTGAACATCTTTAACGCTAAAAACCTGCTCAGGTGTTTATCATATATTAATAACAGGCTTTTTTTTTGCTCTCAGTTTGCTGTTATTGCTCCATTGTGCAGGACGAGACATTCATTTGTAGAATTTCTCGATTAAACATTTTTAAAACGACGCGGTGCTGAATCTGTGATTCACTGGGAGCTGCAGAGGAAGAGACTCTGCAGCATAATTAAAGCTGCTTAAGCTGATTTGTGGCAGAGCATTGATTGGTATTAGATAATGTCCGTTCCTGTCTGAATGAAGGGGCAGAAGCTGCAGGAAACGCTGAAGAGTTGACGTAAGAAAGAGCTTCATGGGACAAAGGACAACAGCAGCTCTTAACCTTTTCACAAGTTTGACCTCTTCAGGGAGGGAAATGTTTTGGCCTCCTTTCTTGCAAGTCTCCCTCTCCTCTTTCTCTTTATCCATTCCTTGTCTCTCCAGAAAAAATAAGAATTAAAAAAAAAAGCTTTTCCATCGAGCAGAACTCATACTTGGCCCCTGTAATTATAAATGATTAACACGGGAATCATTTGTTGGAAGTGAGAGAAGTATGGACGGAGTTGGACGGACTTCAGTTCTGGTTGAGATGAACTTATCAAGACGGATGAAGTCTCCTCCATCTTGAAGCTCAGTGTGGCGTCTCCAGTTGTCTCCATCTTGGCAGCGAATGACTCTGTGGTCATTAATCGGTCTGTTCTCGTGAAACGTCCTCAGTCTCTGTCCAAGTTCTGTTCCAGTTCAAAGAAGCAGAGTGATCAGTCTCCTGTCCTCCAGAGTCTGAACATCAAGTAAACAAGTCCAGCGTTACTGTACTTGGTGTCAGTAAACGCTCCAAATAACTTGTTTAGCTGAGGCTAAAGGCGGCTAGCAACCTGTCAGGATACTCACCTGTCAATCAAAGCATCCTCTTTAATCCTTTAAAGGAGTGAATTCTAGAAACATTCATCATGAACGGAAAGTTATCTCTAGAGACCAGAACTGGTTTAGTACCTGGCTGGAAGCATGTTGATTTAACATGGAGGTCAATGGAGACTGAGTCACTGTTGGAGCCTCTAGTGGACGGTAGAGGAACTGCTAACTTTAACGTTTTAGCCCTGAAGTTTGGCTGCATGGTTGAGTTAAGCTCAGTTTAAGGTCAGAGGAGCATTAAGTCAACGAGGGCCCTCACATGTACAGTAACAGTTCATTCACGTCTCTGAACACTGAATATGTACGATGCGCTCCAGACCTGCCAATCATTCAGGTCTGCATATGCAGATGCAGAGGGAGGAGTGGTGGGGCCGTGGAATAATTACGGTGACGGTGATACGTGATGACAGAATGATGAAAAAACAGAAAGTTGAGTCTGACAGAACGCCTTCAATCAAAGAGATGAAGAGAAGAGACTTCTGCTCCAAGTTTAGAACGTCTCGTTGCTTCAGACTCAGCGGCCGGATCACTTCTCCATCATCGGTCTGATTTCAGCCCGCGATGCTGGCGGCTGCAGTGAATGGTGATGATCACACATATCATAGATCAGCATCAGGAGCTCGGTGTGCAGCGAACCGAGGCCGCTCTGAACCGTGATTAGAGTCTGATTGATAAAAGAGAGGCGTGTTAGCTTTGTGGTTTCTTGGCTGAATGGTGATCAGTGATATATATAGAGAGAGGCTCAAAAGCAGCAGTCTCTAGTTTTTAGATTTGGAGGAAATAATGGCGTCTTAATATGGATTAAGTCATCATCATCATCATCATCATCTGTCTTTTACTGAAGAGGATGAACATTTATACTGTTTGTGAATCTGAGGAAATCATTTCCATAGAAGCTGAACAAAAAGCAACAGATCTAACTTTATCATTTATGAGCATTAAAGTTCTAGGAAAAATGTTGCCTTTGGACTAAGTCGAGTTAGCTGCCTCTGTGCTAAGCTACGCTAGCCGGCTACAGACTCCTACCACCACCAACAGCAGCAGAGGAAGTGATTCTTAAAAAAATGGATCAGTGTGGCGTCTCTGTCCGTCTCCATCTTTGTCTGACTCCCACTAACCCCCAGTGTCTTCAGCATTGGTCAAAGAGGTGGAGCGTGAGTGGAGCTGAGGCTAAAGACAGCTAGCAGCCTGGGAGGACACCCACCTGTCAATCAAAGCAGCCACGCCTGATTTAAACAGATGAGCTCTGGAAACGTTCATCATGAACGTGTCTCTAGAGACCAGAACTGGTTTAGTAACGGGACGTAAACATGTTGGTTTAACATGGAGGTCTATGGAGACTGACTCACTGTTGGAGACTCTAGTGGACGATAGAGGAACTGCAGCTCGTGACATTTCCTTCATTTTGTCAGGCCGTGGAAGTTGCAAGTCTACGATATATTATAGCTAACTTCCTGTACTGTCTGTTAGACGTCAAGTATTGTAGACGATCTGTTTTTGGTGTTGACACACATCCGTCTCTTTAATGGCTTGATGAACCAGCTATGTTCACAGTTGGTTGGAAGACGTTCCAGTGCATTTGCTTTGCTGTCATGGAGCGCTTCATTAGGAACACCCACTCACCAAAACTGGACATTTGAAATACGAAGCCTCCTCTGATGAAACTCTGCAAATGGTCAACAGAATAAGAGTTTAATGAAATCAGTACAAACCTGCAGTAACTCTTTATGTCTTTCTTTTATAGTCTGTGTTTGTGTCAAATAAAACTATTATCCCAAGTATCGAGCTGCTGTGTGACACATTACACACATGCAAACAGCTGAGTGAACACAGATCTCTTCCGTCGCAGTTGACTTCAAGTGTAAGATCAGACGCCGTACAGACTCCACTGGCTGTAGCTGGCTGTAAATCCTCTCGGGTCCATCCTCTGCCCAGTGAAGCTGAGCCGCCGGAGTCCCAGAGCATCAGAGCAGAACAACTTTTTTTAATTTATGGCGTCAGAGTTGTTGAGGTGTGCCCTGCGGGGCTGACTCAGGCTTTACAGGCGCTCACAACTCATCGGCTGACACTTGACAAACACTTAGGACGCAGAGTTTTATAATTCGCCTGTGAGCTCTGAGCTGTGTTATATCTGCTTCCACTGCCGCACCGTGAAAGATGTTGTTTCCTGTCATTTTGTCACGTCATTACTCCTGATCAGTGGCCAGTCTGCATCTGACACTGACCTTCCTGGCCAATCAAACACTCTGATGACGCATGAGACGCTCCCTTAATTACTAATTAACCGCATAATTCCCTATTAATAATCCAGCCCAAGATGTCGTCTGTCGTGGAATAAAGCAGGGAGTCGTTGCTCAGTCTTCCTCTCGGCTTTAAAAGCCAGGGTCAGCTCCGTCTGGACACAAACTCAGGAGAGAAAACAAGAAAATGCCAGAACCTGGTTGTGTTTCGGGACGTAAACCAGAACTGACAGGCAGATCTCCCTCAGGGCGCCGCATGGACTAATGGGCTTATGAAGTAAAATTCAATTTGTCCACAACTTTCATAAACCACATAAGCCTCTGTAACATCCAATCAAGGGTATGTGCAAAAGTGCAGCTCAACATGTTTGAATTCAAAAAGTTGTATTAGCTCAACAGAACAGGAATAGGGTTTTATTTAGATGATGAATTGTTCAGGAGGCGTGAAGGTAGCAGCTGCTGCTTTTTTGAGATTCTGGGTTATAAATGAATCTTCATTTACAGCTTCAACTAATCATTACTTTGAAAGGTTACCAAAGACATTTATTAAGCAAACTAAATTAGGAAACCTTTCCATTCAGGAGTCTAGAAATGTATATTTTTTCATTTATTTTTTTTAAATTATACACAGAACCCTGTATTCAAAGGTTTAAAAGTGAATAGATAAATGAATTACAATTAAAATGTTTTAATAAAGAACCAGAACCCTCTGCAGACAATGATCTGAAGTCTGAACCCATGGACATCACCAGAGCATGGTTTTCCTCCTTTGTAATCCCGGGCTATGGGTAACTGCAGTACTCTCTTATTGTACAACTTTCTTTGTATCTTGTATCAGTCTTGAAATATAACTGACTAGTCTGAGCTACTATTAGCTGGCAGTCCAGGAAGCTAGGAAGAGCTACACATCGTCGTTCAGAGCTGGCCTCTCCCTCACGTTGATCAGTTGTTCTACACTTTATTCTTTCTTGATCATCATGTTGTTGTGAAAATATTTGTGTTTCTCTCAGCACCAGGATTTATTTATATTCTTTATGCCCAAGATTAAATCTGCTAACTCAGGCTCATCAGGAGATAATGTGATGTCGTTTCTCCATGAATTGTTTATTAAACGGTTTTATCTTGGCGCTGGTCTTCAGATGATGATGATGTGTGCATACAGTGAGTGAGTAACCTGGTTATTCCCTGTACACACGGTGATGTGTACACAGCACTGTGAGTAAATTAACTGTGGGAAGGTGAAATGCAGCGGGCAGCAGTTTAATTAATGACGTGGCAATAAGGCTCTGCAGCATGTCCCCGCAGACTCGTCTCAGCACCAGGTGTTCAGTGTGGCCCGTACATGATGATGGATCTGATGAGCGATTGGCTGCTGGATAGTGCTGCATTAACTGTGATGTACAGTGTGTGTGTGTGTGTGTGTGTGTGTGTGAACGGCTTTGTGAACCACAACAGAATATGTCAGCGATTACCAGGAGGGTCTGAATGTGGAATGAAGCTGGACTTTGACTTGAATTTGAATTAAACACACGTACGTATATAGAGCCACGGATGAGATGATGGACTGAAATGGAAAGAAAATGAAAATTAGACTGAACTCGGCAGCTCACATGTTGAAAAACACGTGACAGAAGTCAGAAAGAGGAGAATTCAAATGCAAAAGGAGCAAACGGTGAAGACCTACAGAAAAAGAACGTCAGCTTCCGGTGACCTGGTTGCATGCTTCATAAACTCAAGAGGATAAAAAGTGGTGAAGAATTAGATGAAATGCAAAACTATGATACATGTGCATTCAGATATCACAGCCTGTCCAGTAGATGTCCACATTACCTTCATAAAGAATGTGATCCTCTACTTTCCAGCTAATTTCTCTCAAAGTTATCCTTACATTACAAGACCGTCTGATAAATCTGTTGTTAAATATATTCAGATTCAGATTCAGAAAACTTTATTTGTCCCCAGGGGGCAATTTAAGGCATGTAGGGGAAATAAAGACGAAGGTATGAAGCTCTTTAGAGTTTTAAGTGTAAGTTTGTGTGCTGTACTTTATCTTTGGGGGGCAGCACAGTGGTGTGATGGTTAGCACTGATGCCTCACAGCCAGAAGGTTCTGGGTTCTAATCCAGGCCGACTGGTTCCTTTCTGTCTGGAGTTTGCATGTTCTCCCTGTGTCTGCGTGGGTTCTCTCCAGGTTCTCCAGCTTCCTCCCACCGTCCAAAGACATGCTGGTTAGGTTAACTGGTGATTCTAATTCTAATGGAACACCAGCGATGTGGGTTCACGTTGCACCTGTGGAGCAATGGTTCTAAACCACAATCTCTCGGTGGTTAAAACCGGTCCAGACTTGGTTCTAGGGTTAGAGGTTAAGGTTAGGTAATGTGTTACGTCGATGGAAGGTCCTCCTAAAGACAGGAACAGGAGTTTGTGTGTTTCCTGCAGTAAAGTTAAAGGTCAGTGACTTGACTGTCGCTGAAATCTTGAGAACGTTAATTCGTCTGGATTCCCGTTTGAATCCAGGGATTGACCTTTACATGCAAACTCAGAGGAAACAGCAGCAGCTTTACATTTAAACAGGAGCCTCCTCCGTCCTGACATCCTCACATTGACTCTCTGTGGTCGCAGGTTTTCTCCACATACATTAAATGTCAAAGCTAAAGAAAGGACTTCAGTCGTAATCAAGCTATCCACACAGAGAAGTGCACTGTGGGTAACGGTACACTATGTAGTTCACTCATCTTTAATCACATGATTTTATTTTTCTTCGTCATCGTTTCATTCCGTAAACTGCAGGTCACATCCGATCTTCTCCGTCGTCTGTGGGGTCACAAACGTGTTGAATCACAACTAATGAACAGATGCTTCCAACGTCTTTTTTTTTAGGAAATAAACATGTTAATGTTGATGAGTTTGGTCTCGTCTGGACAGAATACGCAGGATAAAATATTCTCAATGAGCATCAGAAAAAACGTCTAAGCAATGTAAGAAAACAAGACTGTCTCCATGGAGACTGAATCAGATGATGTGATCAGATCCAAACATCAGTCACTGTGGAGGGGCATCACGTCTACTGGACATAGAACAGAAGAAGAAGAAGGTGGAGGAGAAGGAGGAAAAGAAGAGGAGGAGGAAGAGAACGAGAAGAAGTGTTGTCTTCTCCATGTCCTCCTCCAGTTCTGAATGTCTAGAGTCTTAGAAGATGACCAAGATGTCTCCACGTCTCCAGTGTTGCTGTCCACATGGATTCCAGCTTGGTTCATCTTTTCAAACACTTGTTTCCTGTCAGGAGGTTTGAATCTGATTTTTTGAGGCACAACTAGTAGACACACATTAAAAAACATCACTAACAGGACTAAAGGCCCCTAATGAGACCAGAAGGGCTCCTAACTCGCCTGATGCATGATCAGTATGGTGAACAGAAGCCGCCAGAGCCTCAGTCACTTCCTGTCAGGATGACGCACTAAAGTCCTGCTGAGCAGATAGACGCCAGGAGACCAGAGCTTCCTCTCATGAACAGTCTGACCTGTAGATTCACTGTGTTTGAGGCAAAGATGGAGGATGAGTCAGAGCTGGTGTCTCACACTGATCTGCTCTCCTGCTGCTGCTCTATTCTCAAGATGAAGAGATGGGAAACTTTCATTTCCTTCCCTCTTAATTAAACATTCATTTATTAAATCTTAACAATCAGGCTGAATTGGTGCTGGATTTGCACTGACTCTGAGCACACCTGAGTCGTCCACTGGTGACGATGAGGACGTAGAAGATGGTGATGGTGATGACAGCAGTGCTTTACGTGCTGGTTCTCCCATTCTTCAGCTGTTGGAGTGTGTTTGGCACAGTAATCAGGCTACATGCTATATAGGCTAGAAGATAATGCTGATTTGGGGTGGCGCAGTGGTGTGATGGTTAGCACTGATGCCTCACAGCAAGAAGGTTCTGGGTTCTAATCCATGGCTGATTTTTACAACATTCATTTATTCAACAGACTTAGTGTGTCACACATTTGACATCAAGGCAAAATAGGCTTTTTTTTAATCTTTTTTTGTGCACTGGACTTTCTTTCAGTGTCCTTCATTATGAAGATAATTTAGGAACAAAACACTAAAACGAGTTGGATCAGATCAAGTTCTCCACTCCTACCTGAATGAACAATTCTCCAACCTGCCTGTGATTCCTCTTACATTTTCAAACTGTCATGTAACATCATCAGTTTGTATCATAAGATTCCACATGTACACTTTAGTCAGATATGTGTATCTATGACAGATGTATGTTTATCTTGCTGTTCTCTTCTCTTCTCTCTTTGCTGTTCTCTTCTCTCTTTCTTCTGTCTGTACCCGGCTGGCCTTAGGCAGATGGGTCCCTCCATATGAGCTGGTTCTGCTCAAGGTTTCTTCCTGTTAAAAGGGAGTTTTATATTTTTAATTTTATCTATATAAATCTTAGTTTTATCTATATAAATAAAATTGAAAATTGAAATTGAAGAGAGTTTTGGAGAGGAAAGAAAAAAGTGGGATGCAGAGGCTTAGTACACTTCTAGAATTTGTAGTATTCCTAGAACCATTCAAGGAGGTGTTTCATGATCTGTTTAGGCTCGGACAAATATCCATTGTGATAAAAGTGAGCAGCGCTTCACGTGAGCGCAGATTATCAGCCCTGAGTTTGATTAAAAATCATCTACGAACAACAACGACAGATGAGCGTTTGAGTCATCTTGGGGTGCTGAGCACTGAGTCCTGACGAAGCATCAGTAAAGAGGTTTTAAAAAAGGAATAAAATGCTGGATTTTCTCACATGCTGTGTGTTTGTTTGTCTAGTTACAGTAAAAATGTAAAACTGGTGAAGAGACTTTACTGTGTAAGCTTTTTTTTAAATTACATTCAAGTGTTTGAACATGGTGTCACTGGTGAAATGTATACACCTTATCAAGGATGTTGGACAAATCCTCGGCCTCTCTGTGAATATTGTGGCCCCTTGAAGGCCCCTCACTCAGAAAAACCCCAGATCCGCCACTGTCTTCATAAACTGTTGTAACTTATTGTAGTAAGTCAACGTTTAAATGATAGCTCAACTCTAAAGGTTTTAGGTGAACGCTACGACTTTGTCAAAGTTAGAATTTCTTATTTCAAACATCTTAGCATATTAAAAACAGTTAAATTACAGTGTCAGGAAAGTCTGACTAAACTGTTCTGTTCATATTTTCCTTGGATCAGCACAAATCTACTGTGTTACTTGTTTCAAGAAGTTTTGGCAGGTGAAATGTTCCTGTTCCACTGGCAGATCATTTGGGTTATTTGAAGTTATATGTCCCTCAGACTTTCTTGTCTTGCTCTGTTTAGCTGTATTTTTGCAGTGAACTCTCTTCCAGACAGATATGAAGCTTTATGACTGGTTGTTGACCTGCAGGAGTGCACACTGGGGATGTCGTCTGTTTATCCTTTTATTTATTCACGACATTTTTACCTTCGACTTTTTATCAAAGAACCAGATACTTTTCTGTGTTCTAATTCTTTTGCACTGATGATTTAATCAGAGTTTTATGCTGAACCAAAGCCTTGGAAGAACTCCAACTGTGAGCTAAAGAATAAATAAATCAAATGAACTGGACTTTTATTGGAGGAACCAGAGTACCCAGCTGCTCCCACAACACACATTTATTTCTCCCCCTGTAGCTATGAACATGAAGCTGATACACAATGTTTCCTCATTTGTCAGACTCTTTGTAAGAAACTGGGGAAGCTGAATGAGGGACTCTAGAAACTAATCACCTGCTCATCAGAGAATCAGAGCTGAGGTGGAGAGGAGGGAGAAAGCGTTTTTGTCCACCTTTGTTTGTGGAATAGATTTTCTGTCGCTGAAGCATCGACAGCACGAGTCCTGGAGACAAACAGAGAAAAAGAAATCTGCCTCTGTGGCTCCTGAAGTGGCTGAGGATTTTATTAAGAGCAGGAAACGGTTAGACTCTAGACATTGTCCAGTTTGTCAAATAAACGGCTTTGCTCATGTTCGTTATCATGATGGGATGCTGAGGAACGGTCTGACTCCGTTAACGAACATGAAGCCAGGAGGATTGGTCGAGGCCGTGTGGTAAAATATCTCAGCTGACTGACATGAGGCGGTAACAACATGAAATCACAGCCGCCACGAGGAAGACAGGTCTGAGCTCAGATAATTGCCTTTGAGAGGGAAATGAGAAGCGGCACATTACTTCAAATCACACGTCATTCATATGTCATTTTGTAATTATGGGTCATTTTCTATGATTTTTTTCCTCCACTTTTGTTTCTGCCTTAAATCATTGAGAAAAGGCTGCTGTGGCATATCTGGGTAAAAAAAAAAAAAAAACAGGTGAATCAGATGGACACGTGTATCACACACCATCAGATCCATCAGAATCTCACACTGACTTGTCTTTTTTAAACGGTCACTGTCCCTCAGATACAGGACGATGAGTTAGACATGATGAGTTGATCCTCTGATTTAGTCTTTAGCTCCATGCTAAGAGGATGTTTAGAAGGTGGTGAAATAACTCAGAGCTCAGTACCTGTCTCTTTTAGGGCTGTCAACAGATCAAAATATTGAATCCAAACGAATGGCTTGATTTTCTCAGATAAAGTGCGGTTAATCTGTTTTGAATGTTCCTTAAAGGAATATTCCACCACGTTTTTAATCTTCTTATCAGCGTCGTAGTGGACAAATATGCTGCTTTATGTAAATGTATGTTGTTATTATTATTATTGCAACAGCTGGACACAACAACAAACAGTGTCCAGATTAGAGTTTCCCAGGCGTCTCCATGTCATTGATTCTTGATCCAGTGATGACTCACTTCACATCCACAGTAAATGCAGATAACTTTTTTTATCCATTTTCTTCAGCTAGCTTTCTGTTGTTTTTTTTTTTGCTTCTTCGGATATTTTTTAAAGTTTTGTCACTACAAAGTAAAATAATTTATTATGAGTGCACTTCAGGCTCTGCTTGCTTTCCACCGCGTTACTGTTGCTTTAATCCCTCCCTGGTTTCTCCACCTACAGTTTGCACTGAGGTTATAATAATAGAAGCTGCATCGTGTATTAAGAGGATCTTTTGTTGACGAGTCATTAACGCCTTCATTGTGACTGTCCTGATTCATATCTAACGTTCAGATTTTAGAGCAAAGTTGTGACCATAATTCTTCCCATCCATCCTCTAAGACGTAATCGTCCTTCCTGATGTAAGTTTGACTCCGGGGCCATCTTCAGCACAAATGTTGGAACGGCTCCAAGAACAGCTGGACTGAATGACTTCTGCAGCTTTTCCTTCTCAGCACTTCGCTCTCAGTCAAGTTAAAGCCCCAATCACTGAGTGAATAGAAATTACAGATGACGTCTCACATCATTAGCAACCTGCAATCACCAATGTACCTGATTATTGTTGCAAATTTGCCCTTTTGTGCCCTTTACATTTTGTTCTTCTAATGGGGGAACATGATGGGATGTTACTGGTTGCTATGGAAGCCTAAAACAAGACGCTATTGATAAGAAGCAGTTTATGATGATTATTATTTGAGACCAGTAAGAGTTCCTCAGTGTGCTGCTGGGAGATTCTGACTTTTTTTTGACAGAAAAATTGTTAAAACTGTCCATGTGTGTAGATATGACAGGAGAATAAAACACTTTAAATTAGGACTGAGACTAATGATCAATATTTATTAGAAATCATCTCAGAGCCAGCTGGACGTTTGCAGATTATTTTTGTACTTCTACCGACAAAATGTTCAATTTGCTCTCAGAAAACTCCACAGCAACATTTTCACACTCCAGAATTTGGAATAACATCTTAAATATTAATGAAATCAGAAAAGTTGCCAATTCATTTCACCAACAAGCTGTTGTTTACTTCTCTGCTGCAGACGAGAATACAGACATCAAAACTGTTGCTTTTAACTACATGTGTGCATCATGACCACCGCGCAGGATGCTTTCATTGGGTACATGGGTTGGAGATGTGAGTGCTGAGGTTCAGCCCAGATTATCTGCTGATGTGAGGTGTTACCAGATCCACTCTTAAACTTCTGGAACCTGATTAATATCAGACATGTTAGATATTCACGGGTCAACAAGGACACGGAGCAGCCGACACTGTTGCTAAGCAGTGGTTTACAATTTAGCCCTCGAGGCTAAGATTAGCTAGCATGCTACTTTACGCAGATATTAAAACAGAGTTAAAATCTCACTTTTTTTTTTTATTAATCCACAGAGAGTCCTTCTCCTGCTTCTCCTTTTGATTGCATGGTGGTTGGGTCTGGCCCCCCGTCTGAACTGGAGTGTGGATCTGTACATTTACAGCAGTTTGTTGCACCACAGTCTCCATTTTGTTTACCTCCAGTTTCCCTGTGAGGTCACGAGAAGTGGTGCATTGATTGCTCCCTGATCTGGTAGCTATCTGGTAAGACAGGAATTTCAAAGTCCTGCTGAGATTAGTTTCCTGATCCTCTCCACCAGCAGAGTCTGAGGAACAGAAAGAGTGACGTCATCCTCAGCAGCGTTCTGACGTGAATGAACGTGAAGCGGTGTGTGTCAACTGTCCTTGAATAAATGAAGCGTGTAGAAAAGAGCAGGTTGAAATCAGTAGCAGATGCATTCAGGCTTTTTTTTTTTTTTTTGAATAACCAGAGCAAATTAATGTTCAAGGCTCTGGCTTTGTGTTTTGGTGCTGTTTTATATTGAGCTGCACAAAGAGAAGCCTCAGCAATGTCCTGTGCTCACAGTTTATTCTGGGTTTCTAAATTTCTGCCTGAACCTTTAAGGAGACGTGTTTTTAGCCGATATCATTCATTGATTTAAAGTTGGATGTCAAAGCAAGGGCGGCATCGACGTCTTGGCCGTACAGCAGATTAGATCAACTGCTGTCAGGTGGAGATGACTCCTGATTACACCACCTCTGCCTGGAGGATGTTCATTTACAGGGTTCCCCCTTAACATGTGTTTCCTCTAAAAACTAAACTATTACATTTTGGCTTCAGATGCCAATTTAGATTCAGTGGAGTTGTAACCTCCAGTGCTGAAATATTAGAGGCAGTGAGTCAGTCATTATAGACCTCCATGTCAAAATGTAAAACTGGTTCTAAATACTAATGGGTGTCTTTGATCTGGACACATTTCAACATTAAGAACTCTCTGGGTGACATTTCTTTGCTCACTGACTGGAGACTTTCTGAGATTAGTGCGAGGGAAGAGACTCCATCCCACAGGAGGACAAAAATTGGAACTCCAGACTCCTAGCTTTACTTGTTGGCATGTTAACATTTACTAACTATCACTAAAAACAGTGTGAAGCTAAGGTGGATTGACAATGCCTGAAAGACAAAATAAAAACAAGAAGATATCAAAACTCAGAGAACGAGGAAATGTAGGAGACGGAGAACACAAGCAAACTGACAAAAGACAAATGGGAGAGGCCAGAATATATATACCCTGAGGACTAATGAGGGAACAAGACACAGGTGAGGCCAATGAGGGCGGAGCAACCAATCACAGAGGAGGGAACGTAGACAAAAACAAGAAATGAGTATAGCGGAAATGCAAAGAGAAAACTGATTTCAGAACAAAACGGGAAACAAGAAAAAACAAACATTCAAACATTTGCAGCATAGTTTATATATATATATATATATATAGTGTTAAGTTCTATTATTTGTTCCTTAAAAGTGGTTTGTTCTTGCTTGTCATGCTGCTCACGTGTACCTTAAATTTGCTGATCTGAATCTAATCTTATTCTGAATCTACAACACAATAGCAGAGAAACTCTTAATACCCTGGAGGAACAGAAAAGAATCAAAAGTCAGTACCATGACAGTTCTATGGCTCAGTGTTCACGTCCTTCTGATATGAAATTCAGTTAATGTTCAACAATTGTCTCATTTAGTCAATTTCTACCCAGCGTTGACAACTGCATCAACATCAGCTGATCATGTTCTGTTAGCTTAGCTTGTCAGAAATGTAAAACGAGTCAACGATTAATATTTTCTGGGTTTTATTTAACACTCTTAAAACTTCATGAGGACTAAGAAGCTGAGTTTCTGTTGGAGAATCAGACCCACTCTAACCAGCACCGTGTCAACGCTCCACTCGGTCCTGTTCCAGTTTGCAGAAGTTTTCAGGGAAAATATATGAGGCAGTCTTTCATTTAATTTTCAAGGGCATCCCCTCATATTCTGAATGTTTGGACGGATTCAGATAGACGAGAGTGACCCTGGAACTGAGACACAAAGAAGCGTTTGAGAGAAAAACGTCCTCAGGGTCTTCATCCTGTAAATCAGTGCTCACCGGGTTCTTACTTTTTATTGAACTTTTTAAGACTTGACATAAAAGCTGCTTTGGAGATCTGTTTTTTTCTGGTTTGATGAAGAGCTCTTCAATTTTATAACGTTTTTATGTTTGTCTCCCTGTGAACGAAACCAGCGCCATAAAGAAACGATTACAAAGACCTGCGTTTAACTGCTGCCGACATTTACTTGAACATTTCCACCGTAAAAAACTTCAGCACATCAACCGGACTTCTGTGCAGCCTGAAAATGTAGAGCCCCGGGACTAAACTTAAACCTTAGATAAAAGGTGAGGGTCCCTATAGAATGCTGTGGAGTAGTGTCGATAAGCATCAAAGGTTTAAAGAGGTTTATTTTTTATACAACACCCCAGACAATTGCGTGGTTTCCTTGTCGTGATGGCTCAACAAGGCCGAGGTTTCACAACAACCAGTGACAGAAACTAGTCGACAAGGACCGTGTTCAGCTGGACTCTTGAAAATACCGAGCCTCAGGGACAAAGCTTAAGACCTGCAGCTCTGACATGACACAAGTAATAAATAAATGATTGCATCGAAGAAACAGGAGCGAGGTACAGGAGAGTGATGTAAGATTTATGGGCAGACATGTGAGAGGTACAGTCGACTTCAGCATGAATGAATCATTGCAGGCTGAATGAAACCGCGGACGCCGTGACCCTGTTTATGTGTCGACAGGTTTGAGTGCTCGGAAATCAAACTGTGATCGGGCACAACACGAGCTGTGACATCCTGATGGAAACACAACGTTAATGTCCTCAACACAGGAACAGGTTTGAACAATAAACTCACGCTGACTCACATCAACCATGACCCAGGAGTCTTTGTCTTTTTTTTTTTTACTTGTTACATAAACTGTGTTTAAAGGTTGATGAAATAACAGCTCCTCAGGAGTGAAAAAAAAAATATGACCATTCATTTTGATCCAGACTGTATGCAACAGGGACTGGACGAGATGGCCATCTTTATAGATGGACATATGAATAAGAAGAAGAAGAAGAAGAAGTTTATTCAAACCTTCTGTCCAGTCCTGAATGTTTAGAGTAGAAGAAGACGACCTCTCCACATCCACAGGAGTAGAAGAAGAGGAAGAACGTGGAGGAGGAGAAGGAGGAGGAGAACAACGTCAATGCCGCCTCATCTGGGATCAGGATGGTGGATTTGGTGGTGGAGTTAGCCTAAACCAGCTAACATTAGCCTAAACCAGCTCGCTTGTTTGCCTCTGGTTACCTAGGTGACCCTCAAGCAGAACATCAAAATATGTCTAGTGTAAGGACAGCACTGGCTGGTCTATGCCACGGTCTATGCCACCGCTCCATCTGGGTTCACCTGACGCTCCAAAACGTTATCATCATGGTGGATCTGGTGGTAGGAACCACAGCGGTGTTCCTTTCAGGGAAACGTTTAGGGAACTCCGTCTCTTCTTAGGTCACCCAGTCAGTTTTAAATCTCGGTGCAGATGGAAAAAATAAGCAAATTCTTGGATTTTTGAGCTCATTTAACCTCCGACTAGCAGCAGATCTCTTTTATCTCATTGATTATTCTGCATCGCGCCGCTGGATTGATGCTGAATGGGAGAGAAGCCTCATTATTAAATCACCTCCATTTATGTACAGTTTAGACTCCAGACCGATCAATGCATAAACTCCTTCAGATCCCTCTCTAATCCGTCCAGCTTTATGCTAATCAATAAGTCTTGTCTCTTTTCTTCCCAGGTTTCTTTATGAAGGCATCACTTCGAAATGATGCTTAGACTCCAGATTCATTGGCTATCCTTATTAGCCTCTTGGTTCACATTCAGATGTCATATCCATTAAAGCCAAGGTCTAACATAATCAGTGCTATCCTTCATTTTGTAAAAATATATCTGCTTGATTTATAGTTAAATTAAAACTCCTGTGAAATAGGTCACATTTAATCTAGTAGTACATGTACATGATCAGACTTTATTGTAGCACTGTGTCTTGTCTTGTTTTGTCTTGATGTTTCTGGTGTTACAGCTCTGCAATGTTGCTTTGTTGTGTAGCTCAACAGAGAGGTGGAACTGCTCGGTTCAGATAGATAGAAAGGTTAAACTGCTCACCTTTAGCCTACCAAATGCTTGCAGACCAAAAAAATGATAAAAAAAAAAAAGATAAAAAAACAGGCAGGGAAGGAAGGAAGAGTGCTGAGGCATAAAGTCAAAAACCAACAAAGAGAAAGTCAAACTCTCCCACAGGTACAGTCTGAGAACACAGTCGGCAGGGAAAGAGCAAACCTCTGTGAATACTGAAGGAGTCGGTGGGAATCAGGTGACTGGAGTTAATGCAGCGCAGGTAGTAGTGTCAGGATTGTGGAATTAGCTCAGTGGAAACGAATATTTTTTTAGGTTTAAAAAGAAACCACAAATAGGAGCTTTAGCTTTTGTTAGGAAGCCTGGTTTGGGCTTTGATTTGGATTTGCTGCTGGAAGTTTGTTGTCACACCAGAAGACTACAGCAACTATACATAACAGGAAAGAAAAAGGCCTTCGTTTAGGTAACTCAAGGTGTTGCTGTCATATGTCAATGAACTGGATCATTGGTCGTTGACTCAAAGTTAAGAGTAATTCAACTTTGTCCACTTAACGTCTCCAAAGGTTTTTTTGGTCTCTGGTCAATACATCACTAATGAGTTTCTTCCTGTTTGTTTAAACTGATTATTTTTTTTTTTTTTCACACTGGTTCTGTTCTGAGGAATTTTAGCCCATTCCTCAGAACAGAACCACTTCAGTTCTGAGATGTTGGTGGGTTTCCTCACATCAACTGCTTGCTTCAGGTCCTTCCACAACATTTCTATTGGATTAAGGTCAGGACTTTGACTTGGCCGTTCCTAAACATTCATCTTGTTCTTCTTTAACCGTTCTTTTGTAGAACCACTTGTGTTCTTGGTTCTCGTTGTCTTGCTGCATGACCCAGTTTCTCTTCACATTCAGCTCATGGACAGATGTCCTGACATTTTCTTTTAGAGTTCACTGGTAGAATTCAGAATTCATTGGTCCATCAATGATGACAAGCCGTCCTGGTCCAGATGCAGCAGAACGGGCCCAAACCAGGACATTAGCACCCCCATGTCGTTGCTGTGATGCAAATGCAATTGAACCTTGTCTATAAGGAGTGGATGGCACTCTTTATAGACATGGTTTAAGTGCATTTGCATTGACACTTGGTGATAGAGAGTCTTTGCTCTTCTTCTCTATGGGCCAGGATTCCTATCACAGACAGCAGGTTGTCTTGTTATGCTGCAGCCTTACATCAGCAGAGGTCTCTGATGAGCTCTGATCAGGGCTTGTTCCAGTCCTTTAACTCTGGCTCTGTCCACTGTAAGAAGATTTGTGTACAAATATCACACACACTAAAATGCTAATTATTGTTCTAAAAGTCAGTCGATCTCATTGGGTATCAAACCCTCAGTCTTCTCAACTCATTCACTTGTTTACTGTGACGTTACATCACCACAATGTCCACTGAAGTCAGGCTCTTTGACACATTTTCTCTGGTTTCTCTAGTTGAGTTCAGCTGTTTTCTGTGGCGGTCACCTGATCAAATAAACAGCTTCTTATGAAGAAGTTTGTTTTTGACACTTGACCCTGTGTCTCCCTCAGGTACAAGGCCATTGTGAACCCGATGGACATCCAGACGTCCAGCGCTGTCTTCTGGACGTGTCTGAAAGCTGTCTCTATCTGGCTGCTGTCCGTCCTGCTGGCTGTCCCTGAGGCCATTTTCTCACAAGTCGTCACCATGCAGGTAAAATGAAAACACTGCAAACTGCACTCAGTGTGCTAGAACATCAGCACTCAACGGTTCCTGTATTACATGCTGTCACAATGCAGTTTGTCCCAGATGAAGGTTGACACTCGTAAAGGAAATGAGACGTAAACCAATCAGTCTGAACTGTTTCAGATCCTACACACAGCTCACGCTGTAGCCTGCCCTCTCCATTATTCTCTGAATCAGAGACTGGTAACTGTCCGTGTGCATTCATAATAGGGCGTGAGACAAAAATACCTCCAACCAATCAGAGCGATGAAGTATGTCGTCTCCACTTGACAAGATTCACGTGATTGCAAGAGAGACTTAGAGAATAATAGTGAACAACCTGCTACAAGACTGTAAATGCTGACAGCAACTTGAATGGCTGCTGTTTCTTGGTTTAGAGCTTCAGCGTTATCAGCATTACCTCCTGTTGTCTCGCCAGATAAGACAAGACAAGATAACATAAGAAAAGACAAGAGGGGCTAAGACAGGACAAGTTAAGACAAGTTAGGGCAAGACATGACATGACAGGACAGAAATATACTTGGATAAAAATACAGAATTAGGTGAAAGGAAATATGTTGAGGGTATAAAAACTGCTGCAGTCTCTGTACCAAGCTACTGAAACCCTGCACAGAATAAACAGAACCGTGAAATAAAGAATAAATGTTCATTCACTCATTCACTGAGTGTTTGTGACCTTCAGTACATCCTGGTTAAATCTGAGGACGCATCGTCTCAGTGAGGTTTAGAGACTCTGATCGACTCAGATTTATGAACGACAAATGCTTCCATTTCACACCGCACCATTCACTCTGTTTCTGTTCCATCTCTTCCTTTCACATTTTCACTCTGCACTCCTGTCTCCTCAGGGTCACCGTGAAAACACCAACGTCACCTTTGTGAACTGCGTGCCGTACCCGCTGTCCAATCAGATGCATCCAAAGATCCACTCAGTGATGATCTTCTTGGTTTACTTTCTGATCCCGCTGGCCATCATCTCCATTTACTACTACCACATCGCCCGAACGCTCATCAAGAGCGCCCACGACATGCCCGGGGAAGTCAGTGAGCACACCAAGAGACAGGTCAGCCATGGATGGATGGATGAATGAGTGAATGAATGAATGAATGAATGAGCTGTTTTTACTGGAGTCTCTATGAACTGACTGTCTCTGGATTTTGTCTCCATGCAAACAAAATTTTAAATTGTCCAGCATCTAAGAAAATGAAATGAAAATGCAAAGAAGCTCCTGAGTGCAAGAAACTTTCAGCAACTTTCCAGCTCTGGCTGATCTATCAACCTGTTGAGTTTTAATCATTTGAGGTCACATAAACTCCAATAATCTGCTCTGAGAAAGAAAGAAGGCTCAGAAAGAGCAACGGCTTCATCTTCCATAAAATAATCTTTGGGTTTCAAACACCCCTTAATGTTCAGAACCTCCTGGTTTGCTTTTATCAGAATCAGAGTCTGGTAATATCTAATATTTAATATCTCCGCATCAGCTGGATAAATTAATCAGATCCTTTTAGTCTGAGACTAGTTCAACTCCACGGTGCTCAGACAACATGTATGACTACTGTTCCTCTTCTGTTCATCACCACATTAAGCCCCGCCCGAACGATCTGATTGGTCCAGCAGATTGTTGCTGGAGCCAAATCAGTTCCCAACAGAGAGACTCCAGAACAACGTTATGGAAGTTGGATGTAACTGTAAAAGAAATACCTTATACAGAAATGATTTGTTGACCCTGAATACTACAGGCTAGAATGAAACACAGTGTTTGTGATGATTTGTTTGATGTGGGGGCCAGACTCTTGTGAAATGCTAGTGCTGTGGGGCCCCACAACTTCTTGAGGGTTCAAACCTGTTCAGACTTTCTTCCCGGGTAAAGGTTACGCTCTGGTTTGATGGTTTGAGATGATGAAATCATGTAATATTTTAACTAAATACTGAAGCTCTGGAACCATTCATCTTCATCTTCTGTACCCGGTCTGCTGGAGCCTATCCCAGCTGTCGCTCTGGAACCAAACGTTTGAATTTTCTTATCCAGAAAGAAATGTTTAAAGACCTGTTATTGTCCCGTCAGTACAGCAGGACACTGGTGGACACTGTTAAGGTGAGATGGAGGACATGAACAAGTCCTGCACAAGAGAGAATCATAAATGCAGATCAGGCCGTTTGAGGAAAAGTTTCAGAGGTCACATGTTTTTAGTTTCAGTCATTTCAACTTGATTCAGATTTTTAAGAAGTTGATCTGAGGAGGAGACGGATGCTGAAGAGTGATGAAGAGTCTGTAGTTCTGTTTCTGTGGAGATTGACTCGGCCGTGAAGCTTTTTGCGCCCACACCTTTCACTTCCTCTGCAAACAGAGCAGCCACGAGGGAGGCTTGGACTCCGTCAGTCAGAGCGGAGTAATCACTTTACACAGACTTGATCTTCACAGATGGACGAGAGGTCAGAGCGAGGGGAGCTGAATCACTGGAGCTGTTTACAGCAGCAGGTCGGATCAGGAGGACATGATCAGTGAAGGAGGACTCCGGGGAGCGTCGTGATCATGATCACTGTCGATGGTTCATCCAGAATAATGAGGAGTTTCTAGGCTCTGATACGGTCGCAGCAGCGTTTCATAGACTCACAGTCCGCTTCAGGCAGAAGTATCATTTTTATTGGCAAATTATTTTCAGACATTTCCAATCTGCTGCTTTAATGGTTAGCATCAATCATACCACCAGCAGCCTTTTCACATTAAAAGCCTCCAAACATCTGTGCAGAGATGAAGAATTCTGACTTGATTTACTATGATTTAAAAATGATTTTAAAATTTCATACAACTTCACTTTGACTTGTTTCAGATGAAGTGGACTTGCTTTCAATTGACACATGTTTTAAAGTGTCCAGTGACCATGACTGTGTCTACTTAAAAAAAAGTTCATTCACATATATATCAATTTAAAACAAGTAAATAACATTGACAGGATGTTTCACTGGACATTAATAATCAGTTTTAATCAGATTAAAACCTTTTGATGGAAGAAGTGTAGAAGTTGTGGTGGTGGTAACCATGGTAAACTTTTCTAATCAGCATCAGGTGAGGAGTTTCCAGGAGGGACAGAAACATGGAGGTAGAAAAACAAGAAACGATGGAGACGTGGAGACATCTTGGTCGTCTTCTAAGACTCTATCAGTTCTGGGTCTCCTCCTGTTTTTCCTCCGTCTGTCCTCGTCCCCTCCTACTACTTCTCCTCCTCCTGTTTTATGTCCTTGTCCTTCAGTTCCAGCAGTTGTACTATAGTTGCAGTTAGTGAACACCTAGACTTACAGACTAATAACAGTAGCATTGTAGCCCTTTAACTGAACGTGTCGTCCCTAAAACTCATACGTCTTGAAGGAAAAGTCATTTGCGACCGAGACAGTCGAGGCTGGGAACAGAGAAAGCAGAGAGAGGAGTATGTTCCTCAAAGACAATCACTGAAACACGAAAACTCTTGTCAGAGTCTGAGGAGTTTAACCATCAGTGTAGTTTTGGAGTTTTTGCAAGCGAAGGGAGATCTTGACACTTCACAAATATGAAGAGACTTTCTGCTGAGTCTGATTCAAGATAAAATGCAAATGTTGTTTTCTGAATATTATCTGAATATTAGGCGCTGGGGGATAATTGCTAATTTTCCAGTTGGATGCCATTAAACCAGCATGAAGCAACAAGGTGATGTTCATTTTATGACATTGTTTGCATCTCTGCTCGTTATATTAAAGATATTCCAATAAATCAACTACAGATGCAAATAAATATGCAGTTGATTAACAAACAAACACACAACTCAATAAACAGGATGAGTGCAGTTTCCATTAATAAACTTATAAATAATATTTCAAAGAAACCCCAAAACTGCTTTTACAGTCAACAATACAGTCCACACAAAACTACAAGAAGTGTTTCTTGTATTTGTTCCATAAATTCAAATTATTTCCATCACAAATTATAGAGACACCTCCAGGAAACTGTTGAATTACAGATCATTTCTCTGGTTCCCTGACTTTAAATCAGATATTTCTGTTTGCAGCTCCATATTTATTCAGTTACATCTAGCTGTTTAAAGTGTCCACAGTGCTGTAATTGCTCAGAGATATTTGAACACATTTGTCAATTTTCAGCATTTGATGACAAACCTTCACAAAACAGTCTGCAATAAACTGCTCATCAAAAAGCCTTGAGATGAATCTCATTCTGTCTTTGAATAACCTAGAATTAAAATCATTTACCTGTATCAACAACTCAGTGTTGCTGCCATCCTGACAAAAAAAAATTTTTTTCTCACTAACTAACTTTTATATGGAAAAGCTTTTTCTGCCACCAGTACATTGCCACTCATCCTTTATACTGTATGAATTTAATGTCTTCTGTCAAGCTTCTTGTGTTGCCTCGTCATTTAAAGGACATTCCACATGGCTGCACTCTGAAGGTGTCTGTGTACAGTTGGACACATTTAATGTGGCTTAAAAGTTTTAACCCCTCAGAATGTTCTACATTTCTGCATAAACATCACACATTTGTCTCTGAAGTGCATGATGGCAACGGACAAAGGAGCTTTCTGAGGAGCTCAGAGAAAGAGTTGTTGTTGCTCTGGAAAAGGTTCCAGAACCATCTCTAAAGAGTTTGGAACCCACAAATAATCCACAGTCAGACAGATTGAGACCAAATGGAGGAGAAACTGGGTCATGCAGCAAGACAACGACCCAAGAACATAAGTGCTTCTACAAAAGAACGGTTAAAGAAGAACAAGATGAATGTTTAGGAACGGCCAAGTCAAAGTCCTGACCTTAATCCAATAGAAATGTTGAGGAAAGACCTGAAGCAAGCAGTTGATGTGAGGAAACCCACCAACATCTCAGAACTGAAGTGGTTCTGTTCTGAGGAATGGGCTAAAATTCCTCCAAGCTGCTGTAGACCACTGATCAGCAGGTACCAGAAACATTTAGTTACAAGGAGGTCACAGCAGATACTGGACACAAGGAGGACATGAGTTTATTACCTCACTGATATGAACAAAGGATTAATTTTCCTGTATAAACAATTGGGTTCTTTGTCTACCTACAGGACTTGTGTGACAAATTCGATGATGTTTTGCGTTATTTTCATGCAGAAATGTAGAAAATTTTGAAGGATGCAAAAACCTTTAAGCATCTCTGTATCTGACATGAAACCAGATGAGTCAGAGTCTTGCTCTAAATTCTCAGTCCCTCCATGTCCCCCTCTATTTGTGTCGGTCGGTCATGTCGCACCGTGTCCGTCTTCTAATTCATCTCATTACGTTTAAATGAATCCATCTGTGCCTCCTCGTGGGGAGGGGAGGTGGGGGGGGTCGATGCTATCAGCATCTTCCTAAATGGGAAAAACCTCTTAACGCTCGGCCCGTATCCTCACATCTAGCGGGGCTGGAGGATAATTGCTACATCAACTGCAGACGCCCACATCAATACCAAACACGCCTACCATCTTATCTGAGAGCGGAGCTAATTCATTAAGTTCCCTCAGATATGAAATACTGTACGTCAGAGGGAACACACACACACACACACACACACACACACACACACACAGTATTAAATATGGAAACTATTAAATTACATCCACCCTTTATTAAATGTTATTAATACGACAGAACTGGCTGAAAGCCTGCACAGTTTGTCATCTGGAAATGAGAATAAGAGCATTCGTGGATGTAGATGATGAAGTGTGTGAGTGTGTGTGTTATGAAAATATAAACCCCACTTTAAACTCTATTAGAAAATCGCCTCGTAGCATCACTTTCACTCAGACGGGTGGAGTTAGCAGTAATGAGACGAATTACACAGATGAGGATGGAGGGATTTCTTCTCACATTTGTTCGTATTAATATTAAAAGCTGCTTGAGAAACTAAACGCCTGCAGCAGAAATAAAACATTTTAGCTTTTTGGTGTTTTAATGGAGGTAGTTCAGAGAAAACTGTAATTAATCCAAACAAGTAGAACTGCTGTTATTAAAGGTGAGGTTGAAGATGTTCTTTTCTGGGCACTTTATGGCTTCCTACTGAAAGAACTCTTGATTTATGTCTTAATCTTAAAATATCTTTATACAGCAGACCAATGTGATCCACCAAATGGAGTCCACTAAAATCCAGTATTCTTCTAGCTCTTCTAGCTTTGGTTTTGGTCTCCACCATCTATTGAGATAAATCTCTGCTAAATGCCGAACTTCCATCAGCAGCTTTTCTCAGTGTGTCTGTTTGCTGCTGACCAGGTGCAGTTCAGTGGCTCCTTCAGAGCTACTTGACGAGACTTTGATCCAGGATGGTTCATGTGTTGTAAAACCAGAACAAGGCTCAAATAGGAGATAAACTGCTCCATGAAAAATGACATTTACATACATTGAACAGTGCCTCCTAGTGGCCAATGAAGGCGGAAGTCAGGGGGTGTAGTTGTAAGGAGAAGGTCAGGGCGAATGGAGGGATCAACAAAGCATTGGACTTGGCCAAAGGCTGTGTTTCCCTTTAATACTGTCCATGTTTGTTATTTGAACCATGACAACGGTCATCACACCTTAATGAAGTGCTTAGTTTAAACCATATCGTGAACTTTTTGAGGTGGATCTGTAGGTAGAGCAATTTGTCCCAAAGTGTCCTTGAGCTTGTTCACCTGTGTGTGAATGAGTGTGAGTTTGTAAATGTGTCATTGTGATGGTAAAGCGCTTTGAGAAAAGAAAACACTGCACTGTCACATAATGACAGGACAAGGAACAAATCATTTTGTTTTCACCATAGAGGACTTTTTTTATTTGTTAAACGTTGTTCATGAACTCATTATCAGATTAAGAATATTTCATTAGAGGTGTTTTAGTGTTAACATTTGTACATCTTTAACTGGTTTGTGAGGAATATAGAGCCAAGATTCCACTTTCTATTACAGCTTGTCCTCACCGAGCAGTGTGGCTTGAATCATTCAAGTGATTCCTGATTGACAGCTCCAGGATTCAACAAAATGATTGCACAAGCAGCCTTAAACCTCTCCGGTGTCTCTGTGTGTGGTTTGAACACTGAGCTGGCGGGGAGCCACGACTGAGCCTGGGACCAGCGTTGCATTGACTGGCAGCATTAGAAACAAATAAATCAAAGGAACACGGCACAGCGGGAGACTCAGGGATAAGCCCCAGCCTTTAAAGGGGATGGTCACATGTCATTTACAAGGTACTGTGGCTGCTACCAGCTGAGACGAAAATGTTCCAGTGAAGGTACAATTTCTGGAATTTAGGCCTGTAGAAATGTTTTAAAAAAATTGTCGAATGTATCTTCTCACTACTGAATCTAACAAACTGGGAATGAAGCTTAATGAAGCTGTCTCTGTTTTAGTCCCAGTGTTTTAGTCAGAGGTGGCCTCTGAATGGTGGCCATTTGGAAATCTCTGGAGAACAAAGTGTGCCACAGTCTGCAACCTCCTCAGCTGGTGGAAAGGGCTTAGTAGATATTGATCTGCACATGTCGTGTGATGTCTCTGAATGTTTTGAGGGTTCTGCTCCGTGTTAGCTCGCTTGCTGATAGGATATAAGGATGGCTTCTGTTGTTTTGCTTTCCACATAGACTCTTTACCTGCCTGAAACCAAAGTCTACTCAAATATTGAAAACAGAAAACAGAAAACTGTCAGTACTAAAATCTCATCCCTGCAGATTCATTTGTAGATAATGTGTTTGTTGAGATTAATATAGTGGGACTTGCTAAGATTCTCAAACCAGTGTCGGGTTCATTTTCTTCCTTAACTGAGCTCTAGATCTCAGCCCTCCTGGCTAGCATGCCCTTCAGCCAGTTCTGTGCTTCAGCTTCAGTCTGTAGCACTTTGCTTAAATGCTAGCTGAGGCTCTAAAACGTCTAAAAATTTGACGTCGCAATGAATCAAATGACTACAAGGGGGCGCTGTGGTGCTACGTAACCATGCATTTCCATCCACGTAAACAATCCCTACATCACATATAATTCAATGGTCATTTATGTGCTTCTGCGAAATCGTATTCACACCAAAAATATGGTCAGACACCAAACCAGCTGTTGTCGTGTATTTGTTGTTGATGGACCGGTAACATGACCTCAGACGGAGCTAGAAGAAACATTTTGCTGGTCCGACCTCCCCTCCACTGCCTGGTCTCATTGACTCGTGACATGAGTGTTTACCGGCCCCCTCTCCCTCCATCCCCTGGGATGAAATACGACATTTCAACAGGCCTCGTCACTTTCCTGCTTCACCTGCCATCTTCCATCATCATCATCATCATCACCAACATCTCCGCCATCGTCCATGTCCCCGGCTTCAGAGCAGCCTCCTGCTGCAGAGAAAACTCAGCTCAGCTCTGACCTCCGGTTCCTTCACGTAAGCGACAGCAAACTATTTATGATTTATTCGAAGGTGCACTCTCAAGGATTTTCTGTTTCCTCTCCTCAAACTGAGCTCATTTAAAAACAGTTTTTTCCAGGGTGGTTTCTTTTCTCACGACGAACAAAGTGGTGCTGGATGCATCGTTTTTATAGACTTTTAAAGGCTGACCTGGAGGGGTTTGACTCTGATCTGTGTGTGATTTGATAGGTGTGTCAATCTCTGACAAATTGTATCTGGAAACACGGTCGGAGTGTCGACAGAAAATAATAAAAGCCATCAGCATCAAGAGGAGATGATCTTTATCTTTTATTGAGAGGCTCTTCTTCATAAAACTGCTGAAACACTTTTAAATCAAAAACTAAGACAACTCCAGAGAAAAGGAGATATTGTTTCTATCATTCATAAATGATATGGACATTTTAATAATATTCCAAAGGACCTAGAGGAACTCATAAGCTGAGCTCAGACTTCATGAGTCCATTAAAGCTTGGTTAACACTCCTGCAGCCGGTCTACATGGATCCCAAGCCGGTGAAAACTTTTCTACCTGTGTTCTGTCATTACGCCACTAAGACGGTGACCAGTCAGCTGTGCTCTGTCACACTCTCTACTTCACACTGTGACAGATGGAACTGAGCGGCTCATGTCGGGGTTGGAGCCAATAAATGTGGATCCTGAAATCCTAGAGGATGGTTTTACTACTGTTGACACTGTGAAAAAGGAAATGCTCTATGCTGGTTGCATTGCTGCAACGCAGACAGCATAGGGTCCCGAGCTACACTATAGCTACAGCTAAACGACTAAACCATAATGTAGTTTAGTCGTTTAAGGAGAAACCTCTGAGATGTGCTTTACAACAGACTTGATAGTGGACTCTAAAGAAACCTCTTCACTGACTATTTAAGGTGTGGTTGGATCTGGCTACAAGAAGTTAAATGAGGAACAGAGTGAGTGTTTCATTCACCTCTGTCTGTCATGGTGATTTAATCTGAACACAGCTGAAGGGGTTTTTAAATTTTAAAGCTTCAGCTTTAACGACTCTTAAAAGCCACGCAACGAGCAAGGAGCCGTTTTATCTTAAGATGCAGCAGCGGCTCATTCACAGCCTCTTATTTACAGATACATTCATAAAGGACATGAGGCGCAAATGTCAACCTCCGTTTCCAATAATGCGCTTCATTTTTCACCGTAACAATAAAGTTGAGTTATGAGTGGAATTCCTGTGTGAGGGTTTAGACCTGGGGCTGAGACAGAACCTCGTTTCAACCTAAACTTTAACTTATTTGTTCAGATTAGAGTCAAAAATCTAAAGCGCAGTCACTGAATTGTACGTCTTCAGAGAGTCTCTGATATTACAGTCTTGTCCCGCCGGAGTCCTTCACTAGAAAAACATCAGGGCTGCAGAGGTCTACACTGAGACTTTATGTGGCTGCGTCTCAGCCTCTTCTTCTGCAGATACATCATCATCATCATCATCATTAATCTACCAGGGTCTTTTCAGTAAAAGTTGACATCTTGACATTAAAGCAGAAACAAACTGCATTGCCTCCCTTGGAGCTGCGCTGGGAGCAGCTCGGTTATTAGTTGGGCTTCCATGTAACTCCTCTGAACAATCTGACGGTGTGAGCTGTGAGGTGAAGAGTCCTGCAGGCACCACAGCAGACTCCTCCGCTGTATGTTCCGCTTTATTATTCTGCTTCGCTGGTGGTGATTCTAGAGTCCACTGGGGCCCAAGGCGAAAAATGTACAGTTTACAGTGAACAATGCAGAAAATGTGTTTGTTTATTTCCCTTTTTAACGGCGTATAAAACAACATCTAGAAATGGCAGACCAGTGTTTATACTTTAACTTCAAACCTATTCACGTTCCTTCAGCCTCCCAGCTAACAAGTCGAATGGCTGGTGCAAAGATGAGACTCGATCATAGACAAACTGCTTAACTGATGTAGAAGAAAAACAGTGCTCTCTAACGTCTGTACTTCTACAGATTTACATGTTGACAGTGTCACTTAAACACGTTTTTTCACTCTTCAGAATTCACTTTAGAGATGGTTCTGGAACCTTTTCCAGCCTGATGAGCAACAACAACTCTTTCTCTGAGCTCCTCAGAAAGCTCCTTTGTCCACAAACATGTGTTGTGAAGATCAGACTGAGACAAATCCCTGATTTATTTAAACTAAACCAGGAACTGAACCACACCTGAGTCTCATTACATTGATGGAAACACTTCTGAACACATGGACTCTGATTGGATCCTAGAGGAGCACCTCTCTGATATGTAATATTGGCTCATTTTTCCCAAATGAACAAATACACAACTCTAATATTTCATGTGTTTGACTGTGCTCTCTTTGTCTACTTTCAGGACTGAAAATCAGTTTTGAGTCATTTTTATGAAGGAACAAAAAAACATTTTACTGTTTACTGTAACTACAAACGTACACGTGGAACATCTGTAATATTTGCATAGAAATTATAATCTGTGGAGAGACCAAAAGTAGAAGACAACTCACACAGTCATGTATTTCCCGTCTCAGATGTTAATATGACTAAAAGAACCAACATTGTCCAAGTTTCCATCTAAACTCAGTGTAACATTTAATCAAACCTCCAGAAAAAGACTAAAAGAGCTTCAGGCGAAGCTGAAACGAAGAGAAACTCTGTGGGAAAACATGATGAAATATGTCATTCCTAACAATGAGGAAGGTTACAGCCTCCTCATCAATCCACAGGCAGTTATATATGATTTGAACATGCAGGTAAAAAGAGGTGGAAGGTGGATGAATGGAGCTGATGACTGATGGGTAATCTGAAGTGGTTGTTGAGGTGATTGAGGGGCTTGACCTGGACTGAAGGTCAGGTCTCCTTTTGGACCGAATGAATCTTTTATCATTGGAGGAAATGTCACTCGGTCTGCTTTACATATCATACATTTACATTTGCTGGTAATTGCAAATTAATTTCATCCACGGTGGTGTCTCTCAGCTCACTGTGTCTCCTCAGCAGCAGGCAGCTGTCTTCAGCTCAGCGCTGTTTTCTGAAGCCACTGATGCTGCAAAGAAGTGAATGTTAGTGACAGTAAACAGAGAAACAGAGACAGGAATGTTCGCAGAGGAATGACTGAGGTGGAGAAAGAGAAAGAGCGATGAAGGGCTGACACATGAAAGGAAGAGAGATGAGGAGGGAAAAAAAGAAGATGTGGGAAAAATGAGCAGCTGAAAAAAATCAGCAGCAGGAGGTGTTTTTATTTGAGTTGGGACTGATGACGTCTCCAAGGCTGTTTGGTCCAGAGATCACATTGTCTGTAAATGTGTTTGCTTGATTAATATTTTACACATTTAAAATACTGTTAAACCCAAGTTTCTGTGCAAGACAGGTCCATCAATGCTCAAAATGACTTAAGATACAGTTATACTGTATATATGCAGGTGCCCCATTGACTCACATGGGTGCATGTACATAATTGGTTGTTTTCATTTAAAAATGTTTAATTTTTTTTACTTCATACATTATTTAAATCGTCCTTTGTGGTGTGTTTCTTGACGACCCTGATAAAGACCATCAAGTTTATTTACAACAAGAAGTGCTGGGCCTTTTTAGCCTCGAAGTACATGTAAGTTGGAGTCAAGAAGCCAACACATGCAAATGTCTTTCACACATGTGGAAAAGACTCTGACTCTTGGACCAGCTTTCGAGCAAATGTGAAGCAGGGATCCATCCTGTCTCCCAGCAGCCTCTTAGCCTAAATATAGACAGCAGAGCGCAGGTATAGTGTCCACCTCGGTTGTTGTTTTTGTGTCGAATGACTTTCCAACGACAGCAGCAACAGTAGAAGGCCCCGAAACAAAAAGAAAAGCTGCACCTTCAAACCACACACAAGCCACTGCAGCAGCAGTTTAACGCTGACTTTTCAGCGTCTGATATCAGAGACACGAGCTCATGTTTAGTCATGAAACTCAGACAAAAGAAGAAGAAAAAACTCCAGTCACGGTTTACAGAAATAAACTGTGTGTGTGTGTGTGTGTGTGTTCAATGAGACAATAGTGTGTTGTGACGTGTTTCCAATTCAGCTCAGTGAATGAATTTTTAATTTTCTCGTGTTTCATGCATATTCAGAAACACAAAGTATGTGTTGTTGTTGCTGCTAATGTTGTGGAGCCATGCTGCCCTTTTTTAAGACTTGGTTTTAGGATCAAGCTTAGGGTTAGGCTTAGGGTTAGCACTTAGTTCAGATGGTTTGGCTTGTTCACTCTACAAGCAGCAGAAGTCTTGTATTCAGGTATGTAGTGAGGTATGTATTTCTGTGCCCAGAGGTCCTCATTAATAGCCAGCTGAAGACTTTAATCATGCTCTTTGGCATTATGCTGAAGCATGATGTGGAGTGGTATCGGAGCACAAGTACGATATATAACTGTACCTCGCTGGCTGTATGGTATGATAAGAGAAAATGAGAAAACACAAAAGCAAAGACAAAAAGTACTTGAGCCTTAATTTCACATCATTTGTTCTTGAATGCGCAACAATTTAAAGTGCCCGTTTGGAAAATAAAGTATGAACGCATTCTTTTATTCCTATACAGAAAACTCAATAATACTGTGAAATAGTGTCAAATAATCACTCTGGCAGCTCAAGTGAATGTTCTCAATGGTCCAGGTTATGGTAGACGTGAAACGAGTCTTCAGTTGGAGTTAGGGTTAGGAGGTTGGAGTTGAATCCTCTGCCTCTTCCAATCTTTTGTCAGCTTTATTAATCTCTGCTCTCATGCTGTTTAGCTGTTGACCAACGTCTTGTCTGGATTCTCGTGGCTCTTTCGGGATCATGCTGAGGTTTACCTCGTGGGTCTGCTCCAGCTCAGTGCCTGGCAGCTTATCATCCTCCATGTTGCTGTTAGCTTGTGCGACCTGACTATCTTTGTCGCTGTAACTTTTCTTTCTGCTCACTGAACTTTTAGGCATCGTTCACCTGAGTTATATCAGGCCACCTTTAATTCTTTCTGTCGGGAGCCTGTTGCTCCATGTTGCTTCCATCTAATCCTCCACATCAAAAGCCTTCCAAAGTTTAAATCTGAACATCTGTGGGTATCTCCCATCAGAAACTCACATGGTTAGTGTCTGTTAACGACCAGATACAAACCTGTAGATGGAGACTGATCCTGTTTTCTTACACCAATGAACTGCACTCGAATGGTACATTTTTCTGGATTTGGAACGAGGATTAATTGTCAATATAATACTGAAACAGGCAAGGCAAACACATATGATTGGCTGAAGCTTCACTGCATCAATGGAGCAATAAAAAATGTTAAAGTCAGCTCAACTGTCATGGTGCCATCTCGCCTGACGCGTGTCAAGTGTCAGGTGTCAGCTTGTCGCTTCAGATCGCTGGATCCCATGAAAATGAGTTGCTATTGTGAGCATTGCACATGTCTGACTTTGAGATACATCGGTACTGCATGAATTCCGTCTACAAACACCTGCAACTTGTGATTTTTTCTCTTGTGATTCGTGTAGAGAACCACAGAGTGATCCGAGAGGAAATGAAATGAATAAAAGGAAATCATTTCCATAACTCATTCTGTCAGCACAAACCTCGGCTGAGCCAGGACATGAAAAAAAAAAAAAAGATGGATTTTCCATTTTAGCCTGTCGCGGGTTTGCTGTAAAACCTCAAATCTAATGTATCGCCTCAGACTTGATTTATGTGTTCGGCAGAAAACCAAAGGGAGATTAGATTTCCTCCAACATGTCTACAAGAGAAGAAACACATCTGTGTCAGACAGTGAACCACCGAGTCTGGATTAAAAGAGACAACTGACTTTATGAGATGAAAGCCTTAAGGTGAGATGTTGAGTCTCTGCCACAGGTGGAACCAAAAATGGCAGAACCCAAGAAACACAAGATAGTTTGAGTGAGCGCAGGGAATTCAGACAATGGGAAAATGAATGATTTATTAATATGATTTCTTAAAAAGTGTGTCTGATATGAAAGAGTTTAATATGGGACGACACCATGAAACCAAACGTCAGACCTACACTGGAGCCCAGCGAGAGCAGAAAGCTCTAGATCTGGTTTTATCCATGCTAACAAAACACAGGTTCAGTTCTGAGGTCCTCCACTCATTGCCTGACATGGCAACCTTTCTCAGATGGTGACTTCTTCTTCTCAACTGAAGACTTGTTGATTGCATGTGATGAGAAATTCCACAGACACTGACACAGCTGTTATTTTTAATTGTGAAGCTGATGATAACTGACTTTGCATTACAGAAAAGCAGACTGAGAACCAGAATGCCTTCCAACCATCCTTCAGTCTAAAGCAAAACTGTTCCCACTGAGTACGACAATGAGTTCAAAATAAATCCCACAGTAGTCAATTACTTTTTGCATATTAAACTTGAAATATATACGTCTTTTCCCTTTACCACCCTCCTCCCATCATCCTGAATCAATGTGAGGCTGCTGTTTTGTGAATGAGCAGCCAAATGAAAACCCTTTGATGGAAAGCTGTGATGAAGGCTGTTGTTTATCATAGATTAAGCATAATTCACCTACATTTATTTGCCGATAAACCTCACCTATGTGTCCCAGCTTTTCATATATTTTTCCGTATGTGACCCTCACTGCTGCTTTAAAGACATCAACCAGAAGCTTCAGCTCTTCACTATGCAGTGGAGCACTTTGGCCTGGGAGGAGAAACGCTCTAATCAACAGTTCAGGGCTGCATCGGTCTAAACTGATTTAGTCGTCTTTAGAAAAGGAGGTGGTGAAAGTTAAGAGGTTAATCAATGAGCAGCAGGTGCAGGGTGATAATAGATCTCCTCAGAACAAAGATGACATCAGGTGTTTAAGTCCAGACCTCAAGAGAATTGGTCTTCAACAAAGAAAGCAAAATGTAGTTGGATGGATTCTGCTGCCTTGATCTTGTTTCCTACATTCTTTTCCAAACACTGAGCACAACCAGAAATCCAAAAATGCTCCATGGGAACAAAAGCAAAGTGCAGGCAAGAGAAATGATGCTCTTATGGTTGCCTTACTTAAACTGAGCAGCTTTTATGTCTCAGACATTTGTCCAATATTGTCCAAAGCACAACAAACTAAAAAGCAGATGATCTATATGACTGGCTGAACTGGGCTCTGAGATAACGCCGTCTGATCCTCCTGCTACAAAATACACCTTCATGGAGAGACCAAAATAAAACAAGAATATAAGTGATTTAATCTAATGAATTAACAGCTCAGTCAAATGTGATATGGTTTCCAAACAACTGTAGTTGTAGAAATATCTCAGATGAAGACAAAGAGATTATCAGAGCAACACTGAAGGGTGTCACAGCAAAGATCTGCTGGGCCAATCAGATCTGTTGCTTAATGTGGTGAAGGACAGAAGAGTAACAGTAGTAATACATGTCATCTGAGTGTGGAGCAGTTGAATTCCTCAGAAAATGGCTGCTGAGATATTATCAGATCTGAAGTACAAGATATTGAGACATTGCTCTGGTTGGTTGTTGGACCTTTCAGTTGATGCAGAGCTATTTTTCTTGTGTGTATCAGTTGAAACACCCCAGAATTAAATCCACATCAGAGTTAGCGGACTCTGATTCTAATAGGAGTTGAACCCTGCTCCATCAGGCTAGCAACATCATCCCTGGACCAATCAGAAGCTTCCCTGACTGAAAATAAACATCTGAAGTTTGGAGATGTTTTTCAGATTCAGCCTTATTATGTGTTTCCTGACTGACTAAGGAGCCCCAGGACACATCCTGGAGTCTTGGATCAGATTCCCTGCTGCTTCCACTGAACAGACCTCGGTCAGATGCTGCAGCGTTGGATTATCTCTGTGTTCACACTGAAAGTGGAACTGCAGCACGTGAAGGTGCAAACACATCTGATCAGAGCCCCTCGCAGATCAACAGCTGTCGTTTCTTTCCTCTGTTACATCTGGATTCACAGTAACATGGTGTCAGGGTGTTATGTGGTAAATACATGAAGGGTGAAACTTTGTTTCTGAGGAAACTGAACTCCTGAACTAACTTTGGTTAGCAGGGCTTTAATGGTTCCTTCCAAACACTCTCAGTAACACCATCCCATTATCGTCTTCTCTGTCAGAAACAAAATGCCCACCATTCAAACACATTTCCTGTTTGCTTCTGTGTTTACAGTCCCACCACTAAAAGCCTCCCAGACAAATTTCATCTCTTGTTTATCTATTTTCTTAACCCTCTTTTATAATTGTTCCATCAAAGCTTCTCCTTTTCCATTTTATTACAAGATGTCGTTATCTTGTCAGCCAACAAAGGTTAAAAGGAATCGGTTTGTAATTCTTTTTAAACTGGTTGATCGATGCAGGAAGACGTTTGACGGAGGCTTTTTCCTCAACGTTGTGATGGTCGACTTCATCATCCGCCACAGAGAGGCCGTATTTTATCTGCAGGATAACAAGTGCTCAGATGAAGAAATGCTTTCCCGGGCGCTCTACATTTTTCAGCACCCGGAGCATAATAGAAAAGTGACAACTTGATGGCTCACTGCGCAGCATTCACCTCAGGTGTCGATCCGTCTCAAAGGCTCCTCTAATGGGAGCTGGCAGGCGACGACTCCCAGGTGGCATTGCAGGATTCTTCCTCAGCTCCTCGATGAAACGCTGAGGATTCATCATCATCTGTGAGACACTCTGAGGAGAAACTCTCATTCCTGAATTTCTTATGACTGTTAGAGTACATGCAGCTACTGGAGAAGACACACACAATGATGCATGTATGCAAAGTAAGAAAGTACATTCATGCACACAAAGTCACATAATCCAGCCTTCCAGAAGAGTGGTGGCCCCCGAGCTGCAGGTCTCTAAGAGGATCTTGGGAAAAATGCCAGAATCGGCCCAACTGCTGGCTGCAAATCACAGCAAACACAAATCAGCAGCAGCAGCAGCCTGGAGCTCAGAGATGATCCCTGCTCCGCAATCAGCAGAGTTTGCTTCTGGGTAACTTTTTATTATTTTATTTTAATTTACCTTTTTTTTTTTTTTTCTCGCGTTAGGGAGGCGTGTCAGAAGCCAGACAAGGTGAGACACCCCCGGCGGCTCTCCAACTTAACTACAATTGGCTCTAAAAACCACATCTGTTCTTCACTCAGCTGAATGGATTTAATTAAAGTAGCGTTTATTGTTAAAAGTTAAGTCCTGCAAACGTAATCCTGCGTGCCGTTTTTTACCCAACTCTCATAATCCTCTTATTGTGTGCAAATTACTTTTTGAAGACGTTGCATCAGGTGAGAGTCCCAGAGATTTTAGAGAATTTAAACAAAAGCCTGACAGATTTCTACTGACTCGACTCACGTCATTGCTTATGCCACACAGAAGAGAATCTGATCTGATGAAGCTCCTGAAGATAGATCCTAATGACAAGTCCATATGCTAATATGCTAATTTGTACATTTTTGCTTATACCATTTTTATTTTATTTTACTAGATTTTATTTAATTTAATCATTTTTATCTGAGGTTCTTAGGAGTGTTTTTTTATGTACAACTAAGCTACTGTGACCAAGCAATTTCTGTTGTGGATGAATAAAGTTTATCTATGTCTAAGTCTAAGTTACCAATTTGGCAACAGAGTTTAGTTCCTGTTTGTTTGCACTGCTGATAGATTAATTGTCTATCAAGGAGAGTCAAAACAAAAAAAGACACAGGAAACCGTTGGAAAGCACAAACAATACAGTCGGAGTAACTGAACAACAAACTGACCAGAGACAAAGGTAGGAGCAGGACTTCACATCTGAACTAATGACAAAACAAGACACAGGTGAAAGTAATGAGGGGAGGAGCTTAAATATAAACGAGACAAGGTAAGACAGGTGAGTGACAAAGACAGGAAGTAAAAGTAACAATGCAAAGAGATAACCGACTACAAAATAAAACAGGAAATACAAGAAAAACCAAACCGGATGACAGAAAGATACCAAAACTCAACTTCATGACTCAACTAAAAGTTTATATTTAAATGTGTTTGCTGAAGCTCTCAGTCTCTCAAGACAAACCCAGACAGTGCACAGCACAGGATGTTAATGCGTATGAACTTTATTTAAAAACCTTGAGCTAATATAAATCTCAATCTTCTTCTGGATTGTATAATGTGCACTATGGTAGAATGTGATGATGTCCAGGATAAATGAAACGTCCAAAGGTTGAATTGTGTGTACGTTGCCTCCTGTAGTGGAATCAGTAGGATTTTGTAGCCAGATTCCATTTCAAGAGGTAAAAACCCAATGTGGAACACTTTGGGTTCTTTGGTTCTCCAAATGCCCAAATGGAGAGTGGGTCTGGTTCTATTTTTACTAGAACCTTTGTGGTATTTCTCTAAACTCTTGGTCCAGTTCTAGTCAAGGGGTTCCTGAAGAGTTCAGAATGATATCATTGCTATCAGGGTGTTTTCTACTCTCTGATCTAGAAGACATTTTAGTTTATCACCTGATGGTTCTGGAGATAGTCCTGATTTATTTTGTATTTTCAGGCGGCCTTTACCTCCCAGCTCCCTAGGACTAAATGGATAATTAAAATATAATGACTGTTAGATTGCAGCATGTGGCTAAAACAGTCAGGAGGTCTGAAATGTTTGAGAACACACACATTTGTACGTGTTTGTGTCGAGCTGAGCTCTTCCGTGAAGAGATGGTCGACCTGCGTAAGGTGCATTTGATTGACATCTCTGACCTTCTTCATGTGTCTCTGACAATCTGTGAGCATCCGCCTGACAAGGTCAGACCCTTTCAACGAGAGTGTACACTCTGGTGGTTAGACATTATCCTGAATTCAGTCTCTCCCTCCGTTCCTCCCCTCTTTACATTTCCATGACTTTCATCATCGGCCATTTGGAGGAAGCTTTTAGCATGCCCGTCCCCGTGGGAGTCAAACCGCCACCAGAATAAGTGATTGTAGGTGTAAAGCAACTGCTGTTTACTTGCTGCTTGGATCTATAATCCGTGCTTCTAAGCATTTGTAGCTCATATGTGACGGGTTATGAAGCCATTTGTCACTTCTGATGTATCATGTTTGTGATTTTCTGTCGTATTTATCCCAACCAGTGGAAAACTCGGCATGAAAAAAAAAAAAAAGGTTTACATTCGATAAAATCAGACTACAGTCTACAGAGCTGTTAGTTCTGGACTCTGTGAAACCAGACTAGATGAAACAAAATCTAATGAAAATCATGCTTGATGAGGCAAATAAGTTAAACTGACAACTAGCCTTTATCCTTGTAGGAATCCAAAATTCCCAAATATGAGTCAGCTGGGTGAGTAAAACTTTAGGTTTAGAATAAACTAACCTACCTTGGAGTAATCTGAGAGTGAATATTTTAAATCAGCTGGTGTTTTATTAAGAGAGTAACATGTGATTTCTAATCTGCCAACTGTGTGATTAAAGTTCTACTGATACTCACGTTTGGTGAGAGATCATGAAGTTTAAAAGAGATTGCACAAACTCTGACGTTTTGTTGACCCATCCATCCAGTCTGACATCCTCTCAGATCAGATATAATCATCTTTAAATCCATCTTCTGAAAACCCACGGCTACATAAAAGCCTTTAAACGTTTTCTGAAAGAGAACCAAAGCCACCCCCTCAGTTTTTTAAATCAACACAGTGATGAAAATGTTTTCACGGACAGTCACAAAATGTTCAGACTGAACATTTGCCAAACGCTGTTATCATTTTTCCCTCTAATGGAGGATCAGAGCTACAGAAAGCACTTCAAACACAAAAGTGTTTTTGTAGCCTAAACCTCACTCCACTCAGGATGCAACACTAAGTCCTTGCACATTGTAAACCAGTGAAATTATTCATTTATTCATGAAATCAGCACAAAACGATTCCTTTTCCTCCACAGTTAACATCTCCCTTTCTGAGCACACAGTTCAGAGTCAGTGAGCTACGTTTGATAAATGAAACTGTAGTAAAACCTTGAGCTCTATTCAGTGTCTCATCTCTCTGTCACCTCCAGCCCATTCATCCGAGTCTATCCCTGATTCTATATCTTCCAGATGGAGACGAGGAAGCGGCTGGCTAAGATCGTGCTGGTTTTCGTGGGTTTGTTCGCCCTGTGCTGGTTCCCCAACCACGTCCTCTACATGTACCGCTCCTTCCACTACCACCAGATGGACCTGTCCCTGGCCCATCTCGTCATCACCCTGCTGGCCCGGGTCCTCAGCTTCTCCTCGTCCTGCGTCAACCCGTTCGCCCTCTACCTGCTCAGCGAGAGCTTCCGCAGACACTTCAACAGGTCAGGTTCATTGAATGTGTCGTTACGGCATTGAGGTCACATCATAATCCAGCTCGTTTACCCCCTTATACCTATCACACGGCAGCAGCATAAAAAGTCAAAGCTGGGTATTTATGCATTTTTGTAAAATCTTTTTATAACATGTAGACTGAAGAGAGAAAAATGTTTCGATTAATGGGATCTTCTGACCACCAAATCTGCTGGAAACAGAACCAAAGAAGTAGAAGAAGGAACAAGTATTTCCTCCTCCATGATAGTGTCCAGTCTAGAACGTCTAGAGGAGAAGAAGACGACCAAGATGTGGCCAACGTTGCTGTCCACATTCCACGCAGATTCCAGCTTGGTTCATTGTCTTTTTCAAATGCAGACTCATCACCTGATGTCCTCCGATACTCCTGCACTAGTCCCAGAATAATCCAAGTATCTGGTCGTTAAACCCCAACTCCCCACCACTCCTTTAGATCTGAAGACGTATTCAAGCAACGAGCCCAGTTGTCTCTGTTTCAGCTGATTCTTTGGATAAATCCTGACCTGGAGGGCTGAGAACCTTCACAGACAGACTCAGAGACAATGGATTTATTCCAGCCAGAGAGAAACCAGCAGATCAAGTGCTTACATGGTTGTTAAAGCTTTACTCATCCACATCTGATTGAAACCACCTCCTGATCAGGCCACTCTTCTCTGACATGAGGCTGATTTATTCTCAATATTAGTTTAATACACGTGTCCAAGGAAAAACAGTGAAAGTGAAATATTGTTCTTCCACATTACGGACTGACTGGACACCACACACAGACCAGCTACATTAAAATGATGGAAAACACACAGAGAGTAATCACTCTAAGAAACCTTCACTGCTTTCATTCATTGAACTGATAAAATGCATATGTAGAGGACGTGCAGGCGATGCGGGAGGATGCAGATAGCTGACACTTGGCTTCTTCTTCCTCCTGCTGCTCAGCATTGGCACGGCGCTGCTGCTGATGTTTTCCACCTTGTGTTTACGGACCATGCTAAATTGCAATTGTGGGCTAATCAGAACTTTCCAGGAGGCTGAACATCCGTGGAACTCTGAGCATTCAGAAACAGATTGAGGACACGGAGCACCTCATTTTTCCACCGTGGATTGATTCCTGTCGCTGCAGAGTGAAGTAATCATGGCCTCATCATTTTTCTGCCATTCCTTTGAGTGCTCCCCCTCCCACTAAACATCCTGCAACTTATCATTATTCTGTTTCAGCGGGATGGAAACGCTCTTCAAAACCCCAAAGCTCCGGCGCAGTCCTCCCAAAAAAAAACACTGCCACAGAGCGCGGGAACCCTGGGACGGGCTCCGTGCTTTCATTTGGGTCAGATTCCTGACGAATCCTGACACCTCATGAGCTGCAGAGAGTTTGTAGAAAAAAATAACGAAAAAGAAAATGTGCCTCTGGGAAGCAATTATAGCAACTCCTCTGTTTTCTGTTTGTCCCTTATAAGTCAAGAGGAAGAAAATGAGAAATGTTATTGAGGATTTACATAAAAAACTGAATTGTTTCCTCACCTTGTAAACTTGGAAAACTAAATGACAGTCACTTCCTATTTTCTCAGGGGTTCTAACTTTTTGACTGGAAGGTTTTTTTTTTTTTTGCTTTGTTTAAGCAAGTAATATTTTGGCAGATGGTGTAAAGTAGACATTTTATTCAGACTGCAGTTTATGATGAATACTGCTGTAAGGCCAAGTCTAATATTTTTAGCCTTTTGTCATCAAGTCCTTTGCAGAAAAAATACAAAAATAAAAACAAACTGTCTTTTTACATCAACATTTTTTTAAATGTCGGTCTCTCTGTCTTCTACACCAATTTTAGCACCTTCAACTATTAATAAATGCAGTTTAAATACCGTTTGGGTGTTATAGTACTATGCCTGAGACCCCTGGGTTCTTTTAATGTTGTGGTACTTTTTAGCTTTTACTCTTTCTGGAATAATAAAAATACATGAACTGGTTGCCTCTACTTATTAGAATATATTGTCTCAGTTCAAACCCTACAAATAATACAGTAACATTGGAACTCCTCTCATCAGACTCTAAGCTCAACACATCAGTGTTTATTGACATTTAAATATTTGTAGATATCCTGTTCTGGTTGTTGGATCTTCTTCTTCAAGATACTTCATTGCTTTTTCTCCTTCTTTTTTTTCCCGTCCCCAGTCAGCTGAGATGCGGTCGAGGTCCCCGCCCCGAGCGCCAAGCCAGCTACCTGCACAGCACCTCCCACATCCGCCTCACCTCCATTAAGAAGCCCACCCCCACCACTGCCATCATGGCTCCGGCAGCCAACGGCAACCCCAGCAAACAGGAAGTGGCTCTGTGAGGCGGATGGCGTCACCTCACTGGGGAGGCGGTACTGTGGTGCAGAGGAAATGGTGGAACAGCCACTCAGCGGTGGAATGATTGCACCAGCTGCTCCTTCATCGTCTTCATCCTCAACTTGGCAACCAAACTAAAAGTGCCTCTTGGAAACACAAGCTCAGACTACAGAGGGATTGGTGAAAAACAAACGCTTTTCTGCCGGCACAGCTCTGTGGATTTATGTATTCATTGTCGTTTAATAAAAGTATCCCAGTGAAGATGTTGGAGTTAAAACTGCAAGCAATTGTTTTACAAGCAGACAGACTTGTTGACAGCATGATTCCCACACTAGCATGTCTGCTGTAAAGGCTTTATTATCTGCGCCGCACCGCTGGAATCACTGTCGACTGATCTAAAAGCCATTTTCATCTGTTTAGTGACTGGACTGGTTTTAACCGAGGAGGGTCAGAGTGTCTTATCCAGAGAAACCTTTACTCTCCACTTACAGTACGCTGTAACTCTCTCTGTCTCTATGAACTACAACCACTTAGGACATTAATAGATTTCAGTTGAAGCTGTTAAACACCACCTAAAGCCTCGTTAAACTAAATCTCTCTACGTGGAGAAAATCTGTTTGGTAAACGTTTCCTTTGAGGCTCTGTTACTGAGCGTGTCCACCGGGAACCACTATGATCGAGCGCTAACGATGTTAAACACATCTCCAGCCTTTGTTGTTCAGCTCACTGGGTTTAGTCTTAGGAGCCATGAAAAAAATGAAAACTGTCTCTACTCTGTTTGTGGTTTAGCCAAGAGTCCGGAAAGTATCCGGTGTGATGGCTTGTTGCAGTTGATGTAGTTGTGCTGGATTCACTGATCTGGAACACAGACAGTGAAGTAAAAGCTTTTATTCACTGCAGGAAAACTTTTTATGCTTTCTGTCTGGGCTCAGAGTGAGACGCTGCCCAAATTGAAACTAAAAATCTTGGACCTTGTGTGACAGAATGAAGAGTCGTACACAAAGGAAGAGACTAGCAGCGATGTGTTGACCAGAGACCAGGGGTGCTTAGAAATCAGCATTCTGGCCTGTTCTTGTGGATCATCATCAGTCTCTGCCCGAGTATAGTCCAAATACATGAATGTGTTCTTGCACCATCCACTTTATCATGGACGCATCATCTGGAGGTAACTTGTGTAGACTTGGTACAGTCAGGCATCCTCCCGTCCTCTAGAGTCTGTGCTACAGAATCAGATTTGTTAAGTCCAAACTACCAAATACACAAGTCATGAGCTTGCGTACATGTCTTATGATTTGTTAATGAAATTGTATGAAATTAAGAGTTGTAGTGATGATGGGAGATAAAACGATTGGAAATGCAAGAGCTCAACTTTGAGGCAAATTCCTCAAGAAACACCGTCCATTGCTTCGGTTCCTCCCACCAGATCCACCATGATGATAGCACCACGGTTGAACCCTGATGGTATTTAGCTCATGAGCTTTGGGCAATAACCAAAGCAAAGAGCTCTTATTGCAAGTGACTGCATTAGTTTTCTTCATCAATTCTAAGACTGCTCCCAAAAGAAAGAGCAGTTAAAAGAAAATCTCTCTCTCTATATACAATGTTAATTTATAATTAACACATTGCCAATCTTTCATAACTTTAAGTAGCTCTTTGTGAACTTTCCTTCCTGCAGACGTTTCATAGGAAAACTCTTCCAAAGAAGGGAAAGTAAATACTTTTCTAAATGTTTCCCAGGACTTCAGCTGACAAGCACTAAATATTTTAGCTGTCATCTAAGAGGACGTAACAATTCCCTTAAAAAAAAAAAGTATTCATACTGTGCCTGCCTGTATACAAGTCTTTAACCTGCTGTGCAATCCAATGAGACTCTTCACTATGCTAGAAACTTCCTTGTGTACTATGTGCTGAGATAATCTAAATTCCCCTCCGACCACTGCTCTGTAGCTTCAGAGAGCTGAAAAGCCCTCTCAGCTTTGAAACCTCGCTGGGAACGTACCACAGCTCCTCTGCTTTAGAAAGGAGTCACTAAAGAATGTGCTGATGTTCCTGGTGGATGCACGGACAAACCGAGTCATGCATATGAATAGTGTCACTGCTTTGTGCTGCTGCTGCTGCTGTGGCATGGCTGACAGGTGACGGGGTTGGTGTGCACGGATCGACGTGATGTACTTTTTGGATGTTATTTTCTTTTCTTTATTTGATGTGCTTACAGATGTGCCAGGCATGCTTCACCTTTCTGTGGTAGAAAATGATGCTTTAAGTTCATAAACGCTGGAGGAAAAAAAAAAAGCTCCAACGCAGACACACACTCACATAAACTCTGCAGCAGTTGCCCCCTACTTTGATGCAAATCAATTCTTTTGTTTTTTGTTTGTGAGCAATATTAAAGGCTGAGATAGGACACGTTTCAGGACAGCCTAAGTGCTGGTTGTCACCTCACACTCTTAGCTCTTCAAAAAGACAATCAAATGTAAGTGGAGCAGAAATTACCGCCAAGTAGGTGAGTGTCAAAGCTGAAAGCACCTGTTGGTTGATGCCAATATGCCTTTAGAGGAGAGCTGTGGGAGGCCAGACAGCTGTTGGTCCATCAGAACACCTAATATACTATTAACTGGAAGAAAGCTGGATGACGGAAGTGACATGAAAAGAGAGGCTTGGTGACTCAGAAGCTTCTGACATGAGTCACTGCATTAACTGAACCTGTGGTCACTCTAATGGTTCTTCTACTTGAAAAACCATTAAACGCTTTCATACATCATGAGGTTGGCAGAGGGACTGAACACACCTGAACTACCAACAAGAGGTGCTTCACAATAAAAGAACAAGAAAACAAGAGACGCTGGTAGAAATGGACGCTACAGTCTTAAAAAAAACATTTGACTACGTCTGAAAGGTGTCAAAAGACGTGGAGTTTAACAGATCAAAAGTTTAGGAGGCATCACAAGATCACGACAGTCCATATGTCCTTCAAGCTACAAGCGGCTAAAGCACAGTGGTTCCACCAGTCAGTCCCGTGACAACATGGCGTCAGATTGTCACTAACGGCTTCATTTTTTGTCCAGTACTTTGAAACTCACCAAGATTCAACTCACTGTAGAGTAAAACATAGGAAAAGTGTGTGTTTGCTTGAAAAGAGACTCCAACAATTAATTGATTTTTAATCGAGATTTGAAATGACTGTTTCAGCTCGATTACATTTAAAGTGAAGACGTGCAACAGCAGAAGACCCAAGGATGTTCAGTTGTCTGTGAAGCTTCTCAGTCATCCAGGTCATGGTTTATCCAAAAAACAAATAAACAAAACAAAAAACAAAAGAGAGGATTGGTTGGGTTTCTTGAAGATGATTCATCCAAGTGTTCAGCTCTAAATGACTGACTGGAGTTCGTGAAATTAAATGAAACGGCTGATTGGAGTTGGAGTTTAATCAGGAACATCTGTGGGTGGTGTCCACTTGAAACTCACATGACTAGGGTCCAGATACTCTCCTAGAACTGGAGGAAACAGTTTTGATTCTGTTTTCATTCTCCAAAGAATGAGTCTGTCTAATAACCAGAGACTCCATTATCAAGGTGTGAACGGAGGTGAAACATAAAAAAGAAAATGTGTCATCATTAGAGTATTCATTGGGGAAGGAGAACAGATTCAGGTTTACACCATCCTCAGATGTTCCTAGTAAAACCCCAACCCCCCCACCCGTCATTTAGAGCTGTCCTTTACAGCACCTTTCAACACTTTTGTTTCAGCTTTGTCTTTTGGATACACTCTGTTCTCGGTTTCCACAAACCGATGATATTTTGAGTGGAGTGCATGTTTTTCAAAACGGGACAGGCTCTATTTAATGTGATCGTCTAAGCATAAAATTAAGTACTTATTATGCTAAAAGCTCTGCGATAACTGTGCGGCCGTGACTCAGATAATGAGACGACACTGTGCCAGCGCTGAAATCTTCCCTCCTCTGTTTCACCTCTGCGGCTCATACACCCTCCGTGTTTGTCAGTGCGTGTGATCTGATCTGTCTCTTCGTGTCCACAATGAATCAGCTTAACTTTCCATCTCAAAAAAATGTCTAGATTACTCCCCACAGCCAGCAAATATAACTAACTGTGGAGATGTGAGCTTAAGATAGCACTGGGTTCACTGTCTACTGTTGTACTGTATGTGTGTGGCCTCTAGGTGGGCTTCCAGAGGAACCAGGGTCTGAATGAAGTTACAGGGAGAACGGTTTTACTAAGTACAGGAACTTTTGGGATGGGTTTTTACCCCAAGAAAAAATCATCTGGGGCATCTAGGTTTGTCCAAGTAGCTTCTTCAGCTTTAAGTTCTGGACACCACCCACAGATGTTCCTGATAAAGACCTAAACTCCCCACCAGTCATTTACAACTGAACACTTGGAGGAAACGTGGTGCTGACGTACTAGCTGAAAAAAGCATCTTTAATCCTTAAGCTGAACTTTTCCACAGTTTGCAAGCAAACAGTTCACAACTAGAAGGATATTATCCAGCTTTCTGACAGTACAGTAACTTACACCAGTAGTTAATGGCTCTAGGTCTATTAGAACTGAAAACTTGGATGAAATGTCTTCAATGAATCCAACAAACCCAGCTACTCTTGTTTCGTTTTTGTTATTCATTTTTGGATAAACCATGACCTGGATGACTGAGAATCTTCACAGATATAGTTTTGTAACATTAGACCCAGAAATGATGCAGCAAAGTTGAAAAGTTCCCAAATATGACTCCTTAGAGGTAAAAGTTTTGGCCACTTGTTTCTCTTCCGCTCTTCTTTTTCTTTGAGCGTGCTCTCTTGGGTGTCTTGGTGATTATGTGTTTTTGCCTTTGCTGTCTCTTCTTGGCCTCTGCTCTCACACACTCTCTAATAATGCGATTTAATGCAGAGAAGCAGTTTCCTGTTGGGACGGGGAACTTTCAGGTCAGCACTGGTGGGAGCAAACAGACCAGAACACAGCTGATTATTTTATATTCTTATTGTACTTCTTCTGAACCTCTGAGTTTTGCTTTGTTTAAAGAATAGTTCAGCTGTTTGAAAGATATTTGAAAGATACCACTCTCACATTTAGGCGTCAAATGCAGCGTAATAATACAACATAAAAGTTCATTTGATGGCTTTAGATGTCATGGACAGAGCTGGCCAGTTCACCTCTAGCTGACTTATTTCCTGTCACAGTTGGAACGAGGCCTCTGCAGTCAGATAGCTGAAAAGTCCCACTGTGCTGAAATGTAGTATCTCACAGAGAACAGAGTTAATTATGAGCTTCTGCGGGAAGTATTTCACCATTTACAGCATTGCAGGGAATTCTGAGAAGATTTCAGTACCAGACCAATGAGGAGACTTAGACCTCCTCTTCACTCATTACATTTGGTACACCGTTGAGCCTGGACATTTCTGTCAAGAGTTATATATATATATATATATATATATAGCTATAAAGCAAACTTTTAGGGATGTTCCAATCAAGTTTTGTCCTGAATCAACTTTGACCCTTGAGCCAAATCCCAATCTTTTAGCAGACAGTATCGTCCGAGTCCTGATCTGACCCTAAATGTCCTACAGTTGTCTTTCCTTGTCTTCCTTGTCTTCTCCTAGAGTTGGTCTCCTGTAGCTTCCTAAAGTCTGTCCTTGTCTTCCTTGTCTTCTCCTAGAGTTGGTCTCCTGTAGCTTCCTAAAGTCTGTCCTTGTCTTCCTTGTCTTCTCCTAGAGTGGACTGGATTCAGTCCAATAAATCTTTCTGTCAAAGTTAATGTAGTGTGGAGAGGGTAGCTGGTACCTTGTGTTCTCTACTCCAGAAATGTTCTGGTCATCCAACGCTGCCATAAACTCCCTAACCCTCTCTGGAAGATGTTTCTCCTTGACGCTGTCTCCAGGAAACTTTTCTCTTCTTTTAAACGTTCAGTGTTTGTTGTTGTTGTTTGGGTGCAGCCTTTGACTGAGTGGACTCCATGGATTCTGTTTAGATGATCAACTACTACCACCTCACCACACATCCACATTGCACGGGTTCTTCTTCTTCTTTGATTTTCAGCAGCCAAACGCCACTAAAACAGAAGAAGAAGAAGAAGTCATTTTGGCACTACAGAGGCGTGGTTTTGGTTTATGGGTGACCCAAAATAAATAAGTACTAAAGATCAGGCTGGGCCGAAGCCCGATCCAATCATTTTAAAAATCCCTGGATCGGCCCCAATATCAATCTCCCGATACCATATTGAGTAATTCAGTGATAGCATCTGTCTTAAGAGTCTTTCTATCAAAATTTCAAACAGGAGTCAAGAAATGCCCATTTCAGATTAATTTAAGGTTATTTATGTTTTTACATGCAGTGTTATGCAGACAAACCCAAGGATTCCTCCAATCAGTGCCTCAATCAGCTGGGTTGAGAGGAGTGAAATGGGGGAGGGACCAGGAACAGCTGTGTACGTTAAAGCCTTAGTAATGGGTAATCACAGATTGCACCATTGTCTCCAATTAGTGCAGTGACTCAAACAGGTCAATGGTGGCTGTAAGCGGTGGCCAGAAAATCAATCGACCAGTTTTGTAGCTGAATTAAATGTAGAAATGTCACTTTCCTAGATAACCATCCACCTAACTACACTGATTGAGTATTATGACAGAAAACTGATGACATGTTTGCAGAGAAAGTCGCTAAAAGTCGACTTGGGCCAATATATTTGTTTTATTGGCGTCAAAGCGCTGCCAGCTTCACGTTCTGCTCTGACAAAGTGTCTGGCTCGTGAAATTAAATGAAACGGCACTTCCCTCTGAGTGGGCTACTTTCCAACCGCAGAGAGGAGAAATTACATCAGTGAGGGTAGGGGGGGAAAGTAAAGATGATTTATAGTTATCAAGTTGAGCGATTATATAGAGAGAAACACACAAAGTTACAGCGAGGGCAACTTTCACAGTTTCCCAAACCTCTTATGTGCTATCCCTCAGTCACATCAGTCACAGCAGTTACACATGCACCATCCACCGCCGAAAATAATCCGTCCATTTGTTAGTTGTTTATGAGCTGCTTTTAAAGTTTTACAGCAGGAACCGGTGATTATTGATCAAACAAGAAAACTCACAGTGTTTTATATCCTGTAATGAGATACAATCTGGAAAGTGTATGAAAATCAATGAAGCACTACAACTAATCTAACACAGCGTTGCAGCATGTCTGAAAGTGTAATTTTATCCGTGGATAGTTTTCGTCTTGGGAAAATGAGCTGGGGCTTGATTGGGATTTGAAAGCGGTCTCATCGCTGATCGGTTTAATTAGGCCCATCAGACCTCTGCAGCCCGAGCTGTCTCATAAATGAGAGGCTCATCGTGGAGTGAAACATTAGCCAATATCCCCCTGAACAAATAAGATTAAGAAAACGACTCTCAGCCCCGTTGGCTGCTCATCCGGCAGCCGGTAAATTACCGTTAGTAGACGGATGTAAACTTTACTGTGTTTGGTAAGACTTCAGTTATAGTCAGGATCAGATGATAAGAAGCTTTGTTCTTAAAATAAAGAATTCAAAGCTACTGTTAAGTGAAGAAGAGTTTGTGTTTGAGCAGGAAGGAGCTACATCCTGCGTTCAGCTCAAGTAACCAGCTAATGAAACAGCATCGTGTTGCGTTCTATCTTGTGTGTTAAGATGTTTTAAATGTGCGTTTCGGTTCTGTAACGCCGTCTAAGTTGAGCTTCTCCTGTTTTTTATATGCGTTCTGTATCATTTGTGTGGTTTTGATGGTTTGCTGAGCAGCTGTTACTTTTCTGAATGTGTTGCTGCCACACTGATGCGTATTGTAACGTGCCCTTAATAAAGTTCTATCACAGCACTTTGTATGTCACCTGTTAATCTATAATGTCTTATATATATATATATATATATATATATATATCAACTACAAAGGTGTCAGAGTTGATTCTGGAGTCTATGGTGGCCCTAGACAGTTCCTAGAACTGACTTTAGCCTTTACACCTTTACTGCATTTAGTACAAGAGCATGAGAACGACATGCAGCAGCTTGTGAAGCCCTCACAAACTCCCCTGAAAAATGTTGCTACAGAAAAGAACAGAGGAGTCATTATTTCCAAAAGTTGATGGAGATAAAGCTACAACAGTGAAAAGTGGCACTTTTGTGCAACAACAAAACTACAAAAAACACGAGCATATGATTACTGATTAATGCAGCAGTCTTAAATGGTGTTATTTCCTGTACTAGTCCAGACAGTGGTAAACTCAGCTGCTCTGAACATCACATTGACCTGAGATGACAGGTGAGCAGACATTCAGAAACATCGCAGGTCTCCAGACAGTCGAGTCGACAACAAGGTGTCTGTTCTGTTGAAATGCTGCCAGACATGACAACAGTCGAGTTTATGGGAGCTTTTACAGACAAAATCTCACTCAGGAGAGCGATCCAGGTGGGACTCACACCGATGCTCTCTGAGCGATGGCAGATAGTCTCAGAGAATACAGATTGTGGCGACAGAGATGCAGCCATATACAGTGACGCTTGAAAGTATCTCTGCATAAAAACAACTCAATCAGCATCAGATTTTGCTGAAAGTAGACAAACAGAAACCAGTCAAACACATGAAACTGAAACGTTACACTGGTGTATTTGTTGCAGGGAAATGAAACAATATAACGTATCTGTGAGGTGTAAAACTGAGTACACTTCCTGGATTAAAAGATAAAGGTTAAAAAACATCTCTAAAGAGTTTGGAATCCACAAGTCCCATATAAATTAAATGCTTATCTTATCTCATCTTGTCTTGTCTTAGACTGAATAGATAGAAAGCAATTTTCTTTTCATTTCATTGTATTCATTTATTGCTGCACCTCCTTGGGTGTTTTTTTCCTGCCTTTGTGTCCAAACAAAGACTGAAGAATCATGTTCATTATCTCTGTACACGCCACTTTAAATGTACTCTGTAAAAACAGCATTAAGCATTTTAACGGAAATGCTGACACGTTGAAGTGGGCAAAAGAATTCATTGGTCATCACGTAGTATTGTAGACCGATCCTACCGGGGTGGGGGGAGGGGGGTAAATTAGTCACAGCTCAGGTACAGAAAGAGAATCAACTGACAAAAGCAGCACGGAGGGGAACGGACAGAGGAGATAACTAAAAGTAATTCCAGTTTACAGTTCACAAACCTAATGCAGTAAAAAGGAAAGCAATTATTCATTTCAAAGCAACAGAAGAACACTGGATCCACTGGACTATGGTGGGAGAAAGGGACTGGTGGAAATAATCCCTGGAGTTTGTTTAAATTCAATTCAATTCAATTTTATTTATATAGCGTCAATAACAATACAAATCGTCTCAAGACGCTTTACAAAAACCCGGCCTGAAACCCCCAGAGCAAGCCTGAAGGCAACGGTGGCAAGAAAAACTCCCTTTTAACAGGAAGAAACCTCGAGCAGAACCCAGCTCATATGGAGGGACCCATCTGCCTAAGGCCAGCCGGGTACAGACAGAAGAAAGAGAGAAGAGAACAGCAAGATAAACATACATCTGTCATAGATACACATATCTGACTAAAGTGTACATGTGGAATCTTATGATACAAACTGATGATGTTACATGACAGTTTGAAAATGTAAGAGGAATCATAGGCAGGTTGGAGAATTGTTCATTCAGGTAGGAGTGGATAACTGCAGGATTCCATGAAGACTGGGCAGGCTGATGAGACCACGACAACAGATGTAGTATAGAGCTCCACAGGAAACACACCACTCCAGGCCAGAGATACTCACAAGAAGAGGGGGGAAGGGGGGGAAGGGGGGGAAGGGGGGGGGGGAAGGGGGGGGGGGGACACACACAGCAGTAAACATTCTACATAGTAATAGCTCAGAATTGTATGACTAGTAGTATATAGGAAATTAGAGGGCAAGAACTCTGTGCCAGAGAAAAGAAAGTGGAGGATGCGAGAGAGGAGACAGAAGAAAGAAGGAGGACATGTGTTTGGTGCATCGTCCCCCAGCAGCCTAGGCCTATAGCAGCATAACTAAGGGATGGTTTAGTCCAGCCCTAACTATAAGCCTGATCAAAAAGGAAAGTCTTAAGCCTGACCTTAAAAATAGAGAGAGTGTCTGCCTCCCGAACCCAAACTGGGAGCTGGTTCCACAGGAGAGGAGCCTGATAGCTGAAAGCTCTACCTCCCATTCTACTTTTTGAAATTCTAGGAACCACAAGTAGGCCTGCACTTTCAGACCGAAGTGATCTGCTGGGATGATATGGTACAATAAGGTCTTTAAGATACGATGGAGCTAGGCCTTTAAGGGCCTTGTATGTAAGGAGGAGGATTTTAAATTCTATTCTAGACTTTAAAGGGAGCCAGTGAAGAGAAGCTAAAACTGGAGTAATATGATCTCTCTTGCTAATTCCTGTCAATGCTCTTGCTGCGGCATTTTGAATCAACTGGAGGCTTTTTATTTGGACAGCCAGACAGTAATGAATTACAATAATCCAGTCTGGACGACACAAATGCATGAACTAGTTTTTCAGCATCACTCTGAGACAGGATGTTCCTAATTTTGACGATATTACGCAGGTGAAAGAAGGCAGTCCTGGTCACTTGCTTTATGTGACATTTAAAGGACATATCCTCATCAAATATAACACCAAGGTTTTTTACAGTAGTACTGGAGGCCAAGGTAATGCCATCCAAAGACACCATGTGATTAGATAATGAATCTCTGAGATGCTTAGGACCGAATACAATAACTTCTGTTTTGTCTGAGTTTAAGAGTAGGAAATTACAGGTCATCCAAGCCTTTATGTCTTTAAGGCATGCTTGGAGTTTAACCAACTGATTAGTTTCATCTGGTTTCATAGATAAATATAGCTGGGTGTCGTCTGCATAGCAATGAAAGTTTATGCCATGTTTTCTAATAATCTTGCCTAATGGCAACATGTATAACGTGAAGAGTATTGGTCCTAGCACAGAACCCTGAGGAACTCCATAACTTACTTTTGTATAAGTAGAGGAATCATTATTGACATGAACAAACTGGAATCTGTCAGATAGATAGGATTCAAACCAGTCTAATGCAGTTCCTTTAATCTTGACCTCACTTTCAAGTCTCTGTAGTAAAATATTATGATCAATAGTGTCAAATGCAGCACTAAGATCTAGCAGAACAAGTATAGAGACAAGTCCACTGTCTGAAGCCATGAGGAGATCATTGGTAACTTTAACCAGAGCTGTTTCTGTACTATGATGAACTCTAAAACCTGACTGAAACTCTTCAAACAGACCATTCTTGTTTAAGTGGTCACACAACTGATTGGCAACAACTTTTTCTAGAATTTTGGAAATAAAGGGAAGGTTGGAGATTGGTCTATAGTTGGCTAAAACATCTGGATCTAAAGTGGCTTTCTTAAGTAAGGGCTTAATTACAGCAATCTTAAAAGACTGAGGCACATATCCTGTTAATAAAGATAAATTTATCTGGTTCAATATGGAGGTGTTAATTAATGGAAAAACTTCTTTGAGCAATTTAGTTGGGATTGGATCTAGAAGACAGGTTGATGGTTTAGATGCTGTAATTGTTGAAGAGAGCTCAAGAAGATCTACTGGAGAGAAGGATTCCAGATATTGATAAGGTCATACAAAAGTTTCTAATGTCGCTGTACTTGCATCTTTAACAGCTGTTGGAAGGATTCCTTGAATATTTTCTCTAATGCCGACAATTTTATTAGTAAAGAAGCTCATGAAGTCATTACTACTGAGGGCTAAAGGAATAGATGGCTCAACAGAGCTGTGGCTCTTTGTCAGCCTGGCTACAGTGCTGAAAAGAAATCTGGGGTTGTTCTTGTTTTCTTCTATTAATGATGAATAATATGCTGTTCTAATACTACTGAGAGCTTTTTTATAAGTTGTTAAACTATCTTTCCAGGCTATGCGAGCTTCTTCAGAATTAGTGGAATGCCAAATTCTTTCTAGCTTTCGGACTGCCTGTTTTAAACAGCGCAACTGTGAATTATACCATGGAGCTAGCCTCCTCCTATTTATGACGTTCTTTTTCAGAGGAGCAACTAAGTTTAGAGTTGAACTAAGCGATGCTGCAGTGCCATCGACAAAATAATCTATTAGTGCAGGGGTTAAATTGTGGTTGCTGTCGTCCACAACATTGGTACATGGCACTGAGGTAAATAAAGAAGGAATTAATTCTTTATATCTAGTTACAGCATTGTCAGACAAACATCTACTGTAATGAAATGTCTTTTCAGTTCCTGTGTAATCCATTATTGTAAATTCAAAGGTTATGAGGAAATGATCAGACAAAAGAGGGTTATGAGTAAATACTGTTAAACCTTCAGTTTCTATGCCATATGTTAGGACAAGATCTAAGGTGTGATTAAAACTGTGAGTTGATCCGTTTACATTCTGAGAAAAGCCAATTGAATCTAATAATGATGTAAATGAGGAGCTAAGGCTGTCACTGACAACATCAACATGGATGTTAAAGTCACCTACTATAATGACTTTATCTGTTCTAAGAACTAAATCACATAAAAACTCAGAGAATTCAGCTAAAAACTCAGAATAAGGAGCAGGTGGGCGATACACCACAACAAAAAGAATTGGTTTTTGTATTTTCTGTTCTGGATGGGGAAGACTAAGAGTAAGACTTTCAAATGAATTAAAGCTCTCCTTAAATGAACTCTTTACTTTAGGCTTTATCTTGTTCTCTTCAGAATGAACAAATAAAAATATTTGGTGGTTTGATGCGTTGGAGTCCATTGTAGGAGGAGGGTGCACACAAAGTTGGTATCTTAGAGTTCATATGTCGGTAAGTCCATAAACATCTGGTCATTTTCGCCATAGCACAAATTTCTTTTCATTTCTAGCCGTTGTTCTACAGTAGAAGCTTCCTTCTCAGACCATTTTCTTGTTATTGCCTTCTTGCTAGCATTCAATATCTCAGTTGAATGACAAAATTTATTTATCTGTCCGAGCTAACAAGGCTTAACATATTAATTATTAATCCAGTAAGTCCTGGAATGACAAGTTGCAAGTATTTCTTTCCCGTGTCTGGTGCCTGACTATAGTTTTGATAAAGCATACGTTACAACTCACTTGTAAAAAACCACAACCTCTGCAAACACGCTGAATGTAATATACTGCTAATAAAAGCCTGCACTAATTTCTCTGGGTGCTAATAAACCACAGCGAACAGAAACGTGTTGCAGCATAAACAACTAATCAACGTTATTGATCTGCTGTATAATACAGGAGAGACTGTGCAGAGAGTGAGTGGAGCGCTGGCACGCTTTGATAACGACTGTTTTACTTTCAGACCCTGATTCTAATCAATAACACCTATTTAAACTGTCACGCATGTATTTATCATTGAGGTCGAATGGTGCTGCTTTATATTAAAGCCCTCATCATCAGCACTTCAAGAGAGCGGAGAGACGGCGGGTGGAAATGCATCACAAATAAAGTAGAGGTAAATAAAACATACCAGCTTGTGATTTGTGTTCAGATAGAGATGCTGCCAGCAGGAGTCTTCACTGATTAGTACACGATATGCTGGATGCACTGACTGCGCCTTCTGAGCTTTCATTTAGAGAGAAGCTCTAGTTTATGTAATTGGTCAGTATATTTGTTTGACATAAAGAAAGTTGTGTACGTCTTGTTTCAACCCATCCTCAACCTCGGTGCTTTCAGGACGGCACTAAGGCGACAGTGGCAAGGAAAAACTTGTTCAGGACTGAGTAGTAACTAAAACATCTGTTTAACAATAATTGATTAAAAAAGTATAGGAGTCATCACAGACTGAGACCCAGATCCACCACTCACAGTTTGACAATGTGAACCACCATCTACTATCACCATCAGCCCAGTGGGAGGACATATTGCATGAGTGATGAAGTGAGTTAACGCCCTGTTCTTTTTAAAACGGACAAAAAGCAGCAACACTGACAAATGTTGTGTTTGTCTTTGAGTGGTATCTGTTATAAAAACAAGAGATCTGAAACTAAAAATGCCCTGATTTATCACCACGGCCTGAACATTGTGGCAGAGAATACCAGACACATTAATCTTGGCATATTTCAACTTTACCCGTCAACCGCCCCGTCACTTCTGAACAATGTCCTCCGTATCTCAAACCCCACCCACCTGGGCCTTTCAAACTGAATAAAACAAACACTGTGAATCCTGACCCGCTGTCAGGGGACGGCTCCAGATGACGGCGAATCCGACCTCCGCTCGTCACGTAAACCTGCGCTGACGGATTAGCATTCAGAGAGGCCAGGCGCCGTCTGACCACGTCCACCTCTATTTGGGGTGCGAAGCGGCAGATTGGATTAAAGGAGGCAAATATGCAAGAGGTATATTGGAAATGAATAATAATAAGATAACACATGGAACGAGACACCTGAAGAAAAAATGAAGAGGAGGAGGACAGAGAGAGAAAGAGTGTGTTTGTGCGACAGATCAGATGTTGAGGTTTTTGTTTTTCTTTGCAATAAAACTGCCTCCTCTCTGAGAGAGGCTGGAGAACGTCTGTGGAACTTGTTGGACTTCTGTTGACTGAACAAATGAATATATCGACTTGATGCTGTTAAAAATGAGACCATATACAACTGCTCTGGAGATGCCTTCTCTCAGATATATATATACATATATATATATAAAATAAAACAATCAATCTGACAACAGCAGTGGGCCGATGTTCTTAATATCTATTCAAATAATGTTTCCTCGGTGCAGTCAGCAGTGATTTACCCGGTTGCTAGAGGCCTCAGACCACCAACGTTCATCACATCCTGTCTAATCCATTGATTTCATTCAGCTCAGAGTTCAGCTCCCAGGTGTCACTCAAACTACAACGTTTAAAATGATTCCAGTCACTCTTTTTCTCTAGTTTTTCTCCAAAAGGTATTTAGAAGTCTTTGACAATGGTCCACTGTTGGTTGTTTCTGCAGCTGTTTTCCTCTTTGGCTTCAAAATCTCTGCGTATCATGACATCATGTCAGACTGATTGTGATTAAACATGCTACTACTGTTTGACTCTGCTCTCTGCTGGGGGCCGGTCCTTGTGCAGAGGATCCTGATCCTGTCTGATGGCTTGATTGTGTCGATGAAACCTGCTCTCAGCTTCATGCTTGGACCGGCTGATCTCAGAGGTGGACAAAGACAAGACATAAGTGAAATTCATTAATGGAGAAAATGTGAGGGGAGGAAAAAATAAATGACCCGACGTATGAAGCAATCTGGAATCTGCCATCCTTTCATCTACTGAAGTAAAGTGATGTCTGTGGGCCGCAAAACCATTTCAGAGCGATAAGACCCGGCGGTGATTCAGGGGCGCTTCGGCATTGTTGGCGCGAGGCATTTAAGAATGACTGGGTCGAGGATGATGTTCATTACCCACCGGGGAAAAAGCCTTATTGATCTGTCCGCTGCCTTTATGAAGCAGAGTGGAACTTAAATCACCTCTCCACGTCCAGCGCCCAGCAGGATGATTACTCTGCCTCTGTCCCTTCACAGCTTTCTTTCTCTAAAGCTCAGTGTCCACATCTGCTCCTGTCCTTCGTCTAACTGATACACTCTGTGTAGCCAACAAACACCAACAAATCCTTCATTCCATCTGCAAGAACCATCCTGAACACGCTGAAATAGACGCTGCACTTTTTAACACTCCACCAGCCATGAGTGTTTTAAGTTTTGTTGAATGGGTCTTGATGGGAAATGTGTGATTCCTGATTCCTTGTGAGCCCTGTCAAAGAAGGGTGACTATCTATCTATCTGTCCCCTTCTAGACAGTGGTTTCCATGGAGACGGGTCCAAGTGACGTGATCAGAAACACGTGTTTACATCAAGACGTCAATCACTGTGGAAGTTTATTGATGAAGAGGAGCATCACATCTACTGGAAATAGAACAGAAGAAGAAGGAGGAGGAGGCGGAGATAAGGAAAGAAGAGGAAGAGAAGGAGTAGTAGAATGTGGAAAAGTAAGAGGAGGAGGTGAAGAAGAACTGGAATGAGGAGGATGACTGTGATAGGAGGAAGAGAAGCAGAAGAAGGTGAATAAGAAAAGGGAGGAGTAGGAGGAAGAAGACAGAGGAGAACAAGAATAGGAGGAAGGAAGAGGAAGAAGAGTAAAGAGAATAAGGAGGAAGACAAGAAGAATGAGAAATCGGGGGACAATAAGGTGAATAAGAAGAGGAAAAAGGAGGAGAAGAACCAGAAGCCCAAGGACAAGGATGATAAGGTCATAGAAGAAGAAGGATGAAGAGCAGTAGTATCTCCTCCTCCTCCATGTCCTCCTCCATGTCCTCCTCCGTGTCCTCCTCCAGTCCTGAATGTGTAGAATCTTTGAAGGCAACCAAGATGTCTCCTCGTCTCCATCGTCTCTGTCCACATAGATTCCATCTTGGTTCATCTTGTTTTTCTACCTCCATGTTTCTGTCCCCCCTGGAAACTCCTCACCTGATGTTGATTGGTAAAGGTTACCATGGTTACCACGACCACAACCTCTACTCCTCCTCATCCACCAGGAGGTTTTAATTAGAACAGTAGAAGAAGAACTAGCGTCCATGTGAACGCACCCTGTGGAAAAGTGTCGATTATTTTGCAGCACCGAGTGAATAAAACCATCTGCTACCGTCTCTGTTTTTCTGAAGAGACGTTGTCATCAGCTCCGGGGTGCGTTTGACAGTCATTCGATAAGAAAATGAAATGCTGAAGAGCTCATTGATGATTGCTGCCTTCAGTCGTTTCAGGACTCATCCATATGGTAGAACAAATATCAACAGCAGCTTCTTCATCCTGCTGTCAATCCTTCAGCGGCTAAACCCGACAAATCCAGTCAGTGGTCTTCAACCTGTCTCTAATTTATAATAAATAATAATGAGACCCTATTAATCTGTCTGCTGCTGTCAGGAAGAGGAAAGGAGGGTGAATAGACTGGTGGTTGGTTCTGATTCACTTAACGCCATTATCATGCTTCATCATTCACTCAGGGAAGCATTCATGTGAACACCAGCGCTGCTTCAGCTGAGACGGCCGGAGCAAATATCACACAATTCAGTGCGACTATCTTCACTCTACACCTGAGCAGATTACAATTACATCCAAGGGGATAGGTATTTTGTTGAGTTATGCTGAATAGAGAATCCCTGAATTATCTGAAAAGACTTGATAGTCACAACGTCTGTGAGCAGAGGCAACGTCAGCAGACTGAGAGCAGCCTGTGGTGGGATCCTGTACAGCTCCTCGCTTATTTCTGTGACACTGCACAAACCCCTGACGTCTGAGGCTGGCAGGAGACTTTTACCCAGCGCTAACAGCTCCTTTACTAGCCAGCGATTTTCAACCCTATTAAGAGTGTACACACATGTATTTTCTGTCTACTTTAATGTTTGTAGAGATTGTTCAAACCATCAAAAAATACACAAACACACCACATCAGCGTCAAAGAAAAACCTCCATTTGGTGTTTCTGGGCTAAAGCATTAATATTAGCTGTGAGGCTAGGAAACCAGGAAGAGCTAATATTAGCTTGTCAATTTGACGTAACCTGACGTGCACCTCCCCAGAAACGTAGCTAATCGTCGCAAGAGCTGTGATTGGTTAGGGTTTCCGCTTTAGTACTTCTGGCTGCTTCTCCATCTCCGCAATTATCAAATTGACTGTTTTGGATCATTAAAGATGGAACACATGGAGGAAAGGTTAACTGAGGAGGTTCAGAGATACAAACATTTGTACGACTTGTCTTTGGTGAAATTTCAGTGAAGGTTTCAGTTGCCACTGTTGAAAATGAAGCAGGAACAAAACTGAACCCGACACAGAGCTGTTGAAGGAGGAATTGTTCCCTCTCCTTCAGCCCAGGTTCTTTCTACCTATTGGAAAGGTTAGTCTGACTATGAATAGACCACCCAACAACTTCTCTCCAACTGACAGTTTATTTAGCAGCAGAGAATAGGTCCAGAGTCAGCGCTGAGACTTCAGCTTAACCACCTTATGGCTAGAAAAGGAGAAGCCCCCAACTATGTGTGCACACAAGTTTGATTCTATCTGGGCTCCACCCGAGGACAATAGGAGGAGCGCCGCCTTTAGTGGATCAGTAGTTTTCCATGTGTAACCGAGGCCGACTCTAACTGGTTTCTACAAGGTGAAATATTAGAGTGTGGTGCATCTTATCTAGTGAGCAAAGCTGCAGCAAAGTGGTCAACAAGCCCGTATCTGGTATGATAGAAGAAGAAGACTTCTTTATGTTTTTGACCTCACATAACTCTTTAATATCCAACAGAGCTGCCTAGCATCGTTACAGATTGAACCAGACTTACAAGCTCACAAGTATAAATGGCTCGGCCCAACATAGGCTACGTATGAGGGTTCTGGTGTCTATGTCCTGCCGAGGCATAAACTGTACTTAAAGCACTGGATGAAATGTCCTTCTCTTGTCACGAATCCCTTTAAAACCACAGAGAGACAAAGTAATGCAGCGACAAACACACAGAGCGGTGCAGCTTTTAATCTGTGATTCCACAAATGAGCAGCTGCAATGAAATCCCCTCTCTCGGGTTTGTTTGCCCATAAAAACTCTCCCGTTTCCCTGCAGGGCTCTAACGCCCAGGGCTGCCTGATTTGTTGCTGACTGCTGTTTTATTTGCCCGTTATTTTCCAAATGATACAGCGATCTGCCGAAGGGTTGGTCTGTGATGCACCAACACATCTCTGCTCACTCGAGCAGTTCTTTCAACCCCTGCCACACTCATCCAGCGTCCAGCCATTTTCCCATCAGCGGGCTCCAACGGTAGCGAGTCTGCCATGAATAAATTAGCATGTCATTGGTGAGAAATCACACAGAATCAGCTGGGCATTGTTTGTGTGTCTCCTCTTCGTCCACTTGGCCACACAAGACTTAATGTCCAGTTAATGTGACCACAAACTAAAACCTTGACCGGAACCTGAGAGGAAGAGGAAGGAGGAGAAAAAGAGGAAGAATGAGGAGAATGAGGAGGAGAAAAAGAAAGAGGAGGGTGTAGAAACAGCAGTTTCTGAAATGATGATTAATGACAAGAAAGGAACAAACTGACCTGGGACTCATTCATCGGTTTAGAAAATTGCAGAAATAAAACTCGATATGAACATTTCCCCAAAAGGAATGTGATGTTTGTTGAAGTTTGAAACTCAAATGTCAAAGGAAGCTATTTTTCAAATCAAGCCAGTTATTTCTACAAACTTTTAACAATGAAAAGGCCTCATCTTGGTGGAGATGTTCAGAAGGACACTGACAATAAATCAGTGTTTCCAAGAAAATACCCGATGTGTCTGAAATAAAGCAGCAGAGACGAGGAGGAAAGAGACGGAACGTTATGTGTCAGAAATTGTTATCCCTGCAGGTGTGAGGACTGAATCCATCTCTTCTGGATTTAATGAGCGGACAAAGGGCGGCCGCTCCTGCTCGTTCATCTGCCCAGCAAACCACACGCTGGCCTTTTCAGCTGCCTAATTAAACCGATTAAGAGTCAAGGAGTCCTAATCGCGCTGACAGAGGATCTCACCACCGCCGTGTGTGTCTGTGTGTCGTGGACGGGTATATCGTCCTCTTTTGACAAGACGCTACGAGTTAATGGGACACCAGCAACACTTGTTCCTCCACAGATCTCAGCCGGCCTCAGGATCACCCTTTCTTCTTCGCAACATCCTCTAATTGCGAGTGAGAGTCTGGTCGTCACAAAACGTTGTCAAAAAATATTCAGTCTGTGTTCTTGTGGGACGGAATCAGTCTCTGTCCAAGTTCTGTTCCAGTTCAAAGAGCCATCTGTCCAAACACCAGGATGTGTTCTGGCACCGCGCGGTTTATCGAGGATGCATCGGGAGGTAACCTGGGCGGGCCTGGTACAGCCTGCTGCTGTAGAAAAACAAAACGAAAAAATAAAAAGAGTGTCCGATCTGTGCTGCGGCATGAATTTAAAAAGTGCGAAAATTACGTAGAAGACATTAACTGCAAGATTTCAATAACAGTAACTACCATTCCAAATGTGTCCACTAGGGGTCACACTGCACAACAGAACCAAACAGCAGTAGAGAGCAATGTGTTGAAACTGCACATTTAGTTCATTAACTGTTGTTATGGCAAACAGTCCAGCCCAGCTGAGATCTAGCTGGGTTGTATGTGGCCCCTGAACTAAAATGAGTTTGATACCTCCGAGTTACAGAATGACCGTCCTACGTCTTCCAGAAAAACAGCCTTTGGACAAAATGCTCTTTCTATAAAGACCAGTAAGATCTGGAGCAGTCTTCCTCTCTCCATAACGGAGTGTCCCACATTACAGACCTTCAAAACTTACCTCAAGCACTGGCTGAAATCAAACCAGTCTTGTAACCATTGACGTTCATCCTCTTACTAATGTCCCGCCATGTAATGTGCTCTTATTTTCATCCATTGTCCTGCCCTATGTCTTATCATGTTTCTGTGTTACCTGTCTAGGGACTGTGGATGACACTTAGAATAAACATCTTCTACAAGGTCAACAAGTCCAGCTGTCCTTGTTTCAGGCCTAGATGAAGAGTCGCCAGGTTCAGACCAGACCCAGAGTTTGTTAAAGACGTTTCATCCAAGTCTTCAGTTCTAACAGACTGGTGGAGGAACATCTGCGGGTGTTACTGTTATGAGAAGGAAATCTAAATGACATTTTAACTTTCATAAAATATTTGCACAAGTAAACACGGACAACTTGTGTTGACAACAACATGTACCTGATAAGTATAATAAACGTGTGTAGTATATAATAAAAATGATTAAACTAAAGGTAAGACCGCAAAGAATGTTAAGAGAGGCCTAAGAGGAGTTTGGAAAAGGCAGCTGTGCAGTGGAACAAACCTGTGTAAACAGCTGAGAGGAGGCTGCTCATCCATGAAGGTAAAAATGTAAAACATTTAATGAAATTACAAAATCGATATTACAGATTCAAATTAGATACTATACACTACAACACCAACTATCATTTGAAACAGAACTCAAGCTTCTCACTTAGGACTTCTAAACTTTTAAAGTGTTGTGATTAGAGATGCACCGGATCCTGATTTTTAGGATCCTGCCGGATACCGGATCCACTGCTTAAGATCCTGCCGGATCCGGAACCGATCTCCGATCATCAGCTTGTACATTATAATGCAGTAAAACAGCGGAGATGTTGAGTACACTTTAACGTTTTTACCTCGAGACAAACTTTGACAGCAAAGCGTGCATATCGCATGACTTGAATCTCCCTCTACCAGTTTAAAGTACTGCCACACAGCACTTTTTCGGCTCCCTGCTTCCATTTCCGACGAGGACTGCTAACACAATGTAGTGGATGGCTTCTCTAAACATTAACCGCGTAATCACGTTCTTCCGGGTCCGGATCCGGTTGCCACACTAGGTATCCGGCAGTAACCGGACCCCATAAAAACGCCATTATCCGGCCGGATCCGGATCCGGAACCTGGATCCGGTGCATCTCTAGTTGTGATGTGACAACTCGAAGGAAAGAAGACAGGTGTGAGACTCAAGAGTTCAGGACTCTAATGAAAACAAAGCTCGAGTTCCAAATAGACACAAATAGATCAGGAGGAGCTGGTTGGAGGCTGCAGCTGGAGAAAGACTGGACACGAAGGAAATAGACTAAATGACAATAGAGTAACTACCACGGAGGTAAGCTGAAGAACTGGAGATGAGTGGGACAGTGGGACGTCCTTAAGTAGGGTTCAGCTTGATTGGATGATGAGAAGCAGGTGAGATGTCAGCCCCGCCCCAGAATAACGACCAGCAGCTCAACTCCAAACACCTGAGGCAAAAAAAGAAACAGCCAATCCAATAGAGGTTTGCTTGTTGCCTCTTAACAACAACGTTCATTTATTGTAATGTCATCTTCCATTAACCAGATGTAGTTCCCACTCCAACCAGTCCTATGAGAAACTTGCTTGCCAAAGGTTCCTAAGTACATATTGAATGTGCACAAGCTGGCACTGAAGGAATGCATACGTTATCTCAGCTGTAGTCTAATTGGACGCGGTGGGTCGCAACCCTCAGCGTCAAGGGGTTAAAATATGATCTAAACTTAATCTCCACAGTTATTTTTGCTGCACATTTGTATGCAGAAGTGTTTTGTGTCGTGAAGCAGCCAACGAACACTGGCAGGCCCAAACACCGCTGTCCTCTGAGGGGACTCTAATGCTCCTTCTGCCTCATAGCCCAATACTCCAAACACAACGAGCCATGCAGTACGGGGAGAGGATTGCATCCGACACACTCTGACACTCTGGCTCTCGCTCTGAGAAAACCGAAGCTGAAAGATTTTCCAGAGATCAGCAGCGTTTGTAGCAGTTAGACGTTAGTCACGGCCACTGGTTCAGATGAAACGCAACGCTGACGGAGGCTCAGGAAGATCAGCTGTGATAAAAGTCAACACGGCTGCAGGTGTGTTGTTGCTCACTGTCAAAGGTCACGGAGAGGAGAGGGATGAGTCGAGCAACAGGCGCTCCAAAAGATGCTTTTTGTTCTTTTCACAGCTAAACGTTGAGGAAAAGATCAGCTCCCGGCTTCACAAACGTTCAGCTCGATGGTGAAAACAAGTCAAAGTACCACTTCAACATTTTGGTTCATTTAAATTCTATGATTCTTTTACTACTTCTTCCTCCTGACACATTCACTTGCAGATTTAATTCAGGATAAAATGACAGTGGCTGAGAGGATAAAGTCCAGTCTGACCTGCCGTAACGTTTAAGTGCTGCTTGAATGCTAATGCGGCGGTAATGGTAATCCAGTGATATAAACAGACTCAGAGGGTCAGACACAGAAAGTAAGTCAGTGAAACATCCAGTCACAGAGCTTAGAAATGTTTAAAAGAATAAATTAGCAACTATCCTAGCCTTGAGCCCAGACACACTTGCTCACCTCTACCAGTTTTATTTATTCCATTCAGTCGAGGAAAGTTGGTGCTACAGTTTCAGAATCTTCTTTTAAACTCTAAGAACTTTTTGAATGTTTATTCATGATTGATATCAGGGATGATGAAATCTTTAAGACACTTTAATGTAAAAAAAAAAATCTGCATGATTGCTGCAGCAGAATCAGTTTCCAAAGGAGTTGGAACCTTTAAAATAAGCCAAATAATCTCTCACCAGTTTGTGTTTGTACAGTTTCTATCATTTTTAGACAGTTTCTGCGTTTAAGAATCTGTGTGATTGTCGCATTCCCTCCACGTCCTGCAGCCACTGCCGCTCCAACTGGTAATCACTATGGTAAATTGGCCAAACTACAGTAATTAATTTCCACATTTTGGAGCGCCAGCATGCAGTTGTGTCTTTGACCTCACACAGTATCAGCCTCCATTTTCTTTTGTTTTCAGAGAGACAGCTTTTACATTATCAAACACTTTGACTGTTCAGTCCAGGTTTAATAGATTACAACAGTGAACACAGTCTCCTCTGTCCGTCCACGTGTTCACTCATTTCCTTGTCTCCTAAGACTCTCCTGCTGTGAAGGTACAAATCAAGAAGAAAGTGTTAGTCATTACTCAATTAATTCTAGTGTTGAAGGGTCAAACTCAAATGTGAATCCTGGTGTTTTTCCATCAGCCAGCGTCGTGTGAGTCATTGATGGAGCAGCTCTGGTCACCGCTGCTGCGTCCCTGCTCACACAGTATGTCTTATTTTAATGAATGAACCATGGATGCCTGCAGGCTTTTCTATTAGTTGCTATGGCGATAAATGTCAGTTGTTTCTCTGGACTTCGGCACATACGCTCACTTGCCACAACATTAAGTACACTAGAAGGATGCATTCTGATTCAAAAAGGTGGTGATTAAACTGGATGATCAGCTTTTGGATTGATCTGAGGAGGTGATCCATGTTTTGGAAGAAGCTGTAAAGTTCTTTGCCACTGAAAGGACTCATGTTTAAGTTATTATTTATTCATGTATCTGTCCTTCAGGTTCAGTAGGGCATTTATTTATATTTTCAGAACCAATCCCACTCATGATGCACAGTTCTTGGTGACTAATACTAATCAAATCTAGTATTACAATCATTATGGTTATGAGCTATTGCTACGTCTTTCCAGGCTAACTAATGTTCCACCGTGGTGGGTGGAACTAAGGGACCTGAGCAGCTCCTTCAACAGTAGACTGCTGCAAGAAAGAAAGCTACGGCAGGTCCTTCATTCCAGCTGACATCAGGCTGAGTCACACCCACACCCTGGACTTGGCTTTGTTTTGGAAACCACTACCTCACTGTCTTGTCCAATACATTTTATAGTCTTAGCATTTAATTCTCATACGCGGGATAAATAAATAATGTCTTATCTTATCTTACTACAACTGAGGTCACACTTCACAGACTGTGAAATGGACTTTACCCTGCGCTGTAAAACATGTCAAGTTTTTAACTGTTTAACTAGTTTTCACCTGCTGCCTTAAAAATGTGAGTAAACTCAACCTGAAGAAAACCTCTAGTTCAACTCAAAAGGCTCAGATATAACTAACGATCAATTCTTGTTTCAACTTGATACCATGATTAAAACAACTTATTAGGTTACATACTCCATTGTAAAAAAACAAAAAAACAAAACAACTTCAGATCAATTTAACTAAATTCATATCAGCTGCCATTTTAAGCTGAGAACACTAATGTTTTTGTTTCTACTTAGTTTTCTCATCTTGACGACTAATGGCAAGTTTTAAAGTTTATGTGAACTTCAGACTGGTTCAACTCTCAGCTTGCCAGAAATGTAACTTTTATTTTATTTAGGCCGTTCAGAGAGGAGGACATTAAAATTTGATCCACGAAAAACAGCCACTTTGGAATTCATTCCTGGTAGAGAAACGGCTTCTAAAATCCACCCATCCATTCCACTTATGGCTTATGGACATGAGAGAAATGAACACTGACAGACAAAAATACAAGAAGTCAAGACAATGGATTACTTTAAGTTTAAGCTTAGAAAACTTGAGTTAAACATCAAAAACATGTCATGTTGATTGGAGTAAAAAAGAAAAAAAACCTTCACATAACTTAATGTGGCTGTAATCTTTTACAGTGTCCAAGTTCAGTCGCCCTGGTTTCAGCTTGTATTTTGGAGATACTCAAAAATAAACTGAGTCCAGTTGCAGACTTGTCTAGTTCAGAACAGACACAGACCTAGACTTAGAGTTTTCTGGGGCAACAGCTTGCGGTGAGGTCTTCTAAAGCAAAGATCAAACAGGCTCCTCCAACTACAGGTGAGTATCTGGTCGACCACAGATGTCATATTCACACTTGTAGCGGATGAATATGCCTCATTTCTGTTTCCACAGTTTTTTACTTTTACCTCCTTACATGGGACTTCTAAGGTATCCTCCTGGAGTCTGGTGCTGTTTTCAGCAAGTCTGAACCACTGAAAGAAGCCAAATAAGCTTTTAGCAGATCACGTTTGCACAGTTTTTATCATTTTTTAGGCAATTTCTGCAGTTTTAGAAGTTTTGTTTTTTAACCCTCAGATTTCTCATCACATTTTTAGACGTAATAATATTAAAAAAAAAAAAATAGATTGTTGCAGCAAACTGCAGCAGTTGGACGTTTCAGTACCTGATTTACACGCAGCCACAGCTTCTCCACCTGGTAATCTTACTATACCTTCATCACTCACAGAAACCGGTAACACAGACCTTGTTCTTTTGTCCTAAACCTTCAAGATAGACTGCGCTGCTCGTCATGTGCCAGGGGAAAGGCCTTGTGTGCTGACGCTTAGCTGTGGAAAATGAATCACCTGGAGGGGAAGCTGAAGCTGCAGGACCAGACTATGACGGGACAAAAACTCTACTTTCAAGATGCAAGGCAACCAAGACGGTTGTGGGGATGAGTTGGGGTCACATCTGTGTGAGAACATACAAAGAGAAACAAGAGTGGTATTGACCACGCTGAGTCACAGATAATGCAAACAGGAAGAGATGATGAAAAGCTTTCTGCTTGGCTCAGTCAGCTCCTGGATGTTGAACATGGCAGCAAGTCAACAAGTATCTACAGACTGTAACCACACATCTGTGAGTGTACCGGTTACACAAGCCAGATATGTCATGTAGAGAGATTTAAGCTTCAATAATCACATCCTGACTGCTGCTCTGTGCACAGTGACATGGCAGTGGCATCCATCTGTCTTCGTGAAAAGCAGTGAATGTTGATATATAATTTTAGAGGAGTCGCAGACATAGAAGTAGGACAGCCTCGAAGTCAAGCTCAGATTCAGATTGAGTTGGGAGGAGCCCCAGACAGCATGCACCCACTTGAATGTTCCCTGGCGACAATCAAACCACCTGAGATGGATCGTCATTATGTGACACGCTGCTGCTGCTACAGAAGGAACCGGAACTCAATCTTTTATCAGAACAGTGACCTGAAATCCAAGAACGACGTCAAAGGGGCAAGTGATGAAAGCAGAGCGAGAGTAAATACATCAGGACAGGAGGGACGTTTTATTTGTCCTAGTGCCGGATGCGAGGCCAGGAAAATGTAGAGCCAGCGAGGAAGGACTGGGAGCTATAGAAAGACACAGCACTTTATGAGTCAGAGAGCGCTGTATGCCTCCAAGCAGACAATACGCCAGAAAAGAACTGCCTCAGAAATCAGGGGGGAGAATCCAGTAAATGGAACGAAGGCCGAGTCCTAAATGGACGAACGACGGCCTTTCAGCTATACAACACAAAACATATAGAAGACATGAAAAAACTGTCTGCAAGACATGAATCAGACTGGAGCCACAAAGAGACAATTTTAAAACGATTTAAGAGGAAGATCAACACACTGGTTGGAATAAATCCATCCTCTCTGAGCATGTCTGCTCCACGTGGGGTAAACATCAGGTGAGGGACAGAAACATGGAGGTAGAGAAACAAGATGAACCAAGATGGAATCAATGTGGACAGAGATTATGGAGATGTATAGACATCTTGGTCGTCTTCTAAGACCCCAGACATTCAGGACTGGAGGAGGACATGGAGAAGGAGGACATGGAGGAGGAGGACATGGAGGAGGACATGGAGGGGGACATGGAGGGGGACATGGAGGAGGACATACATCTTCAACATATTCTGCTCCTCTTCTTATTTATGTTTTTCTCTTTCCATCTTCTCCTCCTCCTCTTACTTCTTCTTCACCTTCTCTTTTATGTGCTCATGTTGCTCTTTTGTTCTCATCTTCCTCCTCCTCCTTCTCTATGATCTTCTCTTCTTCCTCCCTTCCTATTCTCTCCATCTCCATCTTCTTCTTCCTCCTCACAAAAGCCTGGTTACACATTTACACCTAAAAAAGAAGGCTAAACCACATGCAGATGGATGACGGAGTAACTCAACTCTGCAGAGTTATCAGTTTAAAACTAAGACACAGAGGTGGCAAGTAACGAAGTACAAATACTTCGTTACTCCCATCATGTTACGTCTTTTACGTCTTGTCATCTGTGGAGGTTAAAAAAGTAACGAGCCTGTTTTTCAAATGTAAAGAGTAGAAAGTAGAGATATTTTTGTACAAATGTAGGGAGTAAAAGTAAAAAGTCGTCAGAAAAAGAAATACAACGAAGTACAAATACTTCGTTACTGTACTTAAGTAGATTTTTCAGGTATCTGAAAAAAAGAAAAAGAAATACTCAAGTAATTACTTGAGTATTTCTTTTTCTGACGACTTTTTACTTTTACTCCCTACATTTGTACACAAATATCTGTACTTTCTACTCTTTACATTTGAAAAACAGGCTCGTTACTTTTTTAACCTCCACAGATGACAAGACGTAAAAGACGTAACATGATGGGACATGACTAGAGCATCGGACTAGAGAAGGAAAGTGATGATGCGCTTCCTGTGTTCTTCTTCTACTGTTTGAACAGGCAGCCTGTTGATTAGTTTGAGCTCTGCTGCCACCTAGTGACTGGAGGCTTGTTTATTGTTCAAGCATCAATAGAGAGACTAATACTGAAAGTCCACCTGACCCCACTGTTTGAGAACTACTGGTCTAATGTGAAAAAACTAATTCAGGTATGGTGTGGTTTCTGTTGCTATCATTAGCTTTTTGAGTTTTTTTTTTGGAAGCTAGTTTACAACGTTAGTAATGCTATGGGAACACATTGTTTTGATAGTTTATAGCTAATGCTAGCTAGCGGTTTAAAAACAGCAACCCAGTAGCCTACCCCTTTTTTTTTTTTTAGTTTAGTTTATTTCAAACATGTGCGGGTAACATGACAAAGTAAACAAACAAATACAATAAGAATAGTCAAAACAAAAATAATAATGTGAACCCAACATGTCCGAAAAGGAGCAGGATGAAGCATATGCTTATTGAACCTACCCCTTTTCCACTACTCAATTAACAATATTTTCTCTCCATATATATATATATTTACATAAAAAAAGAAAAGAATTAGAGAAAAAATAAATAAATTTTGATTAAATAAACAAATACATAAATCATTTATGAAAACACCGATTGTAAAAGCCCTTCTTCCTCCCTGTACCTCGTGAAAACCATGCTTCTGTATTCTGTTCTCAATTTATTATTAAAAATGATCCAGATGCTCATGCAGGACATCTGGTCAATTCAGTCTCGATTATACTGCTATTATCAACGGATGAATTGTTTCATTAACAATTGATTTAATTAATTAAATCATTTTTACTTTTTACTTAAGTACATTTCAGAGCCTGTACTTTCTTACTCTTACTTGAGTAAAGGAATTGAATCAGTACTTTTACTTTTACTTTTACCAGAGTATTTTTTTACACAAGTATCTGTACTTTTACTTAAGTACAGAATATGAATACTTTTGCCACCTCTGCTAAGACATCATGATTTCCATCCCTGTCAGTGGATTTCACCACAGCAACAATGAGCCCCGCTGCCTTGGAAACATTTGTGTTGTGCTCTGAGCTACTTGCAGTGTTTCTACACTTTGCTTGTTTTCTTGTGTTGTCCTATCAGATCATTCACTCATGTCAAGTTTCGGTTCACTGATGGAAAGAACTGCTCCTCTCTCCTTGATAAGATGACAGAAACTCAGTGCAGGGAAATGAAATGAGAGCCACTTAAAGCAGCACAGACATGAGGATCTGCTTTCGTTTGGAGAGACAGAGTGAGGACAGACGTCTCTGGAGGGAAATCAGAGGATTCTCTGGATCTCTGGGAGGAGATGTTGGAGACACATAACGACATTATCCACCGAGGATTAAAGTCCAATCTAGCTGCGACAGATAAGACGCGGCTCCAACATGACTGGATGAAATTGCACTTTGTCACAACAAGAACAGAGAGGATTCAGAGGCAGGCAAACACCGATGAATTTCCCAGAGGATTACACAGGTGACCTAACGAGAACAATGACCTCATGCAGCGCTTCGGCCGGAGGCAAATCCACAAAACGACATGAGTCCGTGCACACGGACGTGGAGGGAGCTATTGTTGTTGTATTGTTGAGCTATTGTAAGGCCGGTAAGATAAACGCTGCAGGAGGGTGAGCAGAGGAACACGGTTCAGTGGAATGTCTTTAAAGAAAGAGTTCAGACACTGGAAGACAAATATCAGTGCGTTGTGTCACTAAAAGCAGCTTGAATAATTAAAATAAATCATAATAACTGCTCTTTTTTTTCCATTGGATAATCAAACTGTGTCAACTTTCTGTTTCTTATCTGGGTCCAGACTACAACCTGGAAACCAGATCAACTTTTCTGACTGTACTTTTGGGACAATGTTTGGTGGACAGATGAGACAGAAGTAGAATAGTTTGGTTTAAATGAGAGGCGTCATGATTAAGTGTAATACTGACTTTAATTAAAGACCACAGAATAAAAGAAAGTTTTTTTTTTTTTAATCTTTGGATTCTAGTTTTCTTTTCTGGTTTTGAAATCAAACTTGAAATACCATGAAAAATGCATGGACCGCCTGCCTGTTGTCAGTGCTCATGATAAAGTGATCAGGTTTTTATTTACTGCCCTTAAAAGTCTGTAAATATCTTGGATGGAGGAACACGTGGCAAAAGAAAAATCTGATTCCCTGTTTTCCTATTTTTCGCTGCTGCAGACGATCAAAGTTTCATCTTCTAAACTTACAGTGTCTCCTCTGACAAACATCGTTTTAAAGAAACTTTAACATGAGGAGAGAATATTTCATTGCTCTTACGAACACCTTCGTCTCCTGCCTGATCTGCCCGGCAAAAACAACCTTTCATCTGCTCTCAGAGTGTGAATAATAAATCAAGTCGTCTCGTCTTTCACAAGAATTTCTCTGTTTGTGTCAGACTTTGAATTTTGCACATGAGATTAATTCCTTTACGTTTGTCTCAGCGACAGTAAATTAAACTCTCACAGCAGTTTAATGGAATCACTTTCACTTGCAGGACGCTCTGGTCGCTCAGTGGGAGGGAGGTGTCTTTATTTTCTAAAACACAATAATCGGTAATTTAATCTTCAGCTGTGGATGTTATATGATCCATCTCTATTTGTTGACTGAGAGCTGAACTCACTCTGAATCTGAATTCTGCGTGGTGGATTAAAAGTAAAAAATCTGACAGGCGGTTTTCCCTGCACACATTTAGAAAAGCCAAATTGAATGGAGGGAGCTTCCTCCTGATGGGGTCCATCGGCGCTGAGCCTGCGTGGGATTTCCTCCAGTGTAAGTGGCGCTAACGTGGAGGATCAATCACTCTCAGGTCAGCTCTCCTCCAGTAATGAGCTCCCTTGCCTCCTCTCCTCTCCAGCCGTTAGATTTTCTTTCTGCTCACATTAATTCCCTTCATCATTGTTGTCTTGGTTGCTCTGTGTCCAGCAGCAGGGTTTCAGATGTGGTAAAAGTCACAGGATGACACTAAACACAGGAAAGAAAGATGTGCTGATGTTCGATGCTCACACTACTGGATGCTAGGGGTTGTACTGACTAGTCATGTACCATGAGGCTTTAAGCAGGAAGTCGACGAATCTCTGATCACGTGACGATAACAACATGGACACCTCCTAGAAGAGCCAAGTGGGTCGTTGGTTCATCAAGTGTGTGGAAATATTTCACTAAAGATGAAGCCCATACTACCGTGACATGTCAGTCCTGAAATACAACTAAAGTACTACAACCCTGTTGAGCTTTGCTGATGAAGAAGAGCATCATATCTACTGGAAATAGAACAGAACAGGAGGAGGAGAAGATGAAAAAAGGAGGAGGAAGAATAGAAGAGGGAGGATGTGGAGAAGGTGAATAAGGAAGAGAAAGAGAACAAGAAAAAGGAGGAGGAGGAGGAGGATAGGGAGGAGGTGAAGGTAGAGAAGGAAAAGAAGACATAAAATCAGGAGGACAGAGAAAGGAGGAGGAGAAGTCCAGAGTTTTAGAAGACGACCAAGATGTCTCCACATCTCCATCGTCTCTGTCCACATTGATTCCGTCTTGGTTCATCTTGTTTTTCTACCTCCATGTTTCTGTCCCTCCTGGAAACTCCTCACCTGATGCTGATTAGTAAAGGTTACCATGGTTACCACCACCACCAGGACCTCTACTCCTCCTCATCCATCAGGAGGAGTTGACAGAGATACAGTTGAAGCGTGATATTTATGCATTTAATAATAAACATTTTTAATAGAACTCAAATTGCTCAAACACTTGATCATGAAGCAGACATTCAATAGTTAAGTGTTGCAAATGTCCAAAGCACAGAAAGTTTTTGGTTCTCTTGAAACAAATCCAATAAACTACAGAAGGTCAGACATGGTTTATATATAAAGAGCATCTTTATGATATTCAGTCTTCCTCCTCTTGTGCTCAGCTGCCTCTTGAACAGGATCTCAGTTCAGTGGAGTGGATCTACTCTAAAAGCTCATCAACGTATGTGGTACGTACTGAAGTGGGTGTGCAAGGTAACATGGATTGATAGCTCTGCACTAACGATGTATGTGTTGAATTTAAATGATTTTCCTTCTGCCTCCATTGAGTTGGTCCGTCCATGCACTCAGAGTGAAGAGATACGACGGCATCTGTTAAACGGCTGGAGAGTAAAATGCAACACGTGGCGAACGAGAACGGAGGACAGCTGTTCTGTCAGAGACAGTGACAGACAACAGTGCTAACAGCTCTGTTCTTAGAAATCCCACATGCCATCAACAATTCATTTATTCTTCATCCCACACGCATAATCATGTTTAAAATGAACACACGTTTTCAGACTTCAGCTCTCAGTCTGAGTGAGAATAGAAGAGAACAAAAATGAAGAATAATAATAATATTTAATAGTCAGGAAATAAAAAACTGAAGAGACAAGATAAATGTAGTCTAGTTCAGTCAACGCATAAACAAACAAAGAAAATATAAATGAATCAAATCACATATATGTTTTTGGACTATTCGATTGTTAAATATAAATACATATATAAATATATTTTATTATTATCAGTTTATGAGATGTATTAATCTAGTTTTCTGGAAGTTGACCATTTCCATCCCTTTAGACCTAAAGGCTTGGATGAAAATCTTCAAGAAACTCTACAAGCCCAGGTGTCCTTGGTTTATCTTATGACTGAATTATGACTTGTAATTCTACACTCCTATTTTGAATGCTTATTAAGTCAGAAACATGGAAAAATGGCTGTTGAATTCCAAATCATCCGTTGTTGACATGTATTCAGGATGAAACTGTGGAAATGTCCTAAAGTGGGACCAAACTGAAGGGTGAGGTTGTTAGAGACACTTCTACTGATCTCAGAAAACCAGCAGCGATAAATATATACTTCAAATTTCTCATATTTGTAGATTATAAAATAAAGTGTCCACACGCTGTAGAAATGTGCAATTTAAAGAGTCTGAGTGACTCTGAAGAACCGGCCCTGTTTTAAAGGCGCCTCATTTATCAAATTAGAGATCCCACAAAGAGCCATGTAAACACCATACGAGAGGCTCATTTTGAAGTAAAATGACTCTTAACAGGGGATGTAATTGTAGAACAGTAATTTGGTGCAAATTGAAAGGGCCATTCACATTTAAGAATGTATTAATGCATGATGGCTGCAGATAAAGTGATTTGTCTGAAAACAAACTCAACAGAAAACAGCTTGTGTTTCTAAATGGTTTGACGAATGATGAGACTGAGGCCATTAAGGAGGAGGAGGAGGATTATTGAATGAGGAAAATGGCATCTAATTATCTACTGGTAAAATCATTTGCTGCTCCTGATGTCAATGAAAGATTGGCTCATTTGTTTAATGTGGGGGTGTAGTACAACTTGAATCAATCTAATGACTGTAACCCTCCGTCCATTAACCAGCCACAAAACCACCACCATCCACATGTTTTGTGGCCAGTCGGAGACTTCATATAACAATATATATATTTTTACTACAAAAAGCACTATTAAAGAAAATACATTTCTTCATAAAAACAACTCAAAACATCGACAGGTTTTCACACAAACCCCGAAAGGAGACAAAGAGAACCCAGTCAAACACATGAAACAGAAATACATTGCTTTGTTGATGATCATTGGTGCAAATACTAACAGACACATGGTCTGACCTGATCTCAACATGGAGTCGGTTAGAGACTGCATGAAAACACTCTGTAAACCTGTAAACCTATACAGATGATGGAGAGTAAAGCGTAGTCTACCACTACTTCTTCCTGACTCTTTCCTCCACAGTGTGACTTCACGCAGAGTCTCACTCTGCTTCAAAGTGAGGAAATATCAATTTGTCAAAGTGCACAAATGGCTTACAGTCTCGTAAACACAACCTTTAACGCACACACCTCGGTCATGAACACCGTCTTTTTGTCCTGAAGGTGTGACGTGATAATGATGGAGACCAGAGGAAACAAGCTGCAGAGAAAGACACTGATGGATGGTGCGTCCTTTGTCCTGAGCGTCTCTTCTATCCAATGTCAGACTCACTGTGTTGGCCCCACGATGTGATTCATGAGGCCTGTTAGTAACATGATAAAATATATAAGAAAACAGAACAATCAAAACCACAGAACCATGGAGTAATGGGGTAAAATAAACCACACCTGTGACAACTAAAGGCCTGTCACACCAAGTAATGGCATATACTAACTCTGGTTTGGATTCAGGGACTTGGTGAACTAGGTGGTGACATGACAGCCTAACAGGTAGGAGCTAGGTATAATTTGAAAATGTCAGCCGACTGATAAAATACGTGGTTAGGAATTGTTTTGAATCAAAACTAGAATGAATTCCTGGAAAAAAAAGAGTGTTGAATTCTTTTTTGTGTAGAAAACCTTTTTATTCAGATGGTTAGACGTTGTCAAGGATGTAGATTACACACATGTAGTGAAGAGGAGGCATTTATCAGGGCTGGGACACACCACACTGACAGCCAGTCATGTGCTGCTGTCCAGTCTGTCAACTGTGAACTTAAGCAAGTTTCAATTCAACACATGAGTGAAGCGTTCAAATTCACTGACATCAACTGAACTAAATCAGGATCGAGTGCATATCTGAAACGCTGCAGTGACTCAGGCTTCAGAAACACTTTTAATAAAAAAGACTGCCAAAAATATTGACATGGACAAACTGGAGAGCTGCTGATGGAAACTGTCAGCAGGTAAAAGACGTCCTCACGACTCTCACCTGGTCCCCATCAATCACAGGCATGCAGGACAGAGTTTAGAAAGGTCCATGGTGAGTAACGGCGATTTCATCCGAGTCGTCACAGTCTGACAGCTGTAAGTGTCCCGACTAGAAGAATCAGAGCACACACTCATCTCCCACACTCTGTTTTATTGACATGTCGGAATTTAAAACCCTAAAGTCCTCAAAGCAATATCAGCTCAGGTGGATGCAAACACGTCTGGAGGCAGGGAGCAGCTGTGAGGAGGGCGGCCATATTAGATGATTTAATAACAGGTGGTTAGTTCAGGTGATCAGTCTTCCTGCTCGGTGGTGTGTAAGCTTTATGACAAACAAGGAACGTTTTCTAATGCTTTTCAAAGACGCTCTGAAAAGGACAACACTAATGCTTCTTTTCAGGACATAAAAGAGCACCGTATATACAACCTGTCATTATCTCACATTTTTCTAGTGCAATACTTGGTGCAACTCCTATTGGAGTTTGTTTTTATTCATGATATTAATGGATGTCAATATGCATATTCACCCTTCTTACCACCTCAACCCTCTATTTACACTAGTTGGTTATTTTAGCTTCTGGTTAGCTAGTTACTTAAAACCTGATTCAATATGTAAATATTTTTTGTATCATAACATATTTACTTTTATGTAGTTTCTCTTGTCTACCTTATTCTATTTTTTGTATTTTGTATTTCCTATCTTATCTTATCTTATCTTTATTTTTGTTAAATCATTCTTCTTACAAGGCAGTTTTTGAGCATTTAACTCGCTTTAACCGTTTTCTTCCTAAATTATCTTAACTATTAATACTTGTTATTGTCGTAGATTAATGCTTAAAATGAGAACTACCACAACTGTAGAAGGTTTTAGATGAACACAACTACTCTGTCAGAGTTGTAATTTATTGTTTTTTCAAGTATCTTCACATATTAAAAACAGACAGAGACCAAATGTCATTTATTGTTTTATTTTCAGTGTGACATATGTCCATAGATGAAATCCAGCCCAGATCAATGACAGTACTGACTGGAAAGTCATAACTATTGCTGTTGACTGAACTGTTCTGTTAAAGTTCAGTTACTCACACTCACGCCTGAACCTCCTACTGAACCTAACCAGCATGTCTTTGGACGGTGGGAGGAAGCTGGAGAACCTGGAGAGAACCCACGCAGACACAGGGAGAACATGAAAACTCCACACAGAAAGGAACCAGTCGGCCTGGATTAGAACCCAGAACCTTCTGGCTGGGAGGCATCAGTGCTAATTAGTCTAATCAGTTATATTAGATGAAGTAACTAAATCTTCCCTTTATATTTAGACCAATGAATATAATTTAAGCGAAGCTGTATTTTATGTTCTTGTTTTTTTCAAGCTGTTTGCTGTGAGGGTTTTTATTCTCTACCGTAGAGTGAAAACAGATCAATTGCGTTTCCACACACTCTATGATCACCCTAACCATTCAGGGTTCATCCCACTTCAAGTGGCCTCAAAGATAAACTCTCTCACACTCTTGACCATCTGTCTGCTCAGATCAAACGACATCACAAACACCCTAACACGTGTAGAGCTGCATCCAGGACCATCTGGACTCAGTTTAACTCCCATATGCTGCAGACGAACACAGGATCTTTATCCTTTAGAATAGTTTGAATATTTAAACGCACAGTAGCACGAAGCATGACTTGATTAAAATGATGATATGTGAGGTACGTGAAGCTCATTCATCTTGTTAATAAAACTAGTAATAATATGTTGGTTTTGTGAAATGATAACATAAAGTGGTCCAACCTCTGGTTCTTTAGTTCAGGCCCAACAATCAAACTCAACAATCCTTAGGCATTTATCAAAAATGCCAACTTTGGACTTGTTTGAACCCTGATATAACTTTTTCAAAAACGCTGGCTCCTGCTGCCTTTAAACTGGGTCATGCTGACACTGTTTTACAAGAATCCATTTGTATTCACAAACTCATAAGTGGACATTTTCTTTAAGCTCAGAGTTCACCAGCCTTTGCAGAAACAGTATATATAATGTACTTTGAGTTTTCTTCAGGATTTTATATCTTATTATGACTTTGTGTTGGCTCCATTCCTTCTACACACCAAGGGCATCATCGATAGCAAGTAGGCACATTTCAGACTTGTGTAGTGGGTAGATCAGACGAGACAAGTTTGATCCTGAAGTACAGACTCTGGAGGACAGGACACAAAACAACTGGAACAGCAGTGTACTTGAGAAGCATTCTGGGATACCTGGCTGTACCAAGGCAACATAAAGGTGGAACAAGAACATGTCCAGGTACTTGGAGTGTACTTGATCAGATGGTTCTTTGAACTGGAAGAACACATATATATATTATAGGTTCAGCTCTGTGGTGAGGAACAGAATCACAGTACGTCTCCAACCTGACCAGAGATGAACTGTTTCCATTGTTTCATTCACAATGAAGAACACATCTTCAAAAGCCCAGAACAGGAGATTTTCAATTAACACAGAACACCTTGAACTTCCCAAAAATCAACTCTTTATATCAGAATCAGAAACATCTAATAAAAACTGAAGACGCAGCTACCAGACCTTTAAACATCAGATCAACATTCATTTTAGTTCTCCTTGTGAGCCAAATGCTCATCTTAGCTTGGCCTGTGAAAAGCATAACTAAACAGAGGGAAGAGAGGTAGTATCTCCTCCTCCAGTCTTGAATGTGTAGAGTCCTAGAAGACGACCGAGATGTCTCCACGTCTCCAACATCTCTGAAAAAGATGAACCAAGATGGAATCCATGTGGACAAACACTTGTTTACACAACTGGTTGTTTTTCTACCTCCATGTTTCTGTAACTCCTGGAAACTACCACAGCACCTCTACATCTGACTGATGCTCTCTGATAACAATATAAACTAAGAACTACAAGTTCATCATTGTGACAACAAATCTGAGCAGAATTGTGTTAATTATAAATGACTGTTCCGTGTTAAGAATAAAGATGTTAAACTCATGACAGATGTATTTTGTGCACAGGGCAGCGTTGAGTATATTGACATGAATGACCTGTCAGCTGAGCTTGTACATCCTCATGAAGTGTTGAGTGAAAGTGTTGACAGACTCCTGTTCTCCCATCATCCCTCAATCTTCATCCTCCATCCCTCCCACCAGTCTCTGTCCAGAGCCGTTGGATAACACGTAAAGCCTCGACCACAAATAGACAAACACACACACGCCGTCACCATTATACCTCCACCTTGGGAACATGTTGTTTCACAGGGTGTTTTATTGGTGCAATCACTGGCACAGCGGTGACAGAAATGACCCATGATGCACCAGGGCAGGTTGTTGAGCGTGCTCAGAAATAAGACTGTGGTCAGCTGCTGCATGACTGTGGTTGTTTGATGGATTTGCTGAATGTTTATTGAGAGAAACACACAAAGAGTCGAGGTCAGTGGTTCATTTTCTATTTTGGTGGTCAACAAACCGGACGAACAAATAGTTTTCACATTAGAAGATTTGAGTTAAACACAAAAAGAATAAATAAGACAAGGATTAAAAAACAAAAGCAGTGAACTTTAAAACTCTAATCCGCCCAAAACATAGAATCAATCCTTTCTGCTAATTCAGTGTGACAGCATATTCAGTGTTATTAGTCACAATGTTTACTAAAAAAGCCTTTAATGAAACGATAAAAAGGGAGGAAAGTCATCAGCCCGGGCATTTTTCATGGTTTTATAAGTTTGCTTTTGAGACCAGAAATGAATAGTTATTTTTATTTTTTAATTCAAAACAAAACAAAACAAAAAATAAAATAATTTATTGTGTGATCTAAAATTGATTTTAGTCTTCATGCAGTCCTGAGGTGATTTCTTGTCCTTGAATGAAACAGAAAGTAGTCTCCATGGTGCCTACTGCTCCAGGAAGTAGTCTCTGTGGTGACCACTGGTCCAGGTCTGTCTGGTCCAGGTCTCTATGGTTCAAGGATCATTGTGTTCAGCTCTAAATAAATCTGGTTCTTAGATACAGATACAGATTCATAGAGAAATCCAGATGACCAGATACCTTGTGTCAGAAAATCTAAAATGACATCTGAATGTTGTTCCAGAGTCATGTCCATGCTCCGTTTAGACCAACAGACAAAATATAAGAATGCATATTTGCTAATTAGACTCAGTGAATCTGAATATTTTATTTGAATAGTATCATTTAGGTAAAAATTCAGAGTTTTTCTTTCATAGAAATGTCCAATATGTCACAATTCTGTTTGGATAAAACTGAAAAGTTCAGTTGTAGTTTTTGTAGTTCACCAAAAACAATAATCAACTACTCACAAATTAGTTGATACATTAATTAGAAATACAGATTCATTGATTGAAAAAATAACTGTTTGTTGGAGCCAGAAATGTCATACTGAATGTTTTTTAAACCTGAAGCATTCGTGCCTGAAAATGAAAAAGGACATTGACGATGTGAACTAATCTTCACTGTATATTATATTGTTTATTTTTGACACTGTTTTTGCACTGTTATTGGAGTTGGCTTTTAATCTCATTGTACATGTGTGTAGTGACAATAAAGGCATTCTATTCTATTCTAATTGTCACTGTTGTGTCAAACAGACGTTCATGTTAACAGTTCAGCTGAAATCTGAATGATTTCACTCAGGCTGATCAGATACTGTCCATCCAAGGAGAATGATTCCTGGTTTAACTGCAGGACAGCAGCTGGATCTCTGACTGATTTATTGTCGTCCCATTTTTGCTTGACTACGACCTCCTGACTGCTAACTACCTCACTTCCTGCTGCACCTTGGAGGTGTTAGCCAAGGACTGAGCCTTGTTTGGAGGTGAAATTCATCAGGAACACAAGGAGGCTGTCAAGCTACTTTTACCGCTATTAAATCTTCTTCTTCTGGGATATAAAGTGCAGGCAACCACCAGGATGAAGATCCATCGTTTGTGTCCAGGTGAATGAACTCAAATTCACTTCTTCTCTTTCCACTTTTGATTAATTTCTTCCTGTTCGATCGTTTCAGTGTCATTCTCCTCATTCTTCTTCTCGATCCTTCCTTTCTACTTTTTCTTCATGGTCCCCATCTTCTCTTCTTTTCTTCACTCAGTTCTTCCTCACGTTTTCTTTTCTCTTCTTGGTTCACCTCTTCTGTCTGTTCTATTTCACAATCACTGTATTCATCTGTTTCAGCCTTTCTTACTTTGGATTATTCCTCCTCTCCTCTGCTCACTTCCTCCTCTCTTCTGACCTTTATTAAATTTTTACTTAATCATTCAACTTCTCCATGTTGTCCTTCACCTTTCATTTCCTGTTCCTCACCCTCCTCACCCTCCTCACCCTCCTGCCTTGCTGCCTTACCTCGCCCGTTGAAAACAAGTCACAGTGGGTAAAGTCATTAGTGGAGATGGATGTGTTTGGATGTGGATGAGAGGCCGTCTGTTCTGATGACGGCGGGGCCCTCGAGCCAAAACACCAGCGTGACTCATGCCTCCAACTCTCCTTCTGAAAAAACGATAAACGGTCAGGAGCTCAGTGCCTCCTGCAGGAGGAAACAACCTGAAGCAAATGCATTAAAAAAATAAATAAAATGAAAATGAATTACGAAAATGTTGTTTCACACTTGTCAAACAATAAATCCTCTGAGAGAAGTCTGATGTCAGGATGTTAGTCGTGTTGGATAAATATATGTTGATCCAACCAATCAGAGGACAGAGGCACGATTAGAAGCCTGACAGATGAAACAATTGTCAGATAATTCTAGTTGTCTTTAATTTAACTGTTCATTGGAATAGTAAACAGAATAGAAAATATGTTAAAAAAAAAATTCTATGTGTGATTTCAGTTTTAAAATTGTATATAGCAATTTACTGAACAATTTTAGATTTGCATTGTTGTTTATTTCTCAACAAAAACTGTATTTGGAACATTTCAAATCTTTCTATTTTTTTTTAAAAATTATTTTAGGATTATTTTTGTGACCTTTGTTTTATTTAGTTTCAGACATTGTTCAGTCAAAGATAGACTGAAAAACAAAATTTCTGAATTTCTTATCTCAGTTGTTAACTATCTGTTGTATAGGTTATGGTGCTTGTTTCATTGTATAAGTGAAAATGACAAATCACAAAAGGTAAAAATAACCAAGTGATCCTCTAGTAAATCACACAGAAATATCTAAAACTTCCACTAATATAGAATAAATGAAAGTATACTTTAGGATCATGTAAATGAAAATATAAATTTAAAAAAATAAAAAATAAAAAGCAGCAGTAAATAACCATGTATACCTGTTGTATCTTATTTGATCCACAACTTTTCAACATGATTGTACTCTAACACAATGTATAAAGTATGTAAGTAATTCATCAATATTCATCAATATTCATGTTGAAATATCACTAACAACATTAATGATATTCCTGCCTTAACATTTTCTTAATTAGCAAAGATTTAGCTGAAAAAGAAATACATGCTGTATTTGGCAATGGCTGCCAAAAGCTCCTGACTGCAGAGCAGGGATACATCCACCAGGGGGCAGATGACAAGGATCTACAGGTTTTGCAGGTAAGTATTGATTACGTAGAAGTTGTCACAAAACAAAAATATGAGATGAAAATCCTTTTAATTTTCATGTCTTGAAGAAAAGCTGCAGCATCTGGTGTCACCCATGAACACAATAAAAGGATCCATTATTGAGCCACTTGACGGTCCTGTCACGTCTTTCAGGTCAGACTGCTACCATAAAACATGCACTTAGAATTATTCACCATTCAGACCATATGCTGTACGCCATTCCATGATCTCTAAGCAATCTGTTTCTCATCAAATCCCATTAAATCTGAGTAGCCTTTACAACAGTAGCCTCAGAAACATAAAACACTACGACTGGATTCTACACTGCAAGATCAGATGACATATTCACGATCAATGGGCAATTAAAATTGTCATTCTACATGTTCATAGAAAATTCAACTTAAATCCCCAGCAGGTGAAGAGAGGCATGGTTCTCCACTCCCGGTGCTGATGAAAGGACATTTTACTGTAGAGATGTTACAATCAAGGCTGATCCAAGTCCTGATCTGATGCTAAATGTCCTGGAGTTGGTCTCCTGTAGCATCCTAAAGTCTTTCCTTGTCTTCTCCTAGAGTTGGTCTCCTATAGCGTCCTAAAGTGTCTTCCTTGTCTTCTCCTAGAGTTGGTCTCCTGTGTCTTCCTAAAGTCTGTCCTTGTCTTCTCCTAGAGTTGGTCTCCTGTAGCTTCCTAAAGTCTGTCCTTGTCTTCCTTGTCTTCTCCTAGAGTTGGTCTCCTGTAGCGTCCTAAAGTCTGTCCTTGTCTTCCTTGTCTTCTCCTAGAGTGGACTGGATTCAGTCCAATAAATCTTTCAGTCAAAGTTAATGTAGTGTGGAGAGGGTAGCTGGTACCTTGTGTTCTCTACTCCAGAAATGTTCTGGTCATCCAACGCTGCCATAAACTCCCTAACCCTCTCTGGAAGATGTTTCTCCTTGACGCTGTCTCCAGGAAACTTTTCTCTTCTTTTAAACGTTCAGTGTTTGTTGTTGTTGTTTGGGTGCAGCCTTTGACTGAGTGGACTCCATGGATTCTGTTTAGATGATCAACTACTACCACCTCACCACACATCCACATTACACTAGCTACTGACGAACGTCGATGAGATATTTCTGGTTAATTCTAGTTTAACCTGCACACTGAGTATTTTACTCAGCTGAAGTGGTGTTGCAGTAGATCCAAATAATCAATATCTAATTTTAAAGCAACACTCCTTCATTATTCCCACCACAGCCTGCTATTTTCTATTGATCGCTGTAAAACCTGCTTTAGTTTTCATTTGTAGCAGCTGCACAGTCACAGATGTCAGTAATTCTATAATGTTTTAATCGAGAACAAAGACAGAATAAGTGGAATTTAGAAGTTGATTCAAAGCAAAGACACGTTTTCTTTTTCCAGGTTGGTGAACAACTTCTCCTCTGTGGATGATGTCAATGTTTGTGTGAGCTTCAGGTGAAGTGAGGGCTGACCGTACTGTTGCTCCTCCCGGCTCTTCTTCTTCTTCTTTACTGATGTTAAAAGCGACACTGTGTGCGCGCTGACGTCGGTGGGATTAACGGGAGCAGCTGGAGCGTTAATATGAATTGACTCTGACATCTTGCGAAGTCGCCGCTGCCGTCTGGAGGCGAGAGAAGTGGTTCATGCAAAAGGTCTTTGATCCCTGGGGCACAACAGAAAAAGTATAAATAATAAAAGAAAAACTGTTACTGACAGACATGGATGAATGTATACATCACCCCTACATGTGGATTCCCATAAGTCATACATTCATTAAAGAGGACGGACTCCTTGCCGGCAGGTTTTCGTTTGAATTCACACCATCATTTCCCGTCGTGTTTGCTCAGCCACATCATGTTTGACTTCTCTTCACTGTTGCATTTTTAGATTTGTAGCGTGAACCAGATTCCCACCTGGGAGCTGCTCAGTGTAAGTGCTGCTTTCTGTCTGACACAGTGTCCATTTAAAATGAAGCTGCTCTGTCTGCTGTGGGCCCTCAGAGTCTTCAAGGGCGACACAAGAAAAAACAAAGATGCTGAAGAGTTCAATAAGAAGAACAGTGGGAAAAAAAAAAACACATTTCAACTCCTGTAATTGCATTTTTGTCCTCCCATTGTCCTTTCTTCATATAAAATGGATGGATGTAAGGCAAACAAAGCAGTTAAGTCACATTCAGATGTTCACATTAACACCTGTCCTGGGTGATCTGGTGTCAGTCCACATGTGGAGGTTGTCTGGGACACATGTGACCTCCTTCCTTTGGTAGTGTGAACACACAATGAGTCCTGGGTCACATTAAAGACCACCTACTCAACAGGGCTGATCTGAGGAAGAGGAGTTTAACTCATTCATTCAACCACTAGTAGAAATGATCACATGAATCAGTGATGTCTGTTCATTAGTAATGAGAGCCTTTTAAAAGATTCTGGTCTTGGAGCTGAGAGCCAAACTAAACTAGAAACTGATCTGAACTAGAATCAACTCGGGAGATGACTGGATCAAGAAATAAAGAAGCACTTAACATTAGAGCCCGACCGATAAAGGATTTTGAAGGCCGATACCGATACAAATATTTGTTGGTTTTAAAAACCGATATGCCGATATATCGGCCGATATTGTTTTTTTCAGAAACGCGCAACAAAACATTAACTGATTTCCCTAACATTAGTTATTTGTAGTTATTTATGAGTTTTAACTAAAATAATATGATAATGCATCCCTTTACCTGCACTTTTTAAATTCTTTCCATCAAGCTACATCAGACCATTTTCAATCATCAGTTGCTGCCTGCCTTCTAAAACCTACTATTTAGCGATCTTAATCCATTATGTGACTCGTTAATGCTGCGGCTGAACGACAGTCTGCAACGCACACTTGGCGTCATTGGATTTCATACACGTGTAAAAGAAAAGCTGCACAAGCTACGTTTGATACTTTTTCTCTATGTCTAAATGTTCACTCCTCGCAAGTCTAACTTACATTTTACAATGCAGGGACTATACTTAGAGATATGCTGGTTATAAATACAGTAATCATTACAGTACTTTATTTAGGGAGAATAAGTTCGTTGTGGTTTCCAAGCTCATTAATGTTAACGTTAGTCTTCCACTGATAGTGGCATTAGCTAGCTTTGTGGTTAGCTAGTCTATGATGAGCCATAATTTAGCAATGGATAACGTCATACTGCAAATTGTAAAACATACATTTTCAATATAACAGGCCAAGGAGAGATGATACGTCTCATTGCTATAACTGTCACGCTATTAAAGAAATACTTCAGTCACATTGTCAAACGTTAAAAGGACAGTCAGTCAACTACACTGTAACAACGTAACGTAATTAGCTAATTCCGCTTCACTCTCGGCTTATTTAACAGCAGCAAAACTGGACACGATAGTCACGAATTTTGTCATGCTTATTTGGGTTAAGAGAACTGATGGGGATGTTCTTTTAATTGTTATTCAAGCAATGTATGTCTCGTGACCAACTCACCATGAACACACTTCACCGATGATCTTACTCGCGGATAACTGGTTCTCTTTGCCCGACTCTGGCTGGAGTGTTGCCAACAGGGACGGTGTAGAGTGCCCTCTGGTGGACAAACTAAACTATACAACGCCAACACTCATGACATGGTTGAAGGGTGTTTCGTTTTTATTTTATTTTTGAAATATTCATTTATCGGCCATTATAAATGCCGATACCGATAGTTTTGAAAATGCCTAATATCGGCCGATAATATCGGCCTGCCGATATATCGGTCGGGCTCTACTTAACATGTGAGAGACTTTCCAGCTTGTTCCAAAATCTGGATCATGTCCTGACTTAAAGATGGACAGGTGAGATCAGATTGACCAGGACAAATGTTAAACATCTCATCATGTGGTTTATCACTGATGTGTTCACACTGATGTGACACTGGAACTAAGGAACAGATTCTAAACATCTAGCTTCACATGACATGTATGACTAATGTTATTCACCTGTCCATCACCAAATAAAGCCCCGCCCACGCAATCCAATTGATCTTTGCTGGAGCAGCATCAGTTCCCAAAGGAAAGACTCCAGATCAATTTTTCAATGTCATCATGTTAGCTAAAGTGCAAGTTGAAAATGTGTTCCTCGTACAAATGGCCTCTTTAAGACATAAATAAATAAATAAGATGTTTATTCAGCTTTAATTTTAATTTCTGAACTCTTTATACGTACGCATTTTTTATTCACAGGGTGTTTCCTGCACTTTGTTAGACAGCGCTACAGCGGCGCACATCTGGATCTATGAAACATCTCTTTAGTGGAGGAAATACAGCAGCTTCCTGTCACAGTGGAGGCAGACATGTATCAGCGCCATGAAGTCAGGATGGAGGTTGATGACGGGATCCAGGGCAGCTTTTACACACCGCCAGCAGACTGTCCTGCACACTCGTACACTAATACACATCTGGCTGGGACATGATCCAGATCAGCCTCTGTGAGCGCGTCTATACGGTAAGTGTGAAACATGTGAGCGTGTGCTGGAACAACGTGTGAACACCATTCACATGTAGCAGCTTCCTGCTGGGACTGAACCACTAATTAAGACTGATATGCTTCAGGACACCCTTAATGCCAGAGGCAGTATTACAGAAATACAACATGTAAAAATATATAAAAAAAAGGCTGAGCGTACTGAAGAACACCACCACACACTGCAACAGTGAGTTATGTCGGATCACACTGGAGCTAAAACATCAGAGAATACTGACTAAAGCAGCGCTAGGACCAAACAAATGCTAACATTTAGAGAATATTGGGAGAAGCCCGGAGGAAAGTACTCGTGACTTGATCCATGAGTTTCTGAGCTCCATATAATCAGCACTTATTCATGCTCTGCAGTCAGTCGGTAGCTTTTGGCAGCCGTTTCCAAACTGGCTGCCAGTAATGGTTTATTTTCAACAAAAAGGCAAAAAAAAAAAAAAGATCCTGTTTAGGAAAAAGTAAAAGCAAACGAATAGAAATACTTGAAATGTAACTTTTTGCGCTACAATATAGAAAATAGTGGTCAGTAAATTGCCAAATAATTCCTGTTATATCAAATATGATACAAAACAAACATCCTATAAAAAAATACAGTTTCAAATAATAAATGAACACATCTCTGACTATCATTTCATACGTCAGGCTTCACAGGGTTTAATACCTAAATCCAAAATGTGAAGAAACAGCCGGACAGTATCATGACGTCAAAGACAAAGAGAATACGGCATCGGACCAGGGTGATGACACCACTGCACATCGGACCAAAGTCCTGCACTGTGACCCAGTTTCACGTCAATAAAAGACATTTTTAAAAACCCACTCTGTCTTTCTGCCTTCCACTAGAGCGCTGGGTCTTGAGTGTGCGGCCTAATGAGGCTGCAGCCGCTACAGACGCTACCATGGCCGCCTCATTAGACCTGCAGGGTCTCCATTAGCGCTGCTACCGTGGGTATAGCGTGGCTCTTCTCGGTCTGATGTCGGCGTCGCTTGTTTTCTATTTCATCAAGCGCCGTTGATGAAAAATGGATCAGTGATTGCTTTTAATGTCCTCCGCTGAAAGAGTGATCACAGCCTCTGTTTATTTCTTTATAGCTGGTGAGAGTTGATGCAGGCCGAGCTTTCTATTGAGCTCTGAACACAACACACTCATTTATAGTTAGGGATGCGGCGACGTTGCGTGCATGCAACACCGCAGCAGAAACTGGTGCAAAATCCACAAACATTACTCCACCTCTTCAGAGCTAAAGGCCTGACACCCACCCTCCTCAATAAACAGCATTAATTCCACTTAAAACTCTCAGCAAACATAAATCTACTTTCATCCCGGCTGCAGGACTCTTTAGCACGTCTCTGTTGCTGGAAGGTAATGAGGTGAACAAAGCTCCACCTCTTCTCCTGCAGGTTGTCAGGGTCATTAATGAAGACGCCCATGCAAAGAACGCATTAGCACAAGGCTTTGAGACACGATTACAAGGAGAGAGCGGCTTTAGGTAAAGCCTGGTAATTACAAAATCCACCTGGATCACTGGTTAAAGAGATTACCGCCCTCACACACGTTGAAAGGCTTTTAAGCAATTCACAGGTTTTCCACTGAAATTACATTACAGTTTTTTTAAATTGTTGTTTTCCTCCAGTTATTTTAAACAATGTGAGTGACTGATGAAGTCCCTACAGAGGCTTATGTCATATGTCCTGTAGTACTCTTGTCTTCTTTCAGGGCCTATGTCTAGGAGCCAGACAGAAAGTAGAGTGAACAATGTGACCTCCGGGTGTTAAGTATAAAACAGATCTACTCTGTGTACTCTTTGCTTGTTGCTCTCAGTGCTTGTTGCTTTGAGGCCATCTGCAGATGCTGAAATAAGCACAGTTAAAAAACAGTGTTCTGATTTCTTAATTTCCAGCAGGAATTTCCACCACACAAGAGCAGATAAGCCTGCGGTGTCAACACTGCCAACGGCTTCCTGAACCTGTTGACATGACAACAAGCCTTGCCAAGCTCCAGCCACAAACTAAACTGAATATTTAGATACTGTTCTAGAACTGCTGCCTAGAAAAGTGCTGCTTCTACTCCATTAGCTAGGCTTGCTTGACTTCAGTTAAATACACTATATCACCAAAAGTGTTGTCTCATCTGTCTTTGCACACATGTGAACTTAAATGACATCCCATTCTTAATCCATAGGGTTTAATGTGACCCTTTACAGCTAGAACAGCTTCAACTCTTCTGGGAAGACTTTCCACGAGGTTTAGGAGTGTGTTCATGGGAATTTTTGACCATTCTTCCAGAAGAACATTAATGAGGTCAGACACTGATGTTGGACTAGAAGGTCTGGCTCTCAGTCTTCACTCTAATTCATCCTAAAGGTGTTCTATCGGGTTGAGATCAGGACTCTGTGCAGGCCAGTCAAGTTCTTCCACACCAAACTCTCTCATCCATGTCTTTATGGACCTTGCTTTGTGCACTGGGGTTCAGTTATGTTGGAACAGGAAGGGGCCATTCCCAAACTGTCCCCACAAATTTGGGAGCATGGAATCGTCCAGAATCTTTTAGTCTGCTGAAGCATTCATGATGAGTGAGTGAATACGTTTGGTAATATAGTGTATTTTATGAATACAGAATGTACAGAATGTGTAGAATTAATGTCTCATGTAGGGATGTCTCAGTCAAGTTCGTTTAGCCCATGATCAGGTTTCACTGTCATTTACTGTATAGTATCACCGGCTGACTACCTTCATTTACACAGCACACGCATTTAGACACAGGATTCTAGTTCCTCTTTCTTCTGCTTTGATCTTTGGCAGCCAACCACCATTTAAACAGAACAAGAATAAACAGTAGTCTTCTTCCTCCTCCTCTTCTTCTTCTTCTGTTTATATAGAAGCTTTGATGCTCACTACCACCATTAAAACATTAGAAGTTGTTTTGCTTGGCTGAAGCCCGAGCCGATCTAATCATTTTTTTTAAAAAAGCTTGTATGGCCCCGATACCGATCTCCTGATACTGATCTGGGCATCCCTAGTTTGATGTCTAAGTCAGGTTGTAATGTCGTGGATTCTTGTTACAGTTGGCAGGAAAATGAAAAGCAAAGACAAACACTGAGGAGCTGAGTTTCTGTTCCAGACCCTCTGGCGGTGTTATTGATAAGAAATGAATGTCGACGGTTGATTTATACATTTAAACACTCAATGGAGTTTCTCCGATCAGGAGGAGTAGAATGTTTGAACTTGAGGAGTCACGCGGGACCGTCTGACCCGTCTGATGTTTCGTCTCAGGTCCACTTTTCAAATATTAAAACAGACCACATCTACAGATTCCCTCCTCTGCTGAAGCCAGCGCTAAGTGTTTGATTTTTTCTTTCCTGTGCGGATCAACAGCTTGACCAGCCAGCTCTGCAGACTCAGATCCTGAGCAGAATTTTCTCTGTCATAGAGAACAGAAATGTCATCAGTGTGAGACTGACGACTTATGAAACTTGTAAATAAGTTGAGCTCTGACAATGTGGGGAAAAACATCCTGACGGGGGGCTGGAACTCCATCATGATAATATAAAGCTAAATTTGACAATTAGAATAAAGGAAAATTAAAGATCTTCTAAATGTACACGGTGAGTCAAATAAAAATTGCTCATCTGGTGCATAAAAAAAATATTCTAGCTTCCAGGTTAGCTTCCATACCACAATGCACATATCTTTGCACGGTAAAAACAGAAAGAGATGTAATAATTATTGATGCTACACACAGTCAAGGTAGGGGTGGTGAATTAAGTTAATTTAGTAAGGAGATGAGGACAAATGAAGGACAAAAGGTTTTACATTGATGAGCAGGTAAAGTCCAATATCCAGGGTTCAACCAAAGAGGATGACCCAACAGAAGAAAAAACACAATAAAACAAAAGTGAGGAACATGCCACCAGGAGAAACACTTGAATCAACTAATAACCAGAGGCCATGGATAAGGTTGGAGACAGGGCTGTATATATACACACACAAGGACTGATGTGTTAACAAGACACAGGTGAAACCAATAGGGGTGGAGCCAACGATCACACAGGTGGAAAAACACGAATGAAGTGAAACTAACAGAAGGACACAGGGAGACAAGAATCTTTTTAAGGTCAAAAAATCCATTCAGTACCAGGGTTTCAGGAGTAAACCAAGAATACACCGCTTTCATTAACAAATGGTTCCATCCATTCATTACTGGGTAGACTGAAGGATATGAGCTCAAAGATGGCCTTAGTGCTTGATGAACTTCAGAGCTTTCTTTCACATGTTCATTCTTGTTTATTTGTCATAGACAGCTATGGAATAAAGGAGTGTTCATTGTACAATATATGTGTTTAATCTACAACCAGACACCAGAAACCAGCAAGGTCTCACAATACTCACCACAATAAAGTCATCATTCATCAGTCATATCAGATCCACCATTATTAACTCATTATTTTCTCCCTGATCTGACGTCTTGTAAGAAAAGCATCAACCCACACGGAGTCAACAGTGATTCTTCTGATGTATTTCTGCCTCCGACTGTCAAACCACTTTAGGCTTTTTTAAGTGGCTTCTGTCCACAGCTGTGAAGTAAATTCTCTGCAGGGATTATTTCAGTTATTTGGATTCTGATTATGTTCCCAAAGAAAAAGTTGAAAACCAATACAAACCAATGAAAGGAAAGCAAATGGATTAAAAAACTAAAGTGGAGCAATGGTGACAAAATAAAGGGACATAAAAACACAAAGAAATTTGATACTGGAAATAAAATAATTCTTTGTAGATGTTTGTCTACTATTCCTGAACACGCTGGTACTTGAATCAAATTTGGGGTAAAGCTGTGGAGAGTGCTCAACGGGAAGCTGCAGGACAGATGGCGAGTGATGTTCAAATTCAACAGCTTTTGTGTTCTGGCCACCAGCTCTCACACATTTTTTTTATGCTATTTGAGTCGTCCTCCCATTCACATCAGAGTGAATCTGACTTAAATGTGAAAGGTTACAAAAATAGATTTAATGAAGTTTATTTGTTCCAGTTATGGGGCAGAGGAAGTGTCTTGATGAGCATCTGTCTGCTCTGATAGCATTAGCATTGGCAAACCTGATAAAAAAAAAAAGAAAAAAAAAGAAACAGTAACATCAGGACAACACTGACTCCTCTTCAGTGGCAGTAAACGCAACACATGGTCCTGCTGATAACAGAGCTATATTCAGAATTTAACAGGATACTTAGACCTGACAAACAGCAGTGTTAGACATGATATAAAGCAGAGTTACGACTCTGGTCTGATACAACACAGCTACTCACACAGTCACTCCCTCAAACGGCTATAAATGTTGCTCTGGTGGCTCAAAGTAAAATAAATCATCTTTTATAAAGGCATCTGGACTTGTAGAGTTTTTTGAGAAGATGTTTCACCACTCATCTGAGTTCAGAACTGAAGAAGCTACTCAGATGAGTGGTGATACATCTTCTCAAAAAACTCTACAAGTCCAGTTGTCTTTTTCTTTCCTTTTTTTTTTTTTCTTTAAATGCTTTTTGGACATACCATGACCTTGATGACTGAGAACCTTCACAGACTTCTTGAATAAACCTACATTATGGTACTAAACCAGTTCTAGAGATTATTTCATTATCATCAAGCCATCCACTCTTTAGCCTTAGCTGTACTCACGTTCCACCTCTTAGACCAGTGTTGAATCAGCTGGGAGTTAGACGGCGTCAGACAAAGATGGAGATGGATGAGACGCCACACTGAGCGTCAGAACCAGGTTGAAGGTCTGTGTAGAGTGAATCTGCACACAGCTGACCAGTAAATGGTTTTAGTGCTGTGATCAGAGAACAATGCCAAGTAGACTGGTTGTGAGAGTATAAACCAATCTTCTGGTCTTTAGGTGGAGTCAGGTACCACCAAGATGGAGGAGGGTTCATCCATCATAGTGCTCCCTGAAGATCATCATTTTAAAATTTAATTACCAGTAAATAGCGATTCATTTATGTCTTTTTTCTCAAGCTTTCCCAGGTGCGGGGGAATTAACAAACCTGTATACTTTTAGTACTTTTATTGATGATACCTGCTCCTGTACATTCTATTACATCAGACAGTATAAATGAGTGTAGTTTGCACCAAAATAGTGAATGCAATGAGGTAATATTAAACACGAAATTTTGTTAAAACAGAAGGAAATTATTCAAAAAATGATGGACTTGTAGGGTTTCCTGAATCTACCATGACCTCTTAAAGTAAGCCTGAGAGCAATATGTGGTCACAGCTTGTAATGTAAAATATAAGTATTACAAAGAAGAAATGTTAAGAATGCAACACAAGGATAAAGGTTTCTGACAGAGCGTTAAATTGCTGGATGGGACAGTGTGGAGATTTTTTATTCTACTCACAGCTTCAGTAATAGTGTGTGTGCATGAAGAGAAACACACACACATCTTTCACAGTCTGGTAAAAACATGTCCGATGGACCTGAGGGAGTTCATGCTGCTGGTCACTGCAGGAACAGCCAGACAAAGTGATGTATTTCCCGCCTGAGCTGGACCTCTGAGGATTCTTCAGCTCGGCGCAGGCTGGTGTGACATGCTGGACTCAGAAAGCATTTCTCCACCAACAGAGAGGATCTTAAAACGATGAAGACGGACACACATAAAAAAAAAAAAAACATGTATGGAAGTGAAACTGCAGGAGAAGATTTGGTCACTGCAATTTATTTGCTGTATTCACTGGATGATGAGTTCAGATTTTTCATTTTATTCTAACTTTATTGAAGTTTGACACATGAATTTGCGTCACTGACCGACAGAGCTCCATACTGGCTACAGCAGTAGATCGACAGCTTTTGCTTTTTTAAGGGATTATAGATGTCTTGTTTGTAGCATCCGCTTTAAACCCTGCACTGCTGGAGTTTAAACTGCTATATAAAGAAGATATGGATTGGCCTCTTAGCGAGCTACATCGCTCACAGGACTATTGAGCCCTTCCATCGCTAGGATGTGCTTGACTGCTCAGACATTTCACCAATTAGTTCAGGAAGCAGTAGTATGTCTCTAAGCTGCTTTCTAGCCAGACCACAGGTTTTATTTACCCAACTGTGCATAAAAGGATCTTTAAATCTGTGTGTATAGTCACTGACAATGTGCACAGTAAAGTGGGAAAACATATCCGTGCTCTTGCACACAGTCAGTTTGTAGTTTCTGATTGTGCAGAAATGCTGATACAAATGTGCGACGCACAAGGTAATTTTAAATCCTCCTCCTTACATACAAGGCCCTTAAAGGCCTAGCTCCATTGTGTCTCTCCATAAGACACACACACAAACACACTCTCCAGGTCCTGAGTGTCAATTCTCATATTGACAAATCCTGAAGCCTCCTGCTGTACAAACAGACTCCTCCAGTCTTTGTTGTTAAGTAACCAAGAGGTCAAGAACAATCTCCCAGGAGCTGCTCGGCTGATTGGTTTCTCCTCCGCTGCACTTTCAGCGGCTGTCAAAAGAGGTCCCGAGCAAATGAATCAGTCCAAAGCTTCCTCTGAGGACTCTGGAGTAGACAGAGAGCTGATTAGAGAGCAGCCAGCGTCACTGTTCTTTTCTGGGAGGGTCACGTTAACGCTCACTAATACAAACTCAGAAGATGAAAAGTTACTGTAATGAAGAGAACTTGAAATACCCCCAAACCATCCGGATCTATCTATATTTCATTGTGACTTTTTTTGTGTGCATTATCATTCATTAACACTTCACACATCTTCCTCTAGAGACACAGATGCAGCTTTCTCCACATAGACAATCAGTGCTAGGATGAGACCAGCTGCTTTTACAGTTTCTTCTCCTCCTGAATTCTTTTACTGAGGCCCGTTTGTGAATTTCAGATCGGAGCCGCTGGCGGCGGCATCGACCTCGGCGAGCGCAGCGGCGTCGCGCTGAGACTTGACGCGAATGAGAAAATGAGTCGGGCCAGTTTGAGGAGTCGCCCGCTGAGCCGAGCGCACAGATTGACCTCAATCTGAGTGAAATGGGGAGAAGATTGATGCGAAAGGGCTGGGCGGAGATGAGCCGGTTGAAAATGATGACCACTGTTTAAAACACACAACAGACACCGGTATGAGACAGAGAAACAGCTCATATGGAGGCCATGTTCAGGTCTGACAGACCAAATGTGTTTGCTGCAGCCAGTGCTGGTCTTTAGTGTCATTTTCTTAAAGAGAAACAATATTACCAGGCTTTTGCTTTCAAGATTGTAGCTGCAAGGTCGTGTGGCAATCTGAAAATGTGCGAGAGTGTGGGAAGAGGACTCTCTCAGTCAGTGCTGATGGGACACAAACACATTAATGGACTCAAATTAGCCACCGTCGGCTGCAAACCTGGACTCTCACGGTTCTAATGGAGCCTTTCCACCAGACCTTTTGTCCAAAATAATGTCACCTCCAGTTACAGGCAGACAAAAGCTGGACGTCGACCAAGGACACAACCTCCCTGTGCTCAGGCTGGTTCACAATGTGCATCCAGATAAAAAGATGACAAAGAAATAAATGTCATGTGGAACAGATGTCATTCTGTGAAGGATAAAGACATCTGTCAGAGCGCTTACAATGGCCCTGTCATTTTCAAGCTCGTACGCTTTCAAATGTTCGGATTCACGAAAGCTAATACCTGCAGAGTGGCTTATTTTAATTATTTATGTTGTAAGGAACAAATACAGAAAGACAACTGCAGAAGAACAACAGTCAGAAAATGAAAGCAGTCCTGCAGCAGCCGTCTGCAGGAAACAATGAAAGAAATAATGGAAACCAAGCTAAAACATATCTAACTGTGGGGATGTTCTGTGTGTGGTGGGCCGTTCAATGGCTAAATTAACAGCTGGCTAACATTGATAGTAATACCATCATCAACCACAAGATGGCAACCATTTATCAGTCCGGCTACTTTAAAACAAATACTAAAAATACTAAAAAACAAACAGACTCCTCACAATCATCTTTAGTCCATCACATATGTTTTGTTTCAGCTGCAGCAGATACAGAATAAAGAGCAGTGGCATCAAGACTGATAGTGAACTCAGATATTTCAATATTCAACCATGAACTCACTTCTTCCAGAATGATCAGTTATTGAAACAGACTCATATGTTCAGGCCAGCAGAGTGGATGATATGTTGAGACACATGGAAAGCCTACAACAGTCACTGACAGCGAGCCAAACACTTCCTCCCTTTGGCGTCACCCCATCACCCCAGTGGAGAAACCACCGCTGGAACTCCAGTATGTAAGTAATGACTGGTTGATGTTATGGTTGGACTCCAGGCCACTTGGTGGTTATGATACTTGGTGTTTTTGAAGGAAAAAAACTCAAACCACCATCAGATAAAACGCTGTTCCACACCAAGCCTGCCCCCCACCTTCAGGTGCTGCCATTAAAACAGGCTTCATCCTTATTTTGTGTTTACTCACTCACTATAAGGCAACACCATAAGCTAAACTTTACAAAAACAACATGGCCTACTGTCACTTGCATCTGACATACCTACAGATCTACATACAGTTACATATCTCAAGCCTTGATGTGAGACACCAGACGAGCAATGATTAACTGTTTAGCATTTTAAAGATAAATTACTCAAACATGCTGTAAGACAGTCCCAGGTATCTACAAACAATGAACAAAGGTACCTTTGTTCCTTTTCCTTGATGTATAATGGATGAAGCTGGCAGGTGGTCAGCACTGAAACCCAAACAGCAGGGCGGACCAGATGACAACAAACCCACATCTGGAGTATACAGTGCAGCTCGGAAACACTGCAATTTGTGCGTCATTTGTACAAATATTGTTAAGTGTTGTTTAAATATTGCAAAGAAACAGATAACGCTTCAGTGAAGAGGTCCGTGGTGGAAATAAACCGAGCCAGCTGGAGGTTTACCAAGTCTCTCTGCCTCTGGGACACAGACAGTCTGTTCATTTATTTACAACTATGTATTTTGTTTCCCTTGAATACTGAACACTGCGCATGGAGGGAATGGCAATAAAGTAAAAGATAATACTTTGGATCCCAACACAATATGGATTCTAGGCTGGGAGGTCCAAGATGAAATGTTCTGACCTGAGTGTCTGGACCCGGTCCGTTCCACTCAGCAGGTGTTTATAGAATCATATAATGTGAGAACTGTTTAGAGATCATCCACAGAACTGTTTGCTCCTTCAGCTCTTTCTGCAATATTTGTTTGCAAATTGTATAAACCTCTTTTTAATTATTACTTCCATACAGTGCTAATGGTGTAAACATCACACAATCATAGATAATGGTTTGAACGTAGATGACCATTCAATGTGGTAAACATGAGTCTTTACAGGGCGTTAAAAAGCCCTTTTGAAAAAAGAAAAATAATTAAATTTGATATTTTACTGAAATGATATTCAGGGAGAAAAGAGAAGATCATTTTTATTGTGTTCATGTTAAGAATAATGGTGTGTTCAGATTACCTGGGAAAGAGCTTCTATGGCGACCTCACACAAGGCCATTGTTTCTGAGCCAGGAGTGTTTATCCCTCAGGACGGTTCAGGAATGTTTACATTTAATGAATCATCCTTTTACTAAACATTTTATCAACAACCTGAAATTTGTTAAGAAAAAATAAGCTTCCATCTGCTGTTTAGTCAGTGTCCTGCAATGACCACAACTCTGACTAACAGTGCGGCCCCTAGAGGACATATTAGGAATAGCAGTTACTCTTATAGCTAAAGCTAAAAGAGCTGGTGACCTGTCCAGGACAATTACAGAAAATAAATAAATAAAAGTTATTTTGATTGAAAATTTTCAGTAAATGTCATTTTTGCACTTTCCAAGTTTCATCCCACGGGCCAGGCTGGACCTTCTGGTGGGCCAGTTTTGGCCCGCAGCCATATATTTGACAGCCCTGGCCTAGATGCTGGGTCAAACTGAACATGCTGGTAATAAACAGGAATAGTGACCACACTCTCTGCTGATGCTCCACTTTCTGTTTGATTAGTTGCTGATTTTCTGAAATCCAACTGCAAAATTATGACAGATCACTGTTCACAGCGTTTAGGGAGTGTCACAACTTTGTCTTATTTGTTCTCTGATCAGTTACACATGTATACATTATGCAATAATATATATTTAACTGCTGGACGATAGCATGCTCACACTGACTAATTAGTAATGACCAAAATATAATAGAAATGTTGATTATAAACTGACATTTTTAAAACTCACCCAGTGACAAGGATTATGTTTCATTCAGATGAAAAGACGATCCTGCAGACTCTATTTCCTGACGGTCTGCTCTGTATATGTTGAGATGTTCAATCTTGACCAAAGTTGTGGACATTTCTAAGTCCACACTGCTCGTGACACCAAACAGACGCAGCACTCAAGATCTTGAGTTAAACCAATTACCCAGTGTTAGAGTTTAATTTGTGTACTTGTATACTGATTAACAATGTGCAACACAACTGTGGAATCCAAAAGAATGATTTCATTTAATAAGGCGATCATTTTCTTATAAATGCTTCAGAGTAATCCACATCCTACTTCCTGCTGCTGACCACCGTCTCTAAATGGAGGAGAACTAATTTCCCTCGAGACCAATAAAAATCTATTAAAAACTTTTCTAATCTAATCAGAAGGCTCTTAGTCTTGGATCATTAACTGGATCCTCCATCATAAAGAAATTACACCTCTATTCATTAGAGTCACTTTACTCTTGGTGGAAGCAAACTGCATCGACAGGATTCATAGAAATATACTGCTTTGTGACTTTGGCCTTTAATTGCCCTGGGTTTTGACTTTCAGGTCACATTCATAAGGCGTCAGGACAGAGAACAAAAAGGGCAGAAGAAGAAACAGCAGCTGTATTAAAGTGTGCGTCCATTTACCTGGTGACCTGTTGAGTTTCACTGCTACGTTGAATTAAAGAAGAGCTCAGAGCTAGGAGGAGCTAGAACCAGTGCCTGGGGGTGTTTGGACTGTACTCAGATGGTCAGATGGTTCAGAGGTTGATGACATTTCACCACAACACAGACTGATGATCACCTCTGGCCTTTTCTCAGTCATGTTGATCAGGAGGAACACTCACAGCTAAAGTGTTGCTGCTAAGAAAGACAAAACTAGTTATAAAGTTATATTGATTCTTTCAGGGATTCTTTGCATAAATATCACATACATAAATGCAGCATAAGAACAAATTCATGTTTTAAATGTTAGCTTACCTTTACTTATGTTGTTTATTGTTGTTATTTTTTAAGTATTGCATACGGAAATTCTAATCTCAGAGTGCATCAATGCTATATCAGCACCACATGCATTGTTAGCATGTTGTCACTGTTCATGCAGCCCCCCCCCCCCGTGGGAAGATGAAGTGTTGCAACCATACAGTCAATGACGGCAACACTTGTTGCTCATGAGGCGTTGACCACCTGGGGATATTGTTCCGGAGAAAGGGCCAAAAGAGGACCAGTGACGAGCGGTTTTAATGTGATGTGTAATTACAGGAGACATAGAGAAATAATCTCTGCAGGAAATCTGTACTGTACCAAGGAAACCGACTCAATCAGAGCAACCAAACTAAATATTACATTGTTGTTGTTTTTTTTTTTGTCAAATCTCAAATATAGACAGTATATAAAAAGGATGGTGAGTCAGTCCATCGGTTTCCATCATCTTGAATGAATCACCTCACATCCTTTTGTATTTTATTATGTTCAATGACCCATTTTCCTTGTGTCCCTGTATGCTGTCTCTCTTTGCTCCTCGTAATAATCTTCAGAGCCTCAGGTTTGTCTGTAAACTACGGTGTAAACTTTTCCAAACTGAAAACTGGCTGCAGGTTTGAATCTATGCGACCCTGCTGGGGGCTTGACTCACAATCAGAAAGCAAATTGCTGCTAAAGGCAAACGGTTTCCTGGCAGACTGGAGCAGCCCTCGCTGGTACCTGAACCTTTTTTTTTTTTTTTTTTTTGTCTGTGTTTTTGGATCATGATCTTTTCTAAGAATTTCCAGCCACCAAACAAGATAAATGAGAATCTAACCTGAAGTTAGAAACAAACAAACAGCATCTGAGCTGCTTTCTGGAGGGGGAAAAAAAAAACACAAGAGGAGCATAAGACTGGGAGCGTAAACACACCTGATCATGACTCACCGCCGGCCAGCGTTGATAGGAAACTTTCAGCAAAATAAATAAGTGGCAGCTTCCTACTGGAGGACAGTTTTTCTGCTCAGAGAGCTTCTGTGAGCATCTGAATCTGAGCTTTTACTTCCCCTCTTCTCTTGGAGGTAAATAACAGCAGTAAGTGTAACTTTTAAAGCCTTTCCCAACCGTCTGGATTAGGAGCCGTTGAGGCTGTTGCCCGCTGATAGAGTCGCGACCCACTTTCCCAAATTGCTACTCTGGTGCTATCTTCTGGGTTTTGAAAAGATCTGCAGGCGTTCCTCTTCCAAGAAGACAGTGCCGTGGAAACTCTTCAGCTTCGATTCTAATAAGAAACAAAAAGATATCTGATGCATTCAGTGTCTTTTATGGTGAGAGGCTCAGAGCCTGCTGTGTCTTCGGCTGGTTCACAGCATCAGCAGTACTTACAGGTTTATCTAAACAAGGTGAAGGTCAAAGTTCAACAGTAACACACACAGTGACAGCAACATCCACACAAGCTGCACCATTTCTCAGGAGGACAAAGAGAACATAGTTTGTTTTATCTGCAGAAATGTGATGCAGGTGAAGCTTTGATTCCAGAGCTTACACCGAGAATGTCTCATCACGGAAACACTAAGAAGCTGAAATCATTTGTGGTTTTAAAGGAACGCTTAATAGATTATAAATTTGTTGGTATGTGATTTGAATAATTTGTATAACAGGGACGTCCTCATAATGTGTGTGGAGTCTCTGTAAATCTGATTTCCTCCAAATGACTTGATCACATCCTGATTCTAGAGTGTTCTCTGTAAATTGGAGATATCTCAGCAGACAGACTGAGATGAGACTCATTTACTCCTCTTCATCATCTTGTTCTCACACAACCTGTATCAGAGAACAACCTTAAAGATGTCAAGCCTTGAGCGATCTGTGGGTCAGAGGTTGAAGGATGGAGGACAACATCAGAATTAGCTGAATGTAAGGGTCCTGACCTTCAGACTGACCTGGGGCATCATTACTGTTATCACATGCCTCTTCATGATGATAGATGCCTGAGTGGTGATGCAGGGAGAGCCTCTATTCAGACAAGAATAGAAAAGCAACCCTTCACCTCTGAAGTCACTGACCTGATTATAGTCTGGGGAGTTGTTCAAATGAGCAGTGACTGTTTGCCTCTGCACAATCTAAATAGAAAACATGAGATTCTGAACTCTGTCCTTCTCTGGCAGGACCTTTGCTTCATAGATGGTTTCAAACTGAGACACTTTTTCATTTAAAATATATTTTATGACTTTGGCTGAAGGCTCACATTCATAAACTCCATGTCTCTACCTATTACACATGAGTAGACACATTCCACACTCTACATGTGTGTTTTCAGGTTCAGTTTCTGTCTGAGTGATTCGGTTCATGTTCTAAACTTATACAACTTATTCACTTTGAGTTTTGACCTGTGTGTCTGCAGAGTTACACGGTCTAAATGGAAGCTAAAACAAGGCCAGCTGGATTAGAAGATGTCCTCCAAGTGTTCTTGTGCTCTAAATGACTGGTGGGGAGTTTAGGTTTTTATCAAGAACATCTGTGGGCGGTGTCCACCTGAAAGTGGCCTGTTAACGACCTGATACTCACCTGTAGTTATAGTTTTGATCTTCTTTTCCTTTCTCCAATTAATAGCACTCCAATGATGTCATGGTTTGGTTTCTGTGTTCACGTTTTGAGTTTTGTTCATGTTTCTTGTCTCCCCGTTTCCTGTTTTACTTTGAGTTTTTGATTTCCTGTTTTACTCCTTGTGTTTCTCTGTTGATTAGATCATTGGTTTCACCTTGTGTCTCTTGATTTCTGTCACCTGTGTCTCGTCACCCCTTGGTTCCTTGTGTATGCTTATATAGCCCTGGCTTCCCCTTTGTTCCTGTCGCGTCATTCCCAATGGTTTTTTACTCTGTGTCCCCATGGTTTGTTACCCTGTGTGTCTCCTTGTTTCTAGTGTTTTTTGCTTGAGTCTCTTGTCTCCTTTAGTTTGTCTTTTCAGAGTTTTTGATTTTAGTTTGCCGGAGTTCCTGCCTTTTTCTGCAGCGCCTTTTGTTTCCTTTTTATTTTATTAAACTCCATTCTTGCTCACTCCTGCCTCGCCGCTTTTTGTCCTGCATTTGGGTCCTACCTCCCCCCTTGGATAAACCGTAACAGAATGACGCGACCACAAATGGACCCAGCAGACTTTATTTCTTTAGATGAGGAGGAGAAGACTGAATTTATTTTTTGCAACTGGGAGCAAATCAGGCACCACAGACTTTGGCTCAGGCCTGAGTTCCAGCCTCTTTTCGAGGGAACTCGCTTGGCCATGAGGGCCCCGACAGGCAGGATGGGTCCACGTGGACGCCATGGAGGGAGGTCTGCTGGCCGGCAGCCTCTGGAATCCCGTCCTGCCAGCCACGTGGTAGAGTCTCCCCGGCCTGCTGGCCACCGGCCAGCTAGCTCCCAGCGAGCCGTTCCTGCTCCTGCTCCCGTACCGGCCTCGAGGGTTGGCCCATGCCCCGCTCCTGCTCCCGTACCGGCCTCGAGGGTCGGCTCATGCCCCGCTCCTGCTCCCGTACCGGCCTCGAGGGTCGGCTCATGCCCCGCTCCTGCTCCCGTACCGGCCTCGAGGGTCGGCTCATGCCCCGCTCCTGCTCCCGTACCGGCCTCGAGGGTCGGCTCATGCCCCGCTCCTGCTCCCGTACCGGCCCCGAGAATCGGCTCATGCCTCGCTTCAGCTCCGGCTCCGAGGGTCGGCTCATGTCCTGCTCCAGCGCTGCTTCCTGTCCCTGTACCGGCTCCGAGGATCCGCTCATGTCCTGCTCCAGCGCTGCTTCCTGTCCCTGTACCGGCTCCGAGGATCCGCTCATGTCCTGCTCCAGCGCTGCTTCCGGTCCCTGTACCGGCTCCGAGGATCCGCTCATGTCCTGCTCCAGCGCTGCTTCCGGTCCCTGTACCGGCTCCGAGGATCCGCTCATGTCCTGCTCCAGCGCTGCTTCCGGTCCCTGTACCGGCTCCGAGGATCCGCTCATGTCCTGCTCCAGCGCTGCTTCCTGTCCCTGTTCCGGCTCCCAGGTCGGACTCTCCTGTGTCTCCTGCCCCGGCTCCTAGGTCGGTCTCTCCTGTGTCTCCTGCTCCGGCTCCCAGGTCGGACTCCGCAGCGGTTCCTGCTCCGGCTCCCAGGTCGGACTCCGCAGCGGTTCCTGCTCCGGCTCCCAGGTCGGCTCCAAGGGTCACGTCAGCTCCAAGGGTCGCTCCGGCTCCTGTTCCGGCTCCCAGGTCGGACTCTCCTGTGTCTCCTGTGTCTCCTGTTCCGGCTCCCAGGTCGGACTCTCCTGTGGCTCCGGTCCCGGCTCCGAGGGTCGCTTCAGCTCCGGCTCCGGTCCCGGCTCCGAGGGTCGCTTCAGCTCCGGCTCCGGTCCCGGCTCCGAGGGTCGCTTCAGCTTCGGCTCCGGTCCCGGCTCCGAGGGTCGCTTCAGCTCCGGCTCCGGTCCCGGCTCCGAGGGTCGCCTCTTCCCTGGTACCCGTCCCGGCTCCGAGGGTCGCTTCAGCTCCGGCTCCGGTCCCGGCTCCGAGGGTCGCCTCTTCCCTGGTACCCGTCCCGGCTCCGAGGGTCGCTTCAGCTCCGGCTCCGGTCCCGGCTCCGAGGGTCGCCTCTTCCCTGGTTCCCGTCCCGGCTCCGAGGGTCGCCTCTTCTCTAGTTCCTGTTCCGGCTCCGAGGGTCACCTCTTCTCTGGTTCCCGTTCCGGCTCCGAGGGTCGCCTCATCTCTGGTTCTCGAGGTGGCTCGGACCCCGGCTTCTGCTCCCGTTCCCGAGGTGGATCCTGGACCGGCTCCTGCCCCTGTTCCTGTGCTGGATCCTGATCCCGTTCCTGAGCTGGATCCTGATCCTGATCCCTTGCTGGATCCTGCTTCTGTTCTTGTGCTGGATCCTGTTCCCGTTCCCGCTCTCGTTCCTGTGCTGGATCCTGCTTCTGTTCCTGTGCTGGATCCTGCTTCTGTTCCTGTGCTGGATCCTGCTTATGTTCCTGTGCTGGATCCTGATCCTGTTCCTGTGCTGGATCCTGATCCTGCTCCTGCTCCTGTTCCCGAGGCGGGTCGGAATCCTGCTCCTGTTCCTGTGCCCGAGGTGGGTCCGACTCCTGCTCCTGTTCCTGTGCCCGAGGTGGGTCCGACTCCTGCTCCTGTTCCTGTGCCCGAGGTGGGTCCGACTACGACTCCTGCTCCTGAGGTGGGTTGGAATCCGGCTTCTGTTCCTGCTCCTGTTGCCAAGGTGGGTCCGGTCTTTGCCATGTCTGGCCGGCCTCCCGGTCGGCCCCCTGAACTCTCTGCCGTGTCTGGCCGGCCTCCCGGTCGGCCCCCTGAACTCTCTGCCCTGTCGGCCCGGCCCCCCGGTCAGCCCCCTGAACTCTCTGCCCTGTCGGCCCGGCCCCCCGGTCGGCCCCCTGAACTCTCTGCCCTGTCGGCCCGGCCTCCCGGCCGCCCCCCAGAACTCTCGCCCTGTCGGCCCGGCTTCCCTGGTTCCCGCCTTCCGCGCCCCCTCCACCCTCCCTGTTGAGTTTTTGACTGTGCTTTAGGATTTTGGTTTTTTTGGGACGTCTGGAATCCGTCCCTTGAGGAGGGGGTACTGTCATGGTTTGGTTTCTGTGTTCACGTTTTGAGTTTTGTTCATGTTTCTTGTCTCCCCGTTTCCTGTTTTACTTTGAGTTTTTGATTTCCTGTTTTACTCCTTGTGTTTCTCTGTTGATTAGATCATTGGTTTCACCTTGTGTCTCTTGATTTCTGTCACCTGTGTCTCGTCACCCCTTGGTTCCTTGTGTATGCTTATATAGCCCTGGCTTCCCCTTTGTTCCTGTCGCGTCATTCCCAATGGTTTTTTACTCTGTGTCCCCATGGTTTGTTACCCTGTGTGTCTCCTTGTTTCTAGTGTTTTTTGCTTGAGTCTCTTGTCTCCTTTAGTTTGTCTTTTCAGAGTTTTTGATTTTAGTTTGCCGGAGTTCCTGCCTTTTTCTGCAGCGCCTTTTGTTTCCTTTTTATTTTATTAAACTCCATTCTTGCTCACTCCTGCCTCGCCGCTTTTTGTCCTGCGTTTGGGTCCTACCTCCCCCCTTGGATAAACCGTAACAAATGATACATTAACATCCAGCTCTTTGGGCCAGGACTCAGTTGTCCACCTACATCTGAAGGACAGAGACTCCTCCTTTGAAGACGTTTTATCCAGAGAAGAGAGATGGTCTGAAAGAGGAGTAAAAGAAGACATCTATGTCAAAGTGGAAAAGCCTTCTCTGAATCTGCCATCAACAGTCTGAACATCTGTCCCCAACAAGTTTCATTCACACCTTCAGACTGGAGACTCTGGACATTAATTGTTTATCAGAGTACAGTTCACTGGAGGCAGGATGAAAGAGATGAGAACCTTCATAGACATATTACTCCCTGGTGTATTTCTTTAATTCTCATTTTAAACTACCGAATGCTTTACTGTACCTATGCACTATATAATATCAAGGAATTGCACATAAACATTACATTTTGCATGTCACTGTGTCATGTTTCACTTCATGGCTTCAAACGACGCGTTAAATGGTTTGGAGCTCCATCGAGATCACAAAGTGTGAAATAACACGTCAAAGACACAAAATGTGTTTCTTTAGGTTCATTCTGTATAAACATAAAACCCTTAAAGCATCAGGAAAATACATCAGGAAAATCATCATGAACATTTGTGAATGATGTCTGTGTGTTGAAACACAGAGGTCTGAAAATATGCAGAGGACGGATGCATCACACTCATTCAAAGGGTTAAGAACCTTTATAAACAGCGATGCTGGTTTGAGGCTGTGGACTGCAGCAGCTGAATGTCTCTGTAGATTATTGTGGAAGCAGCGACCCGTAAGTAACCTTAACCTTCTCCTCCTGTACGTCAACACAACATTTCAGCTAAGAGACGATGCTCTGACCTGCTGAAGGTCTCTGGACCATCAGAGAATGTCTCCACATCGTCGTGGAACTCAGCTGGGAATTATGCTCGATGCAGGTTCACTGATGTGCAGTAAAAGCATCGCCAGTCTACGTTTGATTATCCTGTTGGCAGGCGGTAACAGAAAAGAAACTGGAGTTAGTTCAGATCAAACAGCTTGTCCTCTGTCAGTTGAGTGATGTGATGCTGCCATCAGCAGGACGACGACATTCGTCTGCGTCTGATTTATGATCTGAGGTTAGGTTTAGACCTGACAGGTAAAAGAAAAACAACGTTTAAAGAAAAACAAAAACCCTGTGTCCAAAAAAACATGTCAGTTTTTTGGACACAGTCAGCCATCAATAAACCTTTAATATCACTCAGTTAATTCAAGCTTCAGCCACATCTGGATCCACATTACAGCAGGAACCACGACTCATGTCGCCGATTAAAACGTCTTCAACACAACTACATAAGAATTAGAAATACTAAATACACTAAAAAGAAAATGTGAAACTGAGATCAAAATTTTGGGAAAAAATATTAAATTAGACCTGTCCAGGGTGTACCCCTGCCTCTCGCCCGATGACAGCTGGGATAGGCTCCAGCAGACCCCCACAACCCTTAACAGGGATAAGCGGGTACAGAAGATGAATGAATGAATGAATATTAAATTAAGAAAACTTGAAGTCAAAAAATATATAAATATATTTAACAATACATTCATATAATATAGATTTAAAAAATGAACTAAAACAGTTAAATAATTAATTAGCATTTAATTCATTTCATTAAAAAAAAATCACAGTAAAATAGTTTTAAACTACTTACATTATTTTAACATCTGGGTTCTCCTCTTGTCTCTGTGGGACGCCTGTCTGGTCCTCTCAGCTCCAGATGTGAGCAGACCTTGCTCCTCACCCACAGAGGCCTGTGCATCACACGGCTGCAGCCTGAAGCAGCACAGCAACAATAATCCAGTCAGCTATCGATAAACCTTTAATATGATCCTGCTAAATGTCAAGTCTCCCGACAGATGACATGCATTCCTGTGATTAGATGTAATTTAGAGTCGTGTTTAATTAGAGCTCCGTGTTCCTTTGATCATCCCACCCTTTTAATTACTGGGACGGTCGCTGTCGTGAGCTTTAATACCGACACGTGTTTTCACTGAAGGTAATTCATTCATTACGATGTGGTCTGTCCTCAGTCCTCTCATCAGGTGGATCCAGTGTTGTACAGGGTCAGTAATATGAGAGGGCCCATGATTCGTCCTCACAAACCTGAAGTTTTTGTAGAAATAAATGTCTGTAAAATCCACATTGACTAATTTGACCCAATACTGAAAGAATTGTAATGTTTATATGTTCAATTTACCCAGGACTGAAACACTGGAGATGTCAATAAATGCTAACTTGTAACATTTTCTTTAGTTTGTCCTCAATCCATAGATTGTAGAAAAAAAAGTGGACGCCATGACATCTCCTCTAAGGTGAAGCCAAAGCATGTGGAGCTCCCCCTGGTGGCTGGCTGCAGGATAGTATATCATTGTAGCTGTTAACTAAGTAAAAAAAATAAATCTAAACAAGAACTAACTCATGAAATTATAGAATATGAGTACATATGAGTACGATCATGTTAATGTAGTTGTATTTCCTCAATAATGAGCGGTGTCTTTGAATTCCTTTATTAGCAGAGAGAAGCGTCAAGTGTTCTAGTTATACTCTAAGTTTTGTGCAGGTCTCTAAAAATACCTAAATACCTGTAAGCAAGGAGATCAATAAATAACAATTTAATGTGTGTGCTCAAGTCATGACGCACCGACTAAAGACAGCAGAGTTCATGGTTCTGAAACATCGGTAGAGATACATTAGAGACGCACAGGTGTTTATTTGAATACAAAAAAACTGAGATCAGATCTCAAGTGATGGCAGGCGACGAATGTGAGACACAAACCTCACTGAGACACATGGGGTGCAATTTAAAATGTGTGGAAGTTACCAAATATGGTTTCTTGCCCTGTAAAGGATTAAAGATGGACAGGTGAGCTCAGATTACCCAGGTTGGATGTTAATGTAAGGTCTGAACTGGTCCTTGGTTTCTAGCTGCTCTCACTGCTGTCAGTAGACATAGAAGAACAACCCCCACCACAACACGGCCTCTGAGTGACTGACAGCTGCTTGGGCCTGAAGCAAAACCACGCGCAGCTTGATGAGTTGTAATGAGGGGTGGCTCAGCGGCTTCGTGTCCACAAACACATCCACCTTCACACACATCTGCTGAGGCTTAATGACGGATCAATCAGCGCCGTTTCTTTTCTTCTATCCGTCCGTTGCTCGTCTCTCTTCATTAGGCCTCGTTAGCTGGAGCCTCAGCAGCTGCTGGACTTCCTGGAGTCCGGTGACAACTTCAGAGCATTGTTTTATGACCCAGCAGAGACTACACCCAGCAGCCACTGCGATATAACACAATTAATAGAAACACAATCTGGTTGTTTAAGCAACGTTTCTCCGTGAGAGCTCATTTGGTTTTTTTCTGAAGGTCCATCATGGCTCTCTCAGAGGTTTTAATCTTGTTACCCTGGCTACATTCAGACCTGTGCAAAAACTTTGACAAACTGCAGACTTCGCCGTGACGAACCAGTCGTTAATGTCTTCCTGTAAATGTGAGGGCCTGGAGATCTTTATTACCAACGCATTTAATGATCTCACATTAACTTTTACTGCAATATAAAGTCAGCAGAACGTCTTAATATTACAGACATAATGATATTAACTGCAGGGTGATGAGGACCACACCAGCAAGCAAAGAGTTCCAAAAGTGAAACACAGAGATATTAAACAATCCTTGCATGTGTTGCATTGTAGCTGAACCATGAGCTTTAGGCTCTAGGCTTTACACGCTCTAGCCAACAGTTTTGTGGTGGTTCATGAACCAGAGTTGTGTCTATGAACATACTGAGTTTGATCCAGCGCCTAATCTACCAGTAGAAAACATCAACATCTCTAAGATGAGAAGGAGCTGCTGTTGCCAGTCTCCTCTAAACTACCTGGTTCTGTCTTTATAAGGGAGTCATATCGGTCCATATCTCAGCTCGCTTCATTTGTTCCAGAACAGAGTGTGATTGCTGCATTCACAGCAGAACACACCACCCAATTCTCCAGATTCGCTGTGATATTTGTCAAAAGGATAAACCGGGATAAATATTTATTACCAGGGTTAGGGTTTGATGTAGCTGAGCCCGATCTTGGGTTTACCCTGACTTTTTTCCATCCAGGTGCTGAAGCCGACCTCTCTAAACGCAGAATAAATGAGTCTTGAGCTGCTTTTTATAAGAGTCCAAGGAGCTTAAGTTCAATGGGTGAGAGTCTCAAAGTCTCTTTATGTCCTAGACCTGAAACAAACCAAATGGAGAAATTATCTCTAGAGACAAAAACTGTTTTTGTTCCAGGCAGGAAACATTTAACTTGGATGTCAACAGGAAGAGACCCACTGGTGGAGCCTCTAGTGGACATTAGAGGAACTGCAGTTTTTGAAGTATGAAGTTGCCACTACAAGCCTAATTATCAGCTAAAAGTACACCTGATTATTAGATTACTGGAAGTTGCATGTTTTGCATTAGTGACACAGCAGAAGATCTTTGAAGTCAAAACTATCCAGTGTCAGGTTAAATGTTGGACGCCAGCTGGAGTGCCCATCATTTTAACTTGAAGAGTAACTTTTCATCTTCATGCCACCTCACATTGAGCTTAAGGACTACTTGAAACCCTCTGCAGTTTCTTTTTATTTCCTCAGCGGCCTGTGAATCCCGCAACTCTTCACTGTTGTCACTTTCCATGTTGGCCAAATATGGAAATCGACAGCTCGATGCTGGAGGATGAGAGCAAGGCGGCAGCTCATCCATCTAACCGCTGAGCACAGGGTTCTGCTCTGCATTATTTAGAATATCCGGACTCGGAATGAGACGAGAATAAATCAGCTCTGGCAGAAGCAGAATCCATTTTCATAATTTAAAGAAAAAAAAATAGTGTTTTGGCTTCAAAACACTGGAGGGTCAAATTCTCCATATAAGTGCTGTCAAACTGCTAACAGGAGGAGGGATCTCCCAAGACTACTAACTCCCCAAGAACAAGACAAGAGAGCTTAAGTGAAATTTAAGAAAACTAACATGATCCTCCACCGCTTCAACATCCCCTCCTCTCCTTTAACCCTCAAATTAAAAGCCCTGGGCTGCGGTTGGATCATCATTACCATAGATTAACTTACTCCAACATTAGCGGATGCTGTCTCCGCAGGCTGGAGGCCTCCTGCCTGCAACACGGCGCCAGATGTCTTTTATCTCAGAGTCGCAGACGCAGCAGGCCAAGCAGAAACCAAGCTAAATAAAGCGCTGCACTTTAATTATGCCACTTTAATGCATGCATGGGGAGAATTAGCGGAGAAATTGTTGCTAAAAACGAACACGGGGGCACTTTAGAGGTTATGTAAGGACTGATTTGTAATGAATTTGACTGTTATTCCCCCGAGAATTAATTGTCTTTTTTTAAATTAGTACAGTTATTTGTGTAAATCTGCCCTGACCTATTTACTCGGGCTCGGCGCTAATATGCAGCTAACAGGCGGAGAAGTTGTCGTCAACTTCTGTTTGTGCACGGGCTGACTAGATTTAACTGGTTTCATTTCACACAGAACATGTGTTAGCGACCGCAACTAAATGGTGTTAACACAAACAGAGGAGGAGAGAAGCTTTGAGAAAATCAACAAAAACTACAGAGAAAGAAACGGATGCAGCTGCTCTGGAGGCTCACGGCTTCATGCTTTCCTCCGCCAAGTTTCCTTCATCAATCAATATAAATGAGTGTCTTATTAAACATGGACAGAGAATATTCCTGTGTCTTTATAGAGGTTTTGTCACAGCACCATTAAACTTTTGACAAATTTAATTCCTCCATGTTTTTACACTTGAATTCACTCAAATACTTTTTGCAAACTTTACAAATTACATTGAACAGACTGAGCTACACTGATTCAGTTGAAATAAATTCGATCTTGATAGCAAAATACTTTCTGTTTAGTTGCTCTTAGATTCTCTGCTGTCAAAACTTTTTATTTCTATTTTTTGGTAAACATAACGTGCTCAGATTAAATAGAAGAGACGTTCACAGACATGCATCCTGAATTATGTTTTCTCTATTTTCTCTTCCTATGGTCATCAGGGCTTAAAGAGTTAAATAAAATTAAATAAAATAAAAATCTGATTCAAAGCGATCTCGATTTGAACGATCTAGTCATTTCATAAAATCCTCAGATCAGTTTCTTTAAACACATGCCATTTCCTGCATCCATTTGTTAACGTGTGAGGGAGATCCAGAACATGACAGAAGCTCCAACTCTGAGAGCATCATCATAACTGAAAGATGACTGGATTTAAAAAGTATGATGACAGAGAAGAGCTGGACAGAAGCAAGGACACATGAAAGACGAATGATTTTGATTCAGACCAGAGAAGACTGAATATTAAGCAGAAGCAGTGTATGGTTGTTATCAGCTCCGTAGATTATAGTTCAGTTTTTGGTAGCTCCTAATAATCATGTTTATGGGGCAAGGAACAATATTTGGAAACTTCCACACATTTTAAATTCCATCCCTGTGCCTCTCAGTGAGGTTTAGAAGCATGTGGTTTTCACTCAGCCAATCAGAGAGGATCATGGAAACGTTCTCAGGTCAAATCAGGATCAAATGTGGTCTACAAGGTCCACCTCTGTATGAACGCTGAGCATAACGGTTTTATGCTCAGTTTTCTCTGAGCATTTCTGCTCCACGTGGGGTAAACATCAGGTGAGGAGTTTCCAGGAGGGACAGAAACATGGAGGTACTAAAACAAGATGAACCAAGATGGAATCCATCAGGTTTGTCCAGTGTTCAGAAAATGGATCTGATTAAAGAGATATTGCCCGTGTGCATGTAGCCATTGAGTCCCGAACAAATAAGATTTGGATCTTTGATGGAGAGCATCAGTCAACAGGTGAAGAAAGGAGTCAACAGATAAGCTGCAGGCTTGGCCTCTTTTAGCTAGACTCTTTTTAGTTTTATTAGAATCAGAGACTGATAATTCTCCACCTGGATTTATACCTCTGCATCAACCAGTCAATCACAGACATTTAGTTGTTAATGTAAATGTAAATGTAATTCAACTGCACAGTGCTCAGGTGATGCATAGGACGACTGTTACAGAAGTGCCTCCAGCTGGTGAAACTGAAGACACACCGTTGTACAGCTGATGGAAGGTCATCACAGGAAAACATTCAACTAATTCCTGGGTTTACTCAGAAGATGTCTCCATCTCCCATTATACGCGTGTCTCCCTTAAAATGTTTTCTAACAAAATGCTCCTTAAATTAAGTTTCAGAACCACAGCTCATGTTCACCTGCTCACGATACTAACTTCAAAAAAGGTTAAATCAGGCTTCAGTGTGTATTTGTGGCAGACATGTAATTTCTTGGTGACAGGGTTGCAGAGATTGTAACCCCCTCGATGGGGGCGTGGAGCAAATCGCCATTTAATCACGTTTTCTCTTCCTTAAAAACACATGTTACTGCTGTTCAGTGTGACAATCAGAAACAGACACGGTCAAAGTGAGTGTCCTGTGCTGTTTATCTGATTGCAGCCACACCTCTTCCTTAAAATACAATCTGTGCTGTGGCCCCCCTGAGACCGACATCAGTGACCCCTCCATGGATGCCTCCCTGTCTGATTATTGAACGGTTCCACGTCACTGATGAGACTGACACCAAAGACGAGACTGTTGATGCACTCCTCATTTAATCTCTCTGCTGCATTTACACCTGTGTTAACCCTTTCAACCGCTCAGATGTTTTTGTTTCCAAGCTTCTGCTGGAAAACTGAAGGATTTTGATCAGTGTTAGTTTTGTTAATGAAGAAAAACGGATCATCATTTTTTCTGTGAATAAGACAAGATGTTGACGAGCTAAAAGTAATATCCAATGATAAAAACTAGAAATGTAAACAAGATGGGACTAGAAAGTTATTTATTTTTGCGACATTCAGATTTATGATCTCTTTTAATTGGATAAAGTGTGTTCTAAACTCAGGCCACTGACTCGTGGAACGAGACCATTTCCACCATATTCTGGTTTAATTTTTGAAGACAGAAAAAAAAAATAAACATTGTCCCTCTTTATATGCAGTCTGTGCTCTGATACAGGAGGAGTTTAGTGGGATTGAATGCAGCAGTTGTAATGGTCAATCAATAGCTGACCATCAGGATCCAATACCCCAAAGACACATTGGTTGCAAGCAAGCAGTTTTTAGTTTCATTTTATTTGGATGTTTTCATTATTCTGGGGTTTGGGGCTGTTTATTTAAAGGTGACTTCAGGCTTTTATCTGACATGAAACACTGCAATCAATCAAATCATCAATACATAACACAGATGGCTGCTTTGACCTCGACCACGCATCATGATTCCTATCAAATGAAACAGTTTTTATTTATCTCTACACAGAGTGATGGTCACTCTGGCTGGGCCTCGACCTTAGAGACACTCTGAGGAGTAGTACTCGACCACTAGCTACATAAAACAAAGTCAGTCAAGTTAGCAGCCATTTCCACCAAACTTCACCTTTACAAGAGAAAGAAATTAAACATCTTTATGAGGAGTGATACTGGAGAGATTAGGTGGGAATGAAGACGACGTGAAGGAAATGAAAGAAAGACCATCTTCTAATAAACAAGAGGACGCCCCAGAGCTTCTGCAGATCATGACCCATGCCCTGTTTGAATGACTGGACCAAAGAAATTATTGATGCCTTCAACTGGAGCTTATGAGCTTGTGTCTACGACATGGGAAGTTGAACACCAAATGTTTGGAGTTGAAGTGGTAACCTCAGTTGAACGTTGTGAGAACGCCACTGCTTGGCAGCTGTTGGCGTCTAATAGCCACTGTGGCTAACAGTTAGCAAGCTAATAACCATGCAACTAAATGTAGAAAATGTAAAGGCATATAAGGCATGTTACAAACATCTAAAGATAAGATAAGATAAGATAAGATAAGATAAGACTTTATTCATCCCTGTGGGGAAATTAGGGCGTTACAGTATATATATAAACTACAGTATATTATATTTAATAACTTACTGTCCACCTCCACCACTTCTGAAAACGTCACTTAACACGACACAAACTTATTTAGTGATGTTAATATCTTAGTGTGCGACTCACTGTGTATGACAAGGTAAATTAAAGGATATAAGCAGTTACTCTGGGGAACATTAAGTGTAAAGTGTGGTGGAGGTGATATTAACTGATGAACTCTGATCAGAAAATCAAAAACAGGAACTGTGTCTTGAATAAAACCCATTTTTATCAGTTACTTTATTCCAGTAACTGGAAGCGCTGCTATGTTTTTTGCCATCTGTGCAAAATTTCTTCACACTCAAAACTTTACCTTAAAGTCTAGTAAAGTTTTTCCAAAGACATCAAATATGTCAGACTGAATAATGGGATGGTGTACATAAACTTATGCACAAGACATTTACAGTAGGATGTTTCTATTTAGTTGGAATGATGCAGCAATATAAAGATGGATTTAGGGAGCTTGAATATATATATGTAGTTTATGCAAATAAGTGGAACATGATGATACTGCAGGATTTGAACAACGGTTTAATGGTAAAATAGTAAGAGGAGCTGGATTTAAAGTGATGATTAAAGAGGCTGTGAGGAAGTAGTTAATTTTCTGATGTGTTGTGCCAAATCTTTGGACCACAAATTAAAAGTGTGTTCTTTAACTGTTCAGAAAATTCAGTTTTAGCATCGCATAAAAAAATGTGAAACAATGTTTTCATACAAGCATAGAGGTGGCAAAGTTTAGTTTGGGAGAAAGCTGTTTTTTTCTGTAACATTATGGGACTTGTTGTGTGAAGGTTTCTATAAAAACACTGCCATGCTAAGCAGCTGCAGTCCTGGAAAATATTTTGAAGGTTGGTGAGCTTGATGGTGGATTGAGGATTTGATTTGATGGAAGCCAACCTCATCAATATGAAACGTGTCTGCCTGAGGTGACTTCCGCACTGAGGGAAGCCGATGGAGAAGCTGCAGCAGTTTAAAAATGAATGACTGTTGACTTCAAAAGATCAGGAGTAAACAGGTCGCACAGTTTGACGGCGTCAAGACGAGGATGGCCACTGCATGCCCAGGCACTGGTTAAGGAAAGATTACAGGATCTGAAAAAGAAAGCAAAACTCCCAGAAAATCTGATGAGGAAGTAATCCAGTGAAAGCTAAGAAGCTGTGTGCACTTCACGAGCAGGACCTCTTTTGTCATGGCTCAGAAACTTCAGCCCAAAAGCAGAAACAACAAACTTAAGCTTAAAATCAAAATCAGGTAAAATCAGATAAAAGCCATGGCTATGGTCCCATTCAGACCCACGTTAACATCTGTCCTGGACAACCCAATCACAAGTGACTAGCTTTAAGTAACTGCTTTTAAAATGTGTCTCCCCAGCCAGCACTGGAGATCTGATCTCAGTTTGTCTGTCTGTAAGAGTTTCAATTATAAAGTTAACACCAAAGTCAGATTCTTTACTGCTGTTACAGGCAAACTCATTTAATCACTCCAGTGGCTTCAGTGGACCATTAGGATTTCAATTTTATTTGAGAGGTTTGCTTCTTATTAAATATTAAGGAAGAAACAAAGTTTTATTTTTTTTTAATTTCTTTTATTGCATGTCAACTACTTCTAGAATCCAGGTCCAAAAACAAGATTTTGGTTGAATCGCCTCATGTTCTGTCATGTCCGTCTGCACCTCCAATGGCCTTGTGCATGGGATTAATTAGCCTCATCCACCACAGCTGAGAGGATGTTAAGAAAGGGTATTGTTGGAAAGGCCTGAAGGAGACACCACTCTTCAGGCCTGTTTTAATCTGTATTTAAGGTAATAACATCCATCCTGTTACATCCAGTCACAAGCGTCCAGGCAAAAGTGTCCAGGTGTGAACACTGATCTGGTGTCAGTCCACATGTGGAGGTGGTCTGGGACACATGTGACCTCCTTCCTTTGGTAGTGTGAACACACAATGAGTCCTGGGTCACATTAAAGACCACCTACTCAACAGGGCTGATCTGTGGAAGAGGAGTTTAACTCATTCATTCAACCACTAGTAGAAATGATCACATGAATCAGTGATGTCTGTTCATTAGTAATGAGAGCCTTTTAAAAGACTCTGGCCTTGGAGCTGAGAACCAAATTAAACTAGAAATTCCTTCCTTCCTTCTCTACAATAACTACCATCATAAATAAAGGAGATCTTAACATGTGAGAGTCTTTCCATTATTGGACCTAACATTCACTCACATATGCAAACACTTTACAAACATTACTGACTTACTAACTGCGCGTTTGATTTAAGAGATTTGTTGTCCTTTCTTTGAGCCGGGGTGTGACAGCAAAATGAGAACACACCAGGGACATTTCACATGTTTATGGAGACTGGAGGTCTAAGTTTAGGTCTAAGGTGAATAAGTGTTCACAGTGGTTGTTTGCTGAAGAGTGGCATCTCTCTCAGACCTCCTCAACAATGCCTTTTATCCTCACCTTCACAGGTGTGGCCGGGTTAGCTAATTAAACCCATGAACCGTCCAAAGACACCTGTACTTCCTCAGCAATGCCAGTGGGGGTGCACAGGTGCAAACAGCTTTTCCAGTCTGTAATTCATGCAGCCGACCTTGCAGCTGTCCTGAACCGTGTCTGCTGGTCTGCTGCCAGAGACCTCCTCCAGTTGACATGCACTTAAGAGTTAGACAGAAAAAGTTGGAGAGGAGAAAGAGTTTACATTGTTAGGTGAAGTCAGAGAGGGGAAGGGAAGAGGTAGGAAAGAAGTGCTGAACAAGGACGACAGGTTGGTAGAAGATTGTGACAGAAAACTGAGACGATCTCTGACAAAATGTGCAGTCATTAGTGCAGAAGCTACCAACAGCTAGACCTTGGTGTTCGTTTAGTTTGAACAGAATCTCATAATATGCAGGAAGGACTTACCTTACGCCAAAATAAAGCTCCTGCAGTAGGACTTCATGTCAGTCAATAGTTTTTAATGTTATATTAGTGGGAAAAAGTTCATTTCCATATATGTGTTTCATCTATTTCCCCAACACACACAAACAGTTTAATACAGTATAGTGGAGACGGGCTTTGTTCAGGTGATTGTCTGATGAATGAAAATGGAAAGAAATATCAAAAAGAGCAGCAGCCCTTTTCAGTTGTGGTCTGCTAGAATTAATGAATGGGCTGAATCACTCAAACTATTAAGTAGGACTGCAGTGAAAGGGTGGAGGTGATTGTCACTACGGCACATTGAAGCCAGCTTTATAATTACTTTGAGTTTAGTTTAGTTTGTCTTTCACATCCAAATAATGAAGTGCCAGCCAGGGAATGCAGGTCATGAGCAGCCAGACAGGACAACTCCTCATTAGGTAGCTTTCAAACAGACAAATGGTTATTTTGACATTCTTATGGGACCGCTTCACAGAGCAGTTGTCAATGGCAACTGTCAATCATTATGATGTCACATCCTGTTTTTATAGTGTCAAACAACTAAAAAGAAACTTAACCCTAACCCTAAACAAAACGGACACTTGAACACTTGAACATAACTCGAGACCAAGGCCACAGAGATCAGACTCATTTACCTAACGGCCCCCACTTGGCCAAATTAGTGTGCGTGCAGGTGCTTCAGTGTTTTGCCTGAGCCTGCCCTCTGATCGGTTTCTTCCTTTTATCCACATCCAGCAAGACCCACCCCTTGGTAGCTTTCTGCTGTTTTGATTTGACCTCCCTGGTTTGGTGGATTCCTAACGTCGTCTTTCTCATTTACACCTACTGTAAGCTCTATGTCCCAGGACACTGAAATGAAAGAAAATGTTAAATGTAAACCAGTATTGCTGACGAGGAAGCTGGTGAGGAAAGTAAAACACCCTGTGGGAGCAAGATATTTATATTAGTAACAACTTCTTCCATCTGACAAACCCGGAGAATACATGGAGAATCTTATACAAGTAACTGCCAGTAGTGGCGTGTTTTGCTAATATCTAAAAGTTCAGGCTTACATTATTCAACAAACATTATTATTTGTTGCAAATTTGAATATTTTTGTCTGCCCTGTAAAGATGGGGGCCAGTCGGAATGGAACACAAGGGCACACACAATCCACTCTGCCATGCTGTGTGTATTGTCTGTGAATCAGTAGTATTTTGTAGCCAGATTCCCTTTCAAGAGGTAAAAACCCAATGTGGAACACTTTGGGTTCTTTGGTTCTCCAAATGTCCAAATAAACATTTATATTCATGTCGCATCTATTATTTTACTGCTGTTCTGCACTAATATTAAAACCATCCAGAGTACATTTACGAGTGAATCCTGAATGGCTGGATGTTATTGTGTTTAATTAAAAAGCTGTTTGTCCGCTTGTTTTTTTTTTTTTTTTTTTGGCTTGTTGTTCTATTGTTTATGCCAAATCTAAAAGCCGCTACACAAAGGAACGAATGGTGAGCACTACTTTTTAATAAACCTCCAATCTGCACCTGCAGCTCCACACTGAATCATCCACTCACTCGTGACCTTTTTCACTTCGTGATCAGTTGGGGAGGACTATTTTTACCAATAGTGGGGAGATTGAGTGGAGATTATTTAGACGCAGTGGTTGCTTGTTACCAACTACTGTTTATCAAAGAATAACTTCACATGAGCATGAAGCATAAAGTTATCTGAGTTTGTTTAGCTGCACTGGAAACAGGAATAAATTAAACTTGAAAGAGCAATGATTCAGATAATTTCTGTTTCAGATCTTCAGACAGTCCAGGCATTTGTTGAAGTATTGAAAGGGTTTATTTCTAAAGCTTTCAATAATAAAATTTGAGTTTGTGATTATTCATGATATTCATGATGTTGATTTGTATTCAGCCTCCACAACCTCAAACTTTCTTCACTCATCTCTACTTACTTAACTTTGGTTGGTTTCTCACCAAACTGTAGTTTCTCACTTAACTTTTTTCTCTTAACTTTTCTTTTTTTTATCATTACTTGTATTTTTTACACACTCTCACACAACTTTAATTTCCCCTGGTGGAACAATGTAGTTCTCTTTCTTCTTATCTTCTGTTTCATCTAATTTTTGTTGGAATCTGGTTTAAGTCGAGGCAGAAAACAAAATGATTAATCTAAATTTAGTGTTCATCTCAGTTAATATCAGGTTATAAAGAAAGATCAGAGGTCCCAGGACGCTTCCCAGAGGAACGCCACAGTGTTATTAAATCAGGAAACAAGACTATTAAACTAAACTAAATCTGTACCTGTAAATTATGCTTAACAATTATCACAAATATTTGATTTGTTTTCTGTTGGTCAACTCTTCGTCTTTACTTTTCCATACTTACACCTTCACGATTTATGGAATTTGATAAAACTTTAAAGATTTTTACCACTTAAATCTGTGAATTATCCCAGAATCTGGAAGATGATAGATCTTTCAACCAGGTATCATATCTTGTGTGTCATTTACAGCCTTACAATGAAAAGCAAAATGTGCCTAAAGTGGTGTTCTATTTATATTCAACGATATCATGTTGGTTCTTTTGTAACATAGACCATAAATCCCAGGGAATCTGCAGGTTCTTGTGATGTTATCAATAACAGCAGCTTGTCTGTGGTTATTAACCTGCTTTCAGACACTGCTTTAGTCATTGACTCAATGAGCAGCTAAACAAATAGAGGTAATCCAAACGATGCTGCCTCCTGAGCAACCACAGCTCCAAATCTATGCTCATCAATCCCCTCATTATCTCCTTCTGCAGCCCTGTCAAGCACAAGCTAATTTAGGAAGCGCAGCCCCTTTAACCGGCTAATCAATAACAGACTAAAGTAAATCTAACCAAGTAATCTGGGAGGTGTCACTGTGAGAGAGTGGAGATAGCGCAGCCTGGTTTACTGTAGCACAGCAGTCCACAGGCAGCCCAACGTCTGTCAAGAGGTGAGAGCATCTAATTTATTTAACTCTTCAGCTGCGTTGAGAAAAAGAAATCCTGGTGAAGGGCCTGGAGAAAGGGCCTCCGGCAGACAGGAAGAATGACAAAATGTATTCCGATCATGAAACAGGCTCGGCCCTGGAACCACAATCTGCATTCAAACGTGTGAGACAGGAAAAATGAAAAAGTTTCGAATCCGAAAGGGAACATGGGAAATATGTACTACACTTTTTTTTTCTCTCTTCCATTCTTTCCTCGATCTAATTTATTCTGCTTCTCTGTGATTGAGTTTGAAACTCAAGAAAAGTTTTGCCCATTGTCAGTCACCTCTTGACAGCCCTGCTACCTCTTCCCAAGAGTTGAGGCAGTATTGACATTGCACATAAACTAATATTGCTGATAAGAAAGCTGGCGAGGAAAGTAGAACATCGGACAAGAGCTAGATATCTTTCTCAGGAGTTGGTGGAGAACAAAGTCAGAGCAAAAACAGAGAGTGAGATTAATCCCTCTGACTGGACTATTCCCTTCTGACTTCAACAACAGCAAGAGTTTCAATGTGGAAGTGCTTGTCCTTTGAAGGGTCGTGGGGGGGGGGGGGGCTGAGCCTATCCCAGGTGTCATCGGGCGAGAGGCAGGGTCCACCTTGGACAGGTCTCCAGTCTATCACAGGGCTAACACAGAGAGACACTCACACCTACAGCCAATTTAGAATCACCAATGAACCTAACCAGCATGTCTTTGGACGGTGGGAGGAAGCTGGAGAACCTGGAGAGAACCCACGCAGACACAGGGAGAACATACAAACCACAGAAAGGCCCAGTCGGCCCATGTGCCACCCCACTACAGTAAGTCATGTATGCATTTTACTTTTTAAAATAAAATAAAAAAAAAACAGAAATGAGATTCTGTCAAAAGAGGATGAACTTGGTGAGAGTTGCCAGGTCTGTCTGTCTGTCACTAACTTTGGATATAATGGCTTCATCTTATCGCAGCTGGTCTCAGCTTTCTGTCATTCATGGTACTCAAATCCTCCACATCAACATGTAAATCATTTCAGCTTGAATAGTCTTTCAATCCCACATGCATTCTGATTAAAGTAGGCATAATATTTTTAATCTAACAGCCTTGATGAATTGCTATGATGCTATGACTATAATGTGTGCAACGTAGCATGGAAGTCAGCCTTAACTACCCCCTACTACAATTTGTTCATGTTGGAAAGTTGTTGTGGAGTCTCTCCGTTGATCTTTGATAATTGATCATTGATCACGTGGCAATAAGTAACTGCTACTGGATGCTTGAATTTCCCTCGGGATTAATAAAGTATCTATCTATCTATCTATCTATCTATCTATCTATCTATCTATCTATCTATCTATCTATCTCTATCTAATAACAACATATCCTCATCCTAGAAGACAGGTGAGGAGCCCAGTGGGGCATCATTGCAGCAAACTATCAAATCCTCTGGACAGCAGTCAGTTAACAACTTCACCAAACGTCCTGTGGTAACAGAGAGAAGGAGGCTGCACATCAACTCTTTGATAAAGTTATTAGACCTTTAGCTGCTACACTATCCCATCTAACAACACTCTGTGGAGCACTACTAAATGCTACTGATGATGCTGAGGTGCTGCCTGTTTTTATACAGACTATACATATCTGCAGCTCACAGTATGAAGCACATGAGTTGTCTGTTCTCAGCGTATGTATTCAGGTCAAGAATATAGATTCATTACATTCTACTGTGTTTTCATTAGTGACGTCATCAGTAACTTGACTATAATCCCATAATAGTCAACTTGAAAAAAATCAGAAGTTGTGCAACGCAACCCCTTGTGTATATTAATGTACGCTGGACCAAGGTCACTAATCGTGTTCCCAGTTGTGGTATACTGGTGAATGCTGGCCACCTGGCCTGGGTAACAATGATGGTAGTAAGGTTCTTTGCATAGACACTGTGTAGAGCAAGGCCCCGTCCGTCGAAGAGGCAGTACTGATGTCCCACCTTTATTCTGAATGCGTCTGCACTGTTGGTTCTGGAAATGGCTTTTGATGAAAGTGTCGGCGTTAAAAATAATCCCTCATAACACTGAAGCCAGAAGAGTAATGGAGGAACATCCGACGATGTTGCTTTTCTTTGATTGCTTCTGCAAATGGCTCCTTAATCAAACCACTGAATGGGTCAAATGGTATTACTGCTGATGAGATGGCCCTGGCTCGGCCCTCCGAAGACGACATGTACTCGACCTCATCATTCATTTTCAGCTTCCCAGCTCCCGTCTTTCTACCTCACGTCCTTCGTTCTGCTTCATTTGTTCTTTTGCTTTTCACTTTGTTTTCTGTCTTGCTTTCTCTTTACATTTCCTCCTTCGCTCTCTCCGTCATCTAATGCCTTTGACCTTTTCTTTTGTTATCTTTCTCCAGCAAAAATCCAGGTTTATCTAACTTCCTCTGACAGCGGTTTTACATGCTTTTCTTCCCATGTCAAAAGATATAACTCAATTGATTATTTTTTAGATGCAGTGTTGAGGCTGTAATTATCTCTGCCTTCTCATACCTTTAATACTCCCCTGAGAGTTACAAAACTTCCTTTACATCCAAGGGCACAATGCAAACAAGAGACTCAAAGACCAGTTCATGGTTTTTCAAGGTCTGCATGATATAAATTTAGTCCATAAATCATGTGCATGAAGTCTACACTTACTCTTCCCAGGATATTCCCTGCAATCTGCAGCCGAGCTATCTGCACAACAAGCTTTGCAACTTCCTGAACCTTTATGAAAATACTGGAGGTCAGGGGTGGCTATCATGCTTTGCTACGTAGAACGTGTTCATGTACTCATAACAACTACTGTGGCATGTATAGAGGACTGCTGTTATGCATCCAATGCAGGTGCATACGGTCAGGTAGCTCCTGATGCTGTTGGCCACATTCACAGCAGCTTATTTACAGCGATTATTTAACCACTGGAGTGTTTACTTATTCACATCAGCTCATTTGACCGGTGAGAAAAACAACACAAAATCGTTGGCGAGGTTTGTTTCTTATTGAGATTTTAGCAGTGAGATGAAAAGAGGTAATGGAGCAGATAAAAACATGGAAATTCTTTTGTGCAAGGACGTCCCAACCGACCAGCTCACAGCCCAGTTTAAAAAATTCAACCAATTCAGCCTGAACACTTTGAGGGCTGGAGTTCAGAACCAAACAGTGCTCTGTTTTCTTCACAAATGGGAGATGATTTATTCGGTGAATCCTTGGATGGACTGCAGCAAGGTTTTCATCACTGAACAGAGATTGAATCGATTTCTCAAGTTTCTTTAAATGCACCATTTTCTAAGATTCTACATCTGCTTATGTCTTTTCTATTCCTTTTTTCACACTCTCTCTGTTTGTGGATTTACATTTTTACTACGAGGCAGCTTTGATGGTGTTTCACATTCTGCAGGACGCTTCATGACCGCATGTTTGCTCTTCCTTACTTGTGCAAAGCGACCCATTCGGTTTCAGTGCACGTACGTAAGACACACACACATGTGCTGCAAACTGATAACAGATCCCCTTATTAGTCACTGTGAGGACGAGCGAGATAGACAAATAGCAAAGAGGGAAGTTTGACGGAGACAGAAACAAAATGATGAAGAATGAAAATGAGGACAAAAGGAACAGCAGAATAAAAAAGACAAACAAATAGAGAGATTTAAAAAAGGGAAACTTAATTGGAGACAGAAAGCCACGTATTTTCCAACTATTTTTTCTCCAGTCTTTCCTCATAATTCTCTGCTGTGAAAAGCATTAAGGGAGACTAACAGGAAATAGAACAATAACACAGTGGATCAGAGGCTCTGTTCAGACCTTACATTAATGTCTGTCCATGTACAAAGTCCTGGTGTGAATGGGACGCATTTGACTGATCTATTGTCAGTCCACATGTGGAGGTGGTCTGGGACACATGTGACCTCCTTCCTTTGGTAGTGTGAACACACAATGAGTCCTGGGTCACATTAAAGACCACCTACTCAACAGGGCTGATCTGTGGAAGAGGAGTTCCACAGTTAGAGCAGACTACACCTGTACTTTAAGATGGACACCTGTGATCAGATTCCCCAGCTTCATGACAGATGGAAAGGAAAAGCAAAAAGAAGGAAGGAAGTGACGGTTAAGAAACACTTGAAGAGACACAATGTGACAGTGACAAAAACAAGAGAATCAGATTAGTTTAAATATTCTTGAACAGAAAACCTGCCCACAGCCTATGAGAGCCTTGGACAGCTCTTTAGCCGCTCACTACCGGGAACTTTTATTTTGAAACCAGATCACAGAGGGCTCAGATGGAAAGCTTTTACTCTGAAACCAGATCAGCGCTTGTGACAGACGGTGGCTGACAGTGAATCAGCGGCGGTCAGTGACATTCACAGCAGACACAAACAAGAACCGCACTAAAAGCATTTCCACCACATCTGGTGCTGTTCAGTCATGCTACCACTTTTCATCATGCTGCTACTTTTTTACTGTTACATTTTTTACACAGCTATTTTATTCACTTATTTATTAAAGCTCATTACTACTTTTAATATTATTTTTCCGAGTTGCATGTAAGTTTGAAACGTGATGTTCTTTGCTCTATGGAGTACTCCTTGCTGCAGTTCATTTCCTCATCCTTTCTGCTTTAAAGACAATCTGAACTGTTCGATTCAACTTTATTGTCATTGCATATAGTCCAGGTACATAGTTACTGAAACGCAGTTTAGCATGGATGAAGTGGAATTGTAAGAAGAAGTGTCAATTGCAAAAAGTGCAAAATGAACCCAATATAGGGAACAAGCTATGAGTATTTTATTAAGTATTTTACAGTAATGGTATACAAAAAGTGTAATACCAGTATATAGATTGGTATATGCAGTATGGACAGTCAGTATACCCACAGGCAGATGACCCCCTCATAAAATGTTTAGTGAATACCTCGAGTAGAAACCAGAGGAGGGAGAGCAGGAATCATCATGGGATGACGAACTCCTGCACTGTATGTACCACCGGCAGATAACAGAAGTGGCTGACATCTACTCATCCAACCAGTGGCTGAGCTTGGCATCACAGGAACAGGCTCCAAGCACAAGATCAATAAAAGCTGGGATCTACCACATCTGGAGCGACCCCAGGTGCAGGCTGTGCAAAGACGCCCCCGAGGCAATCCAGCGCATCAGTAGGATGTAAGATGCTAACAGGCAAGGCGTACACGGAGCATCATAACAAAGTTGCTGGAATAGTGAATAGGAACGTCTGTGCGGAGAATGCACTGGAAGTCCCAAGGTCAAAATGGGAGAGACGTCCAAAGGTAGCAGAGAATGTCCGAGCCAAGACCCTGTGGGACCTGACAATGTAGTGGTAGCTAACCAGAACTAGAGAAGACGTGGAAGGTGAAGACAACAGTGGTCCCCATGGGCGAATGACTCCAGCTGATTCCAGGAACAACATCTGAAATCTCTGTCCAGAAGAAGTCAGGATTATGAACGGCTAAGATACTGCACAGGACCCTCAAAGATCCCAGGCCTCTGGTAGAGGACCTGAGCTGGAAGGAGAAAGCAACCCAAAAATTACTTTTATTACACACACATATACAGTACCAATTAAATTATGTAGCCCTCAGAATTTTCTACATTTCTTCATAAAAATAACTCAAAACATTTTCATGATTTTCACACAAGTCCTGAAAGTAGACGAAGAGAAAACAATCAAACACAGGAAACAGAAATATTATTCTGGTGTATTTGTTGATTCTGGAAATGAGCCAGCATTATATATCTGTGAGTAGCTAAACTAGTAAATTAGAGTATATCTGTATGCATATATGCCCTTGTATGTTAAAGTGAATATTATTAAATATATAATGTATAGAAACTGAAGGAGAACGCTGAAAAGGTTTTTCTCTTTAAAGGATCGTTGTGGTTTATTTCCATCATGTCTCTGTTGTGTCTCTGTGGGTCGTTAGAACTTTACATTCTCATTCCCTGAATCTGAAGAGTTTCAGTCGCAGAATACAAGAAGAAAAAAAAAACTCTTGCCGCAACTTTAATAAAATATCTTTACATGACTCATTTTAAATGGTGAATAAACATTGTTCCATTGAGTCATGTCAATGAAGGTCAAGATGTTCTCTTTTCTACCACAACATGAGCACATACTAACGTTCTATGTGACTACGCTGAGTGCTTCACTGAATACTTGAATACATGTGAGAGCATGAATGAATTCCCTGAACAGCCGTCTGTAGGAGACAGGAGGATGTATTTCACTGCTGACATCTTTTTTTGTTTTAATGGATCTTCTTAGAGATGACTTAATGAGTGTGGACAATCACACAAAGGGAAACGTTTCTGCATCCACTAAAGTCTGACGGCTCACTGCTGCCACCAGCTGGTCAGTCATGATAAAGTGTTGATTGCATTCTAGTTCTCACTTCTTTTACACTAATTTCTGGGAAAATACAATGTAGTAAACAGGTTATATAAAGTATTATTGAGCTTTAGAGATGTTATTTAAACTTTATTTAATTCACTGACTTTTCTATAGAAAAGGTAAAAGTACTTTAAGTCAAATGTTCTACTTCATTAGAAATGCCACTGACTCCATTATTCATCTGAATCAGAATCAGAATCTGAACAAACAAAGTGGTTTAAATTAGAGATGCACCGGATCCTGATTTTTAGGATCCTGCCGGATACCGGATCCACTGCTTAAGATCCTGCCGGATCCGGAACCGGATCCGGATCCTACTCCGATCATCAGCTTGTACATTATAATGCAGTAAAACAGCGGAGATGTTGAGTACACTTTAACGTTTTTACCTCGAGACAAACTTTGACAGCAAAGCGTGCATATCGCATGACTTGAATCTCCCTCTACCAGTTTAAAGTACTGCCACACAGCACTTTTTCGGCTCCCTGCTTCCATTTCCGACGAGGACTGCTAACACAATGTAGTGGATGGCTTCTCTAAACATTAACCGCGTAATCACGTTCTTCCGGGTCCGGATCCGGTTGCCACGCTAGGTATCCGGCAGTAACCGGACCCCATAAAAACGCCATTATCCGGCCGGATCCGGATCCGGAACCTGGATCCGGTGCATCTCTAGTTTAAATACATTTTGTCTCATTTTAAATAGTTCCAAAGTAAGTCATCAGCACTATGTGACACATTTATAGTTCTGTATTTGGAGCTTTGATTTCTGACTTGATGGAGGAATCAAACTTCTCCATCTCCTCCATTCAAATCAATCTACACTGTCACATCTGCTGCTCCACACTGTCTGGATTTGTTCAGCATCATTCCAGTGGAATCCAGAGTCTCCTGTTACCTGGACTTTGATTCAGAAACTTTTTGATGGAACAATGAGTTTGATCTTTGAGTCATTCAGCTTCACAGTCGTATTATGGTTCATGAAACTGTCACATGTTGAGATCTGATTCATTTTCACTATCTGACCACATAACCACAATCTGAACAATCTGTTCAGCATCTCATAGTATTCATTTATAAATAAATACATGTGAACATTTTGGTTTCATTAATAGTTCTGACAGACAGTGGAGGTGTTATTATTATATTCAATGTTCTTTAGAGCTACAGAGTGATTTCAGTAGTGGAGAGTTGTGTAAACTATCTAGTTTTACTGACAGTTTTAAGTCGCTTAACTTTATGAACAAAATAATATGTTTTTAAAATGTTTCCCAAATCCACCTGAAACACCTGCAGGATGTGACTGACTGTGTACAGCTTTTACTGACTGTCAGGAACTACTTTGAACCTCAGGATGTTTTGTGAATCTGGTTCTAGTTTAGTTAATGTTTATATAGTTATTACCATCTAGTGGACAGATGTAGAACTACATCATCTCATATGGATCATGTCAGTCAGGTAAGAGAGAGGAACAAGGAGACAGTTCCCTCTGACTGCAGGGAACCTCCCACTGGTTAAACTGGTTTTAACGTCACTCTGATGTGTTTACAGACTCTGAAGTTATGAGGAAGTGACGACGTCCTCAGATCAAATCCAGGACTGATGAGAGAGAATGAGCAGCTTCTTCTCAACACATGAAGGTGGAAAGTGTCTGAAAGTCGACCTGAAGTGAGTTCAACAGGTGAGAATCCTACCAGTGAAATCTGGAAATGTCTCATTAACAGGTTGATTATATTTGTTTTAGATCATCAGCTCTTTAAATAGATCTACCTCATACTCGTAGCTATAACAACAGTAAAGAGTTTGTATTTGTGCTAAAGTTCAGTGATGTGACGCTCTATCATTCTTTCATCATCATTGTTCATTGTTTACCAGTGTTGAGAGGTCTGCTGTTTCCTCCTGTAGACTTAATCATTAGTTCATTATTATTTCTAAGGCTTTTATGTCTCTAATGATAGATAGTGAAAATACATAATATAATACTGAGTCAGGTCCTCACAGTATTAACTATTAACTGTTAGGCTGGCTATATAGAATAAACATAAAAGACTAGATAATCATCGTTTTCTTTTAAAATTAGAGTTGCTGGAAGCATATTGTACATGTTACATTAATTTGTGTTTTTATAAACACACTTGTTTCAAAAGGCTTTTTCTTTTCTAATGACCACATTTCTCAGTAACTGGTGCAGGTAGAACAGAGCTTAGTATTAACCAATCAACAGTGAGTTTAGAGGAAGTGTGGGCGGGGTCTAGACAGTACTGATCTCACAAAACTACTAAAATACTCAAGATATTCACAAAATGGCTCTGCCCATATCCCTGGGGCACTAGAGTCAGTTTGACCAATGGGAGGAAGTGGAGACATGTCGTCTATTTTTCTAGCCTATAGACCAGAACCATAGATTCACTTCATCTTCATATCAGCACCTGCTCATCAGAAACAATTCTGCACTAAAGGAGTTTAAAGTAAATTTAAAGAGGCCATAACATGTTTATTTAAATGTTTCTAACTTTATTTTGAGGGTCTACAAAAAAAGCCGTACATGCTTTAACTTTCAAAAACACATTAATTTGCCATAATGTATGTTCCAGCTCCATTTTAGCTCCTGTCTTAATAAAAACTGATCATTTCCAGGTTAACATTAAGATATGAGAGGTTATTGATCAGTTCTCAGATGGTGATGTGAAAAGCATCTGCATGACATCGTCCACAGTATGACTCTTTGTTTGAATACTCTCAGTCTGACCTTCTCAGTGTTCTCAGTATTCTCAGTATTCGGAGTCTGAATACTCTCAGTCTGAACTGTTTTAACATTCAGTGTTCATGACTATTTAAATGCATCATGTGGTTGTACTGTTAGACAAGTTAGACTGGTTTTAACCTCTGATGTGTTTATAGACTCTGAAGCTATGAGGATGTGACAGTGTGTGATAGATTGATTGTTGCTGCTCTGTCCCCTAGGTCATCAAACACACACACACACACACACACACACACATATATATATATATATATATAAAGCTGTTTCTCTCTCACCTTAAAATAAGCAGTGTAGATATGACAGCTTTTCAGTTCTTCTTTATGTCCTGAATATGTAGAGAACTGACAATAAAAATCTTTGAATTTGAATCAAACCAAGAAAACACATAAAATGATCTAAAGATAAAGAAACATTTTTAAACACTGATTATATTCAGTTCATCTTACTTTTTACTGAACAGTGAAAGATGTTTCTTCATGATTGACTGTTTTTAAATATCTACTTGACGTTTGCAGGTGTACAGATCATTAAGAACCTCTGAGTTAAAGAACAGTCACTCATGTGTTTTACTGGTGGATAAGATATGAAGTGATTATAACCTGTAACCATTAAACTATGCAGGGAGTGTCAGAACTAGTGTGACAGCTTAGAGAAAACAAAGCTGCATTTTGCCAACTGTTGATACATCCATCATACCAACACTGAGTTTAGAGAGTCTGAGAGCTCGTCACTATAAATTTAAAGACACATTTAGATGTTTTGTTTTTGTTTGTCTCTATTATCACAAAATCAACAAAACTTTTCACCATATAACAAAGCTGAAAGTATAACTGTTTGGTTGCACTAATGCTTTTATTTAATTTTTGAATTTTTGATTTGCATTCTAAAACAATTAGAAAGCAAAATCAAAAATTACAAGTAAAAGTCACTTGGAGCAGATTTATAAAAGTTGCTGACTGTAAGCAGTATATATTTTTTAAAATGTTGTGTTAAAAACTAAGTATTTTCATTGTAACATGTCTGAGATGTTTTATAAAACATTGGGATGAAAGAAATGAGATTGTTAAGGAGGTCATTTTAGAATGAATTTTTATTAATTTAGAACCGTTTAGAAGAGCAACCACGTGCAAATGAAGTTTAAAGAAAATCATTCCCAGGAATTCATTCTTTGTATTAGATTCTACATAAGACTCCATGTGATTACTGTTTCACTCTGAACTGATTAGAAGGAACATGTCACTGTTAAAATGTTATGTCTTGTGTTTGTAGGAAGATCTAACAGCAGAAATAAGACTCTCCTGTATCCAGCTGTGTCCATGGAGAGAGACCAGTCTAAGAGTCAACCTGTTGACTTCAAACATGGACAGAAGTCAGCTGATCAAGGGTAAGAAAAGGACAAAAAAAAAAAAAAAAAACATTTGAAGATTCCAATTACTAAATAATTCAGAACTTGTATTAATCTGCATTATATTTTTACAGGATCCCTCAGCAAAGACCAGATGCCTCTGGAATCGCAACTGTGTCCATGAAGAGTGACTGGTCTAAGAATCGAACTATTGACTTTAAACATGAACAGAAATCGGCTGATGCAAGGTCAAAATTAACACACATGTCGAAGAGTCAACCTGTTGACTTCAAATATGTACAGAAGTCAGCTGTTCCAGGGTAAGAAAAGAACAAAAAAAAACATTTGAAGATTCCAATTACTAAATAATTCAGAACATGTATTACAGTTTTTTCCAATTGCTTAAACACAATTTTTTATAACTAGGCTGGTTTTATCAAAATACTAACACAATTCACCAAACCACACACCCAAACTGCAAAATACCTCATATATCCCACAAAATGAAGCACTGCAACCAAAATCAAACTTTTGCACCAGATGGCACACACTTTTTTTGTCTTGACACGTTTTTGTCTAACCAACTACACACTGTTGGGCGTAATGAAAAGCACTCTCATCTTTAGTATGCTTTGCCATAATACTAACATAGTTCAAACTGTAGAGAATTCTTCAGATTGTTCACATGCACAGAAATATTTACAGATACACACACGTGCTATTGAAATATTTTATTTTTCATCAAACAAGTCAGTGCAACATATGCACAGCAGATATATTTACTTTGCAGTGAACTAAAATATGCTCACAAAACAGTAAGCTAAAAAATACAATTGCAGAAAAAATGTGCAGAAAAAATTAAAAAAAAAATCAAGAGGAAAGCAAAATAATTAGACAGTTAGGTCTGGCCACAACGCCCCCGTCAACATTGCATTCTCACCCACCCTCTTCCTCTTCTTCTTCCATTGTTGTTGTAAAAGAAAAAAAGATGCTCACCTGTGGTCTTTTAGTATTGCTTACTTCCTGATTGAAGTGTTAACAATTACATAACACCTATTTGGCCAGGTAGCACATATAGTGGCCAATGAGCTCATGTAGTGTCATTTTAAATGGCAGTGTTTTCAAATCGCAAACATGTGACTTTATGTCAGATTGTTGTGTCTTATGCAGAGAACCGCGTTCGGTACCCTTAAAAAGTGCCATTTCGAATTGCAAAATGTGTGTAAAGCAGAAAATGTGTTTAAAGTTTTGGAGATTTGAGATTAGGTTTTGCTCCCTATGTGTCAGTCTAAATATTTGTGCTATCCATGCCATTTTAGTGTGTTAGCAATTGGAAAAAACTGTAATCTGCATTATATTTTTACAGGATCCCTCAGCAAAGACCAGATGCCTCTGGAATCGCAACTGTGTCCATGAAGAGTGACTGGTCTAAGAATCGAACTATTGACTTTAAACATAAACAGAAATCAGCTGATGCAAGGTCAGAATTAACACAGATCTATTAATTATTATTCAGTTGTGTTCATTAGACCAGTGTTTCCCAAGTGCTGCTGGGGTGGGGGGTGTAGAGGTTTTTTTAAAAGTCCAGTTGCCCTTTTATGAACGCTTTTTTGGATATACCATGACCTGGATGACTGAGAACCTTCACAGACAGTTACACATAACATATAAAGATATGACACGACATTACATGGTAGCATCTAAGAAATAAAAAGAAAATCGAAAGAAATCAAGTGCAAAGTTAGTGCTTTACAAACACTATGGTCGGTTAACAAGAGAGAACCCAGGGTACAGTAAGAGTCACTGAGGCCAAATCCATCTACTTTATTGGTATTCACTGTTTCCTCTCTCCACAGCACTGAATAACATGCAGATTTTGTCTGTGTTCATTCATTATTATATACATAGGATTTTATTTCAAATTTCCCTCTTACTAATTCAGTTTGAAAAACCTCCTGTTAAATGTGGAAATATAAATTGTTGCAAATTCAGTTTCTTCTGTTAAAACATCACGCTCAGTAATCAGAGGAACATTTCTTGTTCTCATCTTTCTGCCATCAGTGACAATGATAATCAACACCAAAGTGTGTTTGTTAAAGAAGTTAGTTTGAATCAAAGATGTTTCTCCACAGACTTCAGCAGCAGATCTCAGTGGTTTCCAGTGATCATCATCACAAAGACCTGGACTCCATATTCATGGTGAGTAAATGTTCAATCACAGCTACTACTGCTAACCTCAACAACCACAAACTAGCACTCTGGTTGGAGAAGTCTTCATGTTGAATGCTGTCAACAAGCAGCCTTTCAGATCAACATGATTGTGTTCTGATCATTTAAGTTGGATTATTATTCTGTTCCAGCTGCTGGAGGAGAACATCATGAGTTTTATGAAGAACGAGCTGAAGAAGATCCAGAAGTTTCTGAGTCCAGATTACCCAGAATGCTTCGAGAGCCAGAGGGAGGATGAGGAGGTGTTGGAGGGTGAGGATGAAGAGCAGAGGAGGAGCAGCAGAGAATTATTTGTGAAGATCACAGTGAACTTCCTGAGGAAAATGAAGCAGGAGGAGCTGGCTGACTGTCTGCAGAGCAGTAAGAGGATTTAACAGCTTTAACTTGATGGAAAGAGGAAATGGAGGAAACATGGGAGAAGTTTATATTTCTAGACTCTGATGTTAATATGATGAAAACATCTGAATCACATCTATGAATTCTTCTGGACTGAAAACAGTCACATGTGAATGTTATTAAAATGAATGAGTTCACTGATTTATTACATTTCTTGTTCATTCAGGAACTCTTGCTCCAGAGTGTGGATGTAAAGTTAAATCTACTCTGAAGGAGAAGTTCCAGTGTGTGTTTGAGGGGATTGCTAAAGCAGGAAACTCAACCCTTCTGAATGAGATCTACACAGAGCTCTACATCACAGAGGGAGGGACTGCAGAGGTCAATGATGAACATGAGGTCAGACAGATTGAAACAGCATCCAGGAAACCAGACAGACCAGAAACAAGCATCAGACAAGAAGACCTCTTTAAAGCCTCACCTGGAAGACATGGACCAATCAGAAGAGTGATGACAAAGGGAGTGGCTGGCATTGGGAAAACAGTCTTAACACAGAAGTTCACTCTGGACTGGGCTGAAGACAAAGCCAACCAGGACATCCACTTCATATTTCCATTACCTTTCAGAGAGCTGAATGTGGTAAAAGAGAGAAAGTTCAGCTTGGTGGAACTTGTTCATCACTTCTTTACTGAAACCAAAGAAGCAGGAATCTGCAGCTTTGAAGAGTTCCAGGTTGTGTTCATCTTTGACGGTCTGGATGAGTGTCGACTTCCTCTGGACTTCCACAACACTGAGATCCTGACTGATGTTACAGAGTCCACCTCAGTGGATGTGCTGCTGACAAACCTCATCAGGGGGGAACTGCTTCCCTCTGCTCGCCTCTGGATAACCACACGACCTGCAGCAGCCAATCAGATCCCTCCTGAGTGTGTTGACATGGTGACAGAGGTCAGAGGGTTCACTGACCCCCAGAAGGAGGAGTACTTCAGGAAGAGATTCAGAGATGAGGAGCAGGCCAGCAGGATCATCTCCCACATCAAGACATCACGAAGCCTCCACATCATGTGTCACATCCCAGTCTTCTGCTGGATCACTGCTACAGTTTTGAAGGATGTGTTGGAAACCAGAGAGGGAGGAGAGCTGCCCAAGACCCTGACTGAGATGTACATCCACTTCCTGGTGGTTCAGACCAGAGTGAAAAAGGTCAAGTATGATGGAGGAGCTGAGACAGATCCACACTGGAGTCCAGAGAGCAGGAAGATGATTGAGTGTCTGGGAAAACTGGCTTTTGATCAGCTGCAGAAAGGAAACCTGATCTTCTATGAATCAGACCTGACAGAGTGTGGCATCGATATCAGAGCAGCCTCAGTGTACTCAGGAGTGTTCACACAGATCTTTAAAGAGGAGAGAGGACTGTACCAGGACAAGGTGTTCTGCTTCGTCCATCTGAGCGTTCAGGAGTTTCTGGCTGCTCTTCATGTCCATCTGACCTTCACCAACTCTGATGTCAACCTGATGGAAGAAAAAACGACATCTCTGAAGTCTAAAGTCTTTAGAAACAAATCTAAGTTAACACGTTTCCATCAGAGTGCTGTGTACAAGGCCTTACGGAGTCCAAATGGACACCTGGACTTGTTCCTCCGCTTCCTCCTGGGTCTTTCACTGCAGACCAATCAGATTCTCCTACGAGGCCTGCTGACACAGACAGGAAGTAGCTCACAGACCAATCAGGAAACAGTTCAGTACATCAAGAAGAAGATCAGAAAGAATCTGTCTGCAGAGAGAAGCATCAATCTGTTCCACTGTCTGAATGAACTGAATGATGGTTCTCTAGTGGAGGAGATCCAACAGTCCCTGAGATCAGGAAGTCTCTCCACAGATAAACTGTCTCCTGCTCAGTGGTCAGCTCTGGTCTTCATCTTACTGTCAGCAGAAGAAGATCTGGATGTGTTTGAGCTGAAGAAATACTCTGCTTCAGAGGAGGCTCTTCTGAGGCTGCTGCCAGTGGTCAAAGCCTCCAACAAAGCTCTGTAGGTGGATTAAGGAACTATTTGAAACATGATTCATGTAGTAAATGACAAATAAAACGTTTTATGTTGATTCTTCTTCAGGCTGAGCAGTTGTAACCTCTCAAAGAGAAGCTGTGAAGCTCTGTCCTCAGTTCTCAGCTCCCAGTCCTCCAGTCTGAGAGAGCTGGACCTGAGTAACAACAACCTGCAGGATTCAGGAGTGAAGCTGCTGTCTGCTGGACTGGAGAGTCCTCACTGTAAACTGGAAAAACTCTGGTTGGTACTGATTCACAAGTCTTCTTTTAAATGTTGGTTGTTTGGATGACATTAAAATATAAAACAGGGATTTACTGTAGGTTGCTACTTCATTAACTGGATTCCAGAGATCTAGTATGACGTTATTGTAGATCTGAAGCAGAAAGATGTGATGTCCGGGGGTTGTTCCAGATATTGTTCTACCAGGTGATTCAGGTTAGCTAGCATAGATGCTATCTCTCTGAAGGAAAACTCTTCAAGGATCAGATGAAGTTAGAACAGTACAGTGACTGTTTACAGGCTGTAACAGTCTGAACACTGCTCACAGCTGTGGACTATGAACGCACCATGATTTATGTCAGGTTGGTTAGTACAGCGTGTGATTCCTTCATAAGAACAATCACATAAAATCACTGAAATTAACCCAGACAACCAAGAATGTTAAGTGAACTGATCTGTCTGATGCTGACATTAGGAACTGAAGGCTGGTGACTAGTTTTACATTCAAACATGTTTTAATGCTGCACCACCTGAAGGATTATTGTTTGCACACATAACCCAATTTGGTATTTATTAAGTGGAAGATTGATAGAAACAATTACAACACAGAGTCAGATTCTGTTTGTTGATCAGAAATCTCAGTTAAAGCCTTAAATCTGGTTGAAACCCTTTTTCATCTTTGTGAAAATTATATTAATGAAACAAAATCATCCAGACAACAGTGGTCCAGATCACAGACCTGTTCATAAACACAATAAAGACTTCACAAAGCTGAGAACTGTGTTTAAACTTTAAATCTACGTTAGGGGTCGGCAAATAGCTGAATTCAATGATGCTGCGGTATTTAGCATTGCACTTGATCAAAGTGTGGAAGTGAATGACATCTCACGTTTGCCAGTCATGGCAAGGTACTGTGATTTAACTGTCAGAGAGGAACTTTGCTGCTTGAAGCCAATGCCTAACACAACAAAAAAAAAGAACTGGAAAGTGTTTGCAGTGACCACAGACGGGTAGAGACCAGGCTACTTAAACTTGTTTCAGTAATAAAAATGAGCAAAGCAATTGAAATCTAGAGGATTTAGATGAGTCCTTTTGTCATAAGTTCATGTTGTCTTCTCCTGACAGATCAACAGATTAAAACAGTATACAAAAAACTCTAGTAAGGATGTTTTCAAGAATAATAAAATAAAATGTATTTAACAGAAGAAAATCTGAATCAAATCAGTATTTGTGTGATCAGTGTTTACAACACTTGAGCTCAGTTTCTTAGTAACTTATCAAGGTGATTGTTTCAGCATCTTAGAGAACGTTTCCACTGTTCTTCTGTGGATTCAGACTGACTCCAGGACTCCTAGTTTCTGTTGTTGTTGAAGATACTTCTTTATGACTCTGAATGTTTAGGCTCTCTTTCTTGCTGTGTACGTTTCATGTTTCAGGCTGAGCACTTGTAGCCTCTCAGAGAGAAGCTGTGAAGCTCTGTCCTCAGTTCTCAGCTCCCAGTTCTCCAGTCTGAGAGAGCTGGACCTGAGTAACAACAAACTGCAAGATTCAGGAGTGAAGTTGCTGTCTGCTGGACTGGAGAGTCTTCACTGTAAACTGGAAACTCTCAGGTCAGGATACAGCTGGTTGTTGATGAATTAAATCCTGATTTAGGTTCATGTTGGTGCAGAAGTTCAACATCTGGAGGATTTTCCTTCTTCTTCTTGAGTTTCTGATATTTTTCTATCTCCAGTCTGTCAGGTTGTCTGATCACAGAGGAAGGCTGTTCTTCTCTGGCCTCAGCTCTGAGCTCCAACCCCTACCATCTGAGAGAGCTGGACCTGAGCTACAACCATCCAGGAGACAAGGGAGTGGATCTGCTGTCTGCTGGACTGGAGGATCCCCTCTGGAGACTGGACACTCTCAGGTATGGACAGACAACAGGAGCTCACACAGTGTAGGTTTACAGTTACTATTGTTATTTTATTTCAGGACAATGGTCTGACATTGACAAAACATGGCTCCCCAGAAAGAAATGTTTAGTAGAATCAGGTGGTTGATCTGTGATCAGTGTGAAAGCAGTTTAGTTGTTCAAATGTTTGTCAAATTGTTAATTTTAAAGGTCAAGTTTCAGAGAGTATTTAATTTAAATTTCACACGTAGGAGGACATAAATAAAAAGAGCAGATGAGTGAAGACTGTGATCTCTTAATCACTTTATATTCTACTCCTGATCTTTTCAGTGACACTTGACACAGAGTCTGTTTCTGTGTCTCACTGATAAACTGATGAACTCTGCTTCATGTTGAACAGCAGTTAGGACTCATGTTGGATAGAAAATCATTCTGACTGTGTTTCTTCCTCCAGGATGGACCATGGTGGAGAGCAGAGGTTAAAACCTGATGTCAGGAAGTGTAAGTTTGACTAATGATGATAAAACATCAAAGTGTCAGTTTGTCTTTAAATCCAAAGCTGATAGTTGTGGTATTTATTCATTCAAACATCACTGACAAGAGAATCCTGACTAAAAGTATCATCATTAAACTTTCTATTAATGAACAACAGATCAGTGAGTAAAGAAAGAAGAAATCCATCAGATGTGTCAGGTGATAAACTGCAGCTGTGTTGTGCCTTTTTCTCTCCATCAGATTTCTGTCAACTTGAAGTGGACACAAACTCAGTCAACAGAAACCTCAAACTGTCTGACAACAACAGGAAGGTGACATATGTGAGAGAGAAGGAGCCATATCCTTATCATCCAGACAGATTTGACTACTGGTATCAGCTGCTGTGTAGAAATGGTCTGACTGGTCGCTGTTACTGGGAGGTTGAGTGGAGAGGAAAGGTTTATATATCAGTGAGTTACAGAGGAATCAGAAGGAAAGGAGACATGAATGACTGCTGGTTTGGACAGAATGATCAGTCCTGGAGTCTGAGCTCCTCTGATGGTGGTTACTATGTCTGGCACAATAACATAGGAGAATTCATCTCCTCCTCTGTCTCTAACAGAGTATCGGTGTATGTGGACTGTCCTGCTGGAACTCTGTCCTTCTACAGAGTCTCCTCTGACAAACTGATCCACCTCTACACCTTCAACACCACATTCACTCAACCTCTCTATCCTGGGTTTGGGTTTACATCAGGGTCATGGATATATGACTCCTCAGTGTCTCTGTGTTCTCTGTAGGAAGGAGAGTCTTTGAAGTGACAGCAGCTTCAACTCTGAGCTTTAAATGTTGATGGTGGATGATGTTTCTCTTTGGTTTACAGTTGAATCACTAATTGTGATTTGATGTCAGAATATGTTTGGTCTTAGAAGTAGTGAAATGATCTCCTAACCACTGAACTCCTGGAAAAACTGGACTGACTTTGATGATCACTTCTATCTGGATAATCCTGGACACATGAAGATCAAACTGAGAGATGAGAGAAGAACAATTCACCAATTGTTGAAACTTTCTTTTATACTCAGTACAATGCTGTGGCCAGATGCAGCAGAACAGGCCCAAACCAGGACATTAGCACCCCCATGTTTGATGGAGGGATGAGGTTCTGATGCTGGAATGATGCAGTGTTGTTTCATCTCCAAACATAACGCCTCTCATTTAAACCAAACTATTCTACTTTGGTCTCTAAACATTGTCCCAGTAGTCTTCTGTCTTGTCCACATGATGTTTAGAAATGTTCTTTTTTGGAGAGCAGTGTCTTTGTCCATCACACCATGGTTGTTGAGTGGATTCATCAACATTAACATTAGTCAATGTGAGAGAGGCCTTTAGCTGCTTAGAAGTTCCCCTGGGTTCCTTTGGGACCTCTCAGACTATTATGGAGTGATCTTTGTTGGTGGACCACTCCTGTGGAGGGGAACAGTCATCTTCAATCTGTCTGACTGTGGATTATTTGTGGGTTCCAAACTCTGTAGAGATGGTTCTGGAACCTTTTCCAGCCTGATGAGCAACAACAACTCTTTCTCTGAGCTCCTCAGAAAGCTCCTTTGTCCACAAACATGTGTTGTGAAGATCAGACTGAGACAAATCCCTGATTTATTGAAACTAAACCAGGAACTGAACCACACCTGAGTCTCATTACATTGATGGAAACACTTCTGAACACATGGACTCTGATTGGACCTGGAAATCAACTTGGAATCCTAAAAGTACCATCATGTAATCCACTGATTTCAACAAAGTAACTGTATTCTAAATACATCTATTTAATTTGTAACTGTAATGGAATGCAGTTATTCATAGTTTGTATTCTAGAAACATAATGCTGGTACATGTATTCCATTACTCTCTATAAACGTTCTGCTTCACTCTAAAACTCTTCACTTCCTTTTTTTTTTTGGCATCATTAAAAGCAACATATATATATTGGTATAAATGTTGATGTGAATATCACGGACTAGATTATATTGCCAGCATAACATCCCACACCTGTCCATGAAACTGCTCCTGAGTCGACTTAGACTTATTCTTTATTCATCCACAAGGGAAACTGCTTGGTCACAGCAGCTCAAAAACAACCTTGAGAACCACAAGTAAAAAGAAATACAGGCGAAGATAGTTAAAAAATAAAAATAATGAAATAATTTGAAGAGTAAAAATAATAAATGAAGAATGGAGATAAAATATAAGTGAAAATATAGTAAAATATAGTATAAACAAGAAACATAGAAGAAAATGAGTCCAAATGAAAGTAGGACCCAGAATTCCACTGTCCATGTAATCTTCATGTAGTTAAAATGAGCCTTGATTATATTGTGAGAAGGTTTCAGCTGCAGAGACTCAACTCTGATCATATAACCATTTGACATTATTTAGGAGACGCTGTAGATGAAGTTTATTCTGTGTTTTTCTTTCAGAGATCAGCAGGATCCCAAAGAACAAGCACTGACCAATATGTTTGACAGAGAGAACTGATGGGACTATTTCACTGATTATTAGAATGAATTCCTCTCACTGGTGATAGCAGGACGTGTCTTTTAATACTACAACAAACAGCATGTGAGCAGCTAGAAATGGAAAGTTAGAACAGCAGGTGGATTCAGAATTCAACAAGTTTATTGTCACAGACACAGCAAAGGTTCCACTGGGCAATGAAATTCTCCCTCTGAGAGTTCCCTTCACACTAAACTAAAATAAACAACTAAACTAAACTAACATGAAGGAAATAAACTTAGTCTAAGCTTAGAAAAATAAATCAATGAAATACTGTCAGTACTGTCACAGTGGTAGGACAGAGCCAAAGATATGTGCTGATGAGGCAATGAGATGGTTTGTGTTAACAAGTTGAAAGTTGCAGTCAATGGGTGATGATTGAGTGATTCAGTAGTCTGATGGCCTGTGGATAGAAATAGTTTTTTAGTCTGGTTGGCCTTGCTCCCACACTCCTGTAGCGTCCTTCCTACTTGTTCTGGACTCAGCACCTGGAGAAGAAAACTCCTAGAAGTCTCAATCCAGATGAGGCAGAATTTAGAAACTATTAAAGAAGTCCCCAGCATCAGCACAAGAACATCATCTAAAGACAAATACTTTGTGGTCATCCTACTAAAGCAGAGCAGACTGAACACTGTGCATCTTTCAGAGGCTCAGCAGCAGAAGACTGACTGAGGATTTCCCTGCACATGTGGAAAAGAAGTTCCTCATTTAATGGCAGCTTCATTTCAAACAGGATCACTGATGGTAATCAACAGTAGCGGTTTAATGGGGCGTTCTATTTGTCCACCGAACTCGTTTTCCGAGTTGTTTTCCCGAGTTATGAACCGGAAGTTGCAAATAGAACGCCCCCGAGGTCGTATATACAAGTCGTCAACTCGTCGAGGCTCAGAGGACCCCGAGTTCAGTTTCCAAGATGGCTACCACGAGCATCACACGTAGTAAACATTGTGGTTTTCTACTATTTTAAGCACTTTTGTCTTTGTTGTAACCAAATGTAGAAGTCGTACACATAGCAGTGTATACGGTTACCCAATAGGCATGTCGCTACAGCTAAATACCGCTTAATAAGTTATTTTGTAGCTTGTGCAGTTTAAATTGGCTAGAGACGCTCCATGTTGCTATGACAACAATGCCGAGTCTTGAGCAGAAAGCGGAGCAGTAGCCTATCGTTAACGTTAATCAAAAATATTCAGATATCAAACTGTGAAATATGTTTGTGTAATATGTAGTGAACATGTGAAATCCGCGGTGGTTGCACTGTAAACGAGATAAACACTATAAATGTTACGAACCGTCCAAACTGCCTAGTGCAACCAAGCACATTGAACCACATTGATGAACCACAAACTTTGATTGTAGCTGTACTCTTTCAGAGCTAGCGCAACAGCGACTTTCCTGGAGGTGTCCATCTTTTCTCCGACCTGTCGTAAACAGAACGCAAAAACCCACTGTAACTTGTTTTCCGACACGGATGTGACGTCACTCCTGAGTTGCAAGTCGCGCTTACAAGACAAATAGAACGCACCATTAGGCACGGGCGAACCGGGCAGTTGCCCGGGGCGGCATTTTTTCATGACACAAGGGGGGCGGCACGAGCACTTGGAAAAAAATAAACAAATAAATCAGCGCCGCTACATGGTTTTCTGTTATCTGTCATATCTGTGTGGGGAACTGGAGGCAGTCTCGCCCGGCCGTAATTCAATGTAGAACTGCCACTGATTTGTAAAATTAAAGTCAGACTGTTTAATGACTGAATGAATTTACTGGAGGGAAACATGAAGAGAAGAATTAGAAATAGTCTCCTGAACAGTGTTGTGGGTAACGCGTTACAAAGTTAGAGTACTCTAATTACTTTTTTCATGTAACTTGTAACGTAACGCGTAATCCGTTACTTTAAGAATTTCTCCGGATAAGGAAAGAAAAATTCCGACTGCAGCTGCTTTTTGTCAGACAGTACTGTGCCACCTGCTGATGTGTCAGCGGAGGCACAGTACTGTGATGATGCGTCTGTCCCCTGCTGACCTACGTTACCTGTGTGTGTGTGTGTGTTTTCGAACTGCCGGCAAGATGGCAGAGAGGACAGCTTTTGAGTCGTGGAAGTACGCACATTATTTTCAATTCGCCAGCGAAAAGGACAAGAACAACATAACGGTAAAATACACACTGCGTCGGTGAAAAGCTTCTGTCGACCGCAAAAAATTCCACTTCCAATTTAAAAAAACATCTTGTATCCAAGAAGCACCACTCTATCACCCTGGTATTGTTATCCTGCAGAGTTAATGTGGTTGGATGAATGACGTTATTCATTGTCAGGACTTCTCGGTGCATTTAAAGGAGGCTGTGTGTCGCTGAGTTGCAGCATGTGCGAGGCGCTGCAAACGGCTTTTAATTTTTGGTAACGCATGAGTAATCTAACGCGTTACTTTTATTCATAGTAACGCTGTAACGTAACGGATTACTTTTAATTGATGGTAACGTTGTAACCTAACTAACTACTTTCCAAAGTAACTATACCCAACACTGCTCCTGAATCATTCAATTGAATGAAGCCAGTTTAACCTTTAAAACAGAATGACTAAGGCTACCTTTACACGGAAACTATCTGAACCAAAAGCGCAAAAGTGGCGTTTCGTTTTCACTTTTAACTCCGCATTTAGACGAGCGTTTCTGAAACAAATCTGTGTTCAAACGGAAACGCAAAAGTGTGTGAAATTTCATACACATAGATGCAGTATACCGCCAGATGGCTAGGTGGCAACACTCCCAATAGTGCCTGCGTAGAGGTATTTACTTTTCTTCTACTTTTCCACGCTTAGCGCGCGAAATACATTAACCAAAACAACCGCTTGGATACAAATTATTGCGGCTAGGGCCTGTTGAACCTCCATCGCGGAGCTCGACATGTTGTTTACTTGTTTTTCCGGTCCTGTCGCATGCTTGTCACGTCATTTCTATTCGACGAGAAACGCAGTTTTGCGTTATTCACCCTTTGCACGGTGACGCGAGGGTGGAGCGTTTTTAAAATTTCCACTCTGGAGGGTGGTTTCACTTTTTTGCGTTTTCAACCCCCAAAAACGCCGTCACCATCAAAACGATTCCGTGTAAAGTGCCCCTAAATGTTGATGGAGGGATTTCTGAAGCTCTCTGCTGAATGATCTGATTCCTCTACAACAGCGCCACCTGCTGGAAAACCTGCATCACAGCATGAAGACAGAGAAAAACAAAGAGTTTTATTTCCTGTTCTGAGGAATTCAGAACATGTCAGCACATGAAGGACAGACTGTTGACACTCTAAAGAAGTCTCTCCAACTCAGAGCAGCTTTTCACTTTCACAGCTGCTTACATTTATTCTTCAATTTAACTTTTGTGATTGATTATAATTTTGGGGCAAATTAACACAAACAAAAAAAGAAAACATGAATATTTTTTATTTAAAATAAAAATGTAAAGTAAAATGTTATTATTTAAGTACCGAGTCCTAGCCTGGCTGACGCGACTGCACATCTCAATAGGCGCGTTCGACTTGATGCAGATCTGTCTGAGTCTGACTTGACGTGATGCATGCTGGGATGAACGCAATGCATGCTGGGATGGACGCAATGCATGCTGGTTAGAAATCCTGTCCGACTTGAGTCAGACGGGGAGGGACTTACCACTACGTCACCATGTCACATGACCTTAAAATATCGCGGGAGTCTTCGCCTGCAGACAGATCTTGCAGTTGCTCTCCAACGAACTGCACGACCGGAAACCCGCCCTCATGACGTCAGGTCAAAGACGTGATTGGGCAGTTTGGGAGGAATCTCCTCATGACGATTTTGACGTTTCTCGCTTCGTTATGTTGGAATATGCGAAATGTACAGAAATCGAAGGGATACCTTCTTATATGTGATTTCTGCAACAATGGTAGGCTGGCCTACTGAAAACGTTGTTCATCTGACTGCAGTTCAATGCAGTGTTCATTTCTTCCATTAAACAGTAAAAAGGCATTTTTAACATGTTGGTAACAGTAGAATAAGAGAGATAATGGACTTCACTCCATTAGAGTATAAAATAAAAAATAAAAATACCCTGGGCTATTGGCTCAACTGTCAGCACGCTCGCCTCCCGATCCGAGGTGCTGCTGGTTCGAGTCCGGGCGTGTGCAGAGCTCAACACAACGCAGGTTACATTCTAAGGCTTCGCGTTGGGCCGTTTTACCATCTAGAACGCGTGCATTCAATTTGTAGAAGTGTCGTCCATTATCCTTTACTTATATCGTAGTACTGCTTCTTCAGTATCATCCTAAACTGGTTTAGTGGGTAACGCGTCAGTCTGGCGATCGGCCGTCCGTAGTTCAAATCTTGTTAACGGTTAGTAGGTTTTTGGGGTTCTTCTTCACACCTGTCTGTCCAGAAATGAAAACAAATGGCATTTAATCTCCATCTCAATATCTTTCTGTGAATTCGTTTCATGGTTGAGTTACAGGTGCTAAACGACTTTGGGTGTAAAAGTAAATATTCAAATAAGTAGCCTAATCAGCAGTTCATTTTCGCCAAGATTGGAGACCAAAGCACTATGCTACTTAATCCTTATTCAGTAGATTTGCTGCTATTCACAATCCTTTGCATGCAGCATGCTTGTTGTAACACGGGTATAAATTCCGGTAACTCCAAAGGTTCTATTTCGTCGGCAACAACGAATGCAAACACCGCGAGATCCGCCATTGTTTACACGAAGTTGACCGTGTCCGATTTGTCTGCAGCCGTTTTATGCTCCACCCCTACAGTCGGCGTAAGATCACGCTGACGTAAGCAAGTCAGACTCAGACAGGCGCAGACAAGTCGAACGCGCCTATTAGGCGCGTTCGACTTCATGCAGATCTGAGCAGATCTGACTTGACGTGATGCATGCTGGGTAGAACAAGTTCATTTTAACCAATCATATTCGAGATCTATGAGCATGACAACCCAGCATGCATCACGTCAAGTCAGACTCAGACAGATCTGTATCAAGTCGAACGCGCCTAATGAAATCGCGCGCAAAGCAGTATGGGAACACCCAGGCTAACCGAGTCCAGGTGAGTTTAAGGCCCCGCCCATTAAAACTACCTGTGAACAGAAGAGAAGCAGCTTCTTTCCTCCACACACGAAGGTAGAAAGAGTCAGTAAATCAACCTGAGGTGAGTTCAGCAGGTGAGAGTCCAACATCTGTAAATGATTAACTGGATCATCATCATCTTTCTTCATCTTTAACCGAAACACGGAGGAAACGTGGCCTCAGGTTAGAAACCATTTCAAGTTGATCAAGTTAACCTGCTTTAAACATTTAATGTCATTTAAAAACGATGCGGACAAACTTCCAACATGTGGTGTTTGTAAATGACTTTAATCAAATGAGATCAGACTGGTTTCCTCTCTAACGCTGCTCTCCTGACTATTAGTTTCTGTTCATTTAAACCCAACCGACTCATCTAGAGGACAGATATCAGTAGATCTGCTTTAAGTTCTGTTTTTAAAAGTGGTGAAATTATTAATTCATCTGTTTATTTAAATACTTTAATTTGTTTGAATATCTAAAAGAAAAAGAACAACTATTAATAAATGGTTTCTCAGCTGGTGTTTCTCAGCTGGTGTGACGGGGTTGGTGGTGATGATGTATAGATCCAGTCTTCCAAACTGTGTAGAGAACAACTTTTATATATCATTGAAGCAGAATTCGGGCGGCACAGTGGCGAGGTGGTGCCTGATGCCTCACAGCGAGAAGGTCACCGGTTCGAATCCATGGGCCAGCTGGCCTTTCTGTGTGGAGTTTGCATGTTCTCCCTGTGTCTGCGTGGGTTCTCTCCAGGTACTCCGGCTTCCTTCCACCGTCCAAAGACATGCTGGTTAGGTTCATTGGTGATTTTACATTGGCTGTAGGTGTGTGTGTGAGTGTGAATGGTTGTCTGTCTCTGTGTTAGCCCTGCGATGGACTGGCGACCTGTCCAGGGTGTACCCCTGCCTCTCGCCCGATGACAGCTGGGATAGGCTCCAGCAGACCCCCGCGACCCTTAACAGGAATAACCGGGTATAGAAAATGAATGAATGAATGAATGAAGCAGAATTCTTCAGTTTTTCCACATTAAACATGAACCAGGTGAACTTCCTCAGACATGAACCAGCAGCAGTTTGTCATGTCATTGAAGCAGAATCTGAACAATCTGGAGAGAGTAAGGGAGGCGTCACGTCCTCATAGTATTCATTTCTAAATAAATACATGTGAACATTTTGGTTTCATCAATAATTCTGACAGAAAGTGGAGGTTAGAATGATTTCAGTTGTGGAGAGATGTGTTGGTACTGATTCTTTTGGCTTGTTAGTGACTCAACTGAAACTTTATGAACAAATTGAATAGATTTTAAAAGTTCTTCTGCAGGATGTGACTGATTGTGAATAGCTTTAACCAGGGTCGGCCCTTCCTACAGGCCACCTAGGCCCCGCCTAGGGCGCCAAATTGGTGGGGGGCGCCCTCTTGTGGTGCCCTTAAGCATACATCTTTCTCTTAACATTAATTAACGAAATAAAATGGAATAAAACCCTGGCGAAATAAAACCCTTATTACCTCATTAAAACAAATAGACATGCCTCAATCCGTATGTTGAAATGAAAATATTATATGTGCAGGGGGGGGAATATTATATGTGCAATACCACAGCACTTTAATTTTTAGATGTTTTCATTTTTTATATTTATTTTTATTGCACTTTTGCACTCATAGCATTTCTATGCCTACATTTTATTTATTTTAAGTCTTTACAATTCTTAGTTTGATGAAGATCTGTGCTTTTAATTTATTTTTTAAATCTTATTTTAATTTATTTGGCAGGGACAGCACAGAATGTACAGTATAAATGAGGGGCACATTAAAGCCACATGGCTAATTCAGTTGTTGTTTGTAAAGTTCCAAAATTACTAAGAATAAAAATGTTCTGAGACCATTATATTGCCTGTAGTTCATGTATCAAATATAAATGGACAGTATAATACATACAACATAGTGTACCTATATCAGAATGATTACATGGAATGGATGTGGTTTAAAGTGGCCCTAGGTGGTAGATGGGGGGTGGGGAATCTCAGTATCGCCGAGGGCAGCCAATGGGCTAGAGCCGGCCCTGGCTTTTACTGACTGTTAGGAACTACTTTGAACCTCAGGATGTTTTGTGAATCTGGTTCTAGTTTAGTTAATGTTTATATAGTTATTACCATCTAGTGGACAGATGTAGAACTACATCATCTCATATGGATCATGTCAGTCAGGTAAGAGAGAGGAACGAGGAAACAGTTCCCTCTGACTGCAGGGAACCTCCCACTGGTTTTAACGTCACTCTGATGTGTTTACAGACTCTGAAGTTATGAGGATGTGACAGCGTCCTCAGATCAAATCAGCACAGATATCAGGACTGACAAGAGGTGGAAGGTGGAAAGTGTCTGAAAGTCGACCTGAAGTGAGTTCAGCAGGTGAGAATCCTACCAGAGAAATCTGGAAATGTCTCATTAACAGGTTGATTATATTTGTTTTAGATGATCAGCTCTTTCAGTAGATAGAGACTACTTTGTACTTGTTTCTAAAACCACAGTAAAGAGTTTGTATTTGTGCTAAAGTTCAGTGATGTGATGCTCTATCATCAGTAATCTAATGTGTCAGTACATTATTGTTTCTAAAGCTTTTATTTCTCTAATGACTGTGTGGAAAAATATAATATAATACTGAGTCAAGTCCTCACATTATTAACAGTTGCACATGTTCAGAATATTTCTTTGGTTCTCTGTTCCATGCACTGGTGTAGTCCAGGGTATACGCAGGTATTCGGCATATACCTACTTATTTTTCAGTCAGTATTACGTATACCCACTTTTTAATCCCCCCTGATGCGGCTAGTATTCGCTGCCAGGGCCTTCACTGATTAACCTGGTTAACTTTAGACACGAGGACTAATGAGTTAATCGGAGGCAGAGTAGGGCGGGGGATGCACTGACCACCTCTGGAAGCTGATTGGACACCTTAGGTTCCATTACAACTCCAGCTGACTGACAGGTCACTGCACGTCCCGTTGATGCGCCATGCGACTGGAATGTGAATGAGAAAGGCAGAGTCTTCCAAGTAATTTTGAGGTAAGTGATTTCCAAGTGAGTCATTTTTTTAAACTACTCACAACATGACTGCTCACACATGATGCCAACAGTTACACTGTGCGAGTAGGTTAAAGTTATGAAATACTAATGGTACAAATAGTTTAAGATTCAACCTAACACAATACTGAGGTCTAACCAGTCTGTCATATTCTGTGTAGGGACAAATGAAAAGGAAAGGGAAATATTGCAGACTTTGTAAAGAAGTGCAAGTCAGACCCAGATCAGGCCCAGGTAGACCCCAGCCATGAAACCAGCAGCCCTGGCAGCTCCCAACCAGGAGAAACCCAGTACTGGGTGGAGACAGTATGTCACTGCTGATGTGTTGTAAATGCAAAATGTAAATGTAAATAGTGAGTAAATACAACTGACAGATTTCTGGGTAATCTAAATAGAGTAGACTTACATGTTTCTACAACAGTGCATTTTTCTGGACTTTTTTAAAAGGGTGTGACGGCTGTCTGTTGCTGCAGGGCCTGTTCCGTGTCTTTCCTTCTTGTGTTGTTGCTTGTCTGTTTTCTGCAGGTACCTTAGTGGGCGAGTCTCAATTTGGGTAATCAGGAGCACCTGGCCAGTCTCCCTGATCCGTTAAGATCTGGCAGTCACAGCCCTCACTTGCTCTTCCTCTCTGCCTCTTGACCTCGATCCCTCCAGCATCACGTTTTTGTTATGTTGGCTTCGGCCTAGTTACTGTGTTTTACAGACATACTGATACTCCCACTCAAACCACACTTCTTTCCATTGGGTTGGTTGTTGACTTTATTTAAATAAAGTGGCTAAACTTTTATTTTGTTGTTTTGACAATCAGCATTCTGTGACTAATCAAATGCATCTACTATAAGACTGGTGAAACTGGTTTTAACGCAACTCTGATGTGTTTTTAGACTCTGAAATTATGAGGAAGTGACGGCATCCTCAGATCAAATCCAGGATTAGAAAGAGCAACTTCTTGACTCCAAATGTTTCCTCAACTCATGAAGTCAAGTTGACCTGAGGTGAGTTCAACTGGTGACAATTCTTAATGTCTTATGTCTAATTGCTACAAGATACACTGACTGGCCAAAAAAAGCATGGTTGTTTCAGAAATGAGAAGCCACTCATTGCATCAGTTGGGGTTAAATAACTTGTTGTCAGCTGAAAGATAATCACCCATGCAGTAATTATCCAATAGGATACTCCTACCTGTTTGATTAGTTAAATCCAGGTGGAGACTTTCATTTTTGTACAGACTGTATTTTCTAGATGGTTCCAGAGTGATAGTTGCTGCTCTGTCTCTTTGGTCATGAAACTAAAATTATTTAAAGACAAGGATACATTTATAGATAATGTGTTTACATTGAGTTCATTGATCATAATTGGCTGTTTTTGCTGCTACTTGACGTTTGCAGGTGTACAGATCATTAAGAACCTCTGAGTTACAGTCCCCCATGTGTTTTATTGGTGAATAAAAGATGAAGTGATTATAACCTGTAACCATTAAACTATGTAGGGAGTGTCAGAACTTGTGTGACAACTTAGATAAAACATAGCTCCATTTTACCAGCTGTCAACACATCCATCCTGTGTTGGATGCTGTGACCCCCATGGTTTACTATAGGTATTGTGTTATTTTACTGTGCTTTGTTAATTGTTAAGTAAATAACATTGACCATCTTGTGACAATTCAGTGTTCGGCTGGGAAACTTTTGGACCTGGCATTCATTGGTGTGGATGTTACTTAGACATGTAGCACCCACCGAGACCAGACCAGGCACCCCCACCCCATAGCAATGACACTCCTTGATGGCAGCAGCCATCCACAGCAGGATCCAGCCTGACACAGGCACACACACAAAAACGCTATAGGAACAACTCTAAAATACAACAAAACAAAAAAACAACAACAACAAAACAAAAATCCTGAAGAACAGCATAAGGTGTTGGCTTTCCTCCAAATTCACTAGATCCCAAACTGATCAAGTATTTGTGGGATGCAGGCCTGAGCCCCTCACCCCTTCATCTTGCCAGGTCATTAGGTACACTAGTGAATACGTGATCATTGTGGAGGATGGAGTTTGTGGTGCTTGATTGAATTAAACACTTAAGTGTTTCTGTTTGCATGTTCTCCCTGTGTCTGCGTGGGTTCTCTCCGGGTACTCCAGCTTCCTCCCACCATCCAAAGACATGCTCATTAGGTTAATTGGTGATTCTAAATTGGCCGTAGGTGTGCATGTGAGTGTGAATGGTTGTCTGTCTTTGTGTTAGCCCTGCGATGGACTGGTGACCTGTCCAGGGTGTACCCCACCTCTCGCCCGATGACAACTGGGATAGGCTCCAGCAGACCCCCTTAACAGGAATTAGCGGGTACAGAAGATGAATGAATGAATGACAAAGGTGCATTATTAAGTATTTCACTTTATTTTGAAATAGCTCATGGTGAGATAGGGAGGACCAATCGAGAAAGAAGGTCTTTCACTAGTAAAGGTTTGTGAGTGATGGGTCAGACAGGAAGAGACAGTGAGTGTGAAAAAATAAAAGAATGGATGGGAACTAGTAGTGTAAAACCCGGATCTTTTGAGGGATTCGGATCATTCTGAGTCACTCGCTAATATGAGCCGGGTTGTGCGAGTCACTCGACCCACTTGACCCAAAAAGGCCAGATTGCGAAAGAAAAGTTTCCAGAACATTCACTCGAGACATAATAAAGCATAGTAAACACCTAAGAACGGATTATTACAGTTACCTGTTATTTCCATTTATCAGTTCATTGTGATCATGTAAACGTGGCCACTGAAAATCATATCAAGTACCAATGAGATGAACGGGATTCCCATTATCAGCTCATTGGTCACAGAGTAGGAGACGGTCTGGGAATAAGTTTATCGTAAATGTTCATATAAAGCATCCTGTTATTCATTAATTACATTGACATTTTACACACTATTTTGGATTCTCACGGTAATACGGGACAAAGTGTGTCCCGTTTCAGCTCAATACAGTACGTGTACTTTTGTTTCTAAATACGGGACTATTACGTTTTTCAAACGACGGTTGGCAACCCTTGTGTTGCATAACCTAAAATAACATCAACTTAACAATGTGGCAGAGCCAACTATACAATAACCTGACTACGAAAATTATAAAAACAACTCAAAACATACACAACATCAAATCAAAGTTAGAGTTCTATGCTTAGCTTAGCTTGAGTAGGCTCAGGTCATATTACCAGTTTTGAGGGAAAAGTCGCTCTCTGGTGTGTTACTCTTTTAGCTGGCAGTTCCTGGAGGAAGGGCCAAGCTGGGAAAAGTTGGAATTCCTGCGCTGAAAGGCAGTCTTTGCTGTGTGGTTCTGATGGCGGACGTCGGAGGGAAACTGGCCGCTCCTTTTAGATCCTTTAAAGTAGCTTGTTAGCAGCTCAGTGCTAACTAGTCGTACGGTTCCTGTTGTTTGAGGGTTAGCCTGCCAAACTTGTGCAGATTCCTCAACAGGCTGTCACTGCTGTGAGGAGAGGCCTGGAGTAGCTGCTCTGGGTAGCAGGCTATAGGAGGCAGCCAGCTGGAGCTGAGCAGCTGGAGGACCCGAGCGTAGAAGATGAGAGAGTTGAAGTGGAAAAGGAAAAGAACAAAGGTTAGACAGAGCCTTTATAAGACCTGATGACCTCAGAGGTCACATGCCACAGTCGGCCAGTGATAACTGCTGGATCTGGTTTCACACCTCGAGGATTGTGGGACTAGGGTTACGGTGCTTTCCTTTGTCTCCAAGACAAAGAAGCCATGCGGTCAAAACTTGGTTATGCGTGGTGAGCCGTCATTGCTCACCACCAGGTTCAGGTCCCAACAAAACTTAAACAGAAAACAACTAAAAACTTCTGTATCAAGGACCCCCGCATTAAACAACTAATTTTGATCAACGATGTGTTGAAATTATTATTGTTAACTGTTAACTGCGTTACTAAAAAGGTTACTTACTGCTTTTGGATCTTGGCAGAAAGAGAAGATGTTGACTGCAGAGTTTCTCTTGAGAACTTTGGAGAATTTGACAAGCGAGGAGTTTAAGAAATTCAAGTGGTACCTGCAGCAGTTGAATCAAGACTTCCCTGCAATCCCAGTATGTCGACTGGAAAAGGCAGACAGGATGGACACTGTGGATCAGATGGTGAAGACGTACTGTGTCCAAACTATGCAAGTGGCAAAAAAGGTTTTGAGGATGATAAATAGGAATGATCTTTTAGAAGAATTATCAGAAATTGCTCCAAAACCTACAGGTAAGTGAACAGTTATAAACTGGACAGAACCAAGATCCGAGATTCATGTCATAAACAAAAACATCTCTCTACAAATACAGACACATATACTATGTTTCACCATGGATTGTAGTACTTCATAAGAAATATACTGGTCCTGCTGATTTCAAAAAAACTATTTTGTGAGACCCTTTTAATTGTTACTGTGACAACATGAATGTAATTGAACACACTAATATATCACTCACTTTGTCTTTGTTTTATTCATTCAGAAAACCTCGCTGATTGTCAAAACAAAATCAAATCTAATTTGCGAGAAAGGTTCCAGTGTGTGTTTGAGGGGATTGCTAAAGCAGGAAACTCAACCCTTCTGAATGAGATCTACACAGAGCTCTACATCACAGAGGGAGGGACTGCAGAGGTCAATGATGAACATGAGGTCAGACAGATTGAAACAGCATCCAGGAAACCAGACAGACCAGAAACAAGCATCAGACAAGAAGACCTCTTTAAAGCCTCACCTGGAAGACATGGACTAATCAGAAGAGTGATGACAAAGGGAGTGGCTGGCATTGGGAAAACAGTCTTAACACAGAAGTTCACTCTGGACTGGGCTGAAGACAAAGCCAACCAGGACATCCACTTCATATTTCCATTGACTTTCAGAGAGCTGAATGTGTTGAAAGAGAGAAAGATCAGCTTGGTGGAACTTGTTCATCACTTCTTTACTGAAACCAAAGAAGCAGGAATCTGCAGCTTTGAAGAGTTCCAGGTTGTGTTCATCTTTGACGGTCTGGATGAGTGTCGACTTCCTCTGGACTTCCACAACACTGAGATCCTGACTGATGTTACAGAGTCCACCTCAGTGGATGTGCTGCTGACAAACCTCATCAGGGGGAAACTGCTTCCCTCTGCTCGCCTCTGGATAACCACACGACCTGCAGCAGCCAATCAGATCCCTCCTGAGTGTGTTGACATGGTGACAGAGGTCAGAGGGTTCACTGACCCCCAGAAGGAGGAGTACTTCAGGAAGAGATTCAGAGATGAGGAGCAGGCCAGCAGGATCATCTCCCACATCAAGACATCACGAAGCCTCCACATCATGTGTCACATCCCAGTCTTCTGCTGGATCACTGCTACAGTTCTGGAGGATGTGTTGGAAACCAGAGAGGGAGGAGAGCTGCCCAAGACCCTGACTGAGATGTACATCCACTTCCTGGTGGTTCAGGCCAATGTAAAGAAGGTCAAGTATGATGGAGGATCTGAGACAGATCCACACTGGAGTCCAGAGAGCAGGAAGATGATTGAGTCTCTGGGAAAACTGGCTTTTGATCAGCTGCTGAAAGGAAACCTGATCTTCTATGAATCAGACCTGACAGAGTGTGGCATCGATATCAGAGCAGCCTCAGTGTACTCAGGAGTGTTCACACAGATCTTTAAAGAGGAGAGAGGACTGTACCAGGACAAGGTGTTCTGCTTCGTCCATCTGAGCGTTCAGGAGTTTCTGGCTGCTCTTCATGTCCATCTGACCTTCATCAACTCTGATGTCAACCTGATGGAAACTACATCCTGGTTATTCAAATTCAAATTCCTTAGACCCAAATCTAAACTAGCAGATCTCCATCAGAGTGCTGTGGATAAGGCCTTACAGAGTCCAAATGGACACCTGGACTTGTTCCTCCGCTTCCTCCTGGGTCTTTCACTGCAGACCAATCAGACTCTCCTACGAGGCCTGCTGACACAGACAGGAAGTAGCTCACAGACCAATCAGGAAACAGTCCAGTACATCAAGAAGAAGATCAGTGAGAATCTGTCTGCAGAGAGAAGCATCAATCTGTTCCACTGTCTGAATGAACTGAATGATGGTTCTATAGTGGAGGAGATCCAACAGTCCCTGAGATCAGGAAGTCTCTCCACAGATGAACTGTCTCCTGCTCAGTGGTCAGCTCTGGTCTTCATCTTACTGTCATCAGAAGAAGATCTGGACGTGTTTGACCTGAAGAAATACTCTGCTTCAGAGGAGGCTCTTCTGAGGATGCTGCCAGTGGTCAAAGCCTCCAGCAAAGCTCTGTAGGTGGATTTAGGAACTATTTGAAGCATGATTCATGTAGTAAATGACAAATAACACATTTTATGTTGATTATTCTTCAGGCTGAGCAGTTGTAACCTCTCAAAGAGAAGCTGTGAAGCTCTGTCCTCAGTTCTCAGCTCCCAGTCCTCCAGTCTGAGAGAGCTGGACCTGAGTAACAACAACCTGCAGGATTCAGGAGTGAAGCTGCTGTCTGCTGGACTGGAGAGTCCTCACTGTAAACTGGAAATTCTCAGGTCAGGATACAGCTGCTTGTTGATCAGTTAAATCCTGATTTAGGTTCTTGTTGGTGCAGAAGTTCAACATCTGGAGGATTTTCCTTCTTCTTCTTGATTTCCTGATAAATATTTTTCTATCTCCAGTCTGTCAGGTTGTCTGATCACAGAGGAAGGCTGTTCTTCTCTGGCCTCAGCTCTGAGCTCCAACCCCTCCCATCTGAGAGAGCTGGACGTGAGCTACAACCATCCAGGAGACAAGGGAGTGAAGCTGCTGTCTGCTGGACTGGAGGATCCACTCTGGAGACTGAACACTCTCAGGTATGGACAGACAACAGGAGCTCACACAGTGTAGTGTAGTGTAATTTTATAGAAACTCATTCTGACTGTGTTTCTTCCTCCAGGATGGACCATGGTGGAGAGCAGTGGTTAAAACCTGGTCTGAGGAAGTGTAAGTTTGACAGATGATGACAAAACATCAAAGTGTCAGTTTGTTTAAATCCAATGCTGACAGTTGTGGTATTTATTCATTCAAACATCACTGACAAGAGAATCCTGACAAAAGTCATCATCATTAAACTTTCTATTAGAATCAGAATCAGCTTTAATGACCAAGTATGTGCAAGAATAACTTTGCTCTCTTGTACAGAAACAACTTAAATAAGTGAAATAAAAATAAAATAAAATAAAATGAAATAAATCTCAATCTGTACACATAAAATATAGGATAAGAGCAGATATATACACCAAACCAGGGTTTTATACAGTGACTATATACAACAGTGCAGAGTTATTGTTTAATGTTCGTGTGGATGAACTCACTCGCAGTTGCGAGAGGAGGGTTTGATAGGGGTCTCTTCCTGAAGTCCACTGTCATCTCCACAGTTCTGAGCGGGTTTTATGGTGGTGTCATCTGCAAACTTCAGGAGTTTCACAGAAGGGTCCGTTGAGGTGCAATCATTAGTGTAAAGGGACAAGAGCAGTGGGGAAAGAACGCATCCCTGGGGGGCGCCAGTGCTGAGGGACCGGGTGCTGGATGTGAAGTTACCCAGTTTCACCTGCTGCCTCCTGTCAGTCAGGAAACTGGTAAGCCACTGACAGGTGGAGGGGGGCACAATGAGCTGGGACAGTAGAGAGCACAGTACCGAGGCGTCTGTCTGCGGGGCCATCTTGGATGTAATGAACAACAGATCAGTGAGTAAAGAAAGAATAAATCCATCAGATGTGTCAGATGATAAACTGCAGCTGTGTTGTGTCTTTTTCTCTCCATCAGATTTCTGTCAACTTGAAGTGGACACAAACTCAGTCAACAGAAACCTCAAACTGTCTGACAACAACAGGAAGGTGACATTTGTGAAAGAGGAGCCATATCCTGATCATCCAGACAGATTTGACTGTCCTCAGCTGCTGTGTAGAAATGTTCTGACTGGTCGCTGTTACTGGGAGGTTGAGTGGAGAGGAGAGGTTGATATATCAGTGAGTTACAGAGGAATCAGAAGGAGAAGATTCATGGATGACAGCAGGTTTGGATGGAATGATCAGTCCTGGAGTCTGTTCTGTTCTGATAATGATGGTTACTCTGTCTGGCACAATAACAGAGAAACATCCATCTCCTCCTCCTCTGTCTCTAACAGAGTATCAGTGTATGTGGACTGTCCTGCTGGAACTCTGTCCTTCTACAGAGTCTCCTCTGACAAACTGATCCACCTCTACACCTTCAACACCACATTCACTCAACCTCTCTATCCTGGATTTGGGTTTAGATCAGGGGTTTGGATATATGACTCCTCATTGTCTCTGTGTTCTCTGTGGGAAGGAGAGTCTCTGAAGTGACAGCAGCTTCAACTCTGAGGTTTAAATGTTGATGGTGGATGATGTTTCTCTTTGGTTTACAGTTGAATCACTGATTGTGATTTTATATCAGAATATGTTTGGTCTTAGAAGTAGTGAAATGATCTCCTAACCACTGAACTCCTGGAAAAACTGGACTGACTTTGATGATCACTTCTATCTGGATAATCCTGGACACATGAAGATCAAACTGAGAGGTCTCATGTCTGAAACTGGTTATTGTGAATTCAGCTCTACACGTATCCTGAAGTACAAACAGTATTACTCTATATTTTCCGTTTGCTGAAGTAGAAGTTTTCCTATTAAAATATTATTCTACTCTGTGACCACACTGCAATCTAATCAGCCTTGATGATTTTACCTTGTGTAACTGTATTAATGTATTTCTCCATAATCAGTGATGTTTAATGTTTTCATATATCAGGAAAAGCATACTGACAAAAACATAGTCATGCAGTGATGTATTTTAAAGAGTGTTAATCTGTAAACCAGATACTTTTGTTTCATATTTAATAACAAACATGGAGTAGATGACTATTGCAAATCATAAATTAGTGACAACGTTGATCAGCAGATCCAGACCCTTGTTGGACCTGAGCCTGGTACCTGCTGAGTTCTGGCTCGACTCACTTGAAGGTACATGGGCTAAACTTTAACACGTTTGATGGTGAGAGGTGATGTTCCGACAACGTTCTTTATTCTTTGACTTTTAAATCATGTGGCCTGCTCTTCATCAACAAATAAAGTGAACCGTCTCTATATTAGTATCTTACCTCCTTTATCCAGTAGTTTGTAGACGAGAGTGTAGAAATAAAATACCTTCATTTATTACCAGGTTGTGCTGTTGTTCATTCATTCAAGGCTGAAAACTGAGGTCGATGTATCTACAGTTTACTACTTGTGATAATTAAACTGATTAATTATATTAACTTAATGTCAGAGGCAAACCTGAAGCTGTCCCAGAATTCTAACCAGTTTAAATTTGAATACTCAAGTACAGATCCACTGCAGTTCCTCTCACTCATCACAAAAGTCTAAATGGCAAACTAAAGACTTACAGTCACATATATTTTTGCCCAAACATCTTCATAAAACAATGTCAACACAGTGAAGAACATCCAGAAGGCACAACAAGATATGAAAGTTAAAAAGTGAGACAATAACAAAAAACAAGAATTGTACTTCAGTCATCAAGATAACAAAGAACAAAATACAAAATACAGTTATATAAATGATTGTATGATTCTTAAACACAAAATATTTTGATTCATAACATTTATTAAACTAAATATATAAACGTGACATAACCGTTACTGTTAATTTTACTTTAGAGTTTCACGACTTATTTACTCACATTGCAACAAAACAAGCTACTACCAGAATCTTTTTACATTTCCACAAAAGCCATTTAATATTTACATATTATTTCTCATAAATATTCTTTAATTTTTCTTGAATAATACTGAAGTTACTGAGTTACTCATATATAGTTTTATTTTCTCGGTTCCAGCCAAAGTGAAGATCTGAAAAAGGAAGGAGTTCAGCGTTGTGGGTCATATTATATAAAGTGAGCATGTGCAGAGTAGTCCAATAGTGCAGTGGTGATGGTGTAAAAGTCTTTGGTCAGTGAGGGAATGAGGAGTTCAGGGGTGTGAGGGAATTGGTGTGTAGGGGTCAGCGGGGGTTCGAGTTTAATAAGGTCACAGCTCTGGGGAAAAAGCTATTCCGCAGTCTGCTGGTCCTTATCCGGAGGCTTCTGAAACGCCTGCCTGAGGGCAGGAGGGAAAATAGTCCTTCCACTTCATCCAGTTCACTTTCAGTGAAGTTCTTCTTTTTTTTCCACTCTTACTTATTCTTTTTTTTTGATTTTTTGATTTTTCTGATCGGAAATCTCAGGGGAATCTCAGGTGCAGGCCTATTTAAATATGATTTGTATATTTAAATGTTGGCGTGTACAGGGCGGGGTCGGGTACTTCAACATGTGCGCTCAATTCCATGTTGATTGGGATGTACAAAGGAAATGTGCTTGGATTCACGAGTACGCACAGATTCATACATCTGCGGCCTCATGTGCAAGGACTTGCATGGATTTCCGATTTACGTGGCGCACGCTCAGATCCAGAAGCACATTTCCTTTGTACAGCCCAATCAACGTGGAATTGCGTGCACATGTTGTACCCTACCCCTACCTGTCCATGCCCCTTTTGAATATGCAAATTCTATTTAAATTGACCCTGCACCTGAGATTCCCCTCTCTGCACCATCAGAAAAAGAAAACAAAAGAAAAAAAGAAGAACTTCACAGAAAGTGAATTGGAGACACTACTCACTGGAGTGGAGATGCGCAAAAATGTCCTCTTTGACAGCTGTCCTCCATGCGCCACAGTGTTGGTTAATTGCATTTACACATCACATATGATCTGTACATTGCTCGAATGAAAATGTTTCCTGTTGACATTTACAAATTCATCATGTGATGGTTCTTTTATATCAATGTGTGTGCAGTCCATAGCTCAGATTACGTTCAGAAAACTGGCTCTCGCTGCAAAATGCTCTTTAATGTTGACCTGTTCAGATGCATTGTATGGGAATCAGATATACCTGACTGACATGCGGATAGCTCCGACCCACAAGGCTTGCATGGCTCTGCTCAGGGTCGACTGGCACAGTCACGATCAGTCGGAGTAATTGTTTTCACATTGATGACAGTTTCCCAGCATCACCTCTAAGTGTCTCCAAAGGATCAACATCTGTAGAAGCCAGCGTACGCCAGACATGACGTTGCCGTGAGGCACGTACAAGGTTACGGTCATTTCACTCTTGATACATCTGAACTTTTCTGTGAAGAAGAATGAATGGAACGTTTTTGTGTGCACGCAACTCTCGTACATGAGGCCCCTGGATATTTTTGGGCATAGAACATTTCTTGGATTTGAGCTTACACCATGTTTTAGTAGGAAATCCGTGCAAGTCTTTGTACATGAGGCCCCAGAACTTTATGATGCAGCTGATAATGATTCATACAGTGATTGACTTTAGGCTTTTGGTCCAAAGGTGAGAACGCTGTGATCATGTTTCCTGAAGGAAGACTTCAGGCTGAAGATGAATCCAGAGAGTTGAGAGTGTTCGTCAGTCTGCAGATTTTTGTAAAGCCGCTGCTGTCACATGTTCGTTCTTTCTCTGCTTGTTTTCCTGCTTGAAGCTGCTGATTAATTTCACCTTCAATTGTCGACTTAACGCAGATTATTTTCTCCGTCAGAAGGTAACGTAACCAATTAAACTGATCTGAGAACAGTAGACGTATGTTGTGCTGCTTTGTTGCCTGCAGTGGAGGAATGAATGAAACACCTGAGTTTTGCTGAAAATGAAATTTAACCTGCTGTGAGCTCCACTAATAATGGCTATTTGTTGGCTATACCATGGATGACTGCAAACCTTCATAGATACTGTAATATTTTTCATTCTGTCCAGACATGCTCAGCTCTTTGTTGCACATTTCTTCAGTGTTTGTTGTGATGGATTGCGGGTTTTTCCTTTTCTCATAGACATCAGATAGGTAGGAAATAATGACAGTCAATAACAGCGGATATGATTTTATACCTGAACTCTGGACCTGAACTCTGCTTTCAGGTTGTAAATTAAACTGGTTTATTGCCATTTTGATGTTTCTGCTCTTTGACAGTGAAGTAATGAGAGTGTAGCAGAGTCTTTAGACTGATGATAAAGGAGAATCAGTTTATCTCTGTGTTTCCTCTACAGGTGAAAGCAGAACAACCCAGTGACTGGATGTGGATCTGAATTCCCCCAGTGAGTATTTTCTGTATTCTATCTGCTGATTAAAGATACATTTACAGCCCTGTAAGTATTTAAACATAAGCAAGTTCGGATTTCTCTTTATGAGCTAATGGACAAAAACACAATTAGTGTGGAAAACACTATAGTTAGTATGAGCTTCCACAAAAGGAAATATCTAAAAGTATTTTAACCCTGGTTTCTAGACTCTCAGGGCTGTGGGTGTAAAGCTGGTCAAATATTCTTTAAATCCACACCAACATGGCAGGACAAGACACACATAATTTTATTACCGCAGTTACCGAGCGCCACACACCTAATTGTCCCACCAAACAAAGAAAGATAGGAAGTAAAATTACTCTATAAGGGGATTCAGATAACAAATTGCAGAAGTGGATACAAAAAAATACGAAATAAACTTAATTCTGCAGTCCCAAAATGATATGTCATAAATACACAACATAAATTATGATGGTAAAAATGCATCCTTAAAATAATCCAAAACTAATGTGTGCACTAACTACGATTACACTTCCTTTTGGAGCCTCAAGCGGTCACTTGATGAATTGCATTTTTTTTTTTTTTTTTTTTTTTTTTTTTTTTTTGCACTTTCACATTGGTTTCACTGCTCAGACCCGGAACTCAGAATCCACAAACGAATCTCACTTGTGACTGAAATCATCGACGATCGATCTTCTTTTCTCTGGACGTTTTGTCCACGCATGGCAACGGGGAAAGACACAATAAGTCGACCTAAGGTAAGTCAGATGAAAATCCAGAATTTGTAAATCTTTCCAAATCTTTAACTTAAAACACGAAAGTTAGACACGATTCAGAGTTATAAAGTTATCCACCCGTAACCCGCTAAAGAAATATTAATTAAAAAACACGCTGTTGAAAACGGAAAAAGTACAGGTGTAGAATCGTTATTTCAAAATCAGACTGGTTTGGTGACTCTGTGCTCTACTTCCTGTGCGCGAGAGAAAGTTCATGCAAAACCAACCTGCGAGTCTAAAGCTCAGATAGAGTTAAAAGACATGGTTTTAAAATTACTCTCCCAGTGTAAAATATGCATTTTCAACGTAAATGTACTCTCTCGGAGTTTAGAGTTAATACAACATGAACAGTGGTGGACGGATCGATCCAAATATCGATCATATCAATACTAACGTTGGTACTTTTGATACTTCAGTTATTTCAAGTAAAGTATATTATTAACTAGGGCCGGGACTCGATTAAAAAAATTAATCTAATTAATTAGAGGCTTTGTAATTAATTAATCGAAATTAATCGCATTTTAATCCCATATAAATATTTGACCTGAGAACAGTGAGAAGTCATTTTTTTCATATGGATTTTTAGTATACCATTGAATAATGACTAAATTTCCCATCCACGGGGCCAACCAAAGCGGTCTCATCAGCTTCTTCTTTCATGTTCACTGTGGTTTGTTGTTGTCTGAAGTAATGAACAGTGTTGCCAACTCCTCAGGAAAGGAAAGTAGCTATTGGCTGTCCTAAAAGTCGCTAGAAGTCGCTAAATGACGTCATCGGCTAATTTGCACAATTTACCTTTTGGATGTAATTGTGATGGACGCTGTATTATTAACGCGCCTCCTTTATCCGGGCTTGGTATTGGCAAAATGACTCTAAAGAGACACCCTGGCACAGTAACTTAAGTTTTTTTTTTTTTTTTTTTTTTTTTTTAGTTTTCTTAAGTTTGGTTTAGTTTCCAGCCTACAAGTCACAGGCACAGAAGAACATGAGCATTTTTTGCCATAACTAGAATATTTTTAACATTTTTTGTACAAACGGTTTTTACTTGACAAAATTAACAATCTAAATGGATTATTATTTTAATTATTTATTTTAGTGTGACAGTGAAGAAACATTTACATCCCGCTCTGTAAACCAGGGCGCGATCAGCGGCAGCTTTGCGCATGCGTCATTCGTTTGCAGTCTGGACGCGGTGGCGTGGTTCTCCCTCTCTGCTCTGACCGCTGCTGCGCGGGGCTACTACCTGTGAGTGCTTTGGGATGGGAGAGGGGCTCACGGCAGCACCCGCTGCTTGTTGAGGACACTGGTAATGAACGCTAGTTGGTGCTCCAGTATAATCGGTCCGCCGAAACTCATCCAGTGAGAAACGTTCCGCGGTGCAAAAATAAGTGTGATTAAAATGCGTTAAAAAAAATTAACGCGTTATTTTTGTGTAATTAATTAATCTTAATTAACGCGTTAAAGTCCCGGCCCTATTATTAACAGGAACACACTGGAAAGTAACTAAACTATTGAGATCTTGTCTAAATGATACGCGGTTGGTGGGAACTACTTTTTCTTCCGCTTGGGTAAGTGCATAATGCCTGCATGCTGCTCAATCACTCAGTTTGTAGACACAACGGAAGAGCGTTAACGGAGTAATGTATGAAGCTATTTCAGCTCCAAGACTCAGACTTAGATAAACTTTATTGATCCACAAGGGAAATTCTTGGCCACAGTAGCTTAGTTGTACATAAAAAAAACACTCTTAAGAACCACAAGTAAAAGAAAGAATAAACAAAATGAAAATAAGTAAAATAAAATCCAGAAAAATAGAATAAAAATAGTATGAGCAGAAATGTACAAATTAGCATATGAGCAAATGTACAAGAAATAAAGATGGAAGAATATATTATAATGTATAGGAATGATAGTAAGGTGCAATATGTCAACATAAATGACATGGAGTTATCTTTTACAGAAACTGTTCTTTATGAAGCTATAATTTGAAATACACTACTAGATTTATCTACACATTAGGTGTATTTGCACAAAGTATCAGTATCGGATCGGCATCGCCGATACCAGCCTGAATTTTACTCAGTATCGGATCGGAAAGGAAATCGGTGGTATGAACATCACTACAGAGCAGGCTTATTTTGCTCCTCCTCCCCCTCTCGTGTGTTTGTTGTACCGTCACGTGACTCCGCGACGCCAGGTAACCAAGCACCGCCCACCCCTACCAGCCAGGCCCGGCCAGCAGCACAGCATTACACACTAGTAGTGTAAAACTCGGATCTTTTGAGGGATTCGGATCAGTCTGAGTCACTCACTTGTATGAGCCGGGTTTTGCGAGTCACTTGAGTCACTTGACCCAAAATGGCCCGATTTCGAAAGAAAGTGTTTCCAGTATAGCTACATTCACTCGAGACATAATAAAGCATAGTAAACACCTAATAAAGGATTATTACAGTTACCTGTTATTGCCATTTATCAGTTGTGATACATAGCCACTGAAAATCATATCAAGTATCTTAAATAAGCCTAAACCTAAAGCTCAAAATTAAGCTGTGCAAAAAAAAAAAAAAAAACGAATGAGGACAGGGTCACTACTACGGAATAATATTTTATGTATGGTCTAAAATGTACGTGGAGTGGATGCAGAGTAGGCTATTACAGTGGTCCCTCGTTAATCGCGGGAGTTAAGTTCTAAAAATAACCTGCAATAGGCGAAATCCGCGAAGTAGTCAGCTTTATTTTTACAATGATTATAATTAATATAATTAATTAATGATTATATACGTTTCGTCGACATTGTGGGTTTTGTCGGGGAGAAAACTTGCGAACATACCGGACTTCAGTCACACTGCCAGCGATCAAAGATACTGTATAGGCCTATGTAAATTTGTCAAGCTGAACGCATTCTGTACTGTACAAGAGACACCGTATGGAGGAGATTGATTGAAAATGGTCTACAGTCCCTTAGCCAATCAGGACGCAGAAGACGACACGCGGGCTCTCCCTTGGCCAATCAGGACGCAGAAAACAATGTGCTGTAAAAAAAAAAAGCGTGCAAAATTGCACTAAAAAAAATCCGCGAAACTGCGAGGCCTCGAAAGATGAACCGCGTTATAGCGAGGGACTACTGTAATTCACTCACAACGTTAAGTTTCGTTTCTCTGCCGATCGAGTGAATGGCTGTTGACTCACTGCTCTCGGTTAAGCAGGGATTCATGAGTAGCAGATCCGCAGCGGATTCATGATTGGCGGATCGGACTCATGAGTAGCGAATCCGCTACAGATTCGCTACTCATGAATCCCTGCTGGCTGAGTGCAGGTGGCGCTGCTTGCTAGTGGTCAAGTCGGGTAGTACCTTTTGTAATATCACTCGGCAGAGAAGCAAAATGTACATATGTAAGATGCTTGAATGGTGCCGTTTATTGATTATATATCAATCAAATGTGGTAGGACTCAACTGAGCCGGTTCAATAGACGTCTAGATTCATGATTCATGAGTCTTCTTTGGTGGCCGGTTCAATGAGCCGGATCCCGAATCTTTTTTTCCACCGCTATTACACACAACGCAGGGATGGAGCAGGAGAATGGCAGAGAGAAAGAGTAGGGCTGTTTGGTTATATTTTCGGGCCGAAAATGAAACGATAGCAAGTTGTACTATCTGTAAAAAGGCTGTAAGATGCAGTGGTAACACAACAAACTGGTATAAGCATATGGAAATTTTTAAAATCCCCCGCCCCCTGGCCCTGACAGACCCCTGAAAAGAAGAAAAAAAGTGCACTAAAGGGGAGAAATGTTGTCTTATTTTTGTTTTGTATTGTACTTCCTAAACACTTCCTTACATTATTTATAATATTTGTTGTGGAGTGATTATTTTGTACACTTTATTTAAGAAAAAAATCCAGAAAGAAGTAAAATGAAGGGAGAGATTTAGTTTTATAATTGTATTGTAGTTTCTGAACACTCTGTCTGAAAAATAATTTATTTGTCCTCAAGTGATCATTTTGTGTTGTTTCTGAACAAAAACTTTTATTGTAATAATAATAAAGTATTTTCTATTTACTTATAAACTTTGCCCAAATTCTGTACTGGATTTTAACTGATTAATAATCCAAAAGGCAAATCACAAAAACAGTTAAATGTCATCAAAATTCGTTCAGATTTAGATTGATTCAGATTGATGATGCATCCACCGTAATTATTAAAAAGTATCGAATCTGTTGCGGCTTCTCTTTAAAACTTTCAGAACCTGCTACTGAGCGGGTCAACACCACGCAGTCAAACACAAAAGACAGTTGCAGATCCAGCGTCACTTCAGCATGGATGCCATTTATTAATAACTAAAAGAAGACACTTCAGCAGAATATAGTCTTTGTGTTACCAAAGAAAAAAAGGAAAAGAAAAACATTTCTGCAATCTGCCCTTTGCAGTCAAAAAACTATCCCGCTTCCCACTTTCACCAGTGTCTGCATTATTCTTCCCAGGTGTCCTAAATCACTTCTCAACCATTGCAGGTAGCAGCTCTAACCCAAAAAAGGAGGAGCAACCAACAATAAACAAAATTAGCAGTCCATAATACATATGCTGCAATACCAACAAAATTATGTTCTAATAAATCAATTCATTTAAATGTTTGTTTTCAAATGAAGTTACAAATGAATGTGTAGATCAACCAAGATTAATTTTGGCCTCAACAATATTGGTATCGGCGATACTGGCCCTGTATTTACTTGGTATCGGATCGATACCAAATCTAGCGGTATCGCACACCTCTAGAACATGCTGTCCTTGCAGTGTTCGTGGAGATGTTCACACATGAAAGCCACGCTCACCTTCTCCTCATTTCAAATCGAGCAGGATTTTCACGCCATTTTCCAGCCTTCAAAAGACTGTGGTAAGATTCTACACTTGAGCTTGTTTTGTGTCTTAAAATGTCGAATTATAAAGGCCTAATGTGACCACTCAACAGCTAGCTTAAATGTGCAACCGTCATTACTATTTAGTCAGAAGACACAATGTCAGTAGCAGATAAAGTGTCACAAACAGGTTAGTTTTGTATGAATTAATTACTGTAAAGAGTTCATTTTTGGCTTGTTACACAAAATGAGGTAGCTTTAGCTGTGTAGTGTGAGTTTGGCTCTAGCTAGCTAAATTGAACTTGACTTTGTTTCTCAGTATGAGGAGACCCTTCAATAGACATTTTTGTTGTATTTTACAATTATTTAGCAATATTGGGATACAACATCATACTTCGTTTGTTGATATTACTTGAGTCCTTGCTTTTTTTAAATTTACACTGAGAAATATGACTTTTAGTGTTAACATTGTCTAGCTTTTTCTTGGTTCAGCTGTAGTTTTAAGAAAATAGTGTTTTTAAATTTAAGATCATTGTGTCTCTATTTGGTACTGGTCTGAGACAAAGATCTTTCCTCCATTACCCTCCTAATTCTTCAACTCAAGGTCGGAAGAAGACTCTCTTCCGACCGTCAAGATTTAAAAAAAGGTGGGTTCATATAATTATTTTATTTTTTCTATTTTTGCCTTAAAATGTCAGATTTGTACATACTCATACAGCCCATATAACTTGTGAATCTTTTTTTTAAGGTTAATTCATTTAAAAAGTTTAATTTTTTAAAGTGTAATCTTGCCTCTTTTTTTTCCCCCACAGTGAAACAAGCCTCCGGTAACATGATGATTTATTAGGGGCCCATGCAATGAATTTGCAGTATCCCTATTGGTTTTGTTGTGATTTGTATTATTGTTATTATTCTGCTTAGCTAAAAGTGTCTGCCCAGGACAAACTGCAAGGGCGAAAGGCATCAAACCTGGTAACTTGGTAGAAGTCCTAGCATGTCACTTTGCCAAGGTGTCAATACACATGCCTACAGCTAGGTGGCGCTATAATAAGCCAATTTACATTTTGGCTCATATCTCGACAACCATGTGCCCTATGAAAAAAAATTCTTTTTCCCTCTGATTCCTTATATAGCCCTGGTTCTAATGGACTAGTCCACACCCATTTCCACCATTTTGAAAAAATTGCACCTCAAAACAAAATCAACTCCTCCTAGCCCGTTCATCCAATTCTCATTAAACTTGGCATAAATCATTTATGGACAAAGATAATGAAAATTCATCAAAAGAACTTTAGCAGGGTTATTGATTACAAAGTTAATGGCTAATTAATTTTTACGGCGTGGCACAGTATAACTCCAAAGCTAATATTTTCTTAAGTATATACCCAAACTTAATCAAACTTCATATCATTGATAACAATATGATTCTGTACAAGCACACCAACTTTTGTGACCCTTGGTCTCTAAGGGGCGCTACAAAAGCAACATTTCAATATCTCACCATGACTTTAAGGTCTATAACTTTTGAAGTATTCACCCAATCCTTATGAAACTTAGCAAGCGTCATTATGATATGCTTGCGCCCAATCATGCCAAGTTTCGTGCAATACAGTCTATAGAGGAGCTACTGGTGACATGCTAGTCAACCAGTTCTCATGTTTTGTATTTTGTACTATTTCTAATCCACAACATGTAAACTTTCATAATGACCAACTATATTGGCTACTACACTAGTTAATGAATACAAGGCTGCGCTCACCCTGAAGATGAAAATGGCAAATAAAGATGGTTTCTGGAATGCAATTCTGTGGAGTGCTGGTTATCTTTGGGTACAGAGAAAAGGGGGGAGTCAGCTTTTGTGTTGTGTACTGGATTCCCCTTGGTCAGTCATAACACGAAACCAGCTCTTTTAGCCAACAAACAGAAGGCTTGCAGGCTAAACCCCCAAACAACAGGAGCCATGGGTAGTTAGCACCGAGCTGCTACTAAGCCACTTCAAAGGACTTCAAGGAGTGACTAGTTTCCCTCCAACGTCTGCCATCAGGAACACACAGCAAAGACTTCCAACTTTTCCAGCTCGGCCCTTCCGGGATCTTTTACCTTCTTAGAAGCGTGGTGCCCTGAGGTGATCTAGCAATTCGGATCCAATTATTTAATAATAAATAATTATTTTTGATAATTATTAATTATTTATGATAGCCAAACCCCAACATTGAGTGCCTTAGTACACAGGCCCAACAGGAGATATAGGCATTTGTGTGACTTGTGTTTGGCCAAATTTCAACAAGGTTTGGGGAAAGTTTCAGTTGCCATTGATGAAACTGAAGCAGGAAGTGGAAACTGAAGCAGGAAGTGGAAACTGAAGCAGGAAGTAAAAACAAAAATGAACCCGACTGGAAAAAAGGCACAACGGCAACTAGCACGTGGGTGGTGTTGTTACAGATCGAGCCAGACTGACGAGCTCACAAGTATAAATGACTCGCACCAGCGTAGGCTACGTATGTAGGTTACTGCGTCTAGTTCCCTCAGGTCTGGCTGAAAGAGGCAAAGGAGAAATACAGATCTAAGTATTGCTGCACTAAAGAGGTGTGGGACGGCATGAAGACCATCTTCGGCTGTAGCTCCAAAAAGAAGAGAACAGTGGAAGGCGATGAGGAGAGGCCCAACCAATTCAATTACTTTTTTTTTAAATTGGTTCGACTGCCCTGCCCCCTCGACTGCTCTTTCGGCTACCCCTGAGAGAGATGAACGACATAAAGTCCGGTCGCCCTGACATCCAGCATCATGAAGACCATGGAGCAGCTGCTGTGCCATCTCACCTGCCCCAGGTCCTCCACCCTCTAGACCCATTGTAGTTTGTGTACCAGGAAAAGGTGGGGGTGGAGGATGGCATCCTCTACCTGCTCCAACGGACTTTCTCAACACTTGGACAAGGGGAATGCTGTTGTGAGGATCATGTTTTTCGACTTTTCCAGCGCATTAAACACCATGCAGGCACTGCTGTTGAGTGACAACTATTCAGTAATACACAGGATAAGATGTTATAATCCCTTGTGCCAAAATCCCAGGCAAAACACATTTAGAGGCACTGTTCAGCTAAGAGACCCTACCAAACCTATGGTCATATAATATGACAATTAACCTATAATCTACATAAACTAAGTAAAAGCTGCTGGCTTGTAGGCCCATTGAGCAGCATAGTTCAGACATTGTAAGACATAAACTAACTAAACGCTGCTGGCTTGTATGGCCCGCTCAGCAGCTAACCATAGCTACCACGTAACAAGAAGACAACAGCAGTCTGCAGCATGTCATTGGGGTTTTCAAGTGGGCACCTCCCTTCACCGATGTTTCGTTAAGTTAGGCCCACGACACCTCGAGAAGGCTTAACAGTGACTTCCAGCGTCCTGGAGTCACCCCCCTCCATACCGCCACTGCACAACCCTGTTTCCCTCACCATTCGATGTCTATCAACAGCTAATATAGTAACTAATAACCACGTAACAAACAAACAAATCTACCATGATGTGCCCCGTTGATGCGGACTGAACCACGAGCCAAACAAACAAATCTACCATGATTCGCCCCGTTGATGCGGACTGAACCACGTAACAAAAACAAATCTACCGTGATTCGCCCCGTTGATGCGGACTGAACCACGTAACAAACAAGCAAATCTACCGTGATTCGCCCCGTTGCTGCGGGCCGAAAACACGTAACAAACAAATCGCGTAACAAACAAATCGACCGTGGCCTACATGCAGCCATCCTTACCTTAGCTAGTTCCCCAGCTAGCATGCTTCCTGCGCACCCATAACCAGTCGCTCGCTCTCTCTGCTGCCCGGGACATGTTGCTAACCGCAGTCCTCTGGCTCCTTCCCCGTATGCCCAGCTCACTCAGCAGAGCAATCACCGACTTTGCCACAAATCCACGGCAACCCACTTCTAACTAATAGAGATGGGACTGACTGTGCTTATCCCTGTCCTATTCACCCTGTACATCTCGGACTTCAAGAACAACACAGAGTCATGTAATATGCAGAATTGGGATGGACAGGAGCAGGAGTACAAACATCTGGTGAACAACTTGGTCTCATGGTACGGAAAGAACCACCTTCTGATCAATACAGCTAAAACCAAGGAGATGGTAGTGGATTTCCGGAGGTCCAGGCTGCTATTTTAAAGCTGACTTACACTGAACAGTGTCACTGCTTCTAGTATTTTTATTTCATTCTAATGTATTTTTGGCTCTCCCTAGTCTTTGTTGTTTTTGACTCTGTGTTCTCTGTGTTAGTCTGTTTTTGATGTCTTTGCTCTGTACCCATGTCCTATGTTGTATTTCCTTGTCTTTTATAACTTATACTGTATAATTGCTGCCATCTTGACCAGGACTCCCTGGTAGAAGAGACACTGTGTCTCAATGGGACCTTCCTGGTAAAATAAAGGTTAAATAAAATAAATAAAACCTGCAACCTGTAACCATCAACGGGGAGTGTGTAGAGGTGGTTCAGACCTATAAGTACCTAGGTCTACATCTGGATCACAAACTTGACTGGTCGGCTAACATAGACTCGGTATACAAAAAAGGTCAGAGCCGGCTCCATTTCCTCAGGAGGCTAAGGTGTTTAAATATCTGCAGGAAGCTGCTGGAGATGCTATCTATCTATCTAGCTATCTATCTATCTAATGACTATTTAAACAACTTCTCTGCTTTCCTTGAAATTATGCCAAAGTATGATTGTGCCCTTATTGTTGGGGAATTTAATGTTGATATGTCTTGTCCTGATAAGCTAATGAGAAAGGCCTTTTTTAAATCTCATTTATTTTTTCAGTCTTACACAGCTTGTGTTTGGTCCCAGCAAGAACGTGGACATACACTTGATCTGGTTTTATCTCATGATTTGCCTGTTCTTAACCTGGAGATTTGTGATGCATTGTTTTCTGACCATATGCCTATATTATTTGACATTCCTCTTGAATGTAGTACAGTTAAATTTCATGCTGCTGCTCAGCGCTGCCGTATTATTAACCCCTCCACTGCTGTTCAGTTCTTGACCACCTTCAATCAGACCTGTCACATTCCTGAGTCAATGTGCAATCATACAGAGGAGCTTAGCTCTTGGTTATTCCTCCTGCAAGAATTGAATTAAACACTAATCATAACATTATAGCAGGCACCTTCTGAGCAACAGCAAGTAAATATTAAGAAACATTTTTCTTTTATCAGGGAGCCTCATAAACAGTTAATGTTCAGTGATAAGTGCCCCTGTTAGAATGAGGTGAATTAGTCGAGCAAGCAAACTTAAACAAGGAAAGCAAATTAAACAGAAAACATGAAAAACAACACAACTACAACATAAAACTTCTGTATCAAGGGCCCCTGCATTAAATAATTGATTTTGATCAACAATTATTGTTAACTGTTTGCTGTTACCAAAAACGTTACTTACTACTTTTGGATCTTGGCAGGAAAAGATGGAGTTGACTAAACCACGTCTCTTGAGAACTTTGGAGAATTTGACAAGCGAGGACTTTGAGAAATTCAAGTGGTACCTGCAGCAGTCAAATGAAGACTTTCCTGAAATCCCAGTATGTCGACTGGAAAATGCTAACAGGATGAAAACTGTGGATCTGATGGTGCAGACGTACAGTGTCCAAACTGGGAAAGTGACAAAAAACATTTTAAGGGAGATAAATAGGAATGATCTTTTGGAAGAATTATCAGAAATCGCTTCAAATCCTACAGGTAAGTGAAGAGTTATAAATTGGACAGAACCAAGATCAGAGATTCATGTTATAAACAAAAACATCTCTCTCTGCAAATACTGACACATATAGTGTGTTTCACCTTGGCTGGTAGAACTTTGAAAGAAACATATTGATCCTACTGTTTTCAAAAACACAATTCCAAGATGACTCCATAGACACAGTCCTGCTTTTCTTGCTTCTACTGAGATGTATGGATGATTGATCGCATGTTCATACTTATACCAGTCTACTTATCTGTGAACAAGCAGGCGTGTGCTACAGTTCCTGTTGTCGTCTTGGTGCTTTCTAAAGATGCTTCATGATCTGGCTTTAATGGAGTTTAGTGAGACCATTTTGATTGTTATTGTGACAACATGAACTTAACTGAATACAATAATATATCACACATTTTATCTTTGTCTTATTTATTCAGAAAACCTCCCTGATTGTCAAGACAAAATCAAATCTAACTTGCGAGAAAGGTTCCAGTGTGTGTTTGAGGGGATTGCTAAAGTCATCCAGGTCATGGTATATCCAACAAAGGTTCAAAAAAGGACTTGTAGATTTTTAGATCATCTACAAGTCCAGTTGCCTTTAATCTAGAAGTCCAGTTGCCTTTTCTGAACCTTTTTTGGATATCTGAATCACATCTATGAATTCTTCTGGACTGAAAACAGTCACATGTGAATGTTATTAAAATGAATGAGTTCACTGATTCATTACATCTTTTCTTAATTCAGGAACTCGTGCTCCAGAGTGTGGACGTAAAGTTAAATCTACTCTGAAGGAGAAGGTCCAGTGTGTGTTTGAGGAGATTGCTAAATCAGGAAACTCAACCCTTCTGAATGAGATCTACACAGAGCTCTACATCACAGAGGGAGGGACTGCAGCGGTCAATGATGAACATGAGGTCAGACAGATTGAAACAGCATCCAGGAAACCAGACAGACCAGAAAAAAGCATCAGACAAGAAGACCTCTTTAAAGCCTCACCTGGAAGACATGGACCAATCAGAAGAGTGATGACAAGGGGAGTGGCTGGCATTGGGAAAACAGTCTTAACACAGAAGTTCACTCTGGACTGGGCTGAAGACAAAGCCAACCAGGACATCCTCTTCATATTTCCATTCACTTTCAGAGAGCTGAATGTGATGAAAGAGAGAAAGTTCAGCTTGGTGGAACTCGTTCATCACTTCTTTACTGAAACCAAAGAAGCAGGAATCTGTAGGTTTGAAAAGTTCCAAGTTTTGTTCATCTTTGACGGTCTGGATGAGTGTCGACTTACTCTGGAGTTCCACAAGACTGAGATCCTGACTGATATTACAGAGTCCACCTCAGTGGATGTGCTGCTGACAAACCTCATCAGGGGGAAACTGCTTCCCTCTGCTCACCTCTGGATAACCACACGACCTGCAGCAGCCAATCAGATCCCTCCTCAGTGTGTTGACATGGTGACAGAGGTCAGAGGGTTCACTGACCCCCAGAAGGAGGAGTACTTCAGGAAGAGATTCAGAGATGAGGAGCAGGCCAGCAGGATCATCTCCCACATCAAGACATCACGAAGCCTCCACATCATGTGTCACATCCCAGTCTTCTGCTGGATCACTGCTACAGTTCTGGAGGATGTGTTGGAAACCAGAGAGGAAGGAGAGCTGCCCAAGACCCTGACTGAGATGTACATCCACTTCCTCGTTGTTCAGGCCAAAGTGAAGATGGTCAAGTATGATGGAGGAGCTGAGACAGATCCACACTGGAGTCCAGAGAGCAGGAAGATGATTGAGTATCTGGGAAAACTGGCTTTTGATCAGCTGCTGAAAGGAAACCTGATCTTCTATGAATCAGACCTGACAGAGTGTGGCATCGATATCAGAGCAGCCTCAGTGTACTCAGGAGTGTTCACACAGATCTTTAAAGAGGAGAGAGGACTGTACCAGGACAAGGTGTTCTGCTTCGTCCATCTGAGCGTTCAGGAGTTTCTGGCTGCTCTTCATGTCCATCTGACCTTCATCAACTCTGCTGTCAACTTGATGGATGAACAACAAACTACAGTCAAGAAGCTTAAAGTCTCTACAGATGAATCTAAACTAACACGTCTCCATCAGAGTGCTGTGAACAAGGCCTTACGGAGTCCAAATGGACACCTGGACTTGTTCCTTCGCTTCCTCCTGGGTCTTTCACTGAAGACCAATCAGACTCTCCTACGAGGCCTGCTGACACAGACAGGAAGTAGCTCACAGACCAATCAGGAAACAGTCCAGTACATCAAGGAGAAGTTCAGTGAGAATCTGTCTGCAGAGAGAAGCATCAATCTGTTCCACTGTCTGAATGAACTGAATGATGGTTCTCTAGTGGAGGAGATCCAACAGTCCCTGAGATCAGGAAGTCTCTCCACTGATAAACTGTCTCCTGCTCAGTGGTCAGCTCTGGTCTTCATCTTACTGTCATCAGAAGAAGATCTGGACGTGTTTGACCTGAAGAAATACTCTGCTTCAGAGGAGGCTCTTCTGAGGCTGCTGCCAGTGGTCAAAGCCTCCAACAAAGCTCTGTAGGTGGATTTAGGAACTATTTGAAACATGATTCATTTAGTAAATGACAAATAAAACATTTTATGTTGATTCTTCTTCAGGCTGAGCAGTTGTAACCTCTCAGAGAGAAGCTGGAAAGTTCTGTCCTCAGTTCTCAGCTCCCAGTCCTCCAGTCTGAGAGAGCTGGACCTGAGTAACAATGACCTGCAGGATTCAGGAGTGAAGCTGCTGTCTGCTGGACTGGAGAGTCCTCACTGTAAACTGGAAACTCTCAGGTCAGGATACAGCTGGTTGTTTAGAGCAGAAACAGACTTTAACCAAAATACAAATTAAATTCTCCTGCACTTGTGATAATATATTTGTTTAAACTGTCTGTCAAAAATGTCGAGTAGCAAATCTTTAAACAACGAAAACAGGAAAGTAGAAACATTTAAATGTAATTGTGTTAATTGACATACTGTCATTTGTCATGAGATCAACATTTCCCTAAGTAGTTAATGGACATCCACAACAGAAATGTCTGCCTCCTGTCAGACAATCACAAGAGAAGTGAACATTATTATTCTGCCACTGGAGAGTGAAATATTTTTTTTCTACATTGTTCCTCTTTCAAGCCTTGTATTTTCAGAAAAACTGCAAGCACAAACATTTCCAGGGCACATTTAATAAATCACAAACTGTCTTAATACATTTATAATATTTTATGTGCATTTGAATCAAGTCTAATAAATGGATTTATTTATTTTTCATGACAGTTTTTGTCCTCTGTATTTCAGGCTGAGCAGTTGTAACCTCTCAGAGAGAAGCTGTGAAGCTCTGTCCTCAGTTCTCAGCTCCCAGTCCTCCAGTCTGAGAGAGCTGGACCTGAGTAACAACAACCTGCAGGATTCAGGAGTGAAGCTGCTGTCTGCTGGACTGGAGAGTCCTCACTGTAAACTGTAAACTCTCAGGTCAGGATACAGCTGGTTGTTGATCAGTTAGATCCTGATTTAGGTTCATGTTGGTGCAGAAGTTCAACATCTGGAGGATTTTCCTTCTTCTTCTTGAGTTTCTGATATTTTTCTATCTCCAGTCTGTCAGGTTGTCTGGTCACAGAGGAAGGCTGTTCTTCTCTGACCTCAGCTCTGAACTCCAACCCCTCCCATCTGAGAGAGCTGGACCTGAGCTACAACCATCCAGGAGACACGGGAGTGAAGCTGCTGTCTGCTGGACTGGAGCAGAGCCTGGGCACTCTCAGGTATGGACACACAACAGGAGCTCACACAGTTTTCCAGTGTCTTACTCATGTTTAGCCAAATGTGATCACTTACTTACTTTACCTTTGAGATATTGCCTCATTACCTTTAATTAAAAACTCATCAAAACATGAGCTATATTTCACACAAGTTTAAAAGTAAACAAAGAGACCACAATCAAGCATGTGAAACAGAAATACTATACTTGTGTATTTGTCTATTCAAGAAAATATATACTTTTATTGTGTATGTGATTTATAAAAGTAAGTGACCCCTTGTTTCCAGTATCTGCTGTGACCTCCTTGTAACTAAATGTTTCTGGTAACTGCTGATCAGTGGTCTACAGCAGCTTGGAGGAATTTTAGCCCATTCCTCAGAACAGAACCACTTCAGTTCTGAGATGCTGGTGGGTTTCCTCACATGAACTGCTTGCTTCAGGTCCTTCCACAACATTTCTATTGGATTAACCCATTTAGGCCTAAATACTCTTCTGTAAACCCCCTCTCAAAACCTGAGGTTTTTCAAAATATGTCAACGCTTACTAAAACCTTAATTTCTCAGGCTCTGTCGCAGATAAACAGCTTACTTCTTTGGCTTTCAACTTGACTGACTTGCTAGGGCATAATCTTCAAATGCATTTTTTTTTTAAAATCAGTAAACACCAAACATTTTTAATATTTTGAAAATCAGTAAAGATCTATTTTTTCAATTACTTTGTCAATATCACTTCCTTCACTTGAGTCAGCTGTGACGGATCGCTAGCACAGTGTTTAAAATTTTCGACCAAAACATACTCCAGGTGTAGGCTTATTTCGACCAATCACAAAGCGTTTTATTAGTCACATGAGTTTAAAAAAAATCCCTAAGCATCTCTGTCACTCACCCCAAGAATATTTCAGCCAATCACAGTGCATATAATTGGCCATGTGCCTCGAAAAAGACGACAACGCTCAAAATGACACATTTGCCGGCCTTAATGGTAACTACGCATAGATGCGTGATCCGGTCTTAAAGGTAAACACGCACAGATGCGTGATCCGGTCTGAATGGGTTAAGGTCAGGACTTTGACTTGGCCGTTCACAAACATTCATCTTGTTCTTCTTTAACCGTTCTTTTGTAGAACCACTTGTGTTCTTGGGCTCATTGTCTTGCTGCATGATCCAGTTTCTCCTCCATTTGTTCTCCGTCTGTCTGACTGTGGATTATTTGTGGGTTCCAAACTCTTTAGAGATGGTTCTGGAACCTTTTCCAGCCTGATGAGCAACAACAACTCTTTTTCTGAGCTCCTCAGAAAGCTCATTTGTCCGTTGCCATCATACACTTCCACAAACATGTGTTGTGAAGATCAGACTGAGACAAGTCCCTAATTTATTTAAACTAAACCAGGAACTGAACCACAGTCTCATTACATTGATGGAAACACTTCTGAACACATGGACTCTGATTTAATCCTAGAGGAGCACCTCTTTGATATGTAATATTGGCTCTATTCTACTGAACTTAAGCCCCATTTTATGTGAATATATACAGTAATTACAGCATATGTTGAATATGTTGAGATATTCTGCTGCTGAAATACTAAACAGTTCCCTTTATCATCTTGTAACCTCAAAGTTTTTTGGTTTCTTTTCAAGCTAAGCTTTGTTGCGGCCCTTGAGCCCATAAAAGTGATTTAGAGACAGCAACTTACAGACTGAGGAGCTATGAATATGTTTTAAGGTCGTCTGCCTATAAACGTTTTTTCATGCTTTTGCCATGATAATCCTGCCATCCAGATTTCAAGAGTTCAATAGTTGCTGTACATGTCCACTGACTCAGGACACCCTACTGTTTAATTGTGTACCTTCATCTTCTTCTTCTGGTCTTTCCTCTGGACAGTCTATGCTAATGAGTTTCAGTCTGTTTTTCTGCTTCATGTTGAACAGCAAAATCATTCTGACTGTGTTTCTTCCTCCAGGATGGACCATGGTGGAGAGCAGTGGTTAAAACCTGGTCTGAGGAAGTGTAAGTTTGACTAATGATGATAAAACATCAAAGTGTCAGTTTGTCTTTAAATCCAAAGCTGATAGTTGTGGTATTTATTCATTCAAACATCACTGACAAGAGAATCCTGACTAAAAGTATCATCATTAAACTTTCTATTAATGAACAACAGATCAGTGAGTAAAGACAGAATAAATCCATCAGATGTGTCAGATGATAAACTGCAGCTGTGCTGTGTCTTTTTCTCTCCATCAGATTTCTGTCAACTTGAAGTGGACACAAACTCAGTCAACAGAAACCTCAAACTGTCTGACAACAACAGGAAGGTGACATATGTGGAGGAGAAGCAGCCATATCCTGATCATCCAGACAGATTTGACAGTTGTTATCAACTACTGTGTAGAAATGTTCTGGCTGGTCGATGTTACTGGGAGGTTGAGTGGAGAAGAAGCATTAAAATATCAGTGAGTTATAGAATCAGAGGGAAACACGGCTCTGGTGAGAGCAGATTTGGAGAGAATGATCAGTCGTGGAGTCTGCACTGCATCGACGTTGGTTACGATGTCTGGCACAATAACAGAAAAGCAACACGGATTCCGTCCTCTTTCTTCTCCTCTGTCTCTAACAGAGTAGCAGTGTATGTGGACTGTCCTGCTGGAACTCTATCCTTCTACAGAATCTCCTCTGACAAACTGATCCACCTCTACACCTTCAACACCACATTCACTCAACCTCTCTATCCTGGATTTGGGTTTACATCAGGGTCGTGGATATATGACTCCTCAGTGTCTCTGTGTTCTCTGTAGGAAGAGTCTTTGAAGTGACAGCAGCTTCAACTCTGAGGTTTAAATGTTGATGGTGGATGATGTTTCTCTTTGGTTTACAGTTGAATCACTGATTGTGATTTGATTTCAGAATATGTTTGGTCTTAGAAGTAGTGAAATGATCTCCTAACCACTGAACTCCTGGAAAAACTGGACTGACTTTGATGATCACTTCTATCTGGATAATCCTGGACACATGAAGATCAAACTGAGAGGTGAGGGAAGAACAATTCACCAATTGATGAAACTTTGTTTTATAGTCAGTACAATGAGGTGGCCAGATGCAGCAGAACAGGCCCAAACCAGGACATTAACACCCCCATGTTTGATGGAGGGATGAGGTTCTGATGCTGGAATGATGCAGTGTTGTTTCATCTCATTTAAACCAAACTATTCTACTTTGGTCTCATCTGTCCACTAAACATTGTCCCAATAGTCTTCTGTCTTGTCCACATGATGTTTAGAAATGTTCTTCTTGGAGAGCAGTGTCTTTGTCCATCACACCATGGTTGTTCAGTGGATTCATCAACATTAACATTATCCAAGGTGAGAGGGGCCTTTAGCTGCTTAGAAGTTCCCCTGGGTTCCTTTGGGACCTCTCAGACTATTATGGAGTGATCTTTGTTGTCGGACCACTCCTATGGGGGGAAACAGTCGTCTCCAATCTCCACCACTTATTGTGCACTGCCTGGCCAAAAAAAATGCTCCCTGCACCACTCTTTCACAATCTGAGCCCCGTGAATCCTGACATTGTCATCTTGGAATATGATCCATTGATGGAATAACCTGGTCATTCAGTATATTCAGGTAGTCAGCTGACCTCATTCTTTGGACACATAATGTTGCTGAACCTAGACCTGAGCAACTGCAGCAACCCCAGATCATAGCACTGCCCCCACAGGCTTGTACAGTAGACACTAGGCATGATGGGTGCATCACTTCATCTGCCTCTCTTCTTACCCTGATGCCCCCATCACTCAGGGTAACAGGGTAAATCTGGACTCATCAGACCACATGACCTTCTTCCATTGCTCCAGAGTCCAATCTTTATGCTCCCTAGCAAATTGAAGCCTTTTTTCCAGTTAGCCTCACTGATTAGTGGTTTTCTTAAGGCTACACAGCTGTTCAGTCCCAATCCCTTGAGTTCCCTTCACATTGTACAAGTGGAAATGTTCTTGATTTCAATAAACATTTAAGTGATCACAGATCACCATCAGTCAGGATTATTTTTCCATCCACATTTCTTCCTGGAAGACTATGGTTCTCCACTATCCTTCCAGTTTTTAATAATGCGTCAGACAGTTCTTAACCCAGTTTTAGTAGTTTCTACAATCTCCTTAGATGTTTTCTCAAACAGAAGAACATCTTTTCCACGACCACAGGATGTGTCTTTAGACATGGTTGTTTAAGAAATGAGAAGCTACTCATTGCATCAGTTGGATTCAAATACCTTGTTGCCGGCTGAAAGATAATCACCTATGCAGTAATTATCCAATCGGAGGCTCCTACCTCATTGGTTGGCGACTTTTTTTTTGGCCAGGCACTGTATTTGTTAATAGATTTTGTATTATTCTTGTAATGGTTAATTTTTTTTTGTCTTCTGTTGCCTTGATTGTGTTGTTTACTTCTTTGTTTGATTATAAATAATGATATGCCTTCATGTTCTCCTGTTTGTCCTGGAAAACTGATTTGAATCTTAGTGAGACTACAGGAATGAATAAAGTTCATATTTACTCTATATAAAATTGTCTCAACATTCTTTGTAAATAACTTTCTGATCGCACTTCACAAATGTTGCATGTTGCATTTCTAATGTTTATTTACTCTGTATTTATCTTTATATTTTTGAAGAAAAATAAGATATTGCAGTATGTTTTATAATGTATTTTGACATTGCACATGTAGTTCTGTGCCCTACCCCTTACTGCTGTTACTAGTGTCACACAAGAAAAGACTATTACTACTGCTGCTGTTATTCATTGAGATGCGCAGCTTGTTCAGGTGGGTGAAGTCTACTTTTGATATGTTTGGTGCCTAATTCAGAAGATTATGTTCTGACAGTTTGGTGGAAACACTGATTAAAGTAGTCATGAGAGAGCTTTTTTTTTTTATTTGAATTTACCTAAATGTGTCTCATTAACTGTTATAGACTGAAGCACAGGGACAAAACACACTGTATTCGTAAATGCCTCCTTTGTACTTTTGTAGTATGTGGAGTATAAAACTGAATCACCAGAACTTTATGATGCAGTTGATAATATTCATACAGTTTGTAAATGATTGACTTCAGGTCTTTGGTCCAAAGGTGAGAACGTTGTGATCATGTGTCCTTAAAGAAGACTTCAGACTGAAGATGAATCCAGAGAGTCGAGAGCGTTAGTCAGTCTGCAGACATTTGTAAAGCCACTGCTGTCACTTCCATGTTTGATCTTTCTCTGCTTGGTTTCCTACTTGAAGCTGCTAATTAATTTCACCTTCAATCGTCGACTTTACGCAGATTACTTTTTCCATCACAAGGTAACGTAACAACAGTTTCCCTCGTGTTTACGTCAGTGACTGTTAAACTGATCTGAGAACAGTAGACGTATGTTGTGTTGCTTTGTTGACTGCAGTGGAGGAATGAAGGAAACAGGAGTTTTACTGAAAATGAAATTTAACCTGCTGTGAGCTCCAATAAATGTTGGCTATTTGTTGGCTATGCAGTGACATGGATGACTGAGAACCTTCATAGATATATCTCCAAATAGGTCATGACAGTAGTCCGACCAATAAAGTGTTTTTTATCATCTATCAGCACAACACTGACTGTTACCACCCCCACTGGCCTTGCAGTGGCTTGTACATGGATTGCATTAGCCTGATTAGCTACTTCTCAGAAGGTGTGAATGAGGAACATGGTGGGAAAGGCCCTGAAGAAGGGGCTATCGTTCGGCAGCAGAGGTTCACCATGTCTCACCTGTCACCATTCTTCTTAAATAAATGAAATAAAACCTTTCAAGAAAAGAAAAAAACAACATTTCTTACAACCTGGCTTCAGCACTAAAACATAATGTGGAGACAGATGACAAAGTTACAAAACTAAAAATGTGATGAACTGCTACAGCCAAAGTCTTTTTATGTCTTTCCAGTTGTGCCCTTTTATCTTCACATCAACATAATTAAACCCATGAACACCCAGAGATACATGTACTGCCACTGCAAAGTCTGTGGAGGTGCAGAGGAATGTAACACTGACTCTACTGAAGTAGAGTAATGTGAATCTGTGCTGATAGATGTGATTTTGAGCTGATATTTCACATAAAGTCAACATTTGAACTTTCCAAAACAGAACTTTTGTTTTGGTGAACTTCTTTCTTGAATCCAGAAATCCCGTTGGAGATGTTTTGTGGCAGAATCAATGTTCAGTCCCTTTCAAACAGCCAATGTGATTCAGTCAATGAAGACAGTCGAGAGTGAGGATAAAAGACAAATACTGTTGGAGTCACTGTTAACACACTGCTCTCCGTCTTTTAACTTTGTTGTTACTACCTGGCTTGAGGGACACAACGTAAAGTGGAGATACACAACAGAGTTACAAAAATAAGGGTTTATTTCATTTAAAAGAAAACACCGCCACTGTGCACTGCCACTGCAAGGCCATTGAAGGTGCAGAGGGTTGTAACATGTTACTGATTTTAAATTGTTGCACATTTCTTCAGTGTTTATTGTGATGGATTGTGGGTTTTTCCTTTTCTCATAGACATCAGATAGGTAGAAAATAATGACAGTCAATAACAGCGGATATGATTTTATACCTGAACTCTGCTTTCAGGTTGTAAATTAAACTGGTTTATTGCCATCTTGATGTTTCTGCTCTTTGACAGTGAAGTAATGAGAGTGTAGCAGAGTCCTCATCAGAGACTGATGCAGAACAACCCAGTGACTGGATGTAGAACTGAATTCACCTGGGGCCTCATTTATCAACCGTGCGTACGCACAGAATTGTGCTTAGTGTGTGCGTACGAACATTTCCAAGCAAAGTATGGGATTTATCAACTTGAACTTGTGCGTAGAAAAATGTGTAAATTTAAGCACGATTCTTACCGTGCGTAGGCACAAAACCTGGTGGTAGAACAGTGAAACTACAAACAGTAGCCAACCCGAGGACCCAGCAGGACCAGCAGTACAACCGGGCCCATGAGCATACAAGAAGCATCATTGAATGCACAATAGGCCTGCTGAAAGGCCGATGGCTGTGCCTGTCCAGCGCAGGGGGGGCACTACAATATAAGCCAGAAAAAGTCTGCCATATAATCTTGGCCTGCTGCGTGCTTCACAACTTGGCCGTCAGACACGGCGTCCCTCTGGAACCCCCCAGAGCAGATGAGCCGATGCCCAATGAAGAGCCTGCGCCACCCCCTAATGCCGCTGCCATTCAAATAAGAGAGAGGATCATAGAGAGATTTTAGGCAAGTATGCCAGTTATAAATAAAAAGTAAAAAATAAAAATAAATCACACCTCACCATTCAACATTTTCAAGTTTAACATTTGTGTGAGACATGAAGCTATCTGTGCCAGTGACTGATTAATTTCCTGTAAAGTGTTGGCGATATTTGTAAGTTGATCCTTTATGTCTTGTTGATTTTGCAGCACTGCCTCCGTCAGCACCCTCCTCGCCCCTCCAGGATGCACCGAATGGGGCTGGGATGGCCCTGGTTCCGGCAACTCCCCCAGCTCCTCAGCCGCCTCTGGTTCCTGCGTGCCAGCGAGATTGGCCCGAGTTTCCGTTTTATTGAAAGACCACCATTATGATTTTCAAAAATAAAACTACATAAATTTATCAAACATCTCAGCCCAGCCTTTGTTTTACCTGCAGTGTGACTGGTTGATGGAACAGCCGTGAGAGCGTCTGTGTCTCCATCAGGAATAATCCCATGTAGTGCTGTGTCTCCTATAATGCCTACAATGCGGGCATCCATGGGTGAGAGACTGGTCTCCGCTTGTCCTCCTCCAGTCGCAGATATGTCGCGTCTGTGGGCCGACACACGTTTCTTTGCATTGATTTTTATGTCGAACCATTTCTTTTTTATTTCTGGAACCGCTCTTTCCTCTGACCCAACAGAATTGACAGCAGCCGCGACTTCTTCCCAAGCCGCATTTTTTTTCTTGTTGGTAACACCTGCACTGAGTGATCCAAACAGTATTTTTTGACGTGCTTCCACTTCTCCAACCAGTACCTCCATTTCCGTGTCGGTGTAATTCCGCTTCTTTGTCCTCTTTGCCATGATTTTTGAGAGCAGAATCCATTCATTCATTCATTTTTGAAGGGAGTCCTGCTACCATATATGGTCATTTGGAGGCATTTCTGAATGCAAATGATCCTCTCCGTGCACGAGCAGGGTAGTTTAGAACAGTTGGGATTTATCATCAATGAGTACTTACAGCTGTGCGTACGCACGCTTGTTAAATCCGGATTTTTTTGTACTTACACACATTCTAAATTTTAGTTCTACGCAAGAATTTAGAACCTTTTCTACGCACAGTTGATAAATGAGGCCCCTGGTGAGTATTTTCTTTATTCCATCACACAGCAGATTAAAGCTACATCTACAGTCCTGGAAGTATTTAAACTTAAGAAAGCTCTAATTTCTCTCTATGAGCTTTTTAATGGATAAAATCCAATTAGTGTAGAAAACAATATAGTCAATACAGTCTGAGTTTTCACAGAAGGAAATATCTAAAAGTATTTAAATTGTAAAATAGTTGGCACATTATTTACTTTTGCATGATCTGGAGGCAGAATCCAGAATGACACTGTGGTAGAGTGGCAGTATGACTGTTGTTGTACGGCAAGTCGTGATGGCATTACGAAAATTAATCTATTACATCGTGATACCGTCACGAAATTTCGAAGATTTTCGTGATGCGGTCACGTCTCACCGACTAATGTTTTTCAATTGGTGGTCTCGCAACAGCGTCCCTACCGGTGCAGCGAGAATATTTTCACGGACCAGTCGCGCTGGAAATATGTTTTTTGGCGATTGATTTTGTGTTACAAATGTGTATTTTGCAGTTTCTTGCACTAGCTCTCCTACCAGGAGAGTATTGCGGATTGCGGGGATTAATCCACTACATCGGTGTCATAGTTGGACGAATAGCAAAACTGGTGTGGCCCACCTCTGGGCCACACCTCCCACTTACACTCGGCCCACATGCCTGAAAGAATTCCGGCCCTTATGTGGGCCACATCCGGCATCCAACATGTGTGCCAGATAAGGCCCACATCTCAGCCACACTTCAACCAGAGCTGGCCCTAAGGTGGGCCTAAGGTGGGCCAAACCATTTTCAGAAGTGGTTCCTGATGTCAGCCTTAACTCAGCCACTATATTTATGTGCCATATTTATTCATATATATATATATATATATATATATATATATAAAAACAAGTACAGTATTATAAGCAAATGTTTATTTTTTTTAGTCATGTCAACACAGTACATTTAACAAACATTTAACAAATTTAAAAACTGTACATTTATGATTCTAGACATGTCCATAAAGGTTTAAGATTGTATTTGTCACATACACAGTTATATATAGTACAATGCACAGTGAAATGTATTCTTGTACCTGCAGCCAGTAGTAAAAAAAAAAAAAAAAAAAAAAAAGAGTACTACAGTAAAACAGTAGTAATTGTAAATTCCTTAACACACAAGGTAAACAATACAAGTGTAAATGTTCACCGATAAAAACAGAATAAAATACAGACTGTAATATAGAATAAAATATAGACGGTAAAACTCAAGTGTAAACTTAGAGGGGGGGTAGTTTGTATATATACACACACATTTACGGTATTGAGCAGCTATGTGAGTAAAGTGCAGTGGTACAAGTCTGGTTACAGTTCAGAGTTGAGCAGGCGGATGGCATGTGGATAGAAACTGTTCTTCAGTCTTTCAGTCTTTGTCCTCAGGCATCGGAAACGCAACCTGATGGCAGTAGAGAGAAAACTGGATTCTCCCCACTCTCAGCACGAGTTTAAGATATGGTGCTGTCCATTTCCTGCTTTCTCTTCATCCTCTTCAGTCTGCCACCATCTCTACCTGGAGAGAGATGAACCATCTTGATGGTCCAGTCTATTTCCTGGTCTGTGGCCCCAGATGTTAGTCAGTTACGCCAACAGCAGCTGAAACATACACACAAAGCACAAATGATTGGAAATTAACATTTATGTATCATTAGGTAATATGGCTACAGTAATTATATTAAAACTGATCCTGATGACAATATTCAGATAAGTGTTCTCACTACATCTGCTTGGTTTAATTTATGTACAAAACAAGGACTTACAGTGTTACACAAACTGTGAGTAGTCAGTATCAATATGTAATCAATAAAAATAACTCTAAGATTCTTGAAAATAGAGTCTGTAGGTTTGTAAACAACATTCAAACCGACCCGTTTTATGGTTGTTTACAAACAATAGTTTCAGTCTAAGTTCCTAAACCTCAAACTTCACACCAGTCCCCTAGAACTGAAGAAGCTACTCGGATGAGTTGTGAAACGTATTCTCAAAAAAATAAAATAAAAACACATAACACATACATAAATAAAACTCTACGAGTCCACAGTTGCCTTTTTAAACGCTATTTTTGTATTGAAGCAAGATATATCTGCAATTGCCAGCGGAAAAAACACGCCAACGGTCAGCTAGCAGAAGCTATGGCAGTAGCACTAATGTTTAACTAGCCGGAAAAAACGTGAAAACGACCCCTTCGGCAAAACATCTGCTGTGTTAAGTTCGTCTATATAATTTATTCAAAACGAATATGATAGTTTAACAGCAAAACAGTGCAGTCCATCCTTTCCTGAGCCGCATTTTAGGCTAACGGTAATCGTTAGCTAACGCTAACCACGCGTTAGCCACATAGCTAACCGTTAGCCACATAGCTAACCGTTAGCGCCCCTTGTTAACATTCAGGCTAGACTCTAGACAGACATTGTCTTTGTATACCAACGGCTAGCGCATTGTCTCAAAAACAAATGTTATCGTAAACATAAAACTGATGCATTTCACTCACCACGTCTTTGTTGTCCGTCTCACCGGAGTGCACGAGCAGCCATCAGCTCCGTCCACAGTGACGTCGGTCGCGTCAGTCACCTGGACGGTTACGTTACTTCCGTTGATTGGCTGATGAATTTAAAAAGTGGATAGCTGGCTGACCGTTGAAAGGCCGCTGTTGCAAAGTTTAACTTTAAATTTTCAGATCAACTGAGACATCTGTCCTGTTTCGACAAGAACGATATTATGATAGTTGACATTGATTGACATCGACAATATATCATAATAATATTTAATTTACTTATTTATTTTTATTAAATCTGTGATGTTAAACAACAACTCACTCAAAAATATCGAAAAATAACTTTAAGGGTGGCATGAGTCCGGCCTCACATATGTGGCCCAGAGGTCTAATCTGATATGTGGGCCGAATTCGGCACTCCACAAGTGGCCCACATCTGTCTGCCGGAGTCAAGACAGTGCCGCCTTTGCCGCATCTGGGCCATGTCCGGCTCACATGCCGTATGCCAGTGCCGAGTGAACGCCACCTGTGCCGGCTTCAAGCCAGATCTGGCCCACATGTCTCTGCTATGTGGGTTAAGTACAGCAAATGTGTTTAATTAACATTTGAGAACAATATAACATGTTGTCAGCTCGTTTTAATGTTAATTCGCCTTCTAGTATACAGTGGACCCCCCGCTGGCCCTCCACCCCCCACCACTCCAGTCTTTACACCCCCCCAGACGGCCAATCAACAACTCACCACTGATCCCTTCCTGCCTATCACCTCTGCTCTCCCCCCTACTCCCACCCCCACTGAGAAGACCAGCCCTATGACTGTGACGCCTGGCCAGGTGAGAAGACAGCTGGAGAGAGTCAAACAAGGCAAGACAGCAGGCCCTGATCGTGTCAACCCCCGGGTCCTGAGGACTTGCGCTTCACAGCTGTCTGGCATCCTGCACTTCATCTTCAATCTGAGTCTGAAGCTGGAAAGGATACCGGTGCTATGGAAAACATCTTGTATAGTGCCGGTGCCCAAGAAGCCCATCCCATCTGGCCTCAACAACTTCAGACCGGTTGCACTGACGTCACATGTCATGAAGGTCCTGGAGAGACTCGTCCTGGCTCAGCTGAGACCCCTGGTGACCCCTGTCTTGGACCCTCTTCAGTTTGCGTATCAGCCTCATGTTGGTGTGGATGATGCTGTCATCTACCTGCTGCACCATGCTCACTCTCACCTGGATGGTGGAAAGGGCTCTGTGAGGATCATGTTCTTTGATTTCTCCAGTTTAACACCATTCAGCCCTTTCTGCTGAGTTAGAAGCTGCTCAGGATGGGTGTCAGCTCTTCCATTGTCTCCTGGATTACTGATTACTTGTCTGACAGGCCCCAGTTTGTGCGGCTGGGGGGCTCCCTGTCTGATACTGTTGTCAGTAATGTGGGGGCACCACAGGGGACTGTCCTGTCTCCATTTCTGTTCACTCTCTACACCTCTGATTTCCAGTACAGCTCTGGGTCCTGCCACCTGCAGAAGTTCTCTGATGACTCTGCAGTGGTTGGGTGTATTAGAGATGGACGGGAGGTGGAGTACAGGACACTGATCGCGGACTTTGTGGAGTGGTCCCAGACAAACCACCTACTCCTGAATGTGGACAAGACCAAGGAGCTGGTCATTGACTTCAGGAAGAAGAGGTCACCAGTGGAGCCCATCTCCATCCAGGGTCTGGAGGTGGAAGTAGTGGACCATTATAAGTACCTGGGAGTCCACATGAACAGCAGACTGGACTGGAGGGACAACAGTGATGCTGTGTACAAGAAAGGACTGAGTAGACTCTACTTCCTGAGGAAGCTTAGGTCTTTTAACGTGTGCAGCAAGTTGCTGGAGATGTTCTACCAGTCTGTTGTTGCGAGTGCCCTGTACTTTGCTGTGGTTTGTTGGGGGAGCAGCACCAGCAAAAAGGACATAAGTAGGATCGACAAATTGATCCGAAAGGCTGGTCATGTGATTGGCAGTAAGTTGGAGACGTTTGTCTCAGTGAGGGACAGGAGGACACTGGACAAACTGCTCTCCATCATGGACAATCCGTCACATCCACTACACCAGACAATAGAGGGGCAGCGGAGCTCATTCTCCAACAGGCTGATCCAGCTCCGCTCCCACACTGAATGCTACAGGACTACTTTCATACCATTCTCTGTCCAGTTGTACAACAACTCACCTTTCTGTGACAGATAACTCATTGTTATTAATGTTAATGGATACTACTGCACCTTACACCTTACCCTGTATATATAATTTATATTTATATTCTTCCATTTCTTGTACATTTGTTCATATTCTAATATGATAATTTGTACATTTTGGCTTATACTATTTCTATTTTATGTTACTAGATCTTATTCTACTTATTTTTTATTTCTATTTTATTTAACTTAATCTTTTCTTTTTATCTGAGGTTCTTAAGAGTGTGTTTTTTATGACAACTAAGCTACTGTAACCAAGCAATTTCCCTTGTGGATCAATAAAGTTTATCTAAGTCTAAGTCTAATCTAGAATTACTACGGGGGATAATTAACGTTATAAGAGCTAACGTTAAATTAAAACAACTAGCCAAAAGTTATTTTTTTAAAGGTAGCTAGCTAGCTAGCTAGCATGATAACAGTTACGTAAATATGACTGTAGAAGACGTCAGGACATGCACAGGTGAATATCATGTTTGTAACCATGTTGCTAAAGCTAAATAAAGTTGTTTAAAAAGTGAAAACCTGGAATGGAAAAGGACAGACAGATAAGACAGGTGTCCATTGGTGCCTGTAAGCCGCTTTTCAAATGTTATTATCATACTTTACATACTTAATTTACCAATCACAGTATCTATTGTTCTGAAGAGAAAGCGTTTGTTGAAGTAGTTAAGTAATATATTAATATATAACTGCCCTATGTCTGAAATCAGGCATGGTCCCTGAGAACCTGAGGCCCTCATGACAGGTCAGAGTGATCATTGGATCATTTAAAGTGTGAAGTAGTACACAATGTACATACTAGATTGTGTACTACATGCATACTGTGTTACATAATGCACCTTTTTATCTAACTTGGCTACACTAATTTATCGCGTCATCTTCAAATACAGGCTGTTGCATACATAGCCAGGTATTATGATTACAAAATATCTGCATACCTGAGGAATGTGTCGTTGTACATTTTCCAATAATCTTAAAGCAATTTAACAGTAATACTTAATGCTGTCTATCTGTCTGTCTTGCAGTGGGACAAAGTGGAAAAACTCCTGGGAGCCAAAAGACAACATTCAAAGCTAACATCCTGAAATAGACTGTTACTGTGTCATAGTGATTTTGTTATTGTTGCTGTGTTGTATGCCAGTTATGGAGACTGACAGTTATTATATATTCTTTGATATAACTGCTTTATGATCTGTTTTGCTTGATCTTTGAGGAGACAGGCTACATGAATTCATTCATTCATTCATCTTCTATACCCGCTTATTCCTGTTAAGGGTCGCAGGGTCTGCTGGAGCCTATCCCAGCTGTCATCGGGCGAGAGGCGGGGTACACCCTGGACAGTTCACCAGTCTATCACAGGGCTAACATACAGAGACAGACAACCATTCACACTCACGTGCACACCTACGACCAATTAGAATCACCAATGAACCTAACCAGCATGTCTTTGGACGGCGGGAGAAACCGGAGAGAACCCACGCAGACACACGGAGAACATTCAAACTCCACACAGAAAGGAACCAGTCGGCCCATGGATTCGAACCGGTGACCTTCTCGGTGTGAGGCTTCAGTGCTAACCACCCTGGCTACGTGAATGATAAATGTTAATGTCTGGTACTGTTTTAAAATAAAATACCTGCCACCCGTCTCTGTCTGTGTTCATTTCCATTCAATTCAGTTTCACTATTGTTTACAGTTTATACATTTGCATCCTGAATAGGTTTGTTTTCACTAAAAAGGTGAGGGGTTAACAGACAACTTCATCCAATCACACCCATTCCAGTAGCTTAGCCAGCATAAAAGACAAGCCCATGTCATCGAGAAGTACATTCTTACCCATAAGCTGAATGTTTGTGCTTATATTGCTTGTTAATTACTCAGAATTGATTTAGTTTTGATTAACATTTATTGTTAAAGGCATAAGCTGTGAACCAGTAGTTCCACTATAGGTGAGGATAGAAGTTACAATATTCTGAAATCAAGGAATGCCCCTGTTGCATATCCTCAGTAGTGTTTTGTTGAGATGCTGTTTTTTCATTGAAACACACAGATGTCAGAAATGACCTATTGGACATCATAACAACGGTGTGTGTAACTGATTTACTCAAAGTCCCTTGACAAATAGCTGTTGTGATGTTAGTTTACACACAGGTTCAAAATGTCTGGTGGAATGAATTGGCAAAAACGAATGAGCAGATACAATATAAATTACTAATTCAGTTGTAAATCTGTCAGATATGATGACCTTACATGATTTTTTCTCATTGTTAAAAAAAAATACTTATATCATGGGCTGAGCCCTCAAAAGGCTCTCTGAATCTAAGCCTGGGCACAGCTGTGTTCATGAAATGTGAAAATCCATACTTTGTTGTAGGACTATAATAAAGATATTGTTGGAAAGGTCTCAACGTGGGGAATAACATATGTTAGTTTAGGGGTTGTAACTGACTCCTTCTTTGAACTATTGACCTTTGAACCCTGACTTCTGAGAATTTTTGAAGGCTTGTAATTCTGCATCAAAAGGGGCTATAGACATGGGACAAAGTGCTGTAGAAAGCTTATGAACTCTGTCTTTTGTGCCTGTGTGACTATACCTAGTGGATATAGACACTTAAACCCCCGGCTATGTATTAATTTTATTATTTATAACCTCCTATTCAAGGAAATCACTAATCGTGGTAGAAACTACAAATCCCTTGAGCTGCGACATATAGCTTGATACCAAGTCACGTGATATTTGTAGTTTTTTCAGTTTTCAAACATATATTAAAATATGGTTGTAAAAAGATATATATACTGATTACATCGAACATCTAGTATTGCCGAACTAGCGATGACATTGACTGTGTCTCAAATGGCGTACTTTCGTCAGTACACTTCGATATCATGCACTATGAGCACTATGCACTTACGTCCGTAGTGCGTAATTTTCAAAAAGGTAGTATCGTCTCAAATCGGGTACTACGCCTATATTTACCGGAAATGACGAATGACTAACGCCGTATTTTGATTTTGACCACGAGCGTATATCGAGCAGCAATTTAATAGTACTACGTGTAAAACAGCAATATAGATCATTTTCATTAAATGTCATATTGTAACGTACATCTGTATGGACCTGTAAAACTGCTCCACCACCGCTTCCAAATCACTGCCGCCGATATCAGCCGCCACTATCGCAAGTTTGAATTGGGTTGATAGTCCCTCCCCTTCCGCTACGTAGCCAAGATGGCTACCGTTAAGGGTGGAAAGTGTGCAGCGTTCCACACTCAGCTTTTTGACCGTTATGAGTACACCATCCGGGTACTTGCAGTGCACTTCGTCTCGTTGGAATTTTCAGTGTGAACGCACTCACGTACTCAAATTAGGTATTGTAAGTGCAGAAGTACGCGATTTGAGACACAGTCATTGCTTTAAGTCGATATATGTAAAGAAAAAGTAAAGAGAGTTTATTTAGGATGTGTTTAGAACCGCGCAATATAGATTTACGCCAAACAGCAATGCAGTTTGGTTCTCCCGCTTCAGTAGGCAGGGTTTGGATTGGTTTATCTGCTGAACACATGAAATATTTACTACAGCCGAACTTGTAACGGCAGTGATTCTAGTTGCTTTAAGTTAAGAAATGACACACAACACTGCATTTGAGTCGTTTATTTGAAAATATTATGAAGCTTTGCTGTAGCTTGGTTGAGCGGCAGAAACCGAACGCAGCCAATCCACAGCGGACAGCTATAGACAGGATTGGAATGAGTCCAACTACGTCACTAGACTTTCTGCCGATCTCATAAGCCTTCTTTTAATAATACTGTTCAAAATGCACCAGGTTTAACGAATGCATTGAGTAACACGGCATTACTAGCATTCACTTTGAGGGTATATTTTTACACTAATAAGCTCGTTTTCTACCCCGGGATGACGACGGAGGTTGACCGGCGGATCACCTCAGGAGGCCGGCCGTTCGTCTCTGAGATGACTCGCTGCGCCTGGTTCCGCAGGTGGCGCTTCACTTCTCCGAGAACATCGGAGCAAACTTCCAACCAGGCGTAATTTGGATTAACTGATCACATATTGGGGATCTGCACCGTTACTTTCTAGCATGAAAAATATTAAAACTTAATAAAGTGACGTATTAACAGCTATAGAGCGGGAATCAAAACAGCTTTTAGCCTGCTTATTAGGCTACGATCCCCAGCGTCAGAATGCGACGGTGAGGGTTTTACATTCAAGTCTATTGGACAGCCCTATGCGTTGAAAAGCAACGATGAGGGATTTACATTCAGGTCTATGGGCGGCCCTAGTCGTCCAAGAGCGACGCAATGGGGTACCTTCTGCTTCAAATGTTGACGACAGGGGTCAGTGACCAAGCGTCAATATGTGACGACTAGGGATGAGACTGTGTTGCAGCGACTGTGAACAGCTTTTACAGACTGTTAGGAACTACTCTGAACCTCAGGATGTTTTGTGAATCTGGTTCTAGTTTAGTTAATGTTTGTATAGTTATTACCATCTAGTGGACAGATGTAGAACTACATCATCTCATATGGATCATGTCAGTCAGGTAAGAGAGAGGAACAAGGAAACAGTTCCCTCTGACTGCAGGGAACCTCCCACTGGTTAAACTGGTTTTAACGTCACTCTGATGTGTTTACAGACTCTGAAGTTATGAGGATGTGACGACGTCCTCAGATCAAATCAGCACAGATATCAGGACTGACAAGAGGTGGAAGGTAGCCTGGCTGACGCGACTGCACATCTCAATGAGATGCTGGTCTGGAAACTACGTGTTTATTTTCTCGTATTTGAGGCGTGGTTTTACAAATGCCTAGAGCCGTTTATTGGGCGCTACGAATGTCTATCAAATGCGCCTGGTAATTCCCATGCTGCCTTGCGCGCGATTCATAGCCAAAGCCTGTTGGTAGCAGAGCAAACACATCCTTCTTGGCAATGAAGTCTTTCAACGCCAAACGTTGCTCTTTTTTAAAAAATAAACTTGCGTTCTAAGCTACTTAAAACACTGTCTAAGGCTGCATCGAACGGTAACGTTAGGTCCGCTGCCATGTTGAATTAACACACTACAAACTTCGGTGTCGCGCATAGACGTCGTCATCGTCTTGCTGCCCCCCCCGTTCTGTGATTGGTTCCTTATCTCAGGAGAAAATATGGGCGATGGTTTCCAGACTGCTTTTGCAGCGAGAATGAAATCGCGCGCAAAGCAGTATGGGAACACCCAGGCTAGGTGGAAGGTGGAAAGTGTCTGAAAGTCGACCTGAAGTGAGTTCAACAGGTGAGAATCCTACCAGAGAAATCTGGAAATGTCTCATTAACAGGTTGATTATATTTGTTTTAGATGATCAGCTCTTTCAATAGATAGAGACTACCTTGTAGGCTACTTGTTTCTAAAACCACAGTAAAGAGTTTGTGCTAAAGTTCAGTGATGTGATGCTCTATCATCAGTAATCTAATGTATCAGTACATTATTATTTCTAAAGCTTTTATTTCTCTAATGACTGTGTGGAAAGATACAATATAATACTGAGTCAAGTCCTCACATTATTAACAGTTGCACATGTTCAGAATATTTCTTTGGTTCTCTGTTCCATGCACTGGTGTAGTCCAGGGTATACGCAGGTATTCGGCATATACCTACTTATTTTTCAGTCAGCATTACGTATACCCACTTCTAAATCCCCCCTGATGCGGATAGTATTCGCTGCCAGGGCCTTCACTGATTAACCTGGTTAACTTTAGACACGAGGACTAATGAGACAATCGGAGGCAGAGTAGGGCAGGAGATGCACTGACCACCTCTGGAAGCTGATTGGACACCTCAGGTTCCATTACCACTCCAGTTGACAGGTCACTGCACGTCCCGTTGATGCGCCATGCAACTGGAATATGAATGAGAAAGGCAGAGTCTTCCAAGTAATTTCCAGGTAAGTTTTAAAGTGATTTCCAAATGAGTCATAGTTTTAAACTACTCACAACATGACTGCTCACACATGATGCCAACAGTTACACTGTGCGAGTAGGTTAAAGTTATGAAATACTAATGTCACGTTAGCCAGAAGCCATGTAGCATATATATTGAGGTAATGGGTGTGTGTGTGTGTGTGTGTGTGTGGTGGTGTGTGGGTGTGTGTGTGTGTGTGTGTGTTTGTGTGTGTGGGTGGGTGGGTGGTTGGGTGGATCTGACTAACCTACATGATCTAGTTTAAGTTTATAGTAGCTAGGCTGGTAGTTGATATGAAAGTAAGTTAAAGCACAAGAATGAAGGCAAATAGTTTAAGATTCAACCTAACACAATACTGAGGTCTAACCAGTCCGTCATATTTTGTGTAGGCAAATGACAATTGACAAATGAAAAGGAAAGGGAAATATTGCAGACTTTGTAAAGAAGCGCAAGTTAGACCCAGATCAGGCCCAGGTAGACCCCAGCCATGAAACCAGCAGCCCTGGCAGCTCCCAACCAGGAGAAACCCAATACTGGGTGGAGACAGTATGTCACTGTTGATGTGTTGTAAATGCAAAATGTAAATGTAAATAGTGAGTAAATACAACTGACAGATTTCTGGGTAATCTAAATAGAGTAGACCTACATGTTTCTACAACAGTGCATTTTTCTGGACTTTTTTAAAAGGGTGTGACGGCTGTCTGTTTTCTGCAGGTACCTTAGTGGGCGAGTCTCAATTTGGGTAATCAGGAGCACCTGGCCAGTCTCCCTGATCCATTAAGATCTGGCAGTCACAGCTCTCACTCGCTCTTCCTCTCTGCCTGTCAACCTCGATCCCTCCGGCATCACGTTTTTGTTATGTTGGCTTCGGCCTAGTTACTGTGTTTTACGGACATACTGATACTCCCACTCAAACCACACTTCCTTCCAATGGGTTGGTTGTTGACTTTATTTAAATAAAGTGGCTAAACTTTTAATCTTGTTGTTTTGACAGTCAGCATTGTGTGACTAATCAAATGCATCTACTGTGAGACTGGTGAAACTGGTTTTAACGTTACTCCTATATGTTTTTAGACTCTGAAATTATGAGGAAGTGACGGCATCCTCAGATCAAATCCAGGATTAGAAAGAGCAACTTCTTGACTCCAAATGTTTCCTCAACTCATGAAGTCAAGTTGACCTGAGGTGAGTTCAACTGGTGACAATTCTTAATGTCTTATGTCTAATTGCTGCAAGATACACTAACCGGCCAAAAAAAAGTGAAAATGATGTCTCATGCTCCCTGAACCACTCTTTCACAATCTGAGCCCCATGAATCCTGACATTGTCATCTTGGAATATGATCCATTGATGGAATAACCTGGTCATTCAGTGTATTCAGGTAGTCAGCTGACCTCATTCTTTGGACACATAATGTTGCTGAACCTAGACCTGAGCAACTGCAGCAACCCCAGATCATAGCACTGCCCCCACAGGCTTGTATAGTAGACACTAGGCATGATGGGTGCATCACTTCATCTGCCTCTCTTCTTACCCTGATGGTTCTCCACTGTCCTTCCAGTTTTTAATAATGCGTTTCTACAATCTCCTTAGATGTTTTCTCTGCTTGATGCATGCCAATGATTTGACCCTTCTCAAACAGATGTAGGGCACCATCTCCTTTTTATCTTAGGAAGAACACGGTTTAAGTCAATTTATCAGTCTTGATTAAATATATGTAATAACTAAAGGAATGAATTCTTAACACAATTCATACCATTAATTCTCTGCCGTAAAATGATGTCACAGACAACTTCTCAAGTGTGAATGAATATTTATTTACTGGAGTGACAACTATGAATTAATGAGATACAAATAGAATAAATGCACATATGTGTAAAATCAAATAGAATGGATATGATGAGACCTGAAATAACAAATTTGTGTTTGCGGAGCGATGGTGGAGGATGGAGAATGGAGTATTGTGGCTGCTATGATAACTAATCTGATCAAACTTCTCTTAAATATATTAAGGGGAGTTTCAAAGTTAATGATTCAGCCTACTTTTTGTAGAGATTTCTCAGCAGGATAGGGGTCAGCGTGCTCCAGGCTGACGTGGTGGTGACGAAAGCGCACAGCTGGAGGGTTAATTTTGATAGACATAGCCTATACAGAAAACAAGGGACCAGAATTTTACACAAGGAGGTAAAGGAATTTATGACCCTTATCTGGATTTCCTCCCCTGATCACTCCGAGGCCTCGTCCACACGTACGAAAACGATCTTTTCCCTCTCCATTTTCGATCATCGTTTCAAGAAATATCCGCGTCCACACGGATCCGTTTCAGCACGACCGAAAACGCTACTTCATATTCCAGGCCTATAGGTGGCGCTGTTTCAGTTTCAGAAATTCACCAAATATGGAGAGGAAGAGGCGGAGCATGCGCACAAATCTTGAGCGCTGTTTACAAATCGCCTTTTTTGCTCAGCGTGGTGGCACAGGAGCATGATATTTTGCCCTAGTAACCCTAATAGGCTCAATATCGTCTCCAGCAGGAAAACTAGCATGTAGTCCGCCTTTGTTGTTGATGTTGTTACGAGACGTCTCGCGGGATGTGGAAGGCTGCTCGGGAGTGTGGCGATGACGTCATCGTTTTCCCCATTTTCGCCGTCCACATGAAAACGCTAGAGCTGCGTTTTCGAATTTCTCCACCCTGGGACCCGTTTTCAGAAAAGTGCGTTTTAGGGCTATGCGTTTACAGGATACGTGTGGACGAAAGGCCAAAACGATGAAAAATTTCTGCGTTTCGGCGTTTTTGCGTTTCCGTGTGGACGGGCCCTGAGAGAGGGGGAAGGAAGGGTTCAGCATGTTTGCATGCATGTATCAGATTTACAGGGCTCTCAAGTGTCACGCATTGAGCGTGACAGTCACTCATTTCGGTCTTTTGTCACGCACTCCCGCCACACATTGAATTTCTCACGCAGAAAAAATTTTAATAATATATTTAATATGCCGCAGCGCCCAAAATTTCTCTGGTCGTGCCTCTCTCACTATGGAACCGGCAGAAATCAAGCGTGTCTCCCTAGGGTTGAGCCTGCCACTGATCTGCCAATCAAAAAAAAAAAGGGGCTACACAATAGCCAATCAGAAAATAGCATTATTGTATCTGGGTAAGATTTAATGCAACAACCAATGAAAAAAAAGCATATCCTGGAATTGTTCACGTGATTCTGCTACGACGTCTTCCGAACGAGAGGCAACCATGGAGCTCCAAGCATCGCTTTGAGCACAGAGTAAGTCAACTCCTGTTGTAATGTTACAACAAATTCACAACTTGTTTGACGCAAACAATGAAAACTTGACTGCTGTTAGACAATGTTTCTCAGATAATTAGCGTTTTTCATGAGTAGCCTGTCTGTTAGCCAATAGTTTTACAGCCTGTTCACTGACCTGTTCAGAACAAGTAGTCATTTTCAACGTTATATCACACGATGATGACTGACTAAATAAATAAATTAGCACCAAATAAATTAAAGTGTATTGCATATTATTAATATATCACCCCCATTCCCACAACCATCCAACCCGGCCGCCTTTTGGGGGTTGGTGCGACGACGGGGGGGGGGGGGGGGGGGGATGTCACTCTTGCCTGTCTTCAAAACTTGAGAGCCCTGGATTTAAAATGTTATGGAATATAACATTAAGGTTTCTGGATTCTGTCCATGTGAAACAGGAGAGCTAACTCCTCTCATCTGTTCTTTTTAGTTCCTGAGATGTTTTTTAAATTCAAGACTAATTAGATTAGAAAAAGAGAGTGGGAAATTCCACAGAATTATAAGTCTGTCTTTTTGGTTCAGTTGACATCCTCATCGTTCAGAGAGGCCCATTTGCATGGGTCTGTTCAGTTTCAGGGACTAGCACCTTTACACCTTTACCTAAGGTGTAAAGACTGATCGATAAGGAAGGTTCTTAAGCACAGGACAACCTCTTAAATTTACTTTGGGGGGCGGGGGCACAGGATGTGTCTTTAGACATGGTTGTTTAAGAAATGAGAAGCTACTCATTGCATCAGTTGGGGTTAAATAACTTGTTGTCAGCTGAAAGATAATCACCCATGCAGTAATTATCCAATAGGAGGCTCCTACCTGTTTGATTAGTTAAATCCAGGTGGAGACTTTTTATTTTTGTACAGACTGTATTTTCTAGATGGTTCCAGAGTGATAGTTGCTGCTCTGTCTCTTTGGTCATGAAACTAAAATTATTTAAAGACAACGATACATTTATAGATAATGTGTTTACATTGAGTTCATTGATCATAATTGGCTGTTTTTGCTGCTACTTGACGTTTGCAGGTGTACAGATCATTAAGAACCTCTGAGTTACAGTCCCCCATGTGTTTTATTGGTGAATAAAAGATGAAGTGATTATAACCTGTAACATTAAACTAAGCAGGGAGTGTCAGAACCTGTGTGACAACTTAGATAAAACATAGCTCCATTTTACCAACTGTCAACACATCCATCCTGTGTTGGATGCTGTGACCCCCATGGTTTACTATAGGTATTGTGTTATTTTACTGTGCTTTGTTAATTGTTAAGTAAATAACATTGACCGTCTTGTGACAATTCAGTGTTCGGCTGGGAAACTTTTGGACCTGGCATTCATTGGTGTGGATGTTATTTAGAGATACAGCACCCATCTAGATCAGACCAGGCACCCCCACCCCATAGCAATGACACTCCTTGATGGCAGCAGCCATCCACAGCAGGATCCAGCCTGACACAGGCACACAACCAAAAAAGCTTTAGGAACAACTAAAAAAACAACAAAACAAAACAACAACAACAAAAAAAAAAATCCTGAAGAACAGCATAAGGTGTTGGCTTTCCTCCAAATTCACTAGATCCCAAACTGATCAAGTATTTGTGGGATGCAGGCCTGAGCCCCTCACCCCTTCATCTTGCCAGCTCATTAGGTACACAAGTGAATACGTGATCATTGTGGAGGATGGAGTTTGTGGTGCTTGATTGAATTAAACACTTAAATGTTTCTGTTTGCATGTTCTCCCTGTGTCTGCGTAGGTTCTCTCCAGGTACTCCAGCTTCCTCCCACCATCCAAAAACATGCTCATTAGCTTAATTGGTGATTCTAAATTGGCCGTAGGTGTGTATGTGAGTGTGAATGGTTGTCTGTCTTTGTGTTAGCCCTGCGATGGACTGGCGACCTGTCCAGGGTGTACCCCTGCCACTCGCCCGATGACAACTGGGATAGGCTCCAGCAGACCCCCGCGACCCTTAACAGGAATTAGCGGGTACAGAAGATGAATGAATGAATGACAAAGGTGCATTATTAAGTATTTCAATTTATTTTGAAATAGCTCATGGTGAGATAGGGAGTACCAATCGAGAAAGAAGGTCTTTCACTAGTCAAAGGTTTGTGAGTGATGGGTCAGACAGGAAGAGACAGTGAGTGTGAAAAAATAAAAGAATGGATGGGAACTAGTAGTGTAAAACCCGGATCTTTTGAGGGATGCGGATCATTCTGAGTCACTCGCTAATATGAGCCGGGTTGTGCGAGTCACTCGACCCACTTGACCCAAAAAGGCCAGATTGCGAAAGAAAAAGTTTCCAGAACATTCACTCGAGACATAATAAAGCATAGTAAACACCTAAGAACGGATTATTACAGTTACCTGTTATTCCCATTTATCAGTTCATTGTGATCATGTAAACGTGGCCACTGAAAATCATATCAAGTACCAATGAGATGAACGGGATTCCCGTTATCAGCTCATTGGTCACAGAGTAGGAGACGTCTGGGAATAAGTTTATCGTAAATGTTAATATAAAGCATCCTGTTATTCATTAATTCCATTGACATTTTACACACTATTTTGGATTCTCACTGTAATACGGGACAAAGTGTGTCCCGTTTCAGCTCAATACAGTACGTGTACTTTTGTTTCTAAATACGGGACTATTACGTTTTTCAAAAAGGTTGGCAACCCTTGTGTTGCATAACCTAAACTAACATCAACTTAACAATGTGGCAGAGCCAACTATACAGTAACCTGACTACGAAAATTATAAAAACAACTCAAAACATACACAACATCAAATCAAAGTTAGAGTTCTATGCTTAGCTTAGCTTGAGTAGGCCCAGGTCATATTACCAGTTTTGAGGGAAAAGTCGCTCTCTGGTGTGTTACTCTTTTACTCTTTTCGCTGGCAGTTCTTGGAGGAAGGGCCAAGCTGAGAAAAGTTGGAATTCCTGTGCTGAAAGGCAGTCTTTGCTGTGTGGTTCTGATGGCGGACATTGGAGGGAAACTGGCCACTCCTTTTAGATCCTTTAAAGTAGCTTGTTAGCAGCTCAGTGCTAACTAGTTGTACGGTTCCTGTTGTTTGAGGGTTAGCCTGCCAAACTTGTGCAGATTCCTCAACAGGCTGTCACTGCTGTGAGGAGAGGCCTGGAGTAGCTGCTCTGGGTAGCAGGCTATAGGAGGCAGCCAGCTGGAGCTGAGCAGCTGGAGGACCCGAGCGTAGAAGATGAGAGAGTTGAAGTGGAAAAGGAAAAGAACAAAGGCTAGACAGAGCCTTTATAAGACCTGATGACCTCAGAGGTCACATGCCACAGTCGGCCAGTGATAACTGCTGGATCTGGTTTCAAACTTCGAGGATTGTGGGACTAGGGTTACGGTGCTTTCCTTTGTCTCCAAGACATAGAAGCCATGCGGTCAAAACTTGGTTATGCGTGGTGAGCCGTCATTGCTCACCACCAGGTTCAGGTCCCAACAAAACTTAAACAGAAAACAACTAAAAACTTCTGCATCAAGGACCCCCGCATTAAACAACTAATTTTGATCGACGATGTGTTGAAATTATTATTAACTGTTAACTGCGTAACTAAAAAGGCTACTTACTACTTTTGGATCTTGGCAGAAAGAGAAGATGCTGACTGCAGAGTTTCTCTTGAGAACTTTGGAGAATTTGACAAGCGAGGAGTTTAAGAAATTCAAGTGGTACCTGCAGCAGTTGAATCAAGACTTCCCTGCAATCCCAGTATGTCGACTGGAAAAGGCTGACAGGATGGACACTGTGGATCAGATGGTGAAGACGTACTGTGTCCAAACTATGCAAGTGGCAAAAAAGGTTTTAAGGATGATAAATAGGAATGATCTTTTAGAAGAATTATCAGAAATTGCTCCAAAACCTACAGGTAAGTGAACAGTTATAAACTGGACAGAACCAAGATCCGAGATTCATGTCATAAACAAAAACATCTCTCTACAAATACAGACACATAGACTATGTTTCACCTTGGATTGTAGGACTTCATAAGAAATATACTGGTCCTGCTGATTTCAAAAAAACAATTTTGTGAGACCCTTCCCACATAGCAAAGACATGTGGGCCAGATCTGGCTTGAAGCCGGCACAGGTGGCGTTCACTCGGCACTGGCATACGGCATGTGAGCCGGACATGGCCCAGATGCGGCAAAGGCGGCACTGTCTTGACTCCGGCAGACAGATGTGGGCCACTTGTGGAGTGCCGAATTCGGCCCACATACCAGCTTAGACCTCTGGACCACATATGTGAGGCCGGACTCATGCCACCCTTTAAGTTATTTTTCGATATTTTTGAGTGAGTTGTTGTTTAACATCACAGATTTAATAAAAATAAATAAGTAAATTAAATATTATTATGATATATTATCGATGTCAATCAATGTCAACTATCACAATATGGTTCTTGTCGAAACAGGACAGATATCTCAGTTGATCTGAAAATTTAAAGTTAAACTTTGAAACAGCGGCCTTTCAACGGTCAGCCAGCTATCCACTTTTTAAATTCATCAGCCACTCAACGGAAGTAACGTAACCGTCCAGGTGACTGACGCGACCGACGTCACTGTGGACGGAGCTGATGGCTGCTCGTGCACTCCGGTGAGACGGACAACAAAGACGTGGTGAGTGAAATACATCAGTTTTATGTTTACGATAACATTTGTTTTTGAGACAATGCGCTAGCCGTTGGTATACAAAGACAATGTCTGTCTAGAGTCTAGCCTGAATGTTAACAAGGGGCGCTAACGTTTAGCTGTGTGGCTAACGGTTAGCTATGTGGCTAACGTTTAGCTGTGTGGCTAACGTTTAGCTGTGTGGCTAACGGTTAGCTGTGTGGCTAACGGTTAGCTATGTGGCTAACGTTTAGCTGTGTGGCTAACGTTTAGCTGTGTGGCTAACGGTTAGCTATGTGGCTAACGCGTGGTTAGCGTTAGCTAACGATTACCGTTAGCCTAAAATGCGGCTCAGGAAAGGATGGACTGCACTGTTTTGCTGTTAAACTATCATATTCGTTTTGAATAAATTGTATAGACGAACTTAACACAGCAGATGTTTTGCCGAAGGGGTCGTTTTCTTTTCTTTTTTTTTTCACGTTTTTTCCGGCTAGTTAAACATTAGTGCTACTACCATAGCTTCTGCTAGCTGACCGTTGGCGTGTTTTTTCCGCTGGCAATTGCAGATATATCGTGCTTCAATAAAAAAAATAGCGTTTAAAAGGGCAACTGTGGACTTGTAGAGTTTTATTTATGTATGTGTTATGTGTTTTTATTTTATTTTTTGAGAAGACGCTTCACAACTCATCCGAGTAGCTTCTTCAGTTCTAGGGGACTGGTGGGAAGTCTGAGGTTTAGGAACTTATACTGAAACTATTGTTTGTAAACAACCATAAAACGGGTCGGTTTGAATGTTGTGTTTACAAACCTACAGACTCTATCTTCAAGAATCTTAGAGTTATTTTTATTGATTACATACTGCTACTGACTACTCACAGTTTGTGTAACACTGTAAGTCCTTGTTTTGTACATAAATTAAACCAAGCAGATGTAGGGAGAACATTTATCTGAATATTGTCATCACTATCAGTTTTAATATAATTACTGTAGCCATATTATCTAATGATACATAAATGTTAATTTCCAATCATTTGTGCTTTGTGTGTATGTTTCAGCTGCTGTTGGCGTAACTGACTAACATCTGGGGCCACAGACCAGGAAATAGACTGGACCATCAAAAGATGTTTACATCTCTCTCCAGGTAGAGATGGTGGCAGACTGAAGAGGATGAAGAGAAAGCAGGAAATGGACAGCACCATATCTTAAACTCGTGCTGAGAGTGGGGAGAATCCAGTTTTCTCTCTACTGCCATCAGGTTGCGTTTCCGATGCCTGAGGACAAAGACTGAAAGGCTGAAGAACAGTTTCTATCCACATGCCATCCGCCTGCTCAACTCTGAACCTTAACCAGACTTATACCACTGCACTTTACTCACATAGCTGCTCAATACCGTAAATGTGTGTGTGTGTGTATATATACAAACTACCCCCCCCCCCCCCCCCCCCTAAGTTTACACTTGAGTTTTACCATCTATATTTTATTCTGTATTACAGTCTATATTTTATTCTATTTTTATCGGTGTACATTTACACTTGTATTGTTTACCTTGTGTGTTAAGGAATTTACAATTACTACTGTTTTACTGTAGTACTCATTTTTTTTTTACTACTGGCTGCAGGTACAAGAATACATTTCACTGTGCATTGTACTATATATAACTGTGTATGTGACAAATACAATCTTAAACCTTTATGGACATGTCTAGAATCATAAATGTACAGTTTTTAAATTTGTTAAATGTTTGTTAAATGTACTGTGTTGACATGACTAAAAAAAATAAACATTTGCTTATAATACTGTACTTGTTTTTATATATATATATGAATAAATATGGCACATAAATATAGTGGCTGAGTTAAGGCTGACATCAGGAACCACTTCTGAAAATAGTTTGGCCCACCTTAGGGCCACATTAGGGCCAGCTCTGGTTGAAGTGTGGCTGAGATGTGGGCCTTATCTGGCACACATGTTGGATGCCGGATGTGGCCCACATAAGGGCCGGAATTCTTTCAGGCATGTGGGCCGAGTGTAAGTGGGAGGTGTGGCCCAGAGGTGGGCCACACCAGTTTTGCTATGTGGGTTTTAATTGTTACTGTGACAACATGAATGTAATTGAATACACTAATATGTCACACACTTTATCTTTGTTTTATTCATTCAGAAAACCTCGCTGATTGTCAAAACAAAATCAAATCTAATTTGCGAGAAAGGTTCCAGTGTGTGTTTGAGGGGATTGCTAAAGCAGGAAACTCAACCCTTCTGAATGAGATCTACACAGAGCTCTACATCACAGAGGGAGGGACTGTAGAGGTCAATGATGAACATGAGGTCAGACAGATTGAAACAGCATCCAGGAAACCAGACAGACCAGAAACAAGCATCAGACAAGAAGACCTCTTTAAAGCCTCACCTGGAAGACATGGACCAATCATAAGAGTGATGACAAGGGGAGTGGCTGGCATTGGGAAAACAGTCTTAACACAGAAGTTCACTCTGGACTGGGCTGAAGACAAAGCCAACCAGGACATCCACTTCATATTTCCATTGACTTTCAGAGAGCTGAATGTGGTGAAAGAGAGAAAGTTCAGCTTGGTGGAACTTGTTCATCACTTCTTTACTGAAACCAAAGAAGCAGGAATCTGCAGCTTTGAAGAGTTCCAGGTTGTGTTCATCTTTGACGGTCTGGATGAGTGTCAACTTCCTCTGGACTTCCACAACACTGAGATCCTGACTGATGTTACAGAGTCCACCTCAGTGGATGTGCTGCTGACAAACCTCATCAGGGGGAAACTGCTTCCCTCTGCTCGCTTCTGGATAACCACACGACCTGCAGCAGCTAATCAGATCCCTCCTGAGTGTGTTGACATGGTGACAGAGGTCAGAGGGTTCACTGACCCCCAGAAGGAGGAGTACTTCAGGAAGAGATTCAGAGATGAGGAGCAGGCCAGCAGGATCATCTCCCACATCAAGACATCACGAAGCCTCCACATCATGTGTCACATCCCAGTCTTCTGCTGGATCACTGCTACAGTTCTGGAGGATGTGTTGAAAACCAGAGAGAGAGGAGAGCTGCCCAAGACCCTGACTGAGATGTACATCCACTTCCTGGTGGTTCAGGCCAATGTAAAGAAGGTCAAGTATGATGGAGGAGCTGAGACAGATCCACACTGGAGTCCAGAGAGCAGGACGATGATTGAGTGTCTGGGAAAACTGGCTTTTGATCAGCTGCAGAAAGGAAACCTGATCTTCTATGAATCAGACCTGACAGAGTGTGGCATCGATATCAGAGCAGCCTCAGTGTACTCAGGAGTGTTCACACAGATCTTTAAAGAGGAGAGAGGACTGTACCAGGACAAGGTGTTCTGCTTCGTCCATCTGAGCGTTCAGGAGTTTCTGGCTGCTCTTCATGTCCATCTGACCTTCATCAACTCTGATGTCAACCTGATGGAAGATCAACAAACAACGTCCTGGTTCTTCAAAGTCTTTAGAACCAAACCTAAACTAACAGGTCTCCATCAGAGTGCTGTGGACAAGGCCTTACAGAGTCTAAATGGACACCTGGACTTGTTCCTCCGCTTCCTCCTGGGTCTTTCACTGCAGACCAATCAGACTCTCCTACGAAGCCTGCTGACACAGACAGGAAGTAGCTCACAGATGAATCAGGAAACAGTCCAGTACATCAAGAAGAAGATCAGTGAAAATCTGTCTGCAGAGAGAAGCATCAATCTGTTCCACTGTCTGAATGAACTGAATGATGGTTCTCTAGTGGAGGAGATCCAACAGTCCCTGAGATTAGGAAGACTTTCCACAGATGAACTGTCTCCTGCTCAGTGGTCAGCTCTGGTCTTCATCTTACTGTCATCAGAAGAAGATCTGGACGTGTTTGACCTGAAGAAATACTCTGCTTCAGAGGAGGCTCTTCTGAGGCTGTTGCCAGTGGCCAAAGCCTCCAACAAAGCTCTGTAGGTGGATTTAGGAACTATTTGAAACATGATTCATTTAGTAAATGACAAATAAAACATTTTATGTTGATTCTTCTTCAGGCTGAGCAGTTGTAACCTCTCAGAGAGAAGCTGTGAAGCTCTGTCCCCAGTTCTCAGCTCCCAGTCCTCCAGTCTGAGAGAGCTGGACCTGAGTAACAACAACCTGCAGGATTCAGGAGTGAAGCTGCTGTCTGCTGGACTGGAGAGTCCTCACTGTAAACTGTAAACTCTCAGGTCAGGATACAGCTGGTTGTTGATCATTTAAATCCTGATGTAGGTTCATGTTGGTGCAGAAGTTCAACATCTGGAGGATTTTCCTTCTTCTTCTTGAGTTTCTGATATTTTTCTATCTCCAGTCTGTCAGGTTGTCTGATCACAGAGGAAGGCTGTTCTTCTCTGGCCTCAGCTCTGAGCTCCAACCCCTCCCATCTGAGAGAACTGGACCTGAGCTACAACCATCCAGGAGACAAGGGAGTGAAACTGCTGTCTGCTGGACTGAAGGATTCACTCTGGAGACTGGATACTCTCAGGTATGGACAGACAACAGGAGCTCACACAGTGTAGTGTAATTTTATAGAAACTCATTCTGACTGTGTTTCTTCCTCCAGGATGGACCATGGTGGAGAGCAGTGGTTAAAACCTGGTCTGAGGAAGTGTAAGTTTGACAGATGATGACAAAACATCAAAGTGTCAGTTTGTTTAAATCCAAAGCTTACAGTTGTGGTATTTATTCATTCAAACATCACTGACAAGAGAATCCTGACAAAAATCATCATCATTAAACTTTCTATTAGAATCAGAATCAGCTTTAATGACCAAGTATGTGCAAGAATAACTTTGCTCTCTTGTACAGAAACAACTTAAATAAGTGAAATAAAAATAAAATAAAATAAAATGAAATAAATCTCAATCTGTACAAATAAAATATAGGATAAGAGCAGATATATACACCAAACCAGGGTTTTATACAGTGACTATATACAACAGTGCAGAGTTATTGTTTAATGTTCATGTGGATGAACTCACTCGCAATTGCGAGAGGAGGGTTTGATAGGGGTCTCTTCCTGAAGTCCACTGTCATCTCCACAGTTCTGAGCGGGTTTTATGGTGGTGTCATCTGCAAACTTCAGGAGTTTCACAGAAGGGTCCGTTGAGGTGCAATCATTAGTGTAAAGGGACAAGAGCAGTGGGGAAAGAACGCATCCCTGGGGGGCGCCAGTGCTGAGGGACCGGGTGCTGGATGTGAAGTTACCCAGTTTCACCTGCTGCCTCCTGTCAGTCAGGAAACTGGTAAGCCACTGACAGGTGGAGGGGGGCACAATGAGCAGGGACAGTAGAGAGCACAGTACCGAGGCGTCCATATGCGGGGCCATCTTGGATCAGTGAGTAAAGAAAGAATAAATCCATCAGATGTGTCAGATGATAAACTGCAGCTGTGTTGTGTCTTTTTCTCTCCATCAGATTTCTGTCAACTTGAAGTGGACATAAACTCAGTCAACAGATACCTCAAACTGTCTGACAACAACAGGAAGGTGACATTTGTGAAGGAGGAGCAGCCAGATTTGACTGTCCTCAGTTGCTGTGTGGAAATGTTCTGACTGGTCGCTGTTACTGGGAGGTTGAGTGGAGAGGAGAGGTTGATATATCAGTGAGTTACAGAGGAATCAGAAGGAGAAGATTCATGGATGACAGCAGGTTTGGATGGAATGATCAGTCCTGGAGTCTGTTCTGTTCTGATAATGATGGTTACTCTGTCTGGCAGAATAACAGAGAAACATTCATCTCCTCCTCCTCTGTCTCTAACAGAGTATCAGTGTATGTGGACTGTCCTGCTGGAACTCTGTCCTTCTACAGAGTCTCCTCTGACAAACTGATCCACCTCTACACCTTCAACACCACATTCACTCAACCTCTCTATCCTGGATTTGGGTTTAGATCAGGGGTTTGGATATACGACTCCTCATTGTCTCTGTGTTCTCTGTAGGAAGGAGAGTCTTTGAAGTAACAGCAGCTTCAACCCTGAGCTTTAAATGTTGATGGTGGATGATGTTTCTCTTTGGTTTACAGTTGAATCACTGATTGTGATTTGATGTCAGAATATGTTTGGTCTTAGAAGTAGTGAAATGATCTCCTAACCACTGAACTCCTGGAAAAACTGGACTGACTCTGATGATCACTTCTATCTGGATAATCCTGGACACATGGAGATCAAACTGAGAGGTCTCATGTCTAAAATGGGTCTACACGTATCCTGAAGTACAAACAGTATTACTCGATATTTTCCATTTGCTGAAGTAGAAGTTTTCCTATTAAAATCTTATTCTACTCTGTGACCACACTGCTATCTAATCAGGCTTGATGATTTTACCTTGTGTAACTGTATTAATGTATTTCTCCATAATCAGTGATGTTTAATGTTTTCATATATCAGGAAAAGCATACTGACAAAAACATAGTCGTGCAGTGATGTATTTTAAAGAGTGTTAATCTGTAAACCAGATACTTTTGTTTCATAGTTAATAACAAACATGGAGTAGATGACTATTGCAAATCATAAATTAGTGACAACGTTGATCAGCAGATCCAGACTCTTGTTGGAGCCTGGTACCTGCTGAGTTCTGGCTCGACTCACTAGAAGGTACATGGGCTAAACTTTAATACATTTGATGGTGAGAGGTGATGTTCCTACAACGTTCTTTATTCTTTGACTTTTAAATCATGTGGCCTGCTCTTCATCACCAAATAAAGTGAACCGTCTCTATATTAGTGTCTGTTGGGATCTGAACCTGGTGGTGAGCTATGGAAGCTCACCATGCATAATCAAGTTAACCACATGGCTGTCTTTGTCTTGGAGACAAAGGGAAGCCCTGGAAACCCCAAGTCCCACTACCCTTCAGGTGTGAAAACTTACCAAGCAGCTCACTGGCTGACAGTGGCATGTGACCTCTGAGGTCATCAGGTCATATAAAATGTGCTGTTTTGCCAGTGTTCTCTCTTATTCTCTGATCCTCTTACCCTCTTCAACTCCACACCTCCACGTGGAGAACCCCAGCTGCTTGGCTGCAGCTGGGTGCCAGGCCTGTTCTCCTTACTGCAGCGAAGCGAGATCCTGCTGAGGAATCTACACCAGGTCTTTTAGCCAACAAACAGAAGGTTTGCAGGCTAAACTCCCAAACAACAGGAGCCACACGGCTAGTTAGCAACGAGCTGCTAACAAGCCACTTCAAAGGACTTCAAGGAGCGGCCAGTTTCCCTCCAACATCTGCCATCAGGAAAACACAGCAAGGACTACAACTTTTCCCAGTTTGGCCTTCCATCAGGAACTGCCAGCTAAAGGAGCAACACACCAGAAATTGACTTTTCACCAAATCTGGTAGTATGACCTGGGCCTAGTTAAGCTAAGCAAAGCATAGAACTTAAACTTTGATTGAATGTGATATTTGTGTTTATTGAGTTGTTTATAGTATAGTGGTTTGATGTTAGTTTAGATTATGCAACACATAGACTCAGGGTCTTGCATGCTTAACTAACCCCTCTTCCTCTAACCTGGCACCTCATAAAACCCTTATCACATTCCACATATCTACTGGCCAGCACATGGTCTGAGTGTCCCCACTCAGCAGCCATTGTTTCCTTTGTGTTCAAGACCTCAAGGCCCAGCGGCCATCTTGACACGCCCACAACCGGCGGCCATCTTGGCACGCCCACAACCGGCGGCCATCTTGGTACGCTCACACACAACCAGCGGCCATTTTGGCTCACACACAACCAGCGGCCATTTTGGCTCACACACACACACACACACACATGTATTGAGTACACTGTAGTTAGATTGTATGTTTGCTTTTATTCTTGTTAATAAATGTCTTTTAAACATACCTGTCTGTTTAATATTGCACAAAAGTGAATATTGCCAACCTCTACACTGCCAAGAACTCCAAATTCCTTCAACTGTAACTAGTTGTTAACGTGGTAATTTTGGTTATAGTTATTAAGTTAATTGTTAATCCGAACTCCAAATTGACAATTTAGTATAATTTATGAGACTGTTTTGATTAATTGGCTATCTTTTCCCTTCCTAGAAGGGTGGTGCCCCGAGGTGATCTAGTAATTCAGATCCAATTATTTAATAATAAATAATTATTTTTGATAATTATTAATTATTCATGATAGCCAAACCCCAATACTGAGTGCCTTAGTACCAGGCCCAACATGTCTTACCTCCTTTATCCAGTAGTTTGTAGACAAGAGTGTAGAAATAAAATATCTTCATTTATTACCAGGTTGTGCTGTTGTTCATTCATTCAAGGCTGAAAACTGAGGTCGATGTATCTACAGTTTACTACTTGTGATAATTAAACTGATTAATTATATTAACTTAATGTCAGAGGCAAACCTGAAAGCTGTCCCAGAATTCTAACCAGTTTAAATGTGAATACTCAAGTACAGATCCACTGCAGTTCCTCCCACTCATCACAAAAGTCTAAATAGCAAACTAAAGACTTAAGCCGAAATTATGCTTCCGCGTTGACACAGCGCGAGGGGCCGTACGGACCTATTACGTCCTTGCGGACCCCCGTGCGTCCTACGCAAGGGCCAGACGTGCACCTCCCAAAAATCCTCGACTCGCGTCGAGGCGACGCAACAGCGACGCAACAGCGACGCAGCAGCAATGCAGCGGCATTGGCTGTGATTGGTCCGCTAACTACATCCGCTGGAGACCGCTTTTCCGGTTTCCACTCATAAACATCATTGTCTCCTTTGTCGTGCCCTAATTTGCAATAGAAGTATTTCTTCCTCTGCTTGAATAATTTGGAGCTCCAACGCCAGTCTCTCTGTCTCGGTGTCCATCGTTCACTGTGAGTACGACAAAAGCCGGAAGGTAAATAACTATACGAGGCGAGATACGTCACAAGAGTCTCGGTCGGTCGGTCACAAAAAATCATAGCGCCCTCTACCGGTGTGGCATTGAATTGCATTTCGACACGTAAACCCCACGCAGAACCATCACGGTCTCACGACTGCGTCCAAGCAACTGCGTGGCCATTGCGTGACCATTGCATGATCACTACGCGGAAGCATAATCAAAGCTTTACAGTCGCATATATTTTTGCCCAAACATCTTCATAAAACCATGTCAACACAGTGAAGAACATCCTGAAGGCACAACATGATATGAAAGTTAAAAAGTGAGACAATAACAAAAAACAAGAATTTTACTTCAGTTATCAAGATAACAAGGAACAAAATACAAAATACAGTTATATAAATGATTGTATGATTCTTAAACACTGAACAAATATTTTGATTCATAAACGTGACATAACCAACTGTTACTGTTAGATTTACTTATGATTTACTTCATGACTTATTTACTTACATTGCAACAAAACAAGCTACTACCAGAATCTTTTTACATTTTCACAAAAGCCATTTAATATTTACATATTATTTCTCATAAATATTCTTTAATTTCTTTTGAATAATACTGAAGTATTAGTTCTTGGTTCCAGCCAAAGTGAAGAAGATCTGAAAACGGAAGGAGTTCAGCGTTGTGGGTCCTATAATAATAAAAACTAACAACAAAATGGAAAGTCTCCTTCCAGTTCTAGTTGTAGTCTTTACACAAGTAACCCGAGCTCTGAACTCTTTAATTAAGTCTCACTGTTGCCGTCTGTACCTGAACTGTACTGGATATGATACTGTTACAGCTTTTTGCATCCCCACATGGTTTCTAATTCCAGAGTGTTTGGGTGGTGCATCGACTTCACTTGTATTAACTGGAAGTTGTGGCTCAAAACCATGTCAGGAAAGGTCTGAAGAGAGACACTACTGGAGATAACTGTGATCATTTTCTTGCTTTCTGGAGCTCATGGATATAAAAACCTTTTTATCATTTTTTAACTTGAGTAGCTGGTCTCCACTATGATTTGGTCCATGATTCTGGTTATAACAGTTATATTAGAGAACAGCAGATAAACAACAGTGTCTTGTTATTCTTCCTGTTTACTTAATAGTAGTTAGTGTACACCTTTTTTAACCAATCAGGATCAAGAATTCTGAAAATAAAACTATTCATATATTCTCCATAACACCTTTAATTAACTTAGTGAAAGACAGATGATCTCAAATAAAATGTAACACTTGTACAGTTTGTCATCTTTTTTAAGATGAACAAACACTTTGTGGTAAAGTCATGTTTGTGTCTGGCAGCTGACTGAGCTCTTTATTAGTTTCACTTCTTGTCAGGTTTAACTTTTCAGAATTCTTCCTCATTTTACTTCATGTTTGTCTCAAAGAAGGTTTCATCCTAACAGCTCTTTTTACTTTTATCAGGTTGTAAAGAATCAGTCATTTATCCTCTGGAGGTGAAGCTGTCCATCTAAAAGCTGCTTTTAATCTACTTTTTCTATCAAGACAGAAATGATCATCTAGCAAAGTAAGTTTTCATCTAATTAAATATAAAATCTGTTTAGATTCTAGTTTGAGCTTTTTAGTTTTCATTCTCTTGACTCGACAGTGATTTATTTTCTGTTTTGTTTCGTGGACTGTAACACACAGAAGAGTTTTCTCTCTATAATCTTAATCTTCAACTTCATAGTAAATAAGAATTATTTAGTCAAGAACTGGCATGGTGATAATATGCATCAGTAAGTGATGACGAGCGCAGAATTGTTTGTGTATCAGTCACTTCCTTCATGAGCTTTTCCCAATTAAGTATGATCCGTATATCTAAATAACAACCAGACAGCAAAACAGTATAAAAAAAATATGTGAATAAAAACTAAAAAGGACGGCACATTAAAAGACAAATGACATTATAGAATAAAACAACTATCACTGCTTAGATGCTTTGTTTCAGTTCCCTACATGGATCATGTGATTACAGCTGGTTTCTCTGGTTGTGTGATCATCACATGCTAAAGCTAACTGGACACTTCCTGTCAGTGAACTGTTCACTGAATTAGAAGGGCTAAACACTCTCTGCAGCAGTGGCGTCATTAGGAAGCCCCCTGTTGTTTTATTAATTTAATTTTGTAATTTTTATTATTATTTATTTTTTAGTTTTTTTACAAAAAAATGCCGACAAATTCAATATGAAGCGGCCAGCATATCGGTTTAAATAAATAATCATATAAGCTGTCATTAAGGACTTAAATGTGTTCATATATCTGTCAGTTTCCCTTTACTTCGTAGTGTATGGTAGAGAGAGCCCCTTTGGTACCTTGTTATCAATCCATTCCACTTGTTCAGAACGTTCACATTACTGGAAATCCATTCCCCGTTTTCCCTGTGACCTTGCTTGCAGCTCGATACCCGCCGTTACACCGTTAGGAGAAGAACATGAATGGATGATTGGATGCGCAAATGGATATAAGAAAGTTTTTCAGGAAAGAAATTCATCACTGCTGGTAGTAACAGTTAGTTAGCTTCAGCCCCCACCTAACAGCAGAAAGTCCCATGTAATTAATGAAATGCTCCATGTTTGACAAATAAAAACCTGGCTTACACACTACAGACAATCTCTGCGCACATCTTACCTTTGTTGTTTTGGCTCAAAAGTTACATTCCAGCTATAATAGAATACTGCTACTTAGCTAGATATTGAAGGTCCCGGTTGTTTCTAGAGTTCAGTGTGCACTCTCTTTACCATATCTTTGGGGTGAGTCTCAACAGTGATAGACTGATTTACCACCCTTAAAAACAGACGGCATTCTTTGATGCTTCCACCAAGTAACTTGCAATTGTAGCCATTTTTTATCTTGTTAATGCTGTAAACATTCTGCTTCTGTGCAAACCTTTGTTTATTGTTGTACTGTATAAAAAACAGACTGATAATAAATACTAATGAAATAACTACTAATAATTAATAAATAATTTCTCAGTCTTTGATAGCTGTTTTGCTCACATCCTGTGCATCTCCTTGGGGCTAAGCCCCCCGTCCTTAAAACCTAGTGATGCCTCTGCTCTGCAGCAGCTGTAAATTACAAGACATCATTTGAAAGCCAAGTCTTAGAAATGAGTAACCAGAACTCTAAAAAAGTAAAAACATTTAAGCTAAAGTTATTTAAAAAAGCCTGAGTGTTCTGTGTATTATTTCCTCAGAGTAATGAGAACTCATGTGTCCAGTGATGTGAATGTTGTTGTAATGACTGAACAGGTTGTTGTTTAAATAAAGGTGGAACTCTGCTATGAATGAAGGAGTGAACACGAGTCAAATCAGCTCCTCTCTGACCCGTCACCTTACCGCAGTGGAGGAGTTTGAGCGCCCTAAGGATCCTAGGGGCTATGCTATGCAGGGCTTTTTGGCCCTGGTAGGGTCTCCCAAGGCAGATTGGTCCTAGGTGAAGGGCCAGACAAAGAACAGACCCTTAATGCAGAACAACAATAGCATCACTACCATGTAGCACAACACTATGCTAGCATTTTCTCTTGTATGTTATCAGAAATTATGAAAAGACTAAAGAAGAATGACTCAGCAAAAAAGGACAAACTGCAGATAATGCCAGTCACAGGAGGATTACATAGATCCTGCTGAGTTCTGTTCCTCATGTCAGACTATTTTCACATGAAGCTGAAATAAAAATCCTTTGTCTTTTTAAACACAATCTACACGCCTTTTCCAAAGAGATGAAAAACGTTGTAAACTTCATGAAAGACGTCAACACTGCGTTAAACAGGAGAAGTTGGATCCTAAATCACCTTAAATGAAATGAACACTAAGAGCCAGAAAACAGCTTTGGGGATTCCAAGATGACACTGGAGATACTAGAGTTCTCCTTGAGATAAAATACACCTGTGTCTAGACTACATGTGATTAATGATTCACTGAGAACTTTTCAATTAGGAACATGCCAGACTGTTAAAATGTTATGTCATGTGATTGTAGGATCCAGGTGTGTCCATGGAGAGATACAGTCAACCTGTTGACTTGAAACATGGACAGCAGTCAGCTGATCCAAGGTAAGAAACCAAAACTGAGGGCACATAAAGTATTCAACTCATTTTAGCAGCAGCATATATACAAACAGAGAAATATATTTGTTGCATTACATTTGATTGTGATATTTGCTGCTTATCTGACTGGGTCCAAAATGCTGAACCTGGTCCAAAACCTACTTAAACTGTGCCGTGGACTTTTGAGAGAGATGGTGTTTATATGTCATCCACATGTCTGAGCCAGATGTTTTTCCTTTTAAGGAACACAATGCTTTACTTCCCTCAATGTAGAGACTGGTCACAACAGTCGACACTGGAGAACACGTAACACAGCCATACTGTTATCTGTACAAACCTTCATTACATCTGAGGAACGTGGTAGTTAGGCAGAGTCAAGCAGGACACATCTCTGATTTCCTAAAGCTTTCAATATTATTTATTGCATATTATGTGTTAGCTGAATACAGTTGTGTGTAAATGAAGATCAACCAGTCCAAAGATCCACCTGCTGAATTCAAATATGAACAGGTAGTCTGCAGATCCAGGCTAAGAAAAAGAGCCCTGATCCAACAAACACAGGGTTTAGCATCAAACACCAGATCCATATGGAGAGACAACTCAGTTGTGAAGAGTTGTGCAAACCATCTGCTGTTACTGGTTGTTTTGATTTGTTAATGACACAACTGAAACTTTCATGAATGAAATAATGTGTTTTTAATATGTCTCCCAAATCCATCTGAAACACCTGCAGGATGTGACTGACTGTGAACATCTTTTAATGACTGTCAGGAACTACTTTGAACCTCAGGATGTTTTGTGAATCTGGTTCTAGTTTAGTTAATGTTTATATAGTTATTACCATCTAGTGGACAGATGTAGAACTACATCATCTCATATGGATCATGTCAGTCAGGTAAGAGAGAGAAACAAGGAAACAGTTCCCTCTGACTGCAGGGAACCTCCCACTGGTTAAACTGGTTTTAACGTCACTCTGATGTGTTTACAGACTCTGAAGTTATGAGGATGTGACGACGTCCTCAGATCAAATCCAGGACTGATGAGAGAGAATGAGCAGCTTCTTCTGAACACATGAAGGTGGAAAGTGTCTGAAAGTCGACCTGAAGTGAGTTCAACAGGTGAGAATCCTACCAGAGAAATCTGGAAATGTCTCAGCTGGTCCAGATACTGCAACATCTTTTCTAGCTGGTTCCAGAGCGATAGTTGCTGCTCTGTCTATATTATATTATATTATATTATATTATATTATATTATATTATATTATATTATATTATATTCATGTTACCTTTATAGAGTGGTTATTTTATATCTATACATATATCTTTATATCTTTTTTTAAGGTGAGAGATAAATGTCTTTTTAATTCTTCTATATGTCCAGAATATTTAGAGAACTGACAATAAAAATCTTTGTTTAAATCAAACCAAGACAACACATAAAATGATCTAAAGATAAAGAAACATTTATAAACACTCTGATTATATTCAGTTCATCTCACTTTTTTACTGAACAGTGAAAGATGTTTCTTCATGATTGACTGTTTTTAAATATCTACTTGACGTTTGCAGGTGTACAGATCATTAAGAACCTCTGAGTTAAAGAACAGTCACTCGTGTGTTTTACTGGTGGATAAAAGATGAAGTGATTATAACCTGTAACCATTAAACTATGCAGGGAGTGTCAGAACTAGTCAGACAGCTTAGAGAAAACAAAGCTGCATTTTACCAACTGTCAACACATCCATCATACCAACACTGAGTTTAGAGAGTCTGAGAGCTAGTCAGTATGAATTTAAAAACACATTTAGATGTCTTTGTTTGTCTGTCTCCATTATTAAATCAACAAAACACGTATTGCTCTTCACTATATAACAAAGCAGAAAGATGACAATACAACATTTATACATAGTTTGCGCAAATACTTTTATTTACTTTTGAAGTTTTGAGTTTCAGTCCAAAATAATAAAACAGGAAACAGAAATCGCTTGCAGATTTGAAAAATGCCCTGGTTGTATTTCATTATTTTTTTTTAAATTTTGGAATGTGTGAAAAAGAAAATATTTTGATTGTAACATGTCTGAGATGTTTTACAAAACTTTTGGATGAAACATATTTTTGAGATTATAACAGTCAGAGGTCATTGTAGAAAGAACTTTGACTTTTATTAATTTAGAACCGTTTAGAAGAGCAATTACTTCCAAATAAAGTTTAAAGAAAATAATTCCCAGGAATTCATTCTTTGTATTAGATTCTACATAAGACTCCATGTGATTACTGTTTCACTCTGAACTGATTAGAAGGAACATGTCACTGTTAAAATGTTATGTCTTGTGAAGATCTAACAGCAGAAATAAGACTCTCCTGTATCAGCTGTGTCCATGGAGAGAGACCAGTCTAAGAGTCAACCTGCTGACTTCAAACATGGACAGAAGTCAGCTGATCCAGGGTAAGAAAAGAAAAAATACATTTCTCTGACAAAGATAGGACTTTGCATTTCAACATTTAACATTCCATTAAGGAACCTAGAAATAATTTAATCAGAAAGTATGATGATTGTGTTTTAACAGGATTTCTCAGCAAAGACCAGATCCCTCTGGAGTCACATCTGTGTCCATGAAGAGTAACTGGTCTATGGATCTACCTAATGACTTCAAAGATGAACAGCAGTCTACTGATCCAGGGTCAGAATTAGCACAGATCTGTTAATCATTATTCAGTTCTGTTCATTAGACTGTCATGTTTTAGTCCAGAGTTTATCTGTCATTTAGTTTCCTCTTTTAAAACACCACATTCAGTAATCAGAGCAGTGTTTGTTGTTCTCATCTTGTGTTTGTGGCATCAATAAAATGATGATCATCACCAAAGTGTGTTTGTTAAAGAAGTTAGTTTGAATCAAATATGTTTCTCCACAGACTTCAGCAGCAGATCTCAGTGGTTTCCAGTGATCATCATCACAAAGACCTGGACTCCATATTCATGGTGAGTAAATGTTCAATCACAGCTACTACTGCTAACCTCAACAACCACAAACTAGCATTCTGGTTGGAGAAGTCTTCATGTTGAATGCTGTCAACAAGCAGCCTTTCAGATCAACATGATTGTGTTCTGATCATTTAAGTTGGATTATTATTCTGTTCCAGCTGCTGGAGGAGAACATCATCAGTTTTATGAAGAACGAGCTGAAGAAGATCCAGAAGGTTCTGAGTCCAGATTACCCAGAATGCTTAGAGAGTCAGAGGGAGGATGAGGAGGTGTTGGAGGGTGAGGATGAAGAGCAGAGGAGGAGCAGCAGAGATTTATTTGTGAAGATCACAGTGAACTTCCTGAGGAGAATGAAGCAGGAGGAGCTGGCTGACTGTCTGCAGAGCAGTAAGAGGATTTAACAGCTTTATCTTGATGGAAAGAGGAAATGGAGGAAACATGGGAGAAGTTTATATTTCTAGACTCTGATGTTCAGGGCCGCCCCTGGCCAAACTGGGGCCCTAAGCAGAAATGTCTTTTGGGGCCCCCCCACCAGACACGCGCACACACACGCGCACACACACACACGTGTAAAGAAATGACGAGCACAAAATGCCATTTAGGTTTACAACCTTCATTTGGGGTAACAAAACAAAGAATTTTCAACTATGTACATGTATTTACAAGCATTTACAAGTTAACCCGTCTGCATTTTTTTGAAGCAAAGTCATCAATGAGGTCATCGTATGACAGCTGCTGTGCCAGTTCAGAGTTTATGCTTATCACAGACTCTTTATGGTACTCACGGTTGCCAGATTGGGCGGTTTTTCCACAAAATTGGGCTACTTGGTTTATGTCCGGCGGGGGAGTGTGACAGGTTTCCATAGGTGGCAACTTCGTGGTTTGGGCTGTTTTTATTGGATTGGGAGGACCAGCGGAGCGCTCGCGCTGGTCTCTCCGCCGCCGGAGCGCTGCGCGTCCTTTGCGCATTTTTAGAAAATGCGTCATCTTGTGCGACATGGGGCCCCCCATGGATCGCGGGGCCCCACGCGCTGCGCGTGTTCTGCGTATAGGGCGGGGCGGCTCTGCTGATGTTAATATGATGAAAACATCTGAATCACATCTATGAATTCTTCTGGACTGAAAACAGTCACATGTGAATGTTATTAAAATGAATGAGTTCACTGATTCATTACATTTCTTGTTCATTCAGGAACTCCTGCTGCAGAGTGTGGACGTAAAGTTAAATCTACTCTCAAGGAGAAGTTCCAGTGTGTGTTTGAGGGGATTGCTAAAGCAGGAAACTCAACCCTTCTGAATGAGATCTACACAGAGCTCTACATCACAGAGGGAGGGACTGCAGAGGTCAATGATGAACATGAGGTCAGACAGATTGAAACAGCATCCAGGAAACCACACAGACCAGAAACAAGCATCAGACAAGAAGACCTCTTTAAAGCCTCACCTGGAAGACATGGACCAATTAGAAGAGTGATGACAAAGGGAGTGGCTGGCATCGGGAAAACAGTCTTAACACAGAAGTTCACTCTGGACTGGGCTGAAGACAAAGCCAACCAGGACATCCTCTTCATATTTCCATTGACTTTCAGAGAGCTGAATGTGGTGAAAGAGAGAAAGTTCAGCTTGGTGGAACTTGTTCATCACTTCTTTACTGAAACCAAAGAAGCAGGAATCTGCAGCTTTGAAGAGTTCCAGGTTGTGTTCATCTTTGACGGTCTGGATGAGTGTCGACTTCCTCTGGACTTCCACAACACTGAGATCCTGACTGATGTTACAGAGTCCACCTCAGTGGATGTGCTGCTGACAAACCTCATCAGGGGGAAACTGCTTTCCTCTGCTCGCCTCTGGATAACCACACGACCTGCAGCAGCCAATCAGATCCCTCCTGAGTGTGTTGACATGGTGACAGAGGTCAGAGGGTTCACTGACCCCCAGAAGGAGGAATACTTCAGGAAGAGATTCAGAGATGAGGAGCAGGCCAGCAGGATTATCTCCCACATCAAGACATCACGAAGCCTCCACATCATGTGTCACATCCCAGTCTTCTGCTGGATCACTGCTACAGTTCTGGAGGATGTGTTGAAAACCAGAGAGGGAGGAGAGCTGCCCAAGACCCTGACTGAGATGTACATCCACTTCCTGGTGGTGCAGACCAAAGTGAAGAAGGTCAAGTATGATGGAGGAGCTGAGACAGATCCACACTGGAGTCCAGAGAGCAGGAAGATGATTGAGTCTCTGGGAAAACTGGCTTTTGATCAGCTGCAGAAAGGAAACTTGATTTTCTATGAATCAGACCTGACAGAGTGTGGCATCGATATCAGAGCAGCCTCAGTGTACTCAGGAGTGTTCACACAGATCTTTAAAGAGGAGAGAGGACTGTACCAGGACAAGGTGTTCTGCTTCGTCCATCTGAGCGTTCAGGAGTTTCTGGCTGCTCTTCATGTCCATCTGACCTTCATCAACTCTGATGTCAACCTGATGAAAGAACTACAAACTACATCTCTGTTGTCTAACGTCTTCAGAATGAAACCTAAACTGACACGTCTCCATCAGAGTGCTGTGGACAAGGCCTTACAGAGTCCAAATGGACACCTGGACTTGTTCCTCCGCTTCCTTCTGGGTCTTTCACTGGAGACCAGTCAGACTCTCCTACGAGGCCTGCTGACACAGACAGGAATTAGCTCACAGACCAATCAAAAAACAGTCCAGTACATCAAGAAGAAGTTCAGTGAGAATCTGTCTGCAGAGAGAAGCATCAATCTGTTCCACTGTCTGAATGAACTGAAAGATGGTTCTCTAGTGGAGGAGATCCAACAGTCCCTGAGATCAGGAAGTCTCTCCACAGATGAACTGTCTCCTGCTCAGTGGTCAGCTCTGGTCTTCATCTTACTGTCATCAGAAGAAGATCTGGACGTGTTTGACCTGAAGAAATACTCTGCTTCAGAGGAGGCTCTTCGGAGGCTGCTGCCAGTGGTCAAAGCCTCCAACAAAGCTCTGTAGGTGGATTTAGGAACGATTTGAAACATGATTCATTTAGTAAATGACAAATAAAACATTTTATGTTGATTCTTCTTCAGGCTGAGCAGTTGTAACCTCTCAGAGAGAAGCTGTGAAGCTCTGTCCTCAGTTCTCAGCTCGCAGTCCTCCAGTCTGAGAGAGCTGGACCTGAGTAACAACAACCTGTGGGATTCAGGAGTGAAGCTGCTGTCTGCTGGACTGGAGAGTCCTCACTGTAAACTGGAAACTCTCAAGTTGGTATTAAGCTACTGGTTCATGAATCTGATTTCAAATGTTGGTTGTTTGGATGACATTAACACATAAAACATTCTAGAGATCTAGTATGAAGTTATTGTAGATCTGAAGCAGAAAGAACTGAGGGTTGGAGACTGTTCCAGATATTATTCTACCAGGTGATTCGGGTTAGCTAGCATAGATACTATTTCGCTGAAGGAGAACTGTTGAAAGATCAGATGAAGCCAGAACAGTGACTGTTTACAGGCTGCAAAGGTCTAAACACTGCACACATCTGAGGACGATGAACGCACCATGATTGATGTCAGGTTGGTTAGTACAACGTGTGGTTCTTTCTTGAAAACACTCACATAAAATCATTGAAATTAATGTGGAAAGAGGGATATTGATAGAAACAATTACAATACTGAGACAGATTCTGTTTGTTGATCAGAAATCAAAGTTAAAGACTTAAGTCTGGTTGAAACCTGCTTCCAAGTTTTCTTAAATTATACATAACTTGATACAAAATGTGTTTAATAGAAGAAAAACTGAATAAAATCAGCAATTGTGTGATCAGTTTCTCACTTACTTATCAGGTTGGTTGCTTTAGCATCTTAGAGAACGTTTCCACTGTTCTTCTGTGGATTCTGTCTGTCTCAGTGTCTTCTGACTCTTCATGTTATCCAGACTGACTCCAGGACTCCTAGTTTTTGTTGTTGCTGAAGATACTTCTTTATGACTCTGAATGTTTAGGCTCTCTTTCTTGCTGTGTACCTTTCATGTTTCAGGCTGAGCAGTTGTAACCTCTCAGAGAGAAGCTGTAAAGCTCTGTCCTCAGTTCTCAGCTCCCAGTCCTCCAGTCTGAGAGAGCTGGACCTGAGTAACAACAACCTGCAGGATTCAGGAGTAAAGCTGCTGTCTGCTGGACTGGAGAGTCATCAATGTAAACTGGAAACTCTCAGGTCAGGATACAACTGCTTGTTGATCAGTTAAATCCTGATTTAGGTTCTGTTGGTACCAGGGGTCGTGTTAACCGAATATTTTCAGTCATTGTCCGTTTTTTTTGAGTGCCTTAGTTAGCTGGTACGTTTTGTTTCTCTGCCGAGTGAGATGAAAGGTGTTTGAATGGTGCAGTTTATTGATTGTATATCAATCAAATGTGGTAGGACTCAACTGAGCCGGTTATATAGAAGTCTAGATTCATGATTCTTGAGTCGTCTTCGATGGCCAGTTATATGTTATATATATATTTTTTTTTTTCACCGCTACTGACTATTAATTAAAAATGAATGAAAATTAAATGCTATTCAATATGTCATTATTATAATTTAAAAAAAATAAAATAAAGTGACGGGTAAAAATAGATTATGATGGGATTTTTATGACCCTATCAGTCAAAATGACAGACAACGAAAAAGTCTAGCGCAACCTCTGGTTGGTACAGAAGTTCAGCATCTAGAGGATTTTCTTTCTTCTTCTTGAGTTTCTGATATTTTTCTATCTCCAGTCTGTCAGGTTGTCTGATCACAGAGGAAGGCTGTTCTTCTCTGGCCTCAGCTCTGAGCTCCAACCCCTCCCATCTGAGAGAGCTGGACCTGAGCTATAACCATCCAGGAGACAAGGGAGTGAAGCTGCTGTCTGCTGGACTGGAGGATCCACTCCGGAGACTGGACACTCTCAGGTATGGACAGACAACAGGAATTCTATACTGATGAGTTTCAGTCTGTTTCTGTGTCTCACTGATAAACTGATGAACTCTGCTTCATGTTGAACAGCAGTTAGGACTCATGTTGGATAGAAAATCATTCTGACTGTGTTTCTTCCTCCAGGATGGACCATGGTGGAGAGCAGTGGTTAAAACCTGGTCTGAGGAAGTGTAAGTTTGACTAATGATGATAAAACACCAAAGTGTCAGTTTGTCTTTAAATCCAAAGCTGATAGTTGTGGTATTTATTCATTCAAACATCACTGACAAGAGAATCCCGACTAAAAGTATCATCATTAAACTTTCTATAAATGAACAACAGATCAGTGAGGAAAGAAAGAAGAAATCCATCAGATGTGTCAGATGATAAACTGCAGCTGTGTTGTGTCTTTTTCTCTCCATCAGATTTCTGTCAACTTGAAGTGGACACAAACTCAGTCAACAGAAACCTCAAACTGTCTGACAACAACAGGAAGGTGACATGTATGAGAGAGAAGCAGCCATATGCTGATCATCCAGACAGATTTGACTACTGGAAGCAGCTGCTGTGTAGAAATGTTCTGACTGGTCGCTGTTACTGGGAGGTTGAGTGGAGAGGAGATGTTGATATATCAGTGAGTTACAGAGGAATCAGAAGGAGAGGAAACATGAAGGACAGCATATTTGGAAGGAATGATCAGTCCTGGAGTCTGTTCTGTTCTGATGGTGGTGATGACTCTGTCTATCACAATAACAGATCAACATCCATCTCCTCCTCCTCTGTCTCTAACAGAGTATCAGTGTATGTGGACTGTCCTGCTGGAACTCTGTCCTTCTACAGAGTCTCCTCTGACAAACTGATCCACCTCTACACCTTCAACACCACATTCACTCAACCTCTCTATCCTGGATTTAGATTCTGTTCATCTGGTTCTTCATTGTCTCTGTGTTCTCTGTAGGAAGGAGAGTCTTTGAAGTGACAGCAGCTTCAACTCTGAGGTTTAAATGTTGATGGTGGATGATGTTTCTCTTTGGTTTACAGTTGAATCACTGATTGTGATTTGATGTCAGAATATGTTTGGTCTTAGAAGTAGTGAAATGATCTCCTAACCACTGAACTCCTGGAAAAACTGGAGTGACTTTGATGATCACTTCTATCTGGACAATCCTGGACAGATCAAACTGAGAGATGAGAGAAGAACAATTCACCAGTTGTTGAAACTTTGTTTTATAGTCAGTACAATGCTGTGGCCAGATGCAGCAGAACAGGCCCAAACCAGGACATTAGCACCCCCATGTTTGATGGAGGGATGAGGTTCTGATGCTGGAGTTTAGTGTTGTTTCATGTCATTTAAACCAAACTATTCTACTTTGGTCTCATCTGTCCACTAAACATTGTCCCAATAGTCTTCTGTCTTGTCCAAATGATGTTTAGGAATGTACTTTTTGGAGAGTAGTGTCTTTGTCCATCACACCATGGTTGTTCAGTGGATTCATCAACATTAACATCATCCAATGAGAGAGAGGCCTTTAGCTGCTTAGAAGTTCCCCTGGGTTCCTTTGGGACCTCTCAGACTATTATGGAGTGATCTTTGTTGGTGGACCACTCCTGTGGAGGGGAACAGTCGTCTTCAATCTGTCTGACTGTGGATTATTTGTGGGTTCCAAACTCTTTAGAGATGGTTCTGGAACCTTTTCCAGCCTGATGAGCAGCAACAACTCTTTTTCTGAGCTCCTCAGAAAGCTCCTTTGTCCGTTGCCATCATACACTTCCACAAACATGTATTGTGAAGATCACACCGAGATTTATTTAAACTAAACCAGGAACTGAACCACACCTGAGTCTCATTACATTGATGGAAACACTTCTGAACACATGGACTCTGATTGGACCTGGAAATTAACTTGGAATCCTAAAAGTACCATCATTTAATCCACTGATTTCAACAAAGTACTTGTTTACTTAATGTTTCCTTTTAATAGTGTTAACAGAAAACAGTTACTCATAATTTGCTTTCTGGAAACATAACGCTGATACATATATTCCATTACTCTCCAACACTACATATATATATAAAACAGTAAATAAACATCCTGCTTCACTCTGAAAACTTCCTGTTGGTTGTAGCATCATTAAAAGCAACAAATATATTGGTATAAATGTTGATGTGAATATCATGAACTAGACCAGCACCACTTCATCATGAACAGAATCTCCAGTCAGAGAGTAGACGCAGATGCTGTATCCTGCTGTTTTAGATGTTTGTTTGGAGAAGTCTGATCTGGCCTTGGGTTATACGGATAGTTTTTTCCTACCTCTCGTAGACTGGTCTTGTTTTTCTTGACCATGGAAACCACCTGTGATCATCTGTTCTGTGGACATCCAGTCTTTCCTATGTTGCTGAGCTCACCAGTGTGTTGTTTGTTTCTTAAAATGAACCAAATTGTTGACTGCATTGAGAGCTACATTGCAGAAATGTAAATATCACACTTGATAAAAACTCCAGAACTTTAACCTGCTTAAATGTTGAAGAAATAATGATGGAACATCCCACACCTGTCCATGAAACTGCTCCTGAGTCGACTTAGACTTAGACTTAGACTTTATTCATCCACCAGGGAACAGCAGCTCAAAACAGTCTTGAGAACCACAAGTAAAAAGAAATATAGGTGAAGATAGCTAAAAATAATAAAATAATTTTAAAAATAATAATGATAAATAAGATAAAATGCAAGTAAAAATGTAGTAAAATAAAATCGTATAAACAAAAAATGTAGAAGAAAATGAGTCCAAATGAAAGTAGGACCCAGAATTCCACTGTCCATGTAATCTTCATGTAGTTAAAATGAGCCTTTATTATATTGTGAGAAGGTTTCAGCTGCAGAGACTCAACTCTGATCATATAACCATTTGACATTATTTAGGAGACGCTGTAGATGAAGTTTATTCTGTGTTTTTCTTTCAGAGATCAGCAGGATCCCAAAGAACAAGCACTGACCAATATGTTTGACAGAGAGAACTGATGGGACTATTTCACTGATTATTACAATGAATTCCTCTCACTGGTGATAGCAGGACGTGTCTTAATACTACAACAAACAGCATGTGAGCAGCTAGAAATGGAACGTTAGAACAGCAGGTGGATTCAGAATTCAACAAGTTTATTGTCATAGACACAGCAAAGGTTCCACTGGGCAATGAAATTCTCCCTCTGAGAGTTCCCTTCACACTAAACTAAAATAAACAACTAAACTAAACTAACATGAAGGAAATAAACTTAGTCTAAGCTTAGAAAAATAAATCAATGAAATACTGTCAATACTGTCACAGTGGTAGGACAGAGAATAGATTAGGTGCAGTAAAAAAAATATATAAATAAATAAGGTAAGGAATGTAAGAAAACCAGAACAAACAATATGTACAAAACTATAAGACTATAGACACTGGCATGACATAACATTGTTATTGTAACATGTAGTTGTTGAACTTGTTTGTGAGAAATGATTGCACATTACACATATGAAAGTTATTATAAGTTGCACATATGAAATGATTGCACACATGTATTGCACATTAGTATGGGAATTATTGTACATTCACTTTATTTTTTTCGTGTTTGAGTTGTTCAGTGTGATTATGGCTCTTCCATAGAAGCCTCAGTCTGTTAGTACTGGCCTCCAGTGTCTCTGAACCATCTACCAGATGGTAGCAGTTCAACCAGTGAGTGTCCAGGGTGGGTTGTGTTCTTCAGTATCGCCTGGGTCTTCCTCAGGCAGCGGGAGTTGTATAGATCCTGTGAAGAGGGGACGGGGCAGCTGATGATCCTCTGGGTCATCTTACTGTCTGCTGCAGTGCAGCTGGAAAACCACACGCAGATACAGTAAGTGAGGATGCTCTCTATTCAAGATTCAAGAGATTCAAGATTTTCTTTATTGTCAATTTCTCAATACGTTGGCAATATACAGAAAAATCGAAAAAAACGTTTCTCTCTCTTTCTCAAATAAATAAAATAAAATAAAAACCTAAATAGACCTAAAGTGGGTGAAGTTGGCAGTGAAACAGTTGCTATGTAAACATTCTATATAATATAAATCTAGTGAATAAATAGAAAATAGAAATTTCTATGTACAGCAGTGCAATTACAGCTTGGATTTTTTTTAAATGTGCAAAGGTGTAGTAAGGTGCAGATTGCTGTCAGAAGGCAGGTGAGGTAGAGTCCCTGTGTGATGGGTGGGTTATGGTCCAGCCGGGGGCATGAGGGGTGTGTGTTTGTGTGTGTGTGTTGGCGGGGGCGGGGGGGGGGCCTCCGGTACCTTTTCCCCGAAGGCAGGAGACTGAAGAGGGGATGTAGGGGGTAGGAGGGGTCACTGGCAATGCTGGTGGTTCTGCGAGTGAGTCGGGTGTGGAAAATGTCTGTGAGGGAGGACAGGGGGGCACCGATGATCTTGCTGGCTGTGTTCACTATGCGTTGCAGAGTCTTTCGGCAGGAGGCAGTGCAGCCTCCGTACCACACAGTGATGCAGCCAGTGAGGACACTCTCAATGGTGCCCCGGTAGAAAGAACACATGATGGAGGGTGGAACTTGTGCTCTTCGTAGTTTCCGGCGTTTCTGAGCCCTCTTGCCCAGTGATGTTGTGTTGTTAGTCCAGGAAAGGTCTTCTGAGATGTGCACCCCCAGGAACTTGGTGCTACACACCCTCTCCACAGCAGCACCTTTGATGGTCAGCGGGGGATGCTGGGGGTGACCTCTCCTGAAGTCGACAACGATCTCTTTTGTTTTCTCCACATTGAGGATGAGATTGTTGTCTTTACACCACTGCACCAATAGGCTCACCTCTCTTCTGTAGTTGGCTTCATTGTTGTTGGTGATGAGGCCCACAACAGTTGTGTCATCCGCAAACTTGATGATGTGGTTGGTGCTGTAGGTTGGAACACAGTCGTGGGTTAGCAGGGTGAAGAGCAGCGGGCTGAGTACACACCCTTGTGGAGCTCCTGTGCTCAGAGTGTTGGTCTTAGAGGTGTTGCTGCCAACCCGCACGGTTTGTGGCCTCCCTGTGAGAAAGTCCAGCACCCAGTTGCAGATGGAGGTTTTTAATCCGAGGTGGCTTAGTTTTGGTATGAGTTGCTGGGGAATGATTGTGTTAAATGCTGAACTAAAGTCTAAGAACAGCATTCTTACATGTGAGTTCTTTGAGTCCAGGTGGGTGAGTGATGGGTGGAGAGCGGTGGAGATAGCATCCTCCGTGGACCTGTTTGGCCTGTACGCGAACTGGTATGGGTCATGGGAGGGAGGGAGGATGGATTTGATGTTCTGCATGACCAGCCGCTCGCTATGGAGCACCGATAAAAGGACACCAGCAGTCTCTAGGAGAGGTGATTGTTCTTTAGAGTCCTCGGGTAATATAGTCTCTGCTGTGGCTTTTTGACGATGGCTCTGGTGTTGGTGCTCCAGGTCAGGTCATCCTCGATGTCCACATCCAGGAACCCGAAGCTGGAGACCTTCTCTACACGATCCCCTCCAATGAACAGTGGCTGAATGTCCTGAAGTCTGGGACTGTCTCCATCGTCTTGATGGTGTTCAGGATGAGGTTGTTCTCTGTGCACCACACTGTCAGTCGCTCCACTTCATCCCGGTATGTAGACTCATCTCCACCTGTGATGAGCCCCACCACGGTGGTGTCATCAGTAAACTTTATGAAGGTGTTGCTGGGGTGAGTGGAGGTGCAGTCATGTGTGTGGAGGGTGTAGAGAAGGGGGCTCAGCACACAGCCCTGAGAGGAGCTGGCGCTGAGGCTGATGGCTGAGGAGACATGGGGGTCCACTCTAACCCTCTGACAGCCATCAGTCAGAAAGTTGCAGTCAGTGGGTGATGATTGAATCCTGAATCCTTCAATTTAATAAAGCCAGTTCAACCTTTAAAACAGAATGACTAAATGTTGATGGAGGGATTTCTGAAGCTCTCTGCTGAATGATCTGATTCCTCTACAACAGCGCCACCTGCTGGAAAACCTGCATCACAGCATGAAGACAGAGAAAAACAAAGAGTTTTATTTCCTGTTCTGAGGATTTCAGAACATGTCAGCACATGAAGGACAGACTGTTGACACTTTAAGAAGTCTCTCCAACTCAGAGCAGCTTTTCACTTTCACAGCTGCTTACATTTATTCTGTTATTGAAATTTTGTGATTGATTATAATTTTGGGGCAAATTGACACAAAGAAAAAAGAAAACGTGAACCTTTTTCGTTTAAAATAAAAATGTAAAGTAAAATGTTATTATTTTAGTACTGAGTCCAGGTGAGTTTAAGGCCCTGCCCATTAAAATTACCTGTGAACGGAAGGGAAGCAGCTTCTTTCCTCCACACACAAGGTGAGTTCAGCAGGTGAGAGTCCAACATCTGTAAATGATTAACTGAATCATCATCATCTTTCTTCATCTTTAACCGAAACACGGAGGAAACGTGGCCTCAGGTTAGAAACCATTTCAAGTTGATCAAGTTAACCTGCTTTAAACATTTAATGTCATTTAAAAACGATGCGGACAAACTTCCAACATGTGTTGTTTGTAAATGACTTTAATCAAATGAGATCAGACTGGTTTCCTCTCTAACGCTGCTCTCCTGACTATTAGTTTCTGTTCATTTAAACCCAACCGACTCATCTAGAGGACAGATATCAGTAGATCTGCTTTAAGTTCTGTTTTTAAAAGTTGACACAGCTCAATAAATAAAATGAATACTAAAAACTGGCAGGTCAATTCAGATTAACAGATGTGTTGATAAGGCTGGCATTATGGAACCAAGAAGTGAATTCTGGTGAAATGATTAATTCATCTGTTTATTTAAATACTTTAATTTATGTGAATATCTAAAAGAAAAAGAAAAACTATTAATAAATGGTTGGTTTCTCAGCAGGTGTGACGGGGTTGGTGGTGATGATGTATAGATCCAGTCTTCCAAACTGTTTAGAGAACAACTTTTATATATCATTGAAGCAGAATTCTTCAGTTTTTCCACATTAAACATGAACCAGGTGAACTTCCTCAGACATGAACCAGCAGCAGTTTGTCATGTCACTTAAGCAGAATCTGAACAATCTGGAGGGAGTAAGGGAGGCGTCACGTCCTCATAGTATTCATTTCTAAATAAATACATGTGAGCATTTTGATTTTATTAATAATTCTGACAGAAAGTGGAGGTTAGAGTGATTTCAGTTGTGGAGAGATGTGTTGGTACTGATTCTTTTGACTTGTCAGTGATTCAACTGAAACTTTATGAACAAAATTAATAGATTTTAAAAGTTCTTCTGCAGGATGTGACTGACTGTGAACAGCTTTTACTGACTGTTAGGAACTACTTTGAACCTCAGGATGTTTTGTGAATATGGTTCTAGTTTAGTTAACGTTTATATAGTTATTACCATCTAGTGGACAGATGTAGAACTACATCATCTCATATGGATCATGTCAGTCAGGTAAGAGAGAGGAACAAGGAAACAGTTCCCTCTGACTGCAGGGAACCTCCCACTGGTTAAACTGGTTTTAACGTCACTCTGATGTGTTTACAGACTCTGAAGTTATGAGGAAGTGACGACGTCCTCAGATCAAATCCAGGACTGATGAGAGAGAATGAGCAGCTTCTTCTCAACACATGAAGGTGGAAAGTGTCTGAAAGTCGACCTGAAGTGAGTTCAACAGGTGAGAATCCTACCAGAGAAATCTGGAAATGTCTCATTAACAGGTTGATTATGTTTCTTTTAGATGATCAGGTCTTTAAATAGATCTACCTCGTACTCATAGCTATAAGCTATGCTAAAGTTCAGTGATGTGATGCCCTATCATCCTTTCTTCACCATTGTTCATAGTTTACCAGTGTTGAGAGGTCTGCTGTTTCCTCCTGTAGACTTAATCATTAGTTCATTATTATCAATAAGGCTTTTATGTCTATAATGATTCATTCATCTTCTATACCCGTTTAGTCCTGTTAAGGGTCACGGGGGTCTGCTGGAACCTATCCCAGCTGTAATCGGGCGAGAGGCAGAGGTACACCCTGGACAGGTCGGCAGTCCATCGCAGGGCTAACACAGAGACAGACAACCATGGTGGGAGGAAGCCGGAGTACCCGGAGAGAACCCACGCAGACGCCGGCCCATGGATTCGAACCGGTGACCTTCTTGCTGTGAGGCATCAGTGCTAACCACCTCGCCACTATAATCGCCCGTCTATAATGATAAATAGTGAAAATACATAATATAATACTGACTCAGGTCTTCACAGTATTAACTATTAACTGTTAGGTTGGCTATATAGAATAAACATAAAAGACTAGATAATCATCGTTTTCTTTTAAAATTTTAGTTGCTGGAAAGAATATTGTACATGTTACATGTAATCTATGTTTTTATAAACACACTTGTTTCAAAAGGCTTTTTCTTTTCTAATGACCACATTTCTTAGTAAGTGGTGCATGTAGAACAGAGCTTAGTATTAACCAATAAACAGTGAGTTTAGAGGAAGAGTGGGCGGGGTCTAGATAACGTGGCTCCAGTCTCAGACAGTACTGATCTCACAAAACTACTAAAATACAAGATATTCACAAAATGGTTCTGCCCATATCCCTGGGGTACTAGAGTCAGTTTGACCAATGGGAGGAAGTGGAGACATGTCGTCTATTTTTCTAGTCTATGGGCCAGAACGATAGATTCACGTCATCTTCATGTCAACACCTGCTCATCAGAAACAATTCTGCGCTAAAGGAGTTTAAAGTAAATTTAAAGAGGCCATAATATGTTTATTTAAATGTTTCTAACTTTATTTTGAGGGTCTACAAAAAAAGCCGTACATGCTTTAATATTCAAAAACCCATTACAGTTTTTGCCTGTTGCTTGAACATGTTTTGCACACAAGCGAATAAGACACAGCATTGGGAAATAAACCATTCACATCTATGTCAAATAGAAACTCTATCAAAACCTAACAATCCTTTGTCAAAATGTCACTCTGATGACCAAATGATACCCACTTGCATCATATGAATACACTGTCAGATCAGCAGCAACACACTAGTCTGCTTTATATGAAACACTGCAGTCTTTTGTTTTCACTGTTTTTATTCAGTTCCACAGAAGGAAAGCTTTCACAGCAACCAAAAAGTGAAATACTCAAAATCATTACATTATAGTAGTGTATTTTGCAGTACATTAAATTCAGTTAAAGAAAAACATAAAACAAACAATACACTACTGTAAACACAAGTGGGCTTATGGATCCTGCCGTCTGTTGGCGTCCACCCCCAGTAGGTCTTCTAGCCATTCTGTAGAAAAATGCAACCACAAATTGTTATTATTTGCTCTTTTTTTTTTTACAGTACTGAATATACTGTACTGTATTTACCATACACAGTACTGTAACATCTCAACACATTATCATGGTATGTTTCACAAAACTACCACTTTTGTTCGAAAAGAAGCATTAGCCACCCTGCAGTACAGTACATGTGATACGGTAACGTGATATGGTACAGTACTGTAAATACTCTAGATACAGTCTGGGTAGAGTAGAGAGTTGAAGACATACCTTCTTATGGATGAAACTGTGAAACGGCTTGGATTAGGGTGGACTCTCTGCCCAGCTTTCCTCATAGTCAGGCCATGGTTTATGACATGGTCCATCAAAGTTGCTCTTATGTCATCCGAAATAATGGTTCTTGCATGGACTTTTCGACCACGTCCTCTCCTCTCTCTCTCTGTCTTCCTCTTCCTCTGCCTCTCCCTGCCTCCATGCTTGCAAAGTTCTCAAAATGGCTTACAGTTTTTCTCAATTGCTAAAACACTAAACCCTATTGTCTGAACCAAATGCTCAGTTGCCTGAACCCACTGATTGAATCAGTCACTCCTTTGGCAAAACCACAAGCATTTTTCACCTGTTTAGACACAACTTGCCAACACATTTTCATTGTGATGCACCTATGTTGCAAAATGGTGAGCACAGGTGGCAAAAGTCAAACACAATTAAAACACTGGTGTCACCGGTTGAACACACCAACTCAAAATTGATCACATTTGTGGCTAATGATGTGAGGGAACAAATATAAGCCAGTTCAGAGAGCACTGGTTTGTGAGGCACTACAATGGATAGAAATCTCATTTGTATATTTTTGTACTTTATTTTTATGTAGGCTTACTGTATAAAAGTGCTTGTTTTTGTACTGAACAAGTGCTACATGTAAATGCACAAAATTCCTGTTTATTGTACTTTTTTTGTTTTTTACTATGTACAAGTGCTAATCCACAAGTTTTTGGTTTTGCAACATGCATTTAGCCTACAGTGAACAATAAACATTTATTTCTACAGCTTCATGTCCTGAGCATTGTGTTTTCTATTTTTCTATGTAGTGTTTAGTGACTGCTCAGTAGTGTTTTTTAATTTTGATTGACTCGGGGCATGATTTGACAACATAGTTCAGTTTTGAGCACAGATTACAGTTTTTTACAGTCACTTTGCTATTATTTTCAGAACCTTGATGTCATTTTTCACAACTCTAGACACAAAACTCAAAACGGTTATCACTTGTAACACAGGCTGTCTAATGTTCAAAACATTGCATTGTGCATTCACATCTTTAAATAGATCTTGCACTTGCACAATCATTGGTTCAAAAAACAAAGTTACTGTGAAATACCATTGAAACAGAACTATAGATCACCCACACACAAGCAACCGATAGTTTCACTGTGTCATTGTTCGTACAATCATTAAATATTGTAGAACAAAATAGGTGATACAGGTTTCATTATGGTACTACATGTACAGTACAGTAAATACATCTCTGTAAAAGTACTGCAGTAGTAGAGAGAATACTACAGACACAGTGGAAGCATTGAACAAAGTTTGTAATACAGTATATTGATGCAAAACACTAGATAGAGATAGATAGATAGATAGATAGATAGATAGATAGATAGATAGATAGATAGATACTTTATTGAGCCCCAAGGGGAAATTCAAGACAGTACAATCACAACATAGGTTTACAGTATTTGAATCAAAGCAAAAATACTGTAATTAGCTATGAAATACAGTAGAAAATAAAAGACAGTACTGTAAAACATCAAATGCAGTGTTCCTCAACTTGCTTGCTTGTACTGTACATGTAAGAAACAAAACAGGAGTGATTACTGTACTTCTACATTGTCATCAACTCTGTGTTGTGGATTTGGCCACAGGTTCTCATCTTCATCACAATGGGTGTTTTCATTAGCCAAACATCTTGGAAAAAACCTTCGGGCATGGTGAATCCAGGCCTGACAGTGGTCTGCTGTGATGTCATTGCAGGTGTCATCCATGGATATTGTAGTGTAATTGGTTCATGCTCCACGCTAATTGGTGACAATGAATCTCGTTACGTAAAGTATCTTGAAGCTTTCATGATTGGACATGGAAGATTGTTTGTCTGTTTCCATACAACTATGCATTTAGAGTAATGCAACAGTTACTTATCATTTTGTATCAATTGATAGTTAGATCATTGTAAAGAAATGAATAGACACTCATTTGAAATGTAATGTGTGAATTGGCTTTTGAAATAGTAGTACTTTGATGTTACAGTAAGAGTAATGCAACAGTTACTTATCATTTTGAGCAGTTGTATCAATTGATAGTTAGATCATTGTAAGGAAATGAATAGACACTCATTTGAAATGTAATGTGTGAATTGCCTTTTGAAATAGTAGTATTTTGATGTTAAGTTGTATAATATTGAACAGGTGATTTTTTTTGAATGAACAAATGATCTAAGTTTTATGTGTATTGTATCCAAGCAATTGAGAAAAGGGTTAGAGTTTTGAAAAATGTGCATTTTGATCATTGGTTGTGAGTTTTATGTCTAGAGTTGTGAAAAATGACATCAAGGTTCTGAAAATAGTAGCAAAGTGATTGTAAAAAACTGTAAACTGTTTTGAGGTGAAAGTTTGGTTTTGCAAGAAGAGTCTGAGGTTTTGTGAATGTAGCTTGAAAATTGGGTTTTGTTTTTCACAGTCTAGAGAAAAGAAGAGCTGCTTTTGAGAAATGTGTCTTAGCAATCGAGAAAAACTGTAACTGAGGTCTTTTTGTAGCTGGCTGATTGGTGTTCAGTTTTCTAAGTAAGTATTTTCTGGTGTGTGTCTAAGTGCTTTCAATTAACCAATGTGTGTTGTATTTTGAATAGATGTGTTTTCCAAATGGTGCCCTGAGATTTCATTTTTGAACTAAGTGTCTTATGTATGAAATAGTGTGCAGTGCGCAGGAGCAAGTGTGTTGCAGAATTTCAACTAAAGTGCGAAGCAGCGCTTTTGTTTAAGGTATAGTAACAACAGCTTTAAGTTATGTTACACTGGTTTAAGCATGTGTCTATAGTGTTCAAGCAATGGGTAAAAACTGTAATAAAAACTGATCATTTCCAGGTTAACATTAACATATGAGAGATTATTGATCAGCTCTCAGATGGTGATGTGAAATGCATCTACATGACATCGTCCACAGTATGACTCTTTGTTTGAATACTGTCAGTCTGACCTACTTGTTTTAACATTCATTGTTCTGTGACAATTTAAATGCGTCATGTGATTGTACTGTTAGACAAGTTAGACTGGTTTTAACCTCTGATGTGTTTATAGACTGAAGTTATGAGGATGTGACGGTGTGTGATGGAGTGATAGTTGCTGCTCTGTCCCCTCGGTCATCAAACATATATATATATATATATATATATATATAAAAAGCTGTTTCTCTCTCACCTTAAAATAAGCAGTATAGATATGACAGCTTTTCAGTTCTTCTATATGTCCTGAATATATAGAGAACTGACAACAAAAGTCTTTGAATTTGAATCAAAGCAAGAAAACACATAAAATGATCTAAAGATAAAGAAACATTTATAAACACTCCGATTCTATTCAGTTCATCTCACTTTTTTACTGAACAGTGAAAGATGTTTCTTCATGACTGACTGTTTTTTAATATCTACTTGACGTTTGCAGGTGTACAGATCATTAAGAACCTCTGAGTTAAAGAACAGTCACTCATGTGTTTTACTGGTGGATAAAAGATGAAGTGATGATAACCTGTAACCTAGAAACTATGCAGGGAGTGTCAGAACTAGTGTGACAGCTTAGAGAAAACATAGCTGCATTTTACCAACTGTCTACACATCCATCATACCAACACTGAGTTTAGAGAGTCTGAGAGCTGGTCAGTATAAATTTAAAGACACATTTAGATGTTTCTTTTCTTGTTTGTCTCCATCATTAAATCAACAAAACACTTGGTCTTCACTATATAACAAAGCTGAAAGTTGACATTACAACATATATACATAAGTATCTGGTGGCACTGATGCTTTTATTTATTTTTTTTAATTTTTAATTTTCCAGTCCAAAACAATAAAATAGCAACCAGATTTGTAAAATGTCCTGATTGTAAGCAGTATATAATTTTATAAATGTTGAATTTTTAATTTGTTTGTGAAAAACTAAATATTTTGATTGTAACAGGTCTGAGATGTTTTACAAAACCTTTGGATGAAACATATTGAGATCATAACAGTTAGAGGTCATTATAGAAAGAAATTACTCAAACTGAGAACTGATTAGAAGGAACATGTCACTGTTAAAATGTTATGTCTTGTGTTTGTAGGAATATCTAACAGCAGAAATAAGACTCTCCTGTATCCAGCTGTGTCCATGGAGAGAGACCAGTCTAAGAGTCAACCTGTTTACTTCAAACATGGACAGAAGTCAGCTGATCCAGGGTAAGAAAAGAATCTGACAAAGATAGGACTTTGTATTTAAGATTTGAAGATTCCAATTACAAAATAACTTAGAATGTGTATTAATCTGCATTATATTTTAACAGGATCCATCAGCAAAGACCAGATCCCTCTGGAATCACATCTGTGTCCATGAAGAGTGACCAGTCTAAGGGTCGACCTATTGACTTTAAACATGGACAGAAATCTGCTGATTCAAGGTATGAAAAGATCAAAAAACATTTCTCTGACAAACAAAGGACTTTGCATTTACACACTGAACATTCCATATATTTTAATCAGAAACTGTGTTGAATGTGTTTTTACAGGATCCATCAGCAAAGACCAGATCCTTCTGGAATCACATTTGTGTCCATGAAGAGTGACCAGTCTAAGGGGCGACCTATTGACTTTAAACATGGACAGAAATCAGCTTATTCAGGGGTGGAATTAACACAGATGTATTAATTATTATTCAGTTCTGTTCATGAGACCAGTGGTGCCCAAATGCCTCAGTGGAACTACGGGGGAAGTTCCACTGAGGCACTTAAAGTTCCACTAAAATAAAATTATAACAAACACAGTTGCACATAACATATAAGGATATGGCACCATATGGCATGGTTGCTCCTGAGGGAAAAAAATAATAATAATAATAATCACGTAGAACGTTAGTGCTTTACAAATGCTATGGTCGGTTAACAAGAGAGACCCCAGGGTAAAGTAAGAGTCACCGAGGCCAAATCCATCTACTTTATTGGTATTCACTGTTTTTCTCTCCGCAACACTGAATAACTTTCAGATTCTGTCTGTGATCATTCATTATTCTATGTGTTGGATTTTCTTTCAGTTTTCAATCTCACTAATTCAGTTGGGAAAAACTCCTGTTAAATGAGGAAATGTAAATGAATGCACTCTATCAAACTTCAGTTTTAACATTTGAAGAATGTACACTACCAGTCAAAAGTTTGGACACACCCTATCATTTAATGGTTTCCCTTCATTTTCATGACTATTTACGTTGTAGATTCTCACTGAAGGCATCAAAACTATGAATGAACATATATGGAATTAAGTAGTAAACAAAAAAGTGTGAAATAACTCCAAATATGATTCATATTTTAGAGTCCTCAAAGTAGCCACCCTTTCCTTTGTTGACAGCGCTGCAAACTCTTGGACTTCTCTCAGTGAGCATAATGATGTAGTCACCTGAAATGGTTTTCACTTCACAGGTGTGCCTTGCCAGGGTTCATTTGTGGAATTTCTTGTCTTCTTAATGGGGTTGGGACCATCAGTTGTGATGTTCAGAAGTCAGGTTGGTACACAGCTGACAGCCCTTTTGAGAACTGTTAGAATTCATATTATGGCAAGAACCAATCAGCTAAGTACAGAGAAACGACAGTCCATCATTACTTTAAGAACTGAAGGTCAGTCAGTCTGTTAAGTTGCAAAAACTTTGAATGTGTCCCCAAGTGCAGCTGCAAAAACCATCAAGCGCTCTGACGAAACTGGCTCACATGAGGACCGCCCCAGGAAAGGAAGACCAAGAGTCACCTCTGCTGCTGAGGATAAGTTCATCCGAGTCACCAGCCTCAGAAATCACGTTAACAAGTTAACAGCTCCTCAGATTAGAGCCCAGATCAATGCCACACAGAGTAGCAGACACATCTCTACATCAACTGTTCAGAGGAGACTGCACCAATCAGGCCTTTATGGTCAAAAAGCAGCTAGAAAACCACGACTAAGGAAAAGCAACAAGCAGAAGAGATTTGGTTTGGGCTAAGAAACACAAGGAATGGACATTAGACCAGTGGAAATCTGTGTGTTGGTCTAATGAGTCCAGATTTGAGATTTTGATTGTCTTTGTGCAACACAGAAAAGGTGAACGGACGGTCTCTACGTGCATGGTTCCAACCGTGAAACATGGAGGAGGAGGTGTGATGATGTGGGGGTGCTATGTTGGTGACACTGTTGGGGATTGATTCAAATTTAAAGGCACACTGAACCAGCATGGCTACCACAGCATCCTGCAGCAACATGCTATCCCATTCGGTTTGTGTTTAGTTGGACCATCATTTATGTTTCAACAGGACAATGACCCCAAACACACCTCCAGGCTGTGTAAGGGCTATTTGAGCAAGAAGGAGAGTGATGGAGTGCTGCGCCAGATAACCTGGCCTTCACAGTCACCTGACCTAAACCCAATCCAGATGGTTTGGGATGAGATGTACCGCAGAGTGAAGGCAAAAGGGCAAACAAGTGCTCAGAATCTCTGGGAACTCCTTCAAGAATGTTGGAAAACCATTTCAGGTGACTACCTCATGAAGCTCATTGAGAGAATGCCAAGAGTGTGCAAAGCAGTAATCAAAGCAAAGGGTGGCTATTTTGAAGAAACTAAGACATGAATCAATCAGTTATTTCACACTTTTTTTGTTTACTACACAATTCTATATGTGTTCATTCATAGTTTTGATGCCTTCAGTGAAAATCTACAATGTAAATAATCATGAAAACAAAGAAATACCATTAAATGAGAGGATGTGTTCAAACTTTTGTCTGGTAGTGTATTTCAATTAATATGTTTATGAGCACTTGAATGCAATCTAAAGTCCAGACTTTTTGGAAATTGATTTTACAGTGTTCCTATATCATCAAAGGGGTCTTGACAGAAAAAAGTTGAGGAAACATTGGATTAGACTGTCGTGTTTAATCTAGAGTTTTATCTGAAATATTCTTCACAGACTTCAGCAGCAGATCTCGGTGGTTTCCAGTGATCATCATCACAAAGACCTGGACTCCACATTCATGGTGAGTAAATGTTCAATCACAGCTACTACTGCTAACCTCAACAACCACAAACTAGCATTCTGGTTGGAGAAGTCTTCATGCTGTCAACAAGCAGCCTTTCAGATCAACATGATTGTGTTCTGATCATTTAACTTGATTATTATTCTGTTCCAGCTGCTGGAGGAGAACATCATCAGTTTTATGAAGAACGAGCTGAAGAAGATCCAGAAGGTTCTGAGTCCAGATTACCCAGAATGCTTAGAGAGTCAGAAGGAGGATGAGCAGGTGTTGGAGGGTGAGGATGAAGAGCAGAGGAGGAGCAACAGAGATTTATTTGTGAAGATCACAGTGAACTTCCTGAGGAGAATGAAGCAGGAGGAGCTGGCTGACTGTCTGCAGAGCAGTAAGAGGATTTAACAGCTTTAACTTGATGGAAAGAGGAAATGGAGGAAACATGGGAGAAGTTTATATTTCTAGACTCTGATGTTAATATGATGAAAACATCTGAATCACATCTATGAATTCTTCTGGACTGAAAACAGTCACATGTGAATGTTATTAAAATGAATGAGTTCACTGATTCATTACATTTCTTGTTCATTCAGGAACTTTTGCTCCAGAGTGTGGACGTAAAGTTAAATCTACTCTGAAGGAGAAGTTCCAGTGTGTGTTTGAGGGGATTGCTAAAGCAGGAAACTCAACCCTTCTGAATGAGATCTACACAGAGCTCTACATCACAGAGGGAGGGACTGCAGAGGTCAATGATGAACATGAGGTCAGACAGATTGAAACAGCATCCAGGAAACCAGACAGACCAGAAACAAGCATCAGACAAGAAGACCTCTTTAAAGCCTCACCTGGAAGACATGGACCAATCAGAAGAGTGATGACAAAGGGAGTGGGTGGCATTGGGAAAACAGTCTTAACACAGAAGTTCACTCTGGACTGGGCTGAAGACAAAGCCAACCAGGACATCCTCTTCATATTTCCATTGACTTTCAGAGAGCTGAATGTGGTGAAAGAGAGAAAGTTCAGCTTGGTGGAACTTGTTCATCACTTCTTTACTGAAGCCAAAGAAGCAGGAATCTGCAGCTTTGAAGAGTTCCAGGTTGTGTTCATCTTTGACGGTCTGGATGAGTGTCGATTTCCTCTGGACTTCCACAACACTGAGATCCTGACTGATGTTACGGAGTCCACCTCAGTGGATGTGCTGCTGACAAACCTCATCAGGGGGAAACTGCTTCCCTCTGCTTGCCTCTGGATAACCACACGACCTGCAGCAGCCAATCAGATCCCTCCTGACTGTGTTGACATGGTGACAGAGGTCAGAGGGTTCACTGACCCCCAGAAGGACGAGTATTTCAGGAAGCGATTCAGAGATGAGGAGCAGGCCAGCAGGATCATCTCCCACATCAAGACATCACGAAGCCTCCACATCATGTGTCACATCCCAGTCTTCTGCTGGATCACTGCTACAGTTGTGGAGGATGTGTTGGAAACCAGAGAGAGGGGAGAGCTGCTCAAGACCCTGACTGAGATGTACATCCACTTCCTGGTGGTTCAGGCCAAAGTAAAGATGGTCAAGTATGATGGAGGAGCTGAGACAGATCCACACTGGAGTCCAGAGAGGAGGAAGATGATTAAGTCTCTGGGGAAAGTGGCTTTTGATCAGCTGCAGAAAGGAAACCTGATCTTCTATGAATCAGACCTGACAGAGTGTGGCATCGATATCAGAGCAGCCTCAGTGTACTCAGGAGTGTTCACACAGATCTTTAAAGAGGAGAGAGGACTGTACCAGGACAAGGTGTTCTGCTTCGTCCATCTGAGCGTTCAGGAGTTTCTGGCTGCTCTTCATGTCCATCTGACCTTCTCCAACTCTGATGTCAACCTGATGGAAGAACAACAAACTACATCTCTGTTGTCTAAAGTCTTTAGAGACAAACCTAAACTCATACGTCTCCATCAGAGTGCTGTGGACAAGGCCTTACAGAGTCCAAATGGACACCTGGACTTGTTCCTCCGCTTCCTCCTGGGTCTTTCACTGCAGATCAATCAGACTCTCCTACGAGGCCTGCTGACACAGACAGGAAGTAGCTCACAGACCAATCAGGAAACAGTCCAGTACATCAAGAAGAAGATCAGAAAGAACCTGTCTGCAGAGAGAAGCATCAATCTGTTCCACTGTCTGAATGAACTGAATGATGGTTCTCTAGTGGAGGAGATCCAACAGTCCCTGAGATCAGGAAGACTCTCCATGTATAAACTGTCTCCTTCTCAGTGGTCAGCTCTGGTCTTCATCTTACTGTCATCAGAAGAAGATCTGGATGTGTTTGACCTGAAGAAATACTCTGCTTCAGAGGAGGCTCTTCTGAGGCTGCTGGCAGTGGTCAAAGACTCCAACAAAGCTCTGTAGGTGGATTTAGGAACTATTTGAAACATGATTCATTTCGTAAATGACAAATAAAACATTTTATGTTGATTGTTCTTCAGACTGAGCAGTTGTAACCTCTCAGAGAGAAGCTGTGAAGCTCTGTCCTCAGTTCTCAACTCCCAGTCCTCCAGTCTGAGAGAGCTGGACCTGAGTAACAACAACCTGCAAGATTCAGGAGTGAAGCTGCTGTCTGCTGGACTGGAGAGTCCTCACTGTAAATTGGAAACTCTCAGGTTGGTTTTAAGCTACCCATTCATTCATTTTCTTTTAAATGTTGGTTGTTTGGATGACAACATAAACAATTATGGTGTTTAGGTGTTTAGGTTACCACTTCATTAATGGTATTCCAAAGATCTAGTATGAATTTATTGTAGCTCTGAATCAGGAAGAAGTGAGGGGGATGGTTGTTCCAGATATTCCCACATGGAAAGAACCTATATAAACTTGTAGGTTTTAATATAGGTTTTGAATGTATGTGACATACATAAAATTGGCCGTTTTCATATGTACGCATATATGCTATATATTTGCAGCATATATGCACAGATAAACTGCATATAGGTTTCATATATGCGCATATATCCTCATATAGGTTCTTTCCGTGTGGGTATATGAGGATATATGAAACCTATATGCAGTTTATCTGTGCATATATGCTGCATATATACGTTATATATGCAGCATATATGATAACATATATGCTGCCTGAAGATTGACAGAAACAACTGAGAGACAGGTTCTGTTGATCAGAAATCCCAGTTAAAGCCTTAAATCCGGTTGAAACCCCTTTTCAGCTTTGTGGAAATTATATTAATGAAACAAAATCATCCAGATAACAGTGGTCCAGATCACAGACCTGCTCATGAACACAATAAAGACTGAACAAACCTGAAAAATATGTTTAAACTTTAAATTCTCCTGTTCATCTAGAACAGGTCTGACTACAGTCTTCATATAAATCAGCGGTTCCCAAGCTTTTTTGGCCACACACCCCCTTCTATGTCCCAACCAGGCTGACGCAAAACCCCAATCCCCCACACCTTAAAAAAATAAGCCATATTAAAGGCAGCATGTTTAATCGTGCTCAAATGACCAAAACACACATAACACAGTGGTTATGGAAATAAAATTAGAACACCAGTAATTTTAATTAAATTGTTATAAAGTTACACATGACCCACAACATGAATAACGAAGACCATAGGCTCAGGAAAAGATGAAAAAAATAAAAATAAAAAAAAGAGGGTCCATCTGAGGATTTTGAAGTGGCTCAGCTTGTTGCGCATACGGTGCATAGAAGAAGATAACTTCTTCTCTGGCATTATTTTTCATCTCGTGCGCCCCTAGAGGAACCACACTTTGGGAATATCTGATATAGATGGTATTTATGCCGCTACGCGTGGGCATTTTAAAGTTGTCCAGTTAGGACATGTCATTTTTGTAATAAAGACATTTTAATTAAGGAGTGCCTCGCCTATCAGAGAATTCCTTCTCTACACTGCCTCATAGATGGTATTTTATCAAGATCGCCTGTGATAAAGAGTTGATGACCAAGCTTCTTAAACTTGTTTCAGTAATAAAATTAGCAAAGCAATTGAAATCTAAAGAGGAGTTAGGTGAGACCTTTAATCATAAATTCATGTTGTCTTTTGTCAGATCAACAGATTAAAACATTATACACTGTGATCATGTTTTCAACACAAAAAGTCTAGAAAGGATGTTTTCAAGAATAATAACTTCATAGAAAATGTAATAAACAACGATAATCTGAATCAAATCAGTATTTGTGTGATCAGTGTTTACAGCACTTGAGCCCAGTTATTAAGTTATTTATCAGGTTGATTGTTTCGGCATCTTAGAGAACGTTTCCATTGTTATTCTGTGGATTCGGTTTGTCTCAGTTTCTTCTGACTCTTCATGTTATCCAGACTGACTCCAGGACTTTTTGTTGTTGTTGAAGATACTTCTTTATGACTCTGAATGTTTAGGCTCTCTTTCTTGCTGTGTACGTTTCATGTTTCAGGCTGAGCAGTTGTAACCTCTCAGAGAGAAGCTGTGAAGCTCTGTCCTCAGTTCTCAGCTCCCAGTCCTCCAATCTGAGAGAGCTGGACATGAGTAACAACAACCTGCAAGATTCAGGAATGAAGCTGCTGTCTGCTGGACTGGAGAGTCCTCACTGTAAACTGGAAACTCTCAGGTCAGGATACAGCTGGTTGTTGATCAGTTAAATCCTGATTTAGGTTCATGTTGGTGCAGAAGTAATATCTGGAGGATTTTCCTTCTTCTTCTTGAGTTTCTGATATTTTTCTGTCTCCAGTCTGTCAGGTTGTCTGATCACAGAGGAAGGCTGTTCTTCTCTGGCCTCAGCTCTGAGCTCCAACCCCTCCCATCTGAGAGAGCTGGACCTGAGCTACAACCATCCAGGAGACAAGGGAGTGAAGCTGCTGTCTGCTGGACTGGAGGATCCACTCTGGAGACTGGACACTCTCAGGTATGGACAGACTACAGGAGCTCATATAGAGTATGTTTCAATTACTGAGGTTATTTTATTTCTGGAGCATGGTCTGACATTGAAAAAACAACATGATTTCCCCAAAACAGATTTTTAGCTGAATCTGGTGGTTGATTTGTGATCAGTCTAGTGATAGTCAAATTTTTAATTTTAAGGGACAATTTTTAAATTGTATAGAGACTATTCAATTTAAATTTCACATGTGGGAGGACATCAATAAAAACAGACCAGATCAGTGAAGACTGTGATCTCTGAGTATTTATACATCACATTACCTTCTTCTTCTTCTCCTTACTCTTCTGGTCTTTTCCTCTTAGAAAGTGAAACAGTCAGAGACAATTGACACTTGACAATTCAGTCTGTTTCTGTGTCTCACTGATAAACTGATGAACTCTGCTTCATGTTGAACAGCAGTTAGGACTCATGTTGGATAGAAAATCATTCTGACTGTGTTTCTTCCTCCACGATGGACCATGGTGGAGAGCAGAGGTTAAAACCTGATGTCAGGAAGTGTAAGTTTGACTAATGATGATAAAATGATGATAAAACATCAAAGTGTCAGTTTGTCTTTAAATCCAAAGCTGATTGTTGTGGTATTTATTCATTCAAACATCGCTGACAAGAGAATCCTGACTAAAAGTATCATCATTAAACTTTCTATTAATGAACAACAGATCAGTGAGTAAAGAAAGAATAAATTCATCAGATGTGTCAGATGATAAACTGCAGCTGTGTTGTGTCTTTTTCTCTCCATCAGATTTCTGTCAACTTGAAGTGGACACAAACTCAGTCAACAGAAGAATCAAACTGTTTGACAACAACAGGAAGCTGACGTGTGTGAAAGAGAAGCAGCCATATCCTGATCATCCAGACAGATTTGACTTCAGGAATCAGCTGTTGTGTAGAAATGTTCTGACTGGTCGCTGTTACTGGGAGGTTGAGTGGAGAGGATATGTTTATATATCAGTGAGTTACAGAGGAATCAAAAGGAAAGGAAACATGAAGGACGGCTGGTTTGGAGGGAACGATCAGTCCTGGAGACTGAGATGCTCTGAAGTTGGTGGTTACTCTGTCTGTCACAATAACAAAAGAACATACATCTCCTCCTCTGTCTCTCACAGAGTATCGGTGTATGTGGACTGTCCTGCTGGAACTCTGTCCTTCTACAGAGTCTCATCTGACAAACTGATCCACCTCTACACCTTCAACACCACATTCACTGAACCTCTGTTTCCTGGATTTGGCTTTGTGTGCTGGCCATATGGTTCCTCAGGGTCTCTGTGTTCTCTGTATGAAGGAGAGTCTTTGAAGTGACAGCAGCTTCAACTCTGAGCTTTAAATGTTGATGGTGGATGATGTTTCTCTTTGGTTTACAGTTGAATCACTGATTGTGATTTGATGTCAGAATATGTTTGGTCTTAGAAGTAGTGAAATGATCTCCTAACCACTGAACTCCTGGAAAAACTGGACTCACTTTGACGATCACTTCTATCTGGATAATCCTGGACACATGAAGATCAAACTGAGATGAGTGAAAGAACAGTTGACCAGCTGTTCAGCATGAAGGAGGTGTGAATATTCTGCTTGTTGGTTGTATCAGGAAACACTGCACTGACAGAGGCAAGAATGGAGCAGCAATTACTGTTGAATAATTTTTCCTGTTTAGAATAATTGTTGCATTCAGTTGTAAACAGTCCACAGCAAATCTGAATCCACCTCCTGATCAATATCACTGAAATGTTCAAAGATTTAAAAGATTCATGATTGGATTATGTGGGAGAAAGATATTCTGGGGGACAACAAGTGAATTGCTTTTGACAAAGAAATGACATAATGTTTGCCTTAAATCTACTTAATGTTCCATATATAATGACTTAATGTAATTCTGCATAACTTGCTCATATACAGTATATCATAATACAATATCCTTCATCAATTCCAGACAAATATCTTATTGAAGTCTTTCAGCTGTTATGTCCTGGGCTGAACAAAGTGGGTGAGGTGGTCAGGAGCTACTGTATGTGAGATAGAATAAACTGTTGGGTCAATAGGAACCCAGTTAGGGACAATTTACTGATACATATGCACAGATACAAAGAATATAGCTCTACCTCTCAGCTGGCTGTCATGGGTAAAAGAGGAGTAAACATATGTCAGTGAATTTAGCTTTCCCCAATTTCAGGTGTTTGTAACTTGTTTATTGTGTCTGTTCAGGAGAACAGGTGGACCTCCTGGTAACAGGGCATGTAATCTACGAAATGTTTTAAGATAAGTAAAATAGCCTTTTGACCTTAGAGATAATCTGATAAGAGCTTTTCATGGGAAAGTCTCAGGTTTGGATGCTCTGGAAACTTAACACCTGGGTTAAGATGAATGTTGAGATGTTTGGGTCAGGACGACCTCAAGTAGCTCTTAAAGGGAGCAGTAAAAATGGGGGGTTAGTAAAAATAATCTTTTGAATGACATGAAATTCCCACAAAATGGTCCTATGATGATGTTTATGCTAGAGGAAGTTATTTTATTCTAATGTCTCTCCACTGTAGTTTAGGCTAGACTAGCAGCATTCAGTTAGCTATTTAATATTTTTATTAATCATCATCTGCTTTACTTTCCACTGTCTCACTTTCTTTAGTCTCTTTGTTTTCCTTTATTTTTAAACGCCCAGAGCAACAACTTTTTTTCATTTTGAATTCATATTATAACCATTATATAATTATAACTACTTTAAAGAGTTGTGAAGTCAACAGGTAACAGGATTGGATGAACACCGTTGTGTTAGGTGAGGCCCCTTAGGGAGGTCTCTTACTGTCATTGACAACTGAGCTCATTGCCACAGCTATATTTTAAGATTTAAGATTTTCAGGCCTCAGAGGCCCCCTACTGGCCTGGGGCCCTAAACTGTTGCCTGTCTTACCTGCTGATGAGCTTTGCCTTCTGAGTGAAGCGTTGTAATAGACCACAAGCTCTGCAGTTTGTTTCCATGTAAACAAGTCACTCATTAAATAAACCTGAAGTCTGTATCAAACAACTGCATCTCTCAGGATAACTGACTATGAACATTTGAAATGAGGAGGTTACAGGGGCTTCTTGTTTGTTGTAACTAAAGTATCTTCTAGTATAACCTTATACACAGGAAAGAGATGTATAAACACAGATAATACTATATTTATTATAAAATAGTGATAGCTTTGAAGGACAGAGTAACCCTTACCCTAACCCTAACTAGAATGGCAGTAATGCATCATAAAGAATCAGAATCAGAATCAGAAAAGACTTTATTGCCAAGCATGATCGTACATACAAGGAATTTGCTTTGGTGTTGTTACGCCTAAAATAAAATAAAATAAAATAAAATATAGAAACTATATTATAGAATAAATATAGAAACTTGCTCTCAGATACATAAAATATAAATATACAACAAAATACAAAAATATATACACAGTATATATATGTATATTCCACCAGAACATTTACTGTGTGTCAGCTGACATAAAATGTCAGAAAGAAAAAGAAGATGCAACAACCAGGACTTATTACAATTACTAACACGGTCACAAATGATCCAGTTGTCACTCATTGTAGTTTGTTTGTTGTTCCTGATCCTACAGAGAGCTGAGTACTGGTGAGTTGGGGGTAAAAGTTGTGAGTGTGTCTGTAAATTAAAATGATCTGAGGACAAGGCACAGATACATGAGGCATTTTAGGTTGTCACTGAGACTGAGAACATTTCCTGAATGTTCTCAGTCCTGACTCCATTATTCATCTGAAGAACCTGAACAAACATCCTGGTTTAAATATTGATTTGTTACTTGATGGAGGAATCTAACTTCTCCAGCTCCTCCATTAAAATCAATCTACACTGTGATATCTGCCGGTCCACACATTCAACCACTGAGGAAGAATATGAACACACTGCTGCTCCACACTGTCTGGATTTGTTCAGCATCGTTCCAGTGGAATCCAGAGTCTCCTGTTACCTGAACTTTGAATCAGAAACTCTTTGATGGAACAATGAGTTTGATCTTTGAGTCATTCAGCTTCACAGTCGTATTATGGTTCATGGAACTGTCACATGTTGAGATCTGATTCATTTTTCCTCCCTTACCCACTTTTTTTCAATTCAGTGTTATTGTTGTTTAATAGGTTCGTGCTAATTGTGTCGATTGTCATTATTTTAAATGTAGATGTTGTAAACAACTTAGGTTTGGAAATCACATGTGATTGATAAAGAAATATTTTATACATTCATTCATCTTCTGTAACCACTCATCCTGTGAAACATCGCGTGGAGGCTGGAGCCTATCCCATCTTTCATTGGGCGACAACATTCTCAACATGTTGGTTTGGTTCATTGGTGATTCTAAATTGGCCGTACGCGTGAGTGTGAATGGTTGTCTCTCTCTCTGTGTTAGCCCTGTGATAGACTGGAGACCTGTCCAGGGTGTACTGCCATACCCTGCCTCTCGCCAGAAGTCACAGAGGTAGTGAAACAACTCCACGGATGGTTCAACCATGGGAGAGGTTGAACCAGGCTATGGTTAAACACCTTCTGAAAAGAAACAATTTATATTCTAAAGCTTACCATTTTTTAAGCAAAATTTTAGAGAGACTTGTTTTTAACGGGTTAAATTATTTTATGAATAGCCACAATATGTGTGACTGATATCAATCTGGATTTTGGGCAAACCACAGCACTGAGACAGCATTTGACCTCAGGTCCAATATGGATATAAGAAAACTATCTGTAGTGGTCCTACTTGATCTTACTGCTGCCTTTGTTACAGTGGATCACTCAATTCTTTTAGATAGACTTCACAATCTGATTGGCATATCTGGTACTGTTTTTAATTGGTTTAGATCTTATCTTAGTGACAGTGAATTTTTTGTAACCTTGGAAGAATGCTCATCAAGAAGCTATAAAATGGATTGAGGTGCCCCACAAGGTTCTATTTTAGGTCCAGCACTTTTTAATCTTTACATGCTACCACTTGGTGACTGATTGAAAAATACTACTGATTGTATCATTGATCGTGTTCCATGCTCACCTTACCTTCGACTTTAGACTAGTTACACATAGATAGAATTGTATAACAATGACACAACTAAATGTATAACCAGGGGTTGCATTAACCAAATATTTCCCATCATTTATGACCCTGTCAGTCAAAATGACAGACAACGAAAAAGTCTAGCGCAACCTCTGTGTATAATCTATGCATAATCCTTCATTCTATCTTTTTAGAATGTTTTCTCATCTGTTCTTCTTCCTTCACAAGGTTATTTCAGTGATGCTGGGAGCAACAACTTATAAGGGACTGATAGCACACACATTACCATGGAAACCACATACCAAGATTATCTGTATAAAAGCTGTGTGTGTAGGGGAGGTAGCCAGAGGAGCTTCTCTCCAGAGAGAACCTGTAATTAGACTCTCTGTGAATTGCTGATTAAAGAATCCTTTTTTACTTTATCTTCAATTCAGATTTAAATTTTGAGCCACACATTAGAAACATAACTATAACTGCATTTTATCATCTTAAAAACATTGCCAGAGTACGACCATTTCTCTTACAAGTCAACACCGAGACACTGCTGCATGCTTTTATAACTTGCAAGATTAACTACTGCAATGCCCTACTTTCTGGTCTTTCCAAGAAAAAAGGTGGGATTATTGAATAAAGCACCAATTCAGTAATCAACAATTAACTTAACGAGCATGTCATTGGACGGTGGGAGGAAGCTGGAGTACCCAGAGGGAACCCACACAGACACAGAGACAACATGGAAATATGTCTTCTGATTAGTTAGTATCACAGATGTAGAACTACATCATTTTATTTGGATCATGTCAGTCAGGTGAGGAAGAGAAACAAGGAAACAGTTCCCTCTGACTTCAGGGAATCTCCCACTGGTTAAACTGGTTTTAACGTCACTCTGATGTGTTTTTAGACTCTGAAGTTATGAGGATGTGACAACGTCCTCAGATCAAATCCAGGACTGATGAGAGAGAATGAGCAGCTTCTTCTCAACACATGAAGGTGAAAAGTGTCTGAAAGTCGACCTGAAGTGAGTTCAACAGGTGAGAATCCTACCAGAGAAATCTGGAAATGTCTCATTAACTGGATCACTATGATTATATTCAGTTTACTGCTTTACTGAATGTTGGAATATTTATGGATCATGATTATGTATTTCTAAATATCTATTTGACTTTTGCAGGTATACAGATAAGTAAGAACTTAATGAGTTAAAGAAAAAAGTCATAAATGTGTTTTACTGGTCAATAGCTGATGAAGCGATTTTAACCAATTTAATTTATATAGTTTCAATAACAATACAAATCGTCTCAAGACGCTTTACAAAAACCCGGCCTGAAACCCCCAGAGCAAGCCTGAAGGCGACGGTAGCAAAGAAAAGCTCCCTTTTAACAGGAAGAAACCTTGAGCAGAACCCAGCTCATATGGAGGGACCCATCTGCCTAAGGCCAGCCATGTACAGACAGAAGAAAGAGAGAAGAGAACAGCAAGATAAACATATACCTGTCATAGATACACATATCTGATTAAAGCAGTTTGAAAATGTAAGAGGAATCATAGGCAGGTTGGAGCTCACATGCCAGTTAAAATATGCAGAATATGTCACAACTGGTCTGACAGCTTGGATCAAACATGACTAAAGTTTAGCTACTGTATCTTCCTTCTACATCCTTATATATACATATATGTCACCACTCTCAAGTCAACAAAATAATTGTTTATCTTCACTATATAACAAGGCTTGGCTCTGGAACCACATTAAGATGAAAGTTGACACTGTTGGGCCTGGGTACTAAGGCACTCAATATTGGGGTTTGGCTATCATGAATAATTAATAATTATCAAAAATAATTATTTATTATTAAATAATTGGATCTGAATTACTAGATCACCTCGGGGCACCACCCTTCTAGGAAGGGAAAAGATAGCCAATTAATCAAAACAGTCTCATAAATTATACTAAATTGTCAATTTGGAGTTCGGATTAATAATTAACTTAATAACTATAACCAAAATTACCACGTTAACAACTAGTTAAAGTTGAAGGAATTTGGAGTTCTTGGCAGTGTAGAGGTTGGCAATATTCACTCTTATGCAATATTAAACAGACAGGTATGTTTCAAAGACATTTATTAACAAGAATAAAAGTAAACATACAATCTAACTACAGTGTACTCAATACAGGTGTGTGTGTGTGTGTGTGTGTGTGTGTGTGTGTGTGTGTGTGTGTGTGAGAGCCAAAATGGCCGCTGGTTGTGGGTGTGCCAAGATGGCCGCCGGTTGTGGGCGTGCCAATATGGCCGCCGGTTGTGGGTGTGTCAAGATGGCCGCTGGGGCCTTGAGGTCTTGAACACAAAGGAAACAAGATGGCTGCTGAGTTGGGACACTCAGACCATGTGCTGGCCAGTAGATGTGTGGAATGTGATAAGCGTTTTATGAGGTGCCAGGTTAGAGGGAGAGTGGTTAGTTTAGCATGCAAGACCCTGAGTCTATGTGTTGCATAATCTAACATCAAACCACTATACTATAAACAACTCAATATAAACAAATATCACATCAAATCAACATTTCTAACTCTAGCTTAGCTTAGCTTGACTAGACCCAGGTCATACTACCAGATTTGGTGGAAAGTCAATTTCTGGTGTGTTGCTCCTGTGGCTGGCAGTTCCTGATGGAAGGCCAAGCTGGGAAAAGTTGTAGTCCTTGCTGTGTGTTCCTGATGGCAGACGTTAGAGGGAAACTGGCCGCTCCTTGAAGTCCTTTGAAGTGGCTTGTTAGCAGCTCGGTGCTAACTAGCCGTGTGGCTCCTGTTGTTTGGGAGTTTAGCCTGCAAACCTTGTTTGTTGGCTAAAAGACCTGGTGTAGATTCCTCAGCAGGATCTCGCTTCGCTGCTGTAAGGAGAACAGGCCTGGCACCCAGCTGCAGCAGAGCAGCTGGGGGTCTCCACGTGGAGGTGTGGAGTTGTAGAGGGTAAGAGGATAAGAGAATAAGAGAGAGAACAAAGGCCAAACGGTGCATTTTATATGACTTGATGACCTCAGAGGTCACATGCCACTGTCAGCCAGTGAACTGCTTGGTCAGTTTTCACACCTGGAGGATTGTGGGACTTAGAGTTTCCAGGGTTTCCCTTTGTCTCCAAGACAAAGACAAAACATGTGGTTAACTTGATTATGCATGGTGAGCTGCCATAGCTCACCACCAGGTTCAGATCCCAACAACACAATAACTAATACTTGCTTCATAAAAAGATGGAGCATGCATGTAAAATTTCTGGATCACTCCCATTAGTACATATTTATAAAATGTTGGATTATAAATCTGTATGTTGTTTGAAAATGAAAGGAAATGTTTGTCCTGTGTCCGTAGGAAGATCAAACTTGAGACTCTCCTGTATCCAGCTGTGTCCATGGAGAGTGACCAGTCTAAGAGTCAACCTGTTGACTTGAGACATGGACAGCAGTCAGCTGATCCAAGGTAAGAAATCAAAACTGAGGTCAAGTAAATAATCTTACGCATTTTAGCAGCAGATTCATCTGTGTCCCAAGCTGTTCCCAGGCCACATTTGTTATAAACCAGTGAATTCTAGATTTACACCAGGAAACTCTCCCAGCTGGTTATGTCATATAAACCTCCAAGGGAAGGTGCACATGAGTTGCTCCAAGCGCCAAATACAGAACACCGAAATGTTTTACATACTACTTGAACCACCTTAACTGCCCCCTTGACTGACTGTGAAGGTCTACATGGACGGTCTAACTGGGAATACCTTGCATGATACATTTTCTGAGATGGTCATTGTCAGAAAGAGTTTATTTGAAACATCTTTTTTTTACTCAGCCTCAGTGACACTGACTCCACATACTTTCTCTTTTAGTTCACTAATGTTATTTATTACATTATTACATTCAAGACCCAATGAAACTGATACCCAGCAAAATGTTATGTATCTAATTGCCAGAAAGTTGCTCATATAATAGGGTATGTGATATGTTATGCTGACTGTCCGAGTGTATTTTAATCACTTGTTTCTGTTTGTTTGTGACTAATTTGCATATTTTTAGTTGAATAATAGCCCCTAAAAAAATAGGGATAGTCAACATGTATTGCAACAGTTGACACAATTTACTTTGCTGTGCTGGGTGTCACTTGAAACTATATAAGCTACTAGTAATAAATAACAGCAGTGAACTAAAAGGGAAAGTATGTGGACTCAGTGTCACTGAGGCTGAGTAAAAAAATATGTTTCAAGTAAACTCTTTCTGACAATGACCATCTCAGAAAACATATCATGCAAGAAATTCCCAGTTAGACAGTCAGTCAAAGGGCCAGTTAAGGTGGTTCAAGTAGTATGTGACACATTTTGATGTTCTGTATTTAGAGCTTGGAGCAACTCATGTGCACCTCCCCTTGGAGGTTTACATGGCATAACCATATGGAAGAAATATCAGTATTATTCTGCAGAGGTGTCAAAAGTATTCACATTCTGTACTTAAGTAAAAGTACTGTCAAGTTCTGTGTGTTTTTGTGACCACAACTCTGCCCAAACTTGAAAAACTGCTTGATCAATCTTCAAGAGATGCAAAGGACAACTCAATTCTTCTTAGTTTCCATTTATTTTCTTAACGATAGGTTGAGTTTTCAGTTTTCAGTTGAATAAATGATGGATTTGAAGATAATAAACCAAAATAGAATAGGTTGATAACCTTCAAGAAACAGAAAAAAAAACATTCATTTAGTTTCAAATAAATAACAGTAAATGTTTTCTTTCAAAGTTATCCTTAAACAAACTTTACACTACTCTTAAACAAAAGTAATTTAAGTTAACTTAGGGTCTCAAACAGTTACATAAGGTCGTCATCACTTAATTAAATTCACTTAATTAAATTCACCAATATTCATAGCATAGCAAAGAGCATAGCATAACAAACTGTAATGTCCTTAATAATAATAATAATAATAATTCACTCCAGAAGCATGACTTCATTACACCAATCAATCAACCAAAGTTGTTCAATCCATACCAGTTGCGTCTTCTGGATTGATCAGGAGTTGTGGTCTTTTCTTCAGGTAAGTGAGGACTTTAACAACAAACAAATGTAGTCTTGACTTCCAAAAGCTAGTGAGGAGGTTAGCAGCATCCAAACATTTCATGCCATGCTTTTCCAGTTAGTGCGCAGGCAAATATGGTCCCTATAAGACTTCCTGTTGAGCACCTGTTGAGTTCCTGTGTGTGGTTGCCCTCTACAGGTTTGGAGTGCAGATTCCCCTCTGCTCTTGAGATGAATTGTGATCCGACATGACACCTCCCACTTGACCTCCTGGTTACTCAACCCAAGGAGGTCACACCAGTTGCATAATGTACTGGTTTCAGTTGTCTTATCTTCAATTTTGTTGCTGCTCTTCAATTGGAAGCAGGACAACTATCCGTCTGACATCTCTGTGAAGAATTGTTGCAGGTATTTTGGATGATGGTTTTTTCATCTTTTGAGTGAGTTTGACAGTGGAGACTGGGTAGCTGGGAAAGGTCCTGACATGTACATCCCTTACAATTCCTTTCTTGTCAGTGCTGACATCAACAACTCTGCCAAGTCTGAACTGACCTCTCAGGGTGTTCTGGTCAGCTAGCCAGACAACATCTCCAATAGCCACATTCCTGTGCGCTGTGTGCCACTTGGTCCTGACAAACAGGTTTGGTCCTGCTAATTGGCTCCATTTCCTCCAAAACCGGTCAACTTCTGTTTGGATGGCTCTCAGTCTTTTGTAAGAGTAACCTTCAAAGTCAAAGATTCCTGGATCTCCACTGGGTCCAGCTCTTCCAAGCAGAAGTGAATTTGGGCTGATGTATTCCACACAGTCCTCCCGACTCTGAGTCCTGGCATCAATAGGTCTTTCATTGGCGAGGTTGGAAGCCATGTAAAGGAAGGTTTGAAACTCACTCCATGTGAAGACTCCATTACCTCCCAGATTGTGCAAAGCTCGTTTCACAGTGCGGACAGCTGCTTCAGCGGCTCCATTCCTGTGAGGTGAGTCTGCTGGATGGATTTTCCAGCTCCATTCTGTGCCATGTTTGGAGGCTTCATTTTCAAGGTTTGACCTTTCCAGTTGGTCCAGAAACGTGTAGAGCTCTTTGAGGGCAGGTCTGGCTCCAACAAAATTCTTTCCAGGATCGGACCACAGTTTCCTCGGATGTCCTCTCAGCGCTGTGAATCGTTGGTAGGCCAACAGGAAGCCTTCAGCTGACTGATCACTCACGAGGTCTGTGTGTATAGCTCTGGATGCCATGCAGCAGAAGACAATTCCCCACACTTTGAGCTTTACCTTCTTCCTCACTTCATCCTTCACTTCGTAAGTGTTATATATTAAGGGACTTAAGGACATTTGTTGACATATGGAGATTTGTAGTCCGATGCTGCCCTCTAGAGGTCGTATGTATTATACATGTGTTGACGTGTGTTGAGACCGCGGGTTCAGTGAAGAACATAAATAAAAGGGCTACGGCCGCAAGACGAAGTTGGCTCCATCTCAATGTTATTCATGTAGTTAAGCGAAGTAACTCATAAGGATATAACAGTAAGGTCCAAATAAGTCCACTGTTGTGTACTCGAATGGATTGGCTGGTGTTATTCTCTCAGGTGGAAGGTCACTCATGATCTGCTGGCATCTCCTGGCCTTGGCTTTTCTGCATGTTATGCAGTCATTAACAACCTTTTGAGCCAGTTTCCGGCCTCTTACTACCCAGGCTTTCCTTCTCATCCGGAGGAGTGTACCTGCAATTTCCTCATGGTTTGCATTTTGAGCTTCCTGGGCTAGAAGATTAGATATCCAGGATGTGCAAGGTAAGATTGGTACTGCAGTTTTTTCTTCATTGAAGATTTGGAACCTTCCTCCACAGAGTAAAAGACCGGTGTTCTCATCTCTGTACACAGCAAGTCTGTTGAGTGTGGTGCCTGGAAAGATTATCTCCTCTTGAGCCGCAAGGAAGATATCCCTGAGCGCATCTTTACACTCACTTACAGTGAGTGCAGCTTCTTTGGCTCTGGATTTGATCTTTTGGGCTGAAGGAATTCCCTCCTCCTTTGGCTTACTTGTGGCTGAGGTCTTGACCAGTACTTTTCTCCACTTCGTGGCAGCTCTCCACACCCATGCAATAACTCTGGTCAGCTTGGTTAAACTGCTGAACTTGCTGATGTCAATAATTTTTTTCACTGCAGAACCAGCAGGTGGTCTCTGGACTCGGATTTGGCGTTCTTCTCCATTTGGAATGCTTTGCAGGTCCTTGCTTTGGTCAGTTTTGCCTGGAGCAGTGGTTGGAAGCATTTTCACCTGCGCTCGGGTTAGTGCTGCTGTGAAACCTTTCCTTTGGAGCTTGTTTATGCCTTCTTTAGCATGTGCAGCAATGTCTTTGGCTGACTTTATGGGCCATTCGCCAACAGGTCGTTTCAGAAACTCTGGTCCATTTTGCCACACAGAGTTCTCTTTGAGTTCTTCTGGAGTTGCTCCTCTCGTTACGAGGTCAGCGATGTTTTGTTCACCTGAAATCCATCTCCAGTCTTCAACAGATGTGGATTTCTGGATCTCTCCAACCCTGTTTGCAAAAAATGTTTGGAACCCATAGCTGTCTCTTTGGATTGCTCCTAGCACGGTTTGACTGTCCAGCAGATGGAACCAACGTTCAACTTGCATTCAACTGTGTTTTTCGATGTATTTTCTGAGTCTTGCAGCAAAGACAGCACCACAGACCTCAGCCTTTACTGGTTCTCCCTTTTGGTCCAGTGGTGTGAGCTTTGCTTTGGACTCAACAAGCCGGACCAGGATGCTCTGTTCAGTCTCCCACCTGAAGTATGCAACAGCTCCGTAGCTCTGGTCACTCCCATCAGAGAATGTTATTCCCCAGGGACCTCCAATCCTTTTGACTGGTGTGAGGCTTCTGTGGAAGGTTACTTGGCTGAGACGTGTGTATTCCTCAAACAGGTGGACGGCTTCTTCTCTCAGTCTTTCAGACAGAGGTCTGTCCCATGTGTCCTGTGCCAGAGATTTTCCTCCAGTTTCTTGAAAAGCTTTTCTGATCAGGATGGCACCCTTTTGTTTGGCAGGTGTTGCGAGGCCTATTGGGTCATATAAGCTAGCCACTTGGCTAAGCAGTTGTCTTCTAGTTAGCGGGTTTGGAGCTTTTCCCTCACCTCTTTTTCAAGGAGATTTTGGCTGACTCTCATCTTCTTTTTCCTCTTCGAAAAGTTAATCGAGTTCATGAGGTACAGTTTGTCTGATTCAACCAGGTAGCCCACTCCAAGGGCTTTGTTGTCTCCATCTCTCATCTGGTTGGGAAGAATGATGACTCGATCTGAAGATGCTGGATGTTCTGCTGCATACTCCTGCCTCCCACTTTGCCCTGACCGGACCCACGGCTTGAGGAAGAATCCACCTGCCTTTAGGATTTCTTCAACTGTTTTGGTGGTTTTGTCTAGTTTTTCCAGGTCATTGTGGGATGTTAGGATGTCATCTACATAGGAATCCTCTTCAAGGATCCTACGCTCCTCCTCCAGGTGAGTGAAAATGGGCAGCTTTGCTGTCTCTCTCATGGCCAGTTGTGCGATACACCCTGCTGGTCGATCGCCAATGTTGACTCTGGTGATGGCATATTCCTCAATTTCTTCATCCTCGCTGTCTCTCCAGAGAAATCTATGGAGGTGCATCTCCAGGTCTTCAAGCCACACAGAATTATACATCTTCTTGATGTCACCAAGAGCAGCATGGACTCCTCTTCTGAATCTTAGCAGCACAGCTCGGATGGGATTAAGGACATCAGGCCCTTTCAGAAGGAGGTCATTCATGCTGAGCCCTTTAAATTTCTGACTGCTGTTCCATACCAGTCGCACAGGTGTTGTAATGGAGTGAGGGTTTGGTGCCACCAAGTGGCTGACGTACCATACTGGTCCTTTCCAGTTGGCGATGGTCTCCTTGGTAAGTTTCTTGGCTGCTCCCCTCTCCACCATCTCATGGACTTGAGTTGTGTATGCCGCACGCCACTCTGGTTCTCTCTTGAGCTCTCTCTCTGTCCTTAGAAAGGCGGCTTCCACTGCATTCCTGTAGTTGAGCAGGGAACTTGGGTCTTCAATCCAGGGATACTTTGTGTCCCAGTGAGGCTCCTGACTGTGAACATCCGCTTTCACATAGGTGAGGCCTTGTCTGATAATTTCCAGCTCTCTTTCCTCACTCAAAGTCATGTCTTTGCCTCCTGGTTGACAGTTTCCACACCGGCATCCACCACACAGGGGTTCGCAGGCTGCTCCAATGCTGTCCCATTTCCACCAGTTTAAGAACTCTCTGCCAGCAACTGTGCTTTTGGTTTCAGCTTTGAACTCTTGCTCTTCAGCAATTTCCTGATACTTCACTGCTGCGGTTCTCATCGATCGTGCAAAGTGAGTGTCAGAATTATGCAGTGCCATATCCACTATTTCACACAGGTCTGGATGTGCTCCGCCAACAGTCTTCCCTAATGGGCCGTCCCAAAGAACAAGGTCTCCTACTACCTTTACTCTTTGTGGAGCAAGTCTTCCTTCACGGTGGCTGATGAGAAGCTCAACATGCTTTGGTCTCGGAAGGTCTTCCAGGTTGGTGTCAGGGAAAAACTTCTGGAGCGGTTTGATTATTCTGTGCACTCTTGCAATCTCATCCAAGCCGTAGCAGATGAGCTCATGGGCTTTCTCTGTCCCTTCAGGTGTCTTGACTCTCACTTTGAGTAAATATCTGTTGGTCTTTACCTTTATAGCCATGCCTCCGACTCCATGGACAACAAGCGTGATCTTTTCACTCCGTAGCTTCAGTCTTCTGGCTGCTCTGTGAGTGATGTAATTGGTATCCGACGCCAAGTCAATGAGGGTTCCAATTTTCTGTCCTGCATTGGCGGTTACTTCCAGAAGCATAAGAATAACTGGTAACTCACATGTATTTGAGTCCATCACTCCAGGTAGGTTCTTTTCAGTGCAGTGTGTTTTTTCAGCCATGTTGGTGAAAGCCTTCCTGAACTTTTCTGCCATGACTGGGGTGAGTTCAGATATTAATTTCTCCTGCTCTTCTGTGAATGCTTGCCTTCTGGTGCTGGGTTTTCCCACTTCTTTGTCTTTGAATCCTCCCTTCAAGCAAAGAAAGAAATGATGGTCTGAGGATTTTCCTCTCTTGCAGTCTCTGTTCCTGCACAGGTATTTGTCCACGCATTCCTCCCCCTCTGCATGACACATGAGGCATCTTCTACATGCTCCCAGCTTTTCAACAGCACTTAGCTTCTCGCTAGGCTTTAGTTCTTTGAACCTCTTGCAAAAGAAGATTTTCTCACTGTGTCTTTCGTCACCACAGACAACGCATTCTGCTTTTCTTGTGGACTTTGTGGAAGCATACTTCTTCTCCAGGTAAGTAGGCTTCTTTTCAGATTTTTCACTTACACCTAGTTGGTCTAGTCTCTCTAGAATATCCTCCTGAGTCTTTAAGAATGTGAGAAGGCTGTCGAAGTGGTTGTCCGGTGTGACTCTGTTTCTTGGATTGACCATGAATGTGAGCCAATCTCTTTTCACATTGTCTGGCAGTTTGCTCTCTATGGATCTGATCACCAGGGGATTTTTGATGGCTCCAGTGCTTTCAAGCTCGATGAGGTCATTCAAGGCCTTTTCCACAGCCTGAATTAGGTCAATCACCTTCCTTGGCTGGTGTGACTTTACAGGGGGGATCCTCTCCAGGTCCTCGATTATTTCCAAGGTGATTGCTGGCTTATTTCCATACCTATTTTGAAGCACTCGAAATATGTCTTCAGCACTGTTGTATGTTGATAGGCGTAGGTCTCTGCATATTCTCTCGTCCACACTGTCAAGGAGTTGGAACTTCTTCACTTCCACCGAGCCGGTTGGCTCTCCCTGTCTTTGCAGGCTTTCCCAGTCTCTTCTCCATCTGTAGAAGTTCCTCTTGAACCCAGCGAATTTAGGTAGACTGGTTGGCTTTAATCTCATCACTGGTTGTTGAACTGCCATAGGTTGAGGTTCTCTCCTTTCCTCTTCTGTGACTCTTTGTGCAGTGAGGAATTCTGCCCTTCTGGCTTCAAGGTTGCTACCAAATGCTCTCAGGTCTTTTACCCTGTCCTCCAGGTATGCTGTCTGATCAGGTGGGATCCATCTTTCCCAGTCTTTCAGGCTTGCACTTGCATCATGATTCAGCCTCCTCACTCCCTCCATCTGCAGTTCATAGCCATCCCTATTGATAGCAGTGATGGGGCATGCATGAGCTCTTTCACAGGCTACTGCTGCTTCTTGGATTGCAGAGCTTACCTCCTCGTCACCATACCTTTGCCAGAGGTTAGATTGGACCGCTTTCCGGACTTCATCCAGTCTCGCGACACACTCCTCCATTGTCTTTTCAAGCTCATCCTCCTGGTCCTTGCCAAGCTTGACTTCTTTGTCCTCGTCAGTTCCAGCTTCATTATCCGCCAGTAGGCCAGCCCTGTACTCCTCATTTGCATCACTGACATGCCTTGCCAGGGAACTGAGCTTGCTGAACTCCTCTTGTAGCTCATGCTTGATCATGCTCTTTGCAGCTCTGCCCAGGTAGTTTGCTTGCTTGGTGAAGGCAGTTTTAGCTAAGGTCCTCTCTTGCTTCAGTTGCTTGACTGTCTTCCCGGGAGTCTCCTTCGCCATGTTGAAGAATTTCCAGTTATTTCTTCTTTCCTTTGCGTCAACAGCTTGACTTCAGGCCTTTGATCCTCGTCTTCCTGCCACGCGTGGTTATCAACTGTCAAGTTCTGTGTGTTTTTGTGACCACAACTCTGCCCAAACTTGAAAAACTGCTTGATCAATCTTCAAGAGATGCAAAGGACAACTCAATTCTTCTTAGTTTCCATTTATTTTCTTAACGATAGGTTGAGTTTTCAGTTTTCAGTTGAATAAATGATGGATTTGAAGATAATAAACCAAAATAGAATAGGTTGATAACCTTCAAGAAACAGAAAAAAAAACATTAATTTAGTTTCAAATAAATAACAGTAAATGTTTTCTTTCAAAGTTATCCTTAAACAAACTTTACACTACTCTTAAACAAAAGTAATTTAAGTTAACTTAGGGTCTCAAACAGTTACATAAGGTCGTCATCACTTAATTAAATTCACTTAATTAAATTCACCAATATTCATAGCATAGCAAAGAGCATAGCATAACAAACTGTAATGTCCTTAATAATAATAATAATAATAATAATAATTCACTCCAGAAGCATGACTTCATTACACCAATCAATCAACCAAAGTTGTTCAATCCATACCAGTTGCGTCTTCTGGATTGATCAGGAGTTGTGGTCTTTTCTTCAGGTAAGTGAGGACTTTAACAACAAACAAATGTAGTCTTGACTTCCAAAAGCTAGTGAGGAGGTTAGCAGCATCCAAACATTTCATGCCATGCTTTTCCAGTTAGTGCGCAGGCAAATATGGTCCCTATAAGACTTCCTGTTGAGCACCTGTTGAGTTCCTGTGTGTGGTTGCCCTCTACAGGTTTGGAGTGCAGATTCCCCTCTGCTCTTGAGATGAATTGTGATCCGACATGACAAGTACGGATACTTGTGTAAAAAAATACTCTGGTAAAAGTAAAAGTACTGATTCAACTCCTTTACTCAAGTAAAAGTAAGAAAGTACAGGCTCTGAAATGTACATAAGTAAAAAGTAAAAATGATTTTGCCATTAATGAAACAATTCATCCGTTAATTTTGCAAAATGAAAAAGTTCTAGCAGAATAATCTAGACTGAATTGACCAGATGTCCTGCATGAACATCTGAATAATTTTTAATAATAAACTGAGGGTTATTGGGTTGTTGTTTTTAAACCGCTAGCTAGTGTTAGCTATAAACTATCAAAAGGTGTGTTTCCATAGCATTGCTAATGTTGTAAACTAGCTTCCAAAAAATCCTCAAAAAGCTAATGATAGCAACAGAAACCACACCATTCCTGAATTTGTTTGTTTCACATTAGACCAGTAGTTCTCAAATAGTGGGGTCAGGTGGACTTTCAGTATTACTGTCTTTATTGATGCTTGAACGATAAACACTCCTCCAGTCACTAGGTGGCAGCAGAGCTCAAACTAACCAACAGGCTGCCTGTTCAAAACAGTAGAAGAAGAACACAGGAAGTGCATCCTCGACTTTCCTTCTCTAGTCCGATGCTCTAGTCATGTCCGATCATGTCACGTCTTTTACGTGGAGGTTAAAAAAGTAACAAGCTTGTTTTTCAAATGTAAGGAGTAGAAAGTACAGATATTTGTGTAGAAATGTAGGGAGTAAAAGTAAAAAGTCGTCAGAAAAAGAAATAGTCAAGTAAAGTACAGATACCTGAAAAATCTACTTAAGTACAGTAACGAAGTATTTGTACTTCGTTACTTGACACCTCTGTTATTCTGGATTGTATAATGTACACAATGGTAGAATGTTATGATGTCCAGGATAAGTGAAATGTCCAAAGGTTGAATTGGTGTACATTGCCTCCTGTAGTGGAATCAGTAGTATTTTGTAGCCGGATTCCCTTTCAAGGTGTAAAAACCCAATGTGGAACACTTTGGGTTCTTTGGTTCTCCAAATGTCCAAATGGAAAGTGGGCCTGGTTCTATTTTTACTAGAACCTCTGTGGTATTTCTCTAAACTCTTGGTCCAGTTCTAGGCAAGGGGTTCCTGAATGAGTTCAGAATGATATCATTGCTATTAGGGTGTTTTCTACTATCTAATCTAGAAGACATTTGAGTTTATCACCACTTAATCAGACACAATGTTACTGACAGTGAAGTCTGACCTATCCATAGAGACCAGGGTCCATGGAGACCAGGGTCCATAGAGACCACAGTCATGAAAATGGACCTGATAGTTCTGGAGATACTCTTGATTTATTTGGTCTTTTTAGGTGCCTCCCAGCATCCTAGGGCTTTAGAGGTTAATTCATTTGTGCAGGAGATATTTTTATTAGGGGCCCTCTGAGAATGGCTTTTCACCCAAAACACACATGACTAAAAGGTTAGAAATAAGGTTGTGAATAATCTTCCAAGGTAGGAAGGCTTTGACTGGATTATAACTGAGAGATGGTGCTGTAAGACATCACCTCTGTTCAGAGATGGGTTTCCATTTGAGCATAGTTGTCTTCGTTTATCTATATTCTCTTTCCAGAATATGTGCTTTGGTTGGCTCAAATGATTGTGCAGGTGGACTGTTGAGTCGTAACCTGTTTTTTTGAGTCATGAGCTTGTGGAACAGTTCTTTAGTCTTCCCTATATATAGGTACTTTGATACCTCTGTGTATAACCTATGCATAATCCTTCATTCTATCTTTTTAGAATGTTTTCTCATCTGTTCTTCTTCCTTCACAACGTTATTGCAGTGATGTTGGGAGCAACAAGTTATAAGGGACTGATAGTACACACATTGCCATGGAAACCACATACTAAGATTATCTGTATAAAAGCTGTGTGTGTAGGGGAGGTAGCAAGAGGAGCTTCTCTCCAGAGAGAACCTGTAATTAGACTCTGTGAATTGCTGATTAAAGAATCCTTTTTGACTTCATCTTCAATTCAGATTTTAATTTTGAGCCACACATTAGAAACATAACTATAACTGCATTTTGTCATCTTAAAAACATTGCCAGAGTACGACCATTTCTCTTTCAAGTCAACACCGAGACACTTACGCATGCTTTTATAACTTGCAAGATTAACTACTGCAATGCCCTACTTTCTGGTCTTCCCAAGAAAAAAGGTGGGATTATTGAATAAAGCACCAATTCAATAATCACCAGTCACCAATTACCTTAACAAGCATGTCATTGGACGGTGGGAGGAAGCTGGAGTGCCCGGAGAGAACCCATGCAGCCACAGAGACAACATGCAAATATGTCTCCTGGTTAGTTACTATCATCTAGTGGACAGATGTAGAACTACAACATTTTATTTGGGTCATGTCAGTCAGGTGAGGAAGAGAAACAAGGAAACAGTTCCCTCTGACTTCAGGGAACCTCCCACTGGTTAAACTAGTTTTAACGTCACTCTGATGTGTTTACAGACTCTGAAGTTATGAGGATGTGACAACGTCTTCGGATCAAATCCAGGACTGACGAGAGAGAAAGAGCAGCTTCTTCTCGACATATGAAGGTGGAAAGTGTCTGAAAGTCGACCTGAAGTGAGTTCAACAGGTGAGAATCCTACCAGAGAAATCTGGAAATGTCTCATTAACTGGATCACTATGATTATATTCAGTTTGCTTCTTTACTGAATGTTGGAATATTTATGGATCATGATTATCTATTTCTAAATATCTATTTGACTTTCGCAGGTATACAGAGCAGTAAGAACTTAATGAGTTAAAAAAAAAAAAAAAGAAGTCATAAATGTGTTTTACTGGTCGATAGCTGATGAAGCAATTTTAACCTGAGCTCACATGACAGTTATGCAGAATATGTCACAACTGGTCTGACAGCTTGGATCAAACATGACTAAAGTTTAGCTACTGTATCTTCCTTCTACATCCTTATATATGTCACCACTCTCAAGTCAACAAAATAATTGTTTATCTTCACCATATAACAAAGCTTGGCTCTGGAACCACATTAAGATGAATGTTGACACAATAACTAATACTTTCTTCATAAAAAAGGCGCATACATGTAAAATTTCTGGATCACTCTCATTAGTACATATTTTATAAAATGTTGGATTATTGTCAAGTTCTGTGTGTTTTTGTGACCACAACTCTGCCCAAACTTGAAAAACTGCTTGATCAATCTTCAAGAGATGCAAAGGACAACTCAATTCTTCTTATTTCCCATTTATTTTCTTAACGATAGGTTGAGTTGATGTTTTCAGTTGAATAAATGATGGATTTGAAGATAATAAAACAGAATAGAATAGGTTGATAACCTTCAAGAAACAGAAAAAAAACATTCATTTAGTTTCAAATAAATAACAGTAAATGTTTTCTTTCAAAGGTATCCTTAAACAAACTTTACACTACTCTTAAAAAAAAAGTAATTTAAGTTAACTTAGGGTCTCAAACAGTTACATAAGGTCGTCATCACTTAATTAAATTCACCAATATTCATAGCATAGCAAAGAGCATAGCATAACAAACTGTAATGTCCTTAATAATAATAATAATAATAATTCACTCCAGAAGCATGACTTCATTACACCAATCAATCAACCAAAGTTGTTCATTCCATACCAGTTGCGTCTTCTGGATTGATCAGGAGTTGTGGTCTTTTCTTCAGGTAAGTGAGGAGTTTAACAACTAAAAATGTGGTCTTGACTTCCAAGAGCTAGTGAGGAGGTTAGCAGCATCCAAACATTTCATGCCATGCTTTTCCAGTGGGTGCGCAGGCAAATATGGTCCCTATAAGAGTTCCTGTTGAGCGCCTGTTGAGTTCCTGTGTGTGGTTGCCCTCTACAGGTTTGGAGTGCAGATTCCCCTCTGCTCTTGAGATTAATTGTGATCTGACATGACAATTATAAATTCGTATGTTGTTTGAAAATGAAAGGAAATGTTTGTCCTGTGTCCGTAGGAAGATCAAACTTGAGACTCTCCTGTATCCAGCTGTGTCCATGGAGAGTGACCAGTCTAAGAGGCAACCTGTTGACTTGAGACATGGACGGCAGTCAGCTGATCCAAGGTAAGAAATCAAAACTGAGGTCAAGTAAATAATCTTACGCATTTTAGCAGCAGATTCATCTGTGTCCCAAGCTGTTCCCAGGCCACATTTGTTATAAACCAGTGAATTCTAGATTTACACCAGGAAACTCTCCCAGCTGGTCATGCCATATAAACCTCCAAGGGAAGGTGCACATGAGTTGCTCCAAGCGCCAAATTCAGAACACCAAAATGTTTTACATACTACTTGAACCACCTTAACTGCCCCCTTGACTGACTGTCAAGATCTACATAGACTGTCTAACTGGGAATTTCTTGCATGATACATTTTCGGAGATGGTCATTGTTTATTAGTTTATTTGAAACATCTTTTTTTCACTCAGCCTCAGTGACACAGACTCCACATACTTTCCCTTTTAGTTCACTGCTGTTATTTATTACATTATTACATTCAACACCCAATGAATCTGATACCCAGCAAAATGTTATGTAAGTAACTGCCAGAAAGTTGCTCATATAATAGGTTATGTGGTATGTTATGCTGACTGTCCGAGTGTATTTTAATCACTTGTTTCTGTTTGTTTGTGACTAATTTGCATATTTTTAGTTGAATAATAGCCCCTAAAAAAATAGGGATAGTCAACATGTATTGCAACAGTCGACACAATTTACTTTGCTGTGCTGGGTGTCACTTGAAACTATATAAGCTACTAGTAATAAATAACAGCAGTGAACTAAAAGGGAAAGTATGTGGACTCAGTGTCACTGAGGCTGAGTAAAAAAATATGTTTCAAGTAAATTCTTTCTGACAATGACCATCTCAGAAAACATATCATGCAAGAAATTCCCGGTTAGACAGTCAGTCAAAGGGCCAGTTAAGGTGGTTCAAGTAGTATGTGACACATTCTGATGTTCTGTATTTAGAGCTTGGAGCAACTCATGTGCACCGCCCCTTGGAGTTTTACATGGCATAACCATATGGAGGAAATATCAATATTATTCTGGATTGTATAATGTACACAATGGTAGAATGTTATGATGTCCAGGCTAAATAAAATGTTCAATGGTTGAATTGTGTGTGAGCATTGCCTCCTGTAGTGGAATCAGTAGTATTTTGTAGCAGGATTCCCTTTCAAGCCATAAAAACACAATGTGGAACACTTTGGGTTCTTTGGTTCTCCAAATGTCCAAATGGAAAGTGGGCCTGGTTCTATTTTTACTAGAACCTTTGTGGTATTTCTCTAAACTCTTGGTCCAGTTCTAGTCAAGAGGTTCCTGAATGAGTTCAGATTGATATCATTGCTATTAGGGTGTTTTCTACTATCTAATCTAGAAGACATTTGAGTTTATCACCACTTAATCAGACACAATGTTACTGACAGTGAAGTCTGACCTATCCATAGAGACCACGGTCATGAAAATGGACCTGATAGTTCTGGAGATACTCCTGATTTATTTGGTCTTTTTAGGTGCCTCCCAGCATCCTAGGGCTTTAGAGGTTAATTAATTTGTGCAGGAGATATTTTTATTAGGGGCCCTCTGAGAATGGCTTCTCACTCAAAACACACATGACTAAAAGGTTAGAAATAAGGTTGTGAATAATCTTCCAAGGTAGGAAGGCTTTGACTAGATTGTAACTGAGAGATGGTGCTGTAAGACATCACCTCTGTTCAGAGATGGGTTTCCATTTGAGCATAGTTGTCTTCGTTTATCTGTATTCTCTTTCCAGAATATGTGCTTTGGTTGGCTCAAATGATAGTGCAGGTGGACTGCCGAGTCTTAACCTGTTTTTTTTAGTCATGAGCTTGTGGAACAGTTCTTTAGTCTTCCCCATATATAGGTACTTAGAGCATTGTGCAACATAAATTACACTACTTAGATTGGGTATGGGTGTTTTGTACTTGGGGTAAGCCAGTCTTTGTCAAATCATTTTGTTGGGTTTGAAGTGTTCCAAGATGCTGTGTTCACTGTCTTGTGGAGGCAGTAGGTATTGAAAGAGTAGGTATTGGCTTGTTAATGTAGATTTACAGTTCACTTCAATGTTGAGGCTTCTGGCCTCAGTGTGCAACAAACAGTCCAAACATGGCAGGCTCATTGGCATCACTGTAAGCCTGATGATGCTGCCCACTGAATTAATATAAGAGCTTCTACTTATATTTTGATTATGACCAAGGTGTCATCCACATTTCTGGACCAGGTGTTGTTCCCTTGAAGGAGCTCAGTGTTCTGCTTTCCACTTCCTCCATGTAGCGATAGAGAACTTTCATTGGGTTAAAAGTCAGACAGAAAAAATCTTAATTCTACTTTTATGTGTTCACTGATATTAATCAAAGATGATCATGGTGAGGTCATTTCTGTGAAGGACTAAAAATGGTGATCAACACACCATATATGTAATTTCTGGTGCTGGAAAATACTCCCTTCAGGTTGTCTCTGTCTCAGGTTGTTAAACACTGTATTTACATATTATGTCCAATGTTTGGAGGAGAATCAATCTACAAAAACATGACATTCCTGAATACAGCTGTGTGTCCATGAAGAGCAACCAGTCCAAAAATCCACCCGTGCAATTCAAACATGGACAGCAGTCTGCAGATCCACGGTGAGAAAAAAAAAATATATATATACTGTATATATATTTCTCAGATAAACAGAGAGCTTTGGAGTAATTATTTTGCCCTTCTCAAATTTACTACCCTCTGGACACCTTTGTAGTAAAAATGTACATGCACAAAGAAACTGCCATAACATCCTAATACATCAATTTTTTTTCTATATTTTTTTTCTTTAATAAACCACTTAAACAACTTCAGACTAGTTCAAAACTACCAAAATTTCAATAGTTTTCAGGATTTTAACCCTTTACATGCCAGTCTAGTGATAAGATAAACAGTAGGTTGATGGGGCTATCGTGGTGATTAGAGTCTTGGATATGTCAAAGATTAGAAATAAAATACTCCCTTTGGACACCTTCGTGGACAAAAATGCCCCATAGATATACATTACAACCACATTTTTTTATCGCACTGCCATTACAGTATAAAGTCATGCATTTGTTAGCATTTAATTTAATTTAATGTAAAGTAGTGATATTTGACATTTTTACTGTATTTGATCCGATTCAGCCATTTTTCTATTGGAGGCTGATGCATGAAATTCTTGTAAATTTGCCATTTACAATATGTGACTATGGCCATGTGACTACCAGGAGACGCAAAGTGCGTGTGTGCGTGTGTGCGTGCGACAGAGACAGTGTGTGTGAATCTGTAGCATAAAATGATCGTTCCGGGGTTGATAAAAGAGCATCTTCTTTTGAGGGATGTTTTTTATGACTCTTTGAAGAGGTGTTGAGTAAAATCATGGCCTGTGTTCCACCGGATTCAACCGTTTTCCCATTTTTGACATGATTCACAGCGTCCAGGAAGGGTCTGAGGCACTCTCAGAAGTGAAGGACTCCAGTGAACATTCCTTGTCAGACTCCCCCTTGTGTCTTCTTCAGATGAGTCCTGCAGCTCTCCAAGTCTCCATGACCATTTCTAAAGCCTCTTCTGCACTGAAATGTTTCTTCATTTTTGCTCCTTCTCTTTCTTGTCTTTCTCTTCTCACTGATGAAATGTCCCCCAGCCGAGCTGCATGTTTATCTTTGGCTGTAAAAGCAGTTAGGTACATATACACACTAACCGTTGTTTTTGTTTTTGAGTACAACAAAGGAAGGAGGCCATGATTTTACTCAAGCACCTCTTCAAAGGCTCATGAAAACATCGCTCAAAAGAAGATGCTCTTTAATCAACCCTGAAATGACACACACCCGCACACACACACACACACCACATACACGCATACACACACACACTTGGGTAGTCACTTGGCTCTGTAATATAAACGGCAAATTTACAAGAATTTCATGCATCGACGTACAATAGGAAAATGGCTAAATCTCATCAAATACCGTAAAAATGTCTATCACTACTTTTGTCTCGATGAAATGCTAACATTACAGAATGCATGTTTTTATACTGCAATGGCAGAGCGATAAAAATATGTGGTTTGAATAGAAGTCTATGGGATATTTTTGGCCATGAAGGTGTCCAGAGGGAGTATCTGGCACTACATAAAAACTACTAATGCAATCAAATCGATTTTATTTCTAATCTTTGACATATCCAAGACTCTAATCACCAACACAGCCCCATCCACCTTCTGTTTATTTTATGGAAAATAATACGGTTTTTGTGGTGTTTTTTTTGTTTTTTTTGTAAAAAACATTTAATACTTCAAAACATTTAATACTTCACTGGCATTTAAGGGGTTTAAATCCTGAAAACTATTGAAATTTTGGTAGTTTTGAGCAGGTCTGAAGTTTTTAAATGATTTCTGAAAAGCAGAAAAAAATATTGATGTATGAGGATTTTATGGCAGATTTTTACACACGTACATTTTTGCCACAAAGATGTCCTGACGGTGTAAAATGGACCCCAAGAGTATCAAGGACATGTGAGAGTAAAGGTCACTGGATTTCAAAAAACTGACTAAAAAGAGAGTTCCTGCAGAAATTCATTCCACAAGCTGTAAAACAGCCATTCGTTAATACACAGGATGAGATGTTACAATCCCTTGTGCCAAGATCCCAGGCAAAACACATTTAGAGGCCCTGTCCAACTTAGAAACCCTAACAAACCTTTGGTCATGCGATATGACGATTAACCTACAATCTAAATTAACTAAGTCAATGTTGCTGGCTTGTATGACCCACAGAGCAGCAGACAATTCAAACCTTGTGAAATATAAGCTAACAAAATGCTGCTGGCTTGTATGACCCGCTCAGCAGCTAACCAAACAAAGAAATATCACTACCAACCAACATGAAGATATCAGATACCTGGCCTAGCCAACAGCAGTATGCAGCATGTCACTGGGGTTTTCAAGTGGGCACCTCCCTTCACCCATGTTTGGTTAAGTTAGACCCACGACACCTCAAGAAGGCTTAACAGTGACTTCCAACGTCCTGGAGTCACCCCCCTCCATGCTGCCACTGCACAATCCCGTTTTTCTCACCATTCAGTGACTATCAACAAATAATCTTTCAATAATTTAGCCTAGTCCTTTTATGAATCACGACCCAAACAAACAAATCTACCATGGTTCGCCCAGTTGAAGCGGACTGAACCACGAACCAATCGACTAAATCTATCATGATTTGCAAACACACTAAAGTCACGCAGCCATTCTTACCTTTAGCTAGCTCCCCAGCTTGCATGCTTCCTACGTGCCCACAGCGCTTGCTCTCTCTGCTGCCCGGGACATGTTGCATACCGCAGTCCTCTGGCTTTTTCCAAGTATGCCCAGTTCGCTCATAAGAGCAATCACAAATCCACGGCAGCCCACTTCTACCAGGCGGACATGAGCCCTCCAGCCATTCTGCTCTGCGTCTGCTGCTAACTCTGCATACTTAGCTATCTTACACTCATTAGCCTCCTCAACTCTATCTTCCCACAGGACAGTAAGTTCTATGAAATAGACTACTTTCTCAGGCTCAGACCACAACAGCAGATCTGGCCGTAGTCAGGTGCTAGCTATCTCGACTGGAATAACCAGCTGTTCATTTACGTCCGCCCTCATCTCCCAGGCTCCTCCTACTCTTAGCTGTCCAGTGTTATGCCTGATGCCTGCTAGTCTAGCCTTTTGTCCCTCCTGTACAAACTTAATGCATCTATTCCCTCTGATAACGGCCATGAAATTTACATTCACCCGTTTTTCCTCAATTGCAGCGCTAAACATTTCAGTACCTGGTTGTGACGCCAGGTGTATCATCCTTGGGAAAGACTAACCCAACAACCTGTCAGAATATGGTGTACATACACAAGTGCACAGTGGGCAGGAAGCATCCTCACCTACCCACTGGTTTAGGTTCTGGGGAGTTGGCAGCACATCATAAGTAGCCCCTATCATAAATCTAATCTTGTTGGCCTCAATGCTCCAAAGCTCTCTCCACTTCAGCTTCCTTTTCTCCACACTCTCCCAGTTCCCCCTTTGATCCTGCTTAGCCTGCAACACTGTCTTGTCTCTTGTTTCTGTACCTCTTCCACTACCATCTTTCTCCTTTCTACTACTGATGCCTTGCTCCACAGAGGTTTCCCTGCACACAGCCCTAGGCCTCCACGCCCTTGCTGTACAAGGCCTATGATATCCCTATGCCTAAGAGCTGCCTGTGCTTGCTGTACTGCCTCTTTTGGGTTCCACTTCCTCCCTGTTTTAACCGCGGGCGCTGAACTCCTAACCACTGGATCCTTTGACTGAGTAAGAGTAATTTCCAATCTAACTTCAGCACTCTTAAACACCTCTGTTAGGCTGGTAAATGGAAGCTCCAAAATGATCACCAAATGAATAAATAAGTTGGAAAAAATATACAAAAATGCCAGGAGAGCATAAGGGTTAAACAATACACTTGAAGCATCCAGAAAGAATTTACTTTGAATGTCTGTTAACCTGTGCCCTGTCTTAACAGGTTCTTTAAAGCATGGTCTTCTGAAAGCACATCTGTGTCCATGAAGAGTGACCGGTCCATGGATAAACTTATTTACTTCAAAGATGAACATCAGTCTGCTGATCCAGGGTCAGAATTAACACAGATCTATTAATCATTATTCAGTTCTGTTCTGTTCATATTTTAGTCCAGAGTTTTTATTTTAGTTACAGATTAAACACCACATTCAGTGATTAGCAGATCTTGTTGTTCAGATCCTGTCTTTCTGCCAGTTGTAACAATGGTAAACAACACAAGTGGATTTGTTAAAGAAGTTAGTTTGAATCAAAGATGTTTCTCCACAGACTTCAGCAGCAGATCTCAGTGGTTTCCAGTGATCATCATCTCAAAGACCTGGACTCCATATTCATGGTGAGTCAATGTTCAATCACAGCTACTACTAACCTCAACAGCCACAAACTACCATTCTGGTTGGAGAAGTTTTCATGTTGAATGCTGTCAACAAGCAGCATTTCAGATCAACATGATTGTGTTCTGATCATTTAAGTTTATTATTCTGTTCCAGCTGCTGGAGGAGAACATCATGAGTTTTATGAAGAACGAGCTGAAGAAGCTCCAGAAGGTTCTGAGTCCAGATTACCCAGAATGCTCAGAGAGTCAGAGGGAGGATGAGGAGGTGTTGGAGGGTGAGGACGAAGACAAGAGGAGGAGCAGCAGAGATTTATTTGTGAAGATCACTGTGAACTTCCTGAGGAGAATGAAGCAGGAGGAGCTGGCTGACTGTCTGCAGAGCAGTAAGAAGATTTAACAGCTTTAACTTAATGGAAAGAGGAAATGGAGGAAACATGGGAGAAGTTTTCAAAAACAGTCAAAAACAACTTGTTTTTTAATTATGTTTCTTCTTTGTTTGTTCAGGAACTCGTGATCCAGAGTGTGGATGTAACCTTAAATCTACTCTGAAAGAGAAGTTCCAGTATGTGTTTGAGGGGATTGCTAAAGCAGGAAACTCAACCCTTCTGAATGAGATCTACACAGAGCTCTACATCACAGAGGGAGGGACTGCAGAGGTCAATGATGAACATGAGGTCAGACAGATTGAAACAGCATCCAGGAAACCACACAGACCAGAAACAAGCATCAGACAAGAAGACCTCTTTAAAGCCTCACCTGGAAGACATGGACCAATTAGAAGAGTGATGACAAAGGGAGTGGCTGGCATTGGGAAAACAGTCTTAACACAGAAGTTCACTCTGGACTGGGCTGAAGACAAAGCCAACCAGAACATCCACTTCATATTTCCATTGACTTTCAGAGAGCTGAATGTGGTGAAAGAGAGAAAGTTCAGCTTGGTGGAACTTGTTCATCACTTCTTTACTGAAACCAAAGAAGCAGGAATCTGCAGCTTTGAAGAGTTCCAGGTTGTGTTCATCTTTGACGGTCTGGATGAGTGTCGACTTCCTCTGGACTTCCACAACACTGAGATCCTGACTGATGTTACAGAGTCCACCTCAGTGGATGTGCTGCTGACAAACCTCATCAGGGGGAAACTGCTTCCCTCTGCTTGCCTCTGGATAACCACACGACCTGCAGCAGCCAATCAGATCCCTCCTGAGTGTGTTGACATGGTGACAGAGGTCAGAGGGTTCACTGACCCCCAGAAGGAGGAGTACTTCAGGAAGAGATTCAGAGATGAGGAGCAGGCCAGCAGGATCATCTCCCACATCAAGACATCACGAAGCCTCCACATCATGTGTCACATCCCAGTCTTCTGCTGGATCACTGCTACAGTTCTGGAGGATGTGTTGGAAACCAGAGAGAGAGGAGAGCTGCCCAAGACCCTGACTGAGATGTACATCCACTTCCTAGTGGTTCAGGCCAAAGTGAAGAAGGTCAAGTACGGTGGAGGAGCTGAGACAGATCCACACTGGAGTCCAGAGAGCAGTAAGATGATTGAGTGTCTGGGAAAACTGGCTTTTGATCAGCTGCAGAAAGGAAACCTGATCTTCTATGAATCAGACCTGACAGAGTGTGTCATCCATATCAGAGCAGCCTCAGTGTACTCAGGAGTGTTCACACAGATCTTTAAAGAGGAGAGAGGACTGTACCAGGACAAGGTGTTCTGCTTCGTCCATCTGAGCGTTCAGGAGTTTCTGGCTGCTCTTCATGTCCATCTGACCTTCATCAACTCTGATGTCAACCTGATGGAAGATCAGCAAACTACATCTCTGTTGTCTAAACTTTTTAGAAAGAAACCTAAACTAACATGTCTCCATCAGAGTGCTGTGGACAAGGCCTTACAGAGTCCAAATGGACACCTGGACTTGTTCCTCCGCTTTCTCTTGGGTCTTTCACTGCAGACCAATCAGACTCTCCTACGAGGCCTGTTGACACATACAGGAAGTAGCTCACGGACCAGTCAGAAAACAGTCCAGTACATCAAGGAGAAGATCAGTGAGAATCTGTCTGCAGAGAGAAGCATCAATCTGTTCCACTGTCTGAATGAACTGAATGATGGTTCTCTAATGGAGGAGATCCAACAGTCCCTGAGATCAGGAAGTCTCTCCACAGATGAACTGTCTCCTTCTCAGTGGTCAGCTCTGGTCTTCATCTTACTGTCATCAGAAGAAGATCTAAACGTGTTTGATCTGAAGAAATACTCTGCTTCAGAGGAGGCTCTTCTGAGGCTGCTGCCAGTGGTCAAAGCCTCCAACAAAGCTCTGTAGGTTGATTTAGGAACTATTTGAAACATGATTCGTTTAGTAAATGACAAATAAAACATTTTTGATTTTTTTATTTCTTCTTCAGGCTGAGCAGTTGTAACCTCTCAGAGAGAAGCTGTGAAGCTCTGTCCTCAGTTCTCAGCTCCCAGTCCTCCAGTCTGAGAGAGCTGGACCTGAGTAACAACAACCTGCAGGATTCAGGAGTGAAGCTGCTGTCTGCTGGACTGGAGAGTCGTCGCTGTAAACTGGAAACTCTCAGGTTGGTATTAAGCTGCTGATTCACAAATCTTATATTAAATGTGGGGTATTTGGATGACATTAAAACTTATAAAAATTAAGGATGTCAGAATACAGTGCAGAATGACTCTGAATGTCTTTGTCAACACATTTCGGGCAGTTTGTCCAAGTAGCGTTACTGTCACACAAATGGGCAGTTGTTGCGGTAGTGACAGGCAGCAGAACCAACCGATGAAGATGGAAGATTCTAAACAGCGCGTTGGCGCTCTTAATGGGAAATTTGAGTACAAAATAAAAAACAAAATGAAACAGTCGGCCTGTCACTATCCGATCAACTGCCCATGTGGACAAACATGGACGTTCAGAGTCATTCTGTCCTGCAGAAGGTTTAATTTCGTTAACATTTTTAATCAGATTAGTCATGATGATAAATGAATGCACTTTAACACATTAATTTTGACAGCCGTAAAAAGAAATATAAAACAGGGATCTTTGTTGATACTTCATTAATTATTGTAGATCTGAATCAGAAAGAAGTGAGGGGACGTTCCGGATATTGTGCTACCAGGTGATTCAGGTTAGCTAGCATACATGCTCTATCGCTGAAGGAAAACTTTGACATTAGAACAGTAGAGTCACTGCATACGATTGTGGACTATGAATGCACCATGACTGATGTCAGGTTGGTTAGTACAGGGTGTGGTTCCTTCATAAGAACACTCACATAAAATCATGGAAATGAAGCCAGACAACCAAGAAAGTTAAGTGAACTGATCTGTCTGATGCTGACATTAGGAAGTGAAGACTGGTGACTAGTTTTACCTTCAAAGGTGTTTTAATGCTGCACCACCTGCAGGATTATTGTTTACACAACTAACTCTGATGTACAAACACAATCTTATGGATAGAGTTAAGTTAGTGAGCTATGTTGGGCCCACAAAGCCTGAGTGAGGCCTGTTGTAACTCATAAAGCCTGCCAGCACGTTTGGGAGAACAAAGGGAGTCCTAAAGGGACTCCGTTTCCCATCAGCCCTAGCGGTTTTATGACCAGGTACAATATCCAGCAGAGTCAACCCACTGACTCTGATTGGCTGAGTGCCATCAGAACTCCCGCAGAGTTCTATGACGTCAAATTGGATATAAATAACCCCGCAGACTCTGAACACATTGCTTCCCGTTGTAACTCCGTTACCTTGGAGGTACAAACGTAACATTACGCAAAGAGACTACGCCATCTTCACCTCGCTGGACGAGACTAGATTCCTGTATTCTACCTACGCTCAACCCGAGCCACTATCCGGACTTCCCGAGAACGCCGCCGCTGCGATCCCTCGGTGCCTGCAGAAGGAAGAACCAGATTCTTCACCCAGTCGACTTCGCTGATTTCCCCCGCGCCATCGCCGAGGATCAGCCGCCGTTTGTCCGCCAGCGACGCGCACAACGGACCCGTCGTATTCGAGCCGCACGGAGCCGAATCGCAACGACGCAAGGACACACGCCATCCGCTCCCCCTTTCATCACCAAGTAAGAGGTTAACGTCTGGGCAGAGTTAGGATTTTATTTTATCTTTATTTTATTTGCATTTCGTGTGATCCTATTTTATTTGCTGTGTTTACGGACCGCGAGTCCGCCAGTGTTGTTATCGTGTAATTAGAGTGTGTGAGCCGCCGTGCTCCTTTGTTCTCGTGTGTGAAACGGGTGATTGCTTCGTATCTGTCCGTGTCTATCCATTCCGGACAGATAAAAGACAATCATCGTGATCCTCACGAGATCCGCTTGGTAAACTTTGCTTTTCTCTCCTCCCTTGGAGCTTTCCGCTAACCACGCACGCACACACCCACACACACATACATACCTATAGGCTACACGTGGACCCTCTCGGTTCTACTTAGTCAAGGAGAGCTAGATTACCCAGCGGTAAATCTCCCTCTCTCTTTTGAGTGATAACCACGTGGTTGTCGGCTGATCAGCACGCCATCAGCCACACCATTTTGAATTGTCCGCCATTTTCCGGGGCAAAGATCATTGGTGACGTAAACCCACTCGTGGGCGGAGTCAGCCATCTTGCCTCTCCCCTTTTGTCCTCCTCCTTCCTTACATCACCACGCTCCTCCCCCCTTTTCCCCGTCCTCATTTACACACACACACACACATACACACATACACACGCACACACATACCTGCATCACCGTGTTGGAATGTTATGATTCCGAGTAGTTTGTAGAGTACGTTAAGTGGATTGGATATTGTTAATTGATTAACATTTATTGTAATAAACTTATTTGTACTTAAAGTAAGCTACTCCTAGTGATTATTGTGTGTTTATATTGTGTCAAGCTGGTTGAGAGAGTCTGTGCTCGGAGTTCATGACTTCAACATTTATGATTTGAGACTGTATCACATTTGGTCAAGGTTCCCTGTAAGCAGGGTGGTGCCCCGTAATATTAATCTTGATTAATAACAACTTAATTTGATTTAATAATTTATAATTATTAATAATAATTATTAATTATTTAATCTTGACCAAACTCGTATTACGAATCACAACATTTGGTGCCCCGTGTGAGGCTCATCAATATTACCAGCTTTGTCATAATATTTCTGTGCAATAATTATTTTTTTTTATTTTTGAAAAAAAAAATTTTTTGAAATTTTTGAAAATTTTATTTTTCATTGCGCTGCCAACACAGCATTGTGAGGTGTTACATCAGTGGTTAGTACGTAGGTTAGCAAGTTCCCCTTTCTTTTCCTTTTCTCAGTGTTTTGCACTAGAAGTTTGCTAACCATACTTGTCAAAGTTACCAACTAACATTAACTAACACTTTTTAACACGCGTGTAAGCCGCAGGTCGAAATTGCCTGCGCAGTTGTGAGAAACAGCTGTTTAGGAGTAAATAGTAAGGCTAATACTTTTACTGATCCTAAAAATGAGTCATCAAGGACCCCCACCTGCTGGTGCTGAGGGCCCTAAGGGGGCGAGTGACCCAGCCCTGCAGGATGCGGTCGCTGCCCTCCTCCGTCTCTCCTTAGATGAAAGAGACAGCCTTTGCGGGTATGACATCAGCAGTTGTGATAAGGCATTGGAAGAATTGCTAGAGTATGTCAATAACCCGGTTGGAAAACCTGACCGCACCATCCCCGATGTTCTGGGCCAGATTTTCCTTATCCACCAGCACAAATCTCGGCTGCAAGCCATGGAGCGCGGAGATCAGGTCTCGCAATTGCAACACAGGATCCGTGCAATGGAAGAAAACAACCAGAGTTTACGTCTGGAGCACGAGAGCATCCAAGCTGAGCGAGACCGTGCTCGGGAGGTAAGTGTTCGAACACTGGAGGCTAACCGAACCCTGGTTGAGCAGCTCCACCACGTCCGCCCAGGAACTGAGGAGGAACGCGGAGAACAACCAGCCAGCCAGGTAAGAGAAACTGACAACCCGAGTGACGAGGATGTCCGCCGCCTGGCACCCGAACTTGAAAAGGGTCCTCCCTTAACCGTGCCCGGAGCAGGCCTGCTCCGAGAGGCCTCAGTTGAGCAGGATGAAGCTGTGCGGCTGCAACAGGAGCTCAGAGCCACACGAGCGAGAGAAGCTGAACTGCGCCAGAAGCTCCACGCAGCCCAGCCAAACCTGCCAGCTAGCCAGAGGCCGCCTACTAGTAGTCGAGCGGCCCTTGATGTCGTCGCTGACTTAATCTGTCTGGACACCTACCAGGCAACCCCGCCACTCCGCTTCAAGGACACAAGTGCCTTGCCTTCTAGAGTTCCGCCTCACTCCTATTTTAGCCGCACGTCGGAGCACCTTGACCGTAGTACGTCCCCACGGCGAAGGGGGGACTACTCCCAAGCTCAGGGTGGCAACAGTGGCTACAATGTCACAGATCCACTGCCGCTACGTAGTCTTCGGCCACACCCCAACCTGGCTCCTTCTCCAGGTCGGCCTCATCACTACGACGACTTCAGTGACCACGGCGTATCCGAGGAGTCAGAGGAGTGGCCCCACAGACAGACAGGTTTGCGCACACGTCACCTGGAATCTTTTGCGAAGGACATAGAGCGCTATGATCCTAGCAATAAAGAGTCCAACATCGACGATTACCTTCGGGAAATCGAGCGCTGCCTAGTCGACTTGCCCAATGCCACTCCTCGGGAAAAGCTGAAGCTCATCTGGAAGACTACAGCTAGGAGTGTCCACGCCTTCATGGAAACCCTCCCAGCTGACACTCGCGACCATTACCCCTCCCTCTGTGGAGCTTTGCGAGAGGAATACTCCCCCTACATGGACGAGACTTCGGCCACTCTCGGCGCTCTTGCAATCACGCAGAAGAAGTTTGAACCCCCACGAGAGTATTACCGCCGGCTACGAACGGCATACTTCCAAGGGCGCAATGCACCGGGTCTGGAAGAGGAACGCTCTTTCCGTTCTCTTTTTCTTCACAACCTCCACGACAGCGTGAGGTTCGACGTAACAATGTACTGTCGGTCGGGCCACCTCTCCATGCAGGAAATAAGGAGATATGCACAAATGGTGTGGGAAACGCGCATACGACCAGGCCGGAGTCGGGAAGATGACTCCAGGGTACTCAGCATTCAGACACCAGAGCAGATTCACTTGACGCTCGAGGGCAATGAGATGCCTCGGGCCAAGGTGAACAATAGAGGCCCTCCGAAACACCGAACACCTCGTCCACCAAATAATCAACAGCACCAGGGGGGTGGGAACCAGAGAAACCATCCTCCAGATTCATTCCGGCCAAGGTGGGGAAACACTTCCCAACAAAAAGGTAAAGTATGGTTCGACACGAAGCCAAGACATGGAAACCAAAGAGGAGGAGGTAAGGATAAGTTTTTAGACTCTTCCACGGGGGAAAGCCTGAAGACGGAAATGGAAGGTTGGGTCAAGAAGTGTCTGACGGAGGCAGTAAAGGAGCTGGGAAAGTCCAACTGCTTGCCGTCACCAACCGACCCTTCAAAGGGACTGGATCCCACTCCACCATCGGCATGACTAGGCCAAGACCCTCTTCCCGCTGCAGGCAAAGTTTACTTTGTCGGGTGGGGAAGAGAGCCAAGGCAGGTCGACTCACACCTCCCAACCATTCCTCCTGACACGTCACCGCCTCCATTCTTGACTTTCTTGGGCGACCTGGTTCGCAAGGGTAATGCCCGTCGGATATATACATCGGTGGTCGTAGGGAGGTGCATCAACTCACTTGCCCTCCTCGATTCAGGCTCAGAGATCAGCTTGATGTGTTCCGACACATTTGCAGAGGTTGCTAGAGCAATGCTCTCACTCGGCAAGCCGTTGCAAACAGAAACCTGCAATGTTAGCATCACTAGCTACACGCAGGACAGCTCCCCCATCACCAAACGCGCTTGGCTGGACATCACTTTCCAGGACATGACTTTGGTCCATCCCATCTACATCTGTGTTATCGACACAGAACCATTGCTCATTGGTCAGGATCTGCTGGACCGGCTGGCCCCACTCATTGACTGCCACCGCGGACACATATGGGCTCAGGTATCCACGCCAAGGCCCCTGAATCCAAGGGGTAATCCACCAGTCAAGGGTGGACAGGTTGCTGTCATCCAAGAGTCTAGACCCTTACCAATGCTCATGCCTTTTCCAGAGCCTAATCCCGGTTCTGATCCGTCCCTGCGGTCCACGACTCCAACACAGTCACAAACCGGGGAACAGATCCCTTTCCAGGACCACGAGTCCTTCCTGTGTTCTCTGAAGAACACAAATCCGACTTTATATACCCCCCATGTGGTTGGTGGGGTACGCGTAAATGACACCTTAATCCCAGATGCGCTCCTGGCACTCTGGTCCGAGAAGTCCGCGATCAGCCAAGGCTTGCTCGACAAGCTGGCGCTGTACAGCACCCCAACTGGGTTCACAGAACACAGTCATCACCTTCTTTCCGCAGAGTCGCCACAGACTCGCCTTAAGGCGATCGGGGTGTGCGTCCTCACCATTCAGATAGGAAAGAGAAAAGTGGTGCACCGAATGAGTGTGGTTCCCCAGCTCCAAATCCCAGTCCACGTGGGTGCTGACCTCCTTGTTAGACTGGGAGCCCAGCTTGACACAGTCAATCAAGTCCTGTGGTCACAAGCGGGAGCTGACAAACACTCGTTAAGCATGGAACCCCAGCACATGGTATCGGGTCAAACAATTCCCCAAGCGTGTCAGGTTGCCAGTGAAGTTGATGGGACGATTCCCGCAAGGACGACAGGTGCTCCCATCCGCCTGATGATCTTAAAGGGACAGACAATGCCCAATTCTCAAGCATTCTTCCAACCGCTGTCACGGTTCTTCGAGCTCAACCTGACTGTCTGCGGTACCCCAATTCTTGAGGTGGACAATCGATCAGCATATTTGTTGGTGCAAAATCTGACCCAAAACCCAATTCAGGTGAAGGCAAGACAACCGTTGGGCATGCTAATCGATTACTCTTTCCACGATTTCGAGTTGTCAATCCCTGTCATCGGAGAGCTTCCGCCCTCCTTAGCCAGAGATGGCGACCAAGGGAACGTTTTCTCAACGTACCCGACAAAAATGATCACCATTGCCCGTCACGAATCTCTCCAAAATGAAGCTATCTGCAGTGCTTCCCTTGGTGCTGGAGGCGACATGTTGGTGTATGCTCTCGTGACTCAGCCACAAGAGGGAGTCCTAGCTGGTGGAGGAGTCTGCTCCATGACAGAGGAACCCTACCCTGGCTTCGAGTCCGAGATTGCCCAACAACTGGAAAAAGCTGATGCCTTGACCACGGAAGAACAGAAAAGCTCGTTGCGAGAACTGTTTCGCGACTTCCAGGCTATCTTCTCAAAGGACTCCCAAGACTGCGGGGTCACTGATCTTCATACGGTCCGCATTCCCACTGATCCTCATGCCCCGCCAACATTTGTACGGCAGTACAGAATTCCATTGGCCGCATACGAGTCGATCCAAGAGATCCTCGACAAGTTGCTTGAAAAGCAGATCATTAGGGAATGTAATTCGACCTATAATTCACCCATCTGGCCAGTATTGAAACCAACTGGCAAATGGCGGCTCACAATCGATTACCGTCCACTGAACAAACAGGTTCCCCTTTCTCGCTGGCCCATGATCCACTTGGACCAGGAGCTAGCCAAAATCAAAGATGCCTGTTTCTTCTCCACCGTCGATGTGGCGAACGGTTTCTGGACGATGAAGGTAGACCCAACTGACCAGTACAAGCTGGCCTTCTCCTTTGGCAACCGCCAGTACACCTGGAACCGGTGCCCATTTGGATATTCAAACTCCCCAGCTGAGTTTAATGTCTTTCTTCACAAGGCCATGAGTGATGCAGCTTCCCGTGGAAATCTCATCTACGTGGATGATATCCTCATGAGAAGCAAAACCTTTGAAGAACACTTGGGCGAAATCCGACATGTACTCACCCAGCTTGCCGCCGCAGGAGCTAAGCTGGCCCTGTCAAAGGGCCAGTGGTGTCGCAGTAAGGTCGAGTACGTGGGGTTGACCGTGGGAGGAGATGGCATCGAACCCCAAGCGGGGAGGATCCGAGCCATCCAAGACATCAAACCGCCGACCAATGTGTCGGAACTCAGAAGCTTTTTGGGGGTCTGCAATTACTCCCGTCAGTTCATCGAGGATTATGCTGAGATCGCTAAACCCCTCACTGAACTTCTTCGGAAAGACCAAGTCTTCCAATGGGGGGACCCCCAAAACCGATCTTTTTGCTGGATGAAGGAGAAACTCTGCTCGGCACCTTGCCTGGCATACCCTGATAAAGATAAGGACTTTCACCTTGAAGCAAGCTTCTCCAACCAATGTCTCAGTGCAGCACTGGCTCAGATATATGACACAGACAAGCGAGTTGTCGCCTATGCGAGTCGACCTTTGAGCAGCGTAGAGATCAAATTCTCGGACTGCGAAAAGGCCCTCCTTGCCACTGTATGGTCAATTGAGCATTTCCGCAGTTACATTGGGGGACAGAAAGTTATCATTGAGACATGTCACCAACCGGTCACTTTCCTCAACAGCCAGCGGTTAAGGGATGGAAAGGTATCAAACAGCCGCGTAGCATCATGGATGATGGCATTACAGGGCTACGACATTGAGGTCAAGTATGCCCAAAACCACAAAATGGCCCTGGGCCAAGGTCTGGCTGACTGCCACCATTGCGACTGTGAGGAGCAATCCAGCTCCCAACCTCCGCTTGTCACTATGCCATCTCCGCCATCCAACCATCTCTATCATGATGAAAATGTCTGTCTCGGGCTCCCGATGGTCTACGTGGATGGCTGCTCGTTTCACCACGAGAGTCAGACACAAGCCGGAGTTGGTGTTGTTTGGGTCAACCGTGCGGTTGACGAGCCAAATAACTACCGACTAGGCGGAAAGACCAGTCAGTATGCGGAAGTCGCCGCAATACTCATTGTACTCCAACAAGCTGCTAAGCTGGCTTTCAGCCAGTTGGTGATCTGTTCTGATTCTAACTATGCTCGTCACAGTTTCATTTCCCATTTTCCCATATGGAAAATAAACAACATGAAAAATGCTAGGAACAAAGAGGTTAAACACTCTGAAATTTTCTTGGCATGTGATCAACTGGTTGCAGATAGAGGGATGACAGTGTACTGGAAGAAGGTCAAGGGTCACTCCCAGACTTCGGGGCCAGACAAAGACGGCAACGATGAAGCCGACCGCCTGGCGAAGTTGGGTGCAATACAGGGCACGACCTGGGAGCTCCAAGAGGAATGGCTCCCTGTCCTCCACACTCATGTGGTCAACGCAATCACCCGCCGACAAGCAAGGGAGATGCAGGAAAACACGCAAATCAGTGAGCAGACACTGCACTTGGGCCGAAGGCCTGATGATGCTGACTTGGCCACTATGCAGGAACGAGATCCAGTCATTCAAGCTGTCCGACAACTGATAATGGAACCATCAACGCAGGAGCCCTCAACACTTTCACCAGTGGAAGTGAAAGAGCTTCGTGCCCTTCATCGCGAACAGCAACACTTGAAACTGGAAAAGGGCCTGTTGGTCTATAGCCACAATGGCCAGGGGCCGGCCCGCTGGGTCGTCCCCACGGACCATAGGGGTGTAATGTTAACACATGCGCACGACTCCCCTGTCGGAGGCCACCGGGGTTACAAGTCCACGCTCCAGACCCTCCAACAAGTGGTCTACTGGACATCCATGTCCAAGGATGTCAAGTCCTATATCAAGGGATGCCTGGTTTGCTGTCAGTTCCAGCCATCACACCCACTGAACCGAGCCCCACTTCAGAGCAAGGGTGTCACTTTCCCTTGGTCCCACCTTCAAGTGGACTGGATTGGTCCAGTGCCAAAATCCTCAAGAGGGAACAAGTACCTTCTCACAGTCACTTGCGCCTTCACAAAATGGGTCGAGTGTCTTCCGGCACCCAACGACACGGCCACAACCACCGCTGTCCTCTTGCTAAACCACGTGTTCAGCCGCTGGGGGCTTCCCCTCTCTATAGATTCAGACCGTGGTACCCATTTTACCTCGACAGTCATGACCACCATGTACGAACTTTTAGGCGTACAGGTCAGTTTTCACATTCCCTATCACCCCCAGTCATCAGGTCAGGTCGAACGGGCCAACCGTACCATTGTGAACATGCTAAAAAAGTATGTTAGTAGCAATGGTAAGGATTGGGACATGAAACTCCCACTGGTGCTGATGGCCATCAGGTCCACCCCACACCGCTCCACCGGAGTCACACCCTTTGAGATGATGACTGGGAGGGACATGACTCTTCCACTACACCTTCTGTATCAACCAGAGGATGTCAGTGTGGCAACAGCCTATACGGCACACCAGTACGTCGCCGATCTACAGAGCCACCTCCGAGCCACATTCGCTTGGGCCCAGGAGAACCTGGAGGCAAGCGCCAAGGGAGCCAAAGCCTACTATGACAGGAAGGCGTCGCACAGAGAACACCAGGTAGGGGATAAAGTCCTCTACTTCCGATTCGCCAAACCAGTAGGAGTCTCCAAGAAATTCCTACCAAGCTGGTCAGGACCTTTCGAGATCGTTGGTAAGCTCTCACCTGTAGCATACCGCATAAGGACCTCAAAACCGAGCCAAATGCCGACATACAAATGGGTCCATTCAAATCAGATCAAGCCCTTCCAACCACCTGCTCTCGCCAAAAGGGGGGATCAGTCTTCAACCCCCGAGGATGAAGCTGCTTCCACCCATGAGAAGTAAACTGTATATAGTACACCTGTAACGCTACTAACACAGTTGCATGCCTAACCCATCCACTAGCATGCCCTAATCCCATACAGCATCTAGCGTACAGTCTTAGCAGTGCAATACCACTTCATGTAAATCATAAAACTTAGAAATAGTCTTTATTCTTTATTCTGCCAATCACAGAAAGGCAGATATCTATAGATTAAGGTCTGTACTAAATTTCGGTTTTGGAGAAACGGTGCACTCATACACCACCAACACGTGCAGACCATGATGTAGACCCCTCCTCTACCTCATTCACAATGTCTACATCACTGCATTGTTGCATACACTATGTACAAGTACATCCAAAAACCTACAGGCCAGACTGGATTCTCTCCTCCTCGTGCCACCACGTTTTGCACTCCAGTCTGTGCCTTCTCCATTGACTAACCCCAGCCCACTGGGAGAGTAAGTCAATGACTAATCACCTTGCCTTTCCTTTTTCTTTCTTTTTCCCTTTTCTTACATTAGTATCTTAGTAATGTTGGAATATGAAGGTTAAGGCGATATACCTCATGGTATTAAAATGTGATGTTAAATTTATTGTGATTAGTTAGAAATCATCTGCCCAGATGTGCCTCGTCTGCCCAGACGAACCTCTGAAACTTCGGATTGTTTAACCCTTTTCTGACACTCAGGAATATGGACTATACCCTCATCCCTCATCGTGAAGATAGACTGCATAACCATCTGGTTATTAACAACAACAGAGACTGTTCGGCCCTGGATTTGCTCTGAACACTGTGGCCAGCACCCCACTCTTCAGACCAAAGGGGGGATTGTTGGGCCCACAAAGCCTGAGTGAGGCCTGTTGTAACTCATAAAGCCTGCCAGCACGTTTGGGAGAACAAAGGGAGTCCTAAAGGGACTCCGTTTCCCATCAGCCCTAGCGGTTTTATGACCAGGTACAATATCCAGCAGAGTCAACCCACTGACTCTGATTGGCTGAGTGCCATCAGAACTCCCGCAGAGTTCTATGACGTCAAATTGGATATAAATAACCCCGCAGACTCTGAACACATTGCTTCCCGTTGTAACTCCGTTACCTTGGAGGTACAAACGTAACATTACGCAAAGAGACTACGCCATCTTCACCTCGCTGGACGAGACTAGATTCCTGTATTCTACCTACGCTCAACCCGAGCCACTATCCGGACTTCCCGAGAACGCCGCCGCTGCGATCCCTCGGTGCCTGCAGAAGGAAGAACCAGATTCTTCACCCAGTCGACTTCGCTGATTTCCCCCGCGCCATCGCCGAGGATCAGCCGCCGTTTGTCCGCCAGCGACGCGCACAACGGACCCGTCGTATTCGAGCCGCACGGAGCCGAATCGCAACGACGCAAGGACACACGCCATCCGCTCCCCCTTTCATCACCAAGTAAGAGGTTAACGTCTGGGCAGAGTTAGGATTTTATTTTATCTTTATTTTATTTGCATTTCGTGTGATCCTATTTTATTTGCTGTGTTTACGGACCGCGAGTCCGCCAGTGTTGTTATCGTGTAATTAGAGTGTGTGAGCCGCCGTGCTCCTTTGTTCTCGTGTGTGAAACGGGTGATTGCTTCGTATCTGTCCGTGTCTATCCATTCCGGACAGATAAAAGACAATCATCGTGATCCTCACGAGATCCGCTTGGTAAACTTTGCTTTTCTCTCCTCCCTTGGAGCTTTCCGCTAACCACGCACGCACACACCCACACACACATACATACCTATAGGCTACACGTGGACCCTCTCGGTTCTACTTAGTCAAGGAGAGCTAGATTACCCAGCGGTAAATCTCCCTCTCTCTTTTGAGTGATAACCACGTGGTTGTCGGCTGATCAGCACGCCATCAGCCACACCATTTTGAATTGTCCGCCATTTTCCGGGGCAAAGATCATTGGTGACGTAAACCCACTCGTGGGCGGAGTCAGCCATCTTGCCTCTCCCCTTTTGTCCTCCTCCTTCCTTACATCACCACGCTCCTCCCCCCTTTTCCCCGTCCTCATTTACACACACACACACACATACACACATACACACGCACACACATACCTGCATCACCGTGTTGGAATGTTATGATTCCGAGTAGTTTGTAGAGTACGTTAAGTGGATTGGATATTGTTAATTGATTAACATTTATTGTAATAAACTTATTTGTACTTAAAGTAAGCTACTCCTAGTGATTATTGTGTGTTTATATTGTGTCAAGCTGGTTGAGAGAGTCTGTGCTCGGAGTTCATGACTTCAACATTTATGATTTGAGACTGTATCACATTTGGTCAAGGTTCCCTGTAAGCAGGGTGGTGCCCCGTAATATTAATCTTGATTAATAACAACTTAATTTGATTTAATAATTTATAATTATTAATAATAATTATTAATTATTTAATCTTGACCAAACTCGTATTACGAATCACAACAGCTAGCTAACATTATTGTTACGTGTTTGTTTAGGTTGCTACACAGTTGGAGTTAATGAATGAGAGCTGTGTGTTCATATCTGAAAAGAAACAGGATTCACAGTTCGGTATTTATTAAATAGAACACTGACAGAAACAATGACAATGCTGAAAGCCAGTTTCTGTTTGTTGATCTGGAATCCCAGTTAAAGGCTTAAATCTGTTTGAAATCCACTTTCAGCTTTGTGGAAATATTTTGATATTCATGAACCACAAATCGTCTCGACAAAAGTGGTCCAGATCACAGACCTGCTCATAAACACAATAAAGGTTTTACAAACCTCGAAATTGTGTTTATACTGTCTTTAAATTATCCTGTTCATGTAGAGGTCTGAATACAATTTACATATAGATGGTGTTTAATCAACATCTTAGGTGAAGATGAGAAATAACTTTAAACCTGTCTCAAAAATATAACAAATATTTCACAAATTGTTTTAAAGAGTTAAGGCCATTTTTTGGTCTGACAGGTAGAATAAAGTAGAATAAAATAAATATAAAAGAATCGCTTGCTTTGATATGTTTCTATATTGTTATTTAATTGCTTGTCTGTGCAGGATGCATTTGTAGCAATCAGGCTTCTGAATGTCTCATCATGTAATGAGACTCAATAAACATTAAGAGTGAGTTTTCAAATGTTTAATGTTTCAGGCTGAGCAGTTGTAACCTCTCAGAGAGAAGCTGTGAAGCTCTGTCCTCGGTTCTCAGCTCCCAGTCCTCCAGTCTGAGAGAGCTGGACCTGAGTAACAACAACCTGCAGGATTCAGGAGTGAAGCTGCTGTCTGCTGGACTTGAGAGTTGTCGCTGTAAACTAGAAAATCTCATGTTGGTATTAATTCACACTCGTCCTGCAAATGCATTTACCTTCTGTGATTTTCAGTTTCATAAATACCATAACCTTCTTTTGAATCTTGCGGATTCTTTTAATGTAACAGAGATATTAAATCTTAGTAACCTTTTTACACCAATGGATGCAATGCTGTACTTATCTGTTATGACTGCTTAAGAAGCACAAACTGGGAGAGACAAACATGGAGGAGCTAATTATTATGAGTAGGAAACCATTGCTTTAACTTACAATGACTCAATAACTGTTGTCAAATGTTAAAATTTTTCAGGCTGAGCAGGTGTAACCTCTCAGAGAAAATCTGTGAAGCTCTGTCCTCAGTTCTCAGCTCCCAGTCCTCCAGTCTGAGAGAGCTGGACCTGAGTAACAACAACCTGCAGGATTCAGGAGAGAAGCTGCTGTCTGCTGGACTGGAGAGTCCTCACTGTAAACTAGAAACTCTCAGGTAAAATTTAAAACATTTCTAGAGAGGCAGATTAGTTTTGCAGAAACATTCCCATTTAGTAAATTTCCCATTCATCAAAATGGAAATGTCCTTTAAAATATAGGTAGTCTTTAGCTTTATGTATCAGAAAAAGTCATTTATAATCAGAAAGAATGTGAATAGAAATGCTATCAAAAGTGTAAATTCTATTTTTCAGGGTGAGCAGTTGTAACCTCTCTGAGAGAAGTTGTGAAGCTCTGTCCTCAGTTCTCAGCTCCCAGTCCTCCAGTCTGAGAGAGCTAGACCTGAGTAACAACAACCTGCAGGATTCAGGAGTAAAGCTGCTGTCTGCTGGACTGAAGAGTCCTCACTGTAAACTGGAAACTCTCAGGTCAGGATATGGCCTTGCTTTTATATAGCGCTTTTCTACCTATTGGTACTCAAAGCGCTTTACAGTCATAGACACATCTATGATCGAACCGCTAACCCTCTGGTTCGTGGACAACCCGCTCTACCTACTGACCCACAGCCGCTCCTGTACAGCTGGTTGTTGATCAGTTAAATCCTGCTTTAGGTTCATGTTGGTGCAGAAGTTCAACATCTGGAGGATTTTCCTTCTTCTTCTTGAGTTTTTGATATTTTTCTATCTCCAGTCTGTCAGGTTGTCTGATCACAGAGGAAGGCTGTTCTTCTCTGGCCTCAGCTCTGAGTTCCAACCCCTCCCATCTCAGAGAGCTGGACCTGAGCTACAACCATCCAGGAGACAAGGGAGTGAAGCTGCTGTCTTCTGGACTGAAGGTTCCACACTGGAGACTGGACACTCTTAGGTATGGACAGACAACAGGAGCTCACACAGTGTAGGTTTGACAAACTTCTTAATTTGTTTTCTAGAAAATCATGCTGACTGTGTTTCTTCCTCCAGGATGGACCATGGTGGAGAGCAGTGGTTAAAACCTGGTCTGAGGAAGTGTAAGTTTGACTAATGATGATAAAACATCCAAGTGTGAGTTTGTCTTTAAATATAAAGCTAATAGTTGTGGTATTTACTCATTCAAACATTAATGACAAGAGAATCCTGACAAAAAGTATCATCATTAAACTTTCTATTAATGAACAACAGATCAGTGAGAAAAGAAAAAATAATTCCATCAGATATGTCAGATGATAAACTGCAGCTGTGTTGTGTCTTTTTTTCCATCAGTTTTTTGTGAACTTGAAGTGGATACAAACTCAGTCAACAGAAACCTCAAACTGTCCGAAAACAAGAGGAATGTGATATATGTGAAAAAGGAGCAGCCATATCCTGATCATCCAGACAGATTTGACTTCTGGCAGCTGCTGTGTAGAAATGTTCTGACTGGTCGCTGTTACTGGGAGGTTGAGTGGAGAGGAAAGGTTGATATATCATTGAGTTACAGAGAAATCAGAAGGAAAGGACATGGACAGAACAGCAAAGTTGGATGGAATGATCAGTCCTGGAGTTTGAGCTGCTCGGATGTTGTTGGCTACTCAGTCTGTCACAATAACAAACCAACCTCTATCTCTTCCTCCTCTGTCTCTAACAGAGTATCAGTGTATGTTGACTATCCTGCTGGAACTCTGTCCTTCTACAGAGTCTCCTCTGATAAACTGATCCACCTCTACACCTTCAACACCACATTCACTCAACCTCTGTATCCTGGATTTGGATTATGGTCATGTGGTTCTTCAGTGTCTCTGTGTTCTCTGTAGGAAGGAAAATCACTAGAGTGACAACAGCTTCAACTCTGAGGTTTAAATGTTGATGGTGGATGATATTTTCTCTTTGGTTTACAGTTGAACTGATTTGATGTCAGAATATGTTTTGTCTCTGAAGTAGTGAAATGATCTCCTAACCACTGAACTCCTGTAAAAACTGGACTGACTCTGATGATCACTTCTATCTGGATAATCCTGGACACCTGAAGAACAGTTCACCAGCTGTTTTTATATTTTATTTATTTTCCTCCCACCATCCAAAGACATGCTCATTAGGTAAATTGATGATTCTTAATTGGCCGTAGGTATGAGCGTGAGTTTGAATGGTTGTCTGTCTCTCTATGTTGGCCCTTCGATAGACTGGTGACCTGTCCAGGGTGTACCCCACCTCTCGCCCAATGACAGCTGGGATAGGCTCCAGCAGACCCCTGCGACCCTTAACAGGAATAAGCGGGTACAGAAGATGAATGAATGAATATTTAAACTAAACCAGGAACTGAACGACACCTGAGTCTTAATCAAGTATTTGTTTTCTTATAATAATCTTGCTAATAACCATATCTGTTCCTACAAAGCCCGGCGATATGGTGCCCCATGTGAGGCATAGCACAGTTGGCAATTAATAACGTCCTGCATCATGCCTTCATACCATTTTTTTCTGGCACACACACACACACACAATTTAGACTTTACTATTGATCAGTAATTTTGGTTGTACTTGTAATTTGTTCCGATTTCCAAAGGCATAGTTAAGATATACTTTCAGACCAAACTTGGTCTCTCTTGCCAGGGTGGTGCCCTGTAATTATTAAAGGGGAACTCCGGCGCAAAATGAACCTGGGGTTAATAACACATGTGTACCGAGTTCGACCGTTCTCTGGTATTTGTTTTCATGGCTCGCATATCCAGGCGGGCGCCATCTTGGGGAAACTGAACTCTCTTCGTTCAGTGCTTCTCTATGCTCTCAGTGCTTTCTTCCGGCAACAGACAGTTCAGTTTCCCCAAGATGGCGCCCGCCTGGATATGCGAGCCAGACGCCAACGGTACTGTGTTCCTTTTTTAATAAACTGCCTGTATACTTTCAAAGTTCTCAATGCTTCGGTTTACATGTAGAGACCCTAGTTATGCTACCGTGTAAGTGTGGTGATATTGTGAGGCTTGTTAGTGGTATAGAAATAGCGATTTCTTTTTATGTGTAGGTGTGCCCCGAAGGCTAGCGTTACACGCTAAATAGCGGTTTGCAAGAAAACTGGTCACATTTGACTAACAAAACAAATGCATGAAAACAAATACCAGAGAACGGTACACATGTGTTATTAACCCCAGGTTAATTTTGCGCCGGAGTTCCCCTTTAAGAAATGAATCATCCTGAGATTCACAGTTGTCCACTCTCCAGACCATCTATTTTCTTTTATTCCTCCTTTAGATTCTGATGTAGTCTGTGTTCGTGAAACAGCCACTAACATATCGCTCTGGGCTAAAAGGAAGAATCTCTCTCCGTAAAATTAAAACATTCCAAACAACCAAAGTTTCAGACACAGAAGTTGAAATATTCATACTGATCTTGTGTTAAACTCTCAGTGACTCTAGTTTGTGATGTCAACCCCTGTGAAGTGTACTTAAACAGTTTTTGTAGCCTCATTCATTTATATGTATCAGATACTGTAAATCTTAATAATGACTTATTGCATTTGTTGTTGTTAATATATTTTGTATTATTCTTCTAAAGGTTAATTGTTTTTTGTCTTCTGTTGCCTTGATTGTGTTGTGTACTCCTCTTTGTTTGATTATAAATAATGATATGCCTTCACGTTCTCCTGCTTGTCCTGGAAAACTGATTTGCATCGTAGTTAGACTACAGAAATTAATAAAGTTCATACTTACTGTATACAAAATTGGCTCAACATACTGTAAATAATTTTCTGATCATACTTCAGAAATGTTGCATGTTGCATTTCTAATGTTTATTTACACTATATTTATCTCAATATTTTTGAAAACATTTTTTAAAAAAAAAAAAGTTTAAATTAAGTCAAAATATTGCAGTATTTTTTTATATGTCTTTTGACATTGCATATGTAGTTCTGTGCCCTACCCATTACCCCTGTGACTCGGTAAGAAAAGACTATTACTGGTGCTGCTGTTATTCCAATGAGTGAGATGCACAGGTTGTTCCAGTGGGTGAAGTCTACTTTTGATATGTTTGGTGCCTAATTCAAAAGATAATGTTCTGACAGTTTGATGGAAACACTGATTAAAGTAGTCATGAGAGTTTTTTTTTTTTATTTGAATTTACCTGAATGTGTCTCATTAACTGTAAAAACACTGAAACAGACTGTATTCATGAATGCCTCCTTTGTGCTTTTTATTTCCTTGTAGGAGTATAAAACGGAATCACCAGGGGCCTCACGTAGACTTGTGTGGATATCCTACTAAAAGGTGGTGTAAGCTCGAATCCAGAAGCACATTTCCTTTGTACATCCCAGTCATCGTGGAAATGAGCGCACATGTTGTACCCGACCCCTCCCTGTCCACGCCCCCCCCAACTTTAAATATATAGCCAATTGGAGATGCTAAACGACACCTGAGTCTTAAAAACATCTGAGGAGATTAAGAACTGTCCAACATATTATTAAAAATGGGAAGGATAGTGGGGAACCATCGTCTTCCAGGAAGAAATGTGGTCAGAAAAAAATCCAGATAGATCGTGATCGGTGATCACTTAAACGTTTGGTGAAATCAAATCAAAGAAAAACAACAGTAGAACTCAGGGCTATGTTTAATAGTGAAAGTAAGAGCATTTCCACATGTACAATGTAAAGGGAAGCGAAGGGATTAGGACTGAACAGCTGTGTAGCCTTAAGAATCCACTAATCAGTGAGGCTAACTGGCTAAAAGGCTTCAGTTTGCTAGGGAGCATAAAGATTGGACTCTGGAGCAATGGAAGAAGGTCATGTGGTCTGATGAGTCCAGATTTACCCTGTTCCAGAGTGACGGGGGCATCAGGGTAAGAAGAGAGGCAGATGAAGTGATGCACCCATCATGCCTAGTGTCTACTGCACAAGCCTGTCGGGGCTGGGGTTGCTGCAGTTGCTCAGGTCTAGGTTCAGCAACATTATGTGTCCAAAGAATGAGGTCAGCTGACTACCTGAATATACTGAATAACCAGGTTATTCCATCAATGGATTTTTTCTTCCCTGATGTTCACGGGCATATTCCAAGATGACAATTGCAGGAATGGGGCTCAGATTGTGAAAGAGTGGTTCAGGGAGCATGAGACATCATTTTCACACATGGATTGACTACCTGAATATACTGAATAACCAGGTTATTCCATCAATGGATTTTTTCTTCCCTGATGTTCACGGGCATATTCCAAGATGACAATGGCAGGAATGGGGCTCAGATTGTGAAAGAGTGGTTCAGGGAGTATGAGACATCATTTTCACACATGGATTGGCCACCACAGAGTCCAGACCTTAACCCCATTGAGAATCTTTGGGATGTGCTAGAGAAGGCTTTGTGCAGTGGTCAGACATCATCAATACAAGATCTTGGTGAAAAATTAATGCAACAGTGGATGGAAATAAATCTTTTTTTTTTTTTTTTGCAGTTTTATTTTCCAGGCAGTGTAATTGCAGACACCTGGGTGTGTTAGTTGTTCATCAGTGTTAAGTTTCCCAGCATCACCTCTAAGTGATCAACAGCTGTAGAAGCTAACATATGCCAGCCATAAGGTTGGCGTGAGGCATGGACAAGTTCACGGTCATTTCACTCTTGATACATCTGAACTTTTCCGTGAACAAAAATGTACGTAACGTTTTTGTCAGCACGCACCCTTCGTACATTAGGGCCCCACAACTTTATGATGCAGCTGATAATTATTCATACAGTTTGTAAATGATTCACTTCAGGTCTTTGGTTCAAAGGTGAGAATGTTGTGATCATGTGTCCTTAAAGAAGACTTCAGACTGAAGCTGAATCCAGAGAGTTGAGCGTGGTAGTCAGTCTGCAGACTTTTTTAAAGCTGTTGCTGTCACTTCCATGTTTGATCTTTCTCTGCTTGGTTTCCTGCTTGAAGCTGCTAATTAATTTCACCTTCAATCGTCAACTTTACGCAGATTATTTTCTTCATCACAAGGTAACATAACAACAGTTTCCCTCGTGTTTACGTCAGTGATTGTTGAAATGATCTGAGAACAGTAGACGTATGTTGTGTTACTTTGTTGACTGCAGTGGAGGAATGAAGGAAACACCGCTGAAAATGAAATTTAACTTGCTGTGAGCTCCACTAAATGTTCACTATTTGTTGGCTATACAATGATGTGGATGACTGAGAACCTTCATAGATATATCACTAAACAGGTCACGACAGTAGTCTGACCAATAAAATGGTTTTATCATCTATCAGCACAACACAGACTGTTACCAACCCCGCTGGCCTTGCAATGGCTTGTACATGGATTCATTAGTCTGATTAGCTACTTCTGAGAAGGTGTGAATAAAGGACATGGTTGGAAAGGCCTGAAGAAGGCACCATCACTCAGCTGTAGAGGTTCACTGTGTCTCACCTGTCACCATTTTGATGTCACTGGATTTCTGTATTACAACAAAAAATGATAAAATGTTTGGAACTATCAAAGTCTGGGTAAAAAAAGGATCGACTGCAGCAGAGTTATTTGTTTTCACTGATCTGTCCAGACACTCTCAGCTCTTTGTTAAGGTTCAATAGAGATGGAGGTCTTGGGTCAAAAACAGATTCCTATAGTTTTATAAAAATGTTCCAGCCGCATGTTTCACTGATAAGTGAAAATGAAGCCACACATTTCTTCAGTGTTTGTTGTGATTGATTGTAGGCTGTTCCTTTTCTCATAGACATCAGATAGGTAGAAAATAATGACGATCATTAACAGCGGATATGATTTTATACCTGAGATCTGCTTTGATGAAGGAGAATCAGCAGCAGTTTATCTCTGTGTTTCTTCTTCAGGTGAAAGTAGAACAACTCTTTGACTGTATGTAGAACTGCATTCACCCAGTGAGTATTTTCTTTATTCCATCACACAACAGATTAAAGCTACAGCTACAGCCCTGTAAGTATTTAAAGATAAGCAAGCTCTAACTTCTCTTTAAGAGCATTTTAATGGACAAAAACACAATTAGTGTAGAAAACAATATAGTCTGAGTTTTCATAGAAGGAAATATCTAAAAGTATTTAAATTGTAAAATAGTTGGCACATTATCTACTTTTGCACAATCTTGAGGCAGAATCCAGAATGACACTGTGGTAGAGTGGCAGTATGACTGTTGTTGTAATGACTGAGCAGGTTGTTGTGTTTTTGTGAAGGTTGTAGACTCTGCTATGAATCAGTCTGAGGACAGAAACGAGGGAGTCTCTCCTTCTAAAACCACTCTAAGTGAGAAATATGAGAGACCGAACAGAGATCAGAGGTGAGATGATCGTCTCTAACTGTCCATGACTCTTCTTCACGTCACAGCTCAGCACTCTGTCACTTCTGCTTCTCAGCTCCAGAGATACAGAGGTTAAATCGAACAGCCTTCATTCACTGCAGATGTTTCAGTTTGCAATTCTAGAAACCACCAGAATTCAATGACATGAATGGAACTGTTTTAAATACAGTTGTTAATGTCAATCAAAGTCTCAAGACATTTTACATAATTCTTTAGCTTTCTAGTGTGTATAATCAGGAACAATTAACTGGGAAGATTAGAGGGGCCAGGACCAACGATCAGAAACAAGATCAGAATACTTCATCTAATAGCTAATAATACTTGCAGTGGAGGGATGACGGAGAGGAAACTCATCAAGTCTTACACATCCAACAGACGTCAAACAATAAAACGTAAATGGCATCTACAGTGTATACAGTCTGGATGACATTTTGAGAAAAAAAAATAGCAACACAGACAAAAAGAGCTTGAGATTTTTCTTCATTTTATTCACTTGTGTGGTGGTAGTTTTGTTTCTTTCAGAGTCCTCCAGAAAACAGCAGCCTCTCCTGTAGCTAGCTGTGTGTCTATGAAGACTGACCACTCTGTTATTCAACCCATTCAGTTTAAAGATTCAGATTCAGAAAACTTTATTTGTCCCCGGGGGGCAATTTAAGGCACAAGATGGACAGCAGTCTGTTCAGTAACGATATTAATTTTGTTCTGTAGCCAATAATCATCTAAAACCTATCAATAATATCAAGAATGTTTTTCATTGTCCTTCTGAAGGAACCTACTAAGTATTTCATTTTAACTAAAACTATTATTTAATATGTATCTTGAATCAAAGTTCCACTGACTCTAAACTGATCACATCATGTTTAAATTACTTTAAATTTGTTGCACAAAAACTAATAATGCATTCAAGGCAATATTGTAGATAATCTTGGTCATATCCATGACCAATTTGAAAAAAAAAAATGCCCCAGACTCCCAAAATTAGTTTTATGGAAAACCTTACTTTAAGTAATCAAACTGGCATATAAAGGGTTGAAATTCTGTGCTGAAGTGGTTTAAGAGATTCACAGAGACAATAGCAGTTTTTTGAAAGTGGACATTTTTGTCCTTAATGACTCAAGAGGATGCTGATGCCTGAGGGAAGTTCCACTGACACTGAACTGTTCACAGATGCAGTACTCCTTGGAAACACACATTTAGTCCAAGCAGAGTGTTTGTCTCTGACCCAAATATTTTCACTTGCATGTTGCTTTAAATTATACTTGTGTGGTGGTTTTGTTTCTATCAGAATCCTCCGGAAAACAGTATCCTCTCCTGTACCCAGCTGTGCGTCTATGAAGAGTAACCATTCTATTGTCCAACCCACTGAGTTTGAAGATGGTAACCGGCCGGTTCAGAAAGAGTGAGATGTTCCTCTTGTTCTATAAACAATAATAATCTAAACCCTATCAATAATATCATATACATTTTTAATGGCCTGCTGCAGGCACCTAAATAAAGATCAAAAAAGTTTTTCAAATGTTTAAAAGTGATATTGTGAACTGAGAAAAACTGTTTACGATGTAACTGATTATATCAGGAGCTCACAGCATTTTCTCTTACAGCCGTTGATACTGTGGTACAAACAAATCATCTCAGAAATGTAAAGAGCAGTGACTCCAATGCACTTATTGTTGCCCATGTGTTAATGCTCAGTGTTAATGCACCATAAGTGCAAAGATGGCAGTTTGATTGATCCCCAGGTGTGTAAAAATAAACTCAATAAGCTGATTTGAAATCAGATTTGTTGAGTCTGAACTGTCATATTATTCCAAAGTTTGTTGGTCCACAGCAAATATCTGCTCCCTTCGAGTCTTAAATCAGATCCAGGTGGGTTTAATCTAAGAACTTCTGGCGTGATCTGAGTTCAAGTTCAGTCCCTCACGTCCACTGAAACTAAATCACAGATGCCAGGTTCTTTAAGGAGACACTTATTTGGTTTGACCACAGTCTTTTCAACAGTGTTGCTTTAAATTACACTTGTGTGGTGGTGGTGGTTTTGTTTCTGTTAGGTTCCTCAAGAAAACAGAAGTCTCTTCTGTACCCAGCTGTGTGTCCATGAAGAATGACCATTCTATTATTCAACCCACTGAGTTTAAAGATGGACACCAGTCTGTTCAGAAAGGGTGAGAATGTAAACGAATGATTCTGTTTCCCTATTGAAATCAATAAGAGCAGCATTTACATCAGAGATCAGTTTGTGTTTGTGATTCATCATCATCAGACACATTTAACAACTTGTACACGCTCTGAAGTTGAATGTTTTTGCAGCGTTAACCAGCAGAGCTCAGAGGTTCTCAGTGGTCAGTCTGTCCCACAACATCAAACAGATCTGGACTCCACATTTATTGTGAGGACATTTTCAACACTTTATTGGCATCCACATGACAAAAGAATTGGTGTTTATACAAATGTAAAACATTATACTCTCTCTGTGTTTCAGCTGCTGGAGGAGAACATCATCAGTTTTGTGAAGAACGAGCTGAAGAAGATCCAGAGGGTTCTGAGTCCAGATTACCCAGAATGCTTAGAGAGTCAGAGGGAGGATGAGGAGGTGTTGAAGGGTGAGGATGAAGACCAGAGGAGGAGCAGCAGAGATTTATTTGTGAAGATCACAGTGAACTTCCTGAGGAGAATGAAGCAGGAGGAGCTGGCTGACTGTCTGCAGAGCAGTAAGAGGATTTAACAGCTTTAACTTGATGGAAAGAGGAAATGGAGGAAACATGGGAGAAGTTTATATTTCTAGACTCTGATGTTAATATGATGAAAACATCTGAATCACATCTATGAATTCTTCTGGACTGAAAACAGTCACATGTGAATGTTATTAAAATGAATGAGTTCACTGATTCATTACATTTCTTGTTCATTCAGGAACTTGTGCTCCAGAGTGTGGACGTAAAGTTAAATCTACTCTGAAGGAGAAGTTCCAGTGTGTGTTTGAGGGGATTGCTAAAGCAGGAAACTCAACCCTTCTGAATGAGATCTACACAGAGCTCTACATCACAGAGGGAGGGACTGCAGAGGTCAATGATGAACATGAGGTCAGACAGATTGAAACAGCATCCAGGAAACCAGACAGACCAGAAACAAGCATCAGACAAGAAGACCTCTTTAAAGCCTCACCTGGAAGACATGGACCAATCAGAAGAGTGATGACAAAGGGAGTGGGTGGCATTTGGAAAACAGTCTTAACACAGAAGTTCACTCTGGACTGGGCTGAAGACAAAGCCAACCAGGACATCCTCTTCATATTTCCATTGACTTTCAGAGAGTTGAATGTGGTGAAAGAGAGAAAGTTCAGCTTGGTGGAACTTGTTCATCACTTCTTTACTGAAACCAAAGAAGCAGGAATCTGCAGCTTTGAAGAGTTCCAGGTTGTGTTCATCTTTGACGGTCTGGATGAGTGTCGACTTCCTCTGGACTTCCACAACACTGAGATCCTGACTGATGTTACAGAGTCCACCTCAGTGGATGTGCTGCTGACAAACCTCATCAGGGGGAAACTGCTTCCCTCTGCTCGCCTCTGGATAACCACACGACCTGCAGCAGCCAATCAGATCCCTCCTGAGTGTGTTGACATGGTGACAGAGGTCAGAGGGTTCACTGACCCCCAGAAGGAGGAGTACTTCAGGAAGAGATTCAGAGATGAGGAGCAGGCCAGCAGGATCATCTCCCACATCAAGACATCACGAAGCCTCCACATCATGTGTCACATCCCAGTCTTCTGCTGGATCACTGCTACAGTTCTGGAGGATGTGTTGGAAACCAGAGAGGGAGGAGAGCTGCCCAAGACCCTGACTGAGATGTACATCCACTTCCTGGTGGTTCAGACCAAAGTGAAGAAGATCAAGTATGATGGAGGAGCTGAGACAGATCCACACTGGAGTCCAGAGAGCAGGAAGATGATTGAGTATCTGGGAAAATTGGCTTTTGATTCAGCTGCTGAAAGGAAACCTGATCTTCTATGAATCAGACCTGACAGAGTGTGGCATTGATATCAGAGCAGCCTCAGTGTACTCAGGAGTGTTCACACAGATCTTTAAAGAGGAGAGAGGACTGTACCAGGACAAGGTGTTCTGCTTCGTCCATCTGAGCATTCAGGAGTTTCTGGCTGCTCTTCATGTCCATCTGACCTTCATCAACTCTTATGTCAACCTGATGGAAGAACACCAAACTACATCTCAGTTGTATAAAGTCTTCGGAATCAAACCTGAACTAGCACGTCTCCATCAGAGTGCTGTGGACAAGGCCTTACAGAGTCCAAATGGACACCTGGACTTGTTCCTCCACTTCCTCCTGGGTCTTTCACTGGAGACCAATCAGACTCTCCTACAAGGCCTGCTGACACAGACAGGAAGTAGCTCACAGACCAATCAGAAAACAGTCCAGTACATCAAGAAGAAGATCAGTGAAAATCTGTCTGCAGAGAGAAGCATCAATCTGTTCCACTGTCTGAATGAACTGAATGATGGTTCTCTAGTGGAGAGATCCAACAGTCCCTGAGATCAGGAAGTCTCTCCACAGATAAACTGTCTCCTGCTCAGTGGTCAGCTCTGGTCTTCATCTTACTGTCATCAGAAGAAGATCTGGACGTGTTTGACCTGAAGAAATACTCTGCTTCAGAGAAGGCTCTTCTGAGGCTGCTGCCAGTGGTCAAAGCCTCCAACAAAGCTCTGTAGGTGGATTTAGGAACTATCTGAAACATGATCTTTTTAGTAAATGACAAATAAAACATTTGATGTTGATTCTTCTTCAGGCTGAGCAGTTGTAACCTCTCAGAGAGAAGCTGTGAAGCTCTGTCCTCAGTTCTCAGATCCCAGTCCTCCAGTCTGAGAGAGCTGGACCTGAGTGACAACAACCTGCAGGATTCAGGAGTGAAGCTGTTGTCTGCTGGACTGGAGAGTCCTCACTGTAAACTGGAAACTCTCAAGTAACTCTTCAGTTAAATCCTGATTTAGGTTCATGTTGGTGCAGAAGTTCAACATCTGGAGGATTTTCCTTCTTCTTCTTGAGTTTCTGATATTTTTCTATCTCCAGTCTGTCAGGTTGTCTGATCACAGAGGAAGGCTGTTCTTCTCTGGCCTCAGCTCTGAGCTCCAACCCCTCTCATCTGAGAGAGCTGGACCTGAGCTACAACCATCCCGGAGACAAGGGAGTGAAGCTGCTGTCTGCTGGACTGGAGGATCCACTCTGGAGACTGGACACTCTCAGGTATGAACAGACAATAGGAGTTCACACAGTTATCCAATGTCGTACACGTTTAGCCAAAGAGATTCTCAGAGGATGTACCTCCATTCATCATCAGATTTCTCTCACTTTTTACTGAAATTTATCAATAACTATTAATGGATGGATTGCTATAAAACTGTAACACAGATACCATGATGCAGAATTATCTCCTGTGACTTCACTGATTCATCATGAATTTTGTCTTCCTCCATCTTTATTCAAGAATTGATTCATTTCATTGTGCATGTGGTTTAGAAAAGTAAGTGAAGCCTTGTTTCCAGTATCTGCTGCGACCTCCTTGTTACTAAATGTTTCTGGTAACTGCTGATCAGTGGTCTACAACAGCTTGGAGGAATTTTAGCCCATTCCTCAGAACAGAACCACTTCAGTTCTGAGATGTTGGTGGGTTTCCTCACATCAACTGCTTGCTTCAGGTCCTTCCACCACATTTCTATTGGATTAAGGTCAGGACTTTGACTTGGCCGTTCCTAAACATTCATCTTGTTCTTCTTTAACCGTTCTTTTGTAGAACCACTTGTGTCCTTGGGCTCGTTGTCTTGCTGCATGACCCAGTTTCTCTTCACATTCGGCTCATGGACAGATGTCCTGACATTTTCTTTTCGAGTTCACTGGTAGAATTCAGAATTCATTGGTCCATCAATGATGACAAGCCGTCCTGGTCCAGATGCAGCAGAACAGGCCCAAGCACTAAACATTGTCCCAGTAGTATTCTGGGTTGTCCACATGATGGTGGATTCATGAACATTACCATTAGCCAATGTGAGAGAGGCCTTTAGCTGCTTAGAAGTTCCCCTGGGTTCCTTTGGGACCTCTCAGACTATTATGGAGTGATCTTTGTTGGCCGACCACTCCTGTGGAGTGTAACAGTCGTCTTCAATCTGTCTGACTGTGGACTATTTGTGGGTTCCAAACTCTTTAGAGATGGTTCTGGAACCTTTTCCAGCCTGATGAGCAACAACAACTCTTTTTCTGAGCTCCTCAGAAAGCTCCTTTGTCCGTTGCCATCATACACTTCCACAAACATGTGTTGTGAAGATCAGACTGAGACAAATCCCTGATTTATTTCAACTAAACCAAGAACTGAACCACACCTGAGTCTCATTACATTGATGGAAACACTTCTGAACACATGGACTCTGATTTAATCCTACAGGTGCACCTCCCTGATATGTAATATCAGGGAGGTGCACCTGTAATATCGTCGTCATCTACCCCTCTGTCAACTGGAGTGCCCCAAGGTTCCATTCTGGGGCCTATTCTGTTTGCACTGTACATGCTGCCACTTGGACAACTCATCACCAGACACAACATCCAGTTCCATTTCTATGCCGACGACCTCCAGATCTACCTTCCAGTGATCCTGAGTAACCGTTCTGCACTGGAACCTCTTCATAACTGTCTTCAGGATATCAAAGAATGGCTCGCCCAGAATTTCCTTCATTTAAATTAAGGGAAAACTGAGTATTTTATTTTCAGCCCTGATTCACCACAAAACAAACAGATAAATGCAGTGGTAAAGGCGAGTTTTTTCCATCTAAGACTCCTTGCAAAGGTCAAACCATTCTTGTCCCGACCTGACCTCAAAAAGGCTATTCACGCCTTCATCAGCTCGCGGATTGACTACTGCAATGCCCTTTATGCTGGACTTAACCATTCTCTCCTCCAAAAGCTCCAACTTGTACAGAATGCAGCAGCACGCCTTCTCTCAGGCACCTCCAAACACACACGTGCGGTACAGGGTGGACTTCAAAGTCCTTTTATTTGTGTTTAAAGCCATTCATGGCTTGGCCCCGGCCTACCTTAGTGAACTTGTAACCCTGTACAACCCAGTTAGGAATCTGCGCTCCGCAGATCACACCACTTTGGTCATCCCTAGGTCCAAGTACAAGGCTTTGGGAGGGCGGTCTTTTGCTGTCTTAGGCCCTAAACTGTGGAACGCTCTCCCAGCTCATATTCAATCTGCCACCGAGCTCACAACTTTTAGGTCAGAGTTAAAAACACATTTATTCAGGCTGGCATTTCACACGTAGCCACTAACTGTTTTTACACTTGAATGCATTTTGTACACCTTTTTGCGGTGCAGCTGTGTCTTAATTATGTTTTAGTAATATTGCTTTTGTTCTTGTTTTTACCCTGGAAAGCACCTTGTGCACCATTGGGTGCTGGAAGGTGCTATACAAATAAATATTGATTGATTGATTGATTGATTGATTAATATTGGCTCATTCTACTGAATTAGTAAATTCATTCATTTGTTTGACTGACTGCTTAAACGTATTTGCACTTTTCTTCATGTTGAACAGAAGTCAGGACTCATGTTGGATAGAAAATCATTCTGACTTTGTTTCTTCCTCCAGGATGGACCATGGTGGAGAGCAGAGGTTAAAACCTGATGTCAGGAAGTGTAAGTTTGACTAATGATGATAAAACATCAAAGTGTCAGTTTGTCTTTAAATCCAAAGCTGATAGTTGTGGTTTATTATCATCATTAAACTTTCTATTAATGAACAACAGATCAGTGAGGAAAGAAAGAATAAATCCATCAGATGTGTCAGATGATAAACTGCAGCTGTGTTGTGTCTTTTTCTCTCCATCAGATTTCTGTCAACTTGAAGTGGACACAAACTCAGTACACAGAAACCTCAAACTGTCTGACAACAACAGGAAGGTGACATATGCGGAGGAGGACCAGCCATATCCTGATCATCTAGACAGATTTAACAGTTGTTATCAACTACTGTGTAGAAATGTTCTGACTGGTCGATGTTACTGGGAGGTTGAGTGGAGAAGAAGCATTAAGATATCAGTGAGTTACAGAGGAATCACAAGGAAACACAACTCTAGTGAGATCAGATTTGGAGAGAATGATCAGTCGTGGAGTCTGCACTGCGCTGATGTTGGTTACGATGTCTGGCACAATAACAGAAAAGCAGCATGGATCCCATCCTCTTCTTTCTCCTCTGTCTCCAACAGAGTGTCAGTTTATGTGGACTGTCCTGCTGGAACTCTGTCCTTCTACAGAGTCTCCTCTGACAAACTGATCCACCTCTACACCTTCAACACCACATTTACTCAACCTCTCTATCCTGGATTTGGGTTTAGTGTCTGGATATATGACTCCTCAGTGTCTCTGTGTTCTCTGTAGGAAGGAGAGTCTTTGAAGTGACAGCAGCTTCGACTCTGAGGTTTAAATGTTGATGGTGGATGATGTTTCTCTTTGGTTTACAGTTGAATCACTGATTGTGATTTGATGTCAGAATATGTTTGGTCTTAGAAGTAGTGAAATGATCTCCTAACCACTGAACTCCTGGAAAAACTGGACTGACTTTGATGATCACTTCTATCTGGATAATCCTGGACACATGAAGATCAAACTGAAACGTGAGAGAAGAACAATTCAATTCACCAATTGCTGAAACTTTATTTTATACTCAGTACAATGCTGTGGTCAGATGCAGCAGAACAGGCCCAAACCAGGACATTAGCACCCCCATGTTTGATGGAGGGATGAGGTTCTGATGCTGGAATGATGCAGTGTTGTTTCATCTCCATTTAAACCAAACTATTCTACTTTGGTCTCATCTGTCCACTAAACATTGTCCCAATAGTCTTCTGTCTCGTCCACATGATGTTTAGAAATGTTCTATTTGGAGAGCAGTGTCTGTGTCCATCACACCATGGCTGTTTTAAGCCCATAAGTCAACAGACTGTTCCATCATTTTAGAATCAACAGCATATAAAATGAAGATTGTTTGGTAACATTAAATGTGGTGAAAGCAGACTACATAAAAATCTTGAAATCAGCAGCCAACCAACTTCCTTTAAATTATCTGGCAAACAGCAGACACCTCCCCCCTTTATTCAGAGTCACAGTAACAAACACTCATGTGTCCCTGAGCTGAGCCTCTCAGGTTATTTTGGGGGTCAGCTGTCATTTGTCCCGTCAGCAGGTCTCCTCCTCCTCCTCCTACTCCTCCTACTACTCCTCCTCTTCCTCCTCTTCCTCCTCTCTTGTCCTCTGCCTGTCGCTTTCTCTTCTGCACCTCCTCTCCTTCACTTCACTGATCCTGGTAAGACTCTTTTCTTTAATCTCCACCTCTTCACAAATCACTTTTATTCATGTCTGCATTGTACTACCGTTGGGATTTGCCCCCCCCCCCCCCCCCCGTATAAAGAAAATATACAAGAAACATCTTCATATTGTCATGTTTGATGCAATGGGGCCTGGTTGACAGCTTTTTAAAAGGTTAATTAAAAGTAAAGCAATAAAGTGTTAATGTGTTTTACTATGCTCTGTAAGCCTCCATAATGGCTGCCTCGTTATGATCAGTTGCTGTGTCACTGTTGCTGTTTGTCTGTAAATAATCTGAGCTAATTTGAGATTTTAAATCTTTCAGACACGACATCACTTCATAAAAGTAGATGTGAAATACTTGTGTTAAAAGACCGCGGTGTGACAGGTTATCAGATGGTTTCTTTCAGCTGAATGTTAAATTATTTCTCCTTTTAATCTTCCACTTGCTCTGGTTTGCTTTCCTGACATTTCCGTTTGCTTCAAAACTTCAGGATTTTGTAAGATTTTGGTTTCTGTCTTGCTGTTTTTGAGAATCCACCTACGTTCATTTTAAACTAAAGTGTCTCAGTCGGACACAGGTGTAAAACATTTAGTTGAAAACACAGTTTGATGGATCATTTTAAATGATCTTTATGGTTCAGATGGCACAGAAAAACTGAGACTTTCAGAACTCTTTAATCATCTGTTTACATATTTCTTTGATTTATTCAGCGCTGTTAGTAAGTGAGACTTGCACAGTAAGACTTCCATTGTATGGTCTGAACAGCTGTTTTTACTGCATATGACAATAAACGTTAAGAATCTTGAATTGGTGAAGCTTTTAGCGTTCTGCGTAGCGTTTTCCATTACTTTCCTGCTGGTTGGCATTTTGGTTTTAAACACAGGTGTGTCAAGAATATATTCATCAAGCAAAATATCACAACAAGGTGTTTATTTAGTGGTGGTCAACAGCTTGTAATTCAGTGGGAGGGTTCAGGGTTGGTTGCGTAACACAGAGGGGGGTGGAGCCTAATTGTTGTTTGTTTTGGGGTTGTCATAGCAGCAGAAGATAAATCATATGAACTCACATTCTCTGCTACTCTATGTCCATTATAAGAAGAATACGATATTTTTATTGTCATTGTCTGATGAAAAAAAATACAGTAAAGCATAAGGCCATCACAGACATCACATCAACATTCGTCCTGGGGAATCTGGTCACAAGTGTCCAGTAAAGATGAACACACCCAGGACACATTAGACTGATCTGGTGTCAGTCCACATGTGGAGGTGGTCTGGGACACATGTGACCTCCTTCCTTTGGTAGTGTGAACACACAATGAGTCCTGGGTCACATTAAAGACCACCTACTCAACAGGGCTGATCTGTGGAAGAGGAGTTTAACTCATTCATTCAACCACTAGTAGAAATGATCACATGAATCAGTGATGTCTGTTCATTAGTAATGAGAGCCTTTTAAAAGACTCTGGTCTTGGAGTTGAGAACCAAACTAAACTAGAAACTAATCTGAACTAGAATCAACTCAGGAGATGATTCAATATGAGGATGAGTTTGATTCATCATGTGGTTCATTATTGATGTGATCATGTTGATGTATAAGGAGACGAGTGTAGAGATTATGACGTATTATTCCAGGGTTCAGTTATAATCTGAGTTTTGTGCAGGTCTAACAAACATCATGGCAGAGATCAGTAAATATTAACTTAACGTTGGCCCAAGTTGTGACTCACAAACAAGAACAGCTGTTGATGGTTCTGATCCAGCGGTAGGTAGAGATCCATTAGAGACAGCAGCTGGTACAATATTCAACTGAGATCAGATCTCAAGTGCTGGCTGGGGACGCATGTGGAGACACATTTATATTAAGACCAGGTGGAGACACAGGGACTTAGAGATGGACAGGTGAGGCTAGGCTAGATGTTAATGCCTGGTCTGAACAGGGCCTATGTTGCATATATGTGTGTGGCAGTAACAGGCAGTCACGCCCTATTTGGATGCTCTCAGAATAGACGACACTACAACAGGTGTTTGTGTGTGTGCCGCAGAGTGGGGGTTGGCCGGCTCAGACGGCTAATTTTAACTTGACAGATACAGCAGCCGCGTTGCAACAGAGCTGAGAGGATAAACAGACACTGGACATGCTGAACATATTCACAACACACACACCAATGTCCATCACAGCTCCATTAATTCCACAGGAATGCAGAAACACACAAGTCCTAGACTAGTCAACTGACAAGAAGAGGTTTCTCTGTGTCCTTTTGTTTTTTGAATGATGAATACATAAATCTATTATTTGCACTGCTTTATTATACATGTTAACTTTTACAGATTAACTAGTGCAGACTTAATATACTGCTTTCAATATTTTCTGGCATTTAATACACCAAACTGGAATAACTGTGCGATGGATGAGTTTTTATCAGTTTTAATTTCAAACAAACATTTAAGCAACTTAATAAAACATAACTTTACTACAAGTAGAGGATTTTAAAAGTATATTTTGATACTGTTTTTTTTGAAACGTCAGACTTGATCAATTTTCCACTGCAACTTTAAAGTTTATGAAGATAATCTATCTTTGCCTCACGCCACGGAAGTAAGTCAGTCCCAACATGTCGTTGATCATGACTGAGCTTATACTGACCCACATAAAATGAGAGAGGCGCCACAGGGTTTACGTTTAAATCCATGTCACATTAACTACATGGCCGAGGTGATGACTGGCTGCTGTCATCCTTCACGTCAAATCGACAGAGTTTTTTACTAAGCTGGACCTAAAGATTGACTCGAAATTAAGACATCTGACAGACTTCAGATAGGGTCTCTAAAATAATAATAATAATAATAAAAAAAAGAGTAAGAGAGTAAAAACGACGACGACGAAGAAGAAGTAGTTTCTATCAGTCAGTGATTTCAAATCTTTCCTGTTGGTCTAAACGGAGCATGGACATGACTCTGGAACAATATTCAGATGTAATTTTAGACTTTCTGACTCAAGGTATCTGGTCATCTGAATTTATCTCTGTATCTGGAGAAGAACCAGATTTATTTAGAGCTGAACACAATGATCCACTGGCCGACTAATATTAACTCTCTTTTTGGTTTTAGACTACATAATAAAAGTTTTTGAATTTAAAAATAAAAATCAAATAACAGTTCTTTTTCTAGTTTTTGTTTCTGGTTTTTAAAAGCAAATGTGAAATACTAAAACTAAAGAGGTGTCCATGTGCAGGAAACTGAACCACAAGTAGCTCCTAGTTCCTAGAATGTGTGTTTGCTTATGTGAGCAAATGGGTCGAATGGCACCGTACAGTCACTGTGACTGTAAAGTGCTTTAAAATATTAGAAAACCGCTGTAAATACCATTTCCCATGTCTCATTTCACTGAAGGACATCAAATAAGGGCTAGTAATATATTGATAGAGCTTTCATTCAATAGCTACAGCCCATATAGTGCATACAAAACAGTTATTGTCAGCAACCTATTGCTGGGCTCAAACTACAAGAGGCTCTGGTTGATTTATCCCCAAATTTACCTTCCCAGTAACCGCAAGTGAACTCTGGCTTGGACTTCACTTGGTATCAGCTTCCAGTCCAGATTATTTAGTAATATGAGGTGTTTACAGGTCCTCTTTTAAACCTCCTGAACTCCAGACGCATTGTGGTCACCTCAATTAATGTCATACAAGTAGATTTACAGCAAGTTGTTGCACCACAGTTCATTATTTTAAGATCTGCTTCCATATTGGATCACATAAGGTGGTGCTTTCAATGCTCCCTGATCTGGAATGACAATCTAAATAATATGTAGTGTGTACGTTTAAGATTAGAGAAAAGAACATCATCTGCTTCTCCTTCAGCGTGTCATGCATCCTGATTTCAAGATTTTTAAGCTCATGTTGTTTTCACTGAAATCAAGGATTTTCCAGATATATTTACAGCTTTTTACAGATAAATGTTTGCTAAAGGTCTTTTATGTTTTATTCACTTTAATAAAAAGGAGAAAGCACTGGTTGATTGACACCTAATGAATGAACAACCAGCATATCTAAAACCAGGTCCAATGGTCCGGCTTTCAGAAGCCAACTCTAGATGAACTTCATCCAGAAAGGAAACATCAACCCAAATCATGTGATGAGAGTCAAATCAACCACTCAGATGTTACAGTTGTGCTTTGCATTTATCTAGCTAACTGAGGATGGAGAGGTCAGTGAAAACAGCTGAGGTGTTGGTGCCCCCCCAGCCCGACAAACCGTCCTCCGCCCTGGATCCTGAGAGCTCTGAGGTGGTGGAGGCGGCGGCTGCAGCTTGCGCCTCCACCGACGTCTTCGACCCCATGAAGGAGTTCGGCCGGCGTCTGGAGGACATCATCAGCACCTACGGCTCTGCGGCCAGCCTCCTGGACAAGCAGGTGGGTCATGTGACGTCAGGCTGCAAATTCATTTCCTGCTGTTGTTGACATGTTTGGATGTACATGCAAAGACAATAAAATAAATTCAAATGTTCGTGTTGTTTTGGATGTAACAGAGCGTTGTCGAGGCCGAGGTGGAAAAGATCAAGGAGGAGGCAAAAGATGACATCACAGTGGCAACGGACACAGGTGAGGCAACAAGTTGTTGTGATTTCTATGTCTGGATAAAGTCATACAAGACAAGACATGTCAATATGGTCATTTCCCACAATGCAACAGCCTGTGATGTGCAGTCTGACGCTGAGTTCCCACTACAAGGCTCAGACGTTAACAGAACAACCATGCATGGTCAGGCTCACTGTCAGCAGGTTGCAAGGTGTGCAAAAAAGCTGTGCTAAAAAGAATAATTTCTGAATCCACTGCAGTAGTAGTGTACATATGGTGTCACTTAAAAGTATTTGCTCAGAACTTTCTACATTTCTACATAAAATTGACTCAAAACATCTGTGGATTTTCACACAAGTCCTGAAAGTAGAACTGAGCCCGTCTGAAAACCTTCTCCCTCTCCACAGAGGTCTCTCTCATCATGCAGAGCCTGAACAAGCTCTCATCACCGGAGGAAAAACTGGATGATCTTGTCAAGAAGTATGCTGAACTGGTGAGACAGCCTTTCTAAGTCTTGAAGACTTTCTAGAGAGACAAGGAATGAGGGAGACATCCACTGCAAACTGTTGGACACCACTGTTGGACAAACTGTCTGTCTGATTTTTTATACTGGGGCCGTGTGTCCAATATACACTGACTGGTTAAATACAAAAAATACAGGCAGCAGTTCTTATAGAAGTGTGGTAGCTGGCTTAAAAAAAAATAAATAAAAAAAAATAAGACTTATATTATAAATGTAAATCACATTTTTTTGTTTCATCTGCATAAGAGTATACTACAAGAAGGAAAACCAGTAAAAATATTTTTATTTTATAGATGCGAGTTTTTTAAAATTTGATTCTGACCGTTAAATGGAGAACACTGCTAAAAGTGCTTTTTTGTCTGAATTAGACTTAATAATTTGACACTTCCGAGCAATGACAGAGTCATACTTTGAATTTGGAACTGACATTAAAGACGGATTTAACGACATCATGTAACTTCTCGTCTTCCATCTGTGTTTAAAGGCAGCGATGCGGCGCTGTGATGCGCAGAGGCTCTGTGCTCTGCAGCAGAAGATGTCCATCCTGCTGGAGGAACGGCAGCAGCTGCAGGCCGAGCGTCGCAGCGGAGTCGCAGCTCGCAGCGAACTGGAGACTCTGTGCAGAGACCTGCAGTCTCACTACACCATGCTGAGGGTACGTATGGAGGGAGGGAGCAGGGGTCTGTACAGCAGGGTGTAAGACACTGGACCTGGAGACATCTGGAGTTACACAATAAAGTGTGCAAAAAATAAATGGGCTGAATCATTTCTAAATCCACTGTTGTGTTCTCTTTGTCTAGTTTCAGGACTTGTGTGGAAATCAGAGTTGATTTTATGCAGAAATGTAGATAATTTGTTTATCATCAGCACAGACAAAATGATGAAATACCACTTGAACTTACATATCTTTGTGTACTTGCAACAGAACTGTGAACATAAAGTATAATAGAATTTGTACAGTGATGAATATAATGTTCTGCAAGCTAACCTGACAACCTGTCACAGCCATAACCAAACCTCTACCCCAGTCATCGCTTCCTCCATCCATTGCTCTTTTTGCTTTTCTCCCCCAGGAGGAGACTCTTCAGCGCTGCAGGGAGGACGAGGAGAAGAGGAGGGAGATCACCAACCACTTCCAGGACATGCTGAATGAGATCCAGACTCAGATCGAGCAGCACAGCAACCGAAACGACAAACTGTGCCACGAAAACAGCAGCCTGACTGACAAACTGGAGAGCCTCATGAGCCAGTGTGAGAAGAGGGAGGAGGTAAGAGGGGGTCAAAGGTCATCAGTTATTAATAGGTCATGAGACTCCATTAAACAATGTGTTCTTATCGCTGAGAAGAAGGCTGCAGGGAAAATGTTAATTAATAAATCACTAAGACAATTGTAAGAAGAAAGAGAAAATTATTTCTGGTAAGAGTCAGTATTAATTAAAGTTTAACTGAGTGTATATTTAATACTCTACATTACATACATTACATATTGGAGTAGTTTTAGTCTTCTATTAGAGCATAATGGCAAGTGTGATGTGATTTATTTTTCTGTTTTCTGACATTATTGATAAATAATTACCAACAGATTAATTAATAAAGGAAGAAACTGTTTGAGCTATTTCCTCTTAAAAGACTCTCCCTCTCTCTCACTCTCTCTTTTCTGCAGAGCTTGGAGAAAATCAACAAGCACCGCGACCTTCAGAACAAACTGACCGAAGCCAAACTGCAGCAGGCCAACGCTCTGCTGGCTGAGGCAGAGGAGAAACACAAGAGGGAGAAGGAATACGTGAGTACGAACGAGCTGAGATGTCCACCGCAAAACTGCTGGACTCCTTGTCAGCAGTAAAACCAAACAATGACGATTCTCTAAACTGGGACCATGCAGCTACTGCATCTACTGTAGGTAACACACTGACTGACTTTGTAGGCAGCAGTTATTATGTCAAGGAAGTATTTTATATTCCTCCATTTAACGCGTCATAATTTTGAGTGCAGACTCATAAATCTTCTCCAACCCGAAGAAAAACATACATTAGTGACCACTAGTAAAAACACAAAAGAAACTTCTTAAAACATGATTTAAAAACAATTTCTGTTTTATACAGAAATAAATAAATAAATAAATAATTTATGTGATTCCCGTCGGCCAAGTTTCAGATTTGTTAAAAGTTTCATTCTTACACAGCTGAGAGTCTTTATTTGACTGAATCTAAACCTCTCCAGAACAGAGAATTTAATTTAGGATGGCTAATGAAGAAATTTCAGTTTGGATCAGACGGTGGAGGGATGGATCTGTACGTACGTGTCCACACGTTCATCCAAAACATCTCCAGATGTTCCATACGCCGACAAACTGTAGATGCTGACGTCGTATTTCTGCTGATATATATTCTCTGCTGTTAATTACTACACCGGATTTCACATAAGACAAAATAGATGAGATAAGTTTTTGTTTTTTATCCCAGAGAGGATACAGTGGCAGGGCAAGACAGTGCAAAAATACAAGTTCGAAAACAAATGAAAAGATATATTTTGAGTAAATTATAAATTTTAGAGCTATTGATAAAAATATATAGAGGGATAAACAATCCCACATGATGGAAGGGATATTCAGACATGTGTCCACACGTTGATCCAAAACCTAACCAGACCTCTTCCAGATAAAAATATGAAGCAACCTCGTCCTTCTGAAGCAGACAACTCTGATGAGTTCAAAGAACTGTTCAGGGCTTCTATCTGCATGACTGCAGACTGAAGTCATTGGCCCTGCACTGTGTTCCACATGTTTAGATCACCGGTCACATTTGTCCTCTACTGTTCTAAAGATAAAACAGACGAGAAGAGACGAGATGTGTTTTGATTTTGTTGTTACGGCGACGCGGCAAGACACTGCGGGAAAGACAAGTTAGAAAAGCGAGACCGTGGAGGGATGGATATGCAGATATGTGTATGCACATTGATCCAACATGTAGGCAAACCTCTCCAGATAAAAATATGAAGCATTTGAAGAACACAACACAACATCATCTATCTGCTCAGAGGAAGGCTGAAGTCAACGGTCCTGCACTATGTTCCACACACCAGGAGTGTTAATAGTTGGTATTATACTTCTGTTTTTTGGTTGACAGGTCACATGTGTCCTCTACTGCTGTTGATATTCAATGGAATCTTTAATGTTTTATTTACTGCATTGTATTTCATATGTTTAGTAATAGTAACAGTTCACTAACATCTGTTTGATGTAAATGTCATAGTCGTACTGTTAGCTTCTTTAATCCATAACCCTTTGGTCATCTTTATCATTCCTGTGTGAAGACCACCCAGATTGACTGTGTATTGTCTCTGTCACCTTAGTTGCTTAGGGAGGCTATTGACAAAACAAAGAAATGCTTCGCTATGAAGGAGCAGGAGCTGGCCATGAAGAAGAAGGTAAAGAAACGCCTGTAATGCGCCTCTGTCTGTTCTCTTCTAACCAGTTACTGGTTCAGGCTGCTGAGTGGAAACTGCAGTCTCAGACTTACAGAGAGCAGGGGACTGTGATGCAGGCACAGGTGAATATTCACTGACAAAACTAACATGTTGATCAGCAGGACAGGTAGCGCTCACCTGGTACCAGAGGCAGGGCAGAGAGTAACAGAATCTGGAACTACCATCTAATGTTCATATTTAATAACTAATTAAAGACGGCCTAAACCAAACCAACCCCATCCATCAGAAGGCTAGTTAGTTCAGCTTCTCCAAAATGGTTTAAATTTGAGCTGCTGTCTAATTTATGTGTGTAATTCCAATTTCATAAAACGGGAAAAGGCACACAATTAAATCTGCTAGCGAGCCCAACAACCTGGAGTCCCTGCAGTTTCTCATTTATCTGCTTTGTAACTGAATCATTTGAAATGAGTTTTTCCTCAGAAATTACACATTATTTTAAAAGAGTGCAATATGTGTCTTTATTTGAATTTTGCCAGAAGGTCAGAAGACAGAACCATTGTGTCCCCAGTTCATGATCTACAGTGTTCTGCAAGAACTCCTTTCTAGTGACTTTAAAGTATTTAAAACCTGATTATTGCATTGTACAGTGAGTCAGTCTGGGCATTAATGTGACTGGCTTTCTTTTAAAATGTCCTAAAATATTTACAGAAAGCTGAATTATTGTGGTTTAATACATTTAAAACTTGACTTCAAAGAAACGGTGACACAATCCATTCTATCGTTCTTCTGGAGCTTTTGAGCGAATTGTTCAAACGTGACGGCAGCAGCAGAAAATAAAGATTCAGCTTTTTACTGATGTCCATCCAGAATCTGATTCCCTTGTTTTTTTTTCTTCCACAGCTGACCCTCTACGCTCAGAAGTTTGATGAGTTTCAGGCAACGCTGGCCAAAAGCAATGAAATCTACGTCCGATTCAAAAAGGAGATGGACAATGTAGGTGGCGACGACTGCGTGGAGGCTTGTTGGTGTGAAAGTCAATCGTTGTGGTCGATTACTGTTTAAGTATTTGATGAAAGATGAAACCCACCTTGATTCATCTTGAGGCGGCGTAGCCTTGATGGATAAATTTGAACCTTTCAGTGTTGCGTAAATGTCAAAAGGAGATTTCAGACTTTGACTCGTCTCTTCCAGATGTCTGACAAGATGAAGAAGATGGACAAAGAGTCTAATCTGTGGAAGACGAGGTTTGAGAACTGCAACAAGGCTCTGAATGATATGATACAGGAGGTACGTTGCTGACAATCATTGGTAGAAAGAAACAGTCAATCAGAATAAACAGTAAAAGGTTAAAAACACAATTGTACAGATGCTTGCTGTGATTTAAAGCACATAAACACAGCATTAAGCACAGTGTGAACATTTCATGAATGTATTTCCTCTGTGGTGTTTTAGCCCTGCATGTTAGACGATGGTCAGATCCCATTTAATAACTGATTCACAAAAAGCCACAAATTACCCAATGTTGTTTGTCACCCTAGTAAAGGTGTTTACTCCAGTAGACATATACTTTGGTTTCTATAGGTCTTCATGGGTCAGTACAGTATAATCTGGTATCCTAAGTTTTTGCACCTGTAAAGATCTCATTTAAAGGATGATGGCACGGCATCATCAAAGCAAACATTTTAATGATTTATAAATGACCCTGGCCTCACTCTCTTGGCCTCTAATTTCCTCTGCCCTTCCTCCTCTTCCAGAGAACCGAGAAAAGCAAAGAGTACGATTTGTTTGTCCTGAAGATTCAGAAGCTGGAGAATCTGTGCCGCGTCCTGCAGCAAGAGAGGAAAATCCTTTATGAGAAAATCAAGGATGTTCGCCGCTCAAATGCAGAGATCCCGTCGAAGGTCTTCGGCAGCTCTGATGTTGACAGCAACATTGACCCTCAGGATGCTGGCCAATCTGCCCTCCTGACTTCTGAGGAGGTCCAGGAGCTCGAGGAGAAGGACCCGGTCTTGACGGAGGACATGGCCCGTCTGAAGGAGGAGCAGGCCAAGCTGCAGGAGTTTGTCGCCTCCCTGTTGGCCACACCCAATGACAATGAAGAGGAGAATAATGAGGAAGATGCTGAAGAGGATATGCTTGCTTCAGCATTTGGCCACTTCAAAACCGAAACTCAGGTCAAAGAGGATCTGGTTTCAGTCCCTGAGCAGGTGGAAGAGATAAAATCAGAAGCGGTTAAAGTTGAGCAGGTTCAAAATACAGATGTGTCCACATTAGAAGCTCTAACACCTGAGGAGAAGACATCTGAAACAACACAGGAAGATCCGCAACCAGAAGAGGTCAAGGTTCAGACACATGTTGAGGTTGGAGAGGTGCAACAAGTCAAACCTGATGAGAAGATCCAGCCTGTTGTAACAGTACCAGCACCAGAGCCTGAGGAAGTCAAGGCTGAGACACCAACAGAACCAGAAGCAACAAAGGTTGAGATTCTGGAGGAGACCGGTGAGGTCAAACCAGTGGTCCCAGTGGAGAAAGAGAAGGTCGAGGAACATCCAGCTGAACCAGAACAGGGATCAGAAGAAAAACCCTCAGAGTCTGCTCCACCTTCTGAAAACACGTCTAAAACAGATGCCTCCTCCAACGCTAACTCTTCCAAGAAGCAGGCACCGAAGAAAAAGAAGAAGAGGAACGGCAAGAGTGAAAGCTAAACCTTAGGATGTGTAGAACGTGTGTGTGTGGTGTTATTAGAGGAGTGTGTTCATTGCTGATCATGATCATACTGTGCCTTTGTGACTTCCTTTTGTAAAAGTTAAACTGAAGCGTTCTCATCCCTCTCTAACAATTCGTCAGACAAGGACAAACAAAAACAACAACACCAATAATTTACAATTAAAAGTCAAAGATTTATTTTTGGACTGACGGAGGGAATCAAAGGGCTTACTGACCGAGATATTTTCTAAAAGTGCCAAGAAGAGGTCTGAAACAAAGTCACTGGTTGGTATCCATGCCAGAAAAAAATAAAATCATATCATGCGTTGGGAATTCTCCAATAAAGTGATTTCTTTAACATCTTTTCCTGTTTTTACTTTGTTTTTAAAGTAGTTTCTTCACTTATCGCCTGAATATGAACGGTTTCTTTCATAAACATTATAGTCCCTGAGGTGAAAATGATGGTTCTCTAAATAAATTAGACTATACTGGAGGTAACCATGAGTGTTTCATTCATTCATTTCATTTCATGTCATTTAGCAGGGAGTGTCTCTTGTGAAAGATAAAATAAAATAAAACTGACTTTTGATTTCTCAAAGAGACTGCTGGGTCCTTATCTAATTAACTTGTGTTTCATTTCCGTTGCACCAGATTTGGTGGAGTTGACGTAGAGAACTTTTAAAATATTTAAAAAAATGATTTACTCTCTGTTTTACAGACTTGTTCAGGACAAAGTAACAGTGTCAGTTTTTAGATCCTCTTCACTCTCAGATCAACATGAGCTGTAAATTCTTCAATAAAAACACCACAAGTCTGAATACTCAGAATACATGTACTCCCTGAAAATGTTCATCTTCTCAAATATTATACAAAGATATTTTTCTGTTTGTTTAGGTTCAGTCTTGATACAAGTTGGTAAAGGACAGATTCATATAGGAGGACCATGGTTACAATAAACAGACATTTCTGTTCACGTATCTGTGACAGTTAAAAGAGAGAAAGAGAGAAAGAGAGAAAGTGACTTTTGGTTTCAAACTAGAAATTAATAACGGGCTCCTGTGATAAAGTCAGGTGTTTTATGGATCTATCCATTGACCCCAACCTCCTCCATGTGTCATTTCTTGACATAATACATACACACAGGTTGGGAGTAAAGTAACATCTATGCGACAAAAAAACCTGTTCACTCACATATAACCTGCCTCCTGTTTTTAACCTTAACTCTGTAACATAATTTAAACTCCAAATAGTGGAACTTAGATCAGAGAATAATGTGGAAAAAGAAATGTGGAATAACATCGCTACACTCATTCATTCATTCATTCATCTTCTGTAACAGCCTATCCCAGCGTCCATCACCTACACTGCGCTGTAAAAAGATATATATTCCTGCTGCATCAGTGCATCAGACCCTCCACATATGAGGAGTTGCATGTTTGTCTCATTGCATTCAGAACGCAGTTCAACCCTACAGCCACAAGGTGGAGGAACAACCCTTTATATTACACATTTATTACATGACAGATCCACTTCTGGATCAAGACAGAGTGCCAGTGTAGTTATAGCTGCAGGTAAATTAGAACTAAAACAATTTAATAAAGCCATTTGAGAAGAGTTAAACTGACTAATACATCCAACCAGAACACGTAAGTGGTGAGAAATGAGTAAAGAAAACCCTTTCACTATCTTAATCAGCAGAGAACATCTCCACAGCAGTAAATGTAGATACTCTCAGCACTTTAAGGAGTTGAAGATCATCCTCCAAATCTGGGTCTGGGTCATCAGTCTGTGTTTCTTAACTCAACTTCCACTTTCAGTTTGGACAAAAATATAAAAGCTTAAAACTCAAACATGTCTTTTCCTGGACATGATCTACTGATGATTATCATTCATAGACAGCTCTGTATCTTAATAGTAATTTTGATTTTAGTTCATCTACTGTAGTCAATAAAGATACGTTTCCACCATTTAATGTATTATTTTACACATTTGTTTGAATGTTTAAGTCCTGTATGCATACTGATGTCAATAAATGTTCCTTATCTCCATGATTACTATGAGCTTTGGGGCTACATAAGCATCAGTCCATGAATTTAAGGTTATTACTTCATTTTTTTAATTAATTAAAATGTCCCTGCCAAGTTTCAGATTTAATCCACGGCAACTTGAAATTACTTTAATGTTGGAATAATCCTAATTTATTGACAATAAATGAGTGGAAGGGCTCAGAGATTAATGTTAGAAAATACATCTAGAAGAACCCAGACACATCATGAATATTAATAAGGGAACTTATCAATTCATATCCAGTGCAAGAACGGCAAAGAACTACAGTAAAAAATAAAAAGCAGAACAGCTGAATGCAAAGTACAAAGGATTTTATAAAGTTTAAGATAAAAGCCTAACACAGAGAGAGGGGTAGGAAGAGAAGACAAGAGATGTGGGAGATGGGGATTCGATGGGAGGAAGAAGTGAAGCAGTTTCTGTTTTGATGATTTCTGACCTTGTGACAGAAGATAAGAGTTGAATTAATGGGTCTGCATGGATCTATGGAGGATCAAAGCAGAGGCATTCTCATTCTCATTACCATTAGAGGTTAGTTAAGCACTAATCTCGTCCTTAGATGAAGCTCATCCTGCTGAGATTCATTCAACCAGGATGTTACTCTGCCAGCGTAGCTTCCAGTTAGTGTGTGAAGCTCAGCTCCACCAGATGTCTTGAACAAAGAAGGTCTGACTTTGTAAATGTGCTTCATTTGCTGGTTTCATTAATTTGCTTTACACATGAAGCTTCAGGTGAGCTTGGACAATAGCTCCTGATTTAGCGCAGCACATTGTTTTATCCTGTTGTTCTATAATTAACTCATCTTTGCTCATCCGTCCAGAGACAATCAAACTGAGTTGATCGATATACGCGGGATGAACTGTTAACAACCAACGTTATTTCTTTCTACCAAAAAAAATGAAACTGAACTAAGATGGGCTTGTGTTTTTTGTCTACCAAGATAATTCTTCTTACTAGATAGTTCTTTCTGAACTGTTTCTATCAGAACTTGTTATTGTAGGAAGTTAATGATTAAAATGAGAACTAGCACAATTCTAAAGGTTTTACATGAACACAGACAAGTTCGACATCTACTTTGTCAAAGTTTTAATTCCTTATTTCAAGCATCTTAACATATTAAAAACAGATAATGACCAAATGTAATCCATTGTTTTATTGTCACTCATAGATGAAATCCAGTCCAGATCAATGACAATACTGACTGGTAAGTAGAAACTATTGATACTGACTAAACTGTTCTGTTCATATTTTTCTTGGTTTATCACAAATTTACTAGTTTTTACTCTAAAACATTAGTTGGAGAAATCTGGGGGTTGAGGATAGACAGATTTACTTTCTTGTTATTTTTTATTTAAGCTGAGGAGTTTATGCAGTGTGCTTGATTCTTTTTCAAATAAGCTAGCCAGTTTTTTAACAATTTTCCATCTTCAGTGTCTTTCCAACGGGTTTCAGAGCTGATATAATAATGAAGTCTTATCCATTAAATCCGAATATGGAAACAGATCTTCAAATTCCTGGTAAGAAATCAAACCCAAAGACATGATTTCGAGTTTCAACTCATTTAATTACATTCAGACTGTCATGACATGAGCAAACTGAGGTGCAGCTTTGCAGCAGTCGCTCCTCGTTTGACGAAAACGTGAGTATGTGAGCACTCAATGAGAAGCTGCAGGTGGAAAATGTGAAGCAGTGCACACTCCTGCCTATCTGCAGGAAACATGCAGGACGCCTGCCTCCACGCAGGAGCCAAGGTTCCCATGTGTGGGTGATTAAACTAAGCCGAGCCGCATCTTCGGCACCGTAAGCTTGAAACACATGCATGTAAGAAATGTCACTGACTGAAAGAGAAGAAGAAGACCTTTACTTAATCCACACGGGCATCAAGTCCTTGTTAATGAACCATGTCCTAAAAATAACCAGCTCATCTCGTGCTGTGTGACCAGAAGTGTGACGCAGATGTTGAACGTTCTGCAGAGGTACATCAAAGCAGTCGTGAGTTCAAGCATCGGCAGATAAAGTCTGACTCACGATCAGCGTTCCAGTTCATTCCAGAGATGTTGGGCAGGAAGGCCGGGCAGGTTCTTCCACAGAAAACTGGGAAACCCCCTAGGAGCTGGCTTTGTGAACTGGAGTGCTGCCACGCTAAAACAGGAAAGGGCTTAGCCACTGAGTGTTGAAACAAAGATGAAAGCACGCTATTGTCTGAAACGTCGCTGTCACTCAGTGAGAACTGCTGTGACTACAACTTGGGCATCACTGGCAAACTGGCAGCGCTGAAAGTCTGCCAAGTCAAGTATTACCGGCAGTGACAGATGTGTTGTTTTCAGCCTAGAGCTGTTCTTTCCAAAATGTTTCTTTAGAGAAGTACTTTTTGGATGGTGAACACTTTTGAGATACTGTTGCAAGAACGAGAGACTCACTGAAGCCTAAAATGTGGAGTATGTGTATTATGGTGCACTCAGCGTCGGTCAGTGTTGCCAGCAACATTGCAGCTGTTGGAGTGTCACTCAAGCCCTTGGTGACGCCATCAGCAGAGGGTTTAGGAACAGGTATTGACTACGCATTTGAATCTTGGTTTATACTTCCAAAGCGGTCTACATGAAGCATACACCATAAGAGGCTATGTCCGTGAAAGCATTTATACCTGTGTGAGCTGGTATAAATGCTTGCAGTACAGAACGTAGTGACTGATCAGTAGTTACCGGAAACGTTTAGTTGCTGTTACTGAAGCTCAAGGGCGGGTCGCACCATTTACTGAAAACAAGGATTAACCAACTTTTTCGACTCCCATAAATGAAGAAATGATTAATTTCCTTGAATAAATAAATCAACAGCAGACCAAACTCTCCATCACGAGAAAATAAATGAGGGTGGAGACATTGGTCTGGTTTCCAGGCTGCTATTTTGTCCACAGACTCTTTATGTACCTGCACTTCGTTTAAATACCACCGTCTTTGCACTTCTGGTTGGATGCTGACTGTATTTTATTTGCTTTGTTCCTGTACTCTACACAACGACAATAAAGTTGAATGTAATCTCTAATATATCTTCTATTTGGGCCTGTATGGTATGAAGACCACAACCCTTAACCATCATCATATTTTAGTCCTGAAATACATATTTTACATAAACCCGTCACTAGAGCACATCACAGTAAGTACAAACACTTCTCTTCAGTCAAGTGACGACCAACCGGTTCCTTAAGTGCGTGATTCTATCAGCTGCTGCTCTCAAAAATCTCCTGAAGGCACCGTCATGAAGAGAAACTCCACTCCTGACTTCAGCGTCTCCGTTGCTTAATCTGACCCACTCATCTTTCTGATTAAATCCGAATCAAAGTCTGACACATAAACAGTCTTTATGAAGAAGAGGGATTTTCCCAAGATGTCCTCGTGACTATCCACGGGTCCAAAGCTTTAGCTTCAACTCATGAATTAATCTGTCTGTGCTTTACATCTTACATCTGCCTTCCATCCTCCTTGTTACTGAACAGATAAGAGTGGAGCTGTGTTTTGAAGTGTGCGTCAGACCAGAAGATTAACTCGTTTTAAAGAACATGTTCACCTCCGTCATGTTCCAGTCCGACAGTCTCCACAGGAAATCCTTCTAACAGCACGAGAGCTGGATATCAGAGCGTCGTCTTCTGTCGTTTCTGTCTTTGAGAGAAGAGCATCAAGGTTTTCTCCGCCTTGCCAGAAGGCTTATACTGTATGTACAAGGGAATTCTTTGAAAACGAAGAACAAAAAGAAAAATAGACGGGACTATGTACACACTGTAAAAACATAACAACAAGAAATACGTTTTAAAATGAGGGATATATTACTAAGTCACATGATCTGTCAATTGACCAGGAACATTTGACTAAAACCAGTTAATCTGTGTCTCCTCCAAGATTTCTCCAAACTGGTGTTTCAGACTAAAAACAAGTAGATTTGTGTTCATCCAAGAAAAATGTTTAGTCAGTATCAATAGTTGAGACTTTCCACTCAGTACTGTCACTGATCTGGACATTATCTGTTTTTAATATGTTAAGATGCTTGAAATAAGAAATTCTGACTTTGACTAAGTAGTTGTTGAACTTGTCTGTGTTCATCTAAAACCTTTAGAGTTGTGGTAGTTCTCATTTTATGCTTTAACTCACTACAATAACAAGTTCTAAACACTCAAAAAGAGTCAAATACTGTAGGATTAAGAAGAATTATCTTGGTAGACAATAAAACAAGCTTTTTAGATTTAAGGGATTTCATCTTAGTTTCTGATGTGCATGTCTGTGAGCCAGGTTGAGGAGGGAAAAAAACTGCTGAAACCACTATTTACTGGAGTTATCGACGAGGAAAAGGCCTTGAGCAGTAATGGCTGTTAAAGTTAATCCTCAATAAGGTGTCAGATGGAAGCGGAGCCGTGTCTTCGTCCTCTGAGTCTTTTCAGGAGACGGCGGCTGGTGTAGAGCTGTTAATGTGGCGAGTAAGAAGAATTATCTCAGCAGACAAAATAAAAGCCTTGATTTAAGATATTCTGTCTTCGGTAGATTTCTTTTTTTCTTTTTTTTTGTTTTCTGTGGGCTTAATAACGAGGGACAGGTGAAACCAATAAGGGGAGGAGCCTGGGAGCACAGGTGAGAGCAGTCACATGGGAGGGGAAAAGACAAAGTCAGGAAGTACAACTAACGATTTCTATATAAAACAGGAAGCAAGAAAAAATGAAAACTGGTTAGCACGACAAGACAGATGTGAAACCACCACCAAGAGGCTTAAAACACATCTGCTCTCATTTGTGACTGTAGACTGGGTTGTCACGGCCTTTACTTGCATGCAGATGTTTGTTCCTGTGCGTCCCTCTATCTTGGCGTCCCGTCATCATCGACGCAGCGAGGAATGGTTCTGTGGAGCTCCTCACAGCTCAGTGCACAGCTAATGATGTGTCAGGACTGATGGAGACACTGCTGGATGCTGCTGACTGTAATGAACATGTCACAGAGACACACAGTAAATACTGGCTGTTACACACAGGCAAATGTATGTTAGCAGTCGGGGGCGGGGGATGGGGGGTGGGTCCCACAGTTTAAAACCAGACTGTGCCCTCTGTTTGTTATTTAGATTTTATTCCGTGAAGCGGCTGTGATGTGATCGGACAGACGACCGTGGTTGTAATCTGTGGCTGTCAGAGCTTCAGTAGAGAACACGATGACACGATGCTGCTCAGTCGTGATCGCTCTCAATGGGCACTTTGTCCCACTCTGGTGTCAGACCATTCAGCTGGGTCTAATTTTTAGGAGCCTCCTTCCACAGTTTCCATCCTGTCGTAGTCGGGCTCAGTTCTTATGAGTTTATGGATTCCATTATCAGGAGTGTTTGAACCGCTATCGAGAGAAAACAACCTCTGCATCAGCTGGATAGTCCTCCAATCAATTACAGCCATTTAGTAGCCTGGTGTAACACTTGTCTGATACCACTCAGAAAAAACAAAACACAAAAAAAGAAATACAAAAAACAAAACAAACAAATCTCTGTACGCAGCTGGGTAGCCCTACAACCAATCAGAGCAAAGAATGAAAACGTATGTCAGCATGTGCTGAGAATGCTTTAATCATTAAGTCATGTCCTTCAGTATCTTTTACAACAGACATGATAGAGGACGCTAAACTAAAAACTAAAATTAAGCCCCGCCCCCAAATTATCTGTTTGGCCTGGCAGATCTTTGCTGTGCTGGATCAGAATCAGTACACAACAGAGAGACTCCAGAACAACTTTCTCAAACTAAACATTTTTGGGGTTGGCAGAAGTTCAGGCTGGCTTCTAGGGTATGTTAAGACAGGAAAACATCCAGAGCAACTCTGCTGGAACAAGAATTTTATTGCAAGAAAACAATGAATATCCTGATCGTCTTTATTAATACTCCATCGACACACGGTTTGTCCCGTGTTTGATTACCCAACAACTCAACTCACAAATGCAGGGAACACGAGTGTCTGAACCAAACTGAATGACTGGTGTTGTGAATCTGAAGGTGGCGCTAGAGGAGAAGTCAGAAAGCCACTGAAATCATTAGGACTGACCAACTGGGAAAACTGAATTTCCATCCAGAAATGCCACAGCTATTCATTCAACGCTGACGGTCGTCCCTGTGGTCGCGACACCGCTGTGACTAAAGAACAAACCGAAGAGGAAAACAAAGAAATGTCTGCAAATGAAGAAAAGATAATAAAGTAAAGGTTCTGCTGTGAATAATGAAATGAGCCTGAGTGCAGGTGCAGTCAGGTGAAGTATTGATCGGTTGGCGAGCGTTCAAAGTCAAAGTTAAAGCATCAGCGGGAACGTCTCCTGGCTGCAGCAGCAGTATTTCCACTGAGTGATTTCACACCGTTAGCAGCTCTGCTCATTTAGCTGACTGCTTGTTCCAGAGAAATACCTGCAGAGCTGCCTGTGGACGCAAATACACACAGCCAGGACATCAGTGTCTGTGATTTTTGGGGTGTGCCCTGCCCAGTTAGCTCGAGTCAAACCTCTGTTAGTGGCTTTTTATGCAATTCAGGGGGTTGACTCAACAGCTGAGAGGATCAGACCATGAGAAGAGAAACAGAAGCACAACAACGTCATCTTTCTAATCTGAACGTTCAAAATCCACAAATATTTACACAACAACATGTTGGTCTAGAATGAATTAAGTGTAGAACAACTGATCAGAATGATTCAGCTCTTCCTAGCTTGCTAGCATCACAGCTAACAGGAGCTCTTCCTGTTTCCTCTTTTGAATGATGACTCCAGACTACTGCCACCTGCTGGTCTCTATGTTTTTATCCTTTCGGGTGTAGAACGTACCAGCTGTTTGTTGGCAGTAGTCTTTGTGGTGTGTTCAGGAGCAGCGTCACAGTATTTAAACATTTAAACATTACTGATCTGAAATGTTTCAGGTTTGTTTCATTTGCTTGTTGTTGCTTAGTTAGCTTTAAGTTACTTTGATAAGGCTGTGTGTCAGAAGCTCATTTAGACGTATTCGTACAACTCCATTGTTTGTTATTTAACGGAATCTTCTCTACACATCTAAACCCTTTAAAAGAAGCGTTTCAATCATATTTGTACTTTCAGATCATTTTAGCTTCACCATCTAAAATAAATCCTAAACTGAAATAAATTGTGCAGTTTGTCTACATGTCGTTGTTTTCTTTGAATGTTGCACGAAAAGACCAAATATAAAAACAGAGAATCATTTCAAAGTAAATGGACTTCCAGTTTTCATATCCTGTCATTTGTTTGTTTTAGTATAAACAACATTTAAAGAAGCAAACCTCCACTTATTTATGAGCTGCTTTACAGGACAGCAAGCGCAGAGCAGAAATGAGATTGAATTCACCTCTGCAGAGCTACAACGCCAGCGTGTTCAGCGTCAGTCTGAACTGGAGCCAAATTCAATCCAACATCACTAAAGATAAAAGCCGTGTGTCAAATACTCCTCCTCTCCTCTAAATTCATCCTTTTTTTCTTCCTCCTCTTCTTCTCAACAAATGACTTCAGTCACTTCTTTCCCTGCAAATGGTTTCTCATGGGAAGTGAAGCTACCTGCAGATTGTACCGTTATGTTCAGGAGTGTGTGCTGCAGTAGTAGTGAAGCGTTTAAAGAACAGTTTTCAGATACATTTTCCAGTAAAGTGCTGACGTTGCCTCTTTGACAGACAATTTTCTCTTTTCTCCTCCCTTGTCTTTCATCACTCCTCCTCCTCCTCCTCTTCCTCCTCCAGCAGCACCAGACCTGCTTTAAACGCAACATGGATGTGTAGTAGTCGGAAAACTGTCGCAGCTTTTTCTATTTGCGAGACGGAATCAGAGGCGAGATGTCAGTCGACATGTGGAGGACGCTCATCTTCAAACTCTGCCTTCATTTAGATCTCTGCTTCTGGTGCTGTCGTGTGCTCCATGTACTATGGGGTGTTTCAAGTTAGATTTTCAATTTAAAAAGCAAAAACAAACAAACAAACAAACAAAAAAAGCTGAACCAGTGATTTTACCTCTGGTCATGTAATCTGTGAAACCAGAAAGAGACGTAAAGGAGAAACCACTGGTTGTTTGATTCATATAAAACCAGAAGAAGAAGAAGAAGATGATGATGAAGATGAAGATGAAGTAGTTTCCATCAGTCAGTGATTTCAAATCTTTTCTGTTGGTCTTAGCGGAGCATGGGCATGACTCTGGAACAATATTCAGAATGTTCCTGGACCAGTGGTCACCATAGAGACTACTTCCTGAGTCATTCAAGGACAACACAGCTGTATTTTTTGGTTAATTATTTTTGACCTGTTGCACTTTTTAAATGGAGTTAAAAGCAAAACTTGACGTACCTAAAACTGCACAGGCCTTTTGTGTTTGTATCAAGACAGGAATTTGTCCATTTTGCATTTTTTTTTTTAATTATTATCATTCATCTTTTTTGGTGTTTCGAGTTTGCCAGAAACAAAAAACTGTAGAAAGAACTGTTATTTGACTTTGATTTTTATAAACTTGGTCTAAACTCTAACAATTACTATTAGACTTAATTTTCTTGCTATTAATGTGATTTAGAAAAAAATAAAAGTGAAACAGTTTAAAAAGAAAAAGAAAACTATTTCCTTCAACAGTTTTACAGAATCTCCATTTAAACCATTCCTTTATCAGAGAGGCTTTCCTGCAAGTTTTAAATAAGATTTAACTGTGTTTTTTAGTTTATTATGTGATGCACCTGTTTTTTAAACTGCAGATTTTTATGTTTTTGACTTTGTTGCTATAGAATTTTTATTATTACTTCATTCAGTCTTTATGAAACTATTCAATTTTCCCTTTACTGTCTTTTTTTTCTAATGCCAAATTAAATGTTTTATATTGAAATTAAACTGAGGTCGGTATCACTGCAGAGCATATACCACATGTCGTGATACGTGGTTGTGATGTTATTATTTCCGCGGTGATCTGGGTGAAGGATCGTCCGCCCCTGTCCTCAGCGCTCACACTGAGCGTCTCACGAATCATTTGAAGCTATAAGATGCTATTTGCAGCATGAGCACTTCCACCGTATCGTGCTGGCAGGTGTTGGAGAGCCTGCAGAGACCTATCACAGCTGAGCCAGGAGAAGCCCACAGGTGTGTTCATCTAAGGAGAATGGAGGATTATTCCAGGACTCAAACCTGCAATCAAATTCCATATTTCATCCCTGAATATTTCAGACCAGGGTTGATCCTGGAGCGACGTTAAAGGGTCAACAGATAACAGGAGAAACGTGACTGAAACGCATTTTATTCCCCCTGCAGGAAGATAACGATCTATAGCGTGATGAAACGATTAACTTCAGGGGGAGAACGCTTCCTCAGACACACTCGACATAACGCCACACAATGAGCCACATCAGAAAGACAATCATCTAATCGTGTCCTGGAGCCTGAAGGTCTGCAGCTTCACATCCTCGGTGAACTTCTGTCACTGGTCACTGGAAATGACTCCTGATGGAAACCCCTCCATCATCATCATCATCATCATCATCATCATCGCCATAGAAACACTTGCTATAAACAACGCTCCCCCGCCTCCCACGACAAAATGACACCAGGATAATTATCCCGCTGCAGAGATTTGTCACTGTGAAAAAAAATATTTCAATTTACTTTGCGGTGAACGTGCAAATTAAAGAGCAGATGTTCCTTTCACTTCACCAGGAACAATATGAGCATTAAGTCCACGTGGGAATAAAAACAAATAAAATAAATTAAACAATCCTGTTTGTGAGCTCGTGTTCTCCTCTGAGCCTCTTAAAAGTCCCTGCAGCGTCATCTCACATCCAGCAGCCTCTGTGTGGCTGAACTAGACTGGTGAGGAGTCATACTGCATGTGGAGAATGAAATCGATTTAAATCGATTAAAGGAAATTAATTATTTGGAGATATCTGTAGTGAGGAGTTTCTATACGGCATGTGATATTAGACTGGTTTCATTTTGGTCAACAGAAACAGTGTCGAAAGAAAACGAAAATGTTTCCGTTTTCATGATCTTTCATGACACCATGTCACTCATCCAACACTCTGTCGAGTCCGACTCAACAACAGGTGATTTGTTTTGGCAACTAAACTGACAGAAAGTGACCGTGGACGGAAGACAGGAGAAAATGGACACGAAGAAGAAAAAGAGGCTGCACTCATTACGACTAGCTTCTTCAAGTCTGTTGTCGTTTAGTGTCTTTTGTGTTTCTTTGTCTTGTAGACATGTAGTTTATCTTTGCAGTTGCTTTGTGATTCTGTCTCTTTCTAGTCAGTTTGTGTCTCTTTTTGGTCATTTTGTCTCGGTGTACCGTGGTCACGTTGTTTCTTTGTCATTGCGATGGTTTTACCTGAGCTCTGTGACTTTCAGATAATCACTTCATGTCACCGCTGCTCTGGCCCAGGGGCCCTGGAGGTCTGGGGGCCGGTTGACCTGTGCTCTGCTCGGTTATCCATAGGGACAGTTCTTAGAGGAGAGAGACTTCACCAGAGGTCAAATGACAGAAGAGCAAACGAATAACCGAAGGACATGTACGTTTTACTGTGACAACTCAGTTTGCATGAGAATTTAATGGGAAAGAAGTGTGTAATTCAGCTTTAACCACAAGTCACCAGTATATCTTTATTAGGTTCCTGCTTTTTAAATAAAAGATTCGCAAAAACTGAAAGTGTTCTCTCTAATTAGTATCAAATTACACACTTTTTTTCTGAGAAATAAGCAGGAAATTGGGGGGGAAAAAATCTTAATTTCTAGGTTTTTGATGTATTATTTTTGGTATATTTAACAAATACTGTTTCTGATGTGACTGACGATGAACTCATTAGGCTCTAAAACGATGTCAACGGTATAAATATTCAGAACAAATGCAGGACAGTGAATTAAAGAGAGTGATTTAATGTCAGCTGCCTCATATTTCCTGAACAAACCAGGTCTGAATGTTCTGCTCTAGTCAGCATCCAGGCCTTTGAAGGTTTTCACAGTGATTCTTTAGATTTGAATATAAGCAGGAAAAACCAACAAACATTTCAAATACATTCATGCACTTGTGGCTTTTTAGAAATCAACGTCAGGATCACAGTCAAACATCACATCAACAGTTTATCGCGGCGGAGCCCGCTGACTCATTATCAGCCCGAAAACACACGAGAGACACCGAACAATTCACACAGTCATGCTTTAACAACTACATTTATCGTTTCTTCGAGTGTTAATCGTGGACGAAACATCTTCCAGCGGCCCCGCGCCCCGGTCGCTGCAGCCCGAGGCGACAGCTCATCTCATGTACCGTTAAATGAAGTTTGTGGAGTGTGAGAAGAAAAATCAATATTAATCAATATCAGAGGTTGACAGCTTTTTCTCCCTGAACAATTCAAGACGCCCGGGGCTACTTCTTCCTTTTGTCTCAGTGAAAGAGACTACACTTGGAGGAGAGGAGGATGAATGCTTCCTGTTTGGAGTTAAAACAAGGCAAGAGGCTGGAGAGGGGAATCCAGGTCAGAAACTGAAGATGCAGAAATGTGATTAAAGGTAATGTGGAGTCTTTGACCTGTACCGGGGCTATGGAGCAGTTTTTCCATGTGGGTAGGTTTCTTTGCCTGGTGCAGCAGGAAACTCAGACTTACATACTTGGCAGTCTGGGCTTGACATGCTTTATTTGGGAGTATGGACTCTGGAGGACGGGAGGATTTCTGGAATTGGATTCTGGGATACCTGACTTGACCAAGTCCGCACAAAGCACAGCATGATACATCCTCGATTAAATGGTTAGGGCAAGAACACATCTGGGTATTTGGGCTCTACTTGTTCAGATGGTACTTTGAATTGGACCAGTACTTGGACAGAAACAGATTCACAAGTCTGGAGAAGAACTGACAAAAGTCTGGAGTCTCTCCTTTGGGAACCAATTAGTCAAGGTTCATCCAAAAAAAACAAAAAACTAGCTGAAACAAGGACAGTTGGACTAGGTGCGTTTCTTGAAGACGTTTCATCAAAGAACATTTAATTCTTCAGTTCTAACAGACCGGAGGAAACCCTACAAGTCCAGTTGTGTCGGCTTGTTCTTTGGATACATGCTGGAGCAGTTTTTGGGTTTCCTCATGATGCTTCCAAAATAAAGTTAGAGCGAAGAACCTGATCTAAAAACTGCAGCTCTGGAGCACTTTGAGTGTTGGTAGATGTATTCTCTAACTTTAATTGGACACTGGCAGGTGATCTGTTTCCCCCAGCTAAGCCAATCACCTCCTGGCTCTCACTTTGTACATCAACATGTTTATTTGGGAAACAGAATAAACCTAGCCCCCGTTTAAAGTGCTTAAAGAGTCAGTTAAGGACTTGAAATGCTTCTTCATTTCTTGTCCAAATGCTGGAACAAGCTTGTCATGTCTTCATGAGATATCAGGGTTGACGATAAAGATGTGAATTATGTAAAATTATCCAGACTTCTGCCTCTGCTGTCAGATTCAGTGGGCCAGATGTGATCATTAGCACAGAGCTCTCATTTAAAACGTCCGTCCATGACGGTTCAGCCCACATGTGAGAGGAGCCTCGACTCCAACGGGCTGATGTGAATAATTCCCCCAGACATCTGGTCGTCTCACCAGCCCACACGCGTCCCTCACAGAGCCTGATTTCCACTGATCTCATTAGAAGGATGCCAGCGAGTCGCCTGGAGGTGGGAGGACGGCCTCGCCGGTCAGACCGCGGCGATCTGCTGGAGCTCAGGAAGCCGATCTCTGGGCGCCGAATTGAAGAAATGTGTTGTATCTGTGGTTTCAGCGACTCCCCAGAAACAGCAGCAGATTGTAACGCCACATAAAATGACAATTATTTCTTTCACAACTGATTTTGTTAAGTGCTAATGAGAGTCTTAGAGGTGTTGGTAGGTTTGGGTGTTTCTCTTTAACTTTTAGTCAAGCTGTTTCCACCTGCTTCCAGTCTTTATGCTAAGCTAAAGTCTCTTTACAACAGTGGTTCCCAAAGTTTAGGGGCGAGGAGCTATTGTACAGAGGACGTGGGAAGGAAGTTGAATGAGGCTTGCTTGAGCACTGCTGGCCAGAGGAGGAGTCTACATCAACTCGACTATACTAGAGTTGTTAAAAATAAAGCGTCAATGCGGATTAATCCATCATCATAATTAATCTGATCAAAATTTTAATGTAATTAACCCATATGCAGCGCAGACTGACTCTGGCAACCCGTTTCGGGCAGTTTGTCCAAGTAGAGTTACCGTCACACAAATGGGCAGTTGATCCGGTAGTGACGGGCCACAGAACCAACTGATAACGTGCTAACGTCTTCCATCTTGATTGGTTGGTTCTGCGTTAACGTGTTCATTTTGACAGCCCTACTCAAAACACAACTTCCTAAGCAAAAAAAAGAAAATATGAGGCAGATATCGCCCTCGGTTTCACCAGTACAATGGTGAGTAATGAGGATTGACTGGATATCCTAAAAATATTAGTTTGTAACAATGCTAATGGATAATGTATACATACGTATAAACTGTCGTACACAACAGAATTGCTTTATAAAAGCTGCATCGGTGTCTTCAAATGGTCAACTTGCCACATATAAAGTTGCTTATAGAGTTGCTTAGTGTAGAAAAACACACACTATAGTAGAGGAATCAATACTTCCCTCTGCTATCAACATGGTCTCAATGAAGATGAAGCAACAGGAAGCTAAAAGTCATTCCAGTGATTGAGAAAGACAGTGCTCTGCAGATTGACGTAAGATATGTACACCTGTGTCAAACTGGGGGTGGGGGGTCAAATATCTTCAAATGGGGGGCTTGCAGAACAACTTTGGGAACCACTGTCTTATAAGATCCCACTCTATCAATCCAACTTTTCTCACCAGAACGGACATCTGATTGGTTCTTTCAGCTGCAACAAGAGGATTCACTTCATGTCTGTAACTTACAAACAAATGCAGAGTAGATTAATTGGCTGACTAGTTTCGGTACAGGGTGCACTTCTAAAAAACCGTCATGTTTTATGATCTCTCTGTTTAATCTGTACGCAGCAAACCTCAGTTTTGTTCCTACGATCCTGGAGTAAATGTAGTTACATCCAAACAGTGGCCGCTGCAGTGGTAGAAATAAAAACGGGGAAAGTTAAACGAGCAGAAAATGACACTGAAGTCCAACATGACGCCACGTTATTGTTATCTTCAATCCCCTTCCCATCAAAACAGGTGCTGACAAAGTTTTGTGTTCATGACAATGAGGACAAACAAACTCAGACTTTCCACCAACAAACAATTATTCATCCACAAAATAGAAACTTTCAGTTGCTGTTCCCTGACTGCTTGTGATATTCCAGTTTGGACAAGATGCACTCTTTTTATTTTTCTATGAGGCCTGCTTGTGTTCGGCTAGCTGGCTAAATCATGCTATGCTGCGACCCCCCTGATCACTGCTGCCTCGTCGTCAAATGATTTATCACCGACGGGCAGCTTCTCCCTGAACTCTTGATCCACTTTTCTCCACCAGGAACCTCTTTTTCGTTCTCGTGGTAAACAGAGTCCTGGCTGATGAAACTGAGCTCTAAAACGTCCACTGAGGTATCGCAGCAACAGCAGCAAACACAACCGACAAGCATTTGTTAAGCACTGCTGATAAAAGAGGTTCCTGGTGGACACAGAGGTCCAGTCTGTCATTTTCTTCTTCTCTGATTTCTTTTTTTTTTTTTTTTAATCCTGTAATTTATTTCCAGTTTTCCCGTTGCAGAGTCTGTTCAGGTCTCTGTCCGGTTCTCAGGGACTCTGCTGCTCCATGTTGTCAATCAAAGGGTCTTTCTTCATGAACTGCAGGTGTCTGATGGACCTCCACACCCCTAAGTAGCTGTCACTTGCTGACTGACCAGAGGGGGCGCTCTCCTTGTGGAGGTGCTCCCTCTGCATCTCCAGCACATCTTTTTCCGTCATGACGCGAGAATTCACGCGTCCTTCTCCGTCTCCTTGTCCACCATCTCCTGTCCACAACTCCCCGATAGGTGCTCGGGCGTCCGCCGCCTCCTCCTGCACTAAACTCTGCGTGTCGACGTGTCCCAGATCAGTTTCTGGATCGGTGGCGGGCCCGGTACCGTTGGGCGGTTTCTCTTGGTAAGGCTCCCCTGGCAGCGCGCCGTCTTTCCCCGCCTCCTCCAGATCCTCGTACGCGCTCTTCTTCTTTGTCTCGAAGTATTTGACCACGCAGTAGGTGATGGAGCCGATGGTGTTCACCACCACGCCGCCGATGAACAGCCTGGTCGGGGCGACGTCGCTGAACGCCAGCATGCCGACGGTGATGGTGGCGATGCTCTTGACCACGCCAACGAAGCTGGTGGTGACGGCCGAGTTGATGTAGGTGCAGTGCAGCGTGGTGAAGTTCATGGCGCAGCCGATGAAGATGCAGAGGACGAAGATGACCGTGATGTGCGGGTCCTTCCAGCCCTCGTAAGACCACATGTGGATGGCGTCCATGGAGATGAGGGAGCACACCAGCAGCACCTGGGCAGCAGAAGAAGAAGAAGAAGATGTAAGATTGTATAAAAGATGGCGGTAGGAGAGGTGAACCAACACAGACACTAGAGAAAGAGTCCACACCGGTGAGGCCATGATGGCGATGCTGTACTGAGCGGTGAGTGGTCCGTACTCGCTGTCCAGACTAGTTTTCTGGATCAGAACCAGGTAGGAGGCGTGGATGATGACCGCCAAGACGCCGGTGATGTAGCCGAAGGGGTCACCTGTGAGGTCGCCAGCGCCTGGAGGGAAGAAAATTAAACTGTGACGTCTGTGTGTCTATGATTATGAAGGTTTTTGTTGTTTTCCTGTATTTGAACTACACACACCGGCAAAGGCAGGATGTATCTGGTGTTTTTTTTTTAAACGTTAGCTTCATTAGGTTAATTGATTCTAAATTGGCTGTAGGTGTGAGTGTCTCTCTGTGTTAGCCCTGTGATAGACTGGAGACTCACAGGACAAAGAAGATAAATGAATGAATGACTCATATATTCTTATACCACCTTGTATATTCTAATGTTGAATTATATATTTTTTTATTGACTTAAACATTTGATATTGACTTATGTACTCTTATATTGTCTTCAGTATTTTTATAGCCACTGTTGTAAGGGGACTTTAACCTAACTTAGCATAAAGACTGGTAGCAGGTGGGAAACAGCTAGCATAAAACTTAAGCCTATTATTAGCATTTAACAAAATTAAATGTGAAAGAAATAGTTGTCATTTTATGTTTACTATTTACTCATATTGACTCATATACCATCATTTTTCTTAAATGTGATGATTCTGTATGTATCTTACACTTTTAGAGATGGTTTCTTTGTGTTTTGTTTTAGTTTGTCCAGCTCAACATCTGCTACAGACCAGATCCAGTAAATTCAATCAGTGAGTTCATTTACCAAAGAATATTTCATCTCATCCTAATCAAGCTGACAACTTATGATCCATTTCTAAAAAATGTTGACAAAATGTGTAACAGCAGTCTTAAATCTCCTCCATTTGGTCTCAATCTGTCTGACTGTGGATTATTTGTGGGTTCCAAACTCTTCAGAGATGGTTCTGGAAACTTTTCCAGCCTGATGAGCAACAACAACTCTTTCTCTGAGCTCCTCAGAAAGCTCCTTTGTCCGTTGCCATCATACACTTCCACAAACATGTGTTGTGAAGATTTATTTAAACTAAACCAGGAACTGAACCACACCTGAGTCTCATTACATTGATGGAAACACTTCTGAACACATGGACTCTGATTTAATCCTAGAGGAGCACCTCTCTGATATGTAATATTGGCTCATTTGCAGGACCTGTGTGTTTCCTACAGTCTTCGAGCAGACTCATCACCGTTTATTTGCTTTCTATTTTCGTGTGTCCTGCTACGGATCAGATCCTGTAAATTCAACCACTGAGTTCAATTACCAAAGGATATTTCATCTCATCCTAATCGAGCTGACGACTTACTTATGATCCATTTCTAAGCGAGACGGATGAAAATGTTGACAAAATGACATTATCTCACTGATTAATCCGTTTGACGTCTGGAAGATGCAAATGTTCTTTTTTTTCTTAAATAGAAGGGGACATAATTATCTCTGAGATTAAACCCAGAATGATGAATCTGTCCATTAGATTCCTGCTCAGCACATTTCACAGTCCATGTTTCGAAGAGGAGATTGATTCAGGAAATGAAATATCTGAAGGGTCTTTTTGTTTATGACTCCAGGATCATTAACAGTAATGGAAGAGCACTGGAAGAGTCACTGCAGGGAAAGATGATTAAAGGACATTCATGAAGCTTTTATTGGACAAAAAAAGAAAAAAAACATATGGTTTTAGCTTTTGTGTTTTCTTGTGAAAATGGCAATAAAAAGGAGAGGGTGGAGGATGGAAGTTAAGGCTCTGTGGGTGGAACAAACCTTCGAGTGCTGGATGAATTATGGCACTCATGCTTTTTGGAATTTAAAAAGAAGTAGAAACAAAAGTACATTTGGATAAAGAAAACGAGGACTTGGGATTTTACAGTCGGCATAATATAAATGAAGTGAGTCTCAGACATTTTTGAGGTTGTGTCAGATCAAATTCCTTCATTGCCTCTCGATGCCTCTCACGACTAATTCCAACAAAAGCTCCAGTTTGATTATCCACATAAACTGGTGCAGTCGCACTTCTTGACATTATGGTGTCGTTGTTAGGGGGAGATGTATTGAATACTTTAGAAGTAATTCGACTAAGTGAAGAAACCCAAAGTCTGACTGTTCAAGTGGACCACGCTCACAGAAGACCTCTCTAGAACGTGTTATATTAACCTCACAAGAGCTGGGTTTTTAAAAACAAAAAAATTATATTTGATTCATCCTCTCGTTAGAAACCAGACAATGAGATAAGTGGGCATTTGATGGAGATCCAGAACATGACCGAAACTGTGATTGGGTTTAAAAAGTCTGACAAAGAGCTGGACAAAAGCAATGATGCATGAAAGGTGAGAAACTTTACTATTTTGATAAAGCATATAGTTAGAGCTGGCGCAGGTTTACCCCAAACCATCCCTTATTTAAGCTGCTATAGGCCTAGGCTGCTTGGGGGAATTCCCGTGATGAACTGAGGTCCTGTCTTCTACTTTTATGTGTGACAGCAGAGAAGCAAAGACACATGAAAGATGAGAAACTAGAGGGAGAAGAGGGAGGAGAGACCACAATCTGCTGGAACCTACGACAACATTAGTTTGAATTAAAATAGTTTTGAAATAGAAATATCTCTACATGGATTAATATTAAATCAAAACAGCAAATCAGTACCTCAGTCCTAATGTGGACCAATCTTGTTGGAAAACTGGCCGTGTATATAAAATATTTTTCAAGTGAAGGGGGATTTAATCAGATTTTTGACAAATCTCACCAGACAACCAGATTAGTGGACATGTGAGACAGATCCAGATCACAACAGAAGCTCCAACTGTGATTGGGTTTAAAAAGTCTGACGACAGAGAAGAGCTGGACAAAAGCAAAGATGCATGAAAAATTAGAGACTTTCCTATAGTTCCTGCGTATAGTTAGAGCTGGCTCAGGTTTACCCCGAACCATCCCTTATTTAGGCTGCTATAGGCCGAGGCTGCTGGGGGACTTGATGCACGATACACTGAGCTCCTGTCTTCTACTTTCATGTGTGAGGACAGAGAAGAGCTGGACAAAAGTAAAGACACATGAAAGATGAGAAGATGGAGGAGAGACCACAAACCTCTGGAACCAATGAGGACGTTAGTTTTAGTTTGAAGTAAAATTGATTTGAAACAGGAATCTGTCTACATGGATTGATACCAAATCAAACCAGGACATCAGTAGCTTAGTCCTAACGTGGACCAATCTCGTTGGATAACTGGTTGTGTATATATCATGAGGGATTTGAATCAGATTTTTGACAAATCTCGCCAGACAACCAGATTAGTGGACATTTGAAGCAGATTTAAAAAGTCTGAGAACAGAGAAGATCTGGACAAAAGCAAAGACACGTGAAAACAAGAAACTTTCCTATTTTTGATAAAGCTAGAGGGAGAAGATGGAGGAGAGACCACAAACCTCTGGGATAAATAAGGATGTTAGTTTTATTGTGACGTAAATCAGTGGTAATACCCAGCTCTACTCTCAGGGCACAGTGAAGACAAAGATGAGTTTGTTTGCGTGTGTTCGTGTTTACCAGCCAGCGCTGCTCCTCCGGTGGTGATGATCACGGCGGTCACCACGCCGGCGGACGGCACGCCGTTCCTCAGCACGCACACGCCGATGCTGAGCGTGAAGAGTGGCAGGCAGCGCTTGAAGACGACGTACATGGGGAGGCTGAGGCCGCGCAGAGACCACAGGGTGAGGGTGGACTGCAGCGTGGAGAGGACGCACACCGAGGCAAACTCCTGCACACAAACACACAGGCTTTATCGTTTCGGCTGCACAACAACCGCTGGTTTGGAATCAGTTTGGGGAGAGAGTCACATGGTGAACGTTCCTGTTACTGAAGGCTGTTTTCTGTCGTCATCATGTGATGTTAAAAACGGTCGCCACAGACTGGAGAAGGTCAGCGCTCACATGCTTTATCACAGAAAAGTCACCAAGAATATTCTGAATTCAGTTCTGGTTGGTTCTCTAAAAACAACACTACACCAACCAAGACGTTAACACACCTGCTGGACGCGTCAGTCGGCGTCTTGCAGTGTTGACATGACTTCATCAAACAGGTCCGTTCAAAACAAATCTGAACTTTTACTAAAAACCTGTGCCTCCTGCTCAGAGCTGCAGAAGCTGTTGATCTGTGAGAATGGGAAGATCATTTAACAAACACAAGAGATCCCATCGTGACTGGATGAGGAGTAGAGGCTCTGGTGGTGGTAACCATGGTAACCTTTACTAATCATCATCATCAGGTGAGGAGTTTCCAGGAGAGACAGAAACATGGAGGTAGAAAAACAAGATGAACAAAGATGGAATCAATGTGGACAGAGACGATGGAGATGTGGAGACATCTTGGTCGTCTTCTAAGACTCTCGACAATCAGGACTGGAGGAGGACATGGAGGAGGAGGATATAGAAGAGGAGATACTTCTACTCATAATCTATCATCTTCTTCTTGGATGGAGAGACACTGTGGAGGTGGTGAAGACGGCTCAGCAGAGCCTTGACTTCCTGAGAGTTTTCAGGAACAGCGACATCCCTGAAAACCAGCTGGTGTCCTCCTGTCTCTGCTCAGTAGAGACCATCCTGACGCACCGTCTCAGTGGTTCTTCCCTTAGATGAAACCAGCTCCACGTGTTTCATAAAGGCTGCAGTCCCCCCCGCCTCAGGCTGACGATGGAGGACGATGAAAACCAACAGACTGAGAAATAGTTCCTCTCTCACGGCTATTAATGAATTAAATGCTGCTAAAGCTTAATTCATTCACATCATAGGGATGACGCATTGGACGTCTGTGTTTGTCTCAGCTTATATTTTATCACCTTTTAATTTATTTGATTACATTTAACTTGTGCTTTTTGCTGTATATGTTACACTGACAGTAAAGTTATTCTCTTCTTCTTCTTCTTCTGTTCTATTCCAGTAGATGTGATTCTCCTCATCTTCATCAATAAAGTTCTGACCCAAAGACCCAACGTACCGTCGGGTGGATATCATGGTCGAATACGGTCACACCCCTAGAATATATATGTTTAAATACATCGATCTGTTCTTGTGAACTCCCCCAAAATAAAAATAAAATATCTTTCTTAGATCAGTCTCTAGCCTACTGACCCCCTCCTCTGAACCTGAGCCACTGACACTGAGCCTTATCGTTGCTGGATGAAGGTGCTGCACCAGAGCTGCCTCCACTGCTGCAGATAAGTAAAGAAAACACGACGGACTGAGTTTCACTGAGAGTTTGCAGATTTTTAGCTGCAGAGATTGAGGCCAGCCGTCCTGTCAATGATGTCAGTGAATCCATATCAGCCACTCAGCTCATCTGTCACTGGCTCAGTCAGTCAGTCAGTCAGTCATCAGCTGGGCTCAGCTTTTAGTTTGGAGCTGCATTTTAATTTGCACTTCTAGAACTGAAGAAGAAAAGATCTCTTCTTTTTATTTTATTTTTTTTTAGGATTTTATTTTATCTCCTCTAGTAACTGAAAGACTCCTTTGTGTGTCTGAAACCACAACTTACACCAAAAAAAAAAATGCATTATTACACAATAGCTGCACAATTACACAACAGTTCCTTTGATTTTATTTCTGAATTTTGTCATATGGTTTTATTTTGTAAAGTACGACAGAAATATTAGGAATAACTCGTTAAAACTACTTTAAACTGCAGGACGTTTTATGTTTTATTCTTTAAACAGGTAGCAGTTTCACCTCAACACACTAAGTCTCTTGATTGGTGTTTAACATTGAGTATATTTCTCTCTTACCTTAGAGAGCTGCAGGCTGAAGGGCGGGATGTTGATCCTCCCCAGCCGTCTCAGGGTCTCCAGGGTGAGCGCCGCGGTGCTGCTGGTCAGGAACTGGATGAGCGTCAGGAAGCCGAAGTGATAATTAGTGATGAGGAACTTGAGCAAGATGTTCAGGGAGCCGGAGAAGACGCCGTGCGCCACGGCCACGGAAATCCCCAGCAGCCGGGTCTTGAACACGTCCATGGTGCTGGTTGGATTAATTAAAAAGAAAAGAAAAGAAGCCAGGCAGGAGACTGACAGTAGTTTTTCGTTTTCTTCTCACAGGAGGCTTTGGAGAGGTGTCGTTCCCGGGATGAAGGGGAGGGTTTGGTTTTTACGCGCAGCCACGACGCACTGCTGCTGGACGGACGTGAGGCTGGAAAGAGCCCGAGTTAGCAGCGTCAGAGGAGGAGAAGGAAACTGCATTCAGGATGGTTTAGTTCAAAAAAAATAAAAATAAATGAAATAAAATAGTGTCTGTGTAAAGGAGGAGGAGGAGGAGGAGGAGGAGGAGGAGGGAGAACTGCTGACTCTTCTGTTTCCTCCTGAGTTTTAACTGCGGCTCATTTAGTCAAACATTCACCAACTCTCTCAGTTCTGCCTTTTAGTTTCCACTCACTCATTTTTATTTTTGACCAGTTTCCTGGAAGAGAAAAGAAAAAAAAAATCCTCCGAGGGAAAGAAAAAGGAGAAGAAGAAGAAGTGAGTCCTCCAGCAGAATGATGTTCAGGTACAGTAGAGGAGGAAGGTCGTCCTCTGAGAGCAGCCACTGAAATATGACATTTTGCCGCAGCGCCTCTTGGCTGAATCCCCGAGAGGGAGGGAGGAAGGGAGGGAGGTACGGGGGTGTGTTGGTGGGGGGGGGGGGGGCGGTCTTAACTCGCTATCTCATTGAAGTCATTGAAGTAACACACCGATGGGGGGGCCTCAGTGCTGAGTCTAAGCGGAAATGTCTCCTCTGCTTCAGTTTTTTAATGACTTTTATCTTTTCATTCTGCAGCTGACTGATGAACTCTAGATGGATCTACATCACACATCTAGTATCTGGTTTAATGAATCAATACTCCATCAACAACCAGCACCACAAATATCTGCTTTGAGTCATAGAGACACGGAAAGGAAACTGATGAAGGAAGAAGGAAAGTCACTGCTGGACACACCAGTATGTGGAGTTTGGTGAAAACACTGAATACTCAGGGAGGTACAGAGGTCTAGACAGAGACCTGGTTCAGACCCAGGACACATTAGACTGGTCTGGTGTCAGTCCACATGTGGAGGTGGTCTGAGACACATGTGACCTCCTTCCTTTGGTAGTGTGAACACACAATGAGTCCTGGGTCACATTAAAGACCACCTACTCAACAGGGCTGATCTGTGGAAGAGGAGTTTAACTCCTTCATTCAACCACTAGTAGAAATGATCACATGAATCAGTGATGTCTGTTCATTAGTAATGAGAGCCTTTTAAAAGATTCTGAACCAAACTGAACCAGAAACTAATCTGAACTAGAATCAACAAGAGGGTCTTTCCATCTTGTTCCAAAATCTGGATCATGTCTCCAAGTCAACAAGCAGCTGTTGATGGTTCTGATCCAGCGGTAGGTAGAGATCCATTAGAGACAGCAGCTGGTACAATATTCTACTGACCACATGATGGCGCTGCTGATTTACAGACACACAAACTGAGATCAGATCTCAAGAGCTGGCTGGGGACTCATGTGGAGACAAACTGAGTGTTAAACTAAATGCTGAGAACAGAAAGTAATCAGTATTATCATTCATCAGTGAAAACTGACTTTACTCTGGTGACTCATTTTCGTTTTTTTTATCAAATCAGGAAGTTATTCATAGTATGGAGGACCAGCATGTTAACATGTCTAATTCTAACATAAATGAAATCTTTCATGGCTGAGAGTGAATTCAACTCAACATCAGTAGTTATCTGTCACTCTCTCTCCTCACAGCTCGTTTTAGTTCACTTTAAATCGTCTTTATCACTGTGACAGATAAATGATTTATTTGTTGCCAAAAAAAATCTGTAAATCTGAGAGAATCTGTAGAGGATTAAATAATCATCTGATTCCACAGATATTAGGAACGAAAGCACATTAGCAGCTCAGTCGAGTCAGGAAAGCCAGCAGGAATCTGAGTCAAGGCTGAGGAGCTCATTAATCTATGAAATATGAGAAACGAAACGTCTTGAGGTGATCTGCAGAGGGTTCTGTTTTTCTAAGGCCCCAAAAAGTTGGTATCAGCATAAAACAACCAGAGAAAATTTAGCTTCTTTCTCCGTCTTCCATCAGTGAAGCAGGTGATGAACTCTGGTTCATCCCAGAGACTCTGGAAGTTCAGATGAGTCTGTGAAGGTTCTCAGTCATCCAGGTCATGGTTTATCCAAAATGTGTTTAAAAAAGGCAACTGGACTGTTGAGTTTTTTGAGAAGACGTTTCATCTGAGTAGTTTCTTCAGTTCTAAGGGACTGGTGGTAAGTTTGAGGTTTAAATAGGAAACTCTGAGGGTATAACCCATTTGGCTTGTTTGTTTTAACAACCAGAAGCTGGTGAAGCTAATTTCTAATAACTGTTCGATACTTACCTGTCGTTGAGGGGAAGTTCAGTTGAGTTTGTGAAGATCACTCAAATAATTTTTTGATGGAACAAAAACCTGAAATACTCACATCAACAGAGAAGCAATAAAGACATCTACGAAGGTTTGCCATCATGGTGGAGAACGAGCTTCCACCTCCTCCTCCTCCTCATCATCATCATCATCAAAAACAGAGACATCCTCATCAGTCATAACAGGCGTGGAAATGACTTGGACAATGTTTTAATTGAAATATTTCATCAGAAAATCAGCTTCCAGGCCACGAGGGAGGGAGATCCGCCCTTATCGGGCTCAGGCCATTAACTTCCAATTAACACGCAGAAGGAGACGGAGACGCTTTCAAACGAGGGGGAGATTAAAACCGGGCTGAGGATTTAGACCGGGACTCCTTCCTCCGTCTCTCTCTCTCTGCAGAAGCAGGGGGCGAGTGAAGTAAATGCATGCATCCATTGTTCCACAAGCTATAGGTAATATAGATTAGCCTGGGCAAGTTGATGGACTTCCAAATTAAACTGTGGAACACAATCGTGGTGAATGAATGGAGCGTTAAACCAGACCTCTGGGTGCAAGTATGAGGCCTGTTTGAATGTCCCTCTGTCGGCTGGATTTAACAATGGTGTATGGTGGAAAATGATCAGATTATTGGAAAAAAATGCAGCTGAATGTTTGAAGAACTACGTTACCCAGAAGCCCTGAAGGACGTCCACCAATAAATGTCCCTCAGGTTGAGATTTTCTGTGAATTAAATCTTGCAGAAAATAGAAGCTGCTGGTTTATGTGTATTTTATCTGTTAATTATGATTTACTACATCCAGATAATTATTCTAATGCTCAGCACGCTAACTGGAAGATTTTATAACACTTTCGCAGTTCACGTCCAGTTTCTTTGCACCTCTTTCTAATCAAAGTGGACGGATGAATATGCAGCAAAAGGTCTACATTTTAAATCGATTCATGTAAAAGTCTTTTTTTTTTTTTTAAATATATGAATCTGCAGGGAGCCTCGTTCCCCTGAATCCTCTACGACGGTGTTAATGTGAGCGACATAATGGAAACTTTAATGGAAACAGCAGGAACTGAAATAAACGGGAAGGATCATTTAAGACACAGACGATCATATTCATTCTATTAAATATAAAAATATTAAAACACTGGACTTGTGGGGTTTATGAAAGACGTTTCACTACTTGGATGCATGGTGAAACGCTTCATAGGACTAAAGTGGTCCTCCTACAACCCAGAACTGAAGAAGCCACTTGGATGAAAACATGTCTTAGTTTCAGCCTTGTTTTTAGGATATGCCACGACAACAAACAACCTGAAACCAAGGCAACCTGGTTGGGTTTCTTGAAGATGTTTCATCCAAGTAGCTTTTTCAGTTTTGTCACATGGTAGGTTTGTATTTACAGTCATTGTTTGGAGAACATCTTGTAGGTTCTGGATTGAAGGACCACCACAAGTCCTAAAATGAACTTCCTTAGTCCAGAACTGAAGACTTGAATGAAACATCTTCAAGAAACCCATCAAGTCCAGTTGTCTTTATTTCAGGTTGTTGTGAAATAATAAAAAAAAAAACTGTAAAACTTCAACATGGACTCACTTTAAGATTCAGCATCTAGTGGACATCTGAGGAACTGCAAGGGGTTTCTGGTTGGATAAATTCTACCAAGTTTGTAGGTCCCCTAACTTTTCAGTTTGTGATTTTACATTTTGGTTTTATCGTCAATAAAAAACAAGATGAACAACTGGACTTGTATCGTATCTAGAAGACTTTTCATCTGAGTCTTGGACCAGATACTCACCTGGGACAGAAGGACTCTGTTTTGATCCTGTTTCCAATGAATGATTCTCTGGAGAACCATTAACTCCAGTATTAAATTGTGAACTGGGGTGAATCTTCTTGTGGACGGATGTTCAGAATGTGTTGCAAATTGATGGCAGATTATATCTTAGTCCACATCCACCGTTCAGAGAAAGGGTTTTCCAGTTTGACATGAGAGGATGTTTTTATTTTCTCCTCTTTGAAATTGGTAACGCCCTCTCTGAACAGGGGAGGTGGACTGAGATATGATCTGTGTAAGTTTAATAAACCGTGAGAACCTTCACGGACACAATTGTAAATTTAACAGTTATATTTTATATAACAGTTCTCCATCATCAGCGTACATGGGTGACATTTAAAATTAGTCACAGCTGGCATTTGCTCTCAAGATCAGCTGAATATCAGAGACGTAATTAACATCCTGATTTACATGAAATGTTGAGCTGAAACATTGTTTTCTCTTGGATTTCTTCTGATGCATCAAATTAAATTCCAGTTACAGTACATTTCCTTCTGTTCCTTCCATTTCATCTGAGTATTATTAAAAAACTGAACACTTTGTTATGTAACAGAGGAACTTACCAAGGCCTTGACTGTGATAACAGAAACACACACACTTTATCTCCTTACTGCAAACACATGTTTGTGTTCTCAGGGTCTGTTTTGTGTGGTTTCAGATAAATGGGAGGACAAGGTCTGTTGCAGTGTGGACGACGCTGATGGAGATTTCTTTTCAGGACTTTGCTGCACATTTCTGAGAGAAGATGGTGAAGACAAGAAACAAGGTGAGAAAGAGGTTCTGTGATACTAAAACTAATTTCTCTGTTCATGATGAATGTTTCTATAACTGACCTGTTTAAATTAGATCAAGGATTAAGGTTCGTACAGGTGGGTGTCCTCACAGGTTGCTAGCTGTCTTTAGCTTCAGCTCCACTCATGCTAAACCTTTTGGTCCATTGCTGAATTAGCTCGGAGTTAAATCAAACAAAGATGGAGATGGACGGAGACGCCACACTGAGCTTCAAATCAGGATGTAGAACGGTTCATCCATCTTTAATCAAACTGAGGACAATGTAGCATGTAGGGACGATATGACACCACTAATCTGTGACCTAACCCCTTGGAATTCCATGACTTTCAATACCAACAATAAAACAATTCAAAGTAAACAAACTAATGTGTTTCAACATGAACTAAATTTTATTTTCCAAAAGTGCTGGACAATACTGACAGAATGAGCAGATGGACACAGAGTCAAACAATATGATCTGAACAAGCTTCAACAAGCTAATGTTAGCCTTTGACTGTTATTGTCCTCTATCTACACGACATTCAGCATCGCCTGTCTCCTCACTCTGTAGCATCAACTTTGAACCTATGACTCGGTGCCGCTCCAAGGTTTAGTCTTAAGTTCAAGACTAGATTTAGAACGAGGTTATGGTCAAAGTTAAGAGTTAGTGTTGGAGTTAAGGCAAGTCGTGGTTATGGTCAAAGTGAAAGCTTCCAACATGGATCTGAATGGGCCAATCATTGTGAAGCCAGTCAACGGCAATCAGCCAATCCAAGCACAGCTTCAGAGTTCCCTCTGATTAACACTATGCTTCATGAAGTCCGGCACCCTCAGAGGGACAGTAGTACGAGTTTTAAGGAGTTCCAGTGGAGAGGCAGGCAGGCGTGTAGATCTTCACCGTCTCATCCCAGGAACAGTCCAACACCTGCAGACAAGATGGAGGAGTGTGAGTCCTGAGGAGTTAAACAGCCTCAGCTTCTCTTCCTGGTCTGGAACCTAGACCATCTACCGTCACCTACAATTTTTTATTTTTATTTTTTTTTGTGGTTGAAGGTTGGTCTGGAGTCGCTCTGTTAGGAACTGATTCTGGTCCAGCAAAGAACTGCCAGGCCAATCAGATCATTTGAGCAGGATTACACATTGCACTTTTTTTTATTTTTGAAAGCAAGCACCGTTAATGATTTAGGCTCTGTAAATACTACTAACTACTTTAGTGTTTTAGTTTGGCCCAAGTTCCATCCACTAATATGGAGGGGGCGGAGCTTACGACCTACACTGCAGAAAGACACCAGGAGGAGCTGTAGTTGAATTAGTTTACAAAAACAAAAATGGCTACTGTCAAAGAAGTGAGATGTTTACAGTTTGTTATTGCGTCTGTCGTGAAAGAGACTGACAGTGAAAAAACTTTAAAGGATGAAAAGTTAACAGCTGTGAAGATATTTGTTGAGAATGACGCCGTCAAGGAGAAACATCTTCCAGAGAGGGTTAGGGAGTTTATGGCAGCGTTGGATGACCGGAACTTTTCTGGAGTAGAGAACACAAGGTACCAGCTACCCTCTCCACACTACATTAACTTTGACTGAAAGATTTATTGGACTGAATCCAGTCCACTCTAGGAGAAGACAGGGAAGACAAGGAAAGACTTTAGGAAGCTACAGGAGACCAACTCTAGGATGTTAGGACATTTGACATCAGATTAGGACTGGATATTAAAAGATTAAGATTGGATCACGGGCAGGGTAACATGATAGGGACATCCATTTACCCTCACCTCTCTCCACCTTCTTCTGACAGATACTGGATGAACCTTAACTACCATGATGTCTCTTTTAGAGTTTGTGAAGTTCAGTTTGAAGCATTCAGTGAAAATCTGTAGAATAACCAACCAGACTGAACGTTCTCTACTGCAGGAGAACAGAAAGTGACTGGAGTGGTGTTATTGTTGATCTTGTTTTCTAAATGTAATCAACATTTGAGCTTCCAGTTGAAATAACCTAAACTCATACCGGCGCTGCAGGTGAAGCATAGATACTCCTGAAGGACGGCCAGCTGAGAGATGAGACGTTCAGCTCCTACATCAAAGGCCTCCACCTAAATTAGCTTCCACTATCAGTTCAGGGGCAAAAGGCATTTAGGCCTCCACTCTGCACAATAACATCTATATTCACTCTTCCTTTCCAGAAGCAAACAACAAAACCAGAAGATTTCACTGTAATTTCACTGCAATTTAAAAGATGGTTTGCATTTGTATCGGAGAGACGTCCATCCTCCTGCTTTCATCACTCTCCACCGATTCACAGGCAACAAAATGCCAGTTGACTCAAAGCTTTAATCTTGCTCCTATTAATAAAAACAGAAAAAGCTCATGTTATATATTAAATTCTCCGTGTTTTCATAGCTCAGTCGTGAGATCCCAACGTGTGTTTATGCTGCAACTGCAGGAGGGAACATTCAGTTCACATGTTCTAAAGCTTTTCTCTCATTTCTGGCGTTATTACCTCAAAATACTGAGAACAAACCTGTGGGTGATCACACAGAACACGTCTGTTCAGGTTCAGGTTCATCCCTCAGACACAAAGATATGACTTTGTTGACTATGTTAATGTCAATTTAGGTGGAACACATGGACTTTTGCAATGTTTACCCTTAAAAGTTTAGATGGATCTCCTAATAACCCTGGAAACTCTTGATGTGACGGTTTCTCTCCTGTAAACATCAGGTTGAGGAGTTTCCAGGAGGGACAGAAACATGGAGGTAGAAAAACAAGATGAACCAAGATAGAATCCATGTGGACAGAGACCATGGAGACGTGGAGACATCTTGGTCGTCTTTTAAGACCCTATACATTCAGAACTGGAGGAGGACATGGAAGAGACACTACTTCTTTTTCTCCTTTTATATCCTTGCCTTGATCCTCATCTTCTTCTGTTCTATAGTTCGTCAATAAAGTTCTACAATCGTTTTGAAATATCTGATCACATCATTTGATTCCATGGAAACTGTTCATGTCTGATCTCAGGTTTGAGGCGCTTTAATCCATGCCAGGTGAAGTTGGTATTAGTGGAACACGACAGAAGAAAATGGAAAAGGCAAATTGAATTTAAAAGGAGTATAATCTCTTAAAACCAAACTCAATTTCTCAGAAAAAACAAACTTCTTGAGGCAAAACTGAATGTTCCAGACTGTACGAAGCTCTTTATTTCTAACCAGCTGTGTCTCCACCTCCCTGTCTTCCCTCTGTAATCAGTCGTGATGTGGCTATCATCTGAATGACATGCCTCTGCTGGGACGCGGCTATCATCTGAATGACATGCTGCCTCTCTGTCATCTCTCCGTGAGGCAGAGCAGAAAGTCCCTGGTTCCACTTTACTTTCATGATTCCTGGAGTCAGAAGAGACTTTGTGTTTGATTAAACAGTGAAGAAGAAGAAAAGCTGCAGCAGCGTTAGGGCCGCTCTAAACCGCCACCGTGATGCAGGTTTCTCTTTGCAGCTGGTTGAATTTAAAGGTGTAAAGATCCTAAAAGCCTGCAGTCAGCTTCGGCAGAGGAACTAAATGAACATGTCAGGGTTGGTGCTAAAATTAATTAAAATCCGTCACAGTGACAGACACAGAGTTAAAAATCTGTCACAGTTCATTTTAACCTGCCGCGTCTGCTTGCTGGTGTTACACAGATGTATTGGCCGCTGTATTTAAGTTAAACCTTCTGAGTCAACGCAGTTGTTGAGCTCAGCAAAAAAAGACAAAAACTCCAAAATGCTGCGCTTGTGTTGATTTGTGTGCTCACCAATTCTGAACTGTTGCATCAACCTGTGACTTTATCAAGTCCAGTTTGAAATCGGAGTCTTCCTGCTGTCAGATGACTCAAAACATGTTGATTTCATTCATAGTACCGCGGTTGTTGAATCGTTTTTCAGGTGTTTGGACCGGATGACTGAATCAACAAAGTTGATTCAATTTAGAGATTAGTGGTGTCCCGATCAAGACCACTCAACCATCGTCAGTGGAGACATCTTGGTCTTCTTCTTCTTCTACTCAATCAATTCAGGACTGGAGTCAAAGATGGAGAGAAAAATCACTTCCTTTTATAATCTTTCCATCTGCTCGTCCTCTTCGTCCTCCTGTTTCTTCTCTTGCAGATGCTAATGGGGATGCTAATGGTGATGCTAATGGTGTTGTGTATAAGTGAATCTAAATGACAGTGAAAAGAGTGACTAAGACATACCATGCGTTCCCGGGCTGCTAGTGCCTGACACCAATAGATTTTGAATATAGATGGTTTGCAAAGCTTAAAATATAAGCTAGAACTTTTATCCAAAAAGCATTTATGAGTTTCACCACTCATCTGAGAAGCTTCTTCAGTTCTAGGCAACTGAAGAAGCTACTCGGATGAGTGTTAGTAGCCTTTAGCAGTGGTTAGAACCACAACATGCTTCTTCAGTTCTAGGGAACTCGGATGAGTGGTGAAACGCCGTCTCAAAAAGCTCTACAAGTCTAGTTGCCTTTTAAAACGCTTTTTGGGTAAAAGTTCTAGCTTATATTTAAGTAGATGACCAGAAGATTAATTGACTATGCATGGTCGGCACATTAATTGAAAAATGAATTGCTGAAACAGACTCGCAAGCAGCAAAGATTTGAAATGTTGACCCACATCAGAAGAATCAGAATCTCAATGAATTAGGCTTAAACTTCCAAGAACATAAGCTTTTTAAAAATCGGATCTACGGCTCTGGAAAAAAAGCTGTGTGGTTAGAGCGCCGGATAATAATCAGCATTCCCTTCAACACCCCCCTCCTCACCATCAGCTCTCCCACCTGCTCGACTGAATCTCTGAATCAGTGAGTTAACAAGCCTTAAAAAGCCTTTTAGGGCATGAGTAAGCAAAGTGGCTGCGCAAGTGACTCAGGCACCGAGGAGAGGAATGCCCTTCTTTAATTAACTTTAACAGCCGCTTTGCAATGCGAAGGCTGCCAGGACTGCAGCAAAGCACAGAGACAAAGAGAGAGAGAGAGAAAGAAAGAGAGAGGGAGGTTATGAGATGTAAGGAGAGGTGGGACGAGGAGGAACACTAAAGGGAATATAAAGGTAAGTTCAAAGTCTGAGGGATGTTTAATGTCCTCTTCTGTGTCTTTTTTATTCTTGCTGCTGAGAGAAAGTGATTGAGGACATGCTAATTAAAACACTAAGAGCCTTGTAGTCTCCAGTACACATGTTATCAGCATTGACTTGTCAGTAGCAGTGCTTTAAGTGATGCTTTTGTTTTGAAAATCCGCACTCACACGTTCTCTGTAGCACCTTTAACAACAAACAGTGTTTTTTCTTAATTCTGCCATTCATTACTTGAGTTAATACATAAATTGTTTTGTCTTAAAGCAGCGAAACATTCCCAGAGCCCAAAGTTACAACTTTGAAAATGAATTGTGTATAAATCGAAGGTATTCTGTTTCCAGATATTTAAAATAAAGAGTAAACTATCACGTGATCAAACTCTAAAATATGATGCACATATATATATAAACACAACTAAGCCTCTCGTTTAAAGCATTCTCCATCAACTGATCACAAGTAACCAGCTAAGTCTTCTAATTTATTTCTTGTTCTCTCGTCCTGTTTCTAGTTTAGTTTGGTTCTCAGCTCCAAGGCCAGAGTCTTTTAAAAGGCTCTCATTACTAATGAACAGACATCACTTATTCATGTGATCATTTCTACTAGTGGCTGAATGAATGAGTTAAACTCCTCTTCCACAGATCAGCCCTGTTGAGTAGGTGGTCTTTAATGTGACCCAGGACTCATTGTGTGTTCACACTACCAAAGGAAGGAGGTCACATGTGTCCCAGACCACCTCCACATGTGGACTGACACCAGATCAGTGTTCACACCTGGACCTGTTTAACCTGGACACCTGGGATCTGATCACCAAATAACCAGCTGTGAAGATGAGGATCATTCTCAGAGTAGTTCAGGTCCTTTCATCTACTGATTTCGACAGCACAAGGAGAGGAAACTCTTTTCTTACTCCAGATCACACTAAGAGCTACTTCCACGAGATAATCAGTGTAATTTGCTTTTGTTCCTCTGTACTGCTTCACTCTATGTTTTTCCAAAAAACTATTAAAAATAAATCAATAAGCTGCACAGGTGCACAAAAACCAACGTTCTCCCCAGATACTCATTAATGTCTAATTAGAAAAAAGTCTGCATCATTTCCGTCTTTCAGTTAAAAGGAACTTATTATCCATTTTAGTGTTTTTTAAAGCTTTACATGCTCAGTGTAGTAAAACCTCTAATTAATCCTTAGAGGGTCTCCATCGTGCTCTGTTCCTCCAGTACGACTGTAACTGTGACCGCTACAAGAGTGACCTACAGACCTGTGAATGGCTGTCACCTTACATCAATGTATGATCTATCACCTCATCCTCTCTCAGTCTCAACACACACTCTGTACAAAGGTCTACGCCACCCGGTGTTTGTGCAGCTTGACCTGCGATGCTGTGAGGAGGGTGATTCATCAGACACATGTGACTCTGTCCAGATAACACTGCAGCAGTTAGTACTTTAATCAGAGGTATAAACACAGAAGTAATCTAAAGAAGAGGAGGAAATGTGAGACAGTACAAAGAGAAGTTTGATATCTGATGTTGCAACCTGGTCTGGTTTACAGTGAATCAGTTATACACCAGGTTTACTGGCTTGGGAAGCCATGCTGACAAAATGATGAGCTAGTTTATTATAGCTTGTCGTAGCAAAACTCAATTCTCATCATCATCCGGGTCCAGAACGGATCCTAAACGTCCTAGAGTTGGTCTCCTGTAGCTTCCTAAAGCCTTTCCTTGTCTTCCTTGTCTTCTCCTAGAGTTGGTCTCCTGTAGCTTCCTAAAGCCTTTCCTTGTCTTCCTTGTCTTCTCATAGAGTTGGTCTCCTGTGTCTTCCTAAAGTCTGTCCTTGTCTTCCTTGTCTTCTCCTAGAGTTGGTCTCCTGTAGCTTCCTAAAGCCTTTCCTTGTCTTCCTTGTCTTCTCATAGAGTTGGTCTCCTGTGTCTTCCTAAAGTCTGTCCTTGTCTTCCTTGTCTTCTCCTAGAGTAGACTGGATTCAGTCCAATAAATCTTTCAGTCAAAGTTAATGTAGTGTGGAGAGGGTAGCTGGTACCTTGTGTTCTCTACTCCAGAAATGTTCTGGTCATCCAACGCTGCCATAAACTCCCTAACCCTCTCTGGAAGATGTTTCTCCTTGACGCTGTCTCCAGGAAACTTTTCTCTTCATTTAAACGTTCAGTGTTTGTTGTTGTTGTTTGGGTGCAGCCTTTGACTGAGTGGACTCCATGGATTCTGTTTAGATGATCAACTACTACCGCCTCACCACACATCCACATTACACTGGTTACTGACTAACAGAGGACGACCTTCTTTTACACAGGACACTTCTTCATATGTTGAGCTTTGACGCTAGCCAACCACCGTTAAAACAGAAGAAGAAGTAGAAGCGTTGATGCTACAGGGATGTGTTTTTGGTTTATGTTAGACTTGGCTAAAGCATAATCAAGATTTTAAAAATGCCTGGATCGACCCTGATACAGATCAGGACATCCCTTGTTGATGTACTCGGCTAAACGGCTTTGGGGCGTTTGGTTCTGCTACACTATCAAACCCTGAAAAAAACATTTAAAGGAGAAGAATCTACTAGAGCGACAAAAACGGTAGAGAGAGGGAGAGGAGCTCTGCCGTGATGTCAGTGTTGGTTTAATTTTCCAGCCTGTATTCCCTGCAGTGACGCGTCTGATAACAGCACAGCCAACAATACAACTCATTACTGCGCCTCCTCCTATACACACATTCTCCAACACTGACAACGCAGCTTCGTTGCTGCATCTCTGCTGGACGCAGTAACGAGCTCGACCAGGACAGCTCGCCCTCGTTTGCTGGTTGCCGCGGGAAACCGACTGTTTACCGTGACGCCGTCGCGTCCGGCCGCGGCCCGGGGAGGCGTCGTCGCGTACGCACTTCCTCCCCGTCACTGACTGCGTCTTGGAAAAAAGCTTGTTCTGATTATTTCCAGCAAGTGAGAAATGAGAAAATGTGTTGCTGAGGCAGGGAGGTTCAGGAAATTGTGCTGTTCCATATTTTATTGTCAGCAAATCTCATGATTACCTTAAGATAATAAAGATAAAAATAAAGATAATGTTTTTTCTGAATTTCATCAGAAATGGGGGTCTTTTATAAATGATTTCAACTCCTTGTCAACACTTATTGCTGATTAATTGGGCGTTATATTCAGTGGGTGTTCTTTTTATTATCCATATTATTATGATTATTAAAATGTACTTATTTATATATTTATTTTCTTTTTACTCATTATTTCTTTTAATTCATCATGTGTCATTAACTGTATTAATGTGCATAGAAATGTCTGTAATTTAATTTCATACAGAGACACGTTGAGTAGTTTTCTAGTTCTAATGTCATACTTGTCAAATAATAAACCAAGAGGATGAACTTTTGAATTATAGTGTCTATACTGCAGTTCCTCTCAAAAACAAAAGCATTTAAATATTTACTTCCCGACCTAAATTTTATAAAAAAACAAAATAAAAATAAAGATTTGGTTTGATTCACATCTCGCGTCTTGTGTTCTCCCTTGAAGGTATGAAATCAATGTGGGAACTAATGGTACAGTTGGGGAAATGGTCAGCAGTGATGTCTGCTCCGTCTCTGGTTAATGGGCTGGAACATGTAAAGCTGTGCTTGTCGTTTTTTAGTGTAGGGCAGCTGAAGGCGTTCGAGGGCTGTGATGAAGTTTGAGACAAAGCTCAACTTTGCTAAATTCAAAGCGACATAGTGACGTGGGAGCCATATCCTCAGTTCATCGTCTGTTTCTGTCAAAGAGTCAGATTTCAGCTCCAATTAAACACAGATCCCAGTTCAGCTTTTTGTCTTCCCACTGCCTGCATCTTCAGACTACGCCGTCGAGTCGGTCTGAATGAATGGAAAAACTGAATTTGACACCGCCGGCCTTTTCAGTTCGCTGCTCCTTCACCCCGACACGTGCGAACGCCCAGCTCGCCGACAGCCGGCTGCTGTTGGTGCGTGGGTTATCTCGGACTGTTTGTGTGTGGGCATTTTGATGGATGGCCCCATTTCAGGGACTACAGCAAACAAAGTGGATGTGGAGAACACGAGGAGGAAATAACATTTTCCTATATCTGGAAAAACACATGAAAAAACATCCAAATAAAGACTGAGTCTAAGGATTACCCTGAGGTATGGTCACATATACAAACACCTCAGTACATTCTTCTGTTTTCATGACTCTGTAGATGGCTTTGACCCAACACCAGGCACAATCTAACCTTTAGTAGCTGCTGCAGAAGATGTGGTAACTCCCTTTAATGGGTGATTTAGGCTTCTGCATTAATTTGACGGCATAGCTATGACGACAGTCCAGACGCTAACACCGTAGCCTAGCTGCGATTGGTCTGCTTGGTAGTAGCGTGTTTCCTCTTTAGTATTTCCGGCTGCTACTCCATCTCCACAATTTTCTAATTGATTGTTTCAATAAAGATGGAACACATGGAGGAAGGGTTAACTGAGGAGATTCAGAGATACAAACGTTTGCATGACACCACATTTTCAGTCAACAACAAACAAAAATGAACCCGACTAGTATTTGGGTGGTGTTGTTACAGAGCGAGTCAGACTGACGAGGCACAAGTATGAATGACTCGCATGTAAGGAGGTTATGGCGACCGGTCCTGCAGTACTCTAAAAGAGTCATGAGAGTGGCCAAAGTCAGGGTATATCTTAATAACTGGGGTTGAGTGAAATAATCATTTACAAACATCAGGTGATGTTTGTGTGTGTGTATGTCTGTGTTTGTGTGTTACCTGGTTGGGGACATGCAGATTGAAGTCTAATCCACAAACGAACTCTGAATGATGTTCCACGGTGTCCAGAAGAGGCTGATCACATCTACTGTAATCCCAGAACCTGAACAAACACAGATGTTTGTTTCAATAATGTTTTCAAAAGCGTCAAACACACAAAAAAAAACTTAAGGTTGATATTTTATCAGTCACTGGAAGTTAAATACAACACAGACATGGATCTAAAAGTAAAAACTCTAAATCGCTGACCAGTTCATTAAAACAGATGCAAATTCACTTTAATTAAAACTTTATTCATCATGTTTTTCTTTTTAAACGATAAATTGACTTCCGTTCCTATTATTATATATTATAGGCTGGTAAGCATGTTCACCTACTATGGGCCTGATGAATACTTCAAGGGTGTTTTCATGTCTGTATTTTGTTCCAATTCAGGGAGTGATTGATAAAATATTCTTCTTTCTTTAGTTATAAACCTTGGATTGGTTTGTGTTCGCAGGGCAATCGAGACAAAGTTCTGACACGCCATCAACACCACGTCCTTGCAAACTGTTATTGATTGGTCAGAGCTTTCCGGAAAATGGTAGGATGTCAGGAAATCAGGAAATATAATAATAAAGTGGAGCATCCGCCGTCTCTAAGACTCTACGGTCAAACAAACTTTGGTTATTTCTTGAAGAATGAACTTCCAAATGACAAGTCAACTTTACAACCCCTTGCAGCGATTTTAAAATGACAACAAACCACAAACACAAAATTTAACACATAATGTTCACCATGTCTCACATTTCAGGGTCGTTTTTTTATGATGTCTTTTTTTTAGGAACTTTAATTCTATATATAAAATCAAAATCAAAACAATGTTAAACCCATGAAGACGGTGTCAGATTTACTTCTTTATCATTGAATCCTGAATTACCTGAAGCAAAAACGACAACAAGAAAGAAGCAGGGTTGTGAGGGAGGCTGCAATCTAGAAAATGAGGCTATGAAAAATAAAGTAGTAAAAAAAAAAAAAAGCTAGAGGAATAAGTGGAAGGAAAGAAGGAGAGAGCCAATAAAACACTGGCTGCAGACCTCGGCCAGTGGCGGCCAATCAGACTAATTGAACGACTGCTTCTCTTCTTGGTGGTCGTGACGGAGTGGTTTGTGTGGGAGCTGAAAAGCCCTGACACAGCAAAACGCTCCCTCCAGACTCATCCACTTTGCAAATGTAATTAAATCATTTTCAGAGGGAACGCTGCAGCTCCCATTGGTCTCCATTAGGCACGTATTAATACTGGAGCTGCAACACACACACACACACACACACACACACACACGCGATAAGCGATGGGTGTCTGGGGAGAGTCAAGCATTCAGAGATATTATATATTGAATGAGTGAGTTGTTAGTGTAAATCACTGCTCACGCTCTAACATCCAGCAGATCGCACACACACATTTGTTTCAGGACTGATTGATGACCAGGTAAAGAAAAAAAACCTTCTCTCAGAAAGATAGTGAACATAGTGATGAATTACGATTAAGATGCTTCAGAGAGGAGAGGATGGGCTTCAGTGCTAGCATCAAACACAATAAAACTTTCTCGACACATGGAATATCCCGATAAAAAGAAGTTGAATCAAGATGAAACAAGTTGCTTCTTCAGCTGTAAAACAACATGAAGAGAAAGTAGAGTCCGGACTGTTAAAGTAACACAGACTGGGAAAGGAAAACAGATTCCTCCAATTACAGGTGAGTATCTGGTCATTAACAAGACTCTAGTCTAGTTTTAGGTGGACTCCACTCACAGATGTTCCTATTTAACCCCCAACCGTCCACCAGTTATTTATAACTGAAGACTTGGACAAAACGTCTACAAGAAACACAACGAGTCCAGCTGTCTTTGTTTCGGCTTGTTCCGGAAACGTCTCTTGGGTTTCTTCACTTTCTGGGTTCTGACGTATGCAGATGATGCGGTCCTATATGGATACTCTACAAGTCCAGGAGATGCCCTTGGTTCAGCTTGCTAAGATTCTCAGTGTGACTGTTAATCTCTCCTGGGTAGAGATCTGCATACTGTGTGTGGGTGCATGCTGAATGAACGTCGTGATCCAACAAAAATAATAATAAAAGTGCCTCCGCATCTCCCACAGTGCTTAGTGTGGGTGATGTTTGCTGCAGTGGGAGGGCCTTATGAGGACTTTCCTGGGGTTTGACACTTGAGTTTCCTGTTGAGTATAAATAACTTGGCCAAAACGAACCTTTTTCTTCAATTTTCTGTCTTCTTGTGGAGTATGAGACAAGCTTCACTCCCTCTTGTCTGTGGAGCTTTTTGAGTTTAGACGTATGCAGATGATGCAGCCCTATATGTATCTGCTAGAACTATCTCGGCTTGTAGAGTAACCTTACAAGTCCAGGAGGCCCTTGGTTCAGATTTTTATCTTTTTTATATATACCATGATGATGACTGAGAACCTTCACAGACACCAAGAGTTCTCATCCTTACTAGGAAGCTTTCTCTCAGCTGGTTGTCCATCAACTGACTGGTCAAAGATTTCAATCACTACTAATTGTCTCCATTATCTGGAAAAAATGTCAAATTTAAAACAAAGCTAGCTGTAGAAGTCTGCTCAGTTTAAAGCTTTATGTTATATTTTACAAAACAAAATCACATTATAAACATTACAGTCGGACGGTGACTGTTTCCTTAGTTGTTGTCAAGTCTCAAGTCAAAGTGTGGAGTTTCAGTCGCTGCAACAGGCTAGGCCTCTCATACAATAACAAGGAACCAGCTATTTTCCACTGGGATACGTCACTTAGCTCACATATAAAACAAGTCTCCAGGGAGGCTTCATTTCACCTGACAGATATATGTGCAACAACCAGTTTAAAGGCATTCAATTACAATTTAATACAAGACAGCTTATCATTTAGTTCTACACTTAAAAAGGCGGTTTCAGCAGTAACCCGTGGAACATCGCAACCTTCGATCATTTCCCTCCAGCCTCCAGTAACTTTATTACACATCATAACATCTCTTTCTATTCTCATATTTCCTGCGAATCTCCACAGTAGCCATAGAATAAATGAAGAACACTTTGAACAGATCAGAGTTGAGCCTGACGAGTTGAAGACCGAGTTGGTTTAGACATACTATTATTTTTTTTCCCCCCCAGTTGTGTACAAATGTAAGGAACATTACTGCATAGCAAGTCAAATTGGATTTAGTGGCTGACGGAGGCACAAAAACATTTGTTAAGCAATAAGTAAATACATTATGCAATACCCCTGTGAAGGGGGCAATAAGTGCAACATATTCATCAACTGTGGTGCAGTGCAACACGTCCGAAACTTAATTAAGTGCAGTGGCAATAAAAATGAATGCATTTCTGTCACAGACGCCCCATTCAGTGAATTAAGAGGCAGGAGAACTATTCCTGCTGCTTAGAGCCACTGTAGCTTTGATTGGCTTCATAAAATGAGCAACGGAAGTGATTTACTGGTGACGGCAGAGAGGCAGCTTTTTAGATTAACACAGTAGAAGCAGAATTAGATGATTTTTAATTTATTTTTCCACAGATGAAAGTAGAAATGAAACCTTTACTTGATTCATTTTTTTTTTTAAAAGCCGTTCTGAGCCGCTGCCTAAGGATCAGTGTTGGAGTCTGTGTGAAGCTAAGTTAGATTATCTGTGAAGAAGCTCCACTCTGTAACACCGCCGTCATCTCCGCATGTTTCCGATAAATCCATCGGAGTGAGACGTCTTCTCCTTATTTGATCATTTTAAACAAGAAACGAGGACCTTCTGTATTTGGATCAAGTTGTTTTTTTAAAGATAATACCATTGGGGGCAAATCAATTATGGCGGGGGAGCCTCAATAATTTGATTTCTTCCTGCAGCGCCCCCTGGTGACTGGAGACTGTCGTGTACCAGTGACTACAAGTTGCTCTTTAATAAAAAAGACCATTACAAACAACTCAGAGCCTAAGAATATGCAAAAATAGTGCTGCTGTGGCCTTGTGAAATAAAATCTTTTAAATTCCCCATCAGATTTTACTGCAGTTAAGATCAGAAACTGTAAATCACCATTTAAAGGGTTCAAATAATGTTTTCTTTTAAAAAAATATTTACTTTCATAGCAACAAGAAAACAGAATAGTACAGTTTGTGGAAAAATTATCTTTTGAATCTTTTCAGTGTTTTGAGAAATATAATGCATTACAATGATGGACAAAGTTAGAAACAGCTGCTGAAAAAGGTATTTATCTGAATATTATTGTTTAAATATTGGTTTGAAACACTACTGAATATTAAAGGACTGATTTGACACTATTAGAAACTATTTTGAGAAATGATTCTGCTAATTTTTCAAGTAAAGACACTCTCTTTCTTTGGGTTTCTAATGGTTGGTGAGAGAGCTGACAGACTATTAAAATAATCTGAGCCTGAATGTTCAGAGATTCTTCTATGTTCTCAACAGAATCCACTGCGAGGAAGAGGAAGCGTCATCTGCCTCACGTGTCAGATTATAGGCCATGAATGTATGTGTGCATATAACAGCAGATGACTGCCCCAGTTAAACAAACACGCCGTGTTATTTCTATAAATGAGGCTTACGCTGTCTTTTGTCTGCAGTTTCCATGGTAGGTAATTATTTAGCTTCTTTTGTGTTTCATTCTGTGGAGCCGTCTGTTCACCTGTCAGCTTTGTGCATTACTATGAAACTCATTAAGTCAAAATGGAAGGGAAGTAGAAAGAGGTGACGGGGGCAAAAAAATAAACGCGAAAAAGTAAGTACACAAAACATTCAAGATAAGAGGACAAAGTGAGAGAAGACAACAGAAAGGAAGACAGATACGTAAAGAGAGAGATCTGATCCTTTCATCCGCTGACGTCACTGACGCTTTTAATTTAAACAGGAAATGAATGTTAACAATCAATCAAACACACACAAATATACTTAGAGGCTGTTTGTGAAAGACGCGAGGATATAAAACAAACAGGAAGGAAAACATGACCCCAGAGTCTCTGCTTCAAACCAACCCTGGCTGCTGCACTGAGAATTTATTGTCCTTTTAAATGTCGTATATATACTTTATTATCTTTCAGTTACGTTTTTAAAAATTGGGGACATTCTCAAATGTGAGGACAAATGTTGACAACAGCCTAGAGTGTTGCATCATGGGATGTGCGTAGGCTTAAAGGCCAACCTGGTAAATCCAATCACACCTGTCCATCTCTAAGTCCCTCTGTTCACACCTGATATTAATATAAATGTTTCTCCACATCTCCAATGAGAAAGGAAATGAAGACACAGGGATTTACTGAGGAAACAACCTTTAGTGTCCTTCTAAAGCAGTGACACATCAACCTATCATATGCATTTGCTTCATCCGTTGCTGTGTCACATATATAAAGTCGACGTTTATTCCAAAACTTCTCGTTCATGATGTCTCCGAGCGCTCAAGTTGCTAGCAATGCTGAACAACTTGTCCATTTTGTAGTTCTAGCAGATATAAATAGGACTGTATCATCTGCATACATCTAAACCTCCTAAGAGACGGCCCGTTTAAAGTCAGTCTTTCAGTCGATCAGTCGGTGAAGCTGAAAATAACAGAAAAGTGTGCGCTGTATTTGCATACTGGCGTATTGTATGTGCCTTCATGTGCGCTTCTGTGTGTGTGCAGGTGGATTTGATCAGTGTTTGTACATGTTTCCAGCGGCGTCTAAGCACACAGGAAGGCCTATAGAAGCAGGTGTGTTTGCACAACCAAAGGTGTGACGAGACGAGTACAACAGCACTGCTCAGATTTGAGATTTAATGCCCTGGGTGATTGACAACGACATTTCGGCATTGTTCAATGATCAAACGACGTGGTCGGACATCCTGAACAACCGTCACGGGGATGAGTTTTATTGTTTTTATTACTTTCTACTGTGAGATCAATCAAAAGATGTCTAGTGTCAGATGTCTAGTTTTGTTTGATTTTGATATATGTAAAGAAAAAAGTCTAATTTAGCAGTTTAAACAACATCTACGCATCTGTATAGTCAGCAGGTTAGCAGCAGGCTAACACAGTTTAGCATCGAACACTGTTCAGCCATAAAATTAAAACCACTGACAGGAGAAGTGAATAACATCAAAAAAAAAACATGAAGAACAGCACAAGGTGTTGACCTGGCCTCTAAATTCACTAGATCCCAAACTGGTCAAATATCTGTGGGATGATCCTCAAAGGCCCACCCACTAACAACATTCTGTTACCAGACACCACAGGACACCCTCAGAAGGCCCATTCTCTGATGAGTCACCACAAGGGAGACCTACACAATATTAGGAAGGTGGTCATAATGTTATGCCTGATCACTGCTGTTATTTCCTGATCTTTCTAGGTGCTTATATGTAAACGTTGTCACCTTTGAGCAAAGCTAAGGCTTTCTCCTTGTCTCCATCATTTATTTATTGGGCTCTTTGAAATCTTGAGTAATCCCCACAGCAAACATACAATCAAACACCTATAACCGTCCGTGCATTAAAACACTCATAGTGTTTGAACTGAACCAGTATTTTTTTTAAAAAGTCACATCTAGTTAAAAACTTATAAACACATTAACAGGATGAAGAGGATGGGACTAACCGCTCACAGTGTAAAGTGTGAACCTCTAATCAGCTCATTAATACCTGGTAATGAGCTGATTAGGGGCTCCAGCCGTGGCTCCTGATCGATGCTCAGAGGGTTCATGCACAAAAACACAAACACACACAACATCTCCAGGCTGGACGCAATTTGACAATAGGTGATAATCATCTTGGTGCGCTGTGTTTGGATTGCTCAACACTAAACAAACAGACGTGACGTTGCCACGGTAGAAGAACGCATGAAAGCACACACGGCTAGTTGGTAATTTAGTCCTGGCTCCAGTCCACCCACACTGTTTTAATAAGATAACATCAGATGAAGTAAACCCAGCGAAAGCGTGTTATCGCAAGCAGTAATGGATGGATTAAGGATTATCTCGGAGAATTAACAGTTGGCAAGTTAATAAAGAGAAAGAGACTGCGCGGCAGATTAAATTAAGGATACAGCATCTGTAACGATTGAAGAACGGGAGGTGTTCTGATGAAACCCACTGAGACTGAGTCGTCAGGGGGGTGTGGGAAATTTTAATCTTCTGTCAGGCGTGATAAGAAAGCTTTTTGTTTCCATTATAACACAGAGCAGCCACCACCGCCATCCTATAGCTGGGAGTCCAATATTCACTTTACATTTAAAGTGCTGCTTAAAAGTTTTTGCTTCGAACAACTCAAAGAATCAGCGGAAGTCCTGAAAGCAGACAAAGAGAACCCAGTAAACACATGAAATATTATACCTGTGTGTCTGTTTACTCAGAAAAATGTAAGTGAACCCTTGTTTCTGGTATCTGCTGTGACCTCCTTGTGCAGCCATAACAGCAGCTAAACATGCTTGCTGCTTGGATCACTTCCCATTTTCCCAAACTAAGCTTTGGGCTGACGTCGTGATAACGGAACCTGAGCGCGTTAATTGCACATTAAAAAACATCAAGGACGTTAAAAGGGAACTGTCTTATCTTTGATAACCCTACTTTTTAGTATGAGCCTCCAGGCTACATGTTGTTTGGTTCATGTCTTCTGAATATTTATTGCAGATGCTGTTTTCAACACGAGCTAAAAGGTGTGTGTGTGAGGTGTGTGTGTGTGGCCTATAATGAAATGAGCATAGAGTATTGGAGCCAACGAAAGCTCGGATCAATAAAACAATAAAACACAGACTCTGACAGGGAGCCAGCTCCCACCACACTGGTCTTCCAGCCATCCCTCTTTCCTTTTTAGTTTCTTCTCTCTCTCTCTTCCCGTCTCTGTTCGTTTGACATCTATCTAATGTCTGTTTTTTTATTTCAGCATCATCCCTCTTCCAGCTCACCGCCAGTCATCCTTTCATCTGTCCTTTAGTGTCACCTCACCACAGCAGGAGTTACATTCAGGGAAGTCGAGTCGTGAAAATCTGCAGGTTGACGTTTTGCATTTCCTAATGTCGCCTGACAAGTAGAAATACGTCAAATGTAATCTGACGCCAGATATTTTTAACACAGCGTGTGAGCAGATGATTTGAATATTTTCGTATGTCTGAAGACGTGAAATTTGCAGTGATTATTGTGAATATGCATCCTCCTGCGTTCCTGTCAGGTCTACTTTACGACTCTGATGAAGAGCCCCAACTCAAAGGTTGGAAGTCAGACCAGGATTTTTTTTTACGTTCACTTGATGCTGCGTCTTCATTTCCCAGGAATTAAATTCACTACCTCAGTCACAAAGAGACAGTCTAAGGGTTCTTTCCCTCCCATCCCTCTGGACAGTTCATTGGTTCAGACTCCTTGACACGCTCCGTTAAAAGGCAACAGGGTCATCTTGACCCAGACCTCCCAGTATTCATCATGAAACCTCTAGAAGCTCTCTGGGACTGTAGGTGGTAGGTTTAAAGGGGACGGTTGCTGCAGCTGGACAAAAAAAAGTTGATTGTAAACCCAACAGTGGGGCTCAGCCACATCCAAACTTCACCCTAACCCCGGTGAACACTCTGTTCTAGAACAAATGGACTGAGCTGAGCCACGGGCCGATATGACTAGTGTCTAATGATAGAACCAAGTAGTTCATCTGATGGGTCTTTGGAACAGAGGAGTCTGGCAGCAGCAGAGCTCCTTCACATCATTATATATATGCTAACGTTGTTTTCTACTCGTAGCCAAGACGCCGCATCAAACTGAACATGCTGTTCATAGACACAACTCTATGATGATGCTCCACGTTCTATTTGATTATTTCCTGAAATCCAGCGTTTGCTAGAACGTAGAATTGAGGGCTTTGAGTCAGAACTTTGTCTGGATTGATCTGTGAACACGAACCGAACCCAGGTTAAATACTGCATCAACTGTTCCATGAATCAGAACAAAGTATATGAGCGAAAGCATCCTCATGGTTAGTACGTGCAACACATATTTAAATGCTTTTAAATGTCATGTATTGCATAGTGTAGTTTAAAGTGAGGTTACAATGACAACTGGGTGTTAAAAGTAGATTTAAAGTATCAATTCACAAAACCCTCAGATAGATTTTTTAAAATAAATAAATAAATAAATACAACTTCCTGCATCCTCTCGTTTGCAATTTTACTATGGTGTCATGTTTCACATTAATATATAGTCAATAACGAAGATGAGAAACTAGAGGGAGACGATTGAGGAGGTATCAGAAATCTCCCTGAAATATCTTTAAATGAATCAAATCGGGTCAGTAGTGACAATCACCACTAACTCTGATAATCTGATAATTTAGCAGTTAATCTCTTTAAATACTAAATTATAGAATACAAATCATAAAGTCTGTAACATACTGTAAATACTAAGGTGTAAGAGAATATGATGAATGAGACTTTTATCTCTGATTGTTGAAACATGCATGATGAATTTGTGTTTGAGAGTTTGAGTTTCACATTTAGTGTTCACATCCAAAGCAGATATTTAACTAAGTCACTTTAAAAAAACAAGACACTGAGGAAAATGATGAGAAATGTAACAGCAGAGAAAATGTAAGCAGGAAAATATATGTTTTATAAGAGCTAGATGACTTAAATGATAAAGCTCACCAGTCCTTCCTCTAACTGAACCCTTGAATCGGTTTATCAGTCTGAGCAAAATCAACCCATCAGCAGATTTTTAAAATCTGAGAAACATGAAAACTGCCAGAGGAAAGGGTGAGGACACGATTAAGAAGCATATTCTCAGAAGAATCACAGAGGCAGCCTACCTTGAAATTACAGATTTTATTAACGCTGCCTCTGCAGCTCAATAAAGCAACGCCATCTTCTCTCTCTCCATCTCACACCAGTTAACTCTATCACATTTATCGCCATTACTTCTTTGAGGATGACACCATCCTTCCACTTTGGTTGGTGATTGAAAGAGAAGGGGCAGAAATATGACTCCATACTTTAACCTCTACAAAATGTTGGCTTCAAACAATTCACCCAGACTGAAAGTTTAAACCCGTACAGCCTCTGTCACTCACATCAATCAATCGTTCACAAGCGGCCAGACACAAACGTTTAAGTCAGAAGCTTTCATGTTTCAGCTCCTGATGTTTTACAGCAACAAGAACTTTACAGAAGAGTTGATCTTACCTGACGGTGAAGTCATACGAGCAGGACCCCAACAACGTCTTAGTGAATGGAGAGAACTACAGGAGAAGGACAATGCAAAATGTCAAGATTCCAAACAATCATCAAATGATCCAATATTACATATCAGAGAGGAGCTCCTCTAGGATTAAATCAGAGTCCATGTGTTCAGAAGTGTTTCCATCAATGTAATGAGACTCAGGTGTGGTTCAGTTCCTGGTTTAGTTTCAATAAATCAGGGATTTGTCTCAGTCTGATCTTCACAACACATGTTTGTGGACAAAGGAGCTTTCTGAGGAGCTCAGAGAAAGAGTTGTTGTTGCTCATCAGGCTGGAAAAGGTTCCAGAACCATCTCTAAAGAGTTTGGAACCCACAAACAATCCACAGTCAGACAGATTGAAGACGACTGTTCCCCTCCACAGGAGTGGTCCACCAACAAAGATCACTCCATAATAGTCTGAGAGGTCCCAAAGGAACAAACTGTTGTAGGTTATGGAACAGCAGCTACCAGAGAACGGCTACTGAAGATGACTGATCAGCAGTTACCGGAAACATTTAGTTGATGTTATAGCTGCACAAGGAGGTCACAGCAGATACTGAAAATAATTGTTCACATACTTTTGTAACTCGCAGAGTGTGTTTTTTTTTATTGCTATGAATATTTCTGATTATCTTCAGGTTTACAGTACATAAAAACATGACAGATTGTTGATTACTGTCCAGCTCCCAGACTTTTGGACCGCACACTTCAAATACAGACAAAATGAGAATAAAGAACAAATGGTTTCACAAAAAGGGACGTTAAATGAACAGTAAGCAGAAACACTTCGGCTCTGAGAGGGAAGAATTAAAAGAAACTGTCCTTTCAAAAATAAATCCTGACCTGCAGCTTTGTTCCGTTTGTTCTGTTAAAAAAGAGAAAGTTAATTTATTTCTAGATCCTCGGGGACTGCTGACTTCTGAGGATCGCCTGAACCCTTTAAAAAGCGTCAAAGTGACAAACAGCCTCGGGGAAGGTTGACTAGTTTCCAGCTTTCCAAATCCGAGCTGAAACAAGGACGACTGGACTGTAGAGTTTCTTCATCCAAGTCTTTTGTTCTAAAAGACTGGTGGGGAATTGGGGTTTAAATAGGAACTACTGAAGTTGTTTACAGCTGAAGACTTGGTTGAAACATCTTCTAGAAACCCAACAATCAAGTTTTCTTTGATTCAGCTTTGTGTTTTAGATATACCATGACCTGGATGACTGAGATCCTTCACAGACAGTTTCCAGCTTTTCTTCTGTTCAGCAGTTGAAGGATTGTGCCGACTCAGAGAGCCTGAAAAGAGTCCAGGGAGAGCCATTTCACCGACCGTCGGCTCAGCACTCTTAAATTAATTTATTCCTTCATTTGTTCCCCCTCTCTGCTTCTGACAGCTTCACCTTTCTGTACGTCGTTGCACCCCTTCTTCTCACCGCGGCTGCTGCTTTTATTTCTCTTCAGTTTAATTTACGGCTGCTTTTATTGGCCAAGTCTTTTATTATCAAAACAAAAGACAAATGTAATGAGGCTCGGCAGCTGTGACGACATGAAGCAGAATGATCTAAACAAACATTAACACAGAATTTATTCACAGGATGCGTCTTCTAATTTATTGAGTCTGTCTTCTGTTGCATTTTAACATGAACTCTAGTTCTTCTACTAATCAGAGTAAAACCTCAGACTGATGGATGAGATGTAGAGATGAGGTGTTAACTTTTACTAATCATCTCCAAATAAATCAACATCAGGTGAGGAGTTTCCAGGAGGGACAGAAACATGGAGGTAGAAAAACAAGATGAACCAAGATGGAATCAATGTGGACAGAGACGATGGAGACGTGGAGACATCTTGGTCGTCTTCTAAGACTCTACACATTCTGTGTCAAGTTAAGGCTGTGACACACCAATACCACAGGAACCACACCTAGTGCCATGGCCTGAACAGTTATTTCCTCTCAGGTGTTGAACCATTGTCTGTCGTCTCTGTGGTGCGTTCAAGTGCAACAGGAGACAAAAGAAGACGAGGAGATGACTGATGAGGTTAAATACTATCCATATAAACGTAGCCAACATTTAAGAAGATTTTACTGGGTTGAATATTTTTTGTATATGTCTTTGCTGAAGGAAAGTCTCGGGTCAGTCTGATGATGCTGATCAGCTGGTTTCTGCTCCCTCCTGTAAATCAATGCGAGCCGACGGGTTTGCAGACGCAGACAAACAGTTTTGGAGCGAGTCGTCTCTATCGATTGGTGACACCTGTCTTTAAAAAACCTCGCCTGAGCTGCTCGGTCGGATGAACTCAGACAACTTCTGTTTGCAGATGTACAGAGTGTTTGGTTTTACTCCTGGTGAGAGGACAGGAAGTGGTTCATTGTGGTGTAGAAGTCGTTTAATTTCAGGCTAAAGGTTCAAATAAACAGTAGTTATGATTGGAAGTCAGTGTAATGTCCTCAGAGCGTGTTATCTAATATGTGTGTGTGTGGTCTTATTAGGTCCATTTAAGTGGGTGTTTTGATGCTGTCAGGTTTCACACTGGCTCTCACACAATACAAAGACTGCATTTTCATAAACTTGTAGTAGGAAACTGGACATCTGGTTTGTCGGAGGCTGAGCAAGGGACAATTTTCTGAGCTTGTCCGGCTGCTGAGAGACATAACGAGGAAATGCATTTCAGACCAATCACGGCCCATATGGCCCACGTTGCCTCAATGCATAGTTACATTTCTGGGGAGGTGCAACGCCAGGTTATGATGTAGGCTTTGGCGCAGAAGTGACAGGCGACAATAAATTAAGGTTTAGCGTTGTCCAACGTTGTACGTTCTCGATGTTAGGATACAGGTTACAATTAGGTTACGGGCAGTGCTGTCAAACTCACTTTAGTTCAGGCGCCACATAAAGCCTCATTTGATTTGAAAAGGGCTTGACAGTATGTTTAACACCTTTGGGTTAGGGGCTAGGGAGTGCATTATGTTAAAGGAAGGTCCTCACAAGGATAGAAACCCACGTGTGTTTACCTTGACTCTGCGGATTGCGTAGGTGTGTCCCAGCAGTTGATTGACAGGTTGTCGGACGTTCCTCAGGTCCCAAACACACACCGTGCAGTCGACTGAGGCAGTGGCCACGATGTTCTGCAGACAGACAACAACTCAATGAAATAAACTGGCAGTTATCAGAATAAACTGTGAGTATAAAAGTTTATTAAAAACACTTTAATGCAGAATAGCTGCATGAATAGTTGTTGAAATGTCTCTCAGGATAACTACACCTCTTTAAATTCATAAATAAAGCTCAGATCAGAGCATCTATGGATTTTAATGGATTTAAAGGATTAAGGAATATACAATGAGACATTTTAAAATTATATAGTAAATATATGACTAAAATCCAGTGGTTCATATCCTCCTTTCTGGTGCTGCCTAATAAAGTCCAGTGGGGCCGTTGAAGGTGGTCGGGTACCTGGTCATATTTGCACCAATCACAGCTGAGGATCTCAGCCTTGTGTGCCGGGATGGCCAATCGGCAAGCTCCGCCCTTGACATCCCAAACTCTGAGCGTCCCGTCACCTGAGAGCACAAACAAAGAGAGGGGCGGAGGATTTACCCAGAATCCCTGGCACAACTGCAGCCCATACTGATGACCTTAGACTGATTCACAGAGCATCCATTTAAAGAGACAGTGGTTGTTACTGATCCTGAACAGACTTTAGTTTAGATAACACTGCTGTACTTTATATCTGGTAAATGTTGGTCCTCCCTTCCTCTATAAAAGTGCTGTTCTAGACACGGCAGTCGAGACAACAGTTGGAGATGGAGATAAAGACGAGAGAAGACGAGGATAAAGTGAGGAAGGTAGAGATAGAAAAGAGAGAATGCAGGAGAAGGGAGACAGAAAGAAAAGGGAGGTTAATTGAGGGCAACATGACGTACAGACCTTGTCTTCATTTCATTATGGAATTAAACCGGTCCGTCTTCAGGAGGACTTTAGCACGTTTGAGGAAAGAGGACAGAGGTTGAGATTCTGCCAACACACTGCAACAATCATCAAGCAGAACCTTCACCCTCCTCCTCTTCATTCATTCATTAATTTATTTATTTATTGCCCAGCAGCAGGTTCCGAGAGGTTCGTTCAAGCTCTGCTGTTTCTGCACTGAAGGCCTCAGTCTGCTGCCTCAGCTGAAAGGAAACCCTCCAGAAGCTTCTGCTGCCTCCCATTCAAAACACTTAGAATCCATCATCATGGTCTTTAGTCAGTATATTCAGGTTTTCTAATAGATGCGCTGGTAGTTGCGGTGAACACTGGCGCTTGTTAATGAGATTATGAAGTTTCTAAAGAATTATACTTCAGACCAAAATTAATGTCCTCATTGGTTCCAGAGGTTTGTGGTGTCTCCCCTATCTTCTCCCTCTAGTTTCTCATCTTTCATGTGTCTTTGCTTTTGTCCAACTCTTCTTTGTCGTCATTTAACTTTTTAAATCTCAATCAAGGGTTTTATGAATCGATGTCGGATCTTCCCAAGCGAACAGCTATCAGCTAAAAAGAGATGGACGATGAGATAATCACTTTATATGTAGACGATGTCAATATTATCAACATTTATCTGGCTGTGTTTTAGACTTTTGGTTTAAGTGCCACGTTTTCTTTCCCTTTTTGTAATTTACCGTCCTAACATTCTGCTTTGGCGAAGCTAGCAGCTTTGTTGGCACTTTATTGGCGATGTCTGTGTGACCTAAAGAACTGGGAGTAGGGATCAACTTTAGAGTCACAATCTGGAGGCTGCACACCAAATAAATTTGCTTAATAGGATTATGTGAGCGTCTCTTCAGGAACAACGCCACCTGAAGTCCCTTCGAGGCGAACGCGAGAGCTAACTAGCCGTGAAAACCCTGGAATCTGAACTTGTCGTCGACAGAATTTGAATAATCAGCTCCTGACTGTTGCAGAGGACGGATTAAAAGGTAACACGGAGGGAGCTTCTCCTCATGTTTGCTGACCAGCAGATTAATCCTCTCCTCCCGTCAACACGCTTCACTGTTCCCCTCCCTCATCCTCCTCCCGCCCTGCACCTCCTCTTTAATCCTAGCGATGGGTGAAAACCCTCCCTTCCCGGCGTCATCCTCCTCTTGGCGACATCCTCCCGCTCTTTATTGATTCCTTTTTAACCCTTTGCGTCCTTCCTCTCTCGCTGGCTTCCCTCCTCTTTCACCCACTCTCAGCCAAGCGTGGAAACTCCTCTGGCATCACGCCGTAGGGACTATGCCAGCTATACACTGAGTGAGCTGGAGTGTGTTACAGCAGCACAATCGTTTAGCGCTGCGTTTCTTTGCAGCAGCAGCAAAAAGCAGCAATAAATGTACAAGGATGTGTGTGTGTACGTGTCTTTATGTAGCTGTGTGGGCTAAACCTTGATGGAGTAGCAACACTGTGAGGACATTTTAGCTGGTCCTCAAAGGTTTTTAGGGTTAAAACTTGGATAATAAGGGTTGGAGTTAAGGTTAGGCCTTAAGTTGAGATGGTTGAGGTTAGGGTTAGGGAATGCTTTATGTCAATGGACGGTCCTCGCAACTATAAAAAGACCATTGTGTGTGTGTGTACGTGTCTTTATGTAGGCGTGTGGACCAATCCCTGACAGAATACAAACATTGTGAAGACATTTTAGCGGGTCCTTAAAGGTTTTTAGCGTCAAAGAAATAATTAGGGTTAGGTAACAAGTTGAGATTGGTATGGTTCCTGTTTGGGAATGCTTTGTGTCAGTGGATGTTCCTCACAACTATAAGAAGACCAGTGTGTGTGTGTGTGTGTGTGTGTGTGTGTGTGTTCTCTCTGCAGTGAATTAGAGGCTGACTTTGGCCTCGCTCTACTACACCTGGTATCGCTGCTGTATCAGCAGGTTCAGCTGAAAACACAGAGCTTCCTCCCACATGCAGCCACTTTTTAAGCTTCTTACCGATGTGTGACAACTTCAATATTGTGCAGATGTACAACACACACGTGATGCCGGTGAACTAATCCAGACAGACGTGAACAGAGGGTTTTTTTGGTAATTGATTAGCTCCTAAATGTTGTGAATTTTGCCCTTTTTAATAGGGGCATCCACACAGGAAGAGCCCAGTAGCCATGTGTCGACCAGAAATCATGATTCTTTAAGAAATACAGAAAGTTGTCATCATGATACAGACGTGAAGTTCGCGAAGTTGAACTAATCTCAGTTTTGATTAATAATCTGAGTTCCTCAATCGTTTCCTCAATCCACCACTTTGGTTCCCACCAGCAAATACATCATGATAGTAGTGGCTTGGAGCTTTAGATGAAATCATATGCTTAGATGTTATGAGCGTGTTAACATGCTAATATTTATCCCAATGCACACAGGAGGAGACTAGCACCGGTGTTTTAACCAGAGACTATGAATGTTAATCAAATTCAGAGAGCTGTAGCGATGATGGTAGAAAAAACATCTTTGTGGACAGAAAGTTGAACTGATCTCAACTTTAAGGCAGCAACTAATAAGAGAGACTTATATGGTTGATTGACATATTACACAAACACAAACAAGTTCCCCAAACGTTTACCTCAAGGATGATTTATAACCAAATACTTGCAGAACCGACAACATCTCAGTCAGCCTCGTTTGTTAATAAGAATGTGTTTGCAAGCGAATACACTTGGTGAAAGATGAAAATGTCAAACCAGAGCATGTTAGCTTGGATATTATGACAATGCTAGCATGCTAACATCACACAGGAAAAGACTAGCAGTGATGGGTCGACCAGAGACTGTGGATGCTGATAAAATTCAGGGAGTTGCAGCAATGATTGGAGGAAAAAACCTTGGGAGATGAGGAGTGGGCGTTACCAAGTAAGTACCAAGTACCAACTGATCTCAGCCACAGGAAGCCATTGATACACTTGATCAGGTGAAATAAAGTCAAAGTAGAGAGTAAAAAGTGCACAGGTAAAGTAGAAGTACACTAGAATGTGAATTAAACTCTGTGAACCATCATGGTCAACGATTACATATAACTTACATCCACTTGGAGGTTGGAGCTACAGGAGCAGCTGTGCTCCTAAAAAAAGGGTTTTAGTTGTTTATAATTTTAGATACGAGCAGATGTCGAACCTTTACTGTGCTACCACCACGATCTGGTTTTGAATAAATAAACGGTAAAATGTTTTAGGTTTGATCCGCTGTTCTATCAAACCCTAAACCCCACCATTGGTTTCTCAGTAAGACCTCTCACTCCAATGTATTTCCATTAAAAACTGTCCAGCGCCTCAAGTGTCTTATATCAAAAATATTGACTTTCTACTCGTTGACTCTAAGCGGGACAACACTTGGCTGATTGGCTCGTATTGATCCGTTCTGACCAATCAAATGACACAGTGTTCATAGACTGCAGCACAAACACAGACTTAAGTTACTGGGAATAAAACAGATGAAGGGAACTAGACCAGAACACTGAGCTCAAAGGAAATAAAGACTGAAAGATATTGAAGAAAATGGTCAAAAAGATGATTTTGATGTCAAACCACCTCCTGTCGCTGATGGCATCACTTCCAGCTAATCCTCCCCTGCTGTGGGAATGCACTAGTATTTGCATTTAAAAACATTACATTTTCAAAGCTGAATGTGGTCACAGCGAGCGTGTGGGTGACTGTGGCAAAAAGGGTTAAAGCAAAACAGCCTGATAGAGCAGGAAACGTCATTTTCATTGGCCGATGGAGCCGAGATCACCACCTCCAAAGCTTATCTGTAATACCACGACCAGTGCTGCAGCATCGCGGGCCCTGCAAACACATACGAGCTGGATTGTGTCCCGCATCGAGACGAGCTGGCAGAGCGGCCGCGGACAATCAGAGGAATTACACGGAGACGAAAGACACCGAGCGTCTTTTATCACAAGATTACTTTCCATTGTGGCTCTGATGTCTGCTTAAAAATCTGTGGCAGAAAACAAGAAACGACAGGGAAAGGATGCAAACGGTCGACAGAAGCTGAGCCCACTGGATGCAACATGTTCTTCAGAGAATCCTGACAGTTATGATAGCTAGCTTAACTGTTGCAAAATAAAAGTACTTTTCTTTTGGCAGTTTCAGCCGTTACCCAGAGTACTTTACCAAAATTCTTTGGATTGCAGTGGGGCAAACCATGTGTCCACTGCAGCCCAACATCAGATCATATTTGTGGCTACGTGGCTAAATGTTCTGAAGCTCAGTGTGGTGCCTCCCCCTTGGTCTAACTCCACCCAACTCTAAGCTAATAAACAAAATGAGGTGGAGCATGAGTGGGGCTGAGGTTAAAGACAGCTAGTGACTAATGAGGACACCCACCCGTCAATCAAGGAGGCCACGCCCCCTAAATTCTACTGAACATCCTTGATCTAATTTAAAATGGTTGTAGAGTTCTAGAAATATTCATCATGAACACAGAAATTATCTCTAGAGCCAAGATCTGGTTTAGTACGACATCTGCAGTGATGCGGGCGCTTAACCGGCGTGTTATTGGTTAAGAGAGAGCTAAGCGGAAAGGCGAAGCTCTTAATTTACCGGTCGATCTACGTTCCGACCCCCACCTATGGTCATGAACTTTGGGTAATGACCGAAAGAATGAGATCGCGAATACAAGTAGCCGAAATGAGTGTCCTTTATAGGGTGGCTGGGCTCAGCCTTATAGATAGGGTACGGATCTTGGACACATGGGAGGAGCTCAGAAAGGAGTCAGTTGAGGTGGCTAGGGCATCTGGTAAGGATGCCTCCCCGGCGCCTCCCATGTCCCACCGGAAGGCGGCCCCGGGGCCGACCTAGGACACGATGGAGGGATTATATCTGGCCTGGTTTAGTAGCAGGAGGGAATCATGTTGATTTAATATAGAGGTCTATGGGTAAAGATTCACTGGTGGAGCCTCTAGTGGATGTCAGAGGAACTACAGTTCGTGGCCATCCCACAGTTGGATTATTTTCTTCCACAATCTTTGTACAGAAGCCTAGAATGGAAAAATCAAACGCTGACTATAGTTTTTAGTGACCACCGTAGATGACTCACTTCTGAAGCCAGCCTCCATTAGAGGAACTGCAGTTTTTATCACCTTTCAGGTTAAAGGTTGCAGCTGGGTTTTAACCAAACAAAGACTAGCATGGTGCTGGAAACAGGACGTCTTTGACGACTGAAAGCTGTCAAGAGTTTTGTTGTGTTTTGTTGCAGAGCTGAGAGCGACTGGAGGGCAGACTGAAGCTTAACACACTGATCCACACTGTCATCTCCCGCTGAGACTGGAGGTGGAGATCCTGTGTGGCCCTGAACCAAACTGGGTGGATGGAGAGAAGAAGAAGAGGAAGAGGAAGAGGAGGAGAAACATGAGGAGAAGAGCAGCGAGGAGCGTGGGAAATGCCGATAAGCTTATCAGTATGAGACTCTCTCCTCAAAGTCACAAATGTCCGCAGCCCAAATCACCTCATATTTATATTTATATATTATAGTATTCAGATATCTTTTTATATTTAATTTAAACGTTTTACACATTTCTATCAATCTATCTACTCTACCTAAAACACCTGCAGGCCTCTCAAAATAATTATATCTGAAACCGGACACTGATTTTCTATCGGCCAACAAATACCCACATAATTGCTGATTGGAGAAGCCCTAAACTCGTCACCACTACATCTCATGACAACATTCAGCCAAGGAGATAAACTATATCCCAACACAGAGGTAGTTGCCGCCTTACGAGCAACTACTTTCTGAGTGAGCATCAAGTTTTCTTTATCTCCACCTGGCTTCACTCTTCTTATCTTTCCATCAGACCTCTGTGGTTTCACCGGCCAGCTCCAACCGAGAGAGCTGACCTTACAGGGAACAAAGCAATTTCAACAATGACTAATGAAAGGTCAAGCCTCTCTCCACATCACCCAGTCGGTGGTCGCTAAACAACACTACCGGGACTCGCTTCAGTCCTCGGACCACGAGAAGAGGGAATTGCAGCATCTCACCCTATAATTCAGCTGTCACACAGACATCCGTCCATCTGTCTTCAACGTCCAATACCTCCGGGCCACGTTATGATACTCATTGACCATTTCATTTCACGTCCTCGCTCAGTCTTCATGTTTTTCCTCTGAGGGAAACTCTCAACGTTTTGATTTACGACGTCCTGTACAGCACCAAAAATCCAACATTATCATAACATTAATGACAACTCCACTTCCATGTAAGTGTCCCAGCGAGGCCGTAAGTGCTGACTAAGACCATGGGACTGGCAAAATTAAAAGGAAGGCAATAATTAACCCTCAAAAGCTCAATAGATCGATAGTGGCCCAGCACTTATGGAGAAATTTAGCCATACATTAAAATGTTAAAGCTTGGAACCTTTTCAGAGATTATTATTAACAGGAAGAATATATTTTAGATTGTTTCAGACATTCATGACATAAAAATCTTTTCTTTTATGTAATCCTGCTCACAGTTGTTGTTAGACCTTGTACTAACATCTGATCTCAGTTTGTCTTTCTGTAAATAACCTGTGCCATCATGTGGTCAGTAGAATACTGTAACAGCTACAGAGCTACTATTAGCTGGGAGGCTAGGAAGCGAGCTTCTACTAGCTGGAAAGCTAATATTAGCTGGGGGGCTATGACGCTAAGAAGAGCTACTATTTGCTGGGAGGATCTGAAGCTTGGAAGAGCTTCTATTAGCTGGGAGGTTAGGAGGAGCTAATATGAGCACTGAAGACCAGAAGAACTACTATTAGTTGGGAGGCTAGGAAGCTAGGAAGAGCTACTATTAGCTGTGAAGCTAGGAAGAGCTACTTTTAGCTGGGAGGTTAGGAAGCTAGCAAGTACTACTATTAGTTGGGATGCTAGGAAGCTAGAAAGCTAGGAATCACTACTATTAGCTGGGGGGTTGAGGAAGCTAGGAAGCGCTACTATTAGCTGAGAAGCTATGAAGTGCTACCATTAGCTGGGAGGCTAGGAAGGTTTCCTCTCCATTCCACAGAGGACGTGTAGAGATGCTACATTCAACATGTGTGCTGGAAACCTTTCACAGTTTACTGATTCAGAAAAAACTGGAGTGTTGTTATCACACAGAGCTTTCCTCCCTCTCTCTATTGATCGCTGACCGTCTTCTCATTACAGCTCTGACCAGGCCTGCAGCAAAGCACTCTGATGGGAGACAGGAGTCCTCTATCAACACCAGCCCTACAGAGAGGCTATCTGTGTGTGGGCTATCACAGCTCATCGTCCTTAACATGGGGTTCAAGATGCTAACAGTGTGGATGTGTAAGCAGGATTCAGGCTGAAGCTGCAAACTGTCGTACAGATCTGTCTTCTCTTGAATTATGCTGATCACTTGGTCTACACTAATTCTAGATCATCGTGTTGTAATAGAAATATTTGAGGGTTTGAACTATCAGATGAGATGAAGATAAAAAATGAGAAGCGGTCTCTTCGTGTCCTTTTCCCGACTCGTTCCATAGCCGATTTAACTCAACGAATCGGTCCGACCAGTGCCGACGGTGCAGGAAACACCACCAAAGCTAGGTCCACAGAGTTCAGAGAGGTGTAGAGGTGGCTATATTTTGTTTCACTGGAGTCAAAAGTTCAGGTGAGCTGTTTGTATTTTTGGTTTGTAAAGGTGGTTCAGGTCAATTAAATTTGGCTCCATTTAGTTTCGGCTCTCTCCACCCTGAAGCTATGAATCCTGGCGTTTGTTAATCGTGTCTGGAAGCAGAGGAAGAGTTACAGTTCATGTCACGTCAAAGTTTCCCCCGAGGCCAGAGAAAACCCTGAACAACAACGAGCAGAACAACACAAGTGCAGCAGCAGCTGTGTGTGTCTTTGTCTCTGAACGAGGTCCTGCTATCAATTATTTAACCAGACGCTACCTCTGCTGCACCGTGGAACAAACACTAACACGAGTACTTAATACAATTGGGTGTTTGAGAGTCCTGGAAACACAACGTTTGGATGGCGAGTCCAAAACTCAAATTGCCGAGTGTCATCAGCCCGTATAAATAAAGAATTTAGTCTTTTCTGAGGTTGGAGTGTCCACCGACTCAAGGCCTCACATCCCGACTACAGGAGGAGGATTCAGTCTGGGGTGAAGCAAAGTGTGACTGAGCCTTCAGGGGACACAAAAGAAAAGAAAAACAAAAACAAGACAAACGACTGAAGTGGATTAAATGAAAAGAATGAGAGATAAACGAAGAGGGGATCATTTTATTGTGGCGTCGTTCGCCTCAGGCTGAAGCAATAAACCAGCCGTCAACTGACCACCTTCAGGAGCAGTTCAACAGAACCATTTATTTCTTTAGCCGAGTCTGAGTCATTGTTACAACTCAACTGAATCTCTGTCAGAAGTTTAATTCTGATGTATTCCTATTGATATGAGACTTTCAGCCATATCACCCTTAATGAGCTAACCCTACACATCTAAAAAGGTTGGTGTCAATCAGGAGTTATTCTAAAGTATAGTCCTTTTTTTATTTACCCGACTTTGCATTAGTTGCACGTTTTTACATGTACACCAAGCATCTATAACACATACATGATCAGCCATAACATTAGGATCATTATTACTATTATAGCCTAATATTTTATAAGTGTCCCTTGTGCCTCTAAAACATTAACAGCTCCTTAAAAGTGCAGCTAAAGCAAGTAGAGCTCCCCCTGGTGTCTGGCTGCAAACTAAAACACTAAAATACACGTCAAATACATATTTTTCAGGGATGGTTTCAGTCATTTTAGGTAGTTTTTTTCTGAGAAGGATGTGACAACATTATCACTACAAGTTGCCATGCCTGGCTTCAAACTCGCAAGATGGCGCCGCCCGTATCCCTGGGTCAGATTGACCAATGAGAGGAAGTGGAGACGCACTGTCCATATTTATATACAGTCTATGAACCAGAACAGTAATAACTCATCAGAGAATGGACATTAGCCTTCTGAGGGTGTCCTGTGGTGCCTGATCAACATAATGTTGTTAGTGGGGGGGTCTTTGAGGGTAGGGGCCTCTGTGGATCATCCCACAGATACTTGATCAGTTTGGGATCTAGTGAATTTGGAGGCCAGGTCAACACCTTGTTCTGTTCTTCATGTTTTTTTTTTTTAGTTGTTCCTAAAGTGTTTTTGTGGCTGCATCCTGCTGTGGATGGCTGCTGCCATCAAGGAGTGTCATTGCTATGGGGTGGGGGTGCCTGGTCTGGTCTAGGTGGGTGCTACATGTCTAAGTAACATCCACACCAATGAATGCCAGGTCCAAAAGTTTCCCAGCAGAACTCCTGTCAGTGGTCATAATGTTGTGGGTGATCGGTGCATATACTGTCTATTTCAGGATAAATCAGCATTTTCAGGTCGCGTCTGATTTCATGTATGCAGACATCAAATGTTAATGTATTCCCTTAATGTTTTCTGACATTCCTGTTTCTTCAGTGAAGTCCTTTTACAGAGAGCTGACTGATGAGCGGCTGCAGGCTGATGAATGAATGAAGGCAAACAGGTGGAAGTGCTCGTTATGGACAGTCGGTCCCCGGTAATGGTTTTTATCAGGGAGGTCAGTGCTCGGTCAATCACTTAGACGTCAGCAGAACTCCAGAGCTGCGTTTATCTGATCCGGCCTCCGTTTGCTCACAGATCTGATCAACACTTGACCTCGATGCGTCCAGGTCTGGATTTGTTGTTGTAGAGTTGATTAGAACGTCATTCACTAATCATTATTGTATAATGATTAGTGTTAATGGCTCACACCGACATAGGTTAAGTACGTAGGTTACAGCGTCTATGTCCTGCAGCACTTTAAAAGAACCTTAAGTCATGCTAGGCGACTGTTGTCATCTTGAGGCCACAGTTAGCATGCTAACAACCAGGTAACTTAATGTAGTAGATGCAAAGGCATAAATTATAAAATGTCATCCATCACAACACAACTCAGAGCTTTAAGAGATTTTTAGTTTTGTAGTGAATACCACAAGAGGACACATGTCGTCTGGACTCTTGTCGTTAACGAGCAAACATGACCTCACCTGGAGTCAGCATGACAAAATAAAACTTCCACACTGGTTCCAACTTTGAAGTGTTTGCTGCTGTTCGTTGTTTTAAATCCTTATCAACTGTTTTAGACTCACTGAAAGCCAACGTTCAATCAGTCCACCAGTAACTTTGAAACCTTCTCAGTCGTAACTCAAAACTCAGATCTGAACACAAAGACGTCTCATTAAACATCTAATCTCAGTCCCTCTCTAAGTTCATCTCTAAGTCCCTGTGTCTCCACCTGGTCTTAATATAAATGTGTCTCCACATGCGTCCCCAGCCAGCACTTGAGATCTGATCTCAGTTTGTGTGTCTGTAAATCAGCAGCGCCATCATGTGGTCAGTAGAATATTGTAGCAGCTGCTGTCTCTAATGGATCTCTACCTACCGCTGGATCAGAACCATCAACAGCTGCTGGTTGACTTGGAGACATGATCCAGATGTTGGAACAAAATGGAAAGACTCTCACATGTTAAGATCTGATTTATTTATGGTGGTTGTTAGGAAGGAATAGAGGAAAAAAGGAGGGAAGAAAGGATGGAAAGAGGGAAGGAAAGGGGCTGAAGGAAGGAAGGAAGGAAGGAAGGAAGAAGGGAAGAAGGAAGAAGGAAGAAGGAAGAAGGGAAGAATGAAGGAAAGAGGCTGAGGGAAGGAAGGAAGGAAGGAGGGAAGAAAGGATGGAAAGAGGGAAGGAAAGAGGCTGAAGGAAGGAAGGAAGGAAGGAAGGAAGGAAGGAAGGAAGAAGGGAAGAAAGGAAGGAAAGAGGCTGAAGGAAGGAAGGAAGGAAGGAAGGAAGAAGGGAAGAAGGAAGGAAAGAGGCTGAGGGAAGGAAGGAAGGAAGGAACAAGGGAAGAAAGGAAGGAAGGAAGGAGGGAAGAAGGAAAGAAGGAAGGAAAGAAGGAAGGAAGGAAGAAGGGAAGGAAGGACGGAAGGAGGGAAGAAAGGATGGAAAGAAGGAAGGAAGGAAGAAAGGAAGGAAGGAAGGAAGGAAGGAAGGAAGGAAGTGGGGAAGGAAGGAAGGAAGGAAGGAAGGAAGGAAGGACGGAGTTATTTATTTTAGGGCCCAGGCTCAGATCAGATCAGAACAGGAAGCTCTTCATGACTAAACATCGTAACCAGAAACAAACGTTAAAAACAAACCCAGTGATTAATGATGGTCTTTCTGTACCTGAGCTTTAAACCTTGGAGGTCAGACTGAGCAGCTTCACATCTTCCCACTCAAAGAAAATCTCATCAGTGATTTCTGTTCTCACAAAACCAATTAACCCAAACTCCTCGTCCTCCGACTACAAACCAAAGCCAGCTGCTGCACAATCTGATCAGAGGTCAGCCGTCATCGGCTCCACCCCTACGATAACGATAAAAATACGCTCCAACGCAAACGGATGAGATAATCTGAGCTCTCCCTGTGGCTCCATCAGCTCACTGTTAACCTCCAGGTTAAATCATCCAAACATCAGATAAACACATAGACGTCCAGGAAGAAAATCAACTTTCCTCTCAGTGTTTCTCTGTTGAGCTGCAGATTTAAAAGTTTCTGTTCTCATCACTTATAATTTTTTAAAGGCTGCCGTAAATATTCCAGAAAGTAAAACCTGCTTCAATAAAAATGTTCTGAACTCAAATCAATGTGTTGTTTCATGTGTGAGGTTTAAATCAACATCCACAGCTGGAGATGAAAGAATGAAGAGCAACACCGCCTCCTTGTGGTGAGAGTGAGTCATCACGTTCACTTTAAAAGACCTGAAACATTCATTCATTCATTCATTCGTCTTCTGGAGGGTCAGGGCGGGGAGGTGGAGCCTATCTCAGCTGTCATTGGTCGAGAGACGGGGTCCACCCTGGACAGGTCTCCAGTCTATCACCAATTAAAGCATGTCTTTGGACGGTACCCAGAGAGAACATGCAACCACCACACACACATGGATTAGAACCCAGAACCCTCTGGTCATGAGGCGTGAAGAAGGGAAGAAAGAAAGGAAGCAAGAAAAGAAGAAGGGAAGGAAGGAACGAAGGAAGGAAATCGGGAACGAACGAAGGAAGGACGGAAAGCTAAGAGAAGGAAGTAAAGAAAGAAGGAAGAAATAAAGGAATGATAGAAAGAAGAAGGGAAGGAAGGAAGGAAACTAGGAAAGAAGGAAGAAAGGACAGAAATTGTGAGGGAAGGAAGGAAGGAAGGATGGAAAGCTAAGAGAAGGAAGTAAAGAAGGAAGATAGAAAGAAAGGAAGGGAAGGAATCAAGGAAGGAATGAAGGAAGGAAGGATGGAAGCCACCACCGTGGCTTCCCAGGCCTTAAACCATTAATCATGATAATCAGGCCGTGGGACTCAAGTTCTCCTCTTTACAACGTCCTCACCTGAGGCCGAAGCAAAGCATGCTGGGATGTGAGGGGACCATATGGTGCTGTAGACGACGCCTTCGTGGCCCCTGAGCGTGGTCAGCGATCGGCTGAGGGTCGGGTCCCACTGAAGGAGGACGAGGAAGACGACAGAGGGGTGAGACAAACAGTTTTAACATCTGTAGATGAAACAGGAAGTTCATCAGGTCTTAAAGCAGGTCTGACCACTTTAGTGGTGTGATCCCAGGATCCAGACACGATCAGGTTCTCTCCTCTGGTCTGACTCCAGTCTACAGCGTACACCTTCACACACACACACACAACGACGTTAGCAAAGCTGCTAGCATAGCATCCTGTCAGTCAGTCAGTCAGTGTGTAGGTGTGTGTGTGTGTGTGCGTCTTACTTCCTGTGTGTGTTCTCTAGCCACCCTCAGCGGAGCGCTCTGATTGGCCGTGTCCCACAGCTGCAGGCTGCCGTCTCCGCCGCCGGCCACCAAGACGTGCTCGTTGGTTTCACTCCAGGACACGTCGAAGAGGCCGTCGCCCCACTCCCAGCTGAAAAGGACAAACACCGATCAGCCACAACATTAGGACCACCTTCCTAATAAATGCGTCATTAAACTTTTTGAGTTGAGTCATTAATCCAGCTGATAATCCGTGTTATTACTGCACCTCATTAATCCTTCCTGAGGATATAATACAGATTTACTTCTGGCTCTATTTCTTGAACATTTGTTCATATGCTAATTTTGTTTCTGTTTATTGCTCATACTTTTTTATTATATTTTACTTAATCTTAAAATATATTTTATTTTACTGTATTTTTTAATTATTTTATTTTACTAGATTTTTACATATATTTTATTTTATTTTACAGTTTTTTTATTTATTTTTTTACTTATATTTTAATTCTTATTTTATTGAATTTATTTTAAATTTTATTTTACTTGATTTTTACATATTATTTTAACTATTTTACTTTAATTTATTTTATAAATTTTATTTATTTATTTATTTATTTTATTAACCAAACCATCTTCACCTATATTTTTTTACTTGTGGTTCTCAAGAGTGTTTTGTGTAACTGAGCTGCTGTGACCAAGCAGTTTACCTTGTGGATGAATAAACTCGTTAACTATGAGACGTTCTAAGGTGCTGAACTGATGCTTTGAATCAGGAACGAGCCTGAAACGTTCTGCGGGAGCATCTTAAAAACATCTTTCTGTGTCCCCAGAAAGAAAAAAAGAAGCCAAAGCTCTGACACTAGAAACGTTACCTTCTCACCAGAGACACCCCCGTCTCCGTCTCATCCAGGACGAGCAGAGTCCCACAACCTGCACGAACAACAACAACACAAGAAGATTTATTTAAAATGAATCTGATCACGTTCTACAAATAAAATAAATAGATATTACACAGAGTTTATAGAGTTTAAAGAGTTTATGTCTGAATAATGAGACGCTTGTTGAGTCATTAACAACTTCCCGACCAATCACAGCCGTCCTCTTTCACTACCTGTGTGATGTCATCAGGAAGGCGGAGCCAGATACACAAATGTAAACAAACAAACAGCGTCTGAGGAGGATCATCTTCATCAACACATTAAAATATTTAAATGAATCCTGAAACATCACAGAGAGGAAATGAGTTCTGGCCTTTTTGTTCAAAGCTGCAGAGAGAGGCCTTGACAGTATGAGATGAAGACGGGACGACTTTAAAAAGACAAATAAAAGATAAGAGGCTGAACTTGATTTATCTTCCAGTTAAAAATCGTCTGTTATCACATCACACGTCACATGAACCTCTGATAATGTTGGTTCTGTCTGACTGAAGGTTGACTGGACGTAAACAGACTTGTTGTCTCTTAAATGTGTCTCATACTCGTTCAGGACACTGATAACTGCTGCTGCTAGTATTCCAGTGAATGTCCGTTCATTCAGGTTCGTCTCTAACGTGTCTCGTGTCGTGCTCGTCCTCTCACCAGTTATCCCGTAGTACTGGGAGGCAGCGCAGGCCGCTCTGCTGGGGATGAACGGGGATCCTTCCACAGCGTAACCGTGACGACCCGGACTCCGAAACACCTTCACCATCATCGGCTGCAGACAGAGAGAGAGAGATGGAGGCCTGGGTTAGAGAGGAATTAAATATAAACAGAGATCATTTAAAATGTCTGGACGTCATGTCACACAGATTCATTCTCCAGCTTATATTCATACGCATGTATTAAACATATATGTATTAATACTCTGTATTTTAACTGCGCTGCTCTTTCATCCTTGATTTTTGAGATTTTCTGGTTTTATTTCGTTTTTAATCGTCCCTTGTTTATTCATCTGAGCTGTGACTGAGCCTCAGGACTTAGTTTCATTTATTTCATCCACCTCGTGTCTTTGAACGACAGTAAACTGGAGCTTTGAGACTTAAACGAGACGAAAATTTTTAATCAGACGGCTCCATAATTAAGATCGTAACACAGACAGCTGGCAGAACTAACTTTAAAAGACGAACGTGTCTGGAAATATTTGATTTGTTGAATTTAAAAGCTTCTTACCAACCAGGACGGGAGCTTTATCATCTGCTGTGATCCAAGCTAAACCGACCCTGTGTCACTAGCTAAAGCAACTAAACCTGGAAAAGACCACACGTGTTCTAGTTGGGGGAAAATAAGAGAACCTATCGTTGCCTGCCAGATGTGATGTGGTCCAGATGTTCTACTAGAGGCTCATTATGGAGGAGCAGCAGTGAATTAGATCCTGGTTCAGTTTAAACAAGTGTTTTAAAGCTTCTCTCTTCATAGCTCAGCTGTTATTTAGTTTGAGTCCTGTTTATTTTCTTTGACATGATGTAAAGCACTATATTTGTCCTCATGTCAATTACACAGCCGTGTCAGTAAATACTAATAGCAGTCATACGAGGAGTTTAAATATTAATTTAATGTCTAAACTACGACTCTTTATTCTATTTAGCGTTTTTATAATGAGGAAAATATTTATAAAAGTAAACAGAGAATGTCCACTTTCACGTTACTCACCCAAGAAGTGCAAACTCCGTTAATTAATCCTAAAAACACACGTATCTTCTCTCCTCCTCACTCAGCCCATTGACACATTCAGATCTGACTTCCGTGTTTTGATCAGGTGGTTCAATGACCCGGATGTTACGTCCTTCCGCTGTCAGTCCCGTGAGCTGCCGCCAGGGGGCGGAGTTTTACCAAAATAGAAATCCAACACTCACCTGATCCGAGAAGAAATGTAAAATATATAAATTCTTTCTCATGTGTATTATTTTATTTCATTACTTTAATGGAAAAACTATGACTCTTTAGAATATTTAAAATATTTTATAATAAGTAAAATATTACACAAGTCAAAAGAATATCTATAAAATACATTGTACACATTGTAATCTGTATTATTTCCTTTCATGTATATTGTCAAAACGCATGTGTAATAAAATACATAATTATTATTTCTTTCTTTTTAAAATAAATTATTAAAAATGTATTTTTTATATTATTATTTATTACATATTATGTTTATTGGTAAACTAATGTATTAATGTTGTTATTGTTATTATGTATATTTTTCTTTTTAAACAAATTTCAAATTATAAAAATCTGTCTTTTATTTCTCTTTTCTATTAGTCTTCAATAAATAAAAAATAAATAATATATATTAATAAAATACTTCCTGCATAAAGCTGCCCATGTATTATTATATATTTCAGTCTAATTCAAACATCTATAATAATCTGATGCCACCAGTTAAAACAGAAAAAGCCCAGATCACTGTAACAAGAGGATTTTATTAAAAACAGAAACCACAAGTCGATTCAGAAACATGATTAGAAAACTGTGAATGACTGAACGTCTCCAGGAGTGAGTTAAATGTTATCTTCTGAGTCTTCTAGTATTTATAAAATATAATATACAAAATGTTTTTCTTTTCTTTTCTTTTCACTGGAACGTCGTCGTGCCGAACTCGGCCTCGTGCAGGAGCTGCTGGATCCTGGTCCTGACCCAGGACTGCTTGGCGGCCGTCAGCCTCCTCATGGCCGGGGCCAGGCTGAGCAGGAACAGCCTGACGTCGTCCCGCCGCTCCAGGTCGTCTCGCTCCCTCTGGGCCTCCCTCGCCTCCATCCTCCTCAGGAACTCCTCCAGGAGGCTGTCGCTGCTCTTCCTCTTGGCTCGCGTCGGCCTCTGAGACACAGGGAGGGAAACTTCCTCCTCCACCTCCTCGTCTTCGTCCGTTTGGAGCAGCAGCTCGGCCGCCTCGCCCTCCTGCTCCTCCGTCTTCAGCTGGTCCAGCCTGGACGTGGTCCTGGGGTCGGTCTGGTCTGAGGGCTGCGAGGAGGCGTGCGAGGAGGCGTGTGAGGACGCTAAGGTGGCAGCTAAAGACGTGACCGACTGCATCATCATCTCAAACAGCTCCTTCATGTTGTTGGCCTGTTGCTGCGTTTGAACGCCGCCGCCGTCCTCGTCGTCATCGTCTGCCACGACGAGGCTTGAGTTCAGCTCCGTCTTCGCCTCTTTGAGTCTGATGGAGTCGTAGCCGGCGGAGGACGGACGCTTCCTCTGGATGAACTCTGAGGAGGACGACGACGACGTTGTGGTTGTTGTTGCGTCTGCCACAGCGAAGCCTGATGACACAGAGATGAAAACCACAGTTCACGTTCCAAGTTCAAATCAATTGTAATTTATACAGCGTCAATAACAATAGAGATTGTATCAAGATGCTTTTAAAAACCCGGCCTGAAAGACCCAGGGCAGAGCCCAGCTCATACGAAGGACCCATCTGCTTAAGGCCAGCCAGGTGCGTGGAGGGAGTGGGGGCACACACAGCAGTCACCATGTTGTACAGCAGTAGCACAGAACTGCATGACAAGTAATAGAGAAGAAATCAGATAAGAAAGTAGAGGACAAGAGCTTGGTGCCAGAGAGAAGAAAGTCGAGGATAGGAGCTCGGAGCGAGAGAGAAGAAAGTAGAGGATAGGAGCTCAGTGCGAGAGAGAGGAAATTAGAGGATAGGAGCCCGGAGCGAGAGAGAAGAAATTAGAGGATAGGAGCGCAGTGCAAGAGAGAAGAAATTAGAGGATAGGAGCCCGGAGCAAGAGAGAAGAAATTAGAGGATAGGAGCGCAGTGCAAGAGAGAAGAAAGTAGAGGATAGGAGCCCGGAGCAAGAGAGAAGAAATTAGAGGATAGGAGCTCAGTGCGAGAGAGAAGAAAGTAGAGGATAGGAGCTTGGTGCGAGAGAGAAGAAATTAGAGGATAGGAGCCCGGAGCGAGAGAGAAGAAAGTAGAGGATAGGAGCTCAGTGCGAGAGAGAAGAAATTAGAGGATAGGAGCCCGGAGCGAGAGAGAAGAAATTAGAGGATAGGAGCTCAGTGCGAGAGAGAAGAAATTAGAGGATAGGAGCCCGGAGCGAGAGAGAAGAAATTAGAGGATAGGAGCTCAGTGCGAGAGAGAAGAAAGTAGAGGATAGGAGCCCGGAGCAAGAGAGAAGAAATTAGAGGATAGGAGCCCGGAGTGAGAGAGAAGAAAGTAGAGGATAGGAGCTCAGTGCGAGAGAGAGGAAATTAGAGGATAGGAGCCCGGAGCGAGAGAGAAGAAATTAGAGGATAGGAGCTCAGTGCGAGAGAGAAGAAAGTAGAGGATAGGAGCTTGGTGCGAGAGAGAAGAAATTAGAGGATAGGAGCCCGGAGCGAGAGAGAAGAAATTAGAGGATAGGAGCTCAGTGCGAGAGAGAAGAAAGTAGAGGATAGGAGCTCAGTGCGAGAGAGAAGAAAGTAGAGGATAGGAGCTCAGTGCGAGAGAGAAGAAAGTAGAGGATAGGAGCCCGGAGCGAGAGAGAAGAAATTAGAGGATAGGAGCCCGGAGTGAGAGAGAAGAAAGTAGAGGATAGGAGCTCAGTGCGAGAGAGAGGAAATTAGAGGATAGGAGCCCGGAGTGAGAGAGAAGAAATTAGAGGATAGGAGCTCAGTGCGAGAGAGAAGAAAGTAGAGGATAGGAGCCCGGAGCGAGAGAGAAGAAATTAGAGGATAGGAGCTCAGTGCGAGAGAGAAGAGAGTACAGGACATGTGCTCAGTGTATCGTCCCCCAGCAGCCTAGGCCTATAGCAGCATAACTAAGGGATGTTTCAGTCCAGCTCTAACTATAAGCTTGATCAAAAAGGAAAGTCTTAGTCCTAAACCCTAAAAGTAGAGAAGGTGTCTGCCTCCTGAACCCAAACCACAGGTTTAACTGAGGAAGACCCAACAACTGAAGCTGTGATACAGGACTGAATGGAGCTTAGTTTGGGTTTGTTTATGGTGACACATACGTTTCCTGGTGCACTTCCACTTTCTCAACAGAAGAAACGTTGGTTTTATCCCAGCAGCGCTAAATGAACAGGGTTTCCTTACCTATAAATGAATAAATGCATTCATTTTAATTTGGTCTGAATTGTTAAAAGAGCAGAACTCCAAACTAAAAGTATATTTATTCATTTACAGGTGAGGAAACTCTGTTAATTTAGTTCTGATGGGATAAAACCAACATTTCTTCTGTTTAGAAAGTGGAAATACTCCAGTAAGAATTCACCAAAAACAAAACCTACTGTGGAGCTATCTGTTCCTTCTGTGATGCTCAAAATGATGAATAAACTCTCAAACTTTTGGTTTCTGGATCAAATAAATGAACTAAACAGCCTCTGATCCTCCAGGTTTCTATTCCTACACTAGTTCCAGACTGTCTGAATGTCTGAGCCACGGACCGTAGGCGTCGTCGTCGTCGCTGCGCGTCTCCGTGGTCGTGCTGCAGCCGACCATGTGCGAGGGCTGGGGGTCCAGGGCCCAGCCGTTGGTGCCGGCCGCCCGGGCGTCGATGAACGGGTTCAGGAAGGAGAGGATGGCCGAGTACCTCCAGGGCCGGTAGTTGAAGAGGCCGACGCCGCTCTCCCGTCTCTCCCTCTCGCGCTGCCTCTCCCTCCTGTGTTGGTCTCTGAGCGTCTTCCACTTCCTCCGGCACTCGGACTCTGGCGAGGAAACAAATCAAGGATGAATCGACCCCCACATCCTGAAGCTGCCTTTCTCTGTCAGATCACTGGAAACTGAACCTTTTATGAACGGAGTGGAAGCTCCTAAATACTATTTTACCTGCACATCTTCCTGAATACAAAAATGAATCACTTTAAACTGAACTAATGTTGATTATAACAAATATCTGATTTATTTGAGTTAATAGATAAAACATCAGGAATAACTTCTATTGATTTACTGGTAAAAAAAAAAAAAAAGTATACAATACTAGTCAGTAGATGTGTGATTATCGATAAAAATTAAGAAATTACCTTATTCAATTTATAAAGTTATTTATCAAAATATGTTATTTCTTTGTTTTTTATATTAATTATTTATTTTATTTTATTTACTTAATATCACGATTATCATTTTATTCTAGGCTATTTTACACATTTTTAGTAATTTAATATATTGTATATCATATATTTAGAATTTAAATACAATCATTTAATAATTATGAAAATCTAAATTAATAATATTGCCTGTTTTTAACGCAGCATCCATTTATAATTTTCTAAAAATAAACAAACAATAAAGACAAACTATATAAATGATAATCTTAAGTGTAATTTAAAAGGTTTTTAGTCAAATTTATTAAAAACTAAATTATTTTCTCTCTTTTTAATTTAATCTTTTTAATTTAATCTTTAAAGGCTGCTCCTCCCAAGGTGCAGGACAAATAGACTGAGGAACTCTTTTGTCCCCCGTGCCATCAGACTGTACAACCACCACTCACTTGGGGGGAGGAGGACAAAAAGGAAAGGGCCTGAATGACTTTTTTAACTAATCTGCAATACTAAAGTAAAGTGCAATAACAGTGTATGTACAGTCATGTACAGTCACAATATTTATTTCTCTATTTATGCAACAACCATGCATGTACAGTCAATATTTATTTTTGTATTACTATTTTTATTATTCTTCACTGGGTGTATTGGTATTCTGGGCTTTTTATACTGTTTCCTACATGTATGTCTGAAAGTGCTGGTTGCGATGGAGATGTCAATTTCCCTGCGGGAACCTCCCAAAGGGATCAATAAAGTCGTCTATCTATCTCTATCTATCTATCTATCTTTAAAAGCAAATATTTTTAAGGCCGGAACCAATTAAACGTTACACCCCACAGAGCGTCGGAACATAATAAGAGACGGACCCGCTTTGTTTTGATCTTTTTTCTTTATTAAAATGAGCTAAAATAGTTTATTTTGTGAAGCTTTTCCTCTGCCCCGCACTAAAACAGCCTCTCGGGTGATATCTGGAGCTCAGACCGGACGTCCCGGTGCTTTATCTCAGCGGCCCGTCGGCTGTTTTTGACGCTGGGGGAAACTTGAGGTACTCACCGGGGACCCCGACGATCTCAGCGACGTGTCTCCAGGCGTCGCTCCTCATGTTCAGGTCCCGGTAGGTCAGAGAGTTGGTGTCGTAGAGACTCGGGAAGCCGGAGACGGCCATGATCAGTTTATACTCCATGTTTTTATCCGGTTAAAGTCCCGAGCTCAGAACTTCCGGAGCCGAGAGAGAACAGAAAGAAAATAAAAAAACAAAAAAACACGGTACTTCCGCCTCCGGTGCGTCACACGTCATTAGCATGTCAAGTACTTTATGTTTTTATTAATTATGTGTTCATTTATAATTATTTAACCGATTCATTTGTTTCAGACTAAAGAAAAAAAAACACTCGTTATTTTTTTATCGATTAAAAACGAATAATCTGACATTTAAGTGACTTATTCAGACATATTAATAATAATAATCTTTATTTTTTAGATTATTTCTTACATAAATGTTACAAAGACAAAAAAAACACAATTACAACTTGATAGATAAAAAAAAAAAAGATCAAAAAGTTTGGTTTAACAGATATGGATATGGATGGATAGGTCTCCTGTAGCTTCCTAAAGTCTGTCCTTGTCTTCCTTGTCTTCTCCTAGAGTTGGTCTCCTGTGTCTTCCTAAAGTCTGTCCTTGTCTTCCTTGTCTTCTCCTGGAGTTGGTCTCCTGTAGCTTCCTAAAGTCTGTCCTTGTCTTCTCCTAGAGTTGGTCTCCTGTAGCTTCCTAAAGTCTGTCCTTGTCTTCTCCTAGAGTTGGTCTCCTGTAGCTTCCTAAAGTCTGTCCTTGTCTTCCTTGTCTTCTCCTAGAGTTGGTCTCCTGTGTCTTCCTAAAGTCTGTCCTTGTCTTCCTTGTCTTCTCCTAGAGTTGGTCTCCTGTGTCTTCCTAAAGTCTGTCCTTGTCTTCCTTGTCTTCTCCTAGAGTTGGACTCCTGTAGCTTCCTAAAGTCTGTCCTTGTCTTCTCCTAGAGTTGGTCTCCTGTAGCGTCCTAAAGTCTGTCCTTGTCTTCCTTGTCTTCTCCTAGAGTTGGTCTCCTGTAGCTTCCTAAAGTCTGTCCTTGTCTTCCTTGTCTTCTCCTAGAGTTGGTCTCCTGTGTCTTCTTAAAGTCTGTCCTTGTCTTCCTTGTCTTCTCCTAGAGTTGGTCTTCTGTGTCTTCCTAAAGTCTCTCCTTGTCTTCCTTGTCTTCTCCTAGAGTTGGTCTCCTGTGTCTTCCTAAAGTCTTTCCTTGTCTTCCTTGTCTACTCCTAAAGTTGGTCTCCTGTAGCTTCCTAACGTCTGTCCTTGTCTTCCTTGTCTTCTCCTAGAGTTGGTCTCCTGTAGCTTCCTAAAGTCTGTCCTTGTCTTCCTTGTCTTCTCCTAGAGTTGGTCTCCTGTAGCTTCCTAAAGTCTGTCCTTGTCTTCCTTGTCTTCTCCTAGAGTTGGTCTCCTGTAGCTTCCTAAAGTCTGTCCTTGTCTTCCTTTTCTTCTCCTAGAGTTGGTCTCCTGTAGCTTCCTAAAGTCTGTCCTTGTCTTCTCCTAGAGTTGGTCTCCTGTGTCTTCCTAAAGTCTTTCCTTGTCTTCCTTGTCTTCTCCTAAAGTTGGTCTCCTGTAGCTTCCTAACGTCTGTCCTTGTCTTCCTTGTCTTCTCCTAGAGTTGGTCTCCTGTAGCTTCCTAAAGTCTGTCCTTGTCTTCCTTGTCTTCTCCTAGAGTTGGTCTCCTGTAGTGTCCTAAAGTCTGTCCTTGTCTTCCTTGTCTTCTCCTAGAGTTGGTCTCCTGTAGCTTCCTAAAGTCTGTCCTTGTCTTCCTTTTCTTCTCCTAGAGTTGGTCTCCTGTAGCTTCCTAAAGTCTGTCCTTGTCTTCTCCTAGAGTTGGTCTCCTGTAGCTTCCTAAAGTCTGTCCTTGTCTTCCTTGTCTTCTCCTAGAGTTGGTCTCCTGTAGCTTCCTAAAGTCTGTCCTTAATTGTCTTCCTTGTCTTCTCCTAGAGTTGCTCTCCTGTGTCTTCCTAAAGTATGTCCTTGTCTTCCTTGTCTTCTCCTAGAGTTGGTCTCCTGTAGCTTCCTAAAGTCTGTCCTTAATTGTCTTCCTTGTCTTCTCCTAGAGTTGGTCTCCTGTAGCTTCGTAAAGTCTGTCCTTGTCTTCCTTGTCTTCTCCTAGAGATGGTCTCCTGTAGCTTCCTAAAGTCTGTCCTTGTCTTCCTTGTCTTCTCCTGGAGTTGGTCTCCTGTAGCTTCCTAAAGTCTGTCCTTGTCTTCCTTGTCTTCTCCTAGAGTTGGTCTCCTGTGTCTTCCTAAAGTCTTTCCTTGTCTTCCTTGTCTTCCTTGTCTTCTCCTAGAGTTGGTCTCCTGTGTCTTCCTAAAGTCTGTCCTTAATTGTCTTCCTTGTCTTCTCCTAGAGTTGGTCTCCTGTGTCTTCCTAAAGTCTGTCCTTGTCTTCCTTGTCTTCTCCTAGAGTTGGTCTCCTGTAGCTTCCTAAAGTCTGTCCTTGTCTTCCTTGTCTTCTCCTAGAGTTGGTCTCCTGTAGCTTCCTAAAGTCTGTCCTTGTCTTCCTTGTCTTCTCCTAGAGTTGGTCTCCTGTAGCTTCCTAAAGTCTGTCCTTGTCTTCCTTGTCTTCTCCTAGAGTTGGTCTCCTGTGTCTTCCTAAAGTCTGTCCTTGTCTTCCTTGTCTTCTCCTAGAGTTGGTCTCCTGTAGATTCCTAAAGTCTGTCCTTGTCTTCCTTGTCTTCTCCTAGAGTTGGTCTCCTGTAGCTTCCTAAAGTCTGTCCTTGTCTTCCTTGTCTTCTCCTAGAGTTGGTCTCCTGTGTCTTCCTAAAGTCTGTCCTTGTCTTCCTTGTCTTCTCCTAGAGTTGGTCTCCTGTGTCTTCCTAAAGTCTGTCCTTGTCTTCCTTGTCTTCTCCTAGAGTTGGTCTCCTGTAGCTTCTTAAAGTCTGTCCTTGTCTTCTCCTAGAGTTGGTCTCCTGTAGCGTCCTAAAGTCTGTCCTTGTCTTCCTTGTCTTCTCCTAGAGTTGGTCTCCTGTAGCTTCCTAAAGTCTGTCCTTGTCTTCCTTGTCTTCTCCTAGAGTTGGTCTCCTGTGTCTTCCTAAAGTCTGTCCTTGTCTTCCTTGTCTTCTCCTAGAGTTGGTCTTCTGTGTCTTCCTAAAGTCTCTCCTTGTCTTCCTTGTCTTCTCCTAGAGTTGGTCTCCTGTGTCTTCCTAAAGTCTTTCCTTGTCTTCCTTGTCTTCTCCTAAAGTTGGTCTCCTGTAGCTTCCTAACGTCTGTCCGTGTCTTCCTTGTCTTCTCCTAGAGTTGGTCTCCTGTAGCTTCCTAAAGTCTGTCCTTGTCTTCCTTGTCTTCTCCTAGAGTTGGTCTCCTGTAGCTTCCTAAAGTCTGTCCTTGTCTTCCTTGTCTTCTCCTAGACTTGGTCTCCTGTAGTGTCCTAAAGTCTGTCCTTGTCTTCCTTGTCTTCTCCTACAGTTGGTCTCCTGTAGCTTCCTAAAGTCTGTCCTTGTGTTCCTTTTCTTCTCCTAGAGTTGGTCTCCTGTAGCTTCCTAAAGTCTGTCCTTGTCTTCTCCTAGAGTTGGTCTCCTGTAGCTTCCTAAAGTCTGTCCTTGTCTTGCTTGTCTTCTCCTAGAGTTGCTCTCCTGTAGCTTCCTAAAGTCTGTCCTTAATTGTCTTCCTTGTCTTCTCCTAGAGTTGCTCTCCTGTGTCTTCCTAAAGTCTGTCCTTGTCTTCCTTGTCTTCTCCTAGAGTTGGTCTCCTGTAGCTTCCTAAAGTCTGTCCTTAATTGTCTTCCTTGTCTTCTCCTAGAGTTGGTCTCCTGTAGCTTCGTAAAGTCTGTCCTTGTCTTCCTTGTCTTCTCCTAGAGATGGTCTCCTGTAGCTTCCTAAAGTCTGTCCTTGTCTTCCTTGTCTTCTCCTAGAGTTGGTCTCCTGTGTCTTCCTAAAGTCTGTCCTTGTCTTCCTTGTCTTCTCCTAGAGTTGGTCTCCTGTGTCTTCCTAAAGTATTTCCTTGTCTTCCTTGTCTTCTCCTAGAGTTGGTCTCCTGTAGCTTCCTAAAGTCTGTCCTTGTCTTCCTTGTCTTCTCCTAGAGTTGGTCTCCTGTAGCTTCCTAAAGTCTGTCCTTGTCTTCCTTGTCTTCTCCTAGAGTTGGTCTCCTGTGTCTTCCTAAAGTCTGTCCTTGTCTTCCTTGTCTTCTCCTAGAGGTGGTCTCCTGTGTCTTCCTAAAGTCTGTCCTTGTCTTCCTTGTCTTCTCCTAGAGTGGACTGGATTCAGTCCAATAAATCTTTCAGTCTAAGTTAATGTAGTGTGGAGAGGGTAGCTGGTACCTTGTGTTCTCTACTCCAGAAATGTTCTGGTCATCCAACGCTGCCATAAACTCCCTAACCCTCTCTGGAAGATGTTTCTCCTTAACGCTGTCTCCAGGAAACTTTTCTCTTCATTTAAACGTTCAGTGTTTGTTGTTGTTGTTTGGGTGCAGCCTTTGACTGAGTGGACTCCATGGATTCTGTTCAGATGATCAACTACTACCACCTCACCACACATCCACATTACACTAGTTACTGACTAACAGAGGATTACCTTCTTCTTCCTCTTCTTCTGGTTCTCCTTCTTCTTCTTCGTGGTTTATGGCATAAAAAATATATAAGATCAGTCTTGGCTGAAGCCAAATTCCAATCTGAACATTATAAAAATACCTGGATCGTCCCAAATACTGATTAAGTTTCACTCCATCTGAACCTGCATCCATCCACATGTGTGCAGGACTCATGTTCCTAACGTGTTTTGGTTGACCCACCATGGTTCATTGTGCCAGTTTACCTCTAGAGGGCAACATTTCCCCAGAACAAGCTCCAGAGCAACAGATCTAATGAGTTCTGCTTTTTTCTTGAGTCAGATGTTTGAATTACTCTAAAATCTGAAGGTAAGATGAGACGTTATTGATCCCTTTGAGGAAATTAAGGTGTTACAGCAGCAAGTTTTAACTACTACTACTGATAATAATAACCACAGTTAAATAAAAGGCTGAATACACATGATGACATTTATCAGTGTTTTGAATCATGATGAACTCCAACAGGACAATTCAGCCTAAAAACAAGAAAATTACTCGAGTATAAGAAAGTACCTGAGATATTCTCACAGGATGAAGTGATGGAATGATAAATAGATATAGACAGATGTATTGATAATTGGGTCCTCTGGTCGTAGAGGAAACTGAGCAGCAGTGATAATAAATGAGTTCTGGTCAGTCATTACAGTCCTGATATGGAAAATAGATCAGGAACATGTTTGGTAAAAGTTTCTACTGAAGAACCTGAAGGATGTCAAGAAGGAGATAATATCTAATTTAAGGTGATTTAATCTCAGCTTTTCTCATCAAAGATTTAAAAATAAATCTTAAATCTTTTAGCTTTTAGCCACCGCTTCATTTTATTAGTGTCAGATGTTGCGCTAATGTTCTCTGGTGGTTTTGCATCGTTTAAAGCAGTATTCACTCTAAAAAAAACAATTTGTTAGGCAGAAATTAAATACGTTTCATCGTTATTAAACTGATTCTTATCACTCTGAAGAAAACTTGGAAGAGTTTAACTTTTATTATGAGACTAATTAAATAAACCCTGTAGCTGCTGAAACATACTCAATGTACTTTGTCGTTTCCAAGCAGGAGTCTGAGAACGAGGGTTTTTAGAGTTTCACTTTTTCTCCCTGAACTCCCAGCGGTGCGTCACGTCCATCTAATTTTACGCTCTGAACCCTGAAGAAGACGCAGCAACGTGAAGGGGGAAATCCCCGTCAGGTTCCCAGACTGTTTACTGGTCTAAATAAAGCAGCAGGGGTCAAAGATCACAGAGGTCTGAAAATAGAGAGGTCAGAGCTGCAGCAGGAAATAAAGGAAACGACAAGAGAGACGTCAGCGACGCAACTGAAGAAGAAGAAGAAGAAGAAGATGAGATGGTTTTAGACTCAATAAGACCCTAAACAAGTAAAGAAATCAGTAGTTATTAGATTCATAGAAAAGCAGAAGAAGAAAAAGAAGAAGAAGTAGTTTCCATCAGTCAGTGATTTCAAATCTTCTCTGTTGGTCTAAACCAGGGGTGTCAAACTGATCCGTGAAAGGGCCGTTGTGGCTGCAGGTTTTCATTCCAACCATGCAGCACCCATGCAGTGGGTGTGGCTGGCAAGTTTTTGTTCCAATCAAGCAAGAGGACACCTGAAGTGACTGCGTGAAGGCAGTTCAGTTGATTGACTGAGCCAAGTCAGGTGTGCCGCTGCATGGTTGGAATGAAAACCTGCAGCCACAGCGGCCCTTTCACGGATCAGTTTGACACCTGTGGTCTAAACGGAGCATGGACATGACTCTGGAAGATCTGGAGAAGAACCAGGTTTATTTAGAGCTGAAGACAATGATCCATAGACCAGAGAGACCTGGACCAGAGAGACCTGGACCAGTGGTATCCATGGAGACTACTTCCTAGGCCAGAGAGACCTGGACCAGTGGTCTCCATGGAGACTACTTCCTGGACCAGAGAGACCTGGACCAGTGGTCACCATTGAGACTACTTCTTGGACCAAAGAGACCTGGACCAGTGGTCACCATGGAGACTACTTGATGCGTCACTCAAGGACAAGAAATCACTTCAGGTGAAACAACATTAAGACTGAGATTAACTTTAGACTACACAATAAAAGTTTGTTCGTGGATTTTAAACTAAAAAATCAAGTATTGGTTGTTTTTCTAGTTTTTGTTTCTGGTTTTAGAAGCAAACTTGAATAATCAAAAATATGCACAGATTGTTTGTAAAAGACTGAGTCAGCGTGCTTTTAATTTGAAAAGTCCACAAATCACTAGTTTCAGTATTAAAAATGAGACCAGATCTCTTCTTTAGTTCCTACTTCATTATAAGGAATAATAGTGACAACAGTGAACTAAGTTTTAAGTACGTCTGGATTTTCTTTCCAGCGCCGACACTGAACCTGGAAATGATTTATATTATGACGACCTGGATCTGTTCCCAAAAAGACGAGTAACTTGAGTCCACACACATGAACACAGCGTCCCAGACGAGGCTGAGAAATGGGTCGGTGTTGGTCAGAGGAGGTATAATTACACCTCTCTTTCTCTGGGATCTGAAGGCAGATTAAAGCTCCTCTATCAAATGAATCAAACATTTAAAACTAGTCCGGATCATGTTTCAGTGATTTCTCGTTGGCTACGGTTTGGGCGGTTTGAGATTTTAGTTTTCAGGTTAAAAGTAGAAATGACCTGGTCTGAGATCATGTTGATGATTTTTCTAATTTAAAGCTTCCTACGCTGCAAAAACTCAGCTTAAACATTCTCCTCTTCAGGAACGTGACCCGGCTCATTGTGGCCTCTTGACCCCACACGTTCCTTAGTGTGTGTTGTCAGTGTGTGTTTGTGTCACTTTCTAAAGAGAGAGAGTGGGTGTGGGAATGACCTGCTCGCTCGCCCAACTCAGACTGTCCACGACACACACACTCTCTCACCCACGGTCAGCTGATCCACGACTCCCCCGACTCTCCCATCACTTCATCATTGTGTGTGTTTGGTGTGTGTTCTGGGAAACTCCTCTCAGCCTCAATAACATTAGAGAACATTAGTCACTGGAATAACTCGTATTTTTATTTTAACATTAATTAAAGATGGAGTCTGGCTGCAGAGACAAACATTAGTGTTGTTGTTAAACGTCTATGGACCTGGTGCTTGTGGCGGTCGGAGACCAACTTCATTCTCTTCTTTATTCATCTTTGTCTCATCTGAAAATATCTTCATGATGATCTAGAAAAAATAAAGTGTTGACCATCTGATCTGATTATTCCTTGTTCCAAGCTAATAGTAGCTCTTCCTTGCTCGTAGCCTCCCAGTCAATAGTAGTTCTTCCTAGCCTCCCAACCAACAGTAACACTTTCTAGCTTCCTAGCCTCCCAGCTAGCAGTAGCTCGTCCTAGCTACCTAGATGTTGGTTTGGTGTGTATGTACCCTGTGTATAAATGTATAAATGTAAATCAAGCCTGTTCTGATTTAGATAAAGTCTGGGCCAGTGTCAGGCTTTGTGTCAAGTAGCCAGTGATTAGTTTCCGGGGTCAGTGATTGAAAAGACTTTTGAGAAAGAAGCCGATACATCCTTTTTCTTTCTTTCCCATCAGTCTCTATAGAAAAAGCTCATGAGAAGCGTTTTGGTGGAGTTCAACCCTCACAGAGAAGATGAAGAGGATGTCTTTAAGTGAATTAACATCGTGACCGAAGAAAGAACGAAAGGAAGCCTGAGAGCGTCAGAGCGTCGAGGAGAGAGAAAAGGATAATTGTGTGTTGCTGCAGTGAAAGACTGTTGTTCTTTGGCGCTGCTGAGAGGCGGTCATTGTTTGGTGGAGTTTACCAGTGGGACCGGTCATCAGAGATCACACATCCTGATAGTCGCCCTCAGACAAGCTGCAGGAGGAGGCTTACCCAAGATTATCTCCACGATTCAACACCACACGGCCGAGGCATCGGGCATCTTTCATCCTTCATGTGTAACAACATAGAACAGTGTTGCTGCAGTCAACGGTCAACTGGGTCCATCCAAAAAAAAAAAAAAAAAAGAAATAAAAACCTTTTTCTTAAATAGTGGCCCCAGGTTTTTGATGATTGGGCTGGAACTGAGTTTAGAGTTCGTAAGACCAGCAGTGACATGTCGACCAGAGACTGTGAACGTTAATGAAAGTCAGAGAGTTGGAGCAATGAAAAAATAATAGGCAAAGTTGAACGAATCTCAACTTCGAGGGTCTATGGGAGCAATTTATACAGTTGATTGACATATGACTCAAACACAGAGTTCCCCTCCAAACGTTTATCTGACGGAAACACCGTCCACCATTTTGGTTCCTACCACCAGATTCACCTTGATGACGTCCTCTATCAGCATGATCTGGTGGTAGGAACCAGCGTGGTGGTTGGAGAATCCGGTGAACCCAGACGGAGCGGCGGTGGCGATGTTGACAGAATTTTCTTTGCAAACACAAGAAGAGCTAGTTTCATACATTATATTTTGATGTTCTGTTTGTTTCGTTCAGATATACAAAAGAGGGTTACCTAGGCAACCAGAGCCAGGGACGTCTACTGGAGATCAACTGTCATCTACATAGAGAAGGACGGAGAGAAGATCACGTTAGAAAACTGAACTAGACTAACCTGAAGATGATGGAAAATTATTTGACTTCAAGATTCAAGATCCTGTCAAAGTACGGCGTGACCAAAACAATTTACAATTTAAAATTTTCAACTTTTCTTGGCGCACCTCTTTCTGTGAGCTCAGCGTCCCCCAGGTGAGTGGACGGTTGCTCAATAACCAGAACAATCCAACCTCAAAATCATCTGCAACTCATGAGCTACCGATTGACTTAAACATCATCTGCCTGAAATTTGGTACACATCGGGAAAAAGGTTTGAGAACCAGGACGTATAAAATGTAAAGTTTCATAATTTACACTTTTGTAGGTTTACTGTAAATAAAACAACACAGTTTGTCTCAATCAAAAAGTCTGTCAAAGTCAATGTAAACTGGACTTTCTTGAAGACGTTTCGCCACTTATCCACGTAGCTCCGTCAGTTCTTGGACGTTTATTGGCTGCCTTCTTCTTCTTCGAATAAACCCAACAAGTCCTTGTTTTGGCTTTTCTCAGAAAAAGCAACAGGTCTCCAATAATTCAGGACAGTAAGGAGATCTTACTGCAGGGACTTTGTCTTAATACATTTAACCTTTAGGAAACATCCACTCTGGTCCTTGCTTTAAGATGTGACTGGATTCCTCCCCACCCCTCCAGTGTTCCCATGGTTTTCCCAGGCCGGCTCTCCCAGGCTGTTTGACCTGACTCCATGCCCCTCTCTGCCCTCTTTCTGCCCCTCTTGGTGCCCCTCTTGCTGCTTCCTGCCCCCTGCTGATGCGACACAGGCTGGTATTGTAGCCGAGCCTACGCCTGTCACGGCCCATCACACACGGACACACACGAGATTCATGCACAAAACAAATGTGGGTACAAACGCACACACATGCAGCAGCTCTAGAAATGCAAACACAAAAATAAATAGGGTTTAATTATCTGTACGTCAGTGTCAGAGTTACTTTAGATGAAAACTGGTGTATTTGGAATGAAGCAAAGAAAAAGAAGCAGGTTTTTGTAAATTGTTTTACCTGTTTCTGGTGAGAATGCCGCTGCTAGAAAACCACAGAGGCTAACAGCTAGCAAGCTAACGACCAGGTAAGTTCATGTATGAAATGTAAATGCATAATAAAAGAATGAGGCTGTTTGTAAACATGCTGATTTCTCTTTTGGAGCCTCTAGTGGACATTAGAGGAGGACCGGCTTTTGTCTCTTCCTTGTTAGTTTAATTTTTTTCAGGCGAAGACAGGTGTCAAGCACAGATTAAGAAAAATGGATGACGTGTCTCCACTTCCTCCCACTGGTTAAAGTGAGGCCTGTATTCCAGGGACACGGGTGACGCCATCTTGTCTGAGAGTGGAGTCACATTGTCAATGACCCGCCCACACTTCCTCTAGACTCACTGGTGATTGGTTAATACTGCGCTCTGCTCTACCTCCACCAGTTACTAAGAGATGTTGAATTATACACTGAACTTATTTATTTATTTTAATTTCAAGCAGCCTCCATTATGGATCCATACTTTGTAAGTGTTAACTACCGATGGCCGACTTCCACAGAGCTAACGTTGTAGTGTTGTTTTAGCTATCTAGTCATTGACATTAATTCACTGAGAAGCTCACTAAACTAAATTAAACCTTCAGTTCCTTTACTTATTTACACATTCCTATGTATGGTTGTCAGTGGCAACTGTTAATCATCATGATGTCACATCCTGTTTCCTGAGTCAAAACAAAACTTCTCAGAAAAATGGACACTTGAGCTAACAGAAATTATCTTTGTATTTTAGTGTTTTAGTTTTAGCCCAAGTTGTATGACCTATACTGTAGCCAGCCACCAGGGGGTGCTCCACATGCTTTGGGCTTCACTTTAGAGGAGTCGTCATGGCGTCCCCTTTTTTTACAGTCTGTGGTTTTTAATCGCTTTTGAAGCCTCTAGTGGACGCTGGAGGAACTGCAGCTTTTGTCTCTTCTTTGTTGGTTTTCATTTTTCAGTCCTGGAAATTGCAGCTTAGTTCAGATTCAAGCAACAAGACAGTTATTTCCTTCTCTAACTTCATTTAATCCACTGTTTTAAGAGGAAAATCCCAGCAGCTTACAATGCACATTTTACCTTAACACCTTTGTGTGTGTTGGACATTTAACCTTTGTCTCAGATGACTGTAAATGTGCACGGATGTGAAGAGGAGAGGGACGTTGGTGCACTGGATAAATAAAATCTGGAGAAAAACAGGTTCAGCGCCGGTAAATGAGCAATCCTCCAGTTTACCCCAGAACAATGAGAGGAGGAGGGCCATCTGAAATACCACAGAAGAAGGAGGGAAGTGGGAGAAAAGGAGGAAGAGAGTGAAGGACTCGCAGAAAGAAAGACGGCCTGTCGTGACTCGTGGTGATTTAGTGGCAATTAATCAGAGAGACAGACAGAGAGAGAGAGAGACAGAGACAGAGACAGAGAGAGAGAGAGAACTCTGCAGAATGAAAGGAAGTAGTGCACGGCGGCTGCAGTGTGTGTTAATGTGTTGCTGTTGGTGTGTTTGTTGACTCAGGCGGCGAGCGGCACGACAGCGATTGTTTGGTTTCAATCCCTGAAGTCAGATTCTCAGGCTCGGAGCCCAAAACCCTCTGCTCAGGACATTTTAAAGTGTTTGTTCCATTAAACATGATGACAAAAAAAAACATTCCTAAACATTCATCTTGTTCTTCTTTAACCGTTCTTTTGTAGAACCACTTGTGTTCTTGGGCTTCACATTCAGCTCATGGACAGATGTCCTGACATTTTCTTTAGTTCACTGGTAGAATTCAGAATTCATTGGTCCATCAATGATGATCGTCCTGGTCCAGATGCAGCAGAACAGGCCCAAACCAGGACATTAGCACCCCCATGTTTGATGGAGGGATGAGGTTCTGATGCTGGAATGATGCAGTGTTGTTTCATCTCATTTAAACCAAACTATTCTACTTTGGTCTCATCTGTCCACTAAGCATTGTCCCAATAGTCTTCTGTCTTGTCCACATGATGTTTAGAAATGTTCTTCTTGGAGAGCAGTGTCTTTGTCCATCACACCATGGTTGTTCAGTGGATTCATCAACATTAACATTATCCAATGTGAGAGAGGTCTTTAGCTGCTTAGAAGTTCCCCTGGGTTCCTTTGGGACCTCTCAGACTATTATGGAGTGATCTTTGTTGGTGGACCACTCCTGTGGAGGGGAACAGTCGTCTTCAATCTGGATTCCTCCTCACCTGAAGACCGCCATCCATCTCTGACTCTTCCCATCCCTCCATCTACGTCCCTCAGGTCTTCCTGGTGTTTCTGTTTAGTGTAGACCACACACGCCTCCTGTACTGTAAGTTGACATACCAGCTGTAAACTGTCACCTGACACATTCTCAGCATTCCAGACGTTCCTGACGTTCCCTCCTGTTAATCTCCATGGGTCAGTCATGTAGTCTGTGTGATTAACCATTGGAGGTGAGCGCATCATGTGCTTCTCTATGTTATTAATTGATCCTGAGGCCTTTGTTACAGAATACCAGAATCTTTCGCTCAATACAGTTGTGTGTTTGGTCATATTTACTTCTGTTGATTAGTCAGAATTTTGAGACGTTGGTTTTGATAAGATACTCGGGTTAAATGATCTTCAGAATGTTCAAGTATGTCAGGATATGGACTTAGATTTTCCTAATCATTTTTGTTTGTCTGTTCACTTACCCTGTATATTTCTGTTGTGCTTCTCTGATGCTCCTGTGTTTATACCCATACCTACCTACCTGCTGCTGTTTCAGAACCATGAACAGCTGGTTGTTGGCTTGGGGACTTGATCCAGATTTTGGAACAAGATGGAAAAATCTCTTACATGTTAAGTTCTTCTTTTATTTTAAGACAAAGCTCAGATTAGAACTGAACTAGTTCGATTCCAGTTTAGATTTATTTCTTCTTTAGTTAGTTAACCGATGTTTCAGAACCAAGAACAGTTTTTGTCTGTGCATGATGTTCTTTAATGACAGAATCACACACATTCTCCTCATATTGAATCATTTCCTGAGTTGATTCTAGTTCAGATTAGTTTCTAGTTTAGTTTGGTTCTCAGCTCCAAGACCAGAATCTTTTAAAAGGCTCTCATTACTAATGAACAGACATCACTGATTCATGTGATCATTTCTAATAGTGGTTGAATGAATGAGTTAAACTCCTCTTCCACAGATCAGCCCTGTTGAGTAGGTGGTCTTTAATGTGACCCAGGACTCATTGTGTGTTCACACTACCAAAGGAAGGAGGTCACATGTGTCCCAGACCACCTCCACATGTGGAGTCTTTTTTGTTCATGGCTTGTTTGACTTTGAGTTTTTGGTTTATCTTTAGTTTCATCCATCCAGTCTTTCCTGTCCTGTGTTTGGGTCTTACCCTTATTTATTTAAACCTGAGATTTGACAGAAGTATAGCTTTGTGTTAAAGCCGTTAAATAAAAAAGTTTCTGTGTGTTCTTGTTTCTGCCGTGGGCTAAACTCTTGTGGAATACTAACATTGTACAGTCGTGTTGTCCTGAGGGTTAAAACCTGTCCAGACTTGGTTTTAGGTTAGAAGTAAAGGTTACGGTGTAGAGTAGAAAGACGGGTTTGTGTGTGTGTTCTTATATAAGCAGTAAGAATGTGTGCGTGTGGTGTTGATCTGATATCACTGTTGAAGCTTCCTGAGGTGAGACTAATGCTGAACAGGACGTCTGAGCGAACACAGCGGCTCTCACTACAAACATCAACTCTCACACATGCCGACATGAAGAGAGGAGGCTTCTGGTTCTCAGCGACAGGCGACGAAGATGATGAACAACACCGTGACTTCAGGGTAGAAAAGAGGAAGCACAGAGAAACGGGTGTGGTGGTGGTAACCATGGTAACCTTTACTAATTAACATCAGGTGAGGAGTTTCCAGGAGGGACAGAAACATGGAGGTAGAAAAACAAGATGAACCAAGATGGAATCCATGCGGACAGAGATGTGGAGACATCTTGGTCGTCTTCTGAGACTCTACACATTCAGGACTGGAGGAGGACATGGAGGAGGACTTCTTCTCCTCACCCTTGTCCTCCTCCTTTGTTCTCATCGTCCCTCTTCCTCCCTCATCATCATCATCATCATCATCATCATCATCATCATCTTCTGCTCCTCCTCCTTCTTCCTCCATCCTCTCCTCCTTTACGTACATTTGTCTTCCTCCTTCTACTTCTTGTCCTTCTCCTCCTTCTTTCTTCTCAGCCCTCTTGTTCTTCTTCTTCGTCTCCTTCGTTCTTCTCATCCATCTCCTCCTCCTCCTCTTTTATGTCTTCATCTTCCTCATCTGTTCTCGTCTTCCACCCTTCCTACTCTTGCTATATCCTCCCTCTCCACCTCCTCCTCTTCCTCCTTCATCTTCTTCTGCTCCATTTCCCTCAGATGTGATGCTCCAGATACATATGATCAGATTTATCTGATCACATCATCTGATTCAGTCTCCATGGTAACGGTTCATCTCTGATCAGGATGGAGACGTGTTATCGACATAGTCTTTTGTCAAACGTGTCTGTTGTTGTGTAATAATAATAAAAATAAAACTGTGTCTACGTTTCGTCTTGTTCTCGTCTCTTGTCAAAGTCTAAAAAACTTTATAGGTCCATCTTGATGCCTGGTCAGAGCAGAGGGATGCTGGTGGAGCAGGAATGTTCTGGTGTGAACGGGCTCTGGATCGTCTCAGCTGATGAAAGGTATTCTCCACAGTCTGGACCTCCAGGTTCACGTCTGTCTCACTTAACGCTGCTGATCTCTGAGGGTCCACTCGACTCAGCTGAGAGCGCGTTGACGTGTTTGGTAGATTAGAGCTTCAAGCCTCTCTAACGCTGCTGCTGGGAACTCCTTCTTCTTCTTCTCTGGTCTCCTTCTGCCTGATAACGTGAAGGATTCTTCATGAGGACACTTGACCTGTTTGACACGATAGAAAACTCAAACTGTTCGTATGATTGGTTCGAATAGTTAGATAGATGCTTTATTAATCCCAAAGTGGGAAATGTCAATGTTGCAGCAGCAATGTACAAGCACTTAGCACATAATCTGTAATGATAAAGATATTATACAATGAAACTGCAATGAAGAAGGAGTTCTACAGACTGTAGCGTTCCTTGAGACAATGTAGTTATTAAATTATTAATGACAACATCCTGACACCCCTTTTCTCTTCAAATTTAACTCTTTGAGTGGAGTGTGATGGGAATCAAAAGTCTCCTTAGCAATTATGGCAACAACTGCCTTCCCTGGGAGATTTTCCAATTCCTCTCGTTTTACTTTCAAAGTTTCTTCTGCATTGCTTTGAAAAGTTCCTTGTACCTGTGCTTTTTCCGTTTCCGTTAGTGTTTGCCTCTTGTGTTTTCTGATTGGCTGCTTTGCCCTTATTCGTCTCACCTGTGTTTCATCTGCCAATTAATGTGTTAACATAACATACAGAAGTGATTTCTGACACCAGTGGCAACAGATTCACCAATGAACCTAACAACATTTTCTTAATTTAATATATAATATCTGTTGTTGTTTGTGCTGCTTACATTCTGTTTCTGTATTTGCATTTGTTATCACCAGAGATATTTATTTCCTCTGAGGATGGAAGCTTCCAGGGTTCAGGTCTAATCTGAGTCTTTGTCTCTAAAATAAATTAGATCTTAACATGTGAGAGTCTTTCCATCTTGTTCCAACATCTGGATCATGTCTCCAAGTCAACAAGCAGCTGTTGATGGTTCTGATCCAGCGGTAGGTAGAGATCCATTAGAGACAGCAGCTGCTACAATATTCTACTGACCACATGATGGCACTGCTGATTTACAGACACACAAACTGAGATCAGATCTCAAGTGCTGGCTGGGGACGCATGTGGAGACACATTTATATTAAGACCAGGTGGAGACACAGGGACTTAGAGATGGACAGGTGTGATTGGATGTGATGTCTGAACTGGGTCTGAGAGCAGATATTGTTTTACTGAAGTGTTTCCACTGACGTCTACTCTACTACAGGCTGAAGAAACCATCTTCTGGTCCTTTAGTCAGTCGTTTTCTGATAAGACGGCTACTGTTTAACTTGCCCTTTATTTAGGGGAAATGTGGAGGAAAGGTCAGAGGTCAAGTGAGCACTGAAACATGTTGATAACCTTTTACTGATCCTCCAATACTCTCCTGAAGATTTACCATCTCACTAAAAGAAAAGGAAATATCAATAAATATCACAACACACACACTCTCTTGTTTCTCTGTGTACTGATGGGAAGCCCTGGTCAGGTGACAGGAAGGAAGTGGAGTAGCGCTGCACCTGCAGGTTGGCAGTACGACGCTCCCGGAGGACGTGTCCGCAGGTTTCCTTCATCACAACAATGGGCTATTATATCCAAGACAACAGACATTCATGGAGTCTGTGGGAGTGCATTAAAGGCTGCTGATCCACTTCTCTTCACACACACTCAGACCTCCGGTACAGGGGCCAATCAGGAGCTTTTATTTTGAAATAGAGACTTTATGAACAGCAACACGTTTTGAATGAGGTATTAGGTGGGACGCTGGTATAGTGTGCTCTAGTTCTTCATCTAATAATCAGAATAAAACCAAAAAAACATCCGGTTGAGGAGTTTCTAGGAGGGACAGAAACACGGAGGTAGAAAAACAAGATGAACCAAAAAGTCAACACCTGGATTTAACTAATCAAATAAGTAGGAGCCTCCTATTGGATAATTACTGCATGGATGATTATCTTTCAGCTGGCAACAAGTTATTTAAGCCCAACTGATGCAATGAGCAGCTTCTCATTCCTTAAACAACCATGTCTAAAGACACATCCTGTGGTTGTGGAAAAGATGTTAGTCTGTTTGAGAAGGGTCAAATCATTGGCATGCATCAAGCAGAGAAAACATCTAAGGAGATTGTAGAAACTACTAAAACTGGGTTAAGAACTGTCCAACGCATTATTAAAAACTGGAAGGATGGTGGGGAACCATTGTCTTCCAGGAAGAAATGTGGTTGGAACAAACTCCTGATTGATGGTGATCTGTGATCACTTCAACGTTTGGTGAAATCAAATGGAAGAAAAAACAACAGTAGAACTCAGGGCTATGTTTAATAGTGAAAGTAAGAACATTTCCACACGTACAATGTGAAGGGAACTCAAGGGATTGGGACTGAACAGCTGTATAGCCTTAAGAAAACCACTAATTAGTGAGGATAACTGGAAATAAAGACGCTTCAATTTGCTAGGGAGCATAAAGATTGGACTCTGGAGCAAAGGAAGAAGGTCATGTGGTCTGATGAGTCCAGATTTACCCTGTTTCAGAGTGATGGGGGCATCAGGGTAAGAAGAGAGGCAGATGAAGTGATGCACCCATCATGCCTAGTGTCTACTGTACACGCCTGTGGGGGCAGTGCTATGATCTGGGGTTGCTGCAGTTGCTCAGGTCTAGGTTCAGCAACATTATGTGTCCAAAGAATGAGGTCAGCTGACTACCTGAGTATACTGAATGACCAGGTTATTCCATCAATGGATCATATTCCAAGATGACAATGCCAGGATTCATGGGGCTCAGATTGTGAAAGAGTGGTTCAGGGAGCATGAGACATCATTTTCACACATGGATTGGCCACCACAGAGTCCAGACCTTAACCCCATTGAGAATCTTTGGGATGTGCTGGAGAAGGCTTTGTGCAGTGGTCAGACTCTCCATCATCAATACAAGATCTTGGTGAAAAAATTATGCAACACTGGATGGAAATAAATCTGGTGACATTGGAGAAGATTACTGAAACAATGACGCAGAGAATGCTGCAATATACTGGCGACCTGTCCAGGGTGTACCCCCGCCTATCGCCCAATGACAGCTGGGATAGGCTCCAGCAGACCCCCGTGACCCTTAAGAGGAATAAGTGGGTACAGAAGATGAATGAATGAACAAATTCTACAGAGAATGTGTGCTGTAATCAAAGCTAAAGGACGTCCAACAAAATATTAGAGTGTGTGAACCCCTTTTTTTTTATATTATTTTAGGCAGTGTGTCTACAGTTCTTCCATGAATCCATGGGCAGTAGAATCACATTTATATCAAATATTTGTGAAACATTTTAGACGGGTTAAATTAAGAAGGTTACACATATCTGCTTTTATGATCTTGTGTGTGTTAGTGTGTGTGTGCGGGACGTCCTGTGGGAACGTCGTGGAGTCGAGCGGTGTGAGGTCCGAGGCGTCGGGTGGTGAGCGTCGTCTAACAGAGAATAATACTCCACTTCCTCCCATTCTCTCTCTCTCCCTCTCTCTGTCTGCACACAGTCGTGGTCTCTTGTTCTAAGAAGGATTTCCGACTCGCGGCCCAGCGCTCCCTCCACACTCACATATTCCTCTCTCCACGCTCTGGGTTTCCCGCTATAGGATGGCCCTGCTTGGCCCTGCGTGGCCCCCACGACCCCCGACACTAATAAACCTCTGATATCATCAACAAGGACAAAGGATCTGTTTTCTTTCTAGAAACATCTGTGGGTGGTGTCAACCTGAAACTCACAAGAGTCTCTTGACGTGTTCAGAGAGGAGCTGTCATCCTCTGCTCCTCTACCTTCAGATCATCTGTCTTCTCTGGATAAAATGTGGACGGGTTGTCCTCTACAGCATCTTAACATGTGTCCACCTATGTTCATACCAAGTCCCAGTTATTGAGGAAAGATGTTCTTATTTAAACCCCAACTCCCCCACCAGACTTTTGGAGCTGAAGACTTGGAAGCAATGTCTTCAAGAAACTCTACAAGTCCAGTTGTCTTTGTTTCAGCTTTGTCTTTTTGGACGTGCCCTGACCTGGACGACTGAGACCCCTCACAGGCAATGACAACAAAGTCTATCTCATCTTATCGGACCTGATCTGACAGCATTAGATCACACCAGTTTACTTTATTTCCGTCTTTTTGAACACCGAAATGTTCCAGTTTCAGCTTCAATGTAGACGGACTCACCAGGTCAGGTATGCTGTAGGAGGAGGAGGAGGAGGAGGAGGAGGTCAGACAATGAGAGGGTGCTGACAAGTCTATGTGAAGTTTATCAGCCGGAAGACAGAACAGATAAATGCTGCTCAGGTTTGGTTTATGGTCCGAGGTCTGAGGATGAATTATGTCAGTGATGGAAACATAAACGTGTGAGTGGGTTCGTTATGAATCCAGCATTAAATCCTCGTTGTGTCGCTCAGAGATTAACAGCTGTGAAAAGACAGACGCTTGGGTCGGTGTCACACGATGATTGGGTTTCAGTGAACAGAGGCAGGAGCTGTGGGAACGCGACGTGCTCACATTAGACCTTTTCAGACATATCTAACATTTCATTATCAAGTCTCGTCCACACATGGATGGATGGAAAGACAAAGGAAGCAGCAGATACTCAAAAAAAAACATACATGCATCCTGAAAGATACTAATATGATGAAAAAGGGCACACAATTAATTAAATAAAAGCTAAGTCTTCATCTTTGAGTGAAACAAAAAGAGATATAAAGACTAAAGAGACACAAAACGACCTTGAAGCAGCTTGAACTGAAATGTCTGGCTGTATTTTCTGGATGAAGAACTTCCTCCAGACCGTTGTTTGTCTGCATTTCCAGGTGGCAGTAAATGAGAAATGGAACAATAATAATAAGGCCTCATAGAGTGGCGACACTGCCGCATCAATAAAGTGTTTCGTCCATCTCTTTGTAGCTGACACTTGGTTTCTAGTGGACGTTCAAGGCTCTGGTTGCCAAGGTAACCCTCCCACCGAAGATCATATATGTTGAGTGTATGGATGGAGCTAGCTCCTCCTCCTCCTGTTCTTCTTCTTCTTCTTCCATCTGGGTTCACTCCAGGCTGTAGTCATCATGGTGGATCTGGGGGTAGGAACCAAAGTGGGGGATGATGTTTCCTTCAGGGAAACATTTGGAGAACTCTGTGTAGGAGTCACGTGCCAATCACCTGTATCAGTCATCAAAGTTGAGATCAGTTTCAACTTCACGTCTCTGAGTTTCCACTGCTGGTCTCTTCCTGTTTCTACTTCCCTTAAACACAAAAAAAATTTCAATCCATGCTTCTGCTGATTAACTTTAGCAAAGAGTCATAGTCTAGAAACAAGAGTTTGTCTGGAGTCTCTCCGCTGGGAACTGAGTATTCTCTAAAAAAAGATTTTCCGGGACAATAAAATAGACACAGGAAGTTCAAAGATTCCCCGAGGAAGTTCCTGTAGAGAAAACACGGCTTTTAAATGACAATGACAGACCCCACACGATTAGCATTCTGCAAAACGCTGTCCACCACAACTTCATAGAAACAAGAACCCAACCCACCTTCAAACACCTTCAAACTAAGGAGTTTAACCCTCAACGTTGTCGGGCCCAGAAAAATGGCCCCACAATGACGGTATTCTGTAAGAGATTGGGCCCCACAACTTTACAACTTTATACACCCAGAATCCTAACCTAAGCATAACTCTAAGGTTAAACCCAAGTCCCTTTAACCTTTAAACAGTTGTGACAAATGGCCCCATACAGTTAGCATTCTGCCAAAGTTTGGCCCCTACAACTTCATAACAACCAGAAGACACAGAGACTGCCTCTGGACCAGACGGTGGGTTTATCAGCAGAGAAGAACCAGCTCTGCAGAGACTGAACAAATCTACCGTCTCACATTGAGTTCACTGGGCGGCTCCAGCCTGTGTGTGTGTGTGTGTGTGTGTGTTTGTGTGTGTGGCTCCCAGGGTCCGTGGGAAAGCTTCAACAGCAGAGGAGGAGGAGGAGGAGGAGGAGGAGGAAGAGGAGGACTCACCGGTCACCAGTCCAGTCTGCAGCCGGCACACCGCCCGTCTGAGCTGGGTATTTACCGGACACTTGTGGTCATCATTTATTTCTCATTTATGTGTTTTATTTTTTTTAAATAACAAGAGTTTCTGATTGTAGGAGTGGGACCTGAATCACCTGGAATGAATACGCTGTCTCCTCTGCAGATATTTATCAAAAAATAAAACGAACTGTGATAACGTTTCTGTACTTCTGGAGGATCCCTGACCTTCCTGTGGTGCACCTGTAACAGAAGGTTTACAGGGACTGAATTAAGTTGCTTTTTGCCGTGGAAGAAAAACTTTTTTTGATCTGAACTTGGACGTCTCCTCCTGGTGGGGGGGACGGATCGCAGCCTCTTACCCGCCGTCCATGCACCATGAAGCGGCCGTGTGAGGACAGCAGCTCAGCAGAGAGCGAGGTGGAGGAAACCATTGATGTGGGCAGTGAGAACATTTATCCAGGGTGAGTTAATCTATGACTGTTTACATCTGATCCAATACACTGATCAGATCCATGGGTTCAAAAAGAGTCTCTGGGACGTGTTCCTGGTTTTAGGGGCTGTAAAAAATAAATAAATAAATAAATAAATAAAAAACCTGGACTAAATCAGAAAGTCCTTTAAGAAGTTTAAAGAAAGTCCAAAAAGATCAAGATCGTCACCTCCAACGAGAAAAGATTTTCAAAAACCAAACAGGTTATATTTTTGAATATTTGTGACGAAAACAAAAAAACAACAAAACAATAACTACTAATTAAATGTCAGTAATTTCAGATTTTATTCGTTTCACTAATAAATTCAGATTTATGCATTTTCTGAACTAAGAAACTAAAGACTTATGATTTTATTATTAATTTATTTTCCCAACATTTACAACTCTAAGACTCATGTCACTGATTCATTTATTTTTGCCATAAGACGTTTTTACGTCTTGTTTTGTTTTAATCTCTTGGGTTGAATAAATAAATTATTCAGACAATAAATTAAAATACGACTACAGTTTTGCTGCATCCAAGTTCACCGTCTCCCAAACTGCAGGTCGCCCCCTTCCAAAGGGGTCGCCAGATAAATGTGGTGGGGTCACGAGATGACAGTTTTCTCTTTGATTTTGTTGTGAAATGTAATGTAGGTGTAGTAATTTAAATGAAACCGTTTTGTTAGTGAGACTCTAAAAACGTCCGGGGCTTCAGAATCAGAATCATCTTTATCTCCACACATAATCTGTTGTGGTGGTTGGTACAATAAACATGAATCAGGACGAAAACAAACAATACGTAAAATATATATATATAAAAAATCTATAACTAAAGGAGAGGAAAATGTTAACAAACTGTGTTACTGTAACGTATGTAGTCTTATAATGGGAGTCTGTGTGTGTCTGAGGGAGTTATTAACAACTTCAGCTGTAGAAGGAAAGAGTCCTCTATGACATTATTATCAGAATTTTATGTAAAATAATATATATATACGTAAAAATATTATCTAAAAGTTAAATCTAAATTTAAAACACAACTTGTGGATGTAACTGTGAAATAAATGTAGTGGAATTAAACCTGAAATTAAAGCTTAAAGCAGCATAACATGGTCAAGTAGCTCAGGTTTTTAACTACTTCCTCTTATGTGGAGCCTTTATTAACGATGTGACCCACATTTAATGCAATGTAAACACTTTAAACAGTTCATTGCAGTTAGAACATTTCAAACATTTCTGTTGGTCTGGTTTATTTTTCTTTATTTTACCTTTTGGTTGAAAATCTGTTTCTGTCTTTGTTCAGATAAAGATGAACTAAAAAACTAAAAAACGTCTGAGTTGGTTTCTAAATTGGTAAATATATATTCTGTAAGTTATAATTGTCATTTAGTTGTGTTAGTGAAAATTAAAGACAATAATTACCAAGTGAATCTCTAGTCAACACGAGGCTGAACAGAAGAATCACATAAATATCTATATCTATCTATAATTTGGAATAAATTAGTGCATATTATAAGATGATATTTTACTGTTTTAAATAATCAGAAAGGTTAAAAAAAAAAGGTTAAAAATAAAAAATAAAATCCACAGCTTTTCAACATGATAACATAATGTATATCGCTTCAATAAAGTAATTATTTATATTGAAATATTAGTAACAAAATGATATTCTTGATGGAACCTTTTTAAAATTACCAAAGATTTCCCTGAAAAAAAATCCAAGATTGAGGCCATTTTGGAAATGGCTGCCAAAAGCTGCTGTATAAATCCACTGGGAGGTAGATGAAGGAGTATCAGATTGATTACGACAGATGTTTCAGGTATGTATTGATCGTGTTGATGGAGCCAAGGACTCAGAAACAATAAACATAAGTAGAAACCACAGCTGTGCAGTAAATATTCTGCTCTGAACTGTTAGTAAGAGGCATAGAGTTGCATAAAGTAGAAAAATCTTCTTTTCATGAAACTTGCATTTAATCTTCTTGGATTTATTTATTTTCTTGGGCAGAAAGGGAAGAAGTTGAAACTTCATGTGAAGATAGATGTGATGGATGGGGTCTGGAATTTAAAAGAAAAAACACATTAATGGAGCCGGAAATGTTTTTATAAACTGACATAATTCAAAATAAATGACCTGTAAACACCACAATCAGTTTAAACGTTTTAGTAAAATATTCAGATCTTGATTTGAGTGTAAATTTATTTTGCAGACACATGAAGACGTCTTTTATAAGATGTGGATCACCGACCACGACCACTCAAGTGATGGCGAGGAAAAAGCGCAGAGGGGTAAAATCATTACGTACACTGAGATATTGGTGCTGGTGTCATGTTTTAGGCTTTACATTTTAACTTGTTTATTTTTTTACGTCAGATAATCGAGAAGAGACGCAGAGACAGAATCAACAGCAGCCTGTCTGAGTTGAGGAGACTCGTCCCAACAGCGTTTGAGAAGCAGGTAATCGTTTGTTTCTGTAGAAATATGGAAAATAATAGAAATTTTGATATAATAAAGCTAAATAGTTTTATTGGTACACATCTAAGAGAATGCCATTCAAAGATATCTTAGTTTTAAGGGTTTAAAAGTCAAGGCTTTGTCTCAGTTTTCAAACTTAGAAATTACAAAAATCTTTGGATTGAATTGATAAAAAAAAAAAAAAAATAATAATAATAATAATAATTTTCCTGGATTTACTTGTGTTTGTCCACGTTAATAAAACTGCGTGTCATCCTGCATAAGGTATCTTACAAAGACTTTACCTGTAGTTGTAGTAAGTGGATGAAAACTGGGCCTAAGACTGAGCCTTGAGGTACTCCAGAAGGGAAACTGTTTTCAGACTCAAAGTAAAGAAATCAATAAATAACTGAATCATTTCTTGTGTAAAATGTTAGAAAAAAAATGTCGAATTAATAAAAAAAAATGTTCGTGTAATACAGTAAATTAAGTCATTATTCAAACGCTTTGTTCCATAAAGTTCTATCAGCGCCTTCTGTTTTTCTTTTTTCTTACACCTACATCTTCAATGGAAATACAGGCTTGGATTGCCCTCAGCAACAACATTTATTTTATTAATTTTTGATTAATTCAATTATTATTTTTACTTGTGTTTGTGTGAAACGTGATCAGTTTCCTGCTCTAATGTTCAACTGTTTTTTCTCAGGGTTCAGCCAAACTGGAGAAGGCTGAAATCCTCCAGATGACTGTGGACCATCTGAAGCTGCTTCAGGCCAACGGAGGGAAAGGTAATCACAATAACACATACACTAACACAATATCACTACTAATAACTACGATATATAATAAACTGTCAGATACAGCCCAGTTAATCACTGATTGTCGGATTTCTTTGTGCTTTTCTTTGACTCCTTGGCCATAAACAGTGAGTCATGGCCAGTTTGGTTCGTCACATTTTAAATGATTTAATTCATCCAAGGTTAGGTTCAGGTTTTAGTTTAGGTTTTAGTTTCTGGCTAGGTTAAGGTTTAGGTTACAGTTGCTTATAATTAGATATTTAAGGTGAGTTTAGGATAGACTGGATTTGGGTTAAGGTAAAGTTATGTTTTGGTTAGGGATAGGTGAGATTTAGATTAGACCAAAGTTAGGTTTAGGAATTTTTATTTAGATTATAGATTAAGGTAGGTTAGGTTTAATTTTTGGTTGCAAAAAGTTTAAACCAAGATGAAGGTTAATGTAAAGTAAAGGTGGTTTGGTTTTGGTTTTATTTAGGTTTTATTTAGACTGTGGTGTGAAACTAAGATTAGATTTTAGCTTTTAACTAAGTTAGTTTTAGGTTAAAGTGGAGTTTACAGTCAGAGGTCCGTGTTGGGTTAAGGTTACATTTCTACTGGAAATGAGTGAGTCAGCGTAGCGTCCTCTGATGTGATGGAAACAGGACTGAGTGTGTGATAGAGGGAGGCGGTGAGTCCATGGGAAAACGCTGCAGGGATAAAAGCTCCACTTGACCCTGAGCAGCGCTGGCTGCTTTCATAAAGCCGGCGGGGTGAGGAGGAGGAGGAGGAGGAGGAGGGTCTGCGTTCACAGGCGGTCTCTCTGCAGCGGTTGTTTGGGTTAACCAGCAGCAGCATGAGCGTTACAAGTGTCCGTCGAGGTCACAGGAAACATGACGCCAATGTTTCTGACGTTTCATGATGTTTCTACTAAGTCACAGAGCTGCTAGCTTCTCAGCTACCAAGTTTAAAAACCTTCTCTCTGCAGCTCAGGTTCCATAAACATGCTAATATCTTCAGCCACTGGACAGATTCCTCCTCAGTTTGGAGAGTTTTGAAAACTTTTTCAAACAAAAGCTGAATTTCTCTGTCAGACACATAATGACCCTGCAGAAAATATTCTCTTAAAACCAGGGATGTCCCAGGTCAAGGTTGTTGTTTTTTTTGATCCAGTACAGATTTTATTTGAGCTGTTGAATCAAGCGGGTAGTATTGAATGATAATAAACTACTACCACCTCACCAAACATCCACATTACACTACAGCAGACATGGTTAGACACATGATGTTGGGTCCTCTTCTTCCTATTTCTTCTTCTTCTTTTCCTTCTTCTTTTTCTTGGAGCTTCTTTAAAAGAAGGGAAAGGACCAATGATGAGACAACAATGGACTCCAAGCGAGTCCTGCTTGTATTACAGGTTGGTTGCAACATGTTTCAAACCCACACTGTGTAATATGTGACGGCCGGTCCTCGTTGCAAAAACGTTTGTTGACCGTTGCTCTGGAGAAACTAAAAGCTCTGTGGTGTTGATCATAGACTGTAGAAAACCACTTCCTCCCTCTGGTCAAACTGACGCTAGTAACCCTGGGATATGGGCGCCGCCATCTTGTTTGAGTTTGGATCCGGAATCTTATCAGTTCTATCTGGTAGTGGGACCTTTCCTGCAGCCAGCCACCAGGGGGAGCCTCACTTTAAAGCACCTGTCATGGCGTCCGTTGTTTCCATGGTGTTGACTATGCTGTCCTTGTCTGCAGGTTACTTCGACGCCCACGCTCTGGCGCTGGACTTCCTGTCTCTGGGCTTCAAGGAGTGCGTGACTGAGGTGTCCCGCTACCTGAGCGCCATCGAGGGCCTGGACTCTGGTGACCCGCTACGCTCCCGCCTCCTCTCCCACCTCACCTCCTGCGCCACGCAGCGGGACGCCGCCGCCCTGACGGCTGCCTCCCATTCCCCCCATCACCACCACCACCACCAGCAGCAGCAGCAGCCTCACCCTCTATCTCACCCGTTCCCTCCCCATCACTGGGCCGTGGCTGCGCTGCGTCCCCTTCCGTTTGGACTCAGCGGGGTCCCGGTTTCTCCCGACGCTGGAGGCAGTGGAGCCCCCGAGAGGCTGGCAGAGTTGTCGCAGCGCACCATGGCCTCCTCCTTCTCCTCCCATGCAGACTCCACGTCCTCCTCACCTTCCTCCTCCTCCTCTTCTTCATCGCTCGTGCTCCCCTGCACCCCCACTCCCCTCTCCACCTCCCTCCTCTCCCTCTCGGCGTCGTTTCCCATCGCCTTCCACGGAGGTTTCCCCTTCCTCCCTTCTTCCTCCTTCACCTCCACTGCTGCTGCTGCCAACAGTCCTCCCATCTCCTCCACCTCCTCCTCCTCTTCCTCCCAGACTCCTCACATTAGCAGCAGCAGTAAACCCTACAGGCCGTGGGGAACTGAGGTTGGCGCATTCTGACTAACCAGCCTGGAAAACAACTGACTGGTTCTAACATCTGATCCAAGACACTAGTTCCATTAACATCTGAATGTTTGGGGAAGTTTTCTTTGACTGATTTCCACCTGCTGCTTTTAAGTGATTGTTTGTCCTGAAACTCGTGTGGTTTAATTTGTTGTCTTTCATTTTTTTGTGCATTTCTGTTGCTCACATGTGAGATTTATTCCACTTATACTTCTGTTTAATCATGCGAGTCGGATGATTAATCCTGAAAATAGTCTGAAAGTTTCATCTGAAAACTGTCACTGAAAGAGACGTTGGCCGAGGCCCCGTTCAGACCAAACATTGACATCCGTTCTGATCTGGTGTCAAGGTCCAGATGTGAACACTGATCTGGTGTCAGTCCACATGTGGAGGTGGTCTGGGACACATGTGACCTCCTTCCTTTGGTAGTGTGAACACACAATGAGTCCTGGGTCACATTAAAGACCACCTACTCAACAGGGCTGATCTGAGGAAGAGGAGTTTAACTCATTCATTCAACCACTAGTAGAAATGATCACATGAATCAGTGATGTCTGTTCATTAGTAATGAGAGCCTTTTAAAAGATTCTGGCCTTGGAGCTGAGAACCAAGCTAAACTAGAAACTGATCTGAACTAGAATCAACTCAGGAGATGATTCAATATGAGGAGGCTGAGTGGGATTCTGTCATTAAATAACACCATGCACACACAAAAAACAGCAGTGTTCTTGGTTCTGAAACATCAGTTAACTAACCAAAGAAAGAAATCTAAACTAGAATCAACTCAGGAAATGACTGAATATGAGGACACTTAATAACTTAATGTTGTGCCAAAATCATGATGCACACACAAAAAACATTTGTTCATAGTTCTGAAACAGCAGTAGAGATCCATTAGAGACAACTGTGCCCCAAATAATATCAGTGTTTATTTACTGAGATCAGATCTCAAGTGCTGGCTGGGGATGCATGTTGAGACACATGTTCATTAATACCAGGTGTCAACACAGGGACTTAGAGATGGACAGGTGAGATCAGGTTGACCAGGATGGATGTTAATGGAAGGACTGAACGGGTGAAAAGATGCATCATGATCACAAGAAGATATCAAACAAACACAAAGAGACATAAAACTGCCACATGGAGACAAGAAGCTGAAACATACAGAAAATAAAGAGACAGAAAATGGCCACAAAAAAAACAAATACAACAAAAGGTGGCATCCAATGACATGTTTGTGCACATTGTCCTAAATTTCATCCATGCACTCTCTTCAGAGTCCTTTTTTTTTTTTTGGTTTGTCACATGATCGTCCATGATTTTCATTTTGTGCGTGTTTCTGTTGCTCACCTGTGAGATTTGTTCTACTTCCAACACTTTTTATTCTTGATAAGTCGGGTGTTATTCTATATTCTAACATGTCTTCTGCTGCAGGTGTGAATCCTCTTTGAGCTCCAGATTAATCCGCTGCTAAATATAGTTCTACAACGACAAACCTCTTCCTTCCTTCTTGTTTGTTATTTGGGTGATAATATAGAGCTTCTCTTTTAATAATAAATCAAACTGTAAATCTGAGGTGTTTTTAAAGATTTACGTCATCTGTAAGAACCTGTTACATAAACATAGACTAACATCAGACTTGTCCTTTAAAATGAAACTTACATATTGTCATAAAATCAAACAAACCAAAGTCTGCTTCTAGAAATTGACGTTTAACCCGACTAATTTGTTCTGATGTTTTCTTTCACGAAGAATAATTGAGAACCAAATTATTACTGTGTAACGAGACAAGAGACAGCTACAGTTACTGGGATGGACGTCAGATCAAATTGGACCCTTTTTTTTAATCATGTGTTAACTGCCAATGAATGTTCCTCCGAATACCTGTGTGCCTTCGTACAAATAAAGATGACTAACAGTGTTGCTGCTGTGGTGAAAGGTGCAGCTGTCATGGTGTGTTTCTTGAGACGTCCTGCAGAGAAAATCTACATCATTCGTTTTTAAAGACTTTCTGACTTTGATGCAGGAAGTTGTCTCTGTTTTTAACTTCAGCGATACCTGAACAAAGCCTTTATTATCAGAGATGACGGTGCGCATGGAAGCAGGAGTTATAATCTGAATTTTGCGCAGATCTCTAAAATGACTAATGTCAGGGTGGAGGTCAATAAATAATAATAACTAAATGTTGTACCCAAGTCATGACATACACACAACAAACAGCACTGTTCATGGTTCTGAAACAGCAGTAGGTAGAGCTCCATTAGAGACAGCAGAGATCAGATCAAGTGTTAATTAATACCAGGTGTGAACACAGGAACTTAAAGATGGACAGGTGAGGTCGGATGTTGATGTGAGGTGTGACTGAGGCCAAAGAGAAAACGTTTGCACTCACGCACAAAAACAGAGAGACTGTTATGATTTAGAATTTTTAATATTTCGTGTGATCCTGTTTGGTTTTCTTTGTGTTTCCTGTTTTTATAAAGTTCGTCCTTGGTGTTTCTTGTCTGTTTTTACTTCCTGTGTTTTTTCCCCCTTTGATTGTTGGAATGGTTTCTCCCTGTGGCTCCGCCCTCATTAGTCTCACCTGTGTCTCATTAACCCCTCTGCCCATGTCACTATATTTAACTTTGCCTGTTTCGGTGTCTGTTGTATTTCCTGTTTTGTTTCCTCTTTTCTTGTGGTTTGTCTTTTTTTTGGTCTTCACCAGTTTCTTTTGGATTTTCGTGTCTGGATTACACTGCCATCCCTGCAGCACATTAAATTCTGTTTTTTGTGTTTCTATTAAAGTCATTTTGTCCCCTTAGTGTCTAGTACATGGGTCCTCCCTCCTTTGCTACTATACGTGACAGAGACACAACACTACAACAAACACTCTTACATATTGATGCAAATTGTACCAAAATCCATCCATGCACTGTCTTTTTGGTGGCTTATCATATGACCGTCCTCGTGTTGGGGACTTTGTTTCATGTTGTTCTGATCACTTTAAGCAAAAACTGAAGTCAAGTCTTCAGAAAAGCATCAAATGTGACTTTCATCGATGGAGATCTGTCTAAATGTTTAACCTCCTTAATGTAAGGAATGTGTGAGGAACCAGGGAGCATTTAATCCACTCCTCCTTGCTCTGCGCCTTCATCTCCCAGTTGATTTACACTCTGAAATCACTGTTGCAGCCGTTAAATCCTCCCAGAGAAGAAAGCGGCGTCACTTCCAGCTGAATGGAGGATTAAAGGCTGACAGGCCTGGGAACGACTCTGCGGGCCATAAATCCGGCCCCGGTCAGCCGACACGGTTCTCACGCCGGGACGCCGCTTTGAAGTGACCGGTGGTAAATTAGGTGACATGAGCCGGGTCAGCGTTTTACATGCAGGCAGAGACAAAGAGTGAGGAGCGGAGGACAGGAACCGGCCGGAGGCTCATACCGAGTCTCTTCATCAATACTGAAACTGGTTCTGAGAAAGTTTGGGAAATTTTATCTTTAACTTTTATGTGGAGGAACTGAAACCATCACTGTCCCAGTCTGAAGCTTTTCTGTCATGAAACCTTTCAGTGCTGGTTTTATCCATTATCAGTCTCTCATGTATCATGTCCCTACTATCATGTTCTTTTTATCCAGAGGCATGCATGACTATCTTGTGCTCTCTTTTTTTCTCTTCTTCCTCTTCCTCTCTATAGTCAGCCTCAAGCAGATCTAGCAACATAAAAGGCTGGCCTCAAGCAGATGAGGCCACATAGGTGCCAAAGGTCTCCTGGACCAATCAGATTGTGTGGACATGTCTTAATGTGGTGATGGACAGAAGAGTAACAGTAGTCATACAGATCATCTGAGCACCATAGAGTTTAGTTAGTTTACAACTAAATGGCTCTGATTGGTCGGAGGACTATCCAGTTGATGCAGAGATTTATTTTTTCTCTGTATCAGTTGAAACACGCCTCATAATGAAATCCAGATGTTACCAAACTGTGATTATTATTTTGAGTCTGAGTACAACAGAATGGTAATTTATGTCTTTATCAATAGTTGGTCACAGGTCGGTCACATTCACGTTGCCAGATTGAGGAACATCCTGCTCCATCATGATCTCTTTCTTGTCCTTTTAGATATTTGAATGTGAACAGATTCACAGAAACCTCTTCTTGTTTTCAGTCTAATTAATTTTTATTTTTTGCATAGAAAATGAGGCCAGATGTTTAAATGTTCAGAAACACTAATTGTCCTCTGATTGTGACACTGATGTGCTTGAAGGCGCCAGGGAGGAGGTCATTGTGGCCGGACTTAAAATCTCGATCCAGTATCCGTCGGGGTCCTGAATGAAGGCCAGGTCCTTGATTTTACCTGTGAGGAGGGAAAAAGGTTTTAACAGTTCAACAGTCTGATTTATTCCCAGGACAAGTTCTAACCAGATATTTTATTGGTTCATCTCCCAATAAGAATCAAGTCTGTGAGAGTCGCCTCCTGGTGGACATAGTCATACACCAATCAGCCATAACATTATGACTGTCTAGGTCCTCCTAACCTTCTTCTTCTTCCTCTTCCTCTTCTTAATCTTCTTCTCACTTCTTCTTCCTCTTTTTCCTCTGCCTCCTCTTCTTCCTCCTCGTCTTCTTCCTCCTCTTCCTTGTACTATTTCTTCCTCATCCTCTTCCTCCTGCTCTGCTTCTTCTTTCTCTTCTTCCTGCTCATCTTCCTCTTCTTCCACTTCCTGCTACACTTTTTCTTTCTACTCTCCCTTCTCCTCTTCTTCCTCTTTCTTCTCCTATTCTTCCTCCTCATCTTCTCCCTCTTCCCCCTCTTCTTCCCCCTCTTCTTCCTCCTCCTCCTGTCTCTGGCTGTCCTCCTTCCTTGGACCACTGTTAAGAGGTACTGGCCACTTCAGACCAGACCAAGATCTAGAGCTGCAGCTCTGGAGATGTTCTGATCCAGTCCACAGTCTGGTCCTTTTAGTCAAAGTCAAATTCTTCCTCATGAACATTTTTTTCCTGTTTCTATCATCAACTTTGAGGACTAAATGTTTAACTTGCCGCCTGTTTTACAATATCATAATGTTGTGGCTGATTTGTGTCTTTTATTTCATCAGTTCCTCATCTACATCTAACTAATGACTGCAGCTTGATATGTGCTGCCCTCTACAGGCAGTTTGAGGGAAGGTTGTAAATCTAATAATGATGATTATTATTGTTATAAGGTTAAATACATGGTAACCACAGGTTTTTATTTCTGAATAAGAAGAACTCACCTGAGTCTGGTTTCTTAACAAACGTCGCTCCTTCCCTCTCAAACACTTTGCAGGCGGCCTGAACATCAGGAACAGCGATTCCAATGTGACCTGGAGCCGCAACACAAACAAACACAACAAAGCTAATTTAAGCTATTTCTTCTTCGCTGTCAACGAAATTAACTTCAACTTTAATTAAACTTCTCACCAAATCCATGCGGCTCACTGTTCCCGTTGTGGTACGACAGGTTTTCATCTAACTGTGAGCCCCAGTTACTGACAGGAAGAGAAATAATATTTATTATTATTGAAGTTATAAGAACACACAAGTCTTTGAACATATCTTGTAAAACTGTGACACAAAAGTATGTGGATGCCTGAAAATACATGTTCATTTCTGGCTTATACTTGGAAGACAAAGAGACAAAACAGCGTCCACATACCTGTGGTAATATACAGTGCTGCTTGAAAGTATTTTAGTCCTTCGGAATTCTATACTTTTTCATAAAAATGACTCGATAATAAAAGATTTTCCCACAAATCCTGAAGATAGACAGAGAGAACCCAAACACATGAAACAGGAATATTAGACTCAAAATGAGCCAATATTACATATCAGGGAGGTGCTCCTCTAGGATTAAATCAGAGTCCATGTGTTCAGAAGTGTTTCCATCAAAGTAATGAGACTCAGGTGTGGTTCAGTTCCTGGTTTGGTTTAAATAAATCAGGGATTTGTCTCAGTCTGATCTTCACAACACATGTTTATGGACAAAGGAGCTTTCTGAGGAGCAAGAACAAGATGAATGTTTAGGAACGGCCAAGTCAAAGTCCTGACCTTAATCCAATAGAAATGTTGTGGAAGGACCTGAAGCAAGCAGTTGATGTGAGGAAACCCACCAACATCTCAGAACTGAAGTGGTTCTGTTCTGAGGAATGGGCTAAAATTCCTCCAAGCTGCTGTAGACCACTGATCAGCTGTTACCAGAAACATTTAGTTACAAGGAGGTCACAGCAGATACTGGAAACAAGGAGGACATGATATGAACACATGATTAATTTTCAAGTATATTTGTTTTTCATGTGTTGGATTGTGTTCTCTGTGTGTACTTTCAGGACTTGTGTATAAATCTGTTGAAGTTTTGTGTAGTTTTTATGTAGAACTGTAAAAATTACTCTTAATCAGCTCTGTAGTAAATATAAAGACATGCATCAGGGTATTTTTGTGCGTCATGGTTTTTTCGTACTGTGTGAGCTCTATGGTTGCTCTGCGGGAGAAAGTCCAAGCTGTCCTCTCCTTGATGTCTGCCGGGATGTCTGACTTGTCCTCATAGCCCAGGAAGTAGAGGGTGAATCGCATCGAGGGGAAGTCGATCTTCTGCAGCAGCCTGGAAACCACAGAGGAAGTCGGGTCGGGTTAGGAGGAGGAGGAGGAGGAGGAAGAGGTTTGAACCAGAGTCTGAACGGTCAGGGACCGGGACGGGGACTTACGTCATGCCCAGGACTCGGGTGTAGAAGTCCAGAGACCGAGCCGGGTCCTTGACCCTCAGCATGGTCTGCTGCATCATGTAGTCCTGCAGAGAACCAGAACCAGTTTTAGCTTCTTTTAGCTCCACGTACATGAGGAGGTGGAGGAGGAGACCAAAGCAGAGCTCCAAGGAAAAAACTGTTAAACTGGAATCATGAGTCTTTTCTGTTTCATTCTAGTGCTTTTTGTGTTTTTAGTTTCATCTTTTTCAACTTCTTTGGTTAAGTTCTTTTGTCAATTCATGCCTCTTTCATGTCTAGTGCTTTAGAGGCATTTTCCATCTTTTTTTAAAGCTCATTTTGTGTCTTTTTTGTGTAGATTTGTGTGAATTTGTTTTGTCTGTTTGGAGTCACTCTGCAGCTTTTTGTGAGTCATTCGTTCCTTTGTACAAGTTTCTTTCTTTGTCTCTTTGTGGTATTTTTACTTTTCTGTCTGTTTACAGGTATTTTGCTGAATTTTCTTCTTCATTTGAACTCATTTCTCATTTCTCTGTGTTGGTTTTATCAGTTCTGTTCTATCATTTCAGTCTGTTTAGTCATTTTGTGTCTTTTCCGGTGATTTCATGACTGTTTGTGCTCATGTGCGTTCTGTTTCTGTTGGTTGTGCATTCATTTCACTTTACACTGAGACATTATTCAGATCTTCTGACCCCTGGACCTCTGTGTCAGCATTCGACTACTTTATAGTTATGGGTCATTCATTCATTCATCTTCTGTAACCGCTTGTCCTGTGAAGGGTCGCAGGGTCTGCTGGAGCCTATCCCAGCTGTCATCGGGCAAGAGATGGGGTACACCCTGGACAGGTCTCCAGTCTATCACAGGGCAGTTATGGATCAATCTGCAAAATATGTTCTTCACTAAATGACTAATTGGGCAGCAGAGTGGTGTGGTGGTTAGCACTGATGCCTCACAGCAAGAAGGTTCTGGACTCTAATCCAGGCCGACTGGGCCTTTCTGTGTGGAGTTTGCATGTTTGAATTGCGACCCAGTGACCCTCCAGAGAACAAGCGGTTACAGAAAACGATTCAATGAATGACTAACTGATCTGAAAACAGAAAAACAGCTCAAAATGTCAGTAAAACAATGTGATGTGACACTTTCTACATTATACAAAGACATTTTATCCATTGCTAATATAAGAAGAATGAGTTAGAGTAAAATTAAACACATATAAAACACTGTACACATTGTTCTAATAAACTTTTCTTCACCAGGGAACCAGGCAGTAAAACATGTTCCAGCTAAAGAACCTACTTCCCCTCTAGGGCCTCACCTTACTGTAATTATATGTGCAGAGATTTCAGGACTTCCACGTCTTTAAGACAAAGAGAGTTGTGCTCTGTGCTCTGACTGGAGGTTTCTGCAGGTCCATGACTAAAAGTATTTAAAGTGTCGGCCTGGAGGCGTCACAGCTGACAGGTTAGACTGGATTACAGCCTCTGTCCTGATCTGCTTCCTGAGCTGGAGACAAAATAAAAAATAAAAAGACATGAAACATGAAGAAATAAAGGTCCAGACCTTAGTGGACGAGTGTCCCTCTGAGCAGGCGGCAGATACAGCCTCGTCCGACAGCCCGGTACCTGCCATGACTCAGGTCAGACTGACGGATCATCCACCTTCCTCCCTCCCACCTCCCTTCCTCCTCCCTCCCTTCCTCCTCCCTCCAGTAACTACCTCCTCTGGCTCCGTGCTGCCTTCAGGTGCAGCTCTGGATGATTCTCACGTTACAGGAAGCTTGTTGTTAGAGGAGGAGCACTCACAGACTCTCAAGGAGGGACGTCAAACACACTTAGTATAAAAATTTCTGACACTCTGAAACTCAAAATAATTTAAAAAAAATCAAATATTCAGTTTTTTAAGTTTTTTCAGACGTGCTGACAGCTTCATTATGAGAATACGCTTTTTATTTATGCAGTTTTGGGACATTTTCACATTTAATGTCACATATTTAGCAGGTTTTTTTATCTTTCATCTAACAGTCATAAGACAGTTTTCAGCAGAAAAATTAATATTTTACTTTTTCATGGAGTCCGATTAAACTGAATGTCCAGTATTTTGCAGCAACATGAACATTTTTTGGGTTTTTGATTGTGAGGAAGGAGAAATCCAGATAGTGCTGTTATTTCTGAGAGGCCTTGAATGCCGCATGTTGTTGTTTCTCATGAAACCAAAGAAAAAATGCGACTGAAGCTTAACTCCACCATCTCTCACCCACATCACATCTGAGCTGCTCCACAGAGCGTGAACAGAGGCTGAAATTAAAAAAAAATGAAACGTTGACGAGTTTATTGTGCAGATGTAGGTCAGAGAGGAACAGAGAGGAGCTGCAGGTCTGGACAGGAAACAGGAGGAGGAGGATCAGGTTGGACCTGTTTATCAAAACTGTCATAAAATATATGAACCTCATGAGGAGGAAGAAAGATTAGTATTAATTTAATAAAACCTATTTGTGTTAGACACTAGTTTATTACTACTTTCATGACTTATGTCATCATTATAGAATATGTGTGTGTATATATATATATATATATATATATATATATATATATATATATATATACTATATAGATAGATAGATAGATAGATATACACCGATCAGGCATAACATTATGGCCACCTTCCTAATATTGTGTAGGTCTCCTTCTGGTTGGGGGGGGGGGGGGCTTTGAGGGGAGGAGTCAGGGAGTGTCATCAAGGAGTGTCATTGCTATGGGGTGGGGGTGCCTGGTCTGGTCTAGGTGGGTTCTACATGTCTAAGTAACATCCACACCAATGAATGCCAGGTCCAGAAGTTTCCCAGCAGAACATTGAACTGTCTCTAGATGGTCAATGTTATTTACTTCTACTGTCATAATGTTGTGGCAGGTCGGATTTATTAATTTCACACCAACTTCTCCCACCTGACCTGTTTCCCACCTCATCTTCCTCACCTCTCTACTCACCTCCCTCATTTGTCTCCTCATTTATCTACAACTGCTCCATCATCTATTCTCCACCTGATTGTCTTCGTTCCCTTCACCAGATCTTTCCATCACGTCATAGTCTGTTTGTCCTCTCCTGATATTTGACCTCTGCCTGTAAATCTGCAACTTGATTTTTCCCTGATTCTTTCTGCCTTGTGTGTCTGACTTATAAGTGAATTTAAATTAAGTGACTTTTACCTGCCTGTCACAGTGTTTTGTATTGATTGCATCACAAAAGATTGTCCCAACAAAAATAATATATCGTCCTGAGCCATTATGTACTTGCTCATCGAAGTGGCAACAGGCTCTTGCAGCTTAGCTTTCAGGCCACCGATGTCCTCTGGGTCCATCACATGGTCTGATCTGAGAAAGGACACACATAATGGTCATGGTGAATGCAAAGCATCTACTGTAAAAATGTGTTTCTTATTGTGTTAACTGTCTGTGTCTATTGTGTTTATCTTGTTGTCATATGTCTGAAGGTGAAGGTTCTCAGTCATTTAGTTCTAGTGGACTGGTGAGGTTGAGGTTTAAATAGGAAACTTTGTGGGCAACCCATCAGAAACTGGATTGACTTGTTTCTGTTAACGACCAGAAACTGGTGCAACTAGTGTCCATTAACGGCTAGATACTTACCTGTCATTGTCCCTGTCCTCTTTCTCTATGAGTAGTGCTCTAATGACCCATTATCAGTCATAGGCTCCACTCTCAAGGTGTAGTTTGAGGTTGAAACTTCTTAGGGACAGAAGTTAAAACTTTATTGTAAACTGATTATATCTCAGTCCACCTCCTCTGTTTAGAGAAGTTTTTTTTCCAATCTGACCTAAATGGCTTCCTTCACCAGTTTCTTGTTGTTAACAGAAACCAGTCAAGACAGTTTCTGATGGGTTCTACCCACAGAGTTTCCTATTTGAACCTCAAACTTACCACCAGTCTCTTTAGAAACGAAACATCTTCTCAAAAAACTCTACAAGTCCAGTTGCCTATTAAACACTTTTTGGATTCATCTGGTTGTTATTCGAGGCCAGAGTATCCAGACTCTGTCACTGTTGTTCTCACATTCGGAACAAACCACTTTCACATCTTTGGTTCACTCTGATTAGATATTGCTTGTCACATTAGGGATTGGGGTGTTGTTTATTGATGTGCTTTCATTGTGGTTAAGGAGTTAGGGTTTTCTTTTGAGATTTCATTTTTAGAAAGGACGCAGTCTATGTGTTTAATTTGGTTTTGTTTTACTAATTTCTTTGTTTTTTTTCAACACCCCTTGTCCAGCCTTAGTGCTGTACATTCTGTTAACCTTTAGTCATTTCACAATAAACCTTAATTAACAATCTTCACACATTCTTCATCTTCCTTTTTATAAAGATAAAGATAAAGAGCCTTTATTTGTCATTATATTATACAAGTATCATATAACGAGATTTCATGGTCAGACATGGAGGGTCGGTCCTGAGCCCTAACACTTGCGCACGCCGCCACTGTGGGCCAACCTGACCGGTGCCTAACACCTATTCTGTGTTTTTCGTTGTTTGTTTTGATGATGGGAGTACCCGGAGAAAACCCACGCAGACACGGGGAGAACATGCAAACCCCACACAGAAAGGCCTCCGCCCCGGGGATTTGAACCAGCGACCTTCTTGCTGTGAGGCACAAACGCTACCTCCTGTGCCACCGTGCTACCCAAGACGTCAAACACATCACTGTCACAAATGCACCGAGGGAATGGACACAAGTATGGACCAGTATATTACAATATCATCTGTATACAAATGGAGACATATTAAAGTTTTCTTTTAAGGCCTCAAACACATCACTGCTGCAAATGCACCATGGTAATGGTCCCCGTGTCTTCCTTTAGTTTAGTCACAGTCCCTTTGTTATTGTCTCTCTGTGTTAGCCCTGTGATAGACTGGAGACCTGTCTGGGGTGTACCCCGCCTCTGGCCCGATGACAGCTGGGATAGGCTCCAGCAGACCCCTCGACCCTTAATAAGAACAAGCGGTTACAGAAGATGAATGAATGAATAAGTTTTCCTGATACAATGATGTAGCAGTCATTTCAGTCATTGACAACACTAGAGGGTTCAACCGGAATGTTTTTCTCGACCAAAATGGCGACTTCTATTGCTTATATAAGTAAAAATGCAGTAACATAAAATAAAATAGTATAAACAAAAAATATAGAAGAAAATGAGTCCAAATGAAAGTAGGACCCAGAATTCCACTGTCCATGTAATCTTCATGTAGTTAAAATGAGTCTTTATTATATTGTGAGAAGGTTTCAGCTGCAGAGACTCAACTCTGATCATATAATCATTTGACATTATTTAGGAGACGCTGTAGATGAAGTTTATTCTGTGTTTTTCTTTCAGAGATCAGCAGGATCCCAAAGAACAAGCACTGACCAATATGTTTGACAGAGAGAACTGATGGGACTATTTCACTGATTATTAGAATGAATTCCTCTCACTGGTGATAGCAGGATGTGTCTTTTAATGCTACAACAAACAGCATGTGAGCAGCTAGAAATGGAAAGTTAGAACAGCAGGTGGATTCAGAATTCAACAAGTTTATTGTCATAGACACAGCAAAGGTTCCACTGGGCAATGAAATTCTCCCTCTGAGAGTTCCCTTCACACTAAACTAAAAGAAACAACTAAACTAAACTAACATGAAGGAAATAAACTTAGTCTAAGCTTCGAAAAATAAATCAATGAAATACTGTCAGTACTGTCACAGTGGTAGGACAGTGCCAAAGATATGTGCAGATGAGGCAATGAGATGGTTTGTGTTAACAAGTTGAAAGTTGCAGTCAATGGGTGATGATTGAGTGATTCAGTAGTCTGATGGCCTGTGGATAGAAATAGTTTTTTAGTCTGGTTGGCCTTGCTCCCACACTCCTGTAGCGTCCTTCCTACTTGTTCTGGACTCAGCACCTGGAGAAGAAAACTCCTAGAAGTCTCAATCCAGATGAGGCAGAATTTAGAAACTATTGAAGAAGTCCTCAGCATCAGCACAAGAACATCATCTAAAGACAAATACTTTGTGGTCATCCTACTACAGTCCCTGACAAAAGTCTTGTCACTTATCCATTTTGTAGAAACAACAGTTTATAACCTGACTTTTAATTAATCCATTGGTTTTAGAAATGGCTCATATGAAAGCTAAAACCCTCCCAAATTATGTTTGATATACTAAAATAAATTTGCTTCACTGAAGAAAGATTGATCATTTAATGAACACAGAAAGGTCAGATTTTGGCAAGACAAAAGTCTTGTCGCTTGGGTACAAGTTGACCCTAAGTGCCCCTCAAATATATGTATTATCAATTTGTTTTACAAGCAATGGCTAATTACAATCCCAACAGCTTTTGAAATAATGTTTTGGTGCCAAACAAAACTGCTGAAAAGCATTCTAACGTTCACAGCTTGGTAAAGCCCACTGAGTCAGTTTTTGCAAAGACAAAAGTCTTGTCGATTGTCATATGATGCACCCAATCCTAGATTACAGCCTCAAAGAATAAGAAAAAGATTTGAAGAGACTGGAGATGTTTTTGACAAGCCCAGGTCCGGCAGACCCCGCAAGACAACTGCTCGGGAGGACCGTTTGTTGGCTCGAAAATCCAAGGCCAGCCCCTTTTCCACTGCAGCAGAGCTCCACCAGGCCTTGTCACCTCAAGTCCCCGTGTCAACCAGAACAGTTTGTAGAATTCTGTCTCGAAATGGTCTCCATGGTAGAATCAGTGCCCAGAAACCAGCACTAAACAAAAGGCAATTAAGAAAACGTGTGGCATTTGCCAAGGCCCACAGCCTGCTAAAAGGATGGACGCTGGAAAAGTGGCAGAAGGTGGATTTCTCAGATGAATCTTCGGTTGAATTACATCACAGCCGCCGCAAATATTGCAGGAGACCTACTGGAGCTCGCATGGATCCGAGATTCACCCAGAAAACAGTTAAATTTGGTGGCGGAAAAATCATGGTCTGGGGTTACATCCAGTATGGGGGTGTGCGAGAGATTTACAGGGTGGAAGGCAATATCAGTAGCGTAAAATATCAAGAAGTATTAGCTACCTCTTACATTCCCAACCATAAAAGGGGTCAAATTTTGCAGTAGGATGGTGCTCCATCGCATACTTCCATCTCTAAATCAAAGTTCCTCAAGGCAAAGAAGATCAAGGTGCTCCAGGACTGGCCAGCCCAGTCACCAGACATGAACATCATTGAGCATGTCTGGGGAAGAATGAAAGAGGAAGCATGGAAGACGAAACCAAAGCATCTTGATGAACTCTGGGAGGCATGTAAGACTGCTTTCTTTGCTATTCCTGATGACTTCATCAATAAATTGTATGAATCATTGTCGAACCGCATGGATGCAGTCCTTCAAGCTCATGGAAGTCATACAAGATATTAAATATGGATCTCACAGCACCAGTACTTCATTCACTGATGTTATGCATCATATTTTTGTATTTGAAGTAAATGATTTGTTCAATTTTCACATTACTTTCTGTAGGCGACAAAACTTTTGTCTTGCCAAAATCTGACCTTTCTGTGTTCATTAAATGATCAATCTTTCTTCAGTGAAGCAAATTTATTTTAGTATATCAAACATAATTTGGGAGGGTTTTAGCTTTCATATGAGCCATTTCTAAAACCAATGGATTAATTAAAAGTCAGGTTATAAACTGTTGTTTCTACAAAATGGATAAGTGACAAGACTTTTGTCAGGGACTGTAAAGCAGAGCAGACTGAACACTGTGCATCTTTCAGAGGCTCAGCAGCAGAAGACTGACTGAGGATTTCCCTGCACATGTGGAAAAGAAGTTCCTCATTTAATGGCAGCTTCATTTCAAACAGGATCACTGATGGTAATCCAGTTAAAGTTTAGTGATTTGTAAAAATAAAGTCAGACTGTTTAATGACTGAATGAATTTACTGGAGGGAAACATGAAGAGAAGAATTAGAAATAATCTCCTGAATCCTTCAATTGAATGAAGCCAGTTCAACCTTTAAAACAGAATGACTAAATGTTGATGGAGGGATTTCTGAAGCTCTCTGCTGAATGATCCGATTCCTCTACAACAGCGCCACCTGCTGGAAAACCTGCATCACAGCATGAAGACAGAGAAAAACAAAGAGTTTTATTTCCTGTTCTGGGGATTTCAGAACATGTCAGCACATGAAGGACAGACTGTTGACACTCTAAAGAAGTCTCTCCAACTCAGAGCAGCTTTTCACTTTCACAGCTGCTTACATTTATTCTTTTATTGAACTTTTGTGATTGATTATAATTTACACAAAAATAGAGAAAGAAAAAATAAAATGTGAATCTTTTTACTTTAAAGTATAAATAAAGTAAATTGTAATTATTTCAGTAAACTCTCTCCAGCTGGAGTAACAACCTTCAACACTGTATTCTTCTTGTTTTATGGTCGATTTTATTCTGAAGAGACTTTGGACACACCTCATTTCCTCTCCTGTACAGAGCCCAGGTGAGTTTAAGGCCCCGCCCACTAAAACTACCTGTGAACGGAAGAGAAGCAGCTTCTTTCCTCCACACACGAAGGTAGAAAGAGTCAGTAAATCAACCTGAGGTGAGTTCAGCAGGTGAGAGTCCAACATCTGTAAATGATTAACTGGATCATCATCATCTTTCTTCATCTTTAACTGAAACACGGAGGAAACGTGGCCTCAGGTTAGAAACCATTTCAAGTTGATCAAGTTAACCTGCTTTAAACATTTAATGTCATTTAAAAACGATGCAGACAAACTTCCAACATGTGGTGTTTGTAAATGACTTTAATCAAATGAGATCAGACTGGTTTCCTCTCTAACGCTGCTCTCCTGACTATTAGTTTCTGTTCACTTAAACCCAACCGACTCATCTAGAGGACAGATATCAGTAGATCTGCTTTAAGTTCTGTTTTTAAAAGTTTACACAGCTCAATAAATAAAATGAATACTAAAAACTGGCAGGTTAATTCAGATTAACAGATGTGTTGATAAGGCTGGTGTTATGGAACCAGGAAGTGAATTCTGGTGAAATGATCAATGGTGAATTCATCTGTTTATTTAAATACTTTAAGTTGTTTGAATATCTAAAAGAAAAAAGAAAAAACTATTAAAACTGTCCTGAAACATGATTACATGCAGTATTTAAAGATGATAAAGTCAAAGTATTGATAAAAAAAATAAAACTTTTAAGTTTTTATGTTGAGTAAAACAAACAGAAAGTTAATATGAGACTTAACTTTCTACTGATTGATTATAAAACAGAGTGTAACAAGTCAAAAACCAAAACAATAAACCAGGAAGTAGACTCCATGGTGACCACTGGTCCAGGTCTCTCTGGTCCAGGTCTCTCTGGTCCAGGGATCATTGTGTTCAGTGTGGCACACTGAGAGAAAAAAAAAAAAAAGAGAAGAAGAAAAGGTATGGACATTTATTGTTTATTCATGTTTCAAGCAATTCATTATTCATTTTAAAAATCTTATTTTATGTATTCTTGTCGTACTAAGCACTCTGCTACAACAGGCTAGAATCTCCGGAGTACAAAGTGATAAATTTCACATTAAAACTGTGTGGACAAGCGCTGAGTTAGGAGGAAAATAAAAAGCGGAACTAATGGTCAGGTTTTGTTGCACTGTGGGGCTTCAGGTGAGTGACCCCTCCCTCTTCCTTGAAGAGAAGCAGGTGGTTCATGTCTTCAGTTTTTGACTCTGTTACTGTGTTTTAAAGGACAACATCGAACTAAAGAAAGGCAAAAAAGCCCCATTTGTTATTGTGGTCACTTTTTTTTATTTATTTTTTTCAAAAATGTTTTATGTCATTTTAGGTAGTTAATATCCTACTGATGTATCTACTAGTGTCAGTTTTTCTATAGGGCAGGGCACAGTGGTGTGGTGGTTAGCACTGATGCCTCACAGGAAGAAGGTTCTGGGTTTGAATCCATCTGGGGCCTTTCTGTGTGGTGATTCTAAACTGGACGAAGGTGTGAGTGTGAATGGTTGTCTGTCTCTCTGTGTTAGCCCTGTGATAGACTGGAGACCGCCTCTGGCCCAATGACAGTTGGGATAGGCTCCAGCCCCCCTGCCACCCTCCAGAGGGCAAGTGGTTACAGAAAATGAATGAATGACGCTATAGAAACAGGAAATGATGATTGACCGTTGCCATGACAACCGCTCTATGAAGCAGTCCTCTACAAATGTGAGAATATGATTTTTTTTTAATAAATAAGTGCAGTGTTTAATTCAACATTTCCTAGTAACTGGTGGAGGAAGAGCAGAGCACAGCATTAACCAATCACCAGTGAGTCTAGAGGAAGTGTGGGCGGGGCCTAGATGACGTGGCTCCACTCTCAGACAATACTGCTCACAAAACTCACAAAATGGTGCCACCCGTATCGTATACTGTCATGTTCGTGTTCCAAAGATAAGGCCGTGTTGTTAGCAAGTAACTTCTTTAATGAATGACTCACGTTCACACTCAACATACATTCAAATCAGGTGTCTCACATGCAGTCTTACTCTACCCCATTATATGGTACGGTAAGTTGACTACACCACCAGTACTGCCGCCTAGTGGTCAAACCTATACTAACATCCAATCATAACATCTCCCTTTTTCTAAGACAAAATGTATCAACATGATCTATCACTTTAGCAGTGTCAGTTATTTTAACCAGTTCTCATTCAGCTTAACCCTGCTACACATTTACCATATAAACAGTATATCAAAGTGCATAGACCAAATCTAAGTCAACACTAGACCAGTTAAAACACATTCACACCATCAACCAATATACATTTTGTTCAACATGTTTAACACGTATTGAATTTTCTTTTAATTATAATTCAGTCTATCAGGCTTTCTGGTTTCTCTTGTGGATCTTCTTAACTCAGGTTCAATTGGAGTAGGTGTATGAGAGTCAGTGTTACAGTCCATATCAGATGTGGGAATTGCCTGAGTTTCACCACAAGTTACACTGATCTCACTATCAGTCCCTTGAGGAATTTTTAACAGACTGCGACGATTGCGTCTAAGGATTTGTCCATCATTAGTTCTCACAGTGTAAGACCGTGGAGCAACTTCTTGCAAGACCGTCGCTTTTGTGTTCCATCCATCTGCATCTTCAATCCTGACTGTGTTGTTGGTAGTCAGTGGAGGAAGATGCTTGGTTGTTCTGTCATAGTATGACTTTTGCATCCTTTTCTGCTGTCGTAGCTTATGTTCAATCTTTGAGGGATTCTTTTGCTTTAATTTGTCATTTGGACAACTCGGCAAGGTTGTTCGGAGCTTCCTCTTCATCAGCAGTTCAGCTGGTGATAGACCGCACTGAAGAGGTGATGCTCTGTAGCTCAATAAAGCCAGATACGGGTCCGAGTCACTGTCAGCGGATTTCTTTAGGAGTTGCTTGAGAATGTGAACTCCTTTTTCCGCGTGCCCGTTTGACTGTGCATAGTGTGGGCTTGACGTCACATGCTTGAAATCATATTGCACTGCAAACTTCTGCCATTCTTTGCTGTTGAAGCAGGGGCCATTATCGCTCACCACTGTGTGTGGAATGCCATGTCTGGCGAAGACAGATTTTGCATGTGTTATGACACAGGTTGATGACGAGTTTGCCAGCAGCGCCATCTCAGGGAAGTTTGAGTAGTAATCCATTACCACTAGATAGTCTTTACCTCTGAGATGAAACAAATCCATTCCAACTTTATGCCATGGTCCTGTTGGCCCCTCAGCCACCACCATAGGCTCTTTACTTTGCTTACTCCTGTGTTTCTGGCATGTTTCACATTTACTTATGAGTGTTTCGATGTCTTTGTTAATACCAGGCCAGAAAACCGACTCTCTCGCCCTCCTTTTGCACTTTTCGATGCCGAGATGGCCTTCATGTATCCTGTGCAACATGTCCATTCTCAAAGCCTGTGGAATGACAATCCTGTCCTTTTTTAACAGCAGACCATCCCCAGTACTAAGCTCACCTCTGACATGGTAAAATTGTGGACATGAACCAACTGGCCAGGAGGATTCAGGAGCTCCGCATCCTTTGCCGTAGCCTCAGCAATTTGTCTCGACTTTGTGTCAGACACAGGAAGTGCAGCCGACACCATGTTCACGTGACACTGTATGTCCTCGTCAGTAGCACTCACACTGCTGCCTGTAGTTGCTCTGGATAGGGCATCAGCAAGGACTAGGTGTTTACCTGGAGTATATATCAGTTCAAAATCATACCTCTGCATCTTCATCATTAACCGCTGAATCCGTGGAGACATTTCATTCAGATTCTTTTTGATGATGGCGACCAGCGGTCGGTGATCAGTTTCGACTGTGAAAGATGGCAGACCGTACACATAGCCATGAAACCGCTCCAAACCATACGCCAGTCCCAAGCATTCTTTTTCGATCTGAGCGTATCGGCATTCAGATTTTGTCATAGCCCGAGATGCATAGGCTACTGGTTTCCAGTTCTCACCCTCAGCCTGGAGTAAAACGGCACCAATACCATCTTTGGAGGCATCTGTAGACAGTTTTATCCTCTTCGTGTGGTCATAAAAAGACAACACAGGTGCTGTGGTCAGTGTGTTCTTGAGTTTTTGCCACTCATGCTCATGTTTCACTGTCCATTTAAACTCGCAGTCCCTGTGCAGGAGCTCTCGTATGCATGATGTCTTTGCTGTCAGATTGGGAATGAATTTACCTATGAAATTGACCATCCCCATGATGCGTAACACACCTGTTTTGTCTGTGGGCCTTGGCATGTTCTGTATTGCATGTATTTTGTCTTGATCTGGTTGGACACCACATGCAGACAGCTTGTCTCCAAGGAAGAGGATCTCTTGAACGCCAAACTCACATTTACTCTTGTTGAGTTTTAGTCCATACCTTTGTATGCGTTCCATAACTCTGTTCAGCCTCTCATTATGCTCTTGGGCTGTGGACCCCCAGATGATGATGTCATCAATGTAGACTCGAACTCCATCCAAGCCCTCGATGATCTGCTCCATCGCTCTGTGAAATATTTCAGGTGCTGACTTTATTCCAAAAGGCAGTCTGAGAAAGCAGTGTCTGCCGAACGGAGTATTAAAGGTACAGTATCTTGTGCTGCTTTTGTCCAGTTTCAGCTGCCAGAAGCCTTGTGAGGCGTCAAGCTTCGTGAAGTAGCTGGCACCTGACATTTCACTGATGATCTCTTCACGTGTGGGTATTTGATAATGTTCACGCTTTATGCTCTCATTTAGGTCTTTAGGGTCCATACATATTCTCAACTCTCCACTCTTTTTCTTTGTGATGACCATTGAGTTAACCCAGTCGGTAGGTTCATTAACCTTTTTGATCACTCCTAGCATGATCATTCTGTCAAGTTCCTTCTTTAGGCCGTCTTTCAGTGGAGCAGGAACTCTGCGTGCTGCATGCACAACTGGTTGGGCACCTTCTTTTAACTGTATTTTATATGTGAACGGCAAAACACCAAACCCCTTGAAAACATCTGAAAAGTTCTGAACTATTGTGTCCATAGAGTCATTTACTGGGTTTATGGTTGGGATGATGCGATACACTCTCTTCACAAGCCCCAGTTCTTCACAGGCTCTGTCACCCAGAAGTGATTCACGTCCCTCATTCACAACAAAGAAGAATAGGTGGTGCACTTTTCTTTTTACTGTGACACTCAACCTGCATGTGCCCAAACATTTAATTGGCTGCCCATTGTAGTCTTTCAGTCCAGATTCTTTCTTTTTTATTTGTGGCTTCTTTTTCATTGCTTTTATATCACACTTGCTTATGAGATTTGCTCTTGCCCCAGTGTCCAATCTCATGGTGACTACAGTCCCATTTATTATTAGAGGAGCTATCCATTTATCTTCTTTAGTGACATCATTTACATTGTCTGGATTATTTATTTGTTCATTTTCACAATTCACCATCCCAACAAAGAACATGTCACTGAGATCAGGTTCCTCCACTAAGTTTACAGTTTTTCCTTTCTTCCCCTCCTTCCGTTTGGAGAAGCATTGTTTAGCAAAATGATTCTTGCCTTGGCAACTGGAGCATTGCTTACCAAACGCTGGACACTGTCTCGGCTTGTGCTGTGAGCCGCAGCGCTTGCAGTTTATCATCACGTCCTCCGACTGCTGTGCAGGCCTGGTCTGTATGCGCCGTCTCCGCTGGTACGACACTGCTCCAACCGCTGCCACGCTGTCGCCCACCTGCGCCGAGGCGACTGCAGACATCTCGCTGAACGTCTTCACGTGTTTTTGGGACAGCTCACTTGCCTGGCAGATCTTAATGGCACCTGCCAGCGTCAGCTCCGTTTCTCGTAGTAGCCTCTCTCTGACCTTTTTATCCTCCACCCCAAAGACGATCTGGTCCCGGATCATGGAGTCCTTCAGCATTGCGAAGTTGCAGGACTGCGCCTTCAGCCGCAAGTCCGTCAGGAAGCTATCGAAGGGCTCGTGCTGCCGCTGTGTACGAGACCGAAACATGTACCTCTCGTACGTCTCGTTCTTCTTCGGAGAACAGTGAGCATCAAATCTACTAAGCACCACATCCAACTTTTCACCATCATCAGGACTGTCAAACACGAACGTGTTAAATACTTCGATGGCCTGTGGCCCTGCTATCGTTAGCAGCAGCGCTACCTTTCTTGCCTCCGGAGTTGTCTCAAGTCCCATAGCTGCAACATACAGGCGGAACTGCTGTTTAAAGGTGCGCCAGTTCTCGTCGACATTCCCCGTTAGTTTCAAACTTTCCGGTGGTCTCAAATCCATGTCGCTTCCAGTTTACTCCTGGTACCATGTCATGTTCGTGTTCCAAAGATAAGGCCGTGTTGTTAGCAAGTAACTTCTTTAATGAATGACTCACGTTCACACTCAACATACATTCAAATCAGGTGTCTCACATGCAGTCTTACTCTACCCCATTATATGGTACGGTAAGTTGACTACACCACCAGTACTGCCGCCTAGTGGTCAAACCTATACTAACATCCAATCATAACATATACTAGAGTCAGTTTGACCAATGGGATGAAGTGGAGACGTGTCATCCATTTTTTTTACAGTCTATGGACTAGAACGATACCACAACACCTGTTCATGAGAAGCAATTCTGTACTAAAAGAGTTTAAAGTCATTTAAATAGGCTATACTATCTTTATTTGCACTTTTCGAACTTTATTTTGAGGGTTTACTCAAAAGGACATGCTTTCATTCATTTCATTCATATTGACCCCTGTCTTGGACCCTCTTCACTTTGCGTATCAGCCTCATGTTGGTGTGGATGATGCTGTCATCTACCTGCTGCACCATGCTCACTCTCACCTGGATGGTGGAAAGGGCTCTGTGAGGATCATGTTCTTTGATTTCTCCAGTTTAACACCATTCAGCCCTTTCTGCTGAGTTAGAAGCTGCTCAGGATGGGTGTCAGCTCCTCCATTGTCTTCTGGATTACTGATTACTTGTCTGACAGGCCCCAGTTTGTGCGGCTGGGGGGCTGCCTGTCTGATACTGTTGTCAGTAATGTGGGGGCACCACAGGGGACTGTCCTGTCTCCATTTCTGTTCACTCTTTACACTTCTGATTTCCAGTACAGCTCTGGGTCCTGCCACCTGCAGAAGTTCTCTGATGACTCTGCAGTGGTTGGGTGTATTAGAGATGGACGGGAGGTGGAGTACAGGACACTGATCGCGGACTTTGTGGAGTGGTCCCAGACAAACCACCTACTTCTGAATGTGGACAAGACCAAGGAGCTGGTCATTGACTTCAGGAAGAAGAGGACACCAGTGGAGCCCATCACCATCCAGGGTCTGGAGGTGGAAGTTGTGGACCAATATAAGTACCTGGGAGTCCACATGAACAGCAGACTGGACTGGAGGGACAACAGTGATGCTGTGTACAAGAAGGGACTGAGTAGACTCTACTTCCTGAGGAAGCTCAGGTCTTTCAATGTATGCAGCAAGTTGCTGGAGATGTTCTACCAGTCTGTTGTTGCGAGTGCCCTGTACTTTGCTGTGGTTTGTTGGGGGAGCAGCACCAGCAAAAAGGACATAAGTAGGATCGACAAATTGATCCGAAAGGCTGGTCATGTCCTTGGCAGTGAGTTGGAGACGTTTGTCTCAGTGAGGGACAGGAGGACACTGGACAAACTGCTCTCCATCATGGACAATCCGTCACATCAACTACACCAGACAATAGAGGGGCAGCGGAGCTCATTCTCCAAAAGACTGATCCAGCTCCGCTCCCACACTGAACGCTACAGGACTACTTTCCTAATAATATTAATATAATCTTTATATTTATATTATAATCCATCTTTATATTAATAAAGGAGGAGGCTCAGCACACAGCCCTGGGGGGAGCCCACTGCTCCGAGGCGATAGAGCATATGACTGTGAAATGCCGGCCACACTATCTGGCACGTGAGTTTACAGTGGTGTTTATTATGGCTGTTTACGTCCCGCCGGGTGCTAATGCTAACGATGCGCTAAAGGAGCTCCACAACAACATCAGCTCGCTCCAGAATAAGCACCCGGAGGCTTTTTACGTGATTGCGGGGGATTTCAATCACGTACACCTGACTGACACACTGCCTAAGTTCCATCAGCATGTCACCATACCAACACAGGGAAATAACACGCTGGACCGTGTTTACACCAACAAAAAAGACGCATACAGAGCCGCCCCCCACCCCCACCTCGGCTTCTCCAACCACATCTCCATCATGCTGGTCCCAGACTACCGTCCCCTGCTCAGATGCCACTCAACAACGCAGAGGACCATCACCGTGTGGCCCAGTGATGCTGTCCCCTCAGCGTGACCCCAGCAGAATTGAGGAGGACCCTCCAGAGGATTAACCCACGCAAAGCGGGTGCTGAGGGGCTGTGCACACCAGCTCACCGAGGTGCTGAAAGACATCTTCAACATCTCCCTCCAACAGGCAGCGGTCCCCACCTGCCTGAAGACCGCCACGATCATCCCCATTTCAAAAACGTCCACAGTGACAAGCCTGAATGGCTATCGGCAAGTAGCCCTCACCCCGATAGTCATGAAGTGCTTCGAAAGACTGGTTATGGCCCACATCAAGGACTGCATCGACATCACTGTGGACCCGCACCAGTATGCACACAGGAAGAACCGATCCACAGAGGATGCCATTTCTTCTGTGGTCCACACAGCACTCACCCACTTAGAGAACAAGAACTCTTATGTTCGCATGCTCTTCGTGGATTTCACATCAGCCTTCAACACCATCATACCTCAGACCCTGGTACAGAAACTGACAACACTTGGACTGAGCTCCACCCTTTGCAACCGAGTCCAGGACTTCCTAACCGACAGGCCGCAGTCTGTGAGGATCCACGATGTCTCCTCCTCCTCCATCACCCTCAGCACCGGCTCCCCCCAGGGCTGTGTGCTGAGCCCCTTCCTGTTCACCCTGCTCACACACGACTGCTCAGCGATTCACCCGAGCTGTCTGATTGTGAAGTTTGCAGACGATACAGCTGTGGTTGGACGCATCGCTCACAACGACGAGTCCGACTACAGGAAGGAGGTAGAACACCTGGAGGGTTGGTGCAGAGATAACAACCTCTGCATCAATGTGAAAAAGACCAAGGAGATGATCGTGGACTTCAGAAGGGGCAGACACCTCCCCCCTCCCCTGCACATCAGAGGGACAGCGGTGGAAGCGTCCACATCACCGATGACCTCACCTGGAGCACCAAGACTTCCTGCCTGATTAGGAAGGCACGCCAGCGCCTCTATTTTCTCAGGAGGTTGTGGCGTGCCGGACTGGGGAGCTCAGTCCTGACATCCTTCTACAGATGTGTTGTGGAGAGCGTCCTGTGCTCCTGCATCACTGTGTGGCACGGCAGCTGCTCTGCAGCAGAGAAGAAAGCTCTGCAGAGGGTGGTGAAAGCTGCACAAAAGATTGTGGGACACAGTCTATCCACCACCACGGACATCTACACCTCCAGATGCAGGAAAAGTGCCACCTGCATCAGGAAAGACCCCACCCACCCCGCACACACACTGTTTGACCCTCTCCCCTCAGGCAGGAGGCTAAGGAGCATTAAGAGCAGGACCACCAGACAGAGGAACAGCTTCTTCCCGGAGGCTGTGAAACTGTCGAACGCTGGAGGACCTCCGTAGCCCCCCCCCCCCCCCCCCCCCAACAGCCACCCACGGACACATCTGCACAGATTGCAGTTGGGTTTGCACTGTCACTTTAACTCCATTTGCACACTACCTCAATGGTACAGGACTGAATATCACTGGTCATTCATTACAGTTAACTTTTAGTGTTGATACTCTATATTTATACACTGTACAATACTTAGATAGCTAATTTTATTCTCTATACTTTTCTATATTTATACTTTTTTTTTTTACTTGTGGCTTGAATCGGGACCAGAGAAACCAATTTCGTTCCTTCACATGTACCAACATGTGTTGTAATGACAACTAGACAATTCCCCTGCGGGAAATCGCGAGAGTGATGCAGTGGCCGCAGCAGTCTGCGATACCATGCTATATTGCTGTGATAGTACGATGCTACGATGCTATGATGATGCTACTATGCCAAGATGCTACTACAATGCTATGATGCTAAGATACTAAGATGCTACAAAGCTAAGATACTATGTTGCTACGATGCTAAGATGCTACAATGCAATTATACTAAGATGCTATGATGCTAAGATACTACAATGCATCATAGCAATGTAGCATCATTAAAGCATCTTAGCATCATAGCATTGTAGCATCTTAGCATCATAGCATTCAAATAGTCATTTAAGGCCTGGTTCCTACTGACTGGATGGGTGTGAGTTTGATGTCATGCAGGGTACAACAAACCAAACAGGATGAGGAGGATGCAGTAGGCCTGGCTGAGAGAGAGAGACACTGAGAAGGGTCGTCCTTTATGCTTCGCCTTCTACAAACTGAAGGGCAGGTACAGGCAGCAGACCCCTCCCAGCTCCACCTGAAAGCCAGCATCAAATAAGGAAGAGAGTGGGAGGGATCGTCACACCCCCACCTTTAAGAGGGCTGTCCTCACTAGGATCCCCAGACAAAGAACGAGCAAATCGTAATAATTGATCGTTAATCATAATAATTTTAACAATAAAACTCATTACTCCTACCTGAGCAATTAGTTTAACAGTTTACGGCACAGTCTTACAGTTAGAAAAACATCAATATTAAACTTAACACATCCAGGCTGTAACAAGGAATCAGCGATGAAGTGAAGACCTTCAAACTGTCCTGTGAGTCCAGCTCTTCGTCTCATGTTGGACGTCACTGCAGTCTGTCTGGATCAGCTGGAGGAAAACTATACGCAGACAAATAGACATGTCAAATAATGTTATGTAACATACTGAATATAACTCTTATGAGTGTTCAACAGCTCATTATTTATTTAATTAAAAACATCATATTATATTAAATTACTCCAATTATATATATATATATATATATACTGTCATTAATGTTGTTTCAAGCCATAAACGTTTCCTACTTTATGTGATGGAATAATATATTTTTCAGTTTGACACAGTTTTAGTGGCTAACCCCACTAGCCTCCGCGTTAGCTCGCGGCTAACTCCCGCGGCTAACTCGCGGTTAAGTCCCGCGGGTCCGCAGTTAAATCCCGGTTAGCTCGCGGTTAAGTCCCGGTTAGCTCGTGGTTAAATCCCGGTTAGCTTGCGGTTAGCTCGAGGCTAGCTCACGGTTAGCTCGAGGCTAACTCCGCGGTTTAGTCCGCGGCGGTTAGCTAGCGGCTAGCTCCGCTACCTCGCTAACATACATGAGCTATGCTGGAAGGCTAGCCTAAGGCTAAAACATTGGGCGGCGAGTAGTTAACTTCTATTAACAGTTCAGCTATGTTGGGCACAAACACTTAACATATAAATAATTCTAGAAATTCACTTACCTAATAAAGTGATAGCACCAACAGAGGAGGGAGGGAGAGAGAGAGGGAAGGAGGGAGAGAGAGAGGGGGGGGGGGGGGGGGGGGTCATGGAGTGTTCTGTCTCCCCATTGTAACAGTCTGAGAGTCCCTAATGTTTTGTCAGTCTGTGTCTGTAATGCTATAGTGGGAGGGGAGGTGGGGGGGTTGGAGTGGGGGGGTCATAGTGTCAGGTTCTGGCTCCCTACTATAGTCCTGTAATGGGTTAAGTGGTCATAATGTTTTGGCAGTCTCTTACTGTAATGGTTAAATGGAGTGGGGGGGGGGGGGGGGGGGTCATAGTGTCGGATTCTGGCTCCCAACTATAGTCCTGTAATGGGTTAAGTGGTCATAATGTTTTGGCAGTCTCTTACTGTAATGGTTAAATGGAGTGGGGGGGGTCATAGTGTCAGATTCTGCCACCCTACTATAGTCCTATAATGGGTTGAGGGGTCATAATGTTTTGGCAGTCTGTGTCTGTAATGCTATAGTGGGAGGGGGGTGGGGGGGTTGGAGTGGGGGGGTCATAATGTCAGGTTCTGGCCCCCTACAGTACTGCAGTAATGGTTTGGGGGGTTTTAATGTTTTGGCAGATACTGTTATCCACTGAGAACTGTTTTCCCGCCTCGGGTCTGGTTGTCATGGCTACCAGGGTCAACTGCTGCTCCTTCTCCTTCTCCCTCTCACCTCTGCCTGAGTCAGAGGGAAAGTGCAGACAAGGATTTGCCCTCCGAACAAATGCTTGTATCTCAAAAACTACAAGTGCTATCGAGAAAACAAACACATCGTGAGCGTCAGCCAAGGGTTTTCTACAATTTAGTGTTGTTGCCACGCGCGTACTGCCAAAATTGTGGCCGTAGTCGTTTTGGAAAGAAAGTATGCGACACGAAAATCGTCGAGAAATCCCTCTCGATTTCCACATACACACACATGGGGAAAAATTCGAAAAGCTGTCGCCGCACTCCTCGCTCAGAGGTGCCTCCAGTCCAAACCGTACGTCCCACACAAATCAAACCAACACCATCTTAAAGCCAACAAAAATCCCTACGTTTTTATGTATTTTTTATCTCTGTACCTCAAAAACTGTGGCCACCACATGAGATCGAACCTTTTTTTTTCAGAATATCACCGAAACTCTGAAGTTAGAGTGAGCATAAGAGGGAGGGATTTTTAATTTTTTTCCCCAGATTTCACCAAACGTAAACTGCGACCCTGACCAAACCGTAAAAGGTATCGAAACGCCGTTTTCAGGAAGAGAAAGCTACACTTCCCGTGCCTCGTACAAACTTCCAAGCAAGTTTCTACTACAAAGCATGGCCGAGTAATCGCTGGACAAAGCCAAGCTGTAAATTTTGGAATGTTGCCGCTTTTTTCGGGCTTCTCCATTCATTTCAATGGGAAATTGATCGCGGTTTTTTCGCGACTACGTCGCGAAACTGTATAGAAGCACACCGAGTCCGATCGAGACGCACGTTTTGATGTATTTTGTGTCTGTGTGCGACGAACGGTATTTGAGTTGAAAGGTTTCGAAAATCACGTAGGAAAAAGTTTAATAAAAAGAAAAAACGTAGTGAAGAACAATAGTTTGCATTGCAGGCACTGCATCACTAACTAGACAATTCCCCTGCGGGAAATCGCGAGAGTGATGCAGTGTCCGCAGCAGTCTGCGATACCACGCTATATTGCTGTGATAGTACGATGCTACGATGCTATGATGATGCTACTATGCCAAGATGCTACAATGCTATGATGCTAAGATACTAAGATGCTATGATACTAAGATGCTACAAAGCTAAGATACTATGTTGCTACGATGCTAAGATGCTACAATGCAATTATACTAAGATGCTATGATGCTTTAATGATCACCTGTTCATATAGTCATAATATAATCCTGGTGAAAATATTTGCGACTTACGTTGCAAATAATTTCATGTTTGACTACAAAAAGTAATGGTCAGGTCAAGACAGGTATGAAAGTATTCGCGACTTACGTCGCGAATGTCTTTACTAAGTAGCATGTCTTTACTACCATGAGCAGCAGCTATAACAAAAAGCACAACTCAAATAGTCATTTAAGGCCTGGTTCCTTCTGACTGGATGGGTGTGAGTTTGATGTCATGCAGGGTACAACAAACCAAACAGGATGAGGAGGATGCAGTAGGCCTGGCTGAGAGAGAGAGACACTGAGAAGGGTCGTCCTTTACGCCCTTCTACAAACTGAAGGGCAGGTACAGGCAGCAGACCCCTCCCAGCTCCACCTGAAAGCCAGCATCAAATAAGGAAGAGAGTGGGAGGGATCTCACTAGGATCCCCAGACAAAGAACGAGCAAATCGTAACAATTGATCGTTAATCATAATAATTTTAACAATAAAACTCATTACTCCTACCTGAGCAATAGTTTAACAGTTTACGGCACAGTCTTACAGTTAGAAAAACATCAATATTAAACTTAACACATCCAGGCTGTAACAAGGAATCAGCGATGAAGTGAAGACCTTCAAATTGTCCTGCGAGTCCAGCTCTTCGTCTCATGTTGGACGTCACTGCAGTCTGTCTGGATCAGCTGGAGGAAAACTATAGGCAGACAAATAGACATGTCAAATAATGTTATGTAACATACTTAATATAACTCTTATGAGTGTTCAACAGCTCATTATTTATTTAATTAAAAACATCATATTATATTAAATTACTCCAATTATATATATATATATATATATATATACTGTCATTAATGTTGTTGCAAGCCATAAATGTGTCCTACTTTATGTGGTGGAATAATATATTTTTCAGTTTGACACAGTTTCATTTAAAAATATCTTCCCTTTAAATTGTAAAACTTCAACATTATTACTGTGATAAGCACCCGCTAGCAAGGCGGCGAATTAGCCGGCGGCTAACCCCACTAGCCTCCGCGTTAGCTCACGGCTAACTGCCGCGGCTAATTCGTGTTTAACTCCCGCGGGTCCGCGGTTAAATCCCGGTTAGCTAGCGGTTAGCTCGAGGCTAACTCCGCGGTTGAGTCCGCGGCGTTAAGGTAGCGGCTAGCTAGCTCCGTTAGCTCCGCTAGCTTGCTAACATACATGAGCTATGCTGGAAGGCTAGTCGTCGGCTAAATCACTGGGCGGCTAGTCGTTAGCGTCTGTTAGCAGTTGAGCTATTCACTGACCTAATAAGATGAAGGAAACGGGTCCGGGATGTTGTGTCAGGAGTTTCAGCAAAGCAGCCAGATATAATTTGTGTTTAAAATAAAGGAAAAGGTCAAACATGAAGTTGTCATTCAGTCAATGACAAGAGCTATAGCTAAGAGGCCCAGCAGCTGTGTGAAAGCACCATGGCAGACAGGGATGGTTTGGGGGGTTTTAATGTTTTGGCAGATCATGTTTTCCACTGAGAGCTCTTTTCCCGCCTCTCGTCCCCTGCAGCTGCGTGTGTGAACGTGTGTAAGCTGGTTGGGGTCTGGTTGTCATGGCTACCAGGGTCAACTGCTCCTGTTAGAATGTCAGTTGGAAGACGGGGAGAGAGAGAGAAAATGCTGAAAAATCGCCTCGAACAGGAAGGACTTGTGGCCAAACCGTATTTCCAATCATTGAACCGACTTAACTTTGGGCATCTTGAGGCTTTCCTGAACGTCTACATATGCAGTTTGTGGGTAAAATGACGAAATGTGACCTATTCTAAGCGATTCAAAGAAAGTTTACGTCTGCTTTCCTCCAGAAATTTCCCTGCCTTTTTAACATGGCAGTCTATGGAGCTGTGGGTGGGTGTTGCTGGCGCATCTTTGTGTCTGACGCCAAAACTATAAGACTTACAGCTTTAGCAGACGAATTTGAGTGAGAAGACACATTTTCCTACGTTTCTATGTATAAATTATGTCTGTCGTGTGAAATTTGTGGCCACGGGAGCAGTTTCTGTGCAGTTTTTTGACTAACTTTCTTCTCCCCTCCTCACTCTAGCTGATGATGTCATCCACTCTAGCACAAACATTCCGCGCAATACACACCCATTATAAACCCTGAAATTTGAGTAAAAACCTACACAACTCTGAGGCTTCATAGTTTAAAAACGGTAAAAGTTGTCGACAAGTGAAGTGAATCTCTGAAGAGAAGGCAAGAGTACCTACGTTTTAAAGTTTAAATGAAGTCTCTCGGTTAAAGTATGCCAGAGCAGTTCATTGTTGAAAATGTCTGTTGAATTTTTATTTTTTTCGGGCTTCTCCATTCATTTCAATTGGGAAATTTGTCGCAGTTTTTTCGCGACTACGTCGCGAAAAAATCTTGTTTGGAAGAACTGTATAGAAGCACACCGAGTCCGATCGAGACGCACGTTTTGATGTATTTTGTGTCTGTGTGCGACGAACGGTATTTGAGTTGAAAGGTTTCGAAAATGCGTAGGAAAAAGTTTAATAATAACTAGACAATTCCCCTGCGGGAAATCGCGAGAGTGATGCAGTGGCCGCAGCAGTCTGCGATACCATGCTATATTGCTGTGATAGTACGATGCTACGATGCTATGATGATGCTACTATGCCAAGATGCTACTACAATGCTATGATGCTAAGATACTAAGATGCTATGATACTAAGATGCTACAAAGCTAAGATACTATGTTGCTACGATGCTAAGATGCTACAATGCAATTATACTAAGATGCTATGATGCTTTAATGATCACCTGTTCATATAGTCATAATATAATCCTGGTGAAAATATTTGCGACTTACGTTGCAAATAATTTCATGTTTGACTACAAAAAGTAATGGTCAGGTCAAGACAGGTATGAAAGTATTCGCGACTTACGTCGCGAATGTCTTTACTAAGTAGCATGTCTTTACTACCATGAGCAGCAGCTATAACAAAAAGCACAACTCAAATAGTCATTTAAGGCCTGGTTCCTTCTGACTGGATGGGTGTGAGTTTGATGTCATGCAGGGTACAACAAACCAAACAGGATGAGGAGGATGCAGTAGGCCTGGCTGAGAGAGAGAGACACTGAGAAGGGTCGTCCTTTATGCTTCGCCTTCTACAAACTGAAGGGCAGGTACAGGCAGCAGAGCCCTCCCAGCTCCACCTGAAAGCCAGCATCAAATAAGGAAGAGAGTGGGAGGGATCTCACTAGGATCCCCAGACAAAGAACGAGCAAATCGTAACAATTGATCGTTAATCATAATAATTTTAACAATAAAACTCATTACTCCTACCTGAGCAATAGTTTAACAGTTTACGGCACAGTTTTACAGTTAGAAAAACAATAATATTAAACTTAACACATCCAGGCTGTAACAAGGAATCAGCGATGAAGTGAAGACCTTCAAATTGTCCTGCGAGTCCAGCTCTTTGTCTCATGTTGGACGTCACTGCAGTCTGTCTGGATCAGCTGGAGGAAAACTATAGGCAGACAAATAGACATGTCAAATAATGTTATGTAACATACTTAATATAACTCTTATGAGTGTTCAACAGCTCATTATTTATTTAATTAAAAACATCATATATTAAATTACTCCAACTATATATATACTGTCATTAATGTTGTTGCAAGCCATAAATGTTTCCTACTTTATGTGGTGGAATAATATATTTTTCAGTTTGACACAGTTTAATTTAAAAATATCTTCCCTTTAAATTGTAAAACTTCAACATTATTACTGTGATAAGCACCCGCTAGCAAGGCGGCGAATTAGCCGGCGGCTAACCCCACTAGCCCCCGCGTTAGCTCACGGCTAACTGCCGCGGCTAATTCGTGTTTAACTCCCGCGGGTCCGCGGTTAAATCCCGGTTAGCTAGCGGTTAAATCCCGGTTAGCTCGAGGCTAGCTCGCGGTTAGCTCGAGGCTAACTCCGCGGTTGAGTCCGCGGCGGTTAGCTAGCGGCTAGCTAGCTCCGTTAGCTCCGCTAGCTTGCTAACATACATGCGCTATGCTGGAAGGCTAGTCGTCGGCTAAATCACTGGGCGGCTAGTCGTTAGCGTCTGTTAGCAGTTAAGCTATTCACTGACCTAATAAGATGAAGGAAACGGGCCAGGGATGTTGTGTCAGGAGTTTCAGCAAAGCAGCCAGATATAATTTGTGTTTAAAATAAAGGAAAAGGTCAAACATGAAGTTGTCATTCAGTCAATGAGAAGAGCTATAGCTAAGAGGCCCAGCAGCTGTGTGAAAGCACCAAGGGAGACATGGATGGTTTGGGGGGTTTTAATGTTTTGGCAGATCATGTTTTCCACTGAGAGCTCTTTTCCCGCCTCTCGTCCCCAGCAGCTGCGTGTGTGAACGTGTGTAAGCTGGTTGGGGTCTGGTTGTCATGGCTACCAGGGTCAACTGCTCCTGTTAGAATGTCAGTTGGAAGACGGGGAGAGAAAGAGAGAAAATGCTGAAAAATCGCCTCAAACAGGAAGGACTTGTGGCCAAACCGTATTTCCAATCATTGAACCGACTTAACTTTGGGCATCTTGAGGCTTTCCTGAACGTCTAGATATTTAATTTGTGGGTAAAATGAAGAAATGTGACCTATTCAAAGCGATTCAAAGAAAGGTTACGTCTGCTTTCCTCCAGAAATTTCCCTGCCTTTTTAACATGGCAGTCTATGGAGCTGTGGGTGGGTGTTGCTGGCGCATCTTTGTGTCTGACGCCAAAACTATAAGACTTACAGCTTTAGCAGACGAATTTGAGTGAGAAGACACATTTTCCTACGTTTCTATGTATAAATTATGTCTGTCGTGTGAAATTTGTGGCCACAGGAGCAGTTTCTCTGCAGTTTTTTGACTAACTTTCTTCTCCCCTCCTCACTCTAGCTGATGATGTCATCCACTCTAGCACAAACATTCCGCGCAATACACACCCATTATAAACCCTGAAATTTGAGTAAAAACCTACACAACTCTGAGGCTTCATAGTTTAAAAACGGTAAAAGTTGTCGACAAGTGAAGTGAATCTCTGAAGAGAAGGCAAGAGTACCTACGTTTTAAAGTTTAAATGAAGTCTCTCGGTTAAAGTATGCCAGAGCAGTTCATTGTTGAAAATGTCTGTTGAATTTTTATTTTTTTCGGGCTTCTCCATTCATTTCAATTGGGAAATTTGTCGCAGTTTTTTCGCGACTACGTCGCGAAAAAATCTTGTTTGGAAGAACTGTATAGAAGCACACCGAGTCCGATCGAGACGCACGTTTTGATGTATTTTGTGTCTGTGTGCGACGAACGGTATTTGAGTTGAAAGGTTTCGAAAATGCGTAGGAAAAAGTTTAATAATAACTAGACAATTCCCCTGCGGGAAATCGCGAGAGTGATGCAGTGGCCGCAGCAGTCTGCGATACCATGCTATATTGCTGTGATAGTACGATGCTACGATGCTATGATGATGCTACTATGCCAAGATGCTACTACAATGCTATGATGCTAAGATACTAAGATGCTATGATACTAAGATGCTACAAAGCTAAGATACTATGTTGCTACGATGCTAAGATGCTACAATGCAATTATACTAAGATGCTATGATGCTTTAATGATCACCTGTTCATATAGTCATAATATAATCCTGGTGAAAATATTTGCGACTTACGTTGCAAATAATTTCATGTTTGACTACAAAAAGTAATGGTCAGGTCAAGACAGGTATGAAAGTATTCGCGACTTACGTCGCGAATGTCTTTACTAAGTAGCATGTCTTTACTACCATGAGCAGCAGCTATAACAAAAAGCACAACTCAAATAGTCATTTAAGGCCTGGTTCCTTCTGACTGGATGGGTGTGAGTTTGATGTCATGCAGGGTACAACAAACCAAACAGGATGAGGAGGATGCAGTAGGCCTGGCTGAGAGAGAGAGACACTGAGAAGGGTCGTCCTTTATGCTTCGCCTTCTACAAACTGAAGGGCAGGTACAGGCAGCAGAGCCCTCCCAGCTCCACCTGAAAGCCAGCATCAAATAAGGAAGAGAGTGGGAGGGATCTCACTAGGATCCCCAGACAAAGAACGAGCAAATCGTAACAATTGATCGTTAATCATAATAATTTTAACAATAAAACTCATTACTCCTACCTGAGCAATAGTTTAACAGTTTACGGCACAGTTTTACAGTTAGAAAAACAATAATATTAAACTTAACACATCCAGGCTGTAACAAGGAATCAGCGATGAAGTGAAGACCTTCAAATTGTCCTGCGAGTCCAGCTCTTTGTCTCATGTTGGACGTCACTGCAGTCTGTCTGGATCAGCTGGAGGAAAACTATAGGCAGACAAATAGACATGTCAAATAATGTTATGTAACATACTTAATATAACTCTTATGAGTGTTCAACAGCTCATTATTTATTTAATTAAAAACATCATATATTAAATTACTCCAACTATATATATACTGTCATTAATGTTGTTGCAAGCCATAAATGTTTCCTACTTTATGTGGTGGAATAATATATTTTTCAGTTTGACACAGTTTAATTTAAAAATATCTTCCCTTTAAATTGTAAAACTTCAACATTATTACTGTGATAAGCACCCGCTAGCAAGGCGGCGAATTAGCCGGCGGCTAACCCCACTAGCCCCCGCGTTAGCTCACGGCTAACTGCCGCGGCTAATTCGTGTTTAACTCCCGCGGGTCCGCGGTTAAATCCCGGTTAGCTAGCGGTTAAATCCCGGTTAGCTCGAGGCTAGCTCGCGGTTAGCTCGAGGCTAACTCCGCGGTTGAGTCCGCGGCGGTTAGCTAGCGGCTAGCTAGCTCCGTTAGCTCCGCTAGCTTGCTAACATACATGCGCTATGCTGGAAGGCTAGTCGTCGGCTAAATCACTGGGCGGCTAGTCGTTAGCGTCTGTTAGCAGTTAAGCTATTCACTGACCTAATAAGATGAAGGAAACGGGCCAGGGATGTTGTGTCAGGAGTTTCAGCAAAGCAGCCAGATATAATTTGTGTTTAAAATAAAGGAAAAGGTCAAACATGAAGTTGTCATTCAGTCAATGAGAAGAGCTATAGCTAAGAGGCCCAGCAGCTGTGTGAAAGCACCAAGGGAGACATGGATGGTTTGGGGGGTTTTAATGTTTTGGCAGATCATGTTTTCCACTGAGAGCTCTTTTCCCGCCTCTCGTCCCCAGCAGCTGCGTGTGTGAACGTGTGTAAGCTGGTTGGGGTCTGGTTGTCATGGCTACCAGGGTCAACTGCTCCTGTTAGAATGTCAGTTGGAAGACGGGGAGAGAAAGAGAGAAAATGCTGAAAAATCGCCTCAAACAGGAAGGACTTGTGGCCAAACCGTATTTCCAATCATTGAACCGACTTAACTTTGGGCATCTTGAGGCTTTCCTGAACGTCTAGATATTTAATTTGTGGGTAAAATGAAGAAATGTGACCTATTCAAAGCGATTCAAAGAAAGGTTACGTCTGCTTTCCTCCAGAAATTTCCCTGCCTTTTTAACATGGCAGTCTATGGAGCTGTGGGTGGGTGTTGCTGGCGCATCTTTGTGTCTGACGCCAAAACTATAAGACTTACAGCTTTAGCAGACGAATTTGAGTGAGAAGACACATTTTCCTACGTTTCTATGTATAAATTATGTCTGTCGTGTGAAATTTGTGGCCACAGGAGCAGTTTCTCTGCAGTTTTTTGACTAACTTTCTTCTCCCCTCCTCACTCTAGCTGATGATGTCATCCACTCTAGCACAAACATTCCGCGCAATACACACCCATTATAAACCCTGAAATTTGAGTAAAAACCTACACAACTCTGAGGCTTCATAGTTTAAAAACGGTAAAAGTTGTCGACAAGTGAAGTGAATCTCTGAAGAGAAGGCAAGAGTACCTACGTTTTAAAGTTTAAATGAAGTCTCTCGGTTAAAGTATGCCAGAGCAGTTCATTGTTGAAAATGTCTGTTGAAATATATTTTTTTTCGGGCTTCTCCATTCATTTCAATTGGGAAATTTGTCGCAGTTTTTTCGCGACTACGTCGCGAAAAAATCTTGTTTGAAAGAACTGTATAGAAGCACACCGAGTCCGATCGAGACGCACGTTTTGATGTATTTTGTGTCTGTGTGCGACGAACGGTATTTGAGTTGAAAGGTTTCGAAAATGCGTAGGAAAAAGTTTAATAATAACTAGACAATTCCCCTGCGGGAAATCGCGAGAGTGATGCAGTGGCCGCAGCAGTCTGCGATACCATGCTATATTGCTGCGATAGTACGATGCTACGATGCTATGATGATGCTACTATGCCAAGATGCTACTACAATGCTATGATGCTAAGATACTAAGATGCTATGATACTAAGATGCTACAAAGCTAAGATACTATGTTGCTACGATGCTAAGATGCTACAATGCAATTATACTAAGATGCTATGATGCTTTAATGATCACCTGTTCATATAGTCATAATATAATCCTGGTGAAAATATTTGCGACTTACGTTGCAAATAATTTCATGTTTGACTACAAAAAGTAATGGTCAGGTCAAGACAGGTATGAAAGTATTCGCGACTTACGTCGCGAATGTCTTTACTAAGTAGCATGTCTTTACTACCATGAGCAGCAGCTATAACAAAAAGCACAACTCAAATAGTCATTTAAGGCCTGGTTCCTTCTGACTGGATGGGTGTGAGTTTGATGTCATGCAGGGTACAACAAACCAAACAGGATGAGGAGGATGCAGTAGGCCTGGCTGAGAGAGAGAGACACTGAGAAGGGTCGTCCTTTATGCTTCGCCTTCTACAAACTGAAGGGCAGGTACAGGCAGCAGACCCCTCCCAGCTCCACCTGAAAGCCAGCATCAAATAAGGAAGAGAGTGGGAGGGATCTCACTAGGATCCCCAGACAAAGAACGAGCAAATCGTAACAATTGATCGTTAATCATAATAATTTTAACAATAAAACTCATTACTCCTACCTGAGCAATAGTTTAACAGTTTACGGCACAGTCTTACAGTTAGAAAAACATCAATATTAAACTTAACACATCCAGGCTGTAACAAGGAATCAGCGATGAAGTGAAGACCTTCAAACTGTCCTGTTAGTCCAGCTCTTTGTCTCATGTTGGACGTCACTGCAGTCTGTCTGGATCAGCTGGAGGAAAACTATAGGCAGACAAATAGACATGTCAAATAATGTTATGTAACATACTGAATATAACTCTTATGAGTGTTCAACAGCTCATTATTTATTTAATTAAAAACATCATATTATATTAAATTACTCCAATTATATATATATACTGTCATTAATGTTGTTACAAGCCATAAACGTTTCCTACTTTATGTGATGGAATAATATATTTTTCAGTTTGACACAGTTTTAGTGGCTAACCCCACTAGCCTCCGCGTTAGCTCGCGGCTAACTCCCGCGGCTAACTCGCGGTTAAGTCCCGCGGGTCCGCAGTTAAATCCCGGTTAGCTCGCGGTTAAGTCCCGGTTAGCTCGTGGTTAAATCCCGGTTAGCTTGCGGTTAAATCCCGGTTAGCTTGCGGTTAGCTCGAGGCTAGCTCGCGGTTAGCTCGAGGCTAGCTCGCGGTTAGCTCGAGGCTAACTCCGCGATTTAGTCCGCGGCGGTTAGGTAGCTGCTAGCTCCGCTAGCTCGCTAACATACATGAGCTATGCTGGAAGGCTAGCCTAAGGCTAAAACATTGGGCGGCGAGTAGTTAACTTCTATTAACAGTTCAGCTATGTTGGGCACAAACACTTAACATATAAATAATTCTAGAAATTTACTTACCTAATAAAGTGATAGCACCAACAGAGGAGGGAGGGAGAGAGAGAGGGAAGGAGGGAGGGGGGGGGGGGGGGGTCATGGAGTGTTCTGTCTCCCCATTGTAACAGTCTGAGAGTCCCTAATGTTTTGTCAGTCTGTGTCTGTAATGGTATAGTGGGAGGGGAGGTGGGGGGGTTGGAGTGGGGGGGTCATAGTGTCAGGTTCTGGCTCCCTACTATAGTCCTGTAATGGGTTGAGGGGGTCATAATGTTTTGGCAGTCTGTGTCTGTAATGCTTAAATGGAGTGGAGGGGGGGGGTCATAGTGTCAGATTCTGGCTCCCTACTATAGTCCTGTAATGGGTTGAGGGGTCATTATGTTTTGGCAGTCTGTGTCTGTAATGCTATAGTGGGAGGGGGGTGGGGGGGTTGGAGTGGGGGGGTCATAATGTCAGGTTCTGGCCCCCTACAGTACTGCAGTAATGGTTTGGGGGGTTTTAATGTTTTGGCAGATACTGTTATCCACTGAGAACTGTTTTCCCGCCTCGGGTCTGGTTGTCATGGCTACCAGGGTCAACTGCTGCTCCTTCGCCTTCTCCCTCTCACCTCTGCCTGAGTCAGAGGGAAAGTGCAAACTAGGATTTGCCCTCCGAACAAATGCTCATAAATCAAAAACTACAAGTCCTATCGGGAAAACGAACACATCGTGAGCGTCAGCCGAGGGTTTTCTACAATTTAGTGTTGTTCCCACGCGCCTACTGCGAAAATTGTGGCCGTAGTCGTTTTAGGAAAAAAGTATGCGACGTGAAAAATCGTCGAAAAATCGCTCTCGCTTTCCACATACACACACATGGGGAAAAATTCGAAAACTGGTCGCCGCACTCCTCGCTCAGAGGAGCCTCCAGTCCAAACCGTACGTCCCACACAAATCAAACCAACACCATCTTAAAGCCAACAAAAATCCCTACGTTTTTATGTATTTTTTATCTCTGTACCTCAAAAACTGTGGCCACCACATGAGATTGAACCTTTTTTTTTCAGAATATCACCGAAACTCTGAAGTTAGAGTGAGGCTCAGAGGGAGGGATTTTTAATTTTTTTCCCCAAATTTCACCAAACGTAAACTGCGACCCTGACCAAACCGTAAAAGGTATCGAAACGCCGTTTTCAGGAAGAGAAAGCTACACTTCCCGTGCCTCGTACAAACTTCCAAGCAAGTTTCTACTACAAAGCATGGCCGAGTAATCGCTCGACAAAGCCAAGCTGTAAATTTTGGAATGTTGCCGCTTTTTTCGGGCTTCTCCATTCATTTCAATGGGAAATTGATCGCGATTTTTTCGCGACTACGTCGCGAAAAAATCTTGTTTGAAAGAACTGTATAGAAGCACACCGAGTCCGATCGAGACGCACGTTTTGATGTATTTTGTGTCTGTGTGCGACGAACGGTATTTGAGTTGAAAGGTTTCGAAAATCGGCCGTAGGAAAAAGTTTAATAATAACTAGACAATTCCCCTGCGGGAAATCGCGAGAGTGATGCAGTGGCCGCAGCAGTCTGCGATACCATGCTATATTGCTGTGATAGTACGATGCTACGATGCTACGATGATGCTACTATGCCAAGATGCTACAATGCTGAATGAATTAATTAATTTATTGATCATTGAGAGATACTCACGAGCACGAACGGGGGGACGAGCTTGAGAGCAGGGTCGGTGGGAAGGCTCCTCTCCGGCCGGGGGGGACGTCTGATGAAACATTAAGACCAAACACATACAGAACTCAGCAGTTAAGGAGAAAACAATAGATGTAACATTTCTAGAGCCATTTTCACGCAGACAGATGTCATTGTGGCACAGAAGCTTATCTACTGTGTAAATACCTCCAGGGGGGAAGGGGTGGACCTCAGCTCCTCCAGGTCGAGCCTCCTCCAGCGCTGCTTCACCGCCATGGAACGTCTGGACTTCCTAGGCATCCTGCTGACAAAAAATAGACAGAAAAAAAAAACAAGACAAAATACTTTTCAAAGCTTAACAGGCTATCAAACCTATCAAACTAACCTAAACCCTAACCTTTACCTAAACTCTAACTACCTAATGTAAAATAATCTAATCTAAGACAAATTAATGTAATATGTTATACTTAAATTAAATCTGTGTAGATGAAGGTGTGGTGAATGTATGTGTGTGGGTGAGGTGGCGATACTGCTCTGTGATGGTTGAGGGCGATGAATCAACGATGATCACTCTCAGCTGTCGAAGCACAGGAACCCTTTAATCCTATCAAAGACAATGCAAAAAAATTGAAATGTCTTTCAAATGTTATAAGTAAATGTAAGCAACAAGCTAATAACAAAGCAGACACATGTTAAACATCTGTAGTTGTCATAAAGTGTGTGTTTTCCTTATACTAAGATGCTATGATGCTAAGATACTACAATGCTAAGATGCTTTAATGATGCTACAATGCTATGATGCTAAGATGCTTTAATGATGCTACCATGCTATGATGCTTTAATGATCACCTGTTCATATAGTCATAATATAATCCTGGTGAAATTATTTGCGATTTACGTCGCAAATAATTTCATGTTTGACTACAAAAAGTAATGGTCACGTCAAGACAGGTATGAAAGTATTCGCGACTTACGTCGCGAATGTCTTTACTAAGTAGCATGTCTTTACTACCATGAGCAGCAGCTATAACAAAAAGCACAACTCAAATAGTCATTTAAGGCCTGGTTCCTACTGACTGGATGGGTGTGAGTTTGATGTCATGCAGGGTACAACAAACCAAACAGGATGAGGAGGATGCAGTAGGCCTGGCTGAGAGAGAGAGACACTGAGAAGGGTCGTCCTTTATGCTTCGCCTTCTACAAACTGAAGGGCAGGTACAGGCAGCAGACCCCTCCCAGCTCCACCTGAAAGCCAGCATCAAATAAGGAAGAGAGTGGGACGGATCGTCACACCCCCACCAGGATTATATTATGACTATATGAACAGTTTAAATGAAGTCTCTCGGTTAAAGTATGCCAGAGCAGTTCATTGTTGAAAATGTCTGTTGAATTTTTTTTTTTTTCGGGCTTCTCCATTCATTTCAATTGGGAAATTTGTCGCAGTTTTTTCGCGACTACGTCGCGAAAAAATCGTGTTTGAAAGAACTGTATAGAAGCACACCGAGTCCGATCGAGACGCACGTTTTGATGTATTTTGACCTGTGTGCGACGAACGGTATTTGAGTTGAAAAGTTTCGAAAATGCGTAGGAAAAAGTTTAATAATAATAATAATAAAAAGAAAAAACGTAGTGAAGAACAATAGTTTGCAGTGCTTCGCACTGCAAACTATTGGCCCCCATAGCTTTGCTATGAGGGGGTCAATAGTTTGCATTGCGTAGCACTGCATCACTAACTAGACAATTCCCCTGCGGGAAATCGCGAGAGTGATGCAGTGGCCACAGCAGTCTGCGATACCATGCTATATTGCTGTGATAGTACGATGCTACGATGCTATGATGATGCTACTATGCCAAGATGCTACAATGCTATGATGCTAAGATACTAAGATGCTACAAAGCTAAGATACTATGTTGCTACGATGCTAAGATGCTACAATGCAATTATACTAAGATGCTATGATGCTTTAATGATCACCTGTTCATATAGTCATAATATAATCCTGGTGAAAATATTTGCGACTTACGTTGCAAATAATTTCATGTTTGACTACAAAAAGTAATGGTCAGGTCAAGACAGGTATGAAAGTATTCGCGACTTACGTCGCGAATGTCTTTACTAAGTAGCATGTCTTTACTACCATGAGCAGCAGCTATAACAAAAAGCACAACTCAAATAGTCATTTAAGGCCTGGTTCCTTCTGACTGGATGGGTGTGAGTTTGATGTCATGCAGGGTACAACAAACCAAACAGGATGAGGAGGATGCAGTAGGCCTGGCTGAGAGAGAGAGACACTGAGAAGGGTCGTCCTTTACGCCCTTCTACAAACTGAAGGGCAGGTACAGGCAGCAGACCCCTCCCAGCTCCACCTGAAAGCCAGCATCAAATAAGGAAGAGAGTGGGAGGGATCTCACTAGGATCCCCAGACAAAGAACGAGCAAATCGTAACAATTGATCTTTAATCATAATAATTTTAACAATAAAACTCATCACTCCTACCTGAGCAATAGTTTAACAGTTTACGGCACAGTTTTACAGTTAGAAAAACAATAATATTAAACTTAACACATCCAGGCTGTAACAAGGAATCAGCGATGAAGTGAAGACCTTCAAATTGTCCTGCGAGTCCAGCTCTTTGTCTCATGTTGGACGTCACTGCAGTCTGTCTGGATCAGCTGGAGGAAAACTATAGGCAGACAAATAGACATGTCAAATAATGTTATGTAACATACTTAATATAACTCTTATGAGTGTTCAACAGCTCATTATTTATTTAATTAAAAACATCATATTATATTAAATTACTCCAATTATATAGATATATACTGTCATTAATGTTGTTGCAAGCCATAAATGTTTCCTACTTTATGTGGTGGAATAATATATTTTTCAGTTTGACACAGTTTCATTTAAAAATATCTTCCCTTTAAATTGTAAAACTTCAACATTATTACTGTGATAAGCACCCACTAGCAACGCGGCGAATTAGCCGGCGGCTAACCCCACTAGCCTCCGCGTTAGCTCACGGCTAACTGCCGCGGCTAATTCGTGTTTAACTCCCGCGGGTCCGCGGTTAAATCCCGGTTAGCTAGCGGTTAAATCCCGGTTAGCTCGCGGTTAGCTCGAGGCTAGCTCGCGGTTAGCTCGAGGCTAACTCCGCGGTTGAGTCCGCGGCGGTTAGCTAGCGGCTAGCTAGCTCCGTTAGCTCCGCTAGCTTGCTAACATACATGAGCTATGCTGGAAGGCTAGTCGTCGGCTAAATCACTGGGCGGCTAGTAGTTAGCGTCTGTTACCAGTTGAGCTATTCACTGACCTAATAAGATGAAGGAAACGGGTCAGGGATGTTGTGTCAGGAGTTTCAGCAAAGCAGCCAGATATAATTTGTGTTTAAAATAAAGGAAAAGGTCAGAATGTCAGGTTCTGGCCCCCTACAGTACTGCAGTAATGGTTTGGGGGGTTTTAATGTTTTGGCAGATACTGTTTTCCACTGAGAGCTCTTTTCCCGCCTCTCGTCCCCTCCTGCTGCGTGTGTAAGCTGGTTGGGGTCTGGTTGTCATGGCTACCAGGGTCAACTGACGCTGAAGTCTCCTTCTCTCTCTCACCTCTGCCTGAGTCAGAGGGAAAGTGCAAACTAGGATTTGCCCTCCGAACAAATGCTCATAAATCAAAAACTACAAGTCCTATCGGGAAAACGAACACATCGTGAGCGTCAGCCGAGGGTTTTCTACAATTTAGTGTTGTTCCCACGCGCCTACTGCGAAAATTGTGGCCGTAGTCGTTTTAGAAAAAAAGTATGCGACGTGAAAAATCGTCGAAAAATCGCTCTCGCTTTCCACATACACACACATGGGGAAAAATTCGAAAACTGGTCGGCGCACTCCTCGCTCGGAGGAGCCTGCAGCCCAAACCGTACGTCCCACACAAATAAAACCCACACCATCTGAAAGCCAACAAAAATCCCTACGTTTTTACATATTTTTTATCTCTGTACCTCAAAAACTGTGGCCACCACGTGAGATTGAACCTTTTTTTTTCAGAATATCACCGAAACTCTGAAGTTAGTGAGCGTCAGAGGGAGGGATTTTTAATTTTTTTCCCCAGATTTCACCAAACGTAAACTGCGACCCTGACCAAACCGTAAAAGGTATCGAAACGCCGTTTTCAGGAAGAGAAAGCTACACTTCCCGTGCCTCGTACAAACTTCCAAGCAAGTTTCTACTACAAAGCATGGCCGAGTAATCGCTGGACAAAGCCAAGCTGTAAATTTTGGAATGTTGCCGCTTTTTTCGGGCTTCTCCATTCATTTCAATGGGAAATTGATCGCGGTTTTTTCGCGACCACGTCGCGAACAAATCTTGTTTGAAAGAACTGTATAGAAGCACACCGAGTCCGATCGAGACGCACGTTTTGATGTATTTTGTGTCTGTGTGCGACGAACGGTATTTGAGTTGAAAGGTTTCGAAAATCGGCCGTAGGAAAAAGTTTAATAATAATAAGAAGAAAAACGTAGTGAAGAACAATAGTTTGCAGTGCTTCGCACTGCAAACTATTGACTCCCATAGCTTTGCTATGAGGGTCAATAGTTTGCATTGCGTAGCACTGCATCACTAATAAGAAGAAAAAACGTAGTGAAGAACAATAGTTTGCAGTGCTTCGCACTGCAAACTATTGACTCCCATAGCTTTGCTATGAGGGTCAATAGTTTGCATTGCGTAGCACTGCATCACTAACTAGAAAATTCCCGCAGGAAATTTTGAGAGTGACTCGAGGGCTGCTGCCGGGGTTATTAAAAAAAGAAAAGGAAAAAGATGTTAGCATTACCATTACTAATGTTGGCATTACCATTTGCCACGCTAACGCGCGGCGCTGACGCACTAAACTAGGCTAAGGCTAGAGATTAGCACAGTCACGCACACACACAATACGTGGATATCTTGTTACGTCACTGTATAATACCGGCGCCATCTTTAGGACCGCCCAGGGACCGCCAGTGACAGGAAGTAAACAGAAAATGCCTTCTATCTGCTGTGCTGTGGGCTGTGATAACAGCAAGTCAAAAAAAAAAACGGGACATACGTTTTATAACATTCCTAAAAACGCTGAAAGAAGACATAAGTGGTTAGCCAGGATAAAAACCCACCTCTACTCCCTGGCATTTTTTTTTCTTTAACCCTGTACTTCTGCTTATTCTCTGTATGTATGTGTTGCTTAGCTTAGGCTGTGTTTAGTCGTTCACTGTACAGCACTTTGGTCAGCTTATGCTGTTTGTAAAGGTGCTTTCTAAATTAAATTTACTTTACTATGTTTTCGCTAACAAATTTAAGGTCAGTTAAAAAAACGAGATGCCATTATTATCCTAGCATTGACCTAGGAGGCTACCAGCTCTGTAGCACTCAGTAGCACCACCACCTAGCAAGTTAGTAGCGTAGTAAACTTAAAGGGGAACTCCGGCGCAAAATGAACCTGGGGTTAATAACACATGTGTGCCGAGTTCGACCGTTCTCTGGTATTTGTTTTCATGCATTTGTTTTGTTAGTCAAATGTGACCAGTTTTCTTCAAACCGCTAATTAGCGTACAACGCTAGCCTTCGGGGCACACCGACACATGAAAAGAAATCGCTATTTCTATACCACTAACAAGGCTCACAATATCACCACACTTACACGGTAGCATAACTAGGGTCTCTACATGTAAACCGAAGCACTGAGAACTTTGCAAGTATACAGGTAGTTTATTAAAAAAGGAATACAGTACCGTTCGCGTCCGGCTCGCTTATCCAAGCGGGCGCCATCTTGGGGATCTGAACTGTCTGTTGCCGGAAGAAAGCACTGAGAGCACTGAACGAAGAGAGTTCAGTTTCCCCAAGATGGCGCCCGCTTGGATATGCGAGCCGGACGCGAACGGTACTGTATTCCTTTTTTAATAAACTACCTGTATACTTGCAAAGTTCTCAATGCTTCGGTTTACATGTAGAGACCCTAGTTATGCTACCGTGTAAGTGTGGTGATATTGTGAGCCTTGTTACTGGTATAGAAATAGCGATTTCTTTTTATGTGTCGGTGTGCCCCGAAGGCTAGCGTTATACGCTAAATAGCGGTTCGCAAGAAAACTGGTAAAATATGACTAACAAAACAAATGCATGAAAACAAATACCAGAGAACGGTCGAACTCGGTACACATGTGTTATTAACCCCAGGTTCATTTTGCGCCGGAGTTCCCCTTTAAGTAAACATATATCTTACCTTTCCTGTAAATAAGAAAAGTTCCCTCATGTCCAGATGATAAACTCGTGGATCTGTCACCCATCCTGCTTTGAAATACATGAAGGCTTCCGTGCTCTTGTATGCCTTGAGGGACTCGCCGGAGTATGGGGAGGGGTTGTGGATCAGATAAATGTAAATGTCGCCAAAAGATATGTTTGGCAAGTTAACGGCAGATTTCAGCGGTGTCAGTAGTTGATTCGGAAGTACATACGGGTCAAAACCTAAAATATCAATTTTTTTTTAATATCGTTGCTTTTCTGTGTCAGAGAGATGCGACATCATCTGAGTAACGTTAGCAGAGCCCGTTTCTTGAACGTTAACGCTAGCCATTTCTCCCGCCGCTGAGTGGCGCTATGGTCCTAAAGATGGCGGCCACAACAAAAAGGTCACGTGATTGACCCGCATCAATAGAAAACATTCAGCTCAGATGTACACACAGAGCAAGCAGAGTGACAGTCACCTCAAAAAATGTCTTGCTTTACCTCTCTGTTACTGCCTGTCTGTCTTTTACCCTCTCTCTGTCTCTTTCTTTGTTATTTACTTAAATAAACTGAAATTAACTGCCAAGGACTACAAAAATGGCTGCAGCTGTGGCCCTGGCCTGAGGCTGCCATGGTGACTCTGCTGGTTGCCATGACTACTCACAGACACAGGGGAGGAGAAGGAAGAAATTTTGATTTTTTGCCCTCTGACAGTCCTCGCATTTGGGCTCACTGAGGCAAAACCAAAGCTCACATCAGAAAAAAAAAACAGACAGTGATTGGCAGGAGAAGTTCCCGAACACACTGATGTAATTTTGGTGTCTCTGGAGTAAATATTGTGGAAACTGTGGCGAGTATAAGAAGAGGGTGGATTCAGCTTTCCTCGAAAATCAGCTTCATATTTTGAATGGGAGTTTATTGGCAGTTGGAGCGGGACACTCCTCACTCTGGGGCACGCCATTCAAATTCAGAAAATGTCTCGTCTTAGACGAGCACATTGTATGAATCAGGACAAGTTCCTCTACAAAAGTGGAAAAAATCTAATGTCTATGATGTAAGATGTGCCCAGGAGCAGCGTGGAAAGAGAAAAATTTCAGTGAATTTCAGACAGCCTGTCTCACTCTAGCCTGTGAGGTCCCCCACTCTAGGCCGAACATTCCACGCAATACACACCCATTATAAACTCAGAAATTTCACATGATTGATCACAATGATTGACGAGTGACTGATCGAAAAGTATAAAAGATATCAAAAATCTGAATAGAACTTTTATAGAGGACAAATTTACCTACATTTTAAAGTTTAAATAGAGTCTGTAGGTGAAATTTTGCGGGAGGAGTTAGCTTTTGAAAATGCCCCTCAAAAGTGTCAGTTTTCTCGTTTTTTCGCAGTTTCCCATTCATTTCAATGGGACGATTTTCGCAGTTTTTCGCGAATAAATTCGCGAAAAATTCATGGATTCCTTATAAAAGTAATAGCACACCGATCCCGATAAAGGCGCACGTTTTGATGTAATTTTTGTCGGTGTCGCCCCAAAATTGCGGGGCGAGTTTGAAATCGAAAAAAGGTACGGAAGATGAATAATATAGAAGAAACACGCAGAAGAACAATAGTGTCTCGTGGCTTCGCCACGAGACACGACTCCCCATATAGCTTAGAGCTATATGGGGAGTCGTGTCTCGTGCGTAGCCTCGAGTCACTAATAATAATAAGAAGAAAAACGTAGTGAAGAACAATAGTTTGCAGTGCTTCGCACTGCAAACTATTGACCCCCATAGCTTTGCTATGAGGGGGTCAATAGTTTGCATTGCGTAGCACTGCATCACTAATAATAAGAAGAAAAAACGTAGTGAAGAACAATAGTTTGCAGTGCTTCGCACTGCAAACTATTGACCCCTATAGCTTTGCTATGAGGGGGTCAATAGTTTGCATTGCAGGCACTGCATCACTAATAAAGAATCCTTGAATCCTTGAATCATACCATTCTCAGTCCAGCTCTACAACAACTCACCTTTCTGTAACAGATAACTCCATGTTAGTCATGGTAATGGACACTATTGCACCTTACACCTTATCCTGTATATATAATATATATTCTTCCGAATCTATTTCTTGTACATATGCTAATATGCTAATTTGTACATTTTTGCTTATACTATTTTTATTTTATTTTACTAGATTTTATTTTAGTTATTTCTATTTTATTTAATCTTCTTTTATCTGAGGTTCTTAAGAGTGTTTGTATGTACAACTAAGCTACTGTGACTAAGCAATTTCCCTTGTGGATGAATAAAGTTTGTCTAAGTCTAAGTCTATTGTGTGTCCCAGCACCATTTTAGCGCCTGTCTGATCACTGATCAAATGATCAAAATTGATCATTATTGAGTTAACATTAAGATATACCAGATTATTGATCAGCTCTCAGGCTGTTATTCTATTTCTAAATTGTGGTTTTGGACTCATTGAAAAGTTTTTCCATGTAAATTCGTTTCTTGTACCTCAGCACCATGGGTGTACACGCCTTCAGTTGCTCAGCACATGGACTCTGGAACTCCCTCCCCCCTCACATACGACAGTCAGACTCCATCTCACTATTCAAATCACAACTCAAAACTCGTGTTCAAATTGTCTTACTCTCTATAACTGGACCCTGCTTCTTGCATAGCACTACTGTCCCTGTCCACTGTTTGTTGTTTTAATATGTTTTTATTCTCTGTTAGGTGACCTTGGGTACATGAAAGGTGTCATTAAAATAAAATATATTATTATTTTTATTGTTGTAAGTTTGTATTGGTTTTTGTTTTTGCATCTACATGACATCGTCCACAGTATCACTCTTTGTCTGAATACTCTCAGTCTGACCTTCTTGTTTTAACATTCAGTGGTCTGTGACTATTTAAATGCATCATGTGATTGTTAGACACTCTGATGTGTTTACAGACTCTGAAGTTATGAGGATGTGACGACGTCCTCAGATCAAATCCAGGACTGATGAGAGAGAGAATGAGCAGCTTCTTCTCAACACATGAAGGTGGAAAGTGTCTGAAAGTCGACCTGAAGAGAGTTCAACAGGTGAGAATCCTACCAGAGAAATCTGGAAATGTCTCAGCTGTTCCAGAATTCATTCTTTGTATTAGATTCTACATAAGACTCCATGTGATTACTGTTTCACTCTGAACTGATTAGAAGGAACTTGTCACTGTTAAAATGTTATGTCTTGTGTTTGTAGGAAGATCTAACAGCAGAAATAAGACTCTCCTGTATCCAGCTGTGTCCATGGAGAGAGACCAGTCTAAGAGTCAACCTGTTGACTTCAAACATGAACAGAAGTCAGCTGATCCAGCGTAAGAAAAGAACAAATACATTCTATCACAAAGATAGGACTTTGCATTTTACTGTTTAAAATTCCAATTGAAGGAACCAGGAAGAGTTTATTCAGTATGTGTGGTGTGTTAATCCAGAAGTTATTTTTAACAGAATCCATCAGCGACCACATTCCTCTGGAGTCAAGTCAATGTCCAGGAAGAGAAACCATTCTAAGAGTCCACCAGTTAATGTCAAACGTGCACAGCAGTCTCCTGACCCAAGGTAAGAAAAGAAAAAATCTATTTCTCTGACAGAGATAGGACTTTGAATTTAAGGTTTGAAGATTCCAATTACAATATCCAGAAAGGATTAATTCAGAATGTGTATTAATCTTCATTATATTTTAACAGGATCCATCAGCAAAGATCAGATCCCTCTGGAATCACATCTGTGTCCATGAAGAGTGACTGGTCTAAGGATAAACCTCCCGACTTCAAAGATGAACAGCAGTCTGCTGATCCAGGGTCAGAATTAACACAGATCTATTAATCATTATTCAGTTCTGTTCATTAGACTGTCATGATTTAGTCCAGAGTTTATCTGTCATTTAGTTTCCTCTGTTAAAACTAGGGATGGCTCGATCTGATACTTAGGATCGGTATCGGCCCGATATTGGTCAAAATTTCGGGATCGAACATCGAAAAAAAATAACTATAGCCCGTCCGATCCGATACCTAAGCCCAAATGCTCAACTTAACTTTGCGCGACATGCCGTAAACAGAGAGCATCTGCTGCAAGCGTGTGTAAACAGAATGTGGTGACAGTGAATTAGCCTAGTGCAGTGCCATAGAGAGAGAGAGTTGCGACACTCCCATAGACCTCTGTTGTAAAAAATGGCGGCGCTTTTAACCGCCTACTTCCGGGATTTGAAAATCGGATTAGTTCCAAACACTGTCATTTGGGCGTTCGACCTCATTGCTGCGCATTGAGTTGTTCCAGAGCTAAGTTGCTGAAATATCAACCTCTTTTGAATTGTCAACTGTCTATATTGTATCAGAGGCCCTTTGCGATGCTTATACTGGTCTTCATTTGTATATGCACAGCGTAATTATTTATATTTTATCTTGGTTGTTTCAACCAATTTTCTAGCATTGCGTGCTAGCTAATTAGCCAGCACGACTTCCCCTGCTGTGAAGGTTGTTCAGTAATGAATCGCTACCACCTTTATAGCAACTTTTATTTATTTAATTTTGGGATATACTAACTTTTAATTATGTGACGTGTTGGCTGTACTTAATTTGTTGTACTGTTCCTTTTCCATGTTCACTTGGCTAGTGTACAATATGCCCAGCGCTACTTGCTGATGCTTGATGAGATGCTGATAGATTGCTATCCCATGCCATGAGCTCGTGATCAGGGTATGTCAAGGCATTGTCCTGACTCGTGATTTGAGCGAGGGTTATTTAATTAGGAATGACGGGAATTTTAGGACTGGCGAGTTTGGCGTTGTGGTCCTGGGGGGGGGCCACTCATCAGAAGAAGTGAGCTAGCTTCTAGGCGAATTCTGAACGGACCGCCATGGCAGACCTCTTTGCGTTATCACGAAGGTAGGCTAATAGCTGAATCGGAATTTATAAGCAAAATCACGGGAATCAATAGCCTAATACAGCCTAGTTATGCTCAAATGAATATCATGAGACGTCTACCATCAGATGAATGATATGGAAAAGTTAAGTTAGAGCCTCTAAAGAACATGACAGCCAGCGCATGTTTTGGAACTAACTGGGTTTACATGAACCACGTGACAGGCATAGCGGCGACATCAAAGAGTGTTGCAACTCTCTCTCTCTATGGCACTGGCCTAGTGCTCTTATCATGTCAGCTGTGTGGAGTTAATTTGCACGCTAGGAAGAGAAAAGTAAAACAGCCGAATGCAACTTGTGCAACGCGAGTGTCTCAAGAGGTGGCAGCAGCACTGGACGCAAGTGTTTGTGACAGTTATTTAAAGTTAGCAGTCACTTAAAGCAGATGTCCTATTGAGAGTGAGGAGTTGTCGTCATGGTACAGAGCCCCTCCCCTCGGTATCGCAGTATCTCCATTGACTGTATATGGGTATCTCGCGGGATCCTCACCCTCTCCGCCATGTTGGCAGGATCCCAGCGGCAAAACATGATTGTTTACGTGTGTTGTTAACTCGGTAGCAGAGGAGGTTCTCGAAATTCCGCACTTTTTTACCATGCCTGGAACTCACTGCTGCGTTAAAAACTGCTCCAGTACCTCACACGATACATATGGAAAACATAGGAACAATGGAATACAGTTTTTTAGGTTACCGAAATGGACACAGCATCAGGGAGAGCAAGTCTCTGACCTGACGAGGAGACGCCGGATTGCTTGGTTGGCTGCAAGAAAGGACCTTACTTTCGATCTCACCCCCCAGTCGATGAGAGTGTGTTCTGTGCATTTTCACTCGGATATGTTCTCTAAAAAATGTCTTTATGCTGTTTGTTAAAGCTACGAAGTGTAGGTTACCTAGCTGTTAATGTTGTTGCAAACCCTGAAGTGTATCTGAAGTTTGCTGCCTGGCTAACTATCTAACAAACTATTGCCTCTTCGAAAATGCTCAATGGCCAACCATTAATGTTAACTAAAAAGTAGTTGAGATTCTGCTCATGACATTATGCTACCTTGTTGGTAGCATATGTCATAATACATAATAATACAGTTTTCCTGCGCTGTCTCCCTGCGCTACAGTGTGAGAGCAAGTTATTTGGAAGTTTCACGAGACTGACTGTATACTGTCCTGCCAAGTACGGCGAATAAATCAATGAAAACAGTGGTTCGGTCTCTGTTGGTCTTAATAAACACAACGCACGAACACGACCGCACCTACGTTTCTTTCGCCTTAACTTTCTCCATTGCTTTACTTTCTTACTTATTCGTAGATCTGTCCCGCCGAAATAATAAACGCGCAAAATTTAAAGAGCTCTGTAATGTTTCGTCGCGCCTCTGTTAAGTTCTGAAGGCGTTGCCCCTGGCAACTGATAGCGTCTCCTACCATCATGGCCGACCGGCTCAGACTCCGCCCAAATCAACCCAAATCGGCACGTGACTCCTCACTCTCGATAGGCGCGTTCGACTTCATGCAGATCTGTGCAGATCTGACTTGACGTGATGCATGCTGGGTTGTCATGCTCATAGACCTCGAATATGATTGGTTAAAATTAACTTGTTCTACCCAGCATGCATCACGTCAAGTCAGATCTGCACAGATCTGCATGAAGTCGAACGCGCCTAATAGCAGGGGTGCCCATTACGTCGATCACGATCGACTGGTGCAGGTAGATCGCGTGCCATTGGAAAAAATAAAATGTTTTAGATGTTAGTCTGGCTTAACAATTATCTGTCTGCTGTCTCCAAAACAAACAGCAAGACAACGTTCATCTTTATTTATTTTTACTTTATATTTGCAACATACCCTCAGTTCAGCGGCTCACATCCACTGCCACGCGCAACTTCAACCACAACTCAGGACTACCGTCTTTCTTAAAGAGACAGCGCTATTTTTCTAAAGGTGCAGTGCACCAGTTTTTCTTGATAAAAATAAAAACAACGATGGATAGAGCTTTTAACACTGTAGCAACAATTAATATGACTTAGGATAGGTAGATCACTTTGACTTGGTCATTGTAAAAGCAGCTCGCAAGCCAAAGAAGTGTGGGCACCCCTGTCCTATAGTCTTCAATGGGACATTGGAACTGAGTCCATTCTATATCTAGTTTGATATGGGTGTTTTACATACAGTTCAACCCCAGAGGTTACATGTAAAAGAAGAAACATTCAAGTTTGCAGTTTGCACTGATTTGAAGTTTAAATAAAGAGCTTATGGCATGAGGCACATTGTGGTCTATTTTATTTCTTCCCTTAGGGGAGCAGAATATTTGTTGCACAGTTCAGTTTGACCATGGTGTTTTTAGATGTCCATATTAAGCAAAGTACATCTATACAAACTATATGTATTATAAACAACAGAGGAGAAAAGAAGGTATCGGATTGATATCGGTATCGGCAGATACTCCAAGTTGCAGTATCGGTATCGGTATCGGACATGAAAAAGTTGTATCGAGCCATCCCTAGTTAAAACACCACACTCAGTAATCAGAGCAGTGTTTGTTGTTCTCATCTTGAGTTTGTGTCATCAATAAAATGATGATCATCACCAAAGTGTGTTTGTTAAAGAAGTTAGTTTGAATCAAAGATGTTTCTCCACAGACTTCAGCAGCAGATCTCAGTGGTTTCCAGTGATCATCACCACAAAGACCTGGACTCCATATTCATGGTGAGTAAATGTTCAATCACAGCTACTACTGCTAACCTCAACAACCACAAACTAGCATTCTGGTTGGAGAAGTCTTCATGTTGAATGCTGTCAACAAGCAGCCTTTCAGATCAACATGATTGGGTTCTGATCATTTAACTTGGATTATTATTCTGTTCCAGCTGCTGGAGGAGAACATCATCAGTTTTATGAAGAATGAGCTGAAGAAGATCCAGAAGGTTCTGAGTCCAGATTACCCAGAATGCTTAGAGAGTCAGAGGGAGGATGAGGAGATGTTGGAGGGTGAGGATGAAGAGCAGAGGAGGAGCAGCAGAGATTTATTTGTGAAGATCACAGTGAACTTCCTGAGGAGAATGAAGCAGGAGGAGCTGGCTGACTGTCTGCAGAGCAGTAAGAGGATTTAACAGCTTTAACTTGATGGAAAGAGGAAATGGAGGAAACATGGGAGAAGTTTATATTTCTAGACTCTGATGTTAATATGATGAAAACATCTGAATCACATCTATGAATTCTTCTGGACTGAAAACATTCACATGTGAATGTTATTAAAATGAATGAGTTCACTGATTCATTACATATCTTGTTCATTCAGGAACTCTTGTTCCAGAGTGTGGACGTAAAGTTAAATCTACTCTGAAGGAGAAGTTCCAGTGTGTGTTTGAGGGGATTGCTAAAGCAGGAAACTCAACCCTTCTGAATGAGATCTACACAGAGCTCTACATCACAGAGGGAGGGACTGCAGAGGTCAATGATGAACATGAGGTCAGACAGATTGAAACAGCATCCAGGAAACCACACAGACCAGAAACAAGCATCAGACAAGAAGACCTCTTTAAAGCCTCACCTGGAAGACATGGACCAATCAGAAGACTGATGACAAAGGGAGTGGCTGGCATTGGGAAAACAGTCTTAACACAGAAGTTCACTCTGGACTGGGCTGAAGACAAAGCCAACCAGGACATCCTCTTCATATTTCCATTGACTTTCAGAGAGCTGAATGTGTTGAAAGAGAGAAAGTTCAGCTTGGTGGAACTTGTTCATCACTTCTTTACTGAAACCAAAGAAGCAGGAATCTGCAGCTTTGAAGAGTTCCAGGTTGTGTTCATCTTTGACGGTCTGGATGAGTGTCGACTTCCTCTGGACTTCCACAACACTGAGATCCTGACTGATGTTACAGAGTCCACCTCAGTGGATGTGCTGCTGACAAACCTCATCAGGGGGAAACTGCTTCCCTCTGCTCGCCTCTGGATAACCACACGACCTGCAGCAGCCAATCAGATCCCTCCTGAGTGTGTTGACATGGTGACAGAGGTCAGAGGGTTCACTGACCCCCAGAAGGAGGAGTACTTCAGGAAGAGATTCAGAGATGAGGAGCAGGCCAGCAGGATCATCTCCCACATCAAGACATCACGAAGCCTCCACATCATGTGTCACATCCCAGTCTTCTGCTGGATCACTGCTACAGTTCTGGAGGATGTGTTGAAAACCAGAGAGGGAGGAGAGCTGCCCAAGACCCTGACTGAGATGTACATCCACTTCCTGGTGGTTCAGACCAAAGTGAAGAAGGTCAAGTATGATGGAGGAGCTGAGACAGATCCACACTGGAGTCCAGAGACCAAGAAGATGATTGAGTCTCTGGGAAAACTGGCTTTTGATCAGCTGCTGAAAGGAAACCTGATCTTCTATGAATCAGACCTGACAGAGTGTGGCATCAATATCAGAGCAGCCTCAGTGTACTCAGGAGTGTTCACACAGATCTTTAAAGAGGAGAGAGGACTGTACCAGGACAAGGTGTTCTGCTTCGTCCATCTGAGCGTTCAGGAGTTTCTGGCTGCTCTTCATGTCCATCTGACCTTCATCAACTCTGATGTCAACCTGATGGAAGAACAACAAACTACATCTCTGAAGTCTAAAGTCTTTAGAAACAGACCTGAACTAACACGTCTCCATCAGAGTGCTGTGGACAAGGCCTTACAGAGTCCAAATGGACACCTGGACTTGTTCCTCCGCTTCCTCCTGGGTCTTTCACTGCAGACCAATCAGACTCTCCTACGAGGCCTGCTGACACAGACAGGAAGTAGCTCACAGACCAATCAGAAAACAGTCCAGTACATCAAGGAGAAGTTCAGTGAGAATCTGTCTGCAGAGAGAAGCATCAATCTGTTCCACTGTCTGAATGAACTGAATGATGGTTCTCTAGTGGAGGAGATCCAACAGTCCCTGAGATCAGGAAGTCTCTCCACAGATAAACTGTCTTCTGCTCAGTGGTCAGCTCTGGTCTTCATCTTACTGTCATCAGAAGAAGATCTGGACGTGTTTGACCTGAAGAAATACTCTGCTTCAGAGGAGGCTCTTCTGAGGCTGCTGCCAGTGGTCAAAGCCTCCAACAAAGCTCTGTAGGTGGATTTAGGAACTGTTTGAAATATGATTCATTTAGTAAATGACAAATAAAACATTTTATGTTGATTCTTCTTCAGGCTGAGCAGTTGTAACCTCTCAGAGAGAAGCTGTGAAGCTCTGTCCTCAGTTTTCAGCTCCCAGTCCTCCAGTCTGAGAGAGCTGGACCTGAGTGACAACAACCTGCAGGATTCAGGAGTGAAGCTGCTGTCTGCTGGACTGGAGAGTCCTCACTGTAAACTGGAAACTCTCAGGTCAGGATACAGCTGGTTGTTGATCATTTAAATCCTGATTTAGGTTCATGCTGGTGCAGAAGTTCAACATCTGGAGGATTTTCCTTCTTCTTCTTGAGTTTCTGATATTTTTCTATCTCCAGTCTGTCAGGTTGTCTGATCACAGAGGAAGGCTGTTCTTCTCTGGCCTCAGCTCTGAGCTCCAACCCCTCCCATCTGAGAGAGCTGGATCTGAGCTACAACCATCCAGGAGACAAGGGAGTGAAGCTGCTGTCTGCTGGACTGGAGGATCCACTCTGGAGACTGGACACTCTCAGGTATGGACAGACAACAGGAGCTCACACAGTGTAGGTTTGTTGGTAACACTTTATAATAATGTCACACTATGAAGCATTAGTAAAGCATTAGTAAACACTTAATTTTCTCATTTATAAAGCATTAGTCCTACATGAGAAGATCATTAGTAAGCAGTTCATAAAAGCACCTGTAAATGCTTCATTCATCATTATAAGCATCTGAATAACATGTTTAATAATTGCATTTTCATTCTTCATAAATGATTAGTTTGTCATTTATAAATTCAAAATTAATGTTTTTACAAACTAGTTATTAAGGAGTTTTCACTGGTCCATAAGACATTTTACAAAGTGTAAGTAAAGGAATAATAAACTATTTAAATGTACATTCATGTATCTTATTATTGACACATGTATTAATAGTTACTAAGTGTGTTAATAGATGGTTTGTAAACATGTAATCTTGCTGTAATTTATGGTTAATTAAGGTAGTTCTTAACCATTTATTGATTGTTAGTAAACTTAATGTGAAGTGAGGACTATTTATGTCTTATAAAGCATTTATAAAGGCTCAGTTAAAAGGAAATAAAGACAAATACAACTCAGTGATACAGAACATCCATATATTTATTTCAACTTCACATTTAACATTTAACATTACATTGTTACTAACTTGCAACTTGATCCAAGTTGCTTTGGACTACTACCACATCCCACATAGCATCCAGGGCATGATCACCAGTTACCTAAGAGACATCAAGCTACGGTTCCAGTCCGCCAAGTTTACAACAAAGTGGCAGCCAGTTGAGAAGGGGATAGTGACAGGATGCACAATCTCCCCCATCTTGTTCGTCATGGGAATGAACCTGATCATATCTGTAGCGAGTACTAAGTCAAGAGGGCCAAAGACCGCAGCAGGATGTCAACATCCCCAAGAGGTCAATCACATGGAGTGAAGTGTGGCGGTTGGAACCCTTCCGTATATCCTTTCTACTCCGAGCAGTGTATGACACCCTACCAACCCCAGTCAATTTGCACAGGTGGGGGATGAGGGAGGACCCACTGTGCAGGTTGTGTGGAGGGAAAGGAACAATGGCGCACATTCTGTCAGGATGTAAGGTCGCATTGACACAGAGGAGATACAGGTGGCGCCATGATAAGGTGTTAGCAGTGCTCGCAGACATCCTGGAGCAAGAAAGGAGGAAAAAACAACCCGCCAAAGTAAGACCACTGCTGAGTACCATCGCCTTTGTGAAAGAGGGCCAAAGACCCGTCGTCCACAGCCAAGCCAGGCAGAATCTCCTGCAGTCAGCCCAGGGATGGGAAATGGAGGTTGACCTCAGAAGGAAACTCCACTTCCCTGAGGCAGTACTGTGCACAACTCTAAGGCCCGACATCATCATGTGGTCGCCAGAGGGAAAGAAGATCATCCTGGTGGAGTTGACAGTGCCGTGGGAGGAGGGCTGTGAGGAAGCTGCAGAGAGAAAAAAAAAACAAATACCAGCAACTCGTCCAAGACTGTCAGGACAAGGGGTGGACAACATGGCTGATGACGGTGGAAGTTGGATGTCGAGGGTTCCCAGCTCAATCTGCGTGGAATCTAATGACGAAGGTTGGACTGAGAGGCCACTTGAGGAAAACAGCAGTTCGTAGGCTGGGTGAAGCGTCAGAAAGAGCCTCCTGTTGGCTCTGGCATAAGAGAGAGGACACAAGCTGGAAGCCTGGAAGAGAGGGGCAGTGACCTGGCCAGTCACTGCTGACCCGCCAACCGGAGGGTGTTGTGGTTAAGGGTCGAAACACCCAGAGAAGGTTGGGGACCACCTGATGACCTCTCTTTCAGGCCAAGGCTTCATCCATTAGAAATGGATGTATGGTAGCATCACAGATGTATTATACAACTGCTATTCAAGCAATAGTTTAACAATTTAAAGTCAAATCTTAAATTTCGAAAAACATCAATATTAAAGTGAACACATCTGGGCTGTAACAAGGAATCAGTGATGAAGTGAAGACTTTCAAATTATACTCTGCACTGACCAGAAGTCCTGTTAGTCCAGCTCTTCATCTCATGTTGGACGTCACTGCAGCCTGTCTGGATCAGCTGGAGGAAAACTATACACAGACAAATAGACATGTCAAATAATGTTATATAACATACTGAATATAACTCTTAGCACTGTTCAACAGCTCATCATTTATTTAAGGAAAAAGGCTGAACACCACAGTCATCAGATTATGTTCTCAGTCTGACAGTGTTTGTTCTTGTTTAGTTCCAGGCTTATTTCTGACAATCACAGTCAAATGAATGTACAAGTAAACTATATTGACTTGTGTAAGACACCACTGACATACATTTAGCATTTCTACATTTCATTATCTTTCAGACAGTGAAACATCAGAGACAGTCTATACTGATGAGTTTCAGTCTGTTTCTGTGTCTCACTGATAAACTGATGAACTCTGCTTCATGTTGAACAGCAGTTAGGACTCATGTTGGATAGAAAATCATTCTGACTGTGTTTCTTCCTCCAGGATGGACCATGGTGGAGAGCAGAGGTTAAAACCTGATGTCAGGAAGTGTAAGTTTGACTAATGATGATAAAACATCAAAGTGTCAGTTTGTCTTTAAATCCAAAGCTGATAGTTGTGGTATTTATTCATTCAAACATCACTGACAAGAGAATCCTGACTAAAAGTATCATCATTAAACTTTCTATTAATGAACAACAGATCAGTGAGGAAAGAAAGAAGAAATCCATCAGATGTGTCAGATGATAAACTGCAGCTGTGTTGTGTCTTTTTCTCTCCATCAGATTTCTGTCAACTTGAAGTGGACACAAACTCGGTCAACACAAACCTCAAACTGTCTGACAACAACAGGAAGGTGACATATGTGAAAGAGAAGCAGCCATATCCTGATCATCCAGACAGATATGACTTCTGGCCTCAGCTGCTGTGTAGAAATGTTCTGACTGGTCGCTGTTACTGGGAGGTTGAGTGGAGAGGAAAGGTTGATATATCAGTGAGTTACAGAGGAATCAGAAGGAAAGGAGGCATGAATAACAGCAGGTTAGGAGAGAATGATCAGTCCTGGAGTCTGTTCTGCTCTGATGTTGCTGGTTACTTTGTCCGTCACAATCACAGAGCAAAATCCATCTCCTCCTCCTCTGTCTCTAACAGAGTATCAGTGTATGTGGACTGTCCTGCTGGAACTCTGTCCTTCTACAGAGTCTCCTCTGACAAACTGATCCACCTCTACACCTTCAACACCACATTCACTGAACCTCTCTATCCTGGATTTGGGTTTAGTGTCTGGATGTATGACTCCTCAGTGTCTCTGTGTTCTCTGTAGGAAGGAGAGTCTTTGAAGTGACAGCAGCTTCAACTCTGAGCTTTAAATGTTGATGGTGGATGATGTTTCTTTTTGGTTTACAGTTGAATCACTGATTGTGATTTGATGTCAGAATATGTTTGGTCTTAGAAGTAGTGAAATGATCTCCTAACCACTGAACTCCTGGAAGAACTGGACTGACTTTGATGATCACTTCTATCTGGATAATCCTGGACACATGAAGATCAAACTGAGAGGTCTCATGTCTGAAACTGGTTATTGTGAATTCAGCTCTACACGTATCCTGAAGTACAAACAGTATTACTCTATATTATCCATTTGCTGAAGTAGAAGTTTTCCTATTAAAATATTATTCTACTCTGTGATGTAAATTTATCAACAAGTGGATGGAAGAGGATTTATTTAGGAGGTGGTTGGCGCCTGCTGAGAATAAGAACGAGGCAATGTGCAAATTGTGCACAAAGACTTTTTGGTTAGGGACCATGGGGCTCAAAGCCGTCGAGTCTCATATGAAAGGAGGAAAGTACCAGCGGTACACGGCAGCAGCTAGCCATAGCCGGGGCCAGGCTAATCCCTGCATTGTTTGCAGCACGACCTAACGTTACAAGTTCAGACGCCACCTCTCAGTCGACTATGAAAAGCTTCATTTCACCACCAGAGACCCAAAAGGTTCTCCATACTGTGGTGAGTCACAATTCATTTCAATCTAACGAGGACATAAGTCACGTCTTTGCTGCCATGTTCCCTGATTCTCAGCTTGCAGAGTCATTCACCTGTGGTGAAAATCAAACGGCATATATCACCAAATATGGCATGGCTTCATTCATCAAGAAGGAGCTATCGGGCAGCGTTAGTGAGAAGCTGTTATCATGTTTGATGAAAGCATGAATAAAACCACAAAGAGCAAACAAATAGACCTTCATTTGTGGTTCTGGACTACTGATGATGAGACGGGCTCACACCATGTCATCTCCTGCTACTATAGGTCAGAGTTCATGGGTCAGTCCAGAGCTGAGGACATGTTGTTCTATTCAGGTGACAGTCTATGGTCACTATGACAACCTGACAGGTAACAACACATTAGCTCAGAGTTTAAGGAGTGGAACTGTTGGCAGTTGGAGTTGATTTTGTCTTAATATGACCATTTGTGATTTTATGGGATGTTTTTCAGACGGTTGGCCACATCTAGCGTCTGCTGTCTCTTGTTGCCATAGGGTGCAATTTCCCCATTGCGGGACTAATAAAGGTTTTCATTCATTCAACAGTAAATGTTCACGTAAGGACTAATGAGCTGTAAATAGAGATGCAGAATCAATCTATGTTGTAAATACAGATTAGATGTTGTATTTTAGCACAGAATACATGATTTTACCAGTTAGTAAACCTATAGAAAAGAATTAGTTACCATTAAATTTATAGGACACACACAGAGAGAATGATTAGTATCTAGTGTGTGTGTGTGTGTGGGTGTGTGTGTGTGTGTAAGCAAGAAATCATTACAATAACAAATAATATTGAAAGAAGAGATTATCACAATTTAGTTGTCAGGGACTTGGATGGATGTTTTTGATCACTCTGCTCTATAAGCACAACCATTATTATTATTAGTAGTAGTACTAGTAGTAGCAGTGGTAGTAGTAGTAGTAGTAGAAGTAACAGTAGTAGTATCACCATTACACTAATGGAACATTCATTCGTCTCATCTTCTGTAACTGCTTATTCCTGTTAAGGGTCATTGGGTGTTGGATATTAAAGAGTTATGTGAGGTCAAAAACAGAAAGAAGTCTTCTTCTTCTATCATACCAGATACAGGGTTGTTTTCCACTCCGCTGTAGCCTTGCTCACAAGACAGGATGCACCACACTCTAATGTTTCACCTTGAAGAAATCAGTTAGAGCCGGTCTACGCTACACATGGAAAACTGCTGATATACGAAAGGCCGTGCTCCTCATATTGTCTTCAGGAGGAGTCTAGTTAGAACAAAAACTCTGTGTATGCTTTGTTCTGGGCTTCTCCTTTTCTACCCATAAGATGGTTAAGTTGAAGTCTCAGTGCTGACTCTGTACCTATTCTCTGCATGCTGAATAAACGGTCAATTGGAGAGAAGTTGTCGAGTGGTCTATTCATAGTCAGACTAACCTTTCCAATAGGTAGAAAGAACCTGGGCGGTTTACCTGGAAAGGAATAGTTACACTGGAGGAACGTCTCTTACAGCCAGCGGCCGCAACTAAATAAAAAGGTAAGCAGAAAACCTTTTAAACAAATTTCTGCATGTCTTACGAGACATTTCATGACTGTGAGAGCATGATCCAACAGTAGTGTTGTTTGTAGGAATTAAACGCAGAGAATTCGTACGGATTAGAAGAGTTAAGAATAAAGAAAAGAGAAGTGTTTTGAATAAAGAGGCCCGACTGGCACGATTTTAAGGCTGGAGGGGTCTGATCAGCCCCCCAAAACAACCCCAGTCTAAGAGTGTGGGTTTAAATGGTCCCCTCACTTGGTCAAGTGTAAAAGCCGCCAGCTCCGAACTCCTAGTAAAGAGGTGGATTTAAAGGTCCCTCATCTAAATACTTAGGCCCACATTGCCTAAGTGTCTGGATGTAAAAGCTCCCCTCTGTAGTAAAGAGTTGGGTTTAGAGGGTCCCTCATCTTAACATTCAGATCTGTCGTATCTGAAGGCTTGGATGTAAAAGCTCAACTCTGCAGAAAATAGGTGAAGAGGTGGGTTTAGAGGTCCCTCACACAAATACTTGGGCTCCAAATTGCCTGGGTGTCCGGGTGTAAAAGCTCCCCTCTGTGTTGTGTGTTGTATTGAGAAGAAGTGACCAGTAGGGACAGAAATACGGGAACAGGGACAGATAAAAGAAGTCACGGGTATAGTGAAATAAGTATATCATTGTTTTTGTGTTTTTACTGTTGTGTGTGAGATCTGGAGAGCTCGCTGAAGCAGCTAACGGTGCTAACACAAGTTCACTGTCTGTTGAAGTAGGCTGCTCAAAGGGTCTGAATAAGTTCTGGTGTCAGGACTGAGTCCTTACGTGATCGGTCTTTGGGGCTGAGTACCTTCTACACAGCGTGCTGCATTTCTCAGCTGGACAGATCGTGTGAATGAGAACACAGGATGTGTGAGTCAGAACCATTAGAACCATTAGAACCATTAGAACCAGGCTCATTAGGAGCCTATTTAAAGGAAGGGACAGATAGAATAAAACGATCCTTCCCAGAGAAAAGAGTCATAAGGAAACTACAAGATTTTGAAAAATGGTGCGAGGACGTAACAGCTGACGGGTTGTTCAGTGACCTTGGGGGCCCCCCACCGACAGCCACGCAACGGAAATATTATGAGAAGACCCTCCAAAATAAAGTACACACATTGACAACTGAAACTGAAAAAGCGGGAAGGTTATCGAAGGGAAAGAAAGAGAAGGAAAAAAAAAAGACTGAAGATCATATGAAACTTACACGTCTGCATTTTAGCAGCTGCTTTTCTAGCCACACCAGAGCTCCAGTACAAACGGTCCAGATGGAAGAAAAAGAAAAGAACAAGCCTGATGTAAGTGAGACTACCACAGCAACAACTGGTGAGTCATTATGTCCTGCACCACCTTCATACACACCACTGACAGCGTCAGCTAGTGCACCGAAATCTGAGCAGTTGTATGCGGAGGCCAGAACCATGATGGAGGGAGCAGGAGAGGAGAATCCTAACAACCCACACAGTCCTAATAATCTGTTTGTGCAGATGCCACAAGTAACTATAACCAAAGGTACGCTTACATGTGAACTGAAACCCACTGCGACGGAGGCTATTGAGCAAGCTCTAGAAGAGGAAAAGAGAGAGGAGGAGGTGGAAGAAATAAAGAACATGTCAAGTGAACTAAAAGAGGGAATGGCCAAGTTAACTGTCAGAAGCAGCCAGGGAGAGGCAGGGTCACAGTATGGAGAGGTAAAAGGAAGAGAGGCAGCATGGACGTGGAACAGAACAGACGAGACGGAGAGGGAAAGAGAACAGGCAATGGAAGAACAGGCATTGAGAGAGCAGGCTCTGGAGGGAATGGTAACAAGAGAGCAGGAAGAAAGGAAGGAGAGGAGAAGAACAGAAAAGAAGAGCAACACAGAGATTAAAGAGGAGAAACAGGGAGAGAGAGGTGGCACAACTTACAGCTGGTTTGCTTACATGGCTGGGGGAAAAAGGGTTTAAAGTGTTTAAATCTAAACTGCAGCTCGTGTGGTATTCTTGGGAAGAATAATATCAGGCCATGGTGTAGGTATGACAGCAAACCACAAAAACAACATCCTCTCACACGCGAAACCTGTCACTGTGCAGCAAATGATGGCCTTTCTGTTGATGGCTAACTATAGTAAAAATTATATACCTCAATACTTTGAAACTGTCTCCCCACTGTGACGACTCATCACTGATGCAGGACACAGCCACCTAAAAGCTAACTTAGCATGGACCAAAGAAGCTGAGGAGGCCTTCATTGTACAAAAACAGCAACTAGCACAGGCTAGTGAACTCTCCGCTCCTGATTTGGGTAAAATGTTTGAACTGGATGTAAAAGAAAAAGATGGTTTTGTGAGCTCCGTACTGTGGCAGCCCGGAGCTCAAGGGAGGAGAGTGTTATGCTATTATAGCACTAAACTAGAACCAGTGGAAAAGGGCCATCCTACCTGCACCAGAGCACTATGTGCTATAGCTAAAGTGCTGAAAGGGACAGCTCACATCACAAGGGGACAGGACATTACAGTACACACAAACCACGCAGTAACAAGCTACATTTCAAGACAAAAGTTCACTTTAAGTCAACAAAGAACCAGCAGAATGCAGGAAATATTGCTCCAGCCAAATGTGCATTATGTCAGCTCAGATAATAACATGGCCGCTCCCATACCAGCGAAGTACCTCATGAGTGTGAAGCCCTGGTCAGAGAGGAGATGGACACTTTTCCCAACATAGTTACTGAAGCCATAGATAACGCTGACAATCTGTTCACAGATGGCCACAGTCACGCGGTGCCTGGAGGAGGAATAATAGCCTCCTACGCTGTAGTCAGCAGACAGGCCTCACCGATAAGAGAACTCAGGTGGGAGACCTTGGAGGCAGACATCATACCACCACCAGCCTCAGCACAATTGGCAGAAATCATAGCTATAACCCGAGCCTGTGAACTGAGCGAAGGAAGGAGGTTAACATCTACACTGACTCTGCTTATGCTGTAAAAGCCGTACACGTAGACCTAAAACAATGGATGAGAACAGATTTCCTTACCAGTACAGGTAAACCTGTGAAACACATGACTCAGATGGTAAAACTACAAGACGCTCTCTCTAAACCCTGTAAAGCAGCCATCATAAAATGTTCAGGACACCAGACAGGGACAGGTATGATAGCATTAGGTAACAATGCTGGTGGCAGGCTATGAAGAAAAAAATCAGTAAAACCTTACAGATGGTGTTAAAAGGAGTGACTGATGGAGATAATGAAACCATGGAACAAAAAGTAATTCGTGAAGTGTTGAGCATGCAGGAGGAAGCAGCCCCTCATGAAAAACAGGCGTTCGTTGAAAAAGGTGCCACTGAATGTAAAACAACGGGCATATGGAGGTCACATGATGGGAGAATTGTAGCCTCCTCTACTTTGCTGATGATGTTGTGTGAAGAAGGACATAAACGGGGACATCAATCAGGAAGAAGACTTACTGAGATGATAGGACAAAAATGGTGGCATCCCTATCTATCAGAAGTGTGTAAATATTTTGTAGATACATGTTCCAGTTGCTCTAAGTTTAATCCTCGAGCGACTCTTAAGATGGGGATGGGGGCGTTCCCTGTCCCAAACAGACCATGGCAGGAAGTGGTGATTGACTTTACTGACATGGGGATGAATCAAAGAGTAAAAGGCTGTAGATATTTGCTTGTTTGTGTTGATACTGTTGATATATTCGTTCTGATAACGGGAAACATTTTACAGCAGAGTCCTTGAAAGAAGACGAGAAGTACTTTGGAATTCAACACCGCTTTGGGTCTGCCTACCACCCTGCATCACAGGGGCTGGTAGAGAGAGCTAATCAGTCAATTAAACAACAACTGGCTAAAATATGTGATGAAACAAAAATGAAATGGACAGAGGCTCTGCCTTTGGTCCTGTTCTCACTGAGATCCAGCCCAAGTGATACCATAGGACTCTCACCTCATGAGCTGTTGACAGGAAGAAAAATGCCCTGTCCATTCACAAACAACCTGCACAGCAGAGAAACCCCTGACCTGGCCAGTCAGGAGAAAGAAACAGCCAATTATGTGAAACAGTTGCAGGACGCTGTGAAGTTTTTGTCTTCCTATGTACAGGAGATCCTGATCAAGGAGCCCAGTGGAGCTCCACCTGAGGAGATAAAAGAGGGAGAGTGGATCTACAGAAAAGTGTTCCACTGAACGTGAGATGAGCCAAGGTGGATCGGCCCGTTCAAGGTAGTGTCGTGGACCACGTACGGTGTGAGAGTCTGGCTGGATGAGGAGCAGACTAAGGTGAGTAGATACTGGCACAAAACACGCTGTAGAAGAGGAGAGCCATCCACAGAAAGAAACCTTAGAGAAATCAGAAAGCACCTCAGAGATATAGGTGAAGAAACAGAGGAAGAATAAAATGTTGACCTTTGGGTCGTGGTCTACACTGGCCTGTTTGGCAGTGGTAAGCCTGATAGTCGTCCTGTGATTATTAAGGCAGGATGTGATAGAAAAGTTCCAAACTCAATCAGATGATGTGCTACCAAATATAAACAACCCACCTAGAACGACTACGTCAACAGGGGCACCCAAAATTCGAACACGACGAGAGACAACAAAAGAAAAGGATCAATGTATACAGAAGTATGGAGAGGTTGAGCTCTTATATGACCAAGGGTCTGACACCACCTTCCAGTTTGACCTGTGTGATGTAACAAACTGTGGAGGGAAAGACACCCAATGGAGGGGATATGACTTGTATATGTGTGACTTCTACTGGGGAGGGCCATCGAACCTATCCAGTGATAGTCAATGGTGTCCACATTGAAGGGCATGTGCTGTGGGGGACTGGACCTCATTATTTGGCAGGGGGTTATATTAACAACCGGATTGGAACCAAGACTCAAAAGACGCAGCAAGCAGGGAGTTTAGTTCGGGGAGAAGTTACAGGAAGTTCAGGGAGGAAATGTAACCCACTACTGTTTACGGTAAAAGAGCTAGAGGGAAATGACTATCCCACCAGTGGACACAGTTGTGAAGCTAATAAGAATAGTGTAGACCAATCCGGCTCAGACACTATGGGGCTGGTCTCACTAAAATCCTATAATAAACCTGCCAAACCTAACTCCACTAGCGCTAAGCCCAAGCATGGGGACACGAAAAAAGTGAAGGCCTTTAAAATCACCCAAAATGATCAAATCAGGATAGAGACCGGTTACAGCCAGAAAAACACTTGGATATACAGTGTACAGGAGGACGCGAAAGAAGCTCATGAAACTAACTGCATTGTGTGTGCTACTGCTAGACCTAATCTGATGTTAACTCAGAGAGCCCTCGAATACACATGGAATGCTACGTACAGTAATGTTACTGTCCCTGATACTGACTGCATCTGGGAGCTAATGTCTAAAGATAACCCAAGTCTGCTCAGGATGGGATAAAATATACCCTGTCGTACCTAAAGAAGACATACCCCCAATGTTTACACCAAAACTATTATCCAGTGTTTCTTGCATTAGCAGCGAGGAAAAGAGTAGCAGGACGGATGAGCTAGGCCAGTTAAATAAAGAGGTGTGTGTTACCACGAAAAATGTTACTGGAGATAACTTAGAGTATTGTGGAGGAAAAGTGTTGTATGATCACCTGCCCGAGAACTGGGGGAGTAGGTGTGCTCTTGTGTCCCTGTTATCTCCCATACAGATTATCCCCGTGGAGGAAGATGTGGTTCCAGATGACCCAAGCCTAACAAAAAATACTGTGTCCCGAAAGAAAAGATATGCAGACTTCAATGAGGGCAGCCCCGTCTGGATAGACGCCATCGGAATACCCCGAGGAGTACCGGATGAGTATAAATTAACAGATCAGATCGCGGCCAGATGGGAGTCCATATTCATTTGGATTACCCCTAACAAAAATGTAGACAGGATAAACTACTTACACTATAATATTCAGAGATAAGCAAACTACACTAGAGACGGGTTTGAGGCTGTACATGGTCAACTATCTGCCACCTCACTGACAACATATCAGAACAGACTTCCATTAGATATGATACTGGCTGACAGAGGAGGTGTCTGTAGCATGTTTGGAGAAATGTGCTGTACGTTTATCCCCAATAACACCTGTGGCCCCTGACGGATCTCTGACTAAAACCCTGACAGGCCTCAGAGCCCTCTCAAATGAGCTCAAAGAACATTCCAGGGTCTCTGATCCCCTATCTGGCCTGCTTGATCAATTCTTTGGTCAATGGGGAAACTTAGCAGCTAGTGTAGCCACGTCATTAGCTGTTGCATTTGTAGTGTTTGCTCTGTGTGCTTGTTGTTGCATTCCCTGCATTAGGGCTCTCATGGTGTGATGTATGGACAAGGCGCTGGGGAATGTGAAGGGAGTCAAAGGGAGCGCCTCCAGCCTATCAGATGAACCTCACTGAGAATGTAGCCCTGCTTGATCCTAGCGAGTACACCGAGAACCAGGAGAGGCCGTTCCATGATCCAGATGAAGGAACTGACCATGATGAGCCTGATCTGGAGGATATAGTATGAGTTAGGGTCTACAAGAACTGATCTCACCTTGGTACAATAGTGTTTTGCTCTGCTGCTTGCTTTTCTGCTTAAGCTTTGACTTACATACATATATTTATATACACATAGACAGTGTTAGTTGCTTTTCCAGACTATTGCACACACAACATGGATTTTCTATGACAGGACATGTTAAGGGGTGGCGTGCCCTTAAGGCACACCAACAGGGGGATTTGTTGGATATTAAAGAGTTATGTGAGGTCAAAAACAGAAAGAAGTCTTCTTCTTCTATCATACTAGATACAGGGTTGTTTACCGCTTTGCTGCAGCTTTGCTCACTAGATAAAATGCACCACACTCTAATAATTCACCTTGCAGAAACCAGTTAGAGTCGGCCTCGGTTACACATGGAAAACTACTGATCCACTAAAGGCGGCACTCCTCCTATTGTCCTGGGGTGGAGCCCAGATAGAATAAAACTTGTGTGCACACATAGTTGGGGGCTTCTCCTTTTCTAGCCATAAGGTGGTTAAGCTGAAATCTCAGCGCTGACTCTGGACCTATTCTCTGCTGCTAAATAAACTGTCAGTTGGAGAGAAGTTGTCGGGTGGTCTATTCATAGTCAGACTAACCTTTCCAATAGGTAGAAAGAACCTGGGCTGAAGGAGAGGGAAAAATTTCTCCCTCGACACTTCAACACTGTATTCTTCTTGTTTCATGGTCAATTTTATTCTGAAGAGACTTTGGACACACCTCATTTTTTGTACAACTATTTACAACCATTTAAAAAACTATCAGTCGTCACAATAAGTAATGTCTAAAGGTCACAAATCTCTCAAATCTCAAAACTCTTCTCTCTTTCACTATCGTTACTCCTATATTGCGTCACTCTCACAACTTCTCCCTCTTCCTTAGCAACAGTTGCCATATCATTTTCTGATTGGTTGATGTCATGCATTTTTCCACCAATAGAAAAGAGGGTGTCAAGTTTTTTTTGTTTTTTTTGTATAGTCTAGCGTTCTTTCTGCTTCCTCTTCACCGTCTCTTCCTGCACTAAACACGCACCAAACATGATGACAATATTCAGGAAGGAGGCATGGCGTAAATGATTTATAATAAGTCTAGTTTTACTTGGTCTATCAATACAATTTAAAAACTGGTCTATAGTTTGAAGTTAGTTTGAACTTTCTACACAAGTTGAAACAGAGACTCTGAGACTGCGTCTTGCTGCTACATCGTTTAAACTGGTTATGTGATTTGGACGTCGACTCCTGAGGCTTAAACTACCTGTGAACAGAAGAGAAGCAGCTTCTATCCTCCACACACGAAGGTAGAAAGAGTCAGTAAATCAACCTGAGATGAGTTCAGCAGGTGAGAGTCCAACATCTGTAAATGATTAACTGGATCATCATCATCTTTCTTCATCTTTAACCGAAACACGGGGGAAACGTGGCCTCAGGTTAGAAACCATTTCAAGTTGATCAAGTTAACCTGCTTTAAACATTTAATGTCATTTAAAAACGATGCGGACAAACTTCCAACATGTGGTGTTTGTAAATGACTTTAATCAAATGAGATCAGACTGGTTTCCTCTCTAACGCTGCTCTACTGACTATTAGTTTCTGTTCATTTAAACCCAACCGACTCATCTAGAGGACAGATATCAGTAGATCTGCTTTAAGTTCTGTTTTAAAAGTTGACACAGCTCAATAAATAAAATGAATACTAAAAACTGGCAGGTCAATTCAGATTAACAGATGTGTGAGACAGATGTGTTGATAAGGCTGGTGTTATGGAACCAGGAAGTGAATTCTGGTGAAATGATTAATTCATCTGTTTATTTAAATACTTTTGTTTGTTTGAATATCTAAAAGGAAAAGAAAAAAACTATTAAATATGTCCTGAAACATGATTACATGCAGTATTTAAAGATGATAGAGTCAAAGTATTGATAAAACAAACAAAAAAAATTCTGTTGACTAAAACAAACAGAAAGTAATATGAGACTTAACTTGAGTGTAACAAGTCAAAAACCAAAACAATAAACCAGGAAGTAGACTCCGTGGTGACAACTGGTCCAGGTCTCTCTGGTCCATGGATCATTGTGTTCATTGTGGCACATTGAAAAAAAAAAGAAGAAAAGGTATGGACATTTATTGTTTATTCATGTTTCAAGCAATTAATTACACATTCTTGTTATAAAAAAATCATATTAATAATAATATTAAAAATCGTATTTTATTTATTCTTGCGGTACCAAGCACTATGCTACAACAGGCTAGAACCCGGAGTACAAAGTAATAAATTTCACATTAAACTGCGTGGACAAGCGCTGAGTTAGGAGGAAAATAAAAAGCAGAACTAATGGTCAGGGGCTTCATGTGAGCGACCCCTCCCTCTTCCTTCAGACGGAAACCAGGAAGAGAAGCAGGTGGTTCATGTCTTCAGTTTCTGACTCTGTTACTGTGTTTTCCAGGTCAGTACTCAGTGAAATACAACCAGATTACTTCCTCCTAGAACTTTAAGTGATGTGTAAGAACTGATTAGTCTGGTTCCGGGTTTTGTAATCCGTAAAACCGACTTTAACCATCCGTGTTTAGAATCCCAAATAGCGAACTTTAGGAAAATGGTGATAGCTTCCTGTTAACGAGTGTGTGATGTGATTGAGTACAGCATGATTAACTTTGGATGCTAAACTCAGGGGCGTAGCACCAAATTCTGGGCTCGGTACTCTCTTAATGTCATTGGGCCCCTATCCATTCCAGTGCGCGAGGAAAAAAATAAAATAAAATAAATTGGGGGCATTTATTTTTAAGTCGTGGCGTGCTCAGATGCCACTGTGGGTTCTTTCAACAGAACATCCATAAATTGCAAATTTAAATAAACATGCCCTTACATGCTAAGTGTCTGTCATTAGACACTATATTAATCTATCTTTCAGGGAGGAACAATTAGCTCCTTGGTTACTGCCTCCAATTCTATGCTTGGCTCACTTTTAGTTCTGACTGGTTAAACTATGTTATGACACAAAATAGAGTTGAAGTAAATGTTCATCTTTGAAACTACCTACAGATATGAAAATTCCCTTGGCTAATTCCAAAGTGATGGAAATAAATAATAACTGAACTTGGAACAGTTTTGTTGCAAAGCACAATCTTACGGTGAAATTAAATCTGGTGTTTGTTAAGACGAATTACTGTTGTATAAGCATTGCAAGCATTGTAGCAAAGAAGCTAACAAATGTATACCACCAATTAACATTAGCCCTTCATTCATGACATGGATACTGTAATCATACAGAGAGAACATAGCAGAACCTTTATCTTTTCTTTTTTTCCTAAACTGGTCACCTGATAGCTTTGACCTTTTTCTGTCCATCTCCTCCAACACTGTCACTCACGACCAGAAGTCAAGACTAAACCAGTTCACCTTAGTGACCACATAATCGTTTTGTATGACCTATTTTTATTTGGCCATTTCACACAATTCATGAATACAAAAAACGCTTATAGGCTTATAGCCTATTATGAATGAAATGTGTGTTATATGGAAGAAAGTCAAGGTGTGACTGACTTTAGCCCTTTTATACAGTGGACCCCCCCCCCCCCCCCCCCCCCCCCAGAGGTGAACTGTCCCACGCGCCCCCTTCCCCTTTCCCTTTCTCTCACACACCTTCTATGCATGGCCCCTTCTCAGCAAGCAGGGGGCGCCTGCAGCTGCAGGGGGCGACAATTTGCCAGTTCCCCACACAGATATGACAGATAATAGAAAACCATGTAGCGGCGCAGATGTATTTGTTTATTTTTGCTCGTGCCACCCCCCCCCCCCCCCTTGTGTCATGAAAAAATGCTGCCCTGAGCGGCTGCCCGGTTCGCCCGTGCCTAAAACCGCTACTGATCACAACCTTATACACACACGTCTCTATGTCGTTTGCAGGCGTTCTCTCTCAAATTCTTCCGCTGCCGACATCCGTGTGTCTGTGTGTCTCGGTTGTGACTCGTCTCTCCCAGGTCCAACACGCTACTGTGTTAAAAGGAGAGAGTGATTAGTCTAACAGGATGCAGCTGGTATTTTTCTATTTATGCAACAACCATGTCACAATATTTATTATTATTATTATTATTATTCTTTTCTGGGTGTTTGGTATTTGGGTTTATTTACTGTTTCCTTTATAATTCGGTTACATGTATGTCGTGCTGTATGCGATGGAGATGTCATAATGTTATGGCTGATCGGTGTGCCTTTGATAATTGTGGCAAAAAGTTAAAGTTTTTTTCATCATGGTTCTAGGAGACTGGATATTTGGCACCTCTTTGCAAATACCACACTGTGGCAACGAAGCATCGTCAGGCCCAATGCATGAAAAACCAAACTTTAAATAATCAGGGTCATACTTCCTCCGTCTTCTGCTTGCCTCTGTGTCCACTCTCACTTTCACCTTAGGTACTAAAAATTAGGGATGGCTCGATCCAACTTTTTCATGTCCGATACCGATACTGCAATGTGGAGTATCTGCCGGTACCGATATCAGTCTGATGCCTTCTTTTCTCCTCTGTTAAGTTGTTTATAATACATATAGTTTGTATAGATGTACTTTGCTTAATATGGACATCTAAAAACACCATGGTCAAACTGTGCAACCAATATTCTGCTCCCCTCAGGGAAGAAATAAAATAGCCCACAATGTGCCTCACGCCATAAGCTCTTTATTTAAACTTCAAATCAGTGCAAACTGCAAACTTGAATGTTTCTTCTTTCACATGTAACCTCTGGGGTGGAACTGTATGTAAAACACCCATATCAAACTAGATATAGAATGGACTTAGTTCCAATGTCCCATTGTTCCTTTTTTTGTATTTTTTCCATCCATTTTTTCCCGCGCCGCGCCTCCCCTGAAGTCCTCTGGCGCCTCGCACTTTGAAAACCGCTGGTGCAATCAGATCAAAAGTTCAGATCACGTTTTAGCATTTACCTTTAACTCTAAACATACTGCTCAGTTAGTGACAATACATCACTCATAACCATACTACAGCTTTAAGATGGTTCCAATTAGGGATGGGCGATATGGACTAAAACATTTATCCTGATAATTACTGGTATTTATCACCGTAAAGATAAAAATGACGATAAATAAACACCAATTCAGCCTAATCTTTTTGACTATAATGCATCGGCAAGTTTTATCTGACCTGTTTTTTTACCGGACCCTTTGGATGAAGTCGACGCTGCTTCTGCATCCTTGCGCATTTTCTGTCTTTCTTCATATTCTGGTTTGTGCTTGTGTTTGAGGTGGTGGAACAAATTAGTGGTGTTACTGTCCTTTTTATGCACTATTTGTTTGCAAACCTTGCATTTTGTAGTTTGCTGCTCCGCGCCAGACTTTTTAATCCCTTAACGCCCAGTGTCGCAAATTCGCGACGCACTGTTTCTGTTCAGACTGCAGCTGAAATAACGCATGTAATACTCCAATGTCGGTTTGTGCACATTCAAAAAATTCCTAGGAACCTTTTGCAAGCACTAGTTTCTCGTAGGACCGGCCAGAGTGGTAAGCAAAAATACAAATATTTCAAAAACATTTCTTTATATAACTGAAAACTCAATTCAGGTGTTAAGGGAATAAACCAAACCAGATAATGGAGGTGGAGCCTCGTTTAGGAACGAGCTCCTCGCTGCCCGGCGTATCTGCTCCGCCTTCTGCCATTGTCAATTTGTCAATATTCCATACGTGTTGGTCTGCGAGTGTGTCGCGCACATATATACGTCATCTATGGGAATTTATCGTTTTTATCGCGGGATGACATATTCTTATATACATATCGTAAACGATGAAATATCGCACATCCCTACTCACCAGTACCATTAATGTTGTTTCAGCATCAGAAAACTTTGTGTAGCGCCTTTAGCCTGATCGGAAGAACACACTATGACACTAACATTCCCTCTAGGTTCGGAGAGCTGGTAATAGTTAGTCAAGTACAATACGATGAAGTTAACAGTTGACAGTTTATTGCCACAGATTAATATTTTTGCAGTGCATGAAAATGGAAAATACAAAAAATTAAAAAACAGAGCTCTTTCAAAAAAAAGGTTGAATAAAAAAGTTCAAAAGAAAATTTTCCTCCTTCTTTCTAGAAGGGCAGAGTTCAGTTCAGTTCTGTGTTTTATGTGTGCAACGTTCTGATCATGTGGTTACTACCCGGGTAGATTTTGTTTGTGTTATGTTCAAGGTTCAAGGTTCAAGTAGTATCTGTAGCCTATAAGTGAAGTGAGATGATGTCTGAAGTTCCTCAGAATGGATTCCACGGTTGGCCGGGCCGTGCACCGTTCCCTCTGATTCGCTCGTCCTTTCTGGCTCGCCACCGAACCCCCTCGGTTCTGAATCTGAATCAAGTCCTAATCCGGCAAAAAACCAGTCGACACATAGAGTGCAGAGCAAATAATCATTACTCTCATTACTACTTCAAATCAGGACATCTTTCTACTTTCACTTTTCACTCTATATCTTCCTTATCTATACCCAGATAATTTCCTATCATGAACTTATATTTTAACATAAATGCATTTATTTATTTTAACAAAACACTATTTACATTTTTAAACAGCTCTATTAATCAAAACATCAACATTTATCTTGTAACATCAGTATTTATCTTTTTAACTCTTTCAACCGTAAGTTAACAGTATTAAATTGTTCAGTGCAGTAAACACATTACATTAACCAAAATACACTTTTTATATCCCAACAGCATCATGTGCCATCTCTTTCTCTCTCATATGCTACAGTAGTGGCCATTTAGCTTAACCAGCTACACCATTAGCATTCCCAGTACAGGTAATACCTGAATTAGCTTAACAGCGTTAGCCGCTGTTAGCATTAGCTTCGCGCTAGCTCGTTAGCAATCTTTTTACAGTTGGTTTTCAAGGTTCACAATCCGTAGTCGAGTTGAGGGGGGATGAGGGGGGATGGCATCCACCCTGAAATAAAAACGATCAAAATCATCCCCCCTGTAAATCTGCGCCCCCCCCATCACTCCCATTTTTTTTTTTTTTACAATAAATGTTGGACATATAACTTATAATTATATGATATAGCCTAATTATTTCATCATTAGGGAGTATGCGTGTTGAGTAAAATAAATAAAATCTGAGGGCACAACTGTGCACGCAAACATGCAATGACACAACATGATTGTTATTTTCAATTGGTTGATGCCTGATGCCAGAGGGAGCGGCATAAGATGCAGCAAGAGCGACATCTTGAGGAGTAATTGCACTGCAATGTCAGCATGAAACGAGCGGCTGGACAACGCGATGTCAGAGACTTTTTTAAAACGAAGAAAATTAGAGGTGAGCTATGAATCAAGACGGGAATCTCATTACTTTTTATTAATTTACAAAAGTCGACAGACTCGCCACAGGTTGCATGCACAATAACAACACAGCTAACGTTAGTTTTCCAAACTAGCCGTGTAGCCTCCAAGCTAGCTGAGATTAACTCACGTTAACGTTAATCAAACTCATCAGGCAACAAAAACAAGTGAAGATGTTTTTGTGCTTTTAATCATCTGTAAAACTTATTAGCATGACAAAAAACATGATTACAATAGTCTTTGGAAACTGTTATGAGACTGAGAAACTAAAAATAGGAAAAGTGTTGTAAAATGTTGAAGTTGTAAATTATGTTGTAAAATACTGTCTTTAAAAAGATAATTGTTATGATAAAATAAACTTGGCTTGATATGATTTGAGAGGATTAAAGGGATAGTTCACCCTAGAATGATATTTCGCTCATTATCTACTCACCCTCATGTTGACTAAGGGCTGGAAGAAGTTTCAGAGTCCTCCGTCCCTTCTCTGAGTTACAGGGGGTCTTGGTGTAGCAGTGCATTTCAATGCAACGGTTGTAAAGGGACACCAGAGCTCTTCGTAAAAAAACACACACAAAAAAAACATCCAAATACCTCCATGATGCTCGTATGTAATGTCCGTCTTGTGCTGAAGCCCCAAATTGCGTAATTGTCCCGAAAAAAATTAAATAAGTCCACATTCCAAGCATGTTTGTAGCATTAGCTCCGAGTGTTGTTGTCCCGGCTCTTCCGCTGCCAGCGCGCATGCGCAAGGTTCGCACTGAGACTCGCTTCCTTGTTTACCCCGGCGAAGGACTAGAAGCAGCCCGTAATAGCCTGCCTTCTTCTTCTTCTTCTTCTTCTTCTTCTTCTTCTTCTTCTCTCGTTGCACGGCGGTTCTGGTCCTTCGCCGGCTGGCTCAATTCGCCGGGGTAAACAAGGAAGCGAGTCTCAGTGCGAACCTTGCGCATGCGCGCTGGCAGCGGAAGAGCCGGGACAACAACACTCGGAGCTAATGCTACAAACATGCTTGGAATGTGGACTTATTTAATTTTTTTCGGGACAATTACGCAATTTGGGGCTTCAGCACAAGACGGACATTACATACGAGCATCATGGAGGTATTTGGATGTTTTTTTGTGTGTGTTTTTTTACGAAGAGCTCTGGTGTCCCTTTACAACCGTTGCATTGAAATGCACTGCTACACCAAGACCCCCTGTAACTCAGAGAAGGGACGGAGGACTCTGAAACTTCTTCCAGCCCTTAGTCAACATGAGGGTGAGTAGATAATGAGCGAAATATCATTCTAGGGTGAACTATCCCTTTAAGAAGTCTTATTTTCAGTGTTGATAACGAATTTACATAAATTACCCCCCCCCACACACACACACACACACACACACACCTTTTGGTGAAAAAAATTGACCATCCCCCCTGAATTTTTTTTTCAACTCGACTACTGTTCACAATGATACAACAGGTACCACGGTGGGTTTAAAACATTAGGAAAACATATGGGGGGACTGGGACTGGTTTTATGAACATACTTCAGTGAAAGGAATTTTCTCACATCATGCTAATATCAACAGCTAACCTCTCACAGAGGCTCAACATGGTGAAACCGGCTCCTTTCTCTCTCTCACGCACTCTCACACGACTTCCCTTAATAACAGAAGACTTATCAAGATACTGCCCGAGGATTAATCATTGATTGACGTGGTTTTTGTCATGTTAAATACCCCAGTTCGTCAGCTTTTATGTGCTCTCGTCAGTAGCTCTGCTCTGAGTAAGATGGCGCTCGGCACAGACTGAGGTCACGTTCAAGGGTCACTGCACTACGCACAGGGCTGGTGCGCCACCTAACATTGTTTTAATAACCATGTGGGTTGCGTTTGTCTTTTCATTCATTTTGGAGGGACGTTCTGTTCTTGATGTCACTGCTGTGTCCATATTTTCTCTTCTATGATGACATGATGACTATCTTCATTATGTTTCATGGTATCTTACCAGGTCATTACACTAGTGAATACATGATCATTGTGGAGGATGGAGTTTGTGGTGCTTGATTGAATTAAACACTAAAGTGTTTCTGTTATTTAGCCTGGTCCCCTGACTACAGTGTGAAAATAATAAGTGTATGTGTAATAGTTCTACAAAATTAAAACACAGTTGAACCAACATCTTTCTCAGAAACTAATGCTGAATACCAGAACCTTCATGGAGACTAGATTAGAGCAGATTAGAGCATTAATAAACACAGACAATTACCTCCCATCAACCATAAAAGACTGGGAAAAGGACCTCCAAACCACCATCGGTATTACAACCTGGATAGGCATTTACAATAACACCTTCTCAATGTCACAAAACTAAAAACTACAACTTATTCAGTACAAAATCTTGCACAGAGTACACTTCACCCAAAACATATTATACAAAATGGGAATGGTAGAAAATAACATCTGTTCACACTGTACAACAAACACTATAGACAACTACTTACACACCATCTGGCTCTGCCCACCGACTCAGAAGCTTTGGACAAACGTTATCAATACCACTTTCACTAGCTATAGGTGGCAGTATTCCAGCCTCCCCATCTATGTGTCTGCTAGGAGACCTTTCTGTAGTTGAACTGCCACTGAAAAATTTCTTTAAAAAAACACTATTACACTACTATACTGAACTGTTTATAATTCTTATCATTGAAAATATTATTTATGTTATTGTAATTGAGCAAATATAATGTAATACATATTTTAATTTAATAATATTACTATACAGTTATGTTGTATATCATTACAAAACATCTAGGTAGCAATTATTCCTTGTCATCCCCTCCCCTCTTTCTTTAAGAAACACAATGACTCAGACTTCACTGCCGTTATCATGTCTGTACTCCCGTTCTTAAACATCAGTTTGTCTTTGCTTGGCCATTGGAAGAACATGGCGCATATCACATCTGGAAGTTTTAAATTGAAAGCAGCATAGATACACAAAGCAAACTTAAACAGAAAACACAAAAACAACAGAGCTAAAATATAAAACTTCTGTATCAAGGACCCCTGCATTAAACAATACATTTTGATCAACGATGTGTTGAAATTATTGTTCTCTTTCGTCTGGAGAATATCTCTCCACTCCGTTACATATTCCATATGTACGGGGAATGACCTCCCCTGCATGTCAGGGTACGTGGATACTTCTTTAAGACACACCGGCTCGCCCGGTCACGCCCCCAGGTTTACCCTATAAAGCACCTGTGCTGGCGTGAAATCAGTGATTGTTTGATCTCCACCTCAGTCAGGGTGCAGAGTTATAATCTAAGAAAGAGAAAGTAAAGAGGGTTACAGCAGGTATCCACTTACCTTATCGGAGGTGTCTGTCTACGGGCAGCCACCCTGGATGCTGATCCTCTCCTTTGTTTCATTCATTGTTATGCGCTATCACCGGTGGCTTGCCCCGGTGATGGTGCTTCTCCAAAAAGAGGAGTGAAAGCTACGGCTACGACGGCTATTCCCTTACCGGCGTATTGCTTGTGGCCCGCGAGCTGACGCGTCCGGTGGCGTATTGCTCGCGTCTCGCGAGCTAACGCGCTCGGCAGCGGCTACATCGGCTGTTCCCTTACCGGCGTATTGCTTGCGGCTCGCGAGCTGACGCGTCCGGTGAGTTTCGGCTGAACGCAGACGTCCACTCTGCAGCCAGCCGCCTCAGCCGCCCGACCGGGGGCCAGCCAGAGAAAAGGCCGGCTTAAACAAAGTCCATACACAACGAATTAATAGCTAGCAACCTGGCTTTGCTAGAGCGCTAGCACGAGGGCTATCTCCACGTGTCACGTGCAAACAAGGAAGTGGAAAGAGAGAGAAGCTTCCTCGTCACACCAAAAAAAAAAAAGAAGAAAGAAATATATTTATCTATCTATCTATCTATATAATATAAAAAAAACAAAAAAAAAAAAACAAAACAAAAGGCAGTATGGAAAGTCAGCAGGGACACTGCTGTCTCGGTTGTGGGGTGCCCATGCCCCTGGAGGATGGGCACATTAAGTGTGTGCTGTGTCTGGGGCACCAGCATGCCTCCTTATCTAGGGATGCCCCGGAGAGCTGCATGGACTGTTTTATAATGCCTGCGCGGACCAGGGAAGCGCGTTGTCGCTTCTTCAGTGCTAAGCGGGCAGGCCCACCCCTCTCTGATGAAGTTAGGGGTAAAACTGGGAGATTTGCTGAGGCCACAGGGGGTCAAGGGGCACATCCAGCCTGGCCAACCACGCTGGCCCCTCCTGCTCCTGGGCCTACTTGAGGAGGAGGAGGACGACGACGATGACGTCGATGTAGAGACAGTCTTCTCTAATGACAATGATGTCCCATGTGGGCAGCAACTGCCAGGTGACACCCGGAAAGGGGAGGTGGCCCACCATTTTGCTGGGGTTATTAGCAGGGCCACCAGGGCCCTGGATGTTGCCCTGCCAGAGAAACCCTCGGCACTCGCCTCTCGGTTTGAGGAGGATGCGGATATGCGCCCCATACCGGCCCAGATCCCCCTCCTGCCCGACTTCAAAGACCTGGTTTGCAAACAGTTTGCCACACCAGCTGCCAGAACTAGGCCGTCTACTTCATGCAGAAGGCTCTCTGACATGCAGGATAAGGAGCAGGTCGCCTGTGGGTCGTTTCCGCCACTGGACCCGGCTCTTACTCCGCTGGTCTCTCCCTCCAGCTCTGTTCTCGGCAGAGCCGCCTGCCCTAGCAAGAATTGCAGGGTTATGGACGGCCTGCTTGCCAAGCTGCACAGAGCCATGGCTACTCAGACCGGCCTGGCTAACACTGGAGCGATCATGTCCCTGTACGTTCGCCAGCTGTCTCGTCAGCTACAGGACGGTTCAGGGGGATCTGGTGTTGTGGACGAGCTTCAGGCAGCTTCCTCATTCCTCTCCTCAGTTATGAAGGAGCAGGCGGAGACCGCAGGCAAAGCTCTGGCATCCCTTTGGGTGGTCAGATGCCACTTGTGGCTGTCTCAGTCCCAGCTACAGCAGGGGGATCGGGACTGCCTGCTAAGGCTGCCCGTAGACCCCTCAGCAGTGTTTGGTCCAGATGCTGCTAGGCTGCTGCAGCAGGCACAGGAAAATTGCCGCTGCGCGCAGGAAGTCTCGGGGAGCCTCTAGGGGCTCCAGGGGTTCAAGACGGGCAGAAATAGCGCCCGCACCTCGTCCCAACACCTGAGGTTCCGGCATGGGGACCGGGGGACCACAGCTGGAGGCTCTCCGTAGGCGGAACACCCGCCGTCAAGCAAGGGGCGGGGGACTGTCATCTAAGGCTCGGGGGGTCTTCCAGGCAGCCTCCTCCCTCCTGACTAATCCCGAAACCCAGTCAGCCAGCCTCCCCTGTCGGCCAGTTTCAGGGCAGCGTGGCTGGGCTTGGGGGCGGACCCATGGGTTGTATCCACCATGACACAGGGCTACCGTCTGCAGTTTCTTCGCCGACCCCGTGTGACAAGACTGACCACTTTCACCACGGTGAGCGACTCTCGGCATGCAGAAGTTCTGCGGGCCGAGCTGTCCTACCTTCTGGAGAAGAAGGCCATACGGCAGGTGGACCAGGGAGATCACCAGGCTGGGTTTTTCTCCCGCTATTTTTTAGTACCCAAAAAGGACGGGGGGCTTCGTCCTATTCTGGACCTCAGGGGGCTCAACAAGTTCCTCGCCCCCTGAGATGCAGGATGCTGACAGTCCCCCAGGGTGAGGGAGGCCATCACTGCGGAGATTGGTTTGCCACCATCGACCTCAAGGATGCATACTTCCAGATTCCCATCTGGAAGGGGCACTGGCGTTTCCTGAGGTTCGGCTTCGAGGGCAGGGTCTTCGAATTTCAGGTCTTGCCTTTTGGCATTTCCCTGGCCCCCCGTACATTTACTCGATGCATGGATGCGGTCCTTGCACCACTGAGGCGCCGAGGACTGAGGATCCTCAATTACCTCGACGATTGGCTGGTCTGTGCAGTCTCGGAGGAGCAATGCCACAGTCACGTGGCCCTGCTCCTGGAGCACATTCAGGGCTTGGGGCTACGCCTCAATTACGAGAAGAGCAGGCTCCAGCCTGCCCAGGTGACGACGTTTCAAGGCACAGTCCTGGACTCTAGGACTGCAACCATCGTGTTGTCACAGAAGAGGCGGCAGGCCTTCAGGGCCTGCCTCAGACACTTCCAGCTGCATTCTCGGGTCAGCTAGGGGCTCTGCCTTCGCCTTATGGGCTTGATGGCGGCAATGGTGCAAGTAGTCCCTCTGGCCCTGCTGCACATGAGACCTGTCCAACGGTCCTTGCTGAGCCTGGGCTTATGTCCACAGAGGTCCCACCACTCCGAGGTGGTGGTCTCCCGGGGACTTCACACAGCCCTTCACTGGTGGAGAGTTTCGGACAACATACAGAAAGGGAGTACTCTGGGACCAGTGGTCTATCGCCAAGTGGTCTCCACCGATGCATCCTTGGCAGGCTGGGGCGCCGTCCACGAGGGCTGGGGGGTCAGCGGTTGCTGGACCGGTCCTTGGACAACCCAGCACATAAATGTCCCGGAGTTGAGAGCCGTCTCTCTTGCACTTCACCAGTTCCTGCCGAGACTGAGAGACCACCATGTCATTGTCAGGACCGACAGCACGGTGGCAGCCGCCTACATCAACAAGCAGGGGGGCCTGGGTTCCCTCATCCTGTGCAAGCTGGCAACCAGGCTGCTGAAATGGGTCCACCCCCTCTTCTGCTCGCTCAGAGCAGTACATGTGCCGGCGTCATTGAACACGGCCGCGGACATCATGTCGAGAGGGGGCCCATGTCCAGGAGAATGGAGGCTCCACCCGCAGGTGGTGGAGCAGATCTGGGGTCACCTCGGCAGGGCGGAGGTCGACCTGTTCGCCTCCAGGGAGTCAACACATTGTCAACTCTTCTTCTCCCTGAGGAACGACAATCCTCCTCTGGGGTGGGATGCTCTGGCTCACCCATGGCCCCAGAGGCTGCTCTACGCTTTTCCCCCCTTCTCCCTTCTCCAGCCTCTTCTCCGAAGGTTGCAGATGGAAGGGGGGAGGCTGATTCTGGTGGCTCCGTTTTGGCCCCACATGCCATGGTTTTCGGCGATTCCTCAACTCTTGGACGGAATGCCGTGGGAACTCCCACAGCGCAGGAACCTGCTGTCTCAGGCAAATGGAACCCTGTTCCACCCCTTCCCAGCGGGCCTCAGACTGGTGGCCTGGCCCCTGAGAGGGACAGGCTCCTGGATCTAGGTTTGCCAGCGCCAGTGGTGAGGACTATACAGGAAGCAAGGGCACCATCTACTAGGATGGCCTACTCATATCGCTGGGAGGTGTTTTCCACTTGGTGTAGGGCCCACCAGGTGGACCCCTATTCAGCCATGGCCAAGGACATCCTGCTGTTCTTGCAGGGCCAGCTGGATGCAGGAAAGTCTGCCGTTACCCTCCGAGGTATGGTGGCGGCGATCAAGGCAGTGTGTGGCGGTGAACACGCCCTGAGTGAGGCCAGCTGCTCCTTGATTTCAAGGTTCCTTAAAGGTGCACGGCGGCTTACGGTTTGCAGGACTAGACCTACAGTCCCTCCATGGGATCTGGACATGGTCCTCGATGCGCTTAGGGGCCCTCCCTTCGAGCCCCTTGGGGCTGCTGAGGTGAAGTGGCTTTCCCTTAAAACTGCATTTTTGCTGGCCATAACTTCCGCCAGGAGGGTGAGTGAGCTCCAGGCACTGTCGGTCCACAGTGACTGCTGCAGGTTCTCACCAGATGGGTCAAGCGTGGTCCTCCACCCCAACCCAGCTTTCCTGCCTAAGGTTTTTTCCGAGTTTCACTTATCTCAGTCGGTAGAACTACGAGCGCTCCCTTCTGGCGGAGATGGGATGACTGGGCAACGCCAGTCTGTGCTGTGTCCGGTTAGGGCCTTGAAGGAGTATATCCGGCGCACTCAGGCTGTCAGGAAGACTGATCAGCTCTTCATCTGTTTTGACACCAGTCGTTTGGGGAGACCCCTGTCAAAACAGAGGCTGTCCCACTGGGTCGTGGACATGGTTCAGCAGGCATACGCACTTTCTGGTATACCTGTCCCACCCCGGGTTCGGGCACACTCAACTCGGGGTGTGGCCACCTCGTGGGCCTTGTGGCGAGGAGCCTCTCTGGCCACCATATGTGCCGCGGCCACATGGTCGTCTCAGTCCACCTTTTCAAGGTTTTACCGCCTAAACATCGCAGCCACCCCTTCCTTTGGGGACAGGGTGCTGGGTGAGACTTGTTAGGGGGCTGTGCCTCCTTCCCCATCACCTGTTGACCCTCGACCAAGTCAGTTGGTCTGAGTGGTCACCCCCTTTCACAGTAACTGGCCTTTACGTCTTGTGGGGCCTTTTCCTGTGTTCTTGGGTCGATCCTGCGTCTTGCGGATCGACCTGAGCAGCCCTCTGCCTCTCAGGCTTGGCCTTGCGCCTTGCGGGCCTTGACCTGGGTGGTATGTAAATAGTGTACATTTGTAAATAGTTCATTTGTTGCACGTTTGCATTTCGGGTTATGGGGCTGTACCGTCTCCTCACGGGGTGTCTTAAAGAGTTCCCCGTACATATGGAATATGTAACGGAGTGGAGAGATAGTCTCGAGACGAAAGAGAACGTTAGGTTACGTTGTAACCTTGGTTCTCTGAGTGAAGAGACTATCTCTCCAGCTCTTAGGGCCTCTCGGAGACCAGTGTCGATCAAACTATCACTGATTTCACGCCAGCACAGGTGCTTTATAGGGTAAACCTGGGGGCGTGACCGGGCGAGCCGGTGTGTCTTAAAGAAGTATCCACGTACCCTAACATGCAGGGGAGGTCATTCCCCGTACATATGGAATATGTAACGGAGTGGAGAGATAGTCTCTTCACTCAGAGAACCAAGGTTACAACGTAACCTAACGTTAACTGTTAAACGCTGTTACCAAAAAAGTTACTTACTACTTTTGGATCTTGGCAGGAAGAGAAGATGTCGACTGCAGAGATTCTCTTGAGATCTTTGGAGAATTTGACAAGCGAGGAGTTTAAGAAATTCAAGTGGTACCTGCAGCAGCCAAATCAAGACTTTCCTGCAATCCCAGTATGTCGACTGGAAAAGGCAGACATTATGGACACTGTGGATCAGATGGTGAAGACGTACTGTGTCCAGTATGTGGAAGTGACAAAAAAGGTTTTAAGGATGATAAATAGGAATGATCTTTTGGAAGAATTATCAGAAATCGCTTCAAATCCTACAGGTAAGTGAACAGTTATAAATTAATTGAGTGTTGTTGCTGGGTACCAGGAACGTAGTCAACACTACAGTTGTGCGGTCAGGCACAAAGAGACACTGTAAGATCTGGTTTAACTTGGTTTATTTCTGGCGAGGATGGCAGGCAATTGATGCTGGTTTTATCTAAAGAAAAAATAGGTGTCATTGTAATGAAAGGATACAAATACATCATTCTCTTTTAACTCTAATCAACATAAAGTGTTCTACAAAATCAACTTTAACTAAATGATTATCTTTCACAAGAGAAGTGTACTAACATAAGAGCTCACATTTTACTCAGACAAACAATTGCGCCAAGGAGAGAGCCCCGGGTTCTGCTGCAGGTTTTCAAAAGGCTGCACACCAGCACAGGCTCTCATATATACAGTCTCTAATCAAGCCAGACTCCTCCTACTTCCTTCAGATCCCTCCTCCTCCATTGCCTTCTCTTCACAACAGACACATATACTATGTTTCACCTTGGCTGGTAGAACTTCGAAAGAAACATACTGATCCTACTGTTTTCAAAATAACAATTCCAAGGTGACTCCATAGACAAAGTCCTGCTTTAGTTGCTTCTTCCTGGGATGTATGGATGCTGGAAAATTAGATGATGGATCGCATGTTCACAGTTATACCAATCTATTTATCTGTAAACAAGCAGCCTTCTGCTAAAGTTCCTGTTGTCATCTTAGAACTTTCTACAGATGCTTCATGATCTGGCTTTTTTAGTGAGACACAGTTTAGTGAGACCATTTTAACTGATACTGTGACAACATGAATTTAACTGAATACACTAATATATCACACATTTTATCTTTGTTTTATTTATTCAGATAAACTTGCTGATTGTCAAAACAAAATCAAATCTAACATGCGAGAAACGTTCCAGTGTGTGTTTGAGGGGATTGCTAAAGCAGGAAAGTCAACCCTTCTGAATGAGATCTACACAGAGGTCTACATCACAGTGGGAGGGACTGCAGAGGTCAATGATGAACATGAGGTCAGACAGATTGAAACAGCATCCAGGAAACCACACAGACCAGAAACAACCATCAGACTAGAAGACCTCTTTAAAGCCTCACCTGGAAGACATGGACCAATCAGAAGAGTGATGACAAAGGGAGTGGCTGGCATTGGGAAAACAGTCTTAACACAGAAGTTCACTCTGGACTGGGCCGAAGACAAAGCCAACCAGGACATCCTCTTTATATTTCCATTGACTTTCAGAGAGCTGAATGTGGTGAAAGAGAGAAAGTTCAGCTTGGTGGAACTTGTTCATCACTTCTTTGCTAAAACCAAAGAAGCAGGAATCTGCAGCTTTGAAGAGTTCCAGGTTGTGTTCATCTTTGACGGTCTGGATGAGTGCCGACTTCCTCTGGACTTCCACAACACTGAGATCCTGACTGATGTTACAGAGTCCACCTCAGTGGATGTGCTGCTGACAAACCTCATCAGGGGGAAACTGCTTCCCTCTGCTCGCCTCTGGATAACCACACGACCTGCAGCAGCCAATCAGATCCCTCCTTACTGTCTTGACATGGTGACAGAGGTCAGAGGGTTCACTGACCCCCAGAAGGAGGAGTACTTCAGGAAGAGATTCAGAGATGAGGAGCAGGCCAGCAGGATCATCTCCCACATCAAGACATCACAAACCCTCCACATCATGTGTCACATCCCAGTCTTCTGCTGGATCACTGCTACAGTTCTGGAGGATGTGTTGGAAACCAGAGAGGGAGGAGAGCTGCCCAAGACCCTGACTGAGATGTACATCCACTTCCTGGTGGTTCAGACCAAAGTGAAGAAGGTCAAGTATGATGGAGGAGCTGAGACAGATCCACACTGGAGTCCAGAGAGCAGGAAGATGACTGAGTCTCTGGGAAGACTGGCTTTTGATCAGCTGCAGAAAGGAAACCTGATCTTCTATGAATCAGACCTGACAGAGTGTGGCATCGATATCAGAGCAGCCTCAGTGTACTCAGGAGTGTTCACACAGATCTTTAAAGAGGAGAGAGGACTGTACCAGGACAAGGTGTTCTGCTTCGTCCATCTGAGCGTTCAGGAGTTTCTGGCTGCTCTTCATGTCCATCTGACCTTCATCAACTTTGATGTCAACCTGATGGAAGAACAACAAACTACATCTCTGTTGTCTAAAGTCTTTGGAAACAAACCTAAACTAACACGTCTCCATCAGAGTGCTATGGACAAGGCCTTACAGAGTCCAAATGGACATCTGGACTTGTTCCTCCGCTTCCTCCTGGGTCTTTCACTGCAGACGAATCAGACTCTCCTACGAGGTCTGCTGACACAGACAGGAAGTAGCTCACAGAGCAATCAGAAAACAGTCCAGTACATCAAGAAGAAGATCAGTGAGAATCTGTCTGCAGAGAGAAGCATCAATCTGTTCCACTGTCTGAATGAACTGAATCATGGTTCTCTAGTGGAGGAGATCCAACAGTCCCTGAGATCAGGAAGTCTCTCCACAGATGAACTGTCTCCTGCTCAGTGGTCAGCTCTGGTCTTCATCTTACTGTCATCAGAAGAAGATCTGGACGTGTTTGACCTGAAGAAATACTCTGCTTCAGAGGAGGCTCTTCTGATGCTGCTGCCAGTGGTCAAAGCCTCCAACAAAGCTCTGTAGGTGGATTTAGGAACTATTTGAAACATGATTCAATTAGTAAATGACAAATAAAACATTTTATGTTGATTCTTCTTCAGGCTGAGCAGTTGTAACCTCTCAGAGAGAAGCTGTGAAGCTCTGTCCTCAGTTCTCAGCTCCCAGTCCTCCAGTCTGAGAGAGCTGGACCTGAGTAACAACAACCTGTGGGATTTAGGAGTGAAGCTGCTGTCTGCTGGACTGGAGAATCCTCAGTGTAAACTGGAAACTCTCAGGTAACAACAAAAACATTTCTTAAGTAGCACATTGGTTTTGCACAACCATTCCCGTTCAGTATTTTTCACATTACAGTATAGGTATAGCCTAGAATCTAGACTGCCCCTAGCGGCAGCAAATTACATTTGCTTTCTAGGGTCAGTCTAGTTACTCTCCGTTGACTTGAGATTTCGAAAAATCCAAGATGTACCGGGCCAATCACGAGTCGGTGGGCGGGCTTAACATGATGACGACTGACCTGCGACCACAGAGAGCCGAAGTCCCGCCCCTTCTACTTCCGGTCCATGGGACCTATCTTTCGAAAAAATATGAACGGGAGTTAATGGAGAGATCATAATTATTTTTTGGTCCCGTTCAAATTGTGGCATGAATTTCACATATGATGTGTGTGAATTTAAAAGATAATTTTTCACGTCAAGAGATAAATTATTTGACGTAAATAAGCTGAACAACATTAGGTTTTGTATGAGATCGCTTAGTGAACTACATCTCTCGTCTCGAACAATACGTCACTAGAGAACTATGGCTGTCTCCTTGTTGAGCTTTACCGTCTTCTTCCAGGACGAAGGCAGAAGCATCAAACGAGGTGAAAATCATTATAAATCGGGTCATGTCGAGAGCTGTAGTTACACGAAGGGAGTTTTGGTTGGTTCTGTACGCGCCAGCATGCGGGACTTGTAGTTCGTTTAATTACGTATTTTCCATAGCGTTTTACTGAACTATCTTGCGACAAACTGTCACATTCTTGACATGTAAAATCATTTTTTATTCTGAAAAACAATATATGTATAATCCAAGGCACAAGTCGATCGGGACCAGAAAATAATTTATCTTTCGCCATAGACTGCCGTTCGTATTTTTTCGAAAGATAGGTCCCATGGAGGCAATCGGAAGGGGCGGGACTTCGGCTCTCTATAAGTTCCGTGAATTACGCGTGAATTCCCCATCCTGCTGGAACTACCAGAGCGATGGCTGCTGCTAGCGAACAACTTTCTTTCGAATCGGCTTTGACCGCCACTCTGAAAGACTTGAAGTTAAGCTTTTCTCTGAGAAAGGAACTCTCTTTTCCGTCGCTCTGACTACGTCACCTTCTTCGTTGCTCTGATTGGTTGTAGCGCTATCCTATTGCGTGGAGAGGGAGTTTGAAAGACAACCGTTTATCCCACCCCTCTGGTTGAGCCCTGTCTATGGAGAGTGCCCAGACCCTACATTTAATGTGGGTCTGGCTCGTCAGGCTAGTATAGGTACTCTTTAACTATAGTAAAATATGTCATTTATAATCGGACAAAATATATCCTGATCTATAGGCTGCATCCCGGGCTTTTAGCAGGGGCCTCACTGTGCCGTCCACCTATGGCTTCTGGTTAGGAAAAACTGTGATTGTCTTAGTGGGTAGGACAGCATCAGTACAAAAATGAATGTAGGACAGCACAGATGACGCGTATTCCTCTAGATTAGCGTCTACTTTGAACACTCCCCAGTCTGTGTGCTCAAAGCAGTCCTGTAAGGCTGAGGAAGCCTCTTCAGTCCAAACCTGGATGGTTCTGATAGTGGGTTTGGTCCTGCAGATCAGAGGTCTGTAGGCAGGGATCAGTTCCACAGAAATGTGATCTGACATTCCAAAGTGAGGAGCTGCTGTAGCCTTGTTTGCTCATGGGATGTTCAAGTAAACCTGGTCCAGTATGTTGTTGTCTCTGGACAGCTTTTAATTCCACATGGTTAAAGTCCCCAGCCACGATCACAGCTGCCTCTCGATTAGCGTTCATTTGGCTGCTAATCAGGCAGTACAGCTCCTCCAGCGCTAACTTAGCATTAGCTCCCAGTGGTATGTAGGCTGCTATGATCATAACAGAGCTGAGTTCTTTAACCAGTTTAAACAGTCTGCACTTCACTGCCACATATTCCAAATTGGGGGAGCAAAAAGTTCCAATTATGTTCGTAGCTGTACACCACGAGTTGTGAATGTAAAGTGCCAAACCTCTGCCTTTGGTCTTGCCTGAAGCTGCAGTCCTGTTGGACAGAGAGCACCCCGCTAGCTCCACTGCTGCGTTGGGGATGTTGTTATCCAGCCAGGTCTCGGTGAAGATCGCCACACAGCTGTCCGTTTTATGTGAGACGATCCTCAGTCTAATCTCGTCCAGTTTATTGACGAGTGACCTGGCGCTAGTGAGGAGGAGACTGGGCAGAGCCAGTCTATGTGGTTTAGCATGTGCCTAGCACGCAGCCTGCTACGCTTGCCCCGCTTTTGTTTACGTTGTCTCCTCCGTCTCTTAGGCTACAGAGGGGGGATGTTAAGAGCCTCTGTGGTCTGCAGTAGTTCGGGTTCCCACAGTTCAACATTTCCATACTGGATTAAGGCTTTGAGAGCCTGAAATATGGGTGAAAAAACGAACAAAAACACAAATAAAAACGTAAAAAGCCGAGAGCCCCGAGCCGCTGCTTGCACCCGCGCCGCCATCTTGGTTCATACTAATATAAATTAAATCAAATGTGTCAATTCTGTTTTCCAGGCTGAGCAGATGTAACCTCTCAGAGAGAAGCTGTGAAGCTCTGTCCTCAGTTCTCAGCTCCCAGTCCTCCAGTCTGAGAGAGCTGGACCTGAGTAACAACAACCTGCAGGATTCAGGAGTGAAGCTGCTGTCTGCTGGACTGGAGAGTCCTCACTGTAAACTGGAAACTCTCAGGTCAGGATACAGCTGGTTGTTGATCAGTTAAATCCTGATTTAGGTTCATGTTGGTGTAGAAGTTCAACATCTGGAGGATTTTCCTTTTTCTTCTTGACTTTCTGATATTTTTCTTTCTCCAGTCTGTCAGGTTGTCTGATCACAGACAAAGGCTGTTCTTCTCTGGCCTCAGCTCTGAGCTCCAACCCCTCCCATCTGAGAGAGCTGGACCTGAGCTACAACCATCCAGGAGACAACGGAGTGAAACTGCTGTCTGCTGGACTGGAGGATCTACTCTGGAGACTGGACACTCTCAGGTGAAAATAAAAACAATTCTTAAGTAGCATGCTGATTTTGTACAACCATTCCTGTTTAGCGATATCTTCTAATAACGCTAAAGCTGCCATTGTTGTTAACGATATTTTCTGCACCACTTTGCGCATGCTTTTATATCCACTCATATAATTACAGACACCTGGGTGTGTTAATTGTTCGTCAGTGTTAATTTTTCGCGTGTCTCTGATGTGCACATCACAATAGTTTTCACAGTTTTATGATGACAGTTTCCCGGCATCACCTCTAAATGTCTCCAAAGGATCAACATCTGTAGAATCCAGCGTACGCCAGCCACGTCGTTGGCGTAGGCACATACAAAGTTCCCAGACATTTCACTCTTGATACATCTGAACTTTCCCGTAAGCGAGTACGTACGTAACGTTTTTGTACGCATGCAACCTTCATACATGAGGCCCCTGGGGAAGAAGCGGTCTCTCAGTCTGTTGGTTGTGGTTTTGATGTTTCTGGAGCTTTTCCATGAAGGAACAGGTACAAACAGTCCATGGCTCAGGTGGGTGGGGTCTGTCGCCCTCTTCTGGACTCAGGCAACATACACTGAGTCCAGATCTGATAGATGACAGCCCACAATCCCCTTTGCTGTCCTCACCACCTGGGCGTTCCTGTCCCTTGCTGTGCAGCTGCCGTACCACACTGTCACACTGAAGCACAGGATGCTTTCGATGGTTGCTCTGTAGGAGTTAATGAGCAGCTGTGAAGAGAGTCCACTCTGCTTCAACTTCCTGAGAAAGAAGAGCCGTTGTTGAGCCTTCTTCACCAGGTGTAAAGTGTTCACAGTCCAGGAGAGGTTGCACAAAATGTGGATGCTCAGTAACTTGATGTTGTCCACACACTCCACTGCTCCCCATGTAAGCAGAGAGGAGCATGTTCAGTCTTTCTTGTCCTCCTATAGTCCACTATGACCTATTTGGTCCTGTTGATGTTAAGATTAAACCTGGAGCACCACTGGAGCACCACTGAGTCAGAATCTGGACCTCTTCTCTGTAGTGGGTCTCATCGTTGTTGGATATGAGACCCACCACGGTGGTGTCATCAGCAAACTTCACAACCATATTTGTGAGCTGGGTGGCAGAGCAGTCATGGATAAAGAGGGTGGAGAGGGCAGGGCTGAGCACACAACCTTGTGGCGTGCCTGTGTTGAGGATGAGTGAGGCAGATGTGGACTCCCCTATCCTCACCACCTGGGGTCTGTTGGTGAGGAAATCCCTGATCCAGGAGCAGAGTGATGGTGACAAACCCAGATTGTGGAGCTTCAGAGCCAACACGTCGGGGAGAGCAGTGTTGAAGGCTGAACTGAAGTCCACAAATAGCATCCTAACATAGGTGTTAGGATGCTGCAGGTGAGTCAGAACCGTGTGAAGTGCTAGTGAGACAGCATCCTCCGTAGAACGGTTTTCCCTGTAGGTGAACTGTAGGCTGTCTAGGCCAGCAGGGATGGCAAGATGGCGCCGACGAGGGTCGCCACGGTGTTTTGGTGCGCTCTACTTTGTTTTGCTTTTTTGCTTGTTAATCCTGTTTTTTGTTGTGTGAGGAACACATACACAAGGGATGACCTGCTAAACATCAGAACTGCAACACCATCAGATTTATTCCAGGAGTTTATTGCTCCATCTGGGGATATTTTGGACATATTGGTCAAAGGTGCGCTCACCTTTGCCAACGCGATACGCCGGCGACGACGCAGGAGAGGAAAGCGCGCTGGCGCACTGGTGATGGAGGACTTCAGGCAGACAGGGACCGATGAAAGCTGCATGGACAGGTTAAAGATGTCTAGAAAAACTTCTGCCAGTTGATCAGCACATGATTTCAGGGTCCGCCCCAACACCTTATCTGGACCTGCAGCCTTGTTGGTGTTGATCCTCCTCAAGATGGAGGTCACTTGGTGCTGCTGCAGGACAAGAGGCTGATGTTGCACCTCTGGCTCAGGAAGGTGTGCAGTCCTTCCGCTGCTTGGAGAGTCGCAGCGTGTGAAGAAGCTCTTTAAGGTGTCAGGCAGAGTGGGGTCATGGGTGACCTGCTGGTCGCTGGGCTTGTAGTCAGTGATGGTCCTGATGCCTTTCCACATATTACGTGGGTTGTTGTTGTTGAAGTGCTCCTCAATGCGCTGCTTGTACCTGTGTTTTGCCAGCTGGATGCCCTTTTTCAGTTCGTTTCAGGCCCTGCTGTAAGCCAGCCTGTCTCCTGATCTATAGGCTGCATCCTGGGCTTTTAGAATCAGAATCAGAATCAGAATACTTTATTAATCCTTCAAGGAAATTGTTTTATTGCTGTTGCTCCCATAAAGTGACAGTTGCTACTTGAATAAAGGTAATACAAAAATATATAAAAATAAGTAAGATGGAGTCACGTGGGTACGCCGAGCAAGATGGCGGCACAGTAGAGGAGCTCCGTTCACCCACCGATATTTACAATATTTTACTGCATGAAAAACCACAACTTTTTTTCAAAATAACAATCCTTGGCGTTCACGATTCGTGCTTGAGTAGACCAGAGTGTTTTTGGACCCCAATGGCGACCACATCGAAGTACTTCAAAGATACGTCCCGCATGGCTACCAGAAAGACACCGCCGACTGAAGTAAAGCTAACTTCAAACCCGCCGTCGCCAATGCAGTCAGCAAAACAACCTGCCGAAAAAACTGCAAGCCTGGAGAATCTGTTTGTCGAAATCTCCAAGATGAGTAACACGCTGCAGGGAGTGGCAGCAGACATAATAACTATTAAAGAAACAGCAAATGAGTTAAAAAAACACCGTGAGCGGCATTCAAGAAAGGCTCGAGTAGGCGGTGGGGCGGATTTCCCACCTGGAGGACACGACTGGCTGGCTTGTGAATGACGGAGAAGACGGTGGGAGAAAGATGGAAGTTTTGTGGGATCGCATTCAAATGTTTGAAAATCACAGCAAAAGAAATAATGTAAGATTACTGGAGCTGAAAGAAACATATGGGACGAACGGTACAATGGAAGAATGTGTGAAGAAAATGATGAGAGACGGTCTCGGTCTTGATGTCGAGGGTGAATTTGAAATAGAGCGGGCACACCGAGAACTAGTCCCCGTCCCCAATGAGGACCAGCCACCCAGAACGGTGCTGGTCAGATTTTTGCGCCAGTCAGCGAGGGAGAAAGTTCTGAAAGCTGTCAGAATAAAACGAGGCCTCGAGTGGGAAGGAGCGAGACTCCCCTTGTTTCCAGACATGTCGAGGGAACTGGCCGAGAAGAGGAAGACCTTCACGGCCGCGAAGAAAACACTGCAGCAGCTCAATGTGAGATACACGCTGGCACACCCGGAAACTCTACGATTCACTTGGAAAGAGAAAAACCGGAGCTTCACGAGCTCAAAGGAGGCGGAAAAATTCATCCAAATGAACTGTAGTTCAGATGGGTAAGTTTAAGTTTAAGTTTAAGTTTATTGATATTTAGAGTGCAGTATCACCATAAGCATGGTCTCAAAACACTGTACACAGAGATACCCTATGAGCTCATGAGCAACCACATAAGCAAGCACGAACGCTTAAAAACATAAACAGTGCACAATAAAAAATGACGTGGACATTGAGAAATAGACTGATCTAAAAGCGGACAGTGTGTAACAGACATTGGTGGGGGTTTGGGTCTGATCTTGTACAGCCTGAGCAGAAAGCCAGACTGGCTAGAGGTGTAATAACCCACGGACCAAAACGTCCGTTGTTTTTCTTTCTTGTTCTGTTTTTCTTTTGTTTTAGTATGGCTGGAGAACAGCCAGGCGCCCCAGTTAACGTTTTGTGGGGCTTGTTTAAGTTTGTTTTTTTCTTTTTCTTTTATGAAAGTGTTATAGTTTACAATGCTGTTCATAAAATGGTTTGCACAGAGTTGCACCTGGTGATGACAGCTAAAACTGATGGAGAGAGGGAAGTGAGATACATGATGCATTAATAGGGGACATAGCTAATATAGATTCAATCAGAATTTCATAATATATGTTTTCTTTCATACTGAAATATGACTAGGAATTATGTCACATGCATAAGCTGGAACATCAATGGATGTGGAAATCCTGTAAAAAGAGGGAAGGTATTGACTTATCTAAAACATAATAAGACTGACATCTCTTTTTTACAAGAAACATACTTTATAAAAGAAGAAGCACTCAAACTGAAACGGAGCTGGGTTGAACATATTTTTCATAGTTCCTTCTCTACCAAACGGAACGGGGTAATCATACTGGTGAATAAAAACTTGAGTTTCTCTTTACTTAAGGATGTTAAAGATGATGAGGGCAGAATGATATGCGTACAGGCACTGATAAATGGGACTAAGATGACGCTTTGCAACATTTATGCTCCAAACAAGGGAGATCCAAACTTTTTCCATGAAGTAAACAAGACACTGGGTGAAATAGAGGGCCAGATAATATTAGCAGGAGATTTCAACCAAGTTTTAGATCCCTTTTTGGATAGGAGCAAATTTAGTGGACCAACAATGTCTAAGGATAGAGCTGCGATACATATTGTAGAGGCTAAGCCTAATACTTGAAGCCCTTGAGGGGTCGCTTGACGAGCACTTGTTCGACGCGCTTATAGCTTTAGCCACTGAGTACATGTCTATAGAAAACAAACGGACTTAACGTCTTACGTCAATGTATTTATTGCAGCTCACCACGATATTCCAATAATCCAGTGTTCACGTGCATTAGTTGAGTAAATCCACAGTATACATCGAAAATGCAACAAAGCAGCGTAACCTTAAGCATAAGTGTAAGCGGTCAAAAAACTGTGTGTGCTCCCCTCCGTCAGGCAACACCTGCTACCTGAACAGCAGTTCCTACCTATATTGGCATGACCCCTAATTACATCATTCTGCCACCTAGTGGGCATATAAAACTTAACAGGCAAGAGGCCAAATGGCTCCTACACATATGATGAGTGAGGATATGGGATTGGTGGACATATGGCGTCTGATAAACCACAATGACAGAGAATATACCTTTTACTCACATTGCCACCAATCCTATTCCAGGATTGACATGTTTTTGATAGCCAACACTATAATAAAACAAGTTGTTAATTGCAAGATTAAAGCAATGGCTCTTTCAGATCATGCAGCAGTTGAGCTTAGCATTGACATAAATACTGACACTGAGAAAAAAGGTAGATGGAGGATGAATACATCTTTACTTCAGGATGAATCCTTCAACCTATCTTTAAGGGACGATCTTATATCCTTTTTTGAAATTAATGCTGACAGTGCAACCTCAAAAGCGATGGAATGGGAAGCATCAAAAGCATTAGGGGAAAAATTATAGCGCATTCATCCAAAAAGAAAAAAGAGGATATGAAGAGAATAAAGGAGTTGGAGTCTGAAATCAGTAGTCGGGAAACAGAATTATCAAAAAACTTCTCAGATAATTTATATCGAGATATATGTAAGCTTAAATTCCAACTCCAAGGAATTTATAATAAAAAAGTTGGAGTACGCTTTATTTAGGCTGGGGACAAATTTCTATGAAGGGGGAGAGATGATGCTCTTTGAAACAACAGAACTCCTACAGTGTAATACCAGCAATTAAGAAGGGGGATAAAACAGTTTCCACAACAAAAAAAAATAAATGAACAAAGAACTATATACATCAGACATCAACCCCACACAAGAAGAATTGAGGGGATTTTTCTCCAATATTAATCTGCCTAGACTACCACCTGAACAGGTGGAATTACTAGATAATTTAATAACAGAGAATGAAATCAGGAATGCAGTTTCATGTATGAAATCAGGGAAATCACCGGGCCTTGATGGATTCCCTTTGGAACACTACAAGCAGTATATAGATATCCTGGCTCCAATATTGCAAGAGATATACAATGAAGCTTTCAAAACAGGATCTCTTCCCCCAACATTTAATGAGGCCTCAATATCAGTGATACCTGAAAAAGGATAGAGATACCACAAATCCCGCTAACTACCGACCTTTAAGTTTGATAAACCTGGACTGTAAGATCCTGACTAAAATCCTGGCTACGCGTCTAGAGAAGGCTCTGACAAATATTATACACTCTGACCAAGTCGGATTTATGAAAAATAGGTCTTCGACCGACCATATGACAAGATTACTACACCTAATTTGGCCGAATCGGACAGAAAAAGACCCGGTCGTTGCCCTCTCGCTTGATGCCGAGAGGGCAACGACCGAGTTCAATGGGAATTTTTATTTGCAGCCTTGTCACATTTTGGTTTTGGACCAACCTTTATTAAATGGATTAGAACTATATACAAAAACCCTAAGGCAGCGGTGATAACAAATGGTGTAATCTCAACCCCTTTCAACCTCACCGGAGCCACTCGACAGGGTTGCGCTTTGTCGCCATTGCTGTTTAATATTGTACTGGAACCATTGGCTATTGCCATCAGGGCTAATGTAGCTATTAGAGGGGTGGAAGGAGGAGGGAAAGAGCATAAACTATTATTATATGCGGACGATATTTTGATGCTGATAAAAGACCCATTAAATTCGATAGCACACCTGATGAACACGATACAATCTTACTCTAAATTAACAGGATATAAAATTAACTGGACAAAGTCGGAAGCTATGCCTATATCTGGTTTATGCAATTCCAATGTACTGACAAATTTCGGCTTTAAATGGATGTCAAAAGGGATGGAATACTTGGGAATCAAACTTAGCAGGGAAGTGGAGGAAATACATTCACTAAATTTAGAACCATTATTGCAAAAAATTAAAACTAATTTGGATAAATGGGGGAAACTTAATCTTACATTGTGGGGAAAGGTTAATGTGATAAAGATGGTGGTTTCACCGCAAATTAATTATGTGCTTATGACGTTACCAGTAACTGTATCTCCTCAGATCTTTAAACAGTATGACACAAAAATTAAAGAATTTTTATGGAACAGGAAAAGACCCAGAATTAAATTCAGTAAAATGTGCTCTCCTAGAGACAGAGGAGGCCTGGCGTTGCCAGACCTGAGATTATATTATGTCTCCTTTGAAATGGCCAAATTAGCCAAACACTGGAATAAGGACAACCAGCTGGAGTGGGTTACTATTGAAATAAGCTATCATCCCCTTTCACTCCTATTGATAGATTATCCCAGTCTTCACATAATGTAGTGAACCCTATTATGGCTCACTCCAAAGAGATCTGGATCAAAATACATAAAATGCATAAATTATCACATTGTAAACAAATGTATTCTTCTCTGTGGCATAACCCCATGATAAGCATTGGGAAGACATCAGTATATTGGAAGGAATGGCACCTTAATGGACTATGTCATGTTGCTGATCTATATGAGGATGGTGTGTTTATGTCTTTGCTTGATATAAAAAGGAAATACAATCTCAAGGGAAAGGAACATTTCTGGAAATATTTACAGATCAGAGACTGTATTACATCCAAGATTCAGTATAAAGATAGAAACCACATCATGGATTATTTCACGCTACCTGTGGAGCACCGCCGAGCCTCTGTATTTTATAGAACAACAAACCAACTGCTCAGCGATGGCTGTCAGAGCCTGAAAACGATATGGGAGAGGCACCTGGGATGTCTGATGGATGAGGAGGAATGGATGAGAATCATATCTAACAATGGGAAATTCATTAGGGAAGTAAAGGAACAATATTGCACAAGTATTCACAATATACAAAGTTAGAATTTGCAAATAAATTAACAGCATCTAAGTGTTAAAGAGTGACCAACACTCAGTGGGAGGAGTTATAAAGTTTGATGGCCACAGGCAGGAATGAGCTCCTGTGTCGTTCTGTTGTGCATTTGGGTAGAATGAGTCTGTTACTGAAGGTTCTCCTTAGACTGGCCAGTGTGTTGTGGAGTGGGTGAGATGTGTTGTCCAGGATGGTCTTAACTCTTGCCAGCATCCTCCTCTCTGACACTGTGTTTAAAGAGTCCAGCTCCACTCCGACAACATCACTGGCCTTGAGGATCAGTTTGTTGACTCTATTTGCGTCTGCCGCTCGCAGCCTGCTGCCCCAGCATGCAACAGTGTACAGGAGCGCACTGGCCACCACAGACTCATAGAACATCCTCAACATTATCCGACAGATGTTGAAGGACCTCAGTCTCCTCATAAGGTAGAGTCGACTCTGTCCCTTCTTGTAGAATAGCCTCAGTGTTCTTTGACCAGTCCAGTTTATTGTCAGTGTACACTCCCAGATACTTGTAGTACTCCACAATGTCCACCTGGGCCCCCGGATGGTAACAGGGGTCACTGGAGCCTTTTTCCTCCGCATGTCCACAACCAGTTCCTTTGTCTTCGTCACATTCTGCTGAACGAAGTTGTCCTCGCACCATGTGACAAAGTTTTCCACCACAGTTCTGTACTCAGCCTCCACACCATCACTGATACATCCTACTACCGCAGAGTCATCAGAAAATTTCTGAAGGTGGCAGAACTCTGTCTGGTAGTTGAAGTCAGTGGTGTAGATGGTGAAGAGGAAGGGGGAGAGGAGTGTCCCTTGGGGAGCCCCAGTGCTGCTGACCACCCTGTCAGACACACCGTGTTGCAGCGGCACATACTGTGGTCTTCCAGTGAGGTAGTCAACAATCCAGGACACCAGGGGGGCATCAACCTGCATAGCTTTGAGCTTCTCACCCAGAAGAGTCGGCCTAATGGTGTTAAAAGCACTGGAAAAGTCAAAGAATGTGACCCTCACAGTGCTTGCCGGTTTATCCAGGTGAGCATATGCACGGTTGAGCAGGAAGATGATGGCATCCTCTACTCCAAGTCGTGGCTGGTAGGCGAACTGAAGAGGGTCCAGTTGAGTGTCGACCATGCCTCGTAGCTGTCCCAGAACCAGTCGCTCGAAGGTCTTCATTATATGGGAGGTCAGGGCCACCGGTCTGTAGTCGCTGGGGCTGCAGGGGCGTGGTGTTTTTGGCACTGGGACAATGATGTCTTCCACAGCACAGGTACCCTCTGTAGACTCAGGCTCATGTTGAAAACCAGTTGAAAGACTCCACACAGTTTAGCCTTTCCGTACTAGATTAAGGCTTTGAGAGCCTGAAATATGGGTGAAAACACGAACAAAAACACAAATAAAAGCGTAAAAAGCCGAGAGCCCCGAGCCGCTGCTTGCACCCGCGCCGCCATCTTGGTTCATACTAATATAAATTAAATCAAATGTGTCAATTCTGTTTTCCAGGCTGAGCAGATGTAACCTCTCAGAGAGAAGCTGTGAAGCTCTGTCCTCAGTTCTCAGCTCCCAGTCCTCCAGTCTGAGAGAGCTGGACCTGAGTAACAACAACCTGCAGGATTCAGGAGTGAAGCGGCTGTCTGCTGGACTGGAGAGTCCTCACTGTAAACTGGAAACTTTCTGGTAAAAATAAAAACATTTCTTTTTTTTTTTTTTTCTTTTTTTTTATATTTAAATTTTATTGCTTTTCCACACAATGACAATACAAGACAATGGCAAAGACAAATTACAAAACAAAGACAAGGGGAGGGAAGGTTAGCTGCAGTTAAATACACATTAAGTATACATTAAGGTTCTCATATAGTCCAAGGGGCCTTGCAGAGCACTAGGCCTCTCTAGTGGGTTGAGAGTCAAGGCAGCCTGTTCCATAGCAAGGATGTCCATAAAGTCATTTCGCCAGAGATCTATACTGAAGCAGTTGTTTTTGCGTTCCTTCCAATTAAGAAGGATAGTCCTTTTTGCCACCAAGAAAGCAAGTGCAAAAATATTTTGTATATTTCTGGACTGTATACCGTCAATATCGACTCCAAGTAGACACACAATTGGACAGAGTGTAATCTCAGTATTGAGTACAGATGTTATATCATTGACAATATCTTGCCAGAATTGTTTAACAGCAGGACAATTCCATAGCATATGCATTAGTGTTCCCACCGAACCACAACCATGCCAGCACATATTTGACACCAAGGGATCAATTTTACTCATTGTTTCAGGGGTCATGTAAGCCCTATGAATTATTTTAAACTGGATCATCTTATATCTGACACATTTTGAAATGGTTGTACTATTTCTAAGTGCTGCATTCCATTGTGATTCGGAGATAGGCAAACCCATGCCACGTACCCATTGACATTTAGTTTGTAAGTTTGTACATGGGTTCATTGCAGACAGTAATTTATACATGGTAGACACAGTGCCTTTTCTTTTTATGGCTGCTATTAGTTTGTTCTCCAAGTCTCTACTCGTCCCCAGCTGTATACCCTTGGACAACAATGATTTCATAATAGAGTAGATTCGATTGTATGTTAAAAAATTTAAATCGGTCAAACCAAACTGTGTTTTTAAGTGATTAAAGGTTATCATTTTCCCATTGTCTACAATTTGTCCCACGTGACTTAAGTTTTTTTGCTGTCACAATCTGTCTCTAAGAATTTCACCACCAACGAACAAACAAGGGGTTATGCCACAGTGGACATGAAGGTAGTGAGTATCCATTAAAGGACAGGCGCTTTTGTAGGATGGTCACTATTTCACATGAAAACTTCAACACTGGGTTCTTCATTCTAATTTTAGAGGGGTTGTACCATAGACTTGTTGCTGTCAATTCATTGTTATATTTTGATATTAACTGTTCCTCCAGCCAGTCCCAGCTTCCCATCTGTCTCTCTGTATTATATGCCCACTGTAAAGGATATCGTGAGTTAAATGCAATATAGTACTGGTAGATGTCTGGTAGCCCCATTCCACCGCTAGACCGTGGTTTGGTTAGTTTTTTCTGACTAATCCTAGGTTTTTTATAATTCCAAAGGAATCCAAAAAGTATTTTGTTAACTTCCTTAAACCAGCTAGAGGGGAACTTTAGTGGGATAGAAGACATTAGAAAAGTCAACCTAGGTAAAAGGTTCATCTTGATTATTTCCGATCTGCCCCAGAGGGATAAAGGCAGCACGGTCCATCTCTTAGTGTCCTCCCTCGTAGTCTTTAATAAATCTGGAGCATTTAACTCAACCATTTTATCGATAGGGGCCTGGATCTTGATTCCCAGATATTTCATTCCTTTTAATTTCCAGCTAAAGGGGGCGGTACCTAGATGAGATTGAAAAGTTGAGTTGTTAAGGGGGATGGCTTCACTTTTATTATAATTCACTCTATAACCAGAAAATTTACCAAAATAGTCAATGATCTTTAACACCTGTGGAATTGATTGGCATGGTTTTGATAATGTCAATAAAATATCATCCGCAAAAAGATTGGCTTTGTATTCATAATCACCGACTCTAATACCATTTATTTCCTTTTGTGCTCGCATTGCGCACGCCAGAGGTTCAAGTGCTAGAATGAAAATTAGAGGGCTCACAGTACAGCCTTGGCGAGTAGAGCGATGAAGTTCAAAAGGGTTGGACTTGATGCCATTCGTTTTGACAGTGGCAGTTGGCTTAAAGTATAGTGCCTTGATCCAATTCATGATGAAGGGGCCAAAGCCATACTTCGGTAGAGCGTAAAACAGGTATTTCCATTCTACTCGGTCGAAGGCCTTTTCGGCATCCAGCGACACCGCTATCGCTGGGTGCCGAGAGGTCTCCGCCGAGTACATGATCTGAAGCAGCCTTCTCATATTGTTGGACGCGTAGCGGCCTTTTATAAACCCAGTTTGGTCAACGTGGATCAGAGAAGGAATTACCTTTTCAATTCTCATAGCGAGAACCTTGGCGAATATTTTGTAATCCGTGTTTAGGATGCTCAATGGTCTATAATTACCCATTTGGAGATGGTCTTTGCCTGGCTTTGGTATCAGGGATATCGATGCCTGCCGCATGGTCAGTGGCATGGATTGATTTGAAACAATGTCATTAAATAACATTTTCATGATGGGTGTTAGAGCGCCATGGAAACACTTAAAGAATTCGCTACTATAACCATCATCTCCACAACACTTTCCAGTAGACAATGATTTAATAGCTAGTTGGATTTCGTTTTCCGAAGTTGGAGTATCAAGTGAATCTCTTTCGTGCACAGAGATAGTTGGAAGTTTAATATCTTTGAAAAAGCGTTCCATTTCCTCTTCACTCCCACAACATTCTGTTTGATATAATGTACTATAAAAGTCAGTGAAAGCTGCATTAATGTTAAGCTGATCAGTAACTAAAGCTCCATTACTATTGTAAATACTTGAAATTGCTTGCCGGTTTTCCTGTTGTTTTAATCTAAGTGCAAGCATTTTACCTGCCTTATCACCAGATTCATAATTTTTACAACGCAGCTGGAATAATGCAAATGCGTTTTCTTCATGTAAAATAGCTTTAAGTTCTGTTTTAGCATCATCAACAGCTATTTTTAACTGGGTGTTAGTGGAGTCCATCATGTGTTTAGATTCTAGTTCTTTGAGTTTGTTAGTTAGACATTGTTTCTTTGCCATTTTCTCCTTTTTCTTAGCCGAAGCATAGCTTATGATCCAGCCCCTACACGTAGCCTTATAGGCCTCCCAAACAGTCTGAATAGAAACAACTGATGTAAGGTTAATGCTGAAAAACTCTTGCGTTCTTTCCTCAATCATAGATACAAAGTCTTGTTCCCTTAGTAGCAAGTTGTTAAATCTCCATTGTTTGGTTTTACTATTAGTTACATTTGGAACAAAAAGAGCAGACAGGGGAGCATGATCAGATAAAATAATGGGATGGATCTTACAATCAATGACATTGCAAACCAAACGTTGTGAAAATAAAATATAATCAATCCTTGAGTAAGAGAGATGTGCCGATGAGTAAAAGGAGTATTCACGATTATCAGGGTTAACTGTGCGCCATACATCAATTAATGCAAATGATTCTTGCAGTTCTTTCAGTGCACCAGACAAGGTTCCGTCTACAGGGAGGGGGCGTCCAGACCTATCCACAGCAGCATTACTAACTAAATTGAAGTCAGCAGCCATAAGGATGGGATAGTCTGCAAATTCAGCCAGCAAAATATTCATTTTAGACAAGAATGTATTTTGTCCCGTGTTCGGGGCATAGATGTTTACCAAAACACATTTTTCGTTTTGCAACAGACAGAATAGAATTAAGTATCTACCTTCCTTATCAGATATTTGCTTTATTAATTGAAATGAAATTATTTTAGAGATTAAAGTCGATACTCCTCTGGAGGCGCCATTGCCTGGTGCCGAATAAACCTGGCCCACCCATCCTTGTCTCAACTTGGTTGATTCTAATGCATTCGTGTGAGTCTCTTGTATCATCGCCAAGTCACATGACAAGGATTTCAAATGGGACAGGATTCCAAATCTTTTTGTTTTATTGGAAATGCCATTTACGTTCCAGCTAATCAGTTGGACACCATTAGAACCCATTGTACATGTGCAACTCATCTAAATCGTCCCTGCAGCTAAATATAGGGGTAAGGGGAGAAAACATAAACACAAAGAATACAAAATACGTACAAACATCACCGATGCCATAAAACAAAAAAGAAAAAAGGCAATGGATACAGAGTCCATCACCAGACCGTGAGCATAACAAGAGGGCATAGCTGTTCCAACCCACTCCGCTCAATCCTCAAATTATTGACCTGCGGAGAATCCGCTTGAGCACCAGCGTTAATGAAGTTCTGTGTTCAATGTAAGGTTTAAATGAGTAGGCAAGCCTACAAAAAGTCACCCAGTTCAACGTTATCAATGCACTCAACCCCTCACATATTCCCATCCCTTTTTAAATAGGGAGTTTAGGACAGATAAGGCTACAATAAAGAGAGGTGGGCTTACTAGCGCTGGTGCAGTTGAAAAGGCCTCGTCGGTCATTTCGTGGTAGGCTTAGGACCAGTCCTTGAAGGTTTCAGGAAGTTTCATTTTCAAGTCTTCAGCAGCCTCCACTGCGTTCTTGTATATACTCGTCACACCCTCAATAGTGACAATGAAGCGCGCAGGATGCAGGATGCCGTAACGCACAGACTTATCCTTTTGTAGCGTCTTTTTGATGTTGTCATATTCCGCTCGTTTTTTCCTGAGCTCCATCGGTAAGTCTTGTTGTATCCAGAATGCTTTCTCTTCCCAGGCAAGTTTCTTTTTATTTGCCGCTGATTGTAGAATCCTCTGTCTGTCGTTCCATCTCAGAATGCGCACGATATAAGGACGGGGAGGTTCATCGGAGCCCGGCAGTGGTCGCCGGGCACGCCGCTGGCTCTCCACCTCAGGTGCCGGTTCCTCGCCACTGAGGTCCAGAATGTATCTCAAAATATCATCCAGCACACCAGGAGTTGATTCTAGACCTTCGGGTAGACCCATGAACATCAGATTTCTCTTCCGAAATTCAGCTTCCATATTATCCATTTTTGTTTGTAGAGCGCCCATATTCTTGGTCAGGGCTTTCACCTTTTCGCTGTCGGAATTGATATCAGACTCAAGAGTTCCGATCCTAGTTTCCACGTTCGAGATTCTATTGTTCATGGCGCGTGTGTCCTTCTTCAGATCTTTAATTGAGTTGGTTACTTCAGTCATTTTAGTATCAAACAAAGATCTGAGGTTTGTAAACTCAGTCAGAAGGTGCTGCGCCCATGCAGGTGTCTCTTCTTTGTCCATGATTTGGTTGATTGCAGCACGCCGCTGATTAGTTTTCACTATAGATCTTGTTTCACGGGAAGGCCCAGCTTTAGACATACAGCCAAATCTTGTGATTATGCTTTATCATCACGAATCTCGAACTTTTGTTAGTTAAATGACCTTTAAACTGCGAAATCAAACATTTTGAGGAGAGCGGTGTGTAGGAGCGCTCAGCACGCCATCCTCTCAGTCACGTGACGTAGATCATCAGTGAAATAAAAACATTTCTTAAGTAGCACATTGGTTTTGCACAATCCTTCCCATTTAGTGTTTTTCACATTACGGTATAGGTACTCTTTAGCTTGATATAGTACAAAATGTCATTTATAATCGGACAGAATATTAATATAAATCATATAAAATGTGTCAATTCTATTTTTCAGGCTGAGCAGTTGTAACCTCTCAGAGAGAAGCTGTGAAGCTCTGTCCTCAGTTCTCAGCTCCCAGTCCTCCAGTCTGAGAGAGCTGGACCTGAGTAACAACAACCTGCAGGATTCAGGAGTGAAGCTGCTGTCTGCTGGACTGGAGAGTCCTCACTGTAAACTGGAAACTCTCAGGTCAGGATACAGCTGGTTGTTGATCAGTTAAATCCTGATTTAGGTTCATGTTGGTGCAAAAGTTCAACGTCTGGAGGATTTTCCTTCTTCTTTTTGAGTTTCTGATATTTTTCTATCTCCAGTCTGTCAGGTTGTCTGATCACAGAGGAAGGCTGTTCTTCTCTGGCCTCAGCTCTGAGCTCCAACCCCTCCTATCTGAGAGAGCTGGACCTGAGCTACAACCATCCAGGAGACAAGGGAGTGAAGCTGCTGTCTGCTGGACTGGAGGATCCATTCTGGAGACTGGACACTCTCAGGTATGGACAGACAACAGGAGCTCACACAGTGTAGGTTTGTCAGTAACACTTTATAATAATGTCACACTATGAAGCATTAGTAAACACTTAATTTATCATTTATAAATCATTAGTCCTACATTAGTAGATCATTAGTAAGCAGTTTATAAATGCAGCTGTAAATGCTTCATTCATAATTTATAAGCATCTGTATAACATGTTTAATACTTGTATTTTCATTCTTCACAAATGATTAGTTTGTCATTTATAAATTCAAAATTAATGTATTTACAAACTAGTTATTAAGGAGTTTTCAGTGGTCCGTAAGACAAATTACAAAGTGTAAGTAAAGGAATAATAAACTATTTAAATGTACATTCATGCATCTTATTATTGACACATGTATTAATAGTTACTAAGTGTGTTAATAGATGGTTTGTAAACATGTAATCTTACTGTAATTCATGGTTAATTAAGGTAGTTCTTAACCATTTATTGATGGTTAGTAAACTGAATGTAAAGTGAGGACTATTTATGCCTTATAAAGCATTTATAAAGGCTCAATTAACAGGAAATAAAGACAAATACAACTCTTACAGAACATCCATATATTTATTTCAACTTTACATTTAACATTTAACATTACATTGTTAATGCTATTAAAGCAATAGTTTAACAATTTAAAGTCAAATCTTACATTTAGAAAAACATCAGTATTAAAGTTAACACATCTGGGCTGTAACAAGGAATCAGTGATGAAGTGAAGACTTTCAAATTGTTCTCTGCACTGACCAGAAGTCCTGTGAGTCCAGCTCTTCATCTCATGTTGGACGTCACTGCAGCCTGTCTGGATCAGCTGGAGGAAAACTATACACAGACAAATAGACATGTCAAATAATGTTATATAACATACTGAATATAACTCTTAGCACTGTTCAACAGGTCATCATTTATTTAAGGAAAAAGGCTGAACACCACAGTCATCAGATTCTGTTCTCAGTGTGACAGTGTTTGTTCTTGTTTAGTTCCAGGCTTATTTCTGACAATCACAGTTAAATGAATGTACAAGTAAACTATATTGACTTGTGTAAGACACCACTGACATACATTTAGCAGGCCTTTTAACAGTTAGTGACGAGAAGGTGTCTGTTTTAGACAGAATATTAATACAAAGAATCCCATTTTGATTTCATGATCAATATTTGACAGTGGAGACTGAGCTCTGTTTATTTCTACATTTCATTATCTTTCAGACAGTGAAACATCAGAGACAGTCTATACTGATGAGTTTCAGTCTGTTTCTGTGTCTCACTGATAAACTGATGAACTCTGCTTCATGTTGAACAGCAGTTAGGACTCGTGTTGGATAGAAAATCATTCTGACTGTGTTTCTTCCTCCAGGATGGACCATGGTGGAGAGCAGAGGTTAAAACCTGATGTCAGGAAGTGTAAGTTTGACTAATGATGATAAAACATCAAAGTGTCAGTTTGTGTTTAAATCCAAAGCTGATAGTTGTGGTATTTATTCATTCAAACATCACTGACAAGAGAATCCTGACTAAAAGTATCATCATTAAACTTTCTATTAATGAACAACAGATCAGTGAGTAAAGAAAGAATAAATCCATCAGATGTGTCAGATGATAAACTGCAGCTGTGTTGTGTCTTTTTCTCTCCATCAGATTTCTGTCAACTTGAAGTGGACACAAACTCAGTCAACAGAGAACTCAAATTGTCTGACAACAACAGGAAGGTGACACGTTTGAAAGAGGAGCAGCCATATCCTGATCATCCAGACAGATTTGACTGGTATCAACTGCTGTGTAGAAATGTTCTGACTGGTCGCTGTTACTGGGAGGTTGAGTGGAGAGGAGAGGTTTATATATCAGTGAGTTACAGAGGAATCAGAAGGAAAGGAGACATGAAGGACAGCTGGTTTGGATGGAATGATCAGTCCTGGAGTCTGAGCTGCTCTGATCGTCATGGTTACTTTGTTCGTCACAATAACATAATAACATCCTCCTCCTCCTCTGTCTCTAACAGAGTATCAGTGTATGTGGACTGTCCTGCTGGAACTCTGTCCTTCTACAGAGTCTCCTCTGACAAACTGATCCACCTCTACACCTTCAACACCACATTAACTCAACCTCTCTGTCCTGGATTTGTCTTCTGGTCACATGGTTCCTCATTGTCTCTGTGTTCTCTGGAGGAAGGAGAGTCTTTGAAGTGACAGCAGCTTCAACTCTGAGGTTTAAATGTTGATGGTGGATGATGTTTCTCTTTGGTTTACAGTTGAATCACTGATTGTGATTTGATGTCAGAATATGTTTGGTCTTAGAAGTAGTGAAATTATCCGGATCAAGATGGATGCTTGAGACTTTTCTCCGCTCCAGGCTTTAAATAATTCTGTGACTTTCTCCAAGTAAACTTAATAATATCAGCTGAACCGTACTTCAGTGATGCCTAGACCGCAGCGAGACAAGGATTTTTCCATTTTGTCGTCTTCGGATCCCACTGTGAAGAAGAAAACTGTTTAACAGGTGGTCTCGCATGCCCCGGGTGAGGCTAAGCAAGGTGTTGCTAGCACTTCGGAGCCAACGCTAGCTGATCATGCAACTATAGAGCAGATCTTAGCTGAAGTAAAGTCTGTGGCCTCCTGCATGAACGACATGGATGAATCAGTTGGTGCTCGCCTGGACACTATTGATGTTGCGCTAAACGAAATAAAGGTATCTGTCACCTCAGTGGAGGGCTCGCTATCGGCTCTCTCCAACCGAGTGACGGACCTGGAAAAGCGCATGGATGAGGTTGAGGAGAGGGTCTCCGCTACAGAGGACAGCCACGGCACGCACGGCACCTTCATAGCCGCCTTGGAAAAGACGGTGGAACAATTGCAGCTGAAAATTGATGACTTAGAAAACCGTGGCAGCGATGAAGAAACGTGACATCCATCATGGTGGCTCCCAGCTACGGTTCTACCCTGACCTGTCCGCAGAGGTCCTACAAAAGCAGCGAGAGTTTGCCACCGTGGGGAAAGCGCTGGCCCGTCATAACAAATATCGTGGATTTGCCTACCCAGCGCGCCTCCGGTGTCTTCACGAAGGTCAAATTCGCCCTTTTGATACCCCTTAGTCTGCGGCTGCATTCCTGCATACTCTTAAATGAGGTAACTCTCCATCTCTAATGTTAGGTGATCATTTATAATGGAGAAGGACGGATTTTATATGTTCACTGAGCCCTCACTGAACAATGTGCGTCTTTTTGTGACCACAATATGGACTTTGAGTGAATAGTCTGTACAATGGTGCTGATTTAATTTGCAGCTCTTTCCTTTGGAAATAAGGTGATTCTAGTTTCTTGTTTATTTTTTATTATTACTGTTTACTTATTATTATTATTATTATTTTTTTTTTTCTTTTTATTTATTAATTTACTATGCGTGCAATCTGAATTTAAAGTACACTTTGCATAAATGTTGTGGTCCGAACATAATTTGGAAACCCATTACTCTGAGGTGATTCTCAGTGATGTTCATCATTCACCTGGAGTGTGGACACTGTTTTGAGTGTCTTAGTTGTTACTGTGATCTAATTGTTAAATTAGGATTTGGACTATGCTTAGAATACCCAGTGACGTCTTTTGGGGGATTTTTTTTCCTGTCGTTTGGGGACAGGATAGGGGAGGGTATGCGCTGTTATTCAAATTTTTTATGTTCTAGTTTCTGTCTGCTAAATGACTGGAGTCTAGGTTCACTCTTTTACATAACTGCTTGCACCCTGACTAACTCCTCTACATTTGGCACCTGTTACTCAATTACTTTAAAGCTTTGTGGCTCTTATGTCTGGTTCACTTAAACTTACTACTTGGAATGTCCAAGGTTTGGGACATGTAATTAAGAGGAAGAAGATTTTAACACATTTGAAAAAACTAAAATCTGACATAGCATTACTTCAGGAAACAAGGTTATCTGACACAGAACATTTGAAACTCAAAAGGGACTGGGTGGGCAAAGTATACTTCTCTCATTCTCAGAACAAGAGAGGCACTGCCATTCTCATAAACAAAAACCTTCCTTTTATCTTGGAACATGAAGAAAAGGATTCAGAAGGGAGATTTATTTTGATAAAGGGTTCGATTTTTGAACAACATATAACTATTCTCAATATTTATGCCCCAAATAACGATTCACCCCAGCTAAGAAGCCCATGGCCTGGGCTTCTTAGCTGGCGATTTTAATTGTGTAATGAATGCCTCTCTGGATAAATCCTCCTCTGCAAATATGTCTAACCCGAGGACATCTGCCGTCCTTAAAATCTTATGCACAGATACCGGATTGATTGATATATGGCGAATTCGTATTTTAGACTAGATTACTTTCTTATTCCCAAAAACTTTTTACACTCTGTCCAAAACTGCCATATAGACCCTATTGTCCTGTCAGATCATGCTCCGGTACATCTGCACATTAACCCAGTATTTAACATCCCTAAAACTCCCATCTAGAGATTCAACACATCATTTTTGAATAGCGACTCTTTTTGCACTTTTGTTCGGAACAACCTATCACAATTCTGGCTCAATAACAAAAGCTCTCCGGTGTCCTCGTTTACAATCTGGGACGCAGCTAAAGCCACTTTACGTGGACACCTTATTTCCTATAGCTCTCATCAGAAAAAAGTCTTAGAGAAAAACAGAAAAAAACACATAAACAGTCACCCACACCAGCAAACTTAAAGGCACTAGTGGCTGCTAGGACTGCACTTAATGTGGATCATACTCGTCATATCCAGAAGCTACTACTTTACAGTAAACAGAAATATTATGAATTTGGCAATAAGTCCAGCCGCCTGCTTGCCCACCAACTGAAAAATCTAAATAGTGATCGCTCAATTAACATGATAAGAACACAGAATGGGGATATCACATGTGATCCAGTGATTGTCAATAGCACATTCAGAGACTTTTATAAATCCCTGTATAGTGCAAAGAAGGATGACTCCACTGCCATTGCTTCGTATCTGGATCTGCCTACTATTGCGGAGGAGGACCGCTCGAGCTTAGATGCTGCTTTCACGCCGGAGGAGGTTTGGGACGCAATCCAATCTATGCCAAATGGGAAGTGTCCAGGCCCAGATGGATTCCCTTTGAAATTTTTTAAGAAGTTCTGGTCAGAGATCCATCCTATTTTTATGCCTGCCATCAATGGTATTTTAAGAGACGCCATCCCTTCCTCATGGAGATATGCTTCCATTAGTCTACTTCTGAAACAAGATAAAAACCCTTTAGATTGTTCATCATTTAGGCCTATTAGTCTCCTCAACGTTGACTACAAAATTGTTGCAAAGACACTGGCTCGGAGATTGGAAAATATCCTTCCGAAAATAATAAACCCAGATCAGGCAGGGTTTGTAAAATCAAGATATGGCACAGATAATGTACGCCGTGCTCTTAACATTGTTCAGTATCTTAACACTCATAAAGATCCAGCGCTGATAGTTTCCCTTGATGCCGAAAAGGCCTTTGACCGAGTGGAATGGTCTTTTTTGTTTCTGGTTTTAGAAAAATTCAGTCTGGCCCCTAACCTAATACGATTAAAGCCTTCTATTAAGACCCAGTAGCCACAGTGAATACTAACAGCCTGCTGTCTGATGGTTTCTCTGTGCACAGGGGTTGCAGACAGGGGTGCCCCCTGTCACCTTTATTGTTTATATTGTTTATTGAACCTTTAGCCGAGGTCATCAGAATTAACCCTGATATATTGGGGCTGAGGATAGGTGAAGAAAAACACATTATTTCCCTATTCGCAGACGATGTCCTTTTATATCTGAATAAACCTGAGAAATCAATCCCAGCAGTTTTGAAATCTATAGCCACATTTAGTATCCTGTCGGATTATAAGATTAACCTAGGGAAGACGGTTGCAACGCCCTTTAATATCCCCCAGGACATGTCAATACAATCTCCTTTTCAAGTGTCTAGGAGGGGTTTCAAATACTTACGTATCTTTGTCACTCCTGATTTAAATAAGCTGTTTGAAACTAATTACTCTCCCCTAATTCAAAAGATTAAGAATGAGCTGACAAAATGGGCCTCCCTACCAACTTCTCTCCTTGGGAGAATCAACACTATAAAGATGAATATTCTCCCTCGATTGAACTATGTATTTCAGAATCTCCCGTGCTACTTAACCCCTGCCTTTTTTAAGTCACTGAATTCTCACATTTCTCACTATACACACCAAAGAGTTAAGTTCTCTACACTTACCAAGCCAAAGGATCTGGGTGGCTTGTCCCTGCCCAATTTACAATTATATTACTGGTCTGCACAACTTAAAACAATGTCAAATTGGTTTATGAACAGGAAAGATTCATTATGGTTGGGTTTTGAATCACTATTCTGTTATCCCAGAAGGCTTAACTCCCTTCCTTTCATTAATAATTTAGATCAGTTACACCATCTTAAGAACAACATAATTGTTTATAACACACTGATGGTTTGGCGAGATGTGAAGAAATACCTGAATATTCCCCCTGTCATCTCTCTCTATTCTCCCCTGGATCTGAATCCAGACTTGCCAGCACAGATTAGGAGTATCAGTTTGAGGGAGTGGACATCTAAGGGCCTATCAAACATCACTGACCTGTTGGTCTCCGACTCTGTTAAGTCATTTGAGCAAATCAGGGCTGACTTTAATATTCCCCACAAAGATTTTTATAAGTATCTCCAGATTCGTCATTTTATAGGGTCTCTCCTGAGGACAGGCTGGATCCGCATGAGACTGTCAGAGCTGGAAAACATTATAGTTCTGCCCAAATCTCCCAAAGGATTGATTTCCAAGATTTACACTTCACTAATTTATGCTGATTCTTCAGGCTATGACTCTCTGAAGTTGTTGTGGGAGCACGACCTAGAGGTGACATTTAATCCTGTAGACTGGGACAAAATCTGCAGTGGGGTTTTCCCTAAATGTACTTCAATCTCTATACATGAACAGAATTTTAAATTTTTTCACCGAACTTATTACATTCCTGTTCGCCTCCAGAGAATGTTCCGTGACACCTACAACCTTTGTTATAAATGTAATATACACAAAGGTACATTTATCCATTTGTTTTGGTCATGTGACCGTATCCAAAATTTCTGGAAGGGGGTTCACTCTGTAATCCAGGAGGCCAAACAGTTTTTGTTGACTCCCTCTTTCTGTCTACTTAACCATGTTCCAGATAATTTCTTGAGCACGGACACTAAATCTCTGTTGATAAATCTTTTGTTTTTGGCTAAAAAATGTATCTTACTGCGGTGGTCAACTCCCCAGGCCCCTACAGTCAACATGTGGATATCACAGATTTCTGCTCCTATTCCTCTCGAGAAGTTGACCCATGACCTTAATCACAAAACGGATAGGTTCTGGAGGATCTGGGAACCATTGCATTCCTTTTTACAGAAGTCATACCTTACCATCTATCCCTGGAAGATGAGGACTGTTCGCCTTCTCTATTTATTCCATGTAGGTACTATTTGTTTACCTGTCTCCAGTCTTCTGTTTATTTACTTGTTTATTTTTTGTATATGTAGATATACATAGCGCATCGTTCACTGTTAGTTTGGGGTGGGACTTTTTTGTTTTGTCTTGTGTTTTGCTGTCTGGCTTGTTTGTTTTCTAAAGTTTGTGTTTATAAAAATGAAAACCCAATAAAAAGAGTATTAAAAAAAAAGTAGTGAAATGATCTCCTAACCACTGAACTCCTGGAAAAACTGGACTGACTTTGATGATCACTTCTATCTGGATAATCCTGGACACATGAAGATCAAACTGAGAGGTCTCGTGTCTGAAACTGGTTATTGTGAATTCAGCTCTACACGTATCCTGAAGTACAAACAGTATTACTCTATATTTTCCATTTGCTGAAGTAGAAGTTTTCCTGTTAAAATCTTATTCTACTCTGTGACCACACTGCTATCTAATCAGCCTTGATGATTTTACCTTGTGGAACTGTATTAATGTATTTCTCCATAATCAGTGATGTTTAATGTAACATGGAGTAGGTGACTCTTGTAAATCATAATTTAAATAATTTATCAGGTGAGGAGAAATTCTGTTTGTGCCTCAAAGGCTGGTTTCCTCTGTCAAAATAAATCCCAGAAACTCAGGTAATACAGCATTGTGTTACTTTTGCACTGCCTCTACTACAGGGTTCCTGCGGGTCCTTAAAAAGTCTTTAAATGTCTTAAATTAAAATCCGGGTAATTAAGGTCTTAAATTGTCTAAAATTTACCATAAATTTGCTGTAGGTATTAAATTTCCAGACGGTGCGTTTAATGACAATGGGAAAGCCGAGTGGCCCACCGTAAAACATCTAATAGCGTGTATTTGTTTGATTAACTTAGTAAAAATACCGTGTAGTAAATGAGAGACTCTGCGTGTAAATTAAACGACAAATGGATGGAAGAGGATTTATTTAGGAGGTGGTTGGCGCCTGCTGAGAATAAGAACGAGGCAATGTGCAAATTGTGCACCAAGACTTTTTCTTTAGGGACCATGGGGCTCAAAGCCGTCGAGTCTCATATGAAAGGAGAAAAGTACCAGCGGTACACGGCAGCAGCTAGCCATAGCCGGGGCCAGGCTAATCCCTGCATTGTTTGCAGCACGACCTAACGTTACAAGTTCAGACGCCACCTCTCAGTCGACTATGAAAAGCTTCATTTCACCACCAGAGACCCAAAAGGTTCTCCATACTGTGGTGAGGCACAATTCATTTCAATCTAACGAGGACATAAGTCACGTCTTTGCTGCCATGTTCCCTGATTCTCAGCTTGCAGAGTCATTCACCTGTGGTGAAAATCAAACGGCATATATCACCAAATATGGCATGGCTTCATTCATCAAGAAGGAGCTATCGGGCAGCGTTAGTGAGAAGCTGTTATCATGTTTGATGAAAGCATGAATAAAACCACAAAGAGCAAACAAATAGACCTTCATTTGTGGTTCTGGACTACTGATGATGAGACGGGCTCACACCATGTCATCTCCTGCTACTATAGGTCAGAGTTCATGGGTCAGTCCAGAGCTGAGGACATGTGACAGTCTCTGGTCACTATGACAACCTGACAGGTAACAACACATTAGCTCAGAGTTTAAGGAGTGGAACTGTTGGCAGTTGTAGTTGATTTTGTCTTAATATGACCATTTGTGATTTTATGGGATGTTTTTGGGACGGTTGGCCACATCTAGCGTCGGCTGTCTCTTGTTGCCATAGCAACAGTAAACGTTCACGTAAGGACTAATGAGCTGTAAATAGAGATGCAGAATCAATCTATGTTGTAAATACAGATTAGATGTTGTATTTTAGCACAGAATACATGATTTTACCAGTTAGTAAACCTATAGAAAAGAATCAGTTACCATTAAACACACAGAGAGAATGATTAGTATCTAGTGTGTGTGTGTGTGTGTGTGTGTGTGTCCTCTAAGTGTTGGCTGGTCATACCTGAGGGGTGGGCGGGGCCTAAACACACCTTACCCACTCACATTTCCATTCCTCACATACACACTCACTCACATGTTGTTCTATATTTGTGAGGACCGTTGGTGGCAGATAGGAGGTTTCATTGGGACACTGGGAGTGGACACTCTCTGTCCTCTGTCCACAGAGGATGGAGGACAGAGAGTGTCCTCTGTCCTCTGTCCACTCTCTGTCCATCCTCTGTGGACAGAGAATGTCTGTCAGGTGAATAGGTGATGTCCTCTCCATCGTCTCACTAACTTGATGATAATCAGACGAACAGCTCGTCCTGGATCTTCTCTTGTCTCCATGGCGACCCCTCTTCCTCTTCCTCTTCCTCCTCCTCCTGCTCTGATCCAGACCTGGTCACATTTGACCAATCAGGAAGAGTTTTTTTTTATCTATATATTATATTCATCTATTTATTGTGCATAGTGTTGTCTGTGATGTGGGTGTGTTGCTTGTATGTCGTTATGCCACTGTCAAAGACAATTTTCCATTTTATGTAAGTTTTATGGACATTAAAGAAGTCTAAGTCTAAGTCTCTAAGTCCTCAGTGTCTCAGTGTCCTCAGTGTCTCTGTGTCATCAGTGTCATCAGTATCCTCAATGTCATCAGTGTCCTCAGTGTCTCAGTGTCCTCAGTGTCCTCAGTGTCTCTGTGTCATCAGTGTCCTCAATGTCTCAGTGTCTCAGTGTCCTCAGTGTCTCTGTGTCCTCAGTGTCTCAGTGTCCTCGGTGTCATCAGTGTCCTCAGTGTCCTCAATGTCCTCAGTGTCCTCAGTGTCTCTGTGTCATCAGTGTCCTCAGTGTCTCAGTGTCCTCAGTGTCCTCAGTGTCTCTGTGTCATCAGTGTCCTCAATGTCTCAGTGTCTCAGTGTCCTCAGTGTCTCTGTGTCCTCAGTGTCCTCAGTGTCTCAGTGTCCACAATGTCCTCTGTGTCTCTGTGTCCTCAGTGTCTCTGTGTCATCAGTGTCCTCAATGTCCTCAGTGTCATCAGTGTCCTCAGTGTCTCAGTGTCCTCAGTGTCCTCAGTGTCTCTGTGTCATCAGTGTCCTCAATGTCCTCAGTGTCATCAGTGTCCTCAGTGTCTCAGTGTCCTCAGTGTCCTCAGTGTCCTCAATGTCTCAGTGTCATCAGTGTCCTCAATGTCTCAGTGTCTCAGTGTCCTCAGTGTCTCTGTGTCCTCAGTGTCCTCAATGTCCTCAGTGTCTCTGTGTCATCAGTGTCCTCAATGTCCTCAGTGTCCTCAGTGTCCTCAATGTTCTCAGTGTACTCAGTGTCTGTGTCATCAGTGTCTCTGTGTCCTCAATGTCCTCAGTGTCTCTGATGACACAGAGACACTGAGGACACAGTGTCATCAGTGTCTCTGTGTCCTCAGTGTCTCAGTGTCATCAGTGTCCTCAATGTCCTCAGTGTCTCTGTGTCATCAGTGTCCTCAATGTCCTCAGTGTCCTCAGTGTCTCATTGCCCTCACTGTTCTCAGTGTCTCAGTGTCCTCAGTGTCTCATTGCCCTCACTGTCCTCAGTGTAATCAGTCTCCTCAGTGTCCTCAGTGTCCTCAATGTTCTCAGTGTCCTCAGTGTCCCCAGTGTCTCTGTGTCCTCAGTGTCTCAGTGTCTGTGTCCTCAGTGTCTCCGTGTCCTCAGTGTCCTCAGTGTCTCAGTGTCTATGTGTCCTCACTGTCCTCAGTGTCTCAGTGTAATCAGTGTCCTCACTGTTCTCAGTGTCCTCAGTGTCTCAGTGTCCTCAGTGTAATCAGTCTCCTCAGTGTCCTCAGTGTCCTCAGTGTCTCAGTGTAATCAGTCTCCTCAGTGTCCTCAGTATTCTCAGTGTCCTCGGTGTCCTCAATGTCCTCAGTGTCCTCAGTGTCTCTGTGTCATCAGTGTCCTCAGTTTCTCTGTGTCCTCAGTGTCTCTTTGTCATCAGTGTCCTCAGTGTCTCAGTGTCTCATATGTCCACTTACATTCAGCTTTTAGTTTGACATGTTCATATATTATCATCAGAAACTTTTCCAGAGTACAGTGTCCCCCAGCGTCCCTCAGTAGCCAGTCTCCAGTGTCTCTGGTTGGAGCGTCCACTCCAAGCCTGTCATTTCCAGCACTACCAGGTCTTAAAGGTCCCCCCTGGCCCCTCCTCCTCCTCCTCACAGCCTCCTCCTCCTCCTCACAGCCTCCTCTTCACAGCCTGCTCCTCCTCCTCCTCACAGCCTGCTCCTCCTCCTCCTCCTCCTCCTCACAGCCTCCTCCTCACATCCTCCTCCTCCTCCTCACAGCCTCCTCCTCCTCCTCACAGCCTCCTCTTCACAGCCTGCTCCTCCTCCTCCTCACAGCCTGCTCCTCCTCCTCCTCACAGCCTCCTCCTCCTCCTCACAGCCTCCTCCTCCTCCTCACAGCCTGCTCCTCTGGTTGCTGGTGGTGGTGTGGTGGAGGTCTGAGGAGACCCGTTTCCTAATGTTGTTGGAGTCCTTCAGCTCCTGTCCTGAGGGAGAACCCAGAGCATGGATGAAGCGTCTCTGTCCGTTGTTCTTTTCCAGTCCAAAGTAATATTTGGTTGGTGTGTCCATCATTGTGTTGCTCTGGAACCGTGAGTGAACCAGTGCTCCTTGGGCCTTAGTGCCCAGTAGGTCTCTAAGAGCTATCTTTTTAGACTGGAGCTCTTCAACATGACCTCCATTTCCAGTGGAATCTACTAAACTTTGTAATTCCACAGTTTCAGTCTCCAGGTCCTTCATAGATCTGGTGATGTCCCGTGGGACATTGAAAGTGTACTGTTGACAGAGCTGCTTTATCTCCACATTTCCACAACCCCACCACTGCCTCAAAGATTTAAAATCAGACTTTCTGTTTTTAAAACATCTCCAAAAGAATCTAAAAACATCTTTAAAATGGAAATCATCCAACAGAGCAGTGTTAAGATGCCAGGAAGCACTCTTGGACTTTAAATTAGAAAATAAAACATTACTAATAACTAAAAAGTCATCAGTAAAACCAACAGGCATCATTCTGCAGTCTTTAAAAACATTAAAATGATGTTTAAAACAATAAAACCGATCCAGTCTAGCTAGAGAAATGACATTATCTCTAGTGTGGGCCCATGTCTACTGTCTTCTGTCTCCGTTCTGTCTTCTCCACACATCCACCATTTCATGTGTTTTCAGTGTATGTTTTATAACAACCTGTGATGCAGCATGTGGTTCTAGATGGTTTCTGTCTAATGAATGATTCTCTGTGCAGTTAAAATCTCCTCCCATGAATAGAACATCTTCAACATTGACTTTATCTAAAACTGAACTTAAAACCTTTAAAAACAAAACTGAAGTAGGAGCATAAACATTTAGAAAAACTACATTTAAAAGATCTACCTTTCTTCTGACCACCAGTAGTCTGCCCTCCACCACCTGCTCCACCTCCATAGACATGCATGATAGACCCTTAGAGAACAGAATGGACACCCCCCCACTGGTGGAGGTCTTATGTCTCAGCACTACGTCCCCCTCCCATTCTCTCTTCCAGTCAGACTCAACGTCACTGTGAGTTTCCTGAAGAAACATCACATCTGAGCCTTTAGCTTTCATCAGCTCATCCAGAAGAGATCTTTTCTCTGAGTCTCTTGCTCCATTTATATTTTAAATGCTCAGTTTAAAGTGGCTCATAGTGCAAAACAATAAAAGCAGACAGAAACATTCTGATCTACTGACGTTAAAAGAAACTCTATTCATGCTCATCATTGTTGACATCAGAGGTTAGTTCCTGTCTGAGTTCCTGAACTATTTATTTCATTCTGAATATTTCTTGGTCAGTCAGTCCTCCTCTACCTTTACTGCTCAGGTTCAGTCTAAACCAGTTACAGAGCAGCTCTTTATCTGAGAAATATTCTTCCATTTTAACACCTTTCATGTTTTTTGTTCTTTGTAAAAAGCTTTTGATTTTCCCAGCGCTGTAAGCTCTTTGTCTTCCACAACTACCGACCACTTTCTCCTCAGAGTTACTATCACTGTCCATCTCACTGTCCTCTACGGTCACCTCTCTGTCCACTGCTCCTTTTTTAGCCTGAGAGCTTCCACTGCTGCTTCTAGTTTGTCTTTTTAGCTGAGGGACCTTCATGTCCTCTTCATCTCCTTCATGTCCTCTTTGTCTCCATCATGTCCTCTTCATCTCCATCATGTCCTCTTAATCTCCATCATGTCCTTTTCATCTCCTTCATGTCCTCTTCATCTCCATCATGTCCTCTTCCTTCATGTCCTCTTCATCTCCTTCATGTCCTCTTCATCTCCATCATGTCCTCTTCATCTCCTTCATGTCCTCTTAATCTCCATCATGTCCTCTTTATCTCCATCATGTCCTCTTAATCTCCATCATGTCCTCTTCATCTCCTTCATGTCCTCTTCATCTCCTTCATGTCCTCTTTGTCTCCATCATGTCCTCTTCATCTCCATCATGTCCTCTTAATCTCCATCATGTCCTTTTCATCTCCTTCATGTCCTCTTTATCTCCATCATGTCCTCTTCCTTCATGTCCTCTTCATCTCCTTCATGTCCTCTTCATCTCCATCATGTCCTCTTCATCTCCTTCATGTCCTCTTAATCTCCATCATGTCCTCTTTATCTCCATCATGTCCTCTTAATCTCCATCATGTCCCTTTCATCTCCTTCATGTCCTCTTTATCTCCATCATGTCCTCTTCCTTCATGTCCTCTTCATCTCCTTCATGTCCTATTCTCCTCCATCATGTCCTCTTCATCTCCTTCATGTCCTCTTCACCTCCTTCATGTCCTCTTCATCTCCTTCATGTCCTCTTCATCTCCATCATGTCCTCTTCATCTTAATCATGTCCTCTTCATCTCCTTCATGTCCTCTTCATCTCCATCATGTCCTCTTTGTCTCCTTCATGTCCTCTTCATCTCATCATGTCCTCTTCATCTCCATCATGTCCTCCTCATCTCCTTCATGTCCTCTTCATCTTAATCATGTCCTCCTCATCTCCTTGATGTCCTCTTCATCTCCATCATGTCTTCTTCATCTCCTTCATGTCCTATTCTCCTCCATCATGTCCTCTTCATCTCCTTCATGTCCTCTTCACCTCCTTCATGTCCTCTTCATCTCCTTCATGTCCTCTTCATCTCCATCATGTCCTCTTCATCTTAATCATGTCCTCTTCATCTCCTTCATGTCCTCTTCATCTCCATCATGTCCTCTTTGTCTCCTTCATGTCCTCTTCATCTCATCATGTCCTCTTCATCTCCATCATGTCCTCCTCATCTCCTTCATGTCCTCTTCATCTTAATCATGTCCTCCTCATCTCCTTGATGTCCTCTTCATCTCCATCCATCTCCACCTCACTCTCTCCCAGTACACCACTCATGTCCTCTTCTCTGATATCTTTTTGTTTTATCATTTTCTGTCCCTTAATTGTCTTCTCCTTCGTCACATCTTTTGTTTTGTCTGTTCTAGTTTGTCCTCTTTCACTTTCCTGGATGTTCTGTTCCTTCTTCCCCGTCTCTTCCTGTCCTTCACTTACTTTACTGTCCTGTTGACTTCCACCTGTCAATACCTGTCCTTCCTCACTTACCTGGCTGAGTTGTTGTCCCTCCCCAGTCTCTACTTGTCCCCCCCTCTCACCTGGCTGTCCTGCTGTTCTTCCCCTGTCTCCTCTCCTTCCATATTGTCCTGACTTTTCCCAGGGTCCTTATCTGCTGTCCCTGTGTCTCCATTTTGTCCCTGTGTGGAAGCTTCTCCTGGGCATGCTCTAATCAAGTGTCCCTCTTTGCCACAGTTAAAACACTTCATATTATCTGATGACACAAAAACAACATAATCAAAATCCTCCACTCTCAATCTGAAGGCTCCATTTAAATCTTCCTTCTTATTGAGGATCATAAAGATCTGTCTCCTGTGAGACACCACGTGTTTCAATAGCGGAGATTTACAGCCAGAGTGAACCTTTTTCATTTTAGAAACTATTTTTCCATGACGTGATAGTTCTCTGATCAGTGTCTCGTCACTGATGAATGGGGGGACATTTGACAGAGTAACTTTTCTCGCTGGTGATGCGAGAGGCGAGACAGGAACGAACGTATCCTTTACGATGATCCTGTTCTCCACTACCGTGTTGGTTTTATCCACGGTGTCTACAAAAACCACCACAGCACTGTTCATCCTAGCAGCGGACTTCACGCTGTCATATCTGACCAGCTTCCCCACTGCCAGGCTGCACTCCTGCACCCAACAAAGGAATGATGGCGCTACCTTGATGCCGTGCTTCCTTGTCAGGTAGCCTAGATCCATGCTGACCAGCAAGACGCTGTCTTCAGCAGCGAGGATGACCTGAGACTAACTGGAAGGGTTAGGGTCAGAGAAAACCAGCTTCACCTGCAGAGTCTGTAGCTGAATCTGGACGTCCTGATGGATCCTACACGTCTGATTTGTCATCTTTATTTTATAATAACATTCAGATGGTCTCAAGACGTTTCACAGAACCCAGACCCTGAAGGTTCCAGAGCAGAGCTGAGAAGAAACCAGAACCTGTCACTGAACACATCATCTGGATCACAGACCAGACCTCGGACCCTGGTCTCAGATGACCCAGACTCACAGGCGCTGTGGCTTAGTTGGTTAAAGTGCCTGTCTAGTAAACAGGAGATCCTGGGTTCGAATCCCAGCAGTGCCTTTTAGCTCAGCAGTGTTGCAGCTGTATGAGTTAGTTCCTGGTAGGTGTCAAATAAATCAGAGGGAAAACACAGGAAGTTAAACAAGACAAGAAACATTGAGGAAGAACTTTAGGAAATAAAAAACAAACAGGGTCACAGAAAACATTCATTGTCATCAACATCAACATTAACAACATTAACAACAACATCAATATTAACAACATCAACATCATCAACAACCACATCAACATTAACATCAACATCAACAACATCAACAGCAACAGCATCAACAACAACATCATCATCAACATCTTCTGTAGAAGAAGAAGAAGCAGCTGATGACAAATAGAAGAAGAAACATTTCTTCCAGCTGGAGCCTCCAGAGCCTGATGACCTCTGACCTCCATTCACGCTGTAGGACCTGATCTACGTTGACAGACGCTCTCGACCGTCCGGCTCGGCAGCATTGTTGAGACAAGACGAAACCATCTGAGACAAAGGACAAAGGACAAAGGAGACGTTTGACCCAGATTCACCTCCAGGAGACTAGACTATGACTGAGTGAATAAAGGACCTGCACATATTAAATCATGTCCTCATATGAACTTTATTAAAGAAAAGATAATAAATAATAATCATCTAAACCTGACTGAGCTCATATTTAACGTATACATGAGAGCAGTAATCAGATTACAGCAGAAGAGACAATGACCTTCAGGCCTGGTGTCAAGTGATCAGGCAGCGCGTTACCGTGGTAACCACAGTGATGAATCATGCTCCGTCACGCTGACTCATCTGATGATTCTGATCTGCTGCAAAAGTTAAAGACCATGCAAAGAGAGGAGGAGGAGGAGGAGGAGGAGGAGGAGGATAAAGAGGAGGGTCATGAGGAGGAGGAGGAGGATGAAGAGGAGGATGAGGATGATGATGAACGGGAGAAAGAGGAGGAGTGACTTATCAGTGTCATGTTGACTGGAGGTGATCAGCTGAGTCAGTGACTTCCTGCTGAAGGAGGAAGGAGGCGTCACTGTGACTCTGTGATAAGAACAAGATGGCTGCCGCTGACACACACACACACACACACACACACACACACTGAGTTTTATACGGTAAGATAAAGATGAAGGAGTCAGTGGAGGTCAAAGGTCAACATGAAGTTTTCAATAGCTTTGACAAAAGAGAGAAAGTGCAGACGGGAGTTGAACCAACAACCTTCTGAACAGAGCAGCAGCGTCTTCATCCTCTGAGCCACAGACACGAGCAGGACCATCACAAACAGATGTTCCTCCTGATTGTCTCCTCCTCTGTCTCCTCCCCTTGTTCTTCCTCCTCCTCCTCCTCCTCCTCCTCCTCCCCTTGTTCTTCCTCCTCCTCCTCCTCCTCCTCCTCTTTGTCTCCTCCTCCTCCTCCTCCTTCTTTTTGTCTCCTCCTGCTCCTTCTGTCTCTCAGTACTGAAGATGGCCCACTGAGGAGCGACGCTGCATCGGGACGCAGGAGACGTGGGTTCAAATCCCTGGAGGTATGTCACAAACTAACCTGTGTGAGTGTGTGAAACTAAAAATCAAAACTAAAACCTTCAAAATAAAACCAAACCTAAAAAACTAACACCTTCAAAATAAAATCAAAACTAAACCCTTCGTTCGTCGCTTGCGTTCGCGTCACTTTCATCTGTCGTCGATTTGTGACCTCCCTGACCTCTGAACCAGCTCCAGGTAAGTCCAGGTGTGTCGAGTAGCTAGCTTGATCAAAGCTAGCTAACGCGACAGATTTTTATTTATTTTTTTTTTTAAAGCTAGCTTGTTAGCGCACTAGCTTTCTGATCCAAACTAGATCAGAAACGAGCTGCAGTTACATGAACGCACAAATGTACATGAAGCGTTCACTGACTGTAGGAAATATCCAGACCTCAACATCAGGTTCATCAGGTCACGGTGTTTGGAGCTAAAAAGAGAATCAAACCTTTGACCTCGGCTCAGCGTCAGTGTGAAGCTGTGACTGGACATTTGACAGTGAAGTGCATGATGGGAGTTGTAGTTGTCGTTGAGTAGAGTTTGAAAGTAGAAATTAACCAGATGCTGGGAACCACATACATCCCCCCAAAACACCCAACCACCCCCCATGGTGTGGATGAGCTGAATCTGAACAACATGCTGTTTTGAGGACTTTCATTATTGAGTTTATTTACAATGGAGACTGCTTTTAGTTTTCGAAGTGTTATTATTCTGTCTCCTTATATAGAAAAAAAAGGTCCCTAATGAAAAGTGCTTATGCTGGATTAAAATAAATGGAGTATTTTCTACCACAGGAATTGTCATGACATTTTTGGGTCTTAAATTATATTTGTTGAGGTCTTAAAAAGGTCTTAAAAAGCATTAACTGACTATTAAAATGGTGCAAGAACCCTCTACTATTTCTGTATTTTCATTTTTATTCAGACAGTTTTTTCCTATTTTTGTAATCACATACGTTTATGTCAGAAATACATTCTACCACTCAGTAAGATCAAGGAGTCAAGTTTTCATTTGTGTCAAACACAACAGTACCAGACCTACAAGAGGTCTCCTTTCACATCTGCCTGCTTCTGAAGCTAACCTACTCTGTCTTGGAGGGACAGCGTTGATCAGCAGATCCAGACCCTTGTTGGACCTGAGCCTGGTACCTGCAGAGTTCTGGCTGGACTCACTGGAAGGTCCCATACGTTGGCTAACCTTTAACGCTGTTTGCTATGGTGAGAGGTGATGCCGGGTAAAAAACAGAGGAAACATGTTCACTACAGAAATAGATGATTAGTTTCCTAAAGTGTCTTTTTTTTTTTCTTTGTCTAAGTCATGTGACCTAACAAGTGTTTAAAAATAAAATCTCTTCATTTATCACCAGATGGTGGTGTTCATTCATTCAAGGCTGAAGACTGAGGTCAATGCATCTACAATTTACTACTTCTGATAATGACATTGATTAAACTTATTAATTCTATCAGTCTAATGTCAGAGGCAAACCTGAGAGCAGTCTAACCAGTTCAGTTTTCAGAACCTAAAGTATAGTTCCACTGCTCTGCCTCTGACACATTCTGTCTTGGTCGTCACAAAATTCAAAAAGATAAAGTCTTCACTTACAATCACATATATTTTTGTTCAAAACATCTTCATAAAACCTTCTCAACACAGGGAAGAACATCCTGAAGGCACAGCTTTATATGAAAGTTAAAAAGTTTGACACTAACTAAACACCAGTTAAGAATTTGACTTCAGTCATCAAGATAACTTCACTGACAGCTGAGTCATCAGTCAGAAACACAGTTTAAATGCTGCTGCTGGTTGAAAGCTACATTTAGTTCCTGATAGAGAGATGGTCTGAATCCAGTCCAAACCAGCCTGGAGACAGACATCGAGGACAAAATATTACAGGACACCACCTGGAATCTGGTTCTGAACCACATGTGTGACTTCAGATGAAATCATGTTTGGATTTATTTTATATACAAAGACCAAAATACAAGAAAGTCCCGTTATGTTTATATAAATGATTGTAGGATTCTTAACCGCTGCAAATTGTCTGAGTATTTTTAATTGACAACATTTATCAAACTAAATATCTAAACATGACATAACCAATGTCCTTTGCAGTTTGTTTCACTTTAAGGTTTCATGACTTATCATCTATAACTCATGGTTCATATTCAGCTCCAGTATTCATTCTTGATGGAGGAAGTCAGTATTTCATGTTACCTGAATTCAATCTGGTCTCCACTCCATGATTTGGTCCATGATCCTGGTTATAACAGTTCTATTAGAGAACAGCAGATAAACAACAGTGTCTTGTTATTCTTCCTGTTTACTTAATAGTAGTTAATGTAACCTTTTTAACCAATCAGGATCAAGAATTCTGAAAATAAAACTTTCATATATTCTCCATAACACCTTTAATTAACTTAGTGAAAGACAGATGATCTCAAATAAAATTTAACACTACAGTTTGTAGTAAAGTCATGTTTGTGTCTGGCAGCTGACTGAGCTCTTTATTAGTTTCACTTCTCGTCAGGTTTAACCTTTCAGAATTCTTCCTCATTTTACTTCATGTTTGTCTCAAAGAAGGTTTCATCCTAACGGCTCTTTTTACTTTTATCAGGTTGTAAAGAATCAGTCATTTATCCTCTGGAGGTGAAGCTGTCCATCTAAAAGCTGCTTTTAATCTATTCTTTCCAGCAAGACAGAAATGATCATTTAGCAAAGTAAGTTTTCATCTAATTAAATATAAAATCTGTTTAGATTCTAGTTTGAGCTTTTCTTCACACTGCAGTGAGTTGTATTGTGTTTTGTTTCATGGACTGTAACACACAGAAGAGTGTAGTGAGGAACAAGCTGATACTCAATGTGTTATTTCTCCCTATAATTATAATCTTCAACTTTCTCGTAAATAAGTAAATCAATCACTGCCTTCATGAGTTCCTGATCAAGTATGATCTGTATCACTACATAACAATCAGACAGCAAAAGAGTATGAACAACATAGGAGAGTAAAAACGTCTCAAAGGAGGACTGGATGTTAGAAGACAAATGACATTATAGAATAAAACAACTATCACTGCTTAGATGCTTTGTTTCAGTTCCCTACATGGATCATGTGATTACAGCTGGTTTCTCTGGTTGTGTGGTAATCTCATGCTAAAGCTAACTGGACACTTCCTGTCAGTGAACTGTTCCCTGAATTAGAAGGACTAAACACTCTCTGCAGCAGCTGTAAAGTACAAGACAACATCTATTTAAGCTAAAGTGATTCACAAACAAAGAGTTTTATTTCCTGTTCTGAGGATTTCAGAACATGTCAGCACATGAAGGACAGACTGTTGACACTCTAAAGAAGTCTCTCCAACTCAGAGCAGCTTTTCATTTTCACAGCTGCTTACATTTATTCTTTTGTGGAACTTTTGTGATTGATTATAATTTTGGGGCAAATTCACAAAAAGAAAAAAAAGAAAACGTGAATCTTTTTAATTTAAAATAGAAATGCAAAGTCAAATGTAATTATTTCAGTAAACTCTCTCCAGCTGGAGTTACAACCTTCAACAATATATTCTTCTTGTTTTATGGTTGATTTTATTCTGAAGAGACTTTGGACACACCTCATTTCCTCTCATGTACAGAGTCCAGGTGAGTTTAAGGCCCCGCCCATTAAAACTACCTGTGAACAGAAGAGAAGCAGCTTCTTTCCTCCACACACGAAGGTAGAAAGAGTCAGTAAATCAACCTGAGGTGAGTTCAGCAGGTGAGAGTCCAACATCTGTAAATGATTAACTGGATCATCATCATCTTTCTTCATCTTTAACAGAAACATTTTAAACATGGTTTAAACATTTAATGTCATTTAAAAATGATGCGGACAAACTTCCAACATGTGGTGTTTGCAAATGACTTTAATCAAATGAGATCAGACTGGTTTCCTCTCTAACGCTGCTCTCCTGACTATTAGTTTCTGTTCATTTAAACCCAACCGACTCATCTGGAGGACAGATATCAGTAGATCTGCTTTAAGTTCTGTTTTTAAAAGTTGACACAGCTCAATAAATAAAATGAAAACTAAAAACTGGCAGGTCAATTCAGATTAACAGATGTGTGAGACAGATGTGTTGGTAAGGCTGGTGTTATGGAACCAGGAAGTGAATTCTGGTGAAGTGATTAATTTATCTGTTTATTTAAATACTTTAATTTGTGTGAATATCTAAAAGGAAAAGAAAAAACTATTAAAAAAATGTCCTGAAACATGATTACATGCAGCATTTAAAGATGATAGAGTCAAAGTATTGATAAAACAAAAAAAAATAAAACTTCTATTTTTTTCTTTTGACTAAAACAAACAGAAAGTTAATATGAGACTTAACTTTCTACTGACTGATTAAAAAACTAAGAGTGTAACAAGTCAAAAACCAAAACAATAAACCAGGAAGTAGACTTGTGGTGACAACTGGTCCAGGTCTCTCTGGTCCAGGTCTCTCTGGTCCATGGATAATTGTGTTCAGTGTGGCACACTGAAAAAAAAGGGAGAAGAAGAAAATGTATGGCCATTTATTGTTTATTCATGTTTCAAGCACTTAATTACACATTCTTGTGATAAAAAATCATATTAATAATAATATTAAAAATCGTATTTTATTTATGCTTGTGGCACCAAGCACTATGCTACAACAGGCTAGAATCCGGAGTACAAAGTGTTAAATTTCACATTAAAACTGCGTGGAAAGTGCTAAGTTAGGAGGAAAATAAAAAGAGGAACTAATGGTCAGGTGTTGTTGCACCGCGAAGCTTCAGGTGAGTGACCCCTCCCTCTTCCTTCAGACGGAAATCAGGAAGAGAAGTTGGTGGTTCATGTCTTCAGTTTCTGACTCTGTTACTGTGTTTTCCAGACGACATCGAACCAAAGAAAGACAAAAAAATAAACTATTTGTTATTGTGGTCACTTACCCTGGGACCAGTAACACTAAATAAACCTGGTTCTTCTCCAGATTCCTAGAAATGAGAGCTGAACCCACCAAAGTGGGATGGAGCCCGTCTCTCCTTATCAGACCAGGCTTTCCCCAGAAAGTGTTCCAAACAAAAACACAAGTTCACGTCAGTTTTTTTTTTTTTTTTTTTTTTTTTTTAATGTTTTATGTCATTATAGGTAGTTAATATCCTACTGATGTATCTACTAGTGTCAGTTTTTCTATAGGGCAGGGCACAGTGGTGTGGTGGTTAGTAAGTTCACATTAAAACTGCGTGGACAAGTGCTGAGTTAGGAGGAAAATAAAAAGCGGAAGTAATGGTGAGGGGCTTCATGTGAGTGACTCCTCCCTCTTCCTTCAGACGGAAACCAGGAAGAGAAGCTGGTGACGGATGGTTCATGTATTCAGTTTCTGACTCTGTTACTGTGTCCGTGTTTAGAATCGCAAATAGCGAACTTTAGGAAAATGGTGACAGCTTCCTGTTACCGAGTGTGTGATGTGATTGAGTACAGCGTGATTAACTTTGGATGCTAAACTCAGGGGCGTAGCACCAAATTCTGGGCCCTGTACTCTCTTAATGTCACTGGGCCCCTTTCCATTCCAGTGCGTGAGCAATAAAAAAAATATATAAATTGGGGCATTTATTTATAAATAAACAAGCATAAATCGAGTTTTAAATTAAAATCAGATCAGATTATATTGATAACTGATACATGACACATTTTGATTTAAAAACATTTACAGGAGCCAACAACAGTACACAGAGAATCAAATCAAATAAATATATCAATAAATCTCATTTTTCAATAAAAGTGTTCCTCAGCTTGCAGAATGTAATTTACTGACTCTGGACTATGACAACGTTAGCGTTAATTGGATGCAGTTACAACAAGTAACCTCGGTTCACCTTTCAGACAGGGCAGAATGAGGGGAAGCAACTGTTAACTGCTTTCTATTTCTTTTTCTTTCCGCTCTTTCTTTTTCTGATACCCCAATTTGTGTATTTTGGGTGGCATGATGACAGCTAGCCTCCAGGTCATTCAGTCTGCGCTCACTGACGTACTTGTCGCCGGCCGCTGTCTATGGGCAGACTAAAACATTTTGCATCTGCAAGAGGGGGCCCCCAGAATAATATGTTGGGAGGGCTGGGACACAAAGTTCATTCTCTCAGTTGATGTTATCAATATATTTGAAATACAGTATGACACCAATTAATTGGAGGGCCCAATTCATTAAAAAAAAATAAAAAATCAGGATTTTCATGGCCCCTCTCCCTACTCGGGCCCTGGGTTGTCAGGTCCCCCTTTCCCCCCACTACCACGCACATGGCTAAACTTCTCTGTTTGACATGTTTATTTCATTTGGTAAAGTACTCATATTTAGAATAGTTGTTACTGTTTATTAAATGTGAGTTGTTTACAAGGTGTATACTACGGAGCCCCCGAAGGGACACGGAGAAAAAAAAAAATGATGGGTGAAAAAAAAAAAAAGGATGGTCTCTTCATTCAACTTATGTCCTCTTTTGGGATCTCTCTTGAATTCAAGAAGCTCTCCAAGTCGTCCTCCATTGCTCCTCTTCTTTCGTCAACAAAACACCGGTTTGGTCCAGAATACTTTGTTTCTCGGGATCTTGCAAAAGTCCGTCCTTTCTTTTTTTTCACCCATCATTTTTTTTTTTCCCCCGTGTCCCCTGGGGGGCTCCGTAGTATACATAATCTTTATTGAAGGAGTTATTTCTGATTTGTGGAGTTACAGGTGAGCACGTTCACCACCGAAATCCACCTGATTAGAGTTTAGATGACAGGTATTATGAGTTAAGCAGAATTCACTACGTGTAGTATGTTTGATGTTTTTGTTGTTGAAAGACATTTAAAGTAAGACTTTTTCGTTGTCGGTCATTTTGACTGACAAGGTCATAAAAATTCCGTCATAATCTATTTTTACCCGTCACTTTAATTTTTAATTTTTTAAAATGATAATAAAGACATATTCAGTAGCATTTCCTTTTCATTTTTACTTTAAGTACTTTTTTCAGAACAGTATTTACTTTAAATGGTAACCAAAAAAAAAAAAAAAAAGTTTCGGCTGCCGACACGTCTTGTCCGTACTCGGAATGGGACTGCTAGCGTAAACAGCTCTTGGACGGTACCGTAGGGTTGAAGCGCTTCGGTGGTAGGCTATGCAAATTCCATTTTGGTAGCCGTTAACTGCATAGACATTTAACATACATATATATTGTATATGGTCTATGGCAGCAGTTCCCAAACTTTTTTGGCCGCGCACCCCCTTCTATATCCCAACCGCGCTGACGCACCCCCAATCCCCCACACTTTAAAAAAAAAAAAAAACGCAACAAGCTTTTTTATATCCATATTAAAAGCAGCATGTTTAATCATGCTCACGTTACCAGAACACACATATAACAAAATAATCACGATCACAACAACGCGCTCTCACATTAAACTGAAACACTGTAACATTTTCAATATAATGAAACAAAGTTACGCACAAGTTTCCACTTTTAAGAGCAAAGAGGATGGATGACAGGCTCAGGCTCAGAGGCAGAAGGAAGGAAATATGAGGAAATATGGATAACATTTTCAGCCACATTAAACAAAAATTGCAGCAATGACAGTGGAGCTAACACAACCCCGTCATCATAACACAGCGGTTATGGAAATAAAATTAGAACGCCAGTAATTTGAATTAAATTGTAATAAAGTTACACACAACCCACAACATAAATAACAAAGAGGATAGGCTCAGAAACAGATAAAAAAAATGATCCATCTGACGATTTTCAAGTGCAGTGGAGCCGGCTCAGTTAGTTGCGCATATACGGTGCGTAGAAGAAGATAACTTCTTCTCCGCCATTGCATTTTGCATCTCACCCACCCCCTAGAGGCAGTTCACGCACCTCCAGGGGTGCGCGCACCACACTTTGGGAATCCCTGGTCTGTGGTTAGCCGAGCTCTGACGTGCGCATCAGTGTAATCGGTGTACCAGGAAATCGTGCACCGACAAAAGTTCCGCGATGTTTGGAACGCAAACTGCGATGAGAGACAAGAGCCAATTAATAAGGTCACTCGCCACCAAGTGATCAGGGGTGTGAATTGCAATCTGTCAAAATGACGGATGGCCCTCAGAGTTTTCCGTCATATTTTTAAAAAAAACGGTCAATGACGGAAAATATTCGGTTGATGCGACCCCTGATTGGAACCATCTTATAGCTGTAGTATGGTTATGAGTGATGTATTGTCACTAATTGAGCAGTATGTTTAGAGTTAAAGGTAAATGCTAAAACGTGATCTGAACTTTTGATCTGATTGCACTGTGTTATAGAACAGCGGGTTTCAAAGTGTGAGGCGCGGGAAAAAATACAAAAAAAGTGTATCATCTGGTTAGCTAACTACAGCGGGGCAAAATGGATCGATTTTTAGTATCTAAGGTGAAAGTGAGAGTGGACACAGAGGCGAGCAGAAAACGGAGGAAGTATGACGCTGATTATTTAAAGTTTGGTTTTTTATGCATTGGGGCTGACGATGCTTCGTTGCCACAGTGTGTTATTTGCAAAGAGGTGCTAGCTAACGACAGTATGCGACCATGTAAACTCCGGCGTCATATTGAAACTAAGCACCACAGTTGAACAACCAAGCCGTGGGAGTTTTTTGATAGGAAACTTAATGAATTGCGTTCAAAGAAGAAAGCCATCCAGACATTTGCTACTGTAAATACCAAGGCAACCGAGGCATCACACCGCGTAGCGTTACGCATTGTGAAGGTGGGGAAACCCCACAACATTGGTGAGACATTGCTCCTCCCTGCTGCCAAAGATATGTGTTCGGTAATGATGGGTGAAGCTGCTGCTGCCAAGCTGGATGCCATCCCGATGTCTGACAACACCATCCAGCGCCTCATCTCCGACATGGTAGCTGATGTGGAGGAGCAGGTTCTGGACGCTATCCATGAGAGCCCTTTCTTCTCCATTCAGCTGGGCGAGTCCACTGATGTGGCTAACTGTGCACAGCTAATGGTGTATGTGCGCTTTATTAAAGAGCTCAGAGTCCAGGAGGAGTTTCTGTTTTTCTATCCTCTGCTGGGGCGCACTACAGCAGCAGAAATCTTCAAGGCTTTGACTTGATTCAGGAAAATCATATTGACTGGAGCCGCTGTTGTGGAATATGTACTGATGGTGCGAGGGCAATGACAGGCCGCCACAGCGGTCTAGTAAAACAGGTGCAAGCGGTTGCACCCGCCGCTGTTTGGTCACACTGTATTATCCATCGCCAGGCCTTGGCAACCAAGAGGATGCCCAAAGAGCTGCGCGCGGTCCTGGATGAGGCAGTAAAAATTGTAAACCTAATTAAATCACGCGCCATGAATGCCCGTCTCTTCTCTATTCTCTGCAGTGAGATGGGGGCTCACTTCCATCAGCTGCTCCTGCACTCCGAGGCTGTCGCAGGGCAAGGTCCTCACCCGCTTGTGTGATGTGCGCGAGGAAGTCCTCCTCTTCCTCGCCAAAATCAACTCCCCGCTGGTGAAGCATATGGAGGAAGCATAAACATATTTCAGTGTTTCAGCCCAATATGTAAGCGTTAATGTGGGATAACGTCGGATGAGTGAACATGTGTTTAAAAAATTAGTTGAAATGTTAAATAGTTGTTTTTTTTAAGTGAAGATGTTTTTTAACAAAAATATGTTTGTATGTATTTAAAATATGTTTAAAAACACACAAAGATGTTAAAATGTGTTTTAAAAAGATGTACATACACAAAGATTTGAGCACATTCATAAATAAAGATATTTAAAATGTTTTACATACATGTTTAAGATGTTTAAAAAAAGATGTGTATGACATTTATTGTTGAAACCTTTTTTTTCAAGCCTGTGTGGAACATTCAAAGCAGCAGAAATAAGACTCTCCTGTATCCAGCTGTGTCCATGGAGAGAGACCAGTCCATCAAACATGGACAGAAGTCAGCTGATCCAGGGTAAGAAAAGAAAAAATACATATCTCTGACAAAGATAGGACTTTCTATTTAAGCTTTGAGGACTTCAATTACAAAATAACTCAGAATGTGTATTAATCTGCTTTATATTTTAACAGGATCCATCAGCAAAGACCAGATCCCTCTGGAATCACATCTGTGTCCATGAAGAGTGACTGGTCTAGGAGTCGACCTCCCGACTTCAAAGATGAACAGCAGTCTGCTGATCCAGGGTCAGAATTAACACAGATCTATTAATCATTATTCAGTTCTGTTCATTAGACTGTCATGTTTTTGTCCAGAGTTTATCTGTCATTTAGTTTCCTCTGTTAAAACACCACATTCAGTAATCAGAGCAGTGTTTGTTGTTCTCATCTTGTGTTTGTGGCATCAATAAAATGATGATCATCACCAAAGTGTGTTTGTTAAAGAAGTTAGTTTGAATCGAAGATGTTTCTCCACAGATTTCAGCAGCAGATCTCAGTGGTTTCCAGTGATCGTCATCACAAAGACCTGGACTCCATATTCATGGTGAGTAAATGTTCAATCACAGCTACTACTGCCAACCTCAACAACCACAAACTAGCATTCTGGTTGGAGAAGTCTTCATGTTGAATGCTGTCAACAAGCAGCCTTTCAGATCAACATGATTGTGTTCTGATCATTTAAATTGGATTATTATTCTGTTCCAGCTGCTGGAGGAGAACATCATCAGTTTTATGAAGAACGAGCTGAAGAAGATCCAGAAGGTTCTGAGTCTAGATTACCCAGAATGCTTCGAGAGTCAGAGGGAGGATGAGGAGGTGTTGGAGGGTGAGGATGAAGAGCAGGGGAGGAGGAGCAGAGATTTATTTGTGAAGATCACAGTGAACTTCCTGAGGAGAATGAAGCAGGAGGAGCTGGCTGACTGTCTGCAGAGCAGTAAGAGGATTTAACAGCTTTAACTTGATGGAAAGAGGAAATGGAGGAAACATGGGAGAAGTTTATATTTCTAGACTCTGATGTTAATATGATGAAAACATCTGAATCACATCTATGAGTTCACTGATTCATTACATTTCTTGTTCATTCAGGAACTCCTGCTGCAGAGTGTGGGCATAAAGTTAAATCTACTCTGAAGGAGAAGTTCCAGTGTATGTTTGAAGGGATTGCTGAAGCAGGAAACTCAACCCTTCTGAGTGAGATCTACACAGAGCTCTACATCACAGAGGGAGGGACTGCAGAGGTCAATGATGAACATGAGGTCAGACAGATTGAAACAGCATCCAGGAAACCAGACAGACCAGAAACAAGTATCAGACAAGAAGACCTCTTTAAAGCCTCACCTGGAAGACATGGTCCAATCAGAAGAGTGATGACAAAGGGAGTGGCTGGCATTGGGAAAACAGTCTTAACACAGAAGTTCACTCTGGACTGGGCTGAAGACAAAGCCAACCAGGACATCCTCTTCATATTTCCATTGACTTTCAGGGAGCTGAATGTGGTGAAAGAGAGAAAGTTCAGCTTGGTGGAACTTGTTCATCACTTCTTTACTGAAACCAAAGAAGCAGGAATCTGCAGCTTTGAAGAGTTCCAGGTTGTGTTCATCTTTGACGGTCTGGATGAGTGTCGACTTCCTCTGGACTTCCACAAGACTGAGATCCTGACTGATGTTACAGAGTCCACCTCAGTGGATGTCCTGCTGACAAACCTCATCAGGGGGAAACTGCTTCCCTCTGCTCACCTCTGGATAACCACACGACCTGCAGCAGCCAATCAGATCCCTCCTTACTGTTTTGACATGGTGACAGAGGTCAGAGGGTTCACTGACCCCCAGAAGGAGGAGTACTTCAGGAAGAGATTCAGAGATGAGGAGCAGGCCAGCAGGATCATCTCCCACATCAAGACATCACGAACCCTCCACATCATGTGTCACATCCCAGTCTTCTGCTGGATCACTGCTACAGTTCTGGAGGATGTGTTGGAAACCAGAGAGGGAGGAGAGCTGCCCAAGACCCTGACTGAGATGTACATCCACTTCCTGGTGGTTCAGACCAAAGTGAAGAAGGTCAAGTATGATGGAGGAGCTGAGACAGATCCACACTGGAGTCCAGAGAGCAGGAAAATGATTGAGTCTCTGGGAAAACTGTCCTTTAATCAGCTGCTGAAAGGAAACCTGATCTTCTATGAATCAGACCTGACAGAGTGTGGCATCGATATCAGAGCAGCCTCAGTGTACTCAGGAGTGTTCACACAGATCTTTAAAGAAGAGAGAGGACTGTACCAGGACAAGGTGTTCTGCTTCGTCCATCTGAGCGTTCAGGAGTTTCTGGCTGCTCTTCATGTCCATCTGACCTTCATCAACTGTGATGTCAACCTGATGGAAGAACAACACACTACATCTCTGAAGTCTGAAGTCTTTAGAATCAAACCTGAAGTAACACGTTTCCACCAGAGTGCTGTGGACAAGGCTTTACAGAGTCCAAATGGACACCTGGACTTGTTCCTCCGCTTCCTCCTGGGTCTTTCACTGGAGACCAATCAGATTCTCCTACGAGGCCTGCTGACACAGACAGGAAGTAGCTCACAGACCAATCAGGAAACAGTCCAGTACATCAAGGAGAAGTTCAGTGAGAATCTGTCTGCAGAGAGAAGCATCAATCTGTTCCACTGTCTGAATGAACTGAATGATGGTTCTCTAGTGGAGGAGATCCAACAGTCCCTGAGATCAGGAAGTCTCTCCACAGATAAACTGTCTCCTGCTCAGTGGTCAGCTCTGGTCTTCATCTTACTGTCATCAGAAAAAGATCTGGACGTGTTTGACCTGAAGAAATACTCTGCTTCAGAGGACACTCTTCTGAGGCTGCTGCCCGTGGTCAACGCCTCCAACAAAGCTCTGTAGGTGGATTTAGGAACTATTTGAAACATGATTCATTTACTAAATGTCAAATTAAACATTTTATGTTGATTCTTCTTCAGGCTGAGCAGTTGTAACCTCTCAGAGAGAAGCTGTGAAGCTCTGTCCTCAGTTCTCAGCTCCCAGTCCTCCAGTCTGAGAGAGGTGGACCTGAGTAACAACAACCTGCAGGATTCAGGAGTGAATCTGCTGTCTGCTGGACTGGAGAGTCCTCAGTGCAAACTGGAAACTTTCAGGTAAAAATAAAAACATTTCTTAAGTAGCAGTTTGGTTTTGCACAACCATTCCCGTTTAGTGTTTTTCACATTACAGTATAGGTACTCTTTAGCTTGATATAGTAGAAAATGTCATTTATAATCGGACAAAATATTAATATAAATCATATAAAATGTGTAAATTCTACTTTTTCAGGCTGAGCAGTTGTAACCTCTCAGAGAGAAGCTGTGAAGCTCTGTCCTCAGCTCTCAGCTCCCAGTCCTCCAGTCTGAGAGAGCTGGACCTGAGTAACAACAACCTGCAGGATTCAGGAGTGAAGCTGCTGTGTGCTGGACTGGAGAGTCCTCACTGTAAACTGGAAACTCTCAGGTCAGGATACAGCTGGTTGTTGATCAGTTAAATCCTGATTTAGGTTCATGTTGGTGCAAAAGTTCAACATCTGGAGGATTTTCCTTCTTCTTCTTGAGTTTGTGATATTTTTCTATCTCCAGTCTGTCAGGTTGTCTGATCACAGAGGAAGGCTGTTCTTCTCTGGCCTCAGCTCTGAGCTCCAACCCCTCCCATCTGAGAGAGCTGGACATGAGCTACAACCATCCAGGAGACAAGGGAGTGAAGCTGCTGTCTGCTAGACTGGAGGATCCACTCTGGAGACTGGACACTCTCAGGTATGGACAGACAACAGGAGCTCACACAGTGTAGATTTGTCAGTAACACTTTATAATAATGTCACACTATGAAGCATTAGTAAAGCATTAGTAAACACTTAATTTATAATTTATAAACCGTTAGTCCTACATTAATAGATTATTTGTAAGCAGTTCATAAATACAGCTGTAAATGTTTCAGTCATCACTGATAAACATGTGTATACCATGTTTAATAATTATATTTTCATTCTTCACAAATGATTAGTTTGTCATTAATAAATTCATTATTAATGTATTTACAAACTTGTTATTAAGGAGTTTTCAGTGGTCCATAAGACAATTTACAAAGTGTAAGTAAAGGAATAACAAACAATTTAAATGTACATTTATGCATCTTATTATTGACACATGTATTAATAGTTACTAACTGTGTTAATAGATGGTTTGTAAACATGTAATCTTACTGTAATTCATGTTTAATTAAGGTAGTTCTTAACCATTTATTGATTGTTAGTAAACTTAATGTAAAGTGAGGACTATTTATGCCTTATAAAGCATTTATAAAGGCTCAGTTAACAGGAAATAAAGCCAAATACAACTCAGTGATACAGAACATCCATATATTTATTTCAGGTTTACATTTAACATTTAACATTACATTGTTACTGCTATTCAAGCATTAGTTTAACAATTTAAAGTCAAATCTTACATTTAGAAAAACATCATTATTAAAGTTAACACATCTGGGCTGTAACAAGGAATCAGTGATGAAGTGAAGACTTTCAAATTGTTCTCTGCACTGACCAGAAGTCCTGTTAGTCCAGCTCTTCACGCCCTCCCGGAACACTTAAAAAATTCAGACTCAGTCACCACCTTCAAATCTCACCTCAAAACTTATTTATTCACACAGGCCTACTCCATTCCATAGTCTCACTTCTATCTCCCATTCTATCTGTCATTTGTATGTAACTATATGTTCTATATTATGCTTGTGTGTACTTTAATTGTGTTTTATTTTAACTATTTCGTGTATTGAATTGTGTTTTATTTTAAACAATTTGTACGGTGACCTTGAGTGTCATGAAAGGTGCCTATAAATAAAATGTATTATTATTATTATTATTATCATCTCATTTTGGACGTCACTGCAGCCTGTCTGGATCAGCTGGAGGAAAACTATACACAGACAAATAGACATGTCAAATAATGTTATATAACATACTGAATATAACTCTTAGCACTGTTCAACAGGTCATCATTTATTTAAGGAAAAAGGCTGAACACCACAGTCATCAAATTCTGTTCTCAGTGTGACAGTGTTTGTTCTTGTTTAGTTCCAGGCTTATTTATGACAATCACAGTCAAATGAATGTACAAGTAAACTATATTCACTTGTGTAAGACACCACTGACATACATTTAGCAGGCCTTTTAACAGTTAGTGACAAGAAGGTGTCTGTTTTAGACAGAATATTAATACAAAGAATCACATTTTGGTTTCATGATCAATATTTGACAGTGGAGACTGAGCTCTGTTTATTTCTACATTTCATTATCTTTCAGACAGTGAAACATCAGAGACAGTCTATACTGATGAGTTTCAGTCTGTTTCTGTGTCTCACTGATAAACTGATGAACTCTGCTTCATGTTGAACAGCAGTTAGGACTCATGTTGGATAGAAAATCATTCTGACTGTGTTTCTTCCTCCAGGATGGACCATGGTGGAGAGCAGTGGTTAAAACCGGATGTCAGGAAGTGTAAGTTTGACTAATGATGATAAAAGATCAAAGTGTCAGTTTGTCTTTAAATCCAAAGCTGATAGTTGTGGTATTTATTCATTCAAACATCACTGACAAGAGAATCCTGACTAAAAGTATCATCATTAAACTTTATATTAATGAACAACAGATCAGTGAGTAAAGAAAGAATAAATCCATCAGATGTGTCAGATGATAAACTGCAGCTGTGTTGTGTCTTTTTCTCTCCATCAGATTTCTGTCAACTTGAAGTGGACACAAACTCAGTCGACAGAAACCTCAAACTGTCTGACAACAACAGGAAGGTGACATATGTGAGAGAGGAGCAGCCATATCCTGATCATCCAGACAGATTTGACTGTTATCAGCTGCTGTGTGGAAATGTTCTGACTGGTCGCTGTTACTGGGAGGTTGAGTGGAGACGAGGTGTTTTTATATCAGTGAGTTACAGAGGAATCAGAAGGAAAGGAGACATGAATGACAGCTTGTTTGGATGGAATGATCAGTCCTGGTGTCTGTTCTGCTCTGATGATGGTTATTCTGTCCGTCACAATAACATAACAACATCCATCTCCTCTTCCTCTGTCTCTAACAGAGTATCAGTGTATGTGGACTGTCCTGCTGGAACTCTGTCATTCTACAGAGTCTCCTCTGACATACTGATCCACCTCTACACCTTCAACACCACATTCACTCAACCTCTCTATCCTGGATTTGGGTTGTGGTCATCTGTTTCCTCAGTGTCTCTGTGTTCTCTGTAGGAAGGAGAGTCTTTGAAGTGACAGCAGCTTCAACTCTGAGGTTTAAATGTTGATGGTGGATGATGTTTCTCTTTGGTTTACAGTTGAATCACTGATTGTGATTTGATGTCAGAATATGTTTGGTCTTAGAAGTAGTGAAATGATCTCCTAACCACTGAACTCCTGGAAAAACTGGACCGACTTTGATGATCACTTCTATCTGGATAATCCTGGACACATGAAGATCAAACTGAGAGGTCTCATGTCTGAAACTGGTTATTGTGAATTCAGCTATACACGTATCCTGAAGTACAAACAGTATTACTCTGTATTTTCCATTTGCTGAAGTAGAAGTTTTCCTATTAAAATCTTATTCTACTCTGTGACCACACTGCTATCTAATCAGCCTTGATGATTTTACCTTGTGTAACTGTATTAATGTATTTCTCCATAATCAGTGATGTTTAATGTAACATGGAGTAGGTGACTCTTGTAAATCATAATTTAAATAATTTATCAGGTGAGGAGAAATTCTGTTTGTGCCTCAAAGGCTGGTTTCCTCTGGCAGAATAAATCCCAGAAACTCGGGTAATACAGCATTGTGTTACTTTTGCACTGCCTCTACTACAGGGTTCCTGTGGGTCCTTAAAAAGTCTCAAAATGTCTTAAATTAAAATCCGGGTAATTAAGGTCTTAAATTGTCTAAAATTTACCGTAAATTTGCTGTAGGTATTAAATTTCCAGACAGTGCATTTAATGCCGATGAGAAAGCCCAGTGGCCCACCATAAAACATCTAATAGCGTGTATTTGTTTGATTAACTTAGTAAAAATACCGTGTCGTAAATGAGAGACTCTGCGTGTAAATTTAACGACAAATGGATGGAAGAGGATTTATTTAGGAGGTGGTTGGTGCCTGCAGAGAATAAGAACGAGGCAATGTGCAAATTGTGCACAAAGACTTTTTCGTTAGGGACCATGGGGCTCAAAGCCGTCTAGTCTCATATGAAAGGAGGAAAGTAGCAGCGGTACACGGCAGCAGCTAGCCATAGCCGGGGCCAGGCTAATCCCTGCTGTAGGGGAACCAGTCGTCCTCTCAATTCTCCCCCTCTCTGGAATTTAAATTTACGAAGTTGTTTTACAGAAGAACTCTTCTAACAGATCAACCTTTTACACCTTAGTCATAAAGGTGCCATGTCCAAACACTGAACAGACCCATGCTATCGGATCTCCCTGATGCTGAGGATGTCTGAGCCAAAAAGACAGATTTACAATTCTTGTGGAATTTCCCACTCTTGTTTCTGGACTAATTAGTCCTGAATCGAAAGAACATCAACGCGATGTCAGGAACTACAAATAATTAATTAATTGACTTCTACTTCATAAGGACAAAGTCTAGAAACCTTAATGTTATGTTAAATTATGTTTTAAACTTGTGATGTACTAATTTTCTTTTTCAGAGACACATACATGCAAACATACCACTATAACAGGTTTTTGCCCCCCCTCTCCGAGAGTGACCGAGGGAGTGAAAAACAGATAAGCAGGTCGTAAATAACTTTCTTTCCCCAGAACCAGACTCCGATCTGCATTTCTCCTCTCTAAAAAGACCCTAAGTTTGATAATATGACTATCGAAATTGTAATAACCTGGTAAGTTATATATTATTGTTCAGGAAGTGCTTACGATCACAATGAGACGATTTTGATCCTTGTACGATAAAGCTAGCCCAAATTCACATATATGTCACAGTAAGGATGGATCAACATTGCCATCAAGTGGCTATCTTTAAAAGTATTTTCTCTCTTTTAATCAATTGTTGAAGTTAAAGAATGTAGAAACTTAGATATGTTCTCATAATAATAGTAGCTATTAGTTTAAATCATAACTATTGGAATTGTTATTATAGAAACCCCAACCTTTTATTATTAGCAAAATGTCACCGTAAATAGAACTTGAGTTTATTAATTTATTGATGCTTTTGAGTTACTTTGATGTGGTCATTCTGATACGTCATCTTGTCATGTTGTAATCCATTCCAATCCAATTTTATTTGTTAAGCACTTTAAAAACAACCACAGCTGACCAAAGTGCTGTACAGAGAAATAAAATAATAAAATAATAAGTACTGTGTCGCTTCAAAAGGACACTGATAAGTAAAAGACAAAACCGCTCAAAAGACATAGAAGATTAAGAAAAATAAATAAATTAAATAAATTAAAAAACATAAAACAAGAGTAAAAACATAAAACATGAGTAAAAATAACAGTCATACAATCCAAACAATAAGTAAAATAGAGTCCAATGTCTTGCTACGTGTCAAAAGCCAAGGAGAAAAGGTGGGTTTTAACAAGAGATTTAAAAACAGACAGAGAGGAGGCCTGTCTGATGTGCTGGGGCAGATCATTCCATAGATTTGGAGCTGCAACAGCAAAAGCACGGTCACCTCTGAGCTTCCGCTTAGTTTTAGGCTGTCTCAGGAGCAGCTGATCAGCTGACCTGAGACAGCGAGTAGGTGTGTAAGGGTGCAGAATCTCAGAGAGGTACGGTGGGGCAAGACCATTCAGGGACTTAAAAGCGAATAAAAGAATTTTAAAATGAATCCTAAAATGTATGGGCAGCCAGTGGAGTGAGGCTAAAATGGGGGTAATGTGCTCGGGCTTGCGTGTGCCGGTTAAAAGACGTGCAGCAGCATTTTGGACCATCTGGAGACGGGCGATGGAGGAAGCATTTACCCCCACATAAAGGGCGTTGCAGTAATCCAGCCGAGTGGTGACAAAGGCGTGGATTACAACTTCAAACTGTTGCCTTGAGAGAATCGGCTTTATTTTAGCAAGCTGCCTCAAATGATAAAAACTAGATTTGACGACTGCCCTGATCTGGCTGTCAAACTTGAGCTCTGCATCCACTTTAACCCCTAGGTTAGTGATGACTGGTTTGGTACACTGGGCCAAAGAGCCCAGATCAGGGGGGTGTTCCAGTGGTGCCGCCAAAAACCATCACTTCAGTCTTCTTTTCATTAAAATTTAAAAAGTTTAAAGCCATCCAGGCCTTAATGTCATCAAGACACTTAACTAGAGTGGCGATTGAGTACGCATCCTTCTTTTTAAGGGGGACATAGATTTGACTGTCATCTGCATAGCAGTGGTAGTGGATCCCATGTATGGAACCAAGTGGGAGCAAATACAAGGAGAACAAAAGTGGGCCTAGGACCGAGCCCTGCGGAACCCCACATGAGAGAGGAGCAGAGGAGGACACAGAGTTGCCAAGGCTGACACAAAAAGTTCGGTCCGTCAAGTACGACCTAATCCATTCCAATGCTACGCCCCTGATGCCCACCCACTGCTCCAAGCGAGAGATCAGGACTTTGTGGTCCACTGTATCGAATGCAGCAGTTAAATCTAAAAGCAAAAGAATGACACAGTCACCGGAGTCTGTGGCTAAAAAGATATCGTTAAAAACTCTTAAAAGAGCTGATTCGGTGCTGTGCAGAGATTTAAAACCGGATTGGAAAACCTCAAAAATATTGTGGTCTTTCAGAAAGGTCATTAATTGACTGTATATTATCTTCTCGAGGATTTTTGAAATAAAAGGCAGTTTTGAGATTGGCCTGAAATTGGCAAGAACTGCAGGATCTAGTCCAGGTTTTTTAATCAGGGGTTGAACTACTGCATGTTTAAAATATACAGGGACCACACCTGAGGACAGACTGCTATTAATAACCGCGAGAACAGAGGTCCCAACAGTGGGAAAAACCTCTTTAAATAGTCGAGGAGGGACAGCATCGTTTGGAGAGCCTGAGGGCCAACAATCCCCTCTAAACAGGACAGAGTCACAGGCTCAAACTGGTCGAAAACAGCCGAGCAGGTGACAGAGATTGAGGGGTCATAAGTAGAAGGTGGGAGGAGAGCCCTAGCAGAAGAGACTTTGTCAGTAAAAAAGTGAAGACATTTTTCACAAACAGCAGGGGAGGTCTCCATACAGACAGTTTGCTGGGCATTAAGAGCTGAGTCAATCGTTTTAAATAAAACACGAGGTTTGTGACAATTTGACAGAATAATATTAGACAAATGTTCTCTTTTAGCATTTTTCACAGTTGTCTGATATTGACGCCAGCAGTCCCTTAGCAGTTGAAAAGACACCTGCAGTTTGTCTTTTTTCCATTTACGCTCTGTAATGTTGAGTGTTGTCGCATACAAAAAACATTGCTAAAGAGCCATGATGAGTGATGGAATGATTAAATTTACTAATATAGAATAGGTTAAGAAGATCAGGCAATAAGACAGACAAAGGAGTAGGCGTTCTCTTCTCTTTCCGCGCGAAGAATCTGGAAACCCGATCCAAACACGCCCTGAATAATTAACTCATAAAACCAGAGAGACGTTGCTCTTTCTCCGCACTTTCTCCAGACTTTTAGACTTTTGCACTTTACTTTCTCCGCATCTCTTTCCACTTTCCGTTTCCGTTTTACTTTTATTTTAGTCTTCTTCTTTACATACTTAGTCACGTTTATACTTAGTAACTTTAAAGGAACCGTATGTAAGAAATGTATTTCAATTAATCATAAAATGGCCCTGATATGTCACTAGACATGAAGAAATCATGTTCATTTCAAATACTTATATCACTGACAACAGTGGTCCGGCCAGGATATTGTCATTTAAAAGTGAAAGTTGCAGCCCTCAACTGATGTTGATGCTGTCATGTTGTGTTTTGGCCTGAGGCGCCACCCTCCACCTATCTACTAATCACGAAGTCAGTAGAGTTTCGTCATCCGGGTTGCCAGCTCTGCTCTAGTTACCAGCTACGAACGTGTCGGATAAAACATGTATAACGTTACTAAACCTAAAAGACTTCGTTATGAATCCGAAATACGTCCTGACAAAGTCCGGAATAAAACAAGGATTTGTATAGGAGATGCCTTTGAAAGATGGAGACGGCTGAAAACGGAGAAGAATTTGAAGACAGACGCCAACGTTGCTAATTTTCTCCTGGACAGGTAAGATTCATCTGGCTAACTTACTTGTACATAATGTAAATGGACATTTCAAATATTCACGACAGTCGAACAAAGTTATGCATGTTCGTGCAAAGTAACGTTACGTTACGCAATTTTCATCGAATTGAAAAGGTAAGGAATTGTTTGGGAAATAAAAACGGCGAGTCGTCATTGCTAACATTAGCAATGCATTATGAGCCCGTTTCTCTGTCATTATGCTGAAACGCCGAGGAAAACAACATTAGCACGTCGATTATGGCAATGTGAAACGTAATTGAGACGTATTGAGTAGCCTAACGTTACCTCGGTAACCTGGCAACCTCGAGTCAGGGGGGAGGTTGGAGGGGATACACCGTTCTACAGTATTTTGAAAGTGATTGCAGAACCAGTATTGGCCACAATCCGACATACGGTTCCTTTAAGAACAACTTGAATATTAACAATTCGGTCCTTTTCAAGCTGTTTTTCCCAACGTATGATTTTTATAGTGACTTAAATATTTTTCTGGCTTTATTCATTTTTATACTCTACGAACCGAAGTACTAATCAACATCGTTTATAAGTTAGCCAGCGTAGTCAGCTGGGATATCAGAGAACGACCCAATCTCTTCGACGGATCAAGAAAAGAAGCTGTTGCCATAGCAATGACACCAAGAAGACGTGACGATCCGGTTTCTTTCTTCAAACACAAAGACATTGCAAAGTGTCATCTGCCTTTGACTGAACACCTACAACGCTCTCAAGTGTAACGGAGTTAATGTGACTCCACTTGCCACCTCTCACACTAGTCGTCAGTTACGACATTATTTTAAGGTTATTGAACGCAGCACCCCTGCGAATTAGGGTCGTGCACCCTGGGAGACCGTAACAGTTTTCCTGCGCTGTCTCCCTGGTGAGTGCACATGATGCTAGCTCCAGAAATATTTACCCTTATACTTTTAAATTTCGTATTTAAGTGGGTGTCTTAAGTTATGTTTTTGTACTGTTTCCTGTGCTACAGTGTGAGAGCGAGTTATTTGAAAGTTCTACTGAGACTGATTGTATACTGTTCTGCCAGGTACGTGTAGTGCTTATGCACAGTAGCTAATAGCACAGTTTTCCTGCGCTGTCTCCCTGTGTGAGAGCGAGTTATTTGAAAGTTCTACTGAGACTGATTGTATACTGTTCTGCCAGGTACAACAAATAAACCGACGAAAACAGTGGTTCGGTCTCTGTTGGTGTCCATAAACACAACGCACGAACACTACCGCTACAATGGTGCCGTGACCCGTTCGTCTTCGTGGTGGTCCGCGAGCCGACGCGATCCGCGAGCCCGACAGACAACTCTTCAGGCGGCTGCTTCATCTGTGTTTTACTCCTTCCCGTGGGATCGTGAGTCCGGTTGTGACTTGGAGTCAGTTGTTTGGACTGTGTTATTCTGTGCGATGAATGAGGCCTAAGTACATATAAAAAAAAAAAATAAAAAAAAAATTGATTTGTGGATTGCAATTTTGAATAAGCTATATTGATGTTTAATGTGATCTGTGACGAGATTTATTTCTATTTTATTTTTTTATTTTTTTCCATGTCTGTGGGTCATCTAAAGGATAAAACCTGTTAAAGGGGAGACATTGAGTAAAACAAGTAAAGCTGCAAACGGTAATTGGCCCTTAGCTGGAGAGATTTTGAGGTTTTATTTGTTGTTTTTTTTCAGTGAGGATGGATGAATATAATGTGTCGGGTGCTGGTAGGGGTTCAAAACTGTGGTTCAGCCAGTTTCCTACTCTGGGTGGGCTTAGTGAAGACAGGCATGTTACATCTACCCCTCACAGTCGTCCTGGGCGGGATAGTGCGTGTGCCACTGCAGATGCTGGGGTGGATGGTGAGTCTGCACTTTCTGGGCGAGATGTACATGTTCTCAGTGACTTGGTGAGACAGATCGGGACCAGTATAGGTGAGAACATTGTTTCATGTCTTAAGTCCATTCCAGCTAATGATGTTAGCATGACCCCGTCACCCACAGCTGATCTTACTAAGGTTAATTTGACAATTAACCGTGATAGTTATGAGCCACACCCCTTCAGAGGAGATGATACAGACAGACTTTCAGTCTCTGAGTGGGAGGAGGCTATGATACTTTATCTGAGTAAGAGGGGCATTGAACTTTGTAACCAGGTTGATGAAGTTTTGGGCAAGCTACGGGGGAGAGCACGTGATGTTGTGACTTTGAGACGCAACTGCAAGATTGCAGACGTGTCACCGTGTATGGCATTGGAAGACTTTGACACTGACTACCTCTATGAAAATGACTCGTCAGCTGAAGTGAAATGTACTGTGATGAAGACAGCTGACAAGTCTGACACAGCCAGTGAGAAGAGCTTGTCTGTTGACTCAGACTGTACTGCTCGTCCACCCTTTAGTCCGACTCTCTCTGACTTGGGGCTGCAGGACATTGACCTTGATGCGACTCACCTGTCACCCTTTTGGAAGGCAAAGCTTGTTAACCTGTTGGCTAAGTACGAGTCCATCTTCTCTCGCCACAGACTGGACTGCGGTAGGGCCACAGACGTTGTCCATCGCATCCGACTGAGTGACAGTAAGCCCTTCAGACTTCCCTATCGCCGACTGTCCCCATCACACTATGAGAAGCTGAGGGTGGCTTTAAATGAGATGGAAGAGCGTGACATCATCAGGAAGTCTACGAGCGAGTACGCATCACCTCTTGTTCTTATCTGGAAAAAGAATGGCGATCTGCGTCTCTGCACTGATTTTCGGTGGCTGAATGCACGCACTGTCCGTGACGCACACCCTTTGCCTCACCAGGCTGACGCCCTGGCTGCTCTGGGAGGAAATGCGTTCTTCTCGACCATGGATCTGACCTCTGGATATTACAATGTGGAGGTCCACGAGGAGGACAAGAAGTTCACGGCTTTCACCTCTCCATTTGGGCTGTATGAGTACAACAGGCTCCCACAAGGACTTTGCAACAGCCCAGCCACATTCATGAGGATGATGATGGCTATTTTTGGCGATCAAAACTTTCTGAGCCTTTTGTGTTATCTTGATGACATCCTCGTGTTTGCCCCCAATGAACAGCTGGCATTGCAGAGGTTGGAGATGGTGTTCGAGAGATTGAAGGCACACAACCTGAAGTTAGCCCCCAAAAAGTGTCAGTTCATGAGGCCTTCTGTGAAGTTTCTGGGCCATATTGTGACTAAAGAAGGCATTTCAACTGATCCAGAGAAAGTCAAAGCCATTGTTGACTTGCAGGAGAAGGATTTAATGGTGGAGGGCACGGACATCCCATCCCCCACCAAGATTAGGTCCTTTCTTGGAATGGTGGGATTTTATCAGCAGTTTTTTGAGGGCTACTCTAGTATCAGCAAGCCTTTGTTTGCACTGACGTCTGGTCTGAAAAGGCCGAGGCGTACCAAGGGTAAGAAGAACCCACCTGTATCTCGGGACCTTTCCTGTGCTGATTGGACTCCTGCATGCAGCGAAGCTTTTGAAAAGCTAAAGCAGGCTTTGCTAAATGACATCACTCTTGCTCACCCCAACTTCAACAGGCCGTTCCTCCTGTCAGTTGATGCCTCCTCCAATGGCCTTGGGGCAGTGTTGTCTCAGCTAGTTGATGGTGACGATGTTGCTAGGCCCATTGCATTTGCTAGCAAATCGCTTACGTATGCCCAGTCTCGCTACCCAGCACACAGGCTGGAATTCCTCGCACTTAAGTGGGCTGTGTGCGACAAGTTCAGCCACTGGTTGAGAGGAAACCGGTTCACTGTATGGACCGACAACAACCCGCTTACTTACCTTCTCAGTAAGCCCAAGTTGGGCGCCTGTGAGCAGAGGTGGGTGTCAAAACTGGCCCCATACGACTTTGACATCAGATACATTCCCGGTCCTAAAAATGTGGTGGCTGACGCTCTCAGCCGTGAGCCTTTTGTGCACCCCAGTGTTCTCCATCGGCTCACAACTGTCCCCTATGGTGCACTATTGGAGGAAGCAAATGCCTTAGCACCTGACTGTGTGCAGGATGCGTTTCGGGTGTCCTGTGATCCACTCAGCTACCTGCAGCAGCATCCTCTGACTGTGGCCTCCAGCAGTGCAGTGGCAGTGCCCCAGCATACGCCTATCTCCTCGAAGTCAGTGTCTGCTGTTCTGGAATATTCGTTGGAGACAGACAGCTTGTCCCCTCATGCGTTCTGTTTGCCGCAGCTCACTCACCCGCTTCTGCCATCTGAGTTGTCTGACTGCCGACCTTTGCCCAGAGATAAACTGACATCGATGCAACGTGCTGATCCGTGCTTGGGTCGGGTACTCTATTTTGTGGAACGCCAAAGACAGCCATCGAGACGAGAACGCCCACATGAACCAGCGGAAGTCTTGCGGCTTCTTCGACACTGGGAGCAACTTACCATCAAAGCAGGTGTTCTGTATCGCTCTTCCAGGGATGCTGTGACAAAAAGGAGGACTTATCGGTATGTCGTACCAACTAACCTGAAGGATAAGGTCATGAAAGGTGTCCATGATGAGGCAGGTCACCAAGGGCAGAAGAGGACGCTCTATCTGACTAGGCAGCGGTTCTACTGGATTGGGATGGAGAAGGATATCAAAGACTATGTGCAGCAATGTCGCCGTTGCCTGGTCAGTAAGTCCCCTGAACCTGAGGCCAGGGCACCACTTGAGAGTGTTAAGACCTCTAGACCTCTTGAGTTGGTCTGCATTGATTTTTGGTCAGCAGAAGATTCGTCCAACAAATCTCTAGATGTCCTTGTTGTGACCGACCATTTCACTAAGCTAGCTCAGGCCTACCTCTGTCCCAACCAGTCAGCTAAAGCTGTCGCTCATCAACTCTGGAACAACTTTTTCTGTGTGTATGGCTTTCCAGAGCGAGTGCACTCAGACCAGGGTGCAAACTTCGAGAGCAGCCTGATTGCAGAGATGCTAAAAGTTGCTGGTGTTGAAAAGTCTCATACGACACCTTACCATCCAATGGGCAACGGAGCGGTCGAAAGGTTCAATCGCACCCTGGGAAACATGATCAGAGCTCTTCCACCAAGAGCCAAGCATAAATGGCCCCAGCTTCTGCGTTCACTCACCTTCTCCTACAATGCGACAGTCCATGAAACCACAGGCTTTGCTCCTTTTCTTCTGATGTTCGGCAGAATTCCCAGGTTGCCTGTGGACATGATGTTCCAGTCTGTGCTTATGGATGAGCAAGTGGTGGACTATGATGTCTATGTGCAGGGTCTACGGCGTGACTTGGCAGAGGCTCTCAGGATTGCTCAAGTTTCGACCACGAAACAACAACAGAAACAGTCTGAGCTCTACAATCGTAAGGTGAGGGGTGCACCTGTGGAGGTTGGGGACAGAGTCCTGCTGGCAAACAAAGGAGAACGAGGTCGAAGAAAGTTGGCTGATCGCTGGGAAAGTCACCTCTACATCGTTGTAGACAAACAGGATGACACTCACACCTTCAGACTCAGGAACTGTGCAACAGACCAGGAGAAAGTGGTGCACAGGAACCTTATCATGCCTGTTAACTTCCTTCCTCTCCCTGCTGATCCGGAGGATTGTGAATCCTTTGTCAGTGATCTGACTGATGAAGCTGTGGATGAGCCTGTGATGGGTGCTGAGCGTGACAGTGATTTTGCTCTTCCTGGATGTGGACCGGAGGACAGGACTGTCTGTTGGATTTCGCAGCTCCCTCTCTCCACAGGAGAACCGTTGCCTACCATGGCCGATGTTGATGAACATGATCAGAATGAAACTCGCCCTGATGATCCCATTTCATGCAGACTTGACGGGCCAGGCCAGACCGTGTCTGACAGACCGGACCAGTCTGATCCTTGTGTTCCTGCTGTTGTTGATGCTGACTGTCCTGTTGACTTGCCAGACTTTCGACCTGCCGTTTCTACTTTTCCTGTTGACTTGCCGTCTCCTGGTGCTGTGTCAGTTGTGGCATCTGAGACTGGACGAAGCCTTACCTGTGACAGCCTACAGGGAGTACGTACTAGGTACGGCAGGGTTGTTAGACCAGTTGTCAGACTTATTCAGAACATGCACCAGAAGGTTCTTGCTGGTCGTTAGGGTTATTTTGTGTGTATTTTGTGTTTCACGTGTTTAGTGGTGAATGTATAGCCTATGAGTTCCTTCACTTATTAGGAGGGTTTGGTTCTTCTTAAATTTTTTTTTTTTTTTTTTCTTCTCTCTCTCTCATTTTCTTCTGCAGTAATGACGTAATGACACCTGTGTGTGACTATTGGCATGGATGTGTCCAGGTGGATATTGTGTGTGCTGTTTTATACCATGATCTGCAAGTTATTTAACATGTATTTGGGCGTGTTTACCTATGGGTGCTGGAAGGTTTTGCAACCCTTCCTCATTCTAATTCTTCAGGAATAGTTTTGTGACTGGTTTACTTGACATCTGTGATCTTAACAGCACTGTACCCTTTACGTTTTGTTTTTGCCCATTTCCTCCTCATGAGATGTTATTGGTACCTGGTATCTAGTCTCGGTTACTGTATTTCTTTTGGTTTGTATGGGCAAGTGGAGATCAGTAGGGGGGAGTGTAACGGAGTTAATGTGACTCCACTTGCCACCTCTCACACTAGTCGTCAGTTACGACATTATTTTAAGGTTATTGAACGCAGCACCCCTGCGAATTAGGGTCGTGCACCCTGGGAGACCGTAACAGTTTTCCTGCGCTGTCTCCCTGGTGAGTGCACATGATGCTAGCTCCAGAAATATTTACCCTTATACTTTTAAATTTCGTATTTAAGTGGGTGTCTTAAGTTATGTTTTTGTACTGTTTCCTGTGCTACAGTGTGAGAGCGAGTTATTTGAAAGTTCTACTGAGACTGATTGTATACTGTTCTGCCAGGTACGTGTAGTGCTTATGCACAGTAGCTAATAGCACAGTTTTCCTGCGCTGTCTCCCTGTGTGAGAGCGAGTTATTTGAAAGTTCTACTGAGACTGATTGTATACTGTTCTGCCAGGTACAACAAATAAACCGACGAAAACAGTGGTTCGGTCTCTGTTGGTGTCCATAAACACAACGCACGAACACTACCGCTACACAAGCAACGCTGGGTGTTGGAGTTGCAGATCAAGCAACGAGTTCCGTCTACCTGTCCAAGAGAGACCTGCATCAGCTGGGCTGTTTCGTCACTGACCATCTCGTCACACCGACGCTCCGCCATCACCGTGCCGAGAAGACTCTACAAAAGTAGGCTGAATCGTTCCTACCGCTTAAGATAAAGAGTTGGTGTCACTACACTGAAACTCCCTACTAACATCTTTTAGAGAAGATTGGTTAGATTAGGTATCAAATCCATTCCCTTTAGATTAAACCTTAAAACATCTCCATCTCTCACCATCGCTTCAGAAATTAATTATTTCATACCTTATCATATTCGTTTTATTTGATTACACTCCTATATTCTATTAGTCCCTCATTTATTCATAGTTGTCACTTTATTAAATAAATATTTGTTCACACTTAAGAAGTTGTTTGTGATGTTGTTTTACGGCAGAGAATGACTGGTACAAATTGTAGAAAAGGATTCACTCCTTCAGATATGCAAATTATTTAACTGAGGCTGATAAATTGATTTAAACCGTGTTCTTCCTGCGATAACAGGAGGTGGTGCCCTAACGAGACATTTTAAAGGTGTAGAATATCCTACACTGCATTGTTTGCAACACGACCTAACGTTACAAGTTCAGACGCCACCTCTCAGTCGACTATGAAAAGCTTCATTTCACCACCAGAGACCCAAAAGGTTCTCCATACTGTGGTGAGGCACAATTCATTTCAATCTAACGAGGACATAAGTCACGTCTTTGCTGCCATGTTCCCTGATTCTCAGCTTGCAGAGTCATTCACCTGTGGTGAAAATCAAACGGCATATATCACCAAATATGGCATGGCTTCATTCATCAAGAAGGAGCTATCGGGCAGCGTTAGTGAGAAGCTGTTATCATGTTTGATGAAAGCATGAATAAAACCACAAAGAGCAAACAAATAGACCTTCATTTGTGGTTCTGGACTACTGATGATGAGACGGGCTCACACCATGTCATCTCCTGCTACTATAGGTCAGAGTTCATGGGTCAGTCCAGAGCTGAGGACATGTTGTTCTATTCAGGTGACAGTCTATGGTCACTATGACAACCTGACAGGTAACAACACATTAGCTCAGAGTTTAAGGAGTGGAACTGTTGGCAGTTGTAGTTGATTTTGTCTTAATGTGACCATTTGTGATTTTATGGGATGTTTTTGGGACGGTTGGCCACATCTAGCGTCTGCTGTCTCTTGTTGCCATAGCAACAGTAAACATTCACATAAGGACTAATGAGCTGTCAATAGAGATGCAGAATCAGTCTATGTTGTAAATACAGATTAGATGTTGTATTTTAGCACAGAATACATGATTTTACCAGTTAGTAAACCTATAGAAAAGAATTAGTTACCATTAAATTTATAAGACAGTACTAGTAATAGTAGTAATAGTAGTATCACATTACATTAATAGAACATTAAATTGATAATTTACTTATTTTTTCCCATATGTGCAGGAAGTCACAAAGGAGCTGAATCTGAACAACATGCTGTTTTGAGGACTTTCATTATTAAGTTTATTTACAATGGAGACTGATTTTAGTGTTAGAAGTGTTATTATTCTGTCTCCTTATATGGAAAAAAAAAAAAAGGTCCCTAATGAAAAAGTCTTTATGCAGGATTAAAATAAATGGAGTATTTTCTACCACAGAAATTGTCATGAAAGTTCTGGGTCTTAAATCATATTTGTTGAGGTTTTAAAAAGGTCTTAAAAAGCACTATTAAAATGGTGCAAGAACCCTCTACTATTTCTGTATTTTCATTTTTATTCAGACAGTTTTTTCCTATTTTTGTAATCACATACGTTTATGTCAGAAATACATTCTACCACTAAGTAAGATCAAGGAGTCAAGTTTTCATTTGTGTCAAACACAGCAGTACCAGACCTACAAGAGGTCTCCTTCCACATCTGCCTGCTTCTGAAGCACACCTACTCTGTCTTGGAGGGACAGCGTTGATCAGCAGATCCAGACCCTTGTTGGACCTGAGCCTGGTACCTGCAGAGTTCTGGCTGGACTCACTGGAAGGTCCCATATGTTGGCTAAACTTTAACGCTGTTTGCTATGGTGAGGCTCAACTCTGATCATATAATGATTTGACATTATTTAGCAGACGCTGTAGATGAAGTTTATTCTGTGTTTTTCTTTCAGAGATCAGCAGGATCCCAAAGAACAAGCACTGACCAATATGTTTGACAGAGAGAACTGATGGGACTATTTCACTGATTATTAGAATGAATTCCTCTCACTGGTGATAGCAGGACGTGTCTTTTAATACTACAACAAACAGCATGTGAGCAGCTAGAAATGGAAAGTTAGAACAGCAGGTGGATTCAGAATTCAACAAGTTTATTGTCATAGACACAGCAAAGGTTCCACTGGGCAATGAAATTCTCCCTCTGAGAGTTCCCTTCACACTAAACTAAAATAAACAACTAAACTAAACTAACATGAAGGAAATAAACTTAGTCTAAGCTTAGAAAAATAAATCAATGAAATACTGTCTACATTCACTTTATTTCTTTAGTGTTTGAGTTGTTCAGTGTGATTATGGCTCTTGCATAGAAGCCTCAGTCTGTTAGTACTGGCCTCCAGTGTCTCTGAACCATCTACCAGATGGTAGCAGTTCAACCAGTGAGTGTCCAGGGTGGGTTGTGTCCTTCAGTATCGCCTGGGTCTTCCTCAGGCAGTGGGAGTTGTTTAGTTCCTGTAAAGAGGGGATGGGGCAGCCGATGATCCTCTGGGCTGTGGTGACGACCCTCTGGAGCACCTTACTGTCTGCTGCAGTGCAGCTGGAAAACCACACGCAGATACAGGAAGTGAGGATGCTCTCTATGGAGCATCAATAAAAGGACACCAGCAGTCTCTGGGAGAGGTGATTGTTCTTTAGAGTCCTCGGGTAATAGAGTCTCTGCTGTGGCTTTTTGACGATGGCTCTGGTGTTGGTGCTCCAGGTCAGGTCGTCCTCATTTTTATTTTACTTTATTTTTATTTCTTGGCCTTTCTCTGTCTTAACGTCTGGACGGAGTTATTTATTCCTGTAGTCTTCTCACACAGACTATGGACTATTCCTAGTTCTCGTTTTACTCAGTTAAATGTGGCTGCGTTTCTCTGATTATTCTTGTATCAAGTCCCTAATATAGTGGCCAATATACTGACAGGAGTTAATTTAAACAAGAACATCATCACCGCTTTATCTTGCACTTAACCTTTTAAACAGAACTAGTCTCTGTCTCTTTCAACAGGATTATTTCTCAATATTTCACTTTAATGAACCTACTCAAGAGTCCAGTGAGCCCGCTGTGTTCTCTTTAGGATCCCGTCACCCTTCCTCCTCCAAGCAGGCACCGGCCTCTTTACACAACAATTCAGTTGGAGGTCTTTCTGTAAGAGTCCCAGACTTCCCCCTGCACGTGTCGGTCCCCAAAACCTGGACGGAGGAAAGGCTCTTGGGATCCGGCTCTAAGGACCAAGTTGTTACGGAAATTCTTTTATCAAGAATGACAGAGTCACTGGAGTCTTGTTTTAAAGTTTTACTAGCAGCAAGGAGTCGACACATGCACTGTAGCAAGTACAGAATCAACTGACAATAATAAGATTATTCACTTTTCTACAGTAGGTGGTCCTGACCGAGAGATGGCTACAGAGAGACAGCCTTGCTAGGGAGAAATCAGCTAGTCACAACAAAGGAGCTGTAGACTTGGTGCATCGGTGCCTTATCTGTGGGACCTTTCCCCAACTATTTAATAAAAAGATGAGAGTAAATATTTAGTGCGACAGTTTAACCTCTCTATTTTTCCAACAGTACACCAGAACAAGTGGAACCCCCTGAGGTCCAGGTGACTGGTTCTCCAATCCCTGTGGAAGCCTCTCAGAGTGACCCGCCTCAGGGGAGTGAGTCCCCACCTGTATTGCAGAAGTCAACACCACTTTTAAGATGCTCTACTAGAGAGAGGCGCCCTCCTGATTATTACAGGACCTAAACAAAATAAGTAACTGGTTAAATTAGATCTGTAGGGCATATTAGAATTGCCAAATTTAGGGTTGTGTATTGCATTTAAGTTAACTGGAGATTAAAGAAACAGTTTAATTTTTTAAGTTGCACTTAACTAGTAAATTTGAGTTAAAATTTTCACCATCAAGTCACTGCAGGTATCCTATGAGCAATGCTGCTTAAAGTCAACTGAAGCATCTCATGTACCAAGTTTTAAAATTTGCGTAATGTTCTCTTACAGTGAATGTTGTCAGCAGACCTGAGAAGGGAGGGATGTAGTACATTCAGACTTATGAGCACAGATAGAGGGAGCTCTAGGCTCCAAGTGTGTGTTACCTGTCCTGAAGGCTATAAGAGGAAGAGCTATGTCATGTGATCTCTCTCTGTCAGTGCTGCCTACCATGTGCAAGTAAACTTCCACAAAGCTACTTGGATGTTTGTGAGTTGTTTGTGAATGTGCCTTGGTCACTGTAGCATACCCTCCGACAGATTGTGGACCCAACTGATGATTTTATCCAAACTGTCTTTATTTTCACAAACAGCTCCATAAACCAGCTCCATGAAAACCAACTGGTAAAAAATCAACGTGAGAACTGAAGAAACACAAAAAGTACAAATACATTTATGTTTCCACTCTGCACTGTACAATACACCGTAACTTCATCTCAGGTGAGCGAGAATTAGCTTAGCTTTAGCATAGTAACGTAAATTGTAAATATGACCGTAACACACACACTGACCTTATGCCTCCTCGGGGGGTAGCTAATACAGTCTTTGGTGTTTTATTCTTGAGTTACCGTTGCTTTATTGCCTTATTTTCCTTAGTTTGCCTTAAAACCTTTTACTTTTACCGTCAGCTCACTCATACCGTTCCTTAGTTTATACCGGAAGACAAAATATCGCCAGGAAGTAGCAAAGTATGTTAGCGATCTCTTCAAAATAAAACCTCATTACAAAAATAACCTTAAACGGACAATATACATATAAAACCAGATGAATTACATTTTAACATAATGCACTCAGATCATGAAATGTATTTATGTAACAAAATCATGTCACAATGCATTTAAAGTAACTTAACTATTAGTTTTTAAAGATCTTAACTTATTTAACCATTTTAGCAATACAAGGCTGCCCTCTTGAGGACAAAATGCGTAACAGCAATGCATAAAACCAAAAAGTGGTTTGCTACACTCCCACCAAAATTATTTGTGTTCCACATTAAATACTGTGAGTGTGAACTAAGAATAATTTTCTCAATAAGAGTGTCATTGTCTTTGTGTAGCCACGGCTCAAGAAGCTTCAAAAAGCAGAACTAACTTCTGCACTGGGCGTTCCAATATTGAAGGTTTGGCAAGACGCTCACCCTTCTTGCTCAGATTCTTATCTCCTACTGAGATTTTCACTCTTCTTACAAGTCCATCCTTGCCGCTGACAGTCTCTATGACTCTTGCGAGTCTCCATTCACCTCTGGGTAACAGTTCATCTTTGTCCATCACAATATCACCTACCATTAGATTTCTTTTTGGCGTGTGCCACCGCTGCCTTGTGGTGATATTGTGGAGATATTCTCGTTTCCATCTACTCCAAAACTGTTCCAATAAAAACTGTACACGACGCCATCTCTTTGCTCCATACAGGTCCTCTCTAGGGAACGTGCCTGGTGGAGGGAGTGCTGTACTGGACTTCATGTTGAGGAGATGATTGGGGGTGAGAGGTTCAAGGCTGTCAGGGCAGTTCAAGTTATCAACAGTGAGGGGTCGGCTGTTGACTATGGCCACGGCTTCGTACAGTACAGTCCTTAATGAAGCATCGTTGAGTCTGCCTTGAGAAAGAGACAGGGTAGAGCTCAGAACACTTTTGACAGTCTTTATCTGGCGTTCCCACACGCCCCCTGCGTGACTGGAGTGAGGTGCATTCATGATGAAATCACACTGTTTCTGTGACAGGAATGTGCTCAGTCTCTGTATGTCAAGTTCTTGTAAAGCTGTCTTGAATTCATTCTTGGCACCAACAAAATTGGTGCCCTGATCACACTGAATTTGGCGGACTGCACCACGGAGAGCAATGAAACATCGCAGGGCGTTGATGAAGGTGTCTGTGGACATATCCTCTAACATCTCGATGTGAATGGCTCGTGAGCAAAAACAGGTAAAGAGCAGGCCGTATCGTTTATGCTGTTTTCTTCCCTGTGTAATCAAAAAAGGGCCAAAGCAATCCATACCACAGTATGTGAAAGGAGGGGAGGGCTTGACACGTTCTACAGGTAAGTCACTCATTCTTTGACCCTCTGCAGCTCTCCTGAGTTTACGACAGATCACACACTGATGGATGTATGATGTTACTGCTCTGCTCATTCCAGGAATCCAATATCCACTGGCTCTGATTTCATTTATTGTGAATCCTTTTCCTTGATGTTTTGTCTTTTCATGGTTGTGAGCTATTATTAACTTTGTCGCATGGTGCGCTTTAGGAATGACAATTGGATGCTTGAAGGAGTCAGTAAGTGACGAGTGGCGGAGCCGTCCTCCCACCTTGAGGAGACCGTCGGTGTCGAGGAAAGCATCAAGGTGGTGTAATTTGTTGCTACGCTGTAGTTGATTACCTTTGCTCAATGATTTGATTTCCTCTTCATATGCTTGTCTTTGCAGATCCAGGATTATGACACGCTCAGCACTTTCTCTTTCGCTCACTGTTGAAAGAGCATGTGATGTGATCTTTTTGACTCGTCGAAGCAGACGGGCTACAGCTCTGGTAGCTCGGGACCATGATGAGAACTTGGACAGGCGGTCAACAAGACTCATTATTTCAGTGGTTTTTGTTTGCAGGGCTTGTGCCTTTTTGACTTCTGGATCCCCTATGGACAGGTCTGGCATTGCATCATTTTCCGTGGGTACCTCCTTCTCCCAGAGAAACATGGGGCCGGTGAACCAGTCAGAGGTAAGTAGTTCATTTACAGTTTTACCTCGGGATGCTCCATCTGCTGGATTCTCATCCGTAGGGACGTAGCGCCATTGCTGTGGGTTTGTACAGTGGCGGATCTTCTGGACCCGGTTGGCTACAAAAGTGTGAAAGCGCCGCGCATCGTTATATATGTAGCCTAACACCACCTTTGAATCAGTCCAAAAGTATTCTTTTCCGTCAACAATTCTCAATTCTTCTCGGAGCATGTTACTGATGGAGACTGAAACCACTGCTGCGGTTAATTCAAGCCGTGGTATCGTGGTCACTTTTGTTGGAGAAACACGGGCCTTTCCTATCACCAGTGAGCAGTGAATCTCTCCTTTCTTGTTCTTGACTCTCAGATAAGAGCATTGCCCGTATCCGCTTGTGCTCGCATCTGAGAAGTGGTGTAATTCAGTTTCCACAACTTCTCCAAAGTCAGCAGGTAGGTAACAGCGAGTGATGTTTATTTTCTGTAGGTTGGTGAAATCACGTTGCCAACTCTCCCACCGTGGTTTTAACCTCTCTGGCAGGGGTTCATCCCAACCAGTGCCCTGGTTACACATCTCTTGGAGGATTCTCTTTCCGTTGAGGACATATGGTGAGAGAAAGCCGAGAGGGTCATATATGGAAGCAACAGTAGATAGTATGCCTCTCCGTGTGGCTGGTTGGTTTTTTAAGGTGTTGTTGAATCTGAAGCTGTCCTCTTTTATGCTCCACTGAATTCCTAAAGCTCGCTCCAATGTGTCATTGAATGTTAAGTCCTTTGTGTTTGTCTCTGTTGCACACTCTGATGGGGGCAGACTCTGCAATACAGCATGGTTATTTGACACAAATTTGTGGAGACGGAGACCACCTTTGCTGCATATCTCCCTTGCCTCCTGCGCCAACTGAATGGCTCTTTTCACATTGTCTGCACTTGTCACTCCGTCGTCTACATAAAAGTCTTTTGTAACAAATTGTGCTCCTACTGGGTGTGAGTGGCTGTGTTCTTTGGCTAGATATTTAAGTCCATAGTTCGCACACCCGGGGGATGACACCGCACCGAAGAGGTGTACTTTCATGCGGTACTCCTGAGGTTGTGTTGTTGTATCTCCATCCTTCCACCAGAGGAACCGGAGGTAGTTGCGGTCTTCCTCTTGGACATGAAATTGGTGAAACATTTTCTCTATGTCACATAGAAGAACAATGGGATGCTGTCTGAACCTTATTAGAATACCTGTTAGGTTATTGATCATGTCTGGCCCTGGGAGCAGGTGTTCATTTAAGCTTGTGCCACAGTATTTTGCCGAGCAGTCAAACACAATGCGTAGTTTGTCAGGCTTCTGAGGGTGATATATGCCATGATGTGGAATATACCACCGCTCACCTTCAGTTCCATCTGTGGGCACCTCTTCCACGTCACCTCTTTCCATGATTTCCTTCATGTATGTTGTGTAGTCTCTTTTGTATTTTTCATCCCTGCTGAACTTCCGTTGAAGATGACTGAGCCTGATTTCAGCGAGCCTTTTGTTGTCAGGTAGGGAGGGCCGTTTTTTAAATGGAAGAGGCCTCTCGTAATGTCCCTGGGCATTTTTCTTTATACCATCCTTGAGTGTGCTCAGGAACATGAGGTCCTCTTGTGAGACAGTTTTGTCATCTCCTTTTGTGTCCTTAAAGTCTGACCCCAGGACGCTTATCACATCCATCGGCATTACTGGAGGAAGTTCCTTTACCGTGACTCTGTGACACAAGCTTGACTGTCTTTCATTAAAGCCAGGTGTAGAGCAGCCCACAATGCTCCACCCCAAGTCTGTGAGGACGGCGTAGGGCTCATTGTCTGCTCCATCGATCATTTGTCTGGGTTTTATAGCCCTCGGACAGTTATACCCAATGAGGAGTCCGACATCACAGCTGAGGAGAGGTGGTATCTGATCTGTGATTGCTGTTAGGTGAGGTCATTGTTTTGCTGTTTGATGAGTAGGTATGTTATCACGGTTCATGGGGATACAGTCTTTTGTGTATGAAGGAGGGAGATCAATGTAAATACCTGAATTGTAGCCTCTGACACGAAGTCCTTCTACTCTTTCACTTTTCATTATCATGCTCTCTCCTAGCATAGTAGTGAGTTTCAGTTGCACAGGGAAAGTGTTTGGTTCCAATTCATCACTTACTTCCCTCTCAATGAAGGTGCTGTCGCTCTGGGTGTCCAACAGTGCATAGACGAGCTGTTCTTTGGTTGGCTGGGAGGCAGAGGAGATCCACACAGGGACGATCATGGAGGTGCTGTATGACTGACCCTCTTTAGTGACACAGAGTGGGCTAGCAGTCACAATTTCATTTGTACAGTTTGAAGCTGTGTTCACATTTGCTGTAATTTTCCTTCTTTCCATGCTTACAGGTCTGTCTTTCTCCTCATGCCCTTTGTAATTCTCATCATGTAGACAGGTGGGATGCCTTCCTCTACACAGCTCACAAGTGTGACGGTGACGACATTCCTTGGCACTGTGACCTGGTTTGACACATCCATAGCACAGTTTATTGTCTTTTATGAATGTTCGTCGTTCCTCTATGGATTTTTCTTTGAATTTTGAGCACTTGGACAGTTGATGCTTATCATCTTTGCACCACATGCAGGGAGGCTTTGCTTTTCCATAGTTTGACCTTATGTTTTCAGTGTTTGCATTTGTTTGAATGCTGAAGACACTTACTTTGTTTCCCTTTGTTTCATTTGTGTTTCTTTTGACGTAGGATGAGCTGGATGAGTGTAGAGCATGCAGGGAAGTGATTGGGTTACATGCTATCTCCGCTTCCACTGACACAAATTTGGCGAAGTCTTCAAAAGTGGGGAAGTCTCTTCCTTCCATGAGAGCTATTGAGACTTGACGATTCCAGCGTGCTGCTAGCCAATCTGGGACTTTTTGTGTTAGCTTTTGATTCTCTTCACAATCATTCAGGATTTCTAAACCTCTCACGTGAGGCATAGCTTGGAGACAGGCATTTAGGAAATCAGAGAAGGCCCTTAACCCTTCAGCGTCTTTGGTTTGCACTTTCGGCCATTTTGACAGTTTGTCCCTGAAGGCCCTTTGAATGACAAATGGCTGCCCGTAGCGTTGGTTGAGCTTATTCCATGCATCTCTGTATGCTTCGTCATCGTCTCGATAAAAGGTACCTTCAATACATTTGTGAGCAGGGCCACTGACATATTTCTTTAGATAATAAAGTTTGTCGGCTGATGAGATGCCTTTTCTATCTATCAGTGACATGAATGAAGCTCTCCATTCAATGTAGTGGATAGGGTCTCCTCCAAACGCTGTGGGCATTGGCATGGGGAGTCTGTTAATGGTTATGCTGTCTTGTATGGCTTGGGCTAAAGAGGAGATGTCAGTGGGGGAATTTGGTGGGACTATGGAAGGGTTTTGGTGATACACAGAGGGGATGTCAGGGTTCTGCCTGTTGTATCTACTGTCTTGTTGCTGTGTAGGCAGACTGTTCATTTGCTGTAAGGGCTGATTGTCAGTTTCCTGTCTGATTTCTCTGTCGTAGCTTTCCAGTCTGACACGTGCTACTTCTCTGTCCCTTTCTGCTTGCAAACGCTCTAATTCAGACTCCATCATCCTTATTTTTTCCTTCTGCTTTCTTTCTTCCTCCATTAATTTACATTGAGCCTCTTTTGCAGCGAGCTCTGCGACTGCTTCAGCCCTCTTTGCAGCCATGACTGATGCTTCTGAGAAGTGACTATTAGCTGACTGAGAAGCAGTCCCATAAATGGAGTGAGCGTAGTTATGAGCATGGAGCTCACGGAGTTTGCGCTTTTCACGCTCTGCATCAAAGACATCGTCTATTCCTGATAAGCGTTCATTGATTATTTTCATAATGTCTTTAGTGACTGCCTCACAGGCATCTATTTTGCGTCTTAAATCAGCTGAAGGGGTGGTACCCTGTCTTGTTTCGTAGTAAATTTTCATGATGTCATCCTTTCCGTTTTCAACAGTGTCTGCCATTTTAGCCAGTTCCATATCTGTTGTGTTTTGCTTTAAGTTTTCTTTAGTTGATCTGATTTGAATTTTCCATTGTTCATAAAGACGAAGCAGTCTCCTTTCTTTTTTACTTTGTTCCTCCTTCTGATAGGCAAGGAACTTCTCTGTGGGTACACTTTTGCGTTCTGAATGACGTGGTATTTGTATTTCCTCAGTGTCATTCATTTCATGTTGAAGCTCAACTAGTTCTTTATTTTTGGTTTCAGTTAGCTTCTTTAATTCCTGCCATGACAAGCCTTCTTCATCCCTTTGATTTAGCAATCCTCTATTTTCTTCAATTTCTGCTTGTAGTTTGTTTATCTGTTCCTTTAAGGCATCCATTTTTACTGTATTTGTGGTCTTTACCGTCCCTTGAGCCATCACTTTACCATACGATGCTGTAGCGTAGCTCCGTGCTGTGTTGTTTGACCGTGGAGTTCACAGACAGAGTGGCGATGCATGCGGTAAAGTTGTCACTGGTCCCTTGCTGGGCGAAGTCACCGGTGCCTTGATGAGCAAAGTTCTCCCTGGCGCCTCGCTGGGTGAAGTTCTCACTGTAGCATACCCTCCGACAGATTGTGGACCCAACTGATGATTTTATCAAAACTGTCTTTATTTTCACAAACAGCTCCATAAACCAGCTCCATGAAAACCAACTTGTAGAAAATCAACGTGAGAACTGAAGAAACACAAAAAGTACAAATACATTTATGTTTCCACTCTGCACTGTACAATACACCGTAACTTCATCTCAGGTGAGCAAGAATTAGCTTAGCTTTAGCATAGTAACGTAAATTGTAAATATGACCGTAACACACACACTGACCTTATGCCTCCTCGGGGGGTAGCTAATACAGTCTTTGGTGTTTTATTCTTGAGTTACCGTTGCTTTATTGCCTTATTTTCCTTAGTTTGCCTTAAAACCTTTTACTTTTACCGTCAGCTCACTCATACCGTTCCTTAGTTTATACCGGAAGACAAAATATCGCCAGAAAGTAGCAAGGTATGTTAGCGATCTCTTCAAAATAAAAGCTCATTACAAAAATAACCTTAAACGGACAATATACATATAAAACCAGATGAATTACATTTTAACATAATGCACTCAGATCATGAAATGTATTTATGTAACAAAATCATGTCACAATGCATTTAAAGTAACTTAACTATTAGTTTTTAAAGATCTTAACTTATTTAACCATTTTAGCAATACAAGGCTGCCCTCTTGAGGACAAAATGAGTAACAGCAATGCATAAAACCAAAAAGTGGTTTGCTACAGTCACAATGTTCTAAAAGTAAAATGTAATTATTTCAATAAACTCTCTCCAGCTGGAGTTACAACCTTCAACACTGTATTCTTCTAGTTTTATGACTTTGTTTTGAGACTTTGGACACACCTCATTTCAACCTTTACAACCTTCAACACTTTAGTCTTCTTGTTTTATGGTCCATTTTATTCTGAAGAGACTTTGGACACACCTCATTTCCTCTCCTGTACAGAGTCCAGGTGAGTTTAAGGCCCCGCCCATTAAAACTACCTGTGAACAGAAGAGAAGCAGCTTCTTTCCTCCACACACGAAGGTAGAAAGAGTCAGTAAATCAACCTGAGGTGAGTTCAGCAGCATAGAGTCCAACATCTGTAAATGATTAACTGGATCATCATCATCATCTTTCTTCATCTTTAACTGAAACACGGAGGAAACGTGGCCTCAGGTTAGAAACCATTTCAAGTTGATCAAGTTAACCTGCTTTAAACATTTAATGTCATTTAAAAACGATGCGGCCAAACTTCCAACATGTGGTGTTTGTAAATGACTTTAATCAAATGAGATCAGACTGGTTTCCTCTCTAACGCTGCTCTCCTGACTATTAGTTTCTGTTCATTTAAACCCAACCGACTCATCTAGAGGACAGATATCAGTAGATCTGCTTTAAGTTCTGTTTTTAAAAGTTGACACAGCTCAATAAATAAAATGAATTCTAAAAACTGGCAGGTCAATTCAGATTAACAGATGTGTGAGACAGATGTGTTGATAAGGCTGGCGTTATGGAACAAGGAAGTGAATTCTGGTGAAATTATTAATTCATCTGTTCATTTAAATACTTTAATTTGTGTGAATATCTGAAAGAAAAAGAAACAACTATTAAAAATGGTTGGTTTCTCAGCAGGTGTGAAGGGATTGGTGGTGATGATGTATTGATCCAGTCTTCCAAACTGTTTAGAGAACAACTTTTATACATCATTGAAGCAGAATTCTTCAGTTTTTCCACATTAAACATGAACCAGGTGAACTTCCTCAGACATGAACCAGCAGCAGTTTGTCATATCACTTAAGCAGAATCTGAACAATCTGGAGGGAGTAAGGGAGGCGTCACGTCCTCATAGTATTCATTTCTAAATAAATACATGTGAACATTTTGGTTTCATTAATAATTCTGACAGAAAGTGGAGGTTAGAGTGATTTCAGTTGTGGAGAGATGTGTTGGTACTGATTCTTTTGACTTGTTAGTGACTCAACTGAAACTTTATGAACAAAATAAATAGATTTTAAAAGTTCTTCTGCAGGATGTGACTGATTGTGAACAGCTGTTACTGACCGTTAGGAACTACTTTGAACCTCAGGATGTTTTGTGAATCTGGTTCTAGTTTAGTTAATGTTTATATAGTTATTACCATCTAGTGGACAGATGTAGAACTACATCACCTCATATGGATCATGTCAGTCAGGTAAGACAGAGAAACGAGGAAATAGTTCCCTCTGACTGCAGGGAACCTCCCACTGGTTAAACTGGTTTAATGTCCTGAATAGAGAATTGAAAATAAAAATCTTTGAATTTGAATCAAACCAAGAAAGCACATAAGATGATCTAAAGATAAAGAAACATTTATAAACACTCTGATTATATTCAGTTCATCTCACTTTTTTACTGAACAGTGAAAGATGTTTCTTCATGATTGACAGTTTTTAAATATCTACTTGACGTTTGCAGGTGTACAGATCATTAAGAAGCTCTGAGTTAAAGAACAATCACTCATATGTTTTACTGGTGGATAAAAGATGAAGTGACCTGTAACCTAGAAACTATGCAGGGAGCATCAGAACTAGAGTGACACACTGTAAACCTATACACTACTACAAACTCAAAAGTATTGTGAAAACAGCATCAAAATCCCCTATCAAGTCAACCCAACTTTAAGTTACTAAGTGTTCCGAACGAGGAATGTAGTTATAAATTTGTGCTACTTAAATTGTCTGAATGATCATCACTATCTTACTCAAAACCTTTGAATGCACGGAGGCGTGGGACCGAACGAGGCAAGTTCAAACCAATGAACATGGCAGTCGAGAAGCGAGGGGAGTGCATCGGTTGCTGAAGTTAAGAAAACTTGTAAGTATAAGGGTAAAGTCTTCTAAAACTCACCTAATGTTGTTTAATTGCATAAATGTCACAACAAAATCGTACTTTTTTGTTTATCTGCGCTTTTTTACACATTCAGCATAACACGTGGTCACAGTTACCGGTCTTTGGTGAGGACGTGTTGCGTGAACTGAGTGCAGTAATCATAATGATGATAAATATGACGGTATTGTTATTCTTTATAAACGTGATTCTGCTGGTAATGTTAACATTTGGTTGAAAGTAAAGCCGGAGGTGGGGGGAGGGGCAGGGTCGGCGGCTTTACCGGATAATGCAGTTTTCTATGTTTAAAGGGATAAAAGAAATAACTATGAAGGCAAATGTCATCCCTAATTGTTAAGAGATTAGATTAACTATAATAAAGGCTAGGCTATATATGTTGCACAGTTGTTTAGTCTTTTTCATCAGAAAAATAGCTTACTGTAGTCCACAGCATTTAACAAAGACTGGAAAGGGTTCACAATCTGTGTTTTAAAATTTATAAATTACTTTATTTATTTTTTGCTAAAACATTCTAATTAGAAATTTGGACTGCATTATTTGAGTGGTTTCAGAGTACTATTTTATGTCATCCCACAGGATCAAACACCTGAGACCAGTGAAGAGCACTGAGAGCAGTGAATGGCACAGAACCTCTATGATAAACATTGATGTTGAAAGAAAGACGCTGAAGACGACTGTTATTTGAGTTTGTTATTTGTTAATGATGGGGAAGTGCAAATTGTGTAGTGTGTCTGCAGACACCCGGGCACAGTTATTCCGGCACTATCGCTTGAAACACAGAGGGCTAACTCTAGAATAATGGCTAACATGTCTCCATGACTCTTGTATTTGTACATTTCTGTCCTTTAATGCCTTGAAAATTCATTTGTCACAGTGTCATGTGTGTAGGCCCAGTGCAAGTTGACAGAGCACAAGCAGAAAGGGCAGCTTGGGGCACCCTGTTCGGTGTGTAACTTGAAACAGCCCTTCTCACAAGAAACATTGTTCACTCATTTAAGGGGCCATTTAAAAAACGTGAGACCATAACATGCCCATTTAAAAACTGTAACTACAGCACAAATGTGTATTCTTTTAATACACACAAAAGTAGGATACATGTAAAAAGTTCAGACTTTCATGATGAGATAGTTTCAACAGAAAATGCTACTGTAAATGCTGCTGACCTTGACTGTGAAGACATTTCCCTATCCCAGCATGCAGACACATTTGATAACCCTGAGGACGACAATGTATGTGACTCCAGCCAGTTGAGAGCCCAGTTGCACCATAATCTCTCCTCATTATTCCTCAAGATGCAAACTGTTCTCCACGTTTCTGTATGATACAGTTCTGTTGCTGTGTCCAAAGTGGTTTGGAGAAAAAGACATCTGAATAAAAACACTGAAATATTCTACATTTGTTGTGTGAAGAAGTTTATTTGTGTATTCTGAACTTAAAAAAAAATAGTAGTTTATGAGCTGTGTAAAATTACCTTTTTAGTTGCTCACCAGTACATTTTTTGAGTTTAAAAATGTTGATCAGTTAAGTATAGCATCAGAACAAGTCATTACAAAGAAATAAAAAAAAAAAAAAAATACAATTTAAAACAAATGTTTTAAGTACAGTACACTCACCAATTAAAAAGTACTATTTGAGTGTAAATGATTTAAAAAATGTAAATACTCAAAACTTAAATATTCTAACTTACTCAAAAACTTTGAGGTAATCGTTTTGAGTATTCTGAACTTATTTGGGTTTATCTAAGCTGTAGCTTAGATAAAACATAGCTCCATTTTACCAAATGTCAACACATCCATCAGTTCATTTTAATTTTTGAATTCCAATCCGAAACAATAAAATTACAAACAGAAAGCACTTGGAGCAGATTAGTAAAATGTCCTGGTCTTATTTCATGATTTTATAAAATGTTGGATTGTGTGAAAAACTAAATATATTTGGAGTTCTAACAGTCTGAGGTCATTACTGGAAGAACATTAACTTATTCATTTTGAAGTGTTGAGAAGAGCAACAACTTCAAAATGAAGTTTAAAGAAAATAATTCCCAGGAATTCATTCTTTGTCTTAGATTCTACATAAGACTCCATGCGATTAGTGTTTCACTCTGAATTGATTAGAAGGAACACGTCACCACTCAAATGTTATGTCTTGTGTTTGTAGGAAGATCTAACAGCAGAAATAAGACTCTCCTGTATCCAGCTGTGTCCATGGGGAATGACCAGTCCAAGAGTCAACCTGTTGACTTCAAACATGGACAGAAGTCAGCTGATCCAGGGTAAGAAAAGAAAAAAATATATTTCTCTGACAGAGATAGGGCTTTGAATTTATGGTTTGAAGACTCCAATTAGAAAATCCAGAAAGGATTCATTCAGAATGTGTATTAATCTGCTTTATATTTTAACAGGATCAATCATCAAAGACCAGATCCCTCTGGAATCACATCTGTGTCCATGAAGACTGACCGGTCTATGGGTCGACATATTGACTTCAAAGATGAACAACAGTCTGCTGATCCAGGGTCAGAGTTAACTCAGATCTATTAATCATTATTCAGTTCTGTTCATTAGACTGTCATGTTTTAGTCCAGAGTTTATCTGTCATTTAGTTTCCTCTGTTAAAACACCACATTCAGTAATCAGAGCAGTGTTTGTTATTCTCATCTTGTGTTTGTGGCATCAATAAAATGATGATCATCACCAACGTGTGTTTGTTAGAGAAGTTAGTTTGAATCAAAGATGTTTCTCCACAGACTTCAGCAGCAGATCTCAGTGGTTTCCAGTGATCATCATCACAAAGACCTGGACTCCATATTCATGGTGAGTAAATGTTCAATCACAGCTACTACTGCTAACCTCAACAACCACAAACTAGCATTCTGGTTGGAGAAGTCTTCATGTTGAATGCTGTCAACAAGCAGCCTTTCAGATCAACATGATTGTGTTCTGATCATTTAAGTTGGATTATTATTCTGTTCCAGCTGCTGGAGGAGAACATCATCAGTTTTATTAAGAACGAGCTGGAGAAGATCCAGAAGGTTCTGAGTCCAGATTACCCAGAATACTTAGAGAGTCAGAGAGAGGATGAGGAGGTATTGGAGGGTGAGGATGAAGAGCAGAGGAGGAGCAGCAGAGATTTATTTGTGAAGATCACAGTGAACTTCCTGAGGAGAATGAAGCAGGAGGAGCTGGATGACTGTCTGCAGAGCAGTAATCAGAATCAGAATCAGAATCAGAATCAGCTTTATTGGCCAAGTATGACACATACAAGGAATTTGACTCCGGCACCTTCCTCTCTAGTACTCAAGCATCATAAATAAGATAAAAATAAAAAAAATAAAAAATAAGATAAAAATAAAAAAAATAAAAAATAAGATAAATAAGATAAAAATAAAATAAATCTTCAAATTGTACACATAAAAACAGGATAATATATACACCAAACTGGAGTTATTGTACAGTGAGTATATACAAAAATAGTTTATTGATCATGTGTATGGACTCACACTCTGTGACTACTCAGAGTTCAACAGAGCGACAGCCCAGGGGAAGAAACTGTCCTTGTGTCGGGTGGTTTTGGCGTACACCGCTCTGTAACGCCGACCTGAGGGGAGGAGTCTGAACAGATTGTGGCCAGGGTGTGAGGGGTCTGTGGTGATTTTTCTGGCCCGCATCCTGACCCTGGACCGGTACAGGTCCTGAATGGAGGGAAGATCAGTACCAATGATCCTCTCTGCAGACCTGACTGTTCTCTGCAGTCTGTCCCTGTCTTGCCTGGTGGCGGATCCAAACCAGACAGTGATGGATGTGGTCAGGACAGACTGGACTATAGCTGTGTAGAAGATGGTCAGCAGCTCCTGAGGCAGGTTGAACTTCCTGAGCTGACGCAGAAAGAACAACCTCTGCTGGGCTTTCTTCCTAATGGAGTCAATGTGGGAGGTCCACTTCAGGTCCCGTGAAATTGTGGACCCGAGGAACCTGTATGAGTCTGCAGTTGGAACTGTCCTGTTTAGAATGGTGAGAGGAGATGTTGATGTGGGTCTCTTCCTAAAGTCCACTGTCATCTCCACAGTCTTGAGCGGGTTTAGCTCCAGGTGGTTCTGACTGCACCAGAGGACCAACTGTTCCACTTCCCTTCTGTATGCAGACTCGTCGCCGTCCCGGATGAGTCCAATGACGGTGGTGTCGTCTGCAAACTTCAGGAGTTTCACAGAGGGGTCCCTTGAGGTGCAGTCAGTAGTGTAAAGGGAGAAGAGCAGTGGGCTAGTCCTTTTGTAATGGAGATGGTGGGGGAAGTGAAAGGTGTGAAAGTCCTTTCAAACCTGGAGTAAAAGTCACTGAGGTCCTCAGCCAGGCGGGGGCTCCCCACAGGGTGGGGGGATGGTCTCCTGTAGTTGGTAATGGTCTGCAGGCCTTTCCAAACTGCAGAAGAGTCGTTGGCAGAAAAGCGGTCCTTCAGCTTTTCAGTGTAGTTACTCTTTGCTGCCTTGATCTCCTTTGTCAGCTTGTTCCTGGCCTGCTTGTACAGGTCCCGATCTCCACTCCTGTAGGCCTCCTCCTTGTCCTGGCGTAGCCGTCTCAGTTCTGCAGTGAACCATGGTTTGTTGTTGTTGAACGTGCAGAAGGTTTTGGTCTGCACGCACATGTCCTCACAAAAACCGATGTAAGATGTCACAGTGTCAGTCAGTTCATCCAGATCTGAGGCTGCTGCTTCAAAGACGCTCCAATCAGTGCAGTCAAAGCAGGCCTGTAACTGCATCTTTGACTCGTCTGTCCATCTCTTCACAGTTCTTACTACAGGCTTAGCAGATTTCAGCTTTTGCCTGTAAACTGGGATGAGGTGGACCAGGCAGTGGTCAGAAAGTCCCAAAGCAGCGCGGGGAACAGAGCGATATGCGTCCTTTATTGTGGTGTAGCAGTGGTCTAAAGTGTTCATGTCCCTGGTGGGACACGTCACGTGCTGTCTATATTTAGGCATTTCAAGTTTGAGATGTGCTCTGTTAAAATCCCCGAGAATGATTAGCAGAGAGTCCGGATGTGTTTTCTCCACGTCTGTAATCTGCTCGGCGAGGTGATGTAACGCCTCCGTTACGCACGGCTGCGGTGGAATGTACACACCGACCAGCACAAACGAGGCGAACTCCCGCGGTGAATAAAATGGTCTACAGTTTATGAAAAAAGACTCCAAGTGAGGGCTGCATGTCTTCTTTAACACTGTGACATCTGTACACCAACCTTCGTTAATGTAGAAGCACGTTCCTCCTCCCTTTGACTTCCCAGACAGTTCCGCGCAGCGGTCCGCACGGAACAGCTGGAAGCCCGGCAGCCATAGTGCGCTGTCCGGGATGTGTTCACTGAGCCAGGTTTCAGTGAAGCACAGGGCGGCTGAAAGGCGAAAGTCTGAGTTCTTGGTTAGGAGAAGGAGCAATTCATCCATTTTGTTAGGCAGAGAGCGGACGTTCCCCAGGTGTATGGACGGGAGAGCGGTGCGTAATCCCCGCTGCCGCAACTTGACGAGCGCTCCAGCTCGTTTCCCGCGTCGGCGTCTACGTCTAAATCCACAGAGCGCTGCTGCTCCTCCGACCAGAATCTCCAAAAAGCAGTCTGGTTGAGTAAAAACCGGTGAGAAAAGTCCGGCACTGGATAGTCCTATTTCCAAGAGTTCCTTTCTGCTAATTTTAATAGCAGAGGGATTGCAGAAAAAGCAGAGGGATTGCAGAAAAGAGGATTTAACAGCTTTAACTTTATGGAAAGAGGAAATGGAGGAAACATGGGAGAAGTTTATATTTCTAGACTCTGATGTTAATATGATGAAAACATCTGAATCACATTTATGAATTCTTCTGGACTGGAAACATTCACATGTGAATGTTATTAAAATGAATGAGTTCACTGATTCATTACATTTCTTGTTCATTCAGGAACTGGTGCTGCAGAGTGTGGACGTAAAGTTAAATCTACTCTGAAGGAGAAGTTCCAGTGTGTGTTTGAGGGGATTGCTAAAGCAGGAAACTCAACCCTTCTGAATGAGATCTACACAGAGCTCTACATCACAGAGGGAGGGACTACAGAGGTCAATGATGAACATGAGGTCAGACAGATTGAAACAGCATCCAGGAAACCAGACAGACCAGAAACAAGCATCAGACAAGAAGACCTCTTTAAAGCCTCACCTGGAAGACATGGACCAATCAGAAGAGTGATGACAAAGGGAGTGGCTGGCATTGGGAAAACAGTCTTAACACAGAAGTTCACTCTGGACTGGGCTGAAGACAAAGCCAACCAGGACATCCTCTTCATATTTCCATTGACTTTCAGAGAGCTGAATGTGTTGAAAGAGAGAAAGTTCAGCTTGGTGGAACTTGTTCATCTCTTCTTTACTGAAACCAAAGAAGCAGGAATCTGCAGCTTTGAAGAGTTCCAGGTTGTGTTCATCTTTGACGGTCTGGATGAGTGTCGACTTCCTCTGGACTTCCACAAGACTGAGATCCTGACTGATGTTACAGAGTCCACCTCAGTGGATGTGCTGCTGACAAACCTCATCAGGGGGAAACTGCTTCCCTCTGCTCGCCTCTGGATAACCACACGACCTGCAGCAGCCAATCAGATCCCTCCTGAGTGTGTTGACATGGTGACAGAGGTCAGAGGGTTCACTGACCCCCAGAAGGAGGAGTACTTCAGGAAGAGATTCAGAGATGAGGAGCAGGCCAGCAGGATCATCTCCCACATCAAGACATCACGAAGCCTCCACATCATGTGTCACATCCCAGTCTTCTGCTGGATCACTGCTACAGTTCTGGAGGATGTGTTGGAAACCAGAGAGGGAGGAGAGCTGCCCAAGACCCTGACTGAGATGTACATCCACTTTCTGGTGGTTCAGACCAAAGTGAAGAAGGTCAAGTATGATGGAGGAGCTGAGACAGATCCACACTGGAGTCCAGAGAGCAGGAAGATGATTGAGTCTCTGGGAAAACTGGCTTTTGATCAGCTGCAGGAAGGAAACCTGATCTTCTATGAATCAGACATGACAGAGTGTGGCATCGATATCAGAGCAGCCTCAGTGTACTCAGGTGTGTTCACACAGATCTTTAAAGAGGAGAGAGGACTGTACCAGGACAAGGTGTTCTGCTTCATCCATCTGAGCGTTCAGGAGTTTCTGGCTGCTCTTCATGTCCATCTGACCTTCATCAACTCTGATGTCAACCTGATGGAAGAACAGCAAACTACATCTCTTAAGTCTAAAGTCTTTAGTATCAAACCTAAACTAACACGTCTCCATCAGAGTGCTGTGGACAAGGCCTTACAGAGTCCAAATGGACACCTGGACTTGTTCCTCCGCTTCCTCCTGGGTCTTTCACTGCAGACCAATCAAACTCTCCTACACGGCCTGCTGACACAGACAGGAAGTACCTCACAGACCAATCAGGAAACAGTCCAGTACATCAAGGAGAAGATCAGTGAGAATCTGTCTGCAGAGAGAAGCATCAATCTGTTCCACTGTCTGAATGAACTGAATGATGGTTTTCTAGTGGAGGAGATCCAACAGTCCATGAGATCAGGAAGACTCTCCACAGATAAACTGTCTCCTGCTCAGTGGTCAGCTCTGGTCTTCATCGTATTGTCATCAGAAGAAGATCTGGATGTGTTTGACCTGAAGAAATACTCTGCTTCAGAGGAGGCTCTTCTGAGGCTGCTGCCAGTGGTCAAAGCCTCCAACAAAGCTCTGTAGGTGGATTTAGGAACTATTTGAAACATGATTCATTTAGTAAATGACAAATAAAACATTTTATGTTGATTCTTCTTCAGGCTGAGCAGTTGTAACCTCTCAGAGAGAAGCTGAGAAGCTCTGTCCTCAGTTCTCAGCTCCCAGTCCTCCAGTCTGAGAGAGCTGGACCTGAGTAACAACAACCTGCAGGAGTCAGGAGTGAAGCTCCTGTCTGCTGGACTGGAGAGTCCTCACTGTAAACTGGAAACTCTCAGGTAAAAATAAAAATATTTCTTAAGTAGCACATTGGTTTTGCACAACCGTTCCCATTTAGTCTATTTCACATTACAGTATAGGTACTCTTTAGTTTGATATAGTAGAAAATGTAATTTATAATCGGACAAAATATTAATATAAATCATATAAAATGTGTAAATTCTACTTCTTCAGGCTGAGGAGTTGTAACCTCTCAGAGAGAAGCTGTGAAGCTCTGTCCTCAGTTCTCAGCTTCCAGTCCTCCAGTCTGAGAGAGCTGGACCTGAGTAACAACGACCTGCAGGATTCAGGAGTGAAGCTGCTGTCTGCTGGACTGGAGAGTCCTCACTGTAAACTGGAAACTCTCAGGTCAGGATACAGCTGGTTGTTGATCAGTTAAATCCTGATTTAGGTTCATGTTGGTGCAGAAGTTCAACATCTGGAGGATTTTCCTTCTTCTTCTTGAGTTTCTGATATTTTTCTATCTCCAGTCTGTCAGGTTGTCTGATCACAGAGGAAGGCTGTTCTTCTCTGGCCTCAGCTCTGAGCTCCAACCCCTCCCATCTGAGAGAGCTGGACCTGAGCTACAACCATCCAGGAGACAAGGGTGTGAAGCTGCTGTCTGCTGGACTGGAGGATCCACTCTGGAGACTGGACACTCTCAGGTATGGACAGACAACAGGAGCTCACACAGTGTAGGTTTGTCAGTAACACTTTATAATAATGTCACACTATGAAGCATTAGTAAAGTATTAGTAACTTAACTTAATTTATCATTTATAAAGCATTAGTCCTACATTAATAGATCATCAATAGTAAGCAGTTTATAAATGCAGCTAAATGCTGCATTCATCATTTATAAACAGCTGTATAACGTGTTTAATAATTGTATTTTCATTCTTCACAAATTAATAGTTTCTCATTTATAAATTCAAAATTAATGTATTTACAAACTAGTTATTAAGGAGTTTTCAGTGGTCTGTAAGACAATTTACAAAGTGTAAGTAAAGGAATAATAAACTATTTCAATGTATATTTATGCATCTCATTATTGACAGATGTATTAATAGTTACTAAGTGTGTTAATAGATGGTTTGTAAACATGTAATCTTACAGTAATTCATGGTTAATTAAGGTAGTTCTTAACCATTTATTGATTGTTAGTAAACTTAATGTAAAGTGAGGACTATTTATGCCTTATAAAGCATTTATAAAGGCTCAGTTAACAGGAAATAAAGACAAATACAACTCAGTGATACAGAACATCCATATATTTATTTCAACTTTACATTTAACATTACATTGTTACTGCTATTCAAGCAATAGTTTAACAATTTAAAGTCAAATCTTACGTTTAGAAAAACATCAACAAAGTTAACACATCTGGGCTGTAACAAGGAATCAGTGATGAAGTGAAGACTTTCAAATTGTTCTCTGCACTGACCAGAAGTCCTGTTAGTCCAGCTCTTCATCTCATGTTGGACGTCACTGCAGCCTGTCTGGATCAGCTGGAGGAAAACTATACACAGACAAATAGACATGTCAAATAATGTTATATAACATACTGAATATAACTCTTAGCACTGTTCAACAGGTCATCATTTATTTAAGGAAAAAGGCTGAACACCACAGTCATCAGATTATGTTCTCAGTGTGACAGTGTTTGTTCTTGTTTGGTTCCAGGCTTATTTCTGACAATCACAGTCAAATGAATGTACAAGTAAACTATATTCACTTGTGTAAGACACCACTGACATACATTTAGCAGGCCTTTTAACAGTTAGTGACAAGAAGGTGTCTGTTTTAGACAGAATATTAATACAAAGAATCACATTTTGGTTTCATGATCAATATTTGACAGTGGAGACTGAGCTCTGTTTATTTCTACATTTCATTATCTTTCAGACAGTGAAACATCAGAGACAGTCTATACTGATGAGTTTCAGTCTGTTTCTGTGTCTCACTGATAAACTGATGAACTCTGCTTCATGTTGAACAGCAGTTAGGACTCATGTTGGATAGAAAATCATTCTGACTGTGTTTCTTTCTCCAGGATGGACCATGGTGGAGAGCAGAGGTTAAAATCTGGTCTGAGGAAGTGTAAGTTTGACTAATGATGATAAAACATCAAAGTGTCAGTTTGTCTTTAAATCCAAAGCTGATAGTTGTGGTATTTATTCATTCAAACATCACTGACAAGAGAATCCTGACTAAAAGTATAATCATTAAACTTTCTATTAATGAACAACAGATCAGTGAGGAAAGAAAGAAGAAATCCATCAGATGTGTCAGATGATAAACTGCAGCTGTGTTGTGTCTTTTTCTCTCCATCAGATTTCTGTCAACTTGAAGTGGACACAAACTCAGTCAACAGAAAACTCAAACTGTCTGACAACAACAGGAAGGTGACATATGTGAGAGAGGAGCAGCCATATCCTGATCATCCAGACAGATTTGACTACTGGAATCAGCTGCTATGTAGAAATGTTCTGACTGGTCGCTGTTACTGGGAGGTTGACTGGAGAGGATATGTTTATATATCAGTGAGTTATAGAGGAATCAGAAGGAGAGGAGACATGAATGACAGCAGGTTTGGGGAGAATGATCAGTCCTGGAGTCTGTTCTGCTCTGATCGTCATGGTTACTCTGTCTGGCACAATAACAGAGAAACATCCATCTCCTCCTCCTCTGTCTCTAACAGAGTATCAGTGTATGTGGACTGTCCTGCTGGAACTCTGTCCTTCTACAGAGTCTCCTCTGACAAACTGATCCACCTCTACACCTTCAACACCACATTCACTCAACCTCTCTGTCCTGGATTTGTCTTCTGGTCGCATGGTTCGTCAGTGTCTCTGTGTTCTCTGTAGGAAGGAGAGTCTTTGAAGTGACAGCAGTTTCAACTCTGAGGTTTAAATGTTGATGGTGGATGATGTTTCTCTTTGGTTTACAGTTGAATCACTGATAGTGATTTGATGTCAGAATATGTTTGGTCTTAGAAGTAGTGAAATGATCTCCTAACCACTGAACTCCTGGAAGAACTGGACTGACTTTGATGATCACTTCTATCTGGATAATCCTGGACACATGAAGATCAAACTGAGAGGTCTCATGTCTGAAACTGGTTATTGTGAATTCAGCTCTACACGTATCCTGAAGTACAAACAGTATTACTCTATATTTTCCATTTGCTGAAGTAGCAGTTTTCCTATTAAAATCTTATTCCACTCTGACCACACTGCTATCTAATCAGCCTGGATGATTTTACCTTGTGTAACTGTATTAATGTATTTCTCCATAATCAGTGATGTTTAATGTAACATGGAGTAGGTGACTCTTGTAAATCATAATTTAAATAATTCATCAGGTGAGGAGAAATTCTGTTTGTGCCTCAAAGGCTGGTTTCCTCTGCCAGAATAAATCCCAGAAACTCAGGTAATACAGCATTGTGTTACTTTTGCACTGCCTCTACTACAGGGTTCCTGCGGCTCCTTAAAAAGTCTCAAAATGTCTTAAATTAAACTCCAGGTAATTAAGGTCTTAAATTGCCTCAAATTTACCGTAAATTTGCTGTAGGTATTAAATTTCCAGACGGTGCGTTTAATGCCGATGGGAAAGCCCAGTGGCCCACCGTAAAACATCTGATAGCATGTATTTGTTTGATTAACTTTGTAAAAATACCGTGTAGTAAATGAGAGACTCTGCGCGTAAATTTAACGACAAGTGGATAGAAGAGGATTTATTTAGGAGGTGGTTGGCGCCTGCTGAGAATAAGAACGAGACAATGTGCAAATTGTGCTCAAAGACTTTTTGGTTAGGGACCATGGGGCTCAAAGCCGTCGAGTCTCATATGAAAGGAGGAAAGTACCAGCGGTACACGGCAGCAGCTAGCCATAGCCGGGGACAGTCTAATCCCTGCATTGTTTGCAGGACCTAACATTACAAGTTCAGACGCCACCTCTCAGTCGACTATGAAAAGCTTCATTTCACCACCAGAGACCCAAAAGGTTCTCCATACTGTGGTGAGGCACAATTCATTTCAATATAACGAGGACATAAGTCACGTCTTTGCTGCCATGTTCCCTGATTCTCAGCTTGCAGAGTCATTCACCTGTGGTGAAAATCAAACGGCATATATCACCAAATATGGCATGGCTTCATTCATCAAGAAGGAGCTATCGGGCAGCGTTAGTGAGAAGCTGTTATCATGTTTGATGAAAGCATGAATACAACCACAAAGAGCAAACAAATAGACCTTCATTTGTGGTTCTGGACTACTGATGATGAGACGGGCTCACACCATGTCATCTCCTGCTACTATAGGTCAGAGTTCATGGGTCAGTCCAGAGCTGAGGACATGTTGTCCTATTCAGGTGACAGTCTATGGTCACTATGACAACCTGACAGGTAACAACACATTAGCTCAGAGTTTAAGGAGTGGAACTGTTGGCAGTTGGAGTTGATTTGTCTTATTATGACCATTTGTGATTTTATGGGATGGTTTTGGGATGGTTGGCCACATCTAGCGTCGGCAGTCTCTTGTTGCCATAGCAACAGTAAACATTCACATAAGGAGTAATGAGCTGTAAATAGAGATGCAGAATCAATCTATGTTGTAAATACAGATTAGATGTTGTATTTTAGCACGGAATACATGATTTTACCATTTAGTAAACCTATAGAAAATAATTAGTCACCATTAAATTTATAAGACACACATGAAGAGAATGATTAGTATCTAGTGTGTGTGTGGGTGTGTGTGTGTGTCATCCTCTAAGTATTGGCTGGTCATACCTGAGGGGTGGGCGGGGCCTAAACACACCTTACCCACTCACATTTCCATTCCTCACATACACACTCACTCACATGTTGTTCTATATTTGTGAGGACCGTTGGTGGCAGATAGGAGGTTTCATTGGGACATTAAAGCACAGATTCTCTGTCCACAGAGGACAGAGGACACTCTCTGTCCTCTGACTCAGTTCACTCTGACCAGACGGACAAGAGTCGTTCGAGAACCATTCATAGGGAAGAGGACAGGGACAAAAACAGTCCACCCCCTCAACAACAGGTAAGTACCCAGCCGTTAATGGAAATTAGGTGCACCAGTTTCTGGTTATTAGCATAACAAGCAATTTGTTTCAGGAGGAGTTCCTATTTAAACCTCAGACTTCCCACCAGTCCCTTAGAACTGAAGAAGCTACTCAGATGAGTGGTGAAACGTCTTCTCTAAAAAACTACAAGTCCAGTTGCCTTTTTTGAACCTTTTTTGGATATACCATGACCTGGATGACTGAGAACCTTCACAGACAAATAAAGAGACACAATGAATGAGTGTTAGGTAATAGTGTGGGGAGGAAATGGGAAGAAACAAGAGGAGAGGGGAGGAGAAAAAAAAAAAGCAGCTCCCAGACTACACTCCTCTGTGGGAGTACAGTGTGGGACCGGGGGAAAAAAAACCTCAGCAACATAAGCACATATGAGCAGACTTTACAACATAAGAACTCAAAACAACATGCACTGGGGGAGGGGGATGGAGGTGTGCCAGCGCAGACAGGCAGCCAGCCTCAGCTGCTGCCCCAAGGGCGCCGCCATCAGACCGCGCCTGATGCATTGGGGGTGAAAAAGCGGCGAAGGCGTGTGATTGGGGGTAGGGAGGTGTGTTGCATATGTGCATGTGTGGGAGTGTCCTTGGGTGCGTGTGTGTACATAAGCCCTGAGAGTCGCTTCGTCTTGCCTCCCAGTCAGTGCCTCAGTTCGCAGGATGTTATCACGATAACACATCATGGTTGCCATGGAGACGTCCTTGATCGGGTCCCAGACGGAGTCAACCAACAACAGGTGTCCGTGAAGGAAGGGAGGGAGGAATAGGACAGAGCGTCTCACTGCAGCGATCTCTTGGGGGGTTGTTCCAGCAGCGGCCTTGGCCAAGACCGGCCGGGTCCGGAATGCAGATTAGATCATGATTGTTTGGGTTAGGGCGAGTAGTCGCATTTCAATAGACACGACTTACTCTGTTTGTCCATTCTGGTCTTCAAATCTGTTCATTCTCCTTTGCAAAGCTGAAAACGTCTCCAAGGTGTTATCCATGTTGCGGTTAATGACCACAGTCAGAGCACGAACAGCCCTATCCAAGGTGTTATCCATGTTGCGGTTACTGACCACAGTCAGTGCACTGACAGCTCTCTCCATGGTGTTTTCCATGTTGCGGTTACTGACCACAGTCTGAGCGCTAACAGCTCTGCTCACTCCATCAATCAAGTCGGGCAGCTTCATGGTGCTTTGGACTGCTTACACCGTCTTCCGAATCTTTTTAATTTAAAGTAAAATGTAATTATTTTAGTAAACTCTCTCCAGCTGGAGTTACAACTTTCAACATTATACTCTTCTTGTTTTATGGTCGATTTTATTCTGAAGAGACTTTTGACACACCTCATTTCCTCTCCTGTACAGAGTCCAGGTGAGTTTAAGACCCTGCCCATTAAAACTACCTGTGAACGGAAGAGAAGCAGCTTCTTTCCTCCACACACGAAGGTAGAAAGAGTCAGTAAATCAACCTGAGGTGAGTTCAGCAGGTGAGAGTCCAACATCTGTAAATGATTAACTGGATCATCATCATCTTTCTTCATCTTTAACCGAACACGGAGGAAACGTCGCCTCAGGTTAGAAACCATTTAAAGTTGATCAAGTTAACCTGGTTTAAACATTTAATGTCATCTAAAAACGATGCGGACAAACTTCCAACATGTGGTGTTTGTAAATGACTTTAATCAAATGAGATCAGACTGGTTTCCTCTCTAACGCTGCTCTCCTGACTATTAGTTTCTGTTCATTTAAACCCAACTGATTCATCTAGAGGACAGATATCAGTAGATCTGCTTTAAGTTCTGTTTTTAAAAGTTGACACAGCTCAATAAATAAAATGAATACTAAAAACTGTCAGGTCAATTCAGATTAACATATGTGTGAGACAGATGTGTTGATAAGGCTGGCATTATGGATCCAGGAAGTTAACAGTCAGACTGTTAGGAACTACTTTGAACCTAACACTGAAATAAAAACTGGCAGCTGTGGTTGCCAGAATAACATTGTAAACAATACAGCAGAGTGTAAAACACATTACAGAACAGCCTGTAAATTTTACAATTTAAAACTGTAATCCTTTACAAAATAACATTATAAAAATTACATGCTAAACTGGTAATTTCAACATCCCTTTTCAGCCAAATTAGCATGACTATGCCTTTATTAAAGCCATTTTTTCCTGTACAATTTAAATGCGGCGGTTGCTTATTTTACATCTAATCCCATTCAATTTCACTGAAAAACATCAGACATAAGGCCTTATTAAATGGTAAAAGCATCATAATAAGACAGTAATTTTACTGAATTGTTCTGTTTATTTTAGTAAAAGGCTGTGTTTCATGTAATTTATTATGTAGTATTAGCAATGTTTTGTAGTGAAATACAATATTGGTGCATGATCGGGACCATGCAGCACCAGAAGTCGTATTAATGTTAAGAAGTATTTTATTTATTATTGGTTAGTTTCAGTATAACAGCGTTATTAAAAAGAATAAATTCAGAGATTTATTATACTCTAAAATTGTTGGTCTTATTTAAAAATGTACACATTTATTTGTATTCAGTGTTATCAGTATAAATATTATATGGCTCTCACGGAAATACATTTTAAAATAAGTGGCGTTCATGGCTCTCTCTCAACTTCTTCATGTTATCATAGTTACAGCATTTAACTGGAAATCACAACATCTGAATTTGTAAAATGGTATACAATTTATTTCAGTTCTCTAAAACAAGCCATATTGTAATTTTAAATACATTGCGTTGGTTCGAGTATTACAATTTTTCTATGTTTATAATACAGTAATATATAAATTCTCCAAGGAAATATGATCCTTTTCACATATACTGTGAAATTAACAGTTATTCATTGTTCTGTTTTTTACAATATATTCCTAATATGCACTGATTCATTATTTTTCTTGATACAGATTTTTGATGTCATGATTTTACGGCATATTAATGTTTATTTCACAGACTTTTCTTACAGTGCAGGATGTTTTGTGAATACTGTTCTAGTTTAGTTAATGTTTATATAGTTATTACCATCTAGTGGACAGATGTAGAACTACATCATCTCATATGGATCATGTCAGTCAGGTAAGAGAGAGAAACAAGGAAACCAAGGAAACAGTTCCCTCTGACTGCAGGGAACCTCCCACTGATTAAACTGGTTTTAATGTCACTCTGATGTTTTTACAGACTCTGAAGTTATGAGGATGTGATGACGTCCTCAGATCAAATCCAGGACTGATGAGAGAGAATGAGCAGATTGTTCTCAACACATGAAGGTGGAAAGTGTCTGAAAGTCGACCTGAAGTGAGTTCAACAGGTGAGAATCCTACCAGAGAAATCTGGAAAGGTCTCAGCTGTGTCAAAATTCATTCTCTTTATTAGATTCTACATAAGACTCCATGTGATTACTGTTTCACTCTGAACTGATAAGAAGGAACATGTCAAAATTTGTAAAAATGTTAAAAAATTAAAATGATATGTCTTGTGTTTGTAGGAATATCTCACTCACTCACACATCTTCTATACCCGTTTAGTCCTGTTAAGGGTCACGGGGATCTGCTGGAGCCTGTAGGAAGATCTAACAGCAGAAATAAGACTCTCCTGTATCCAGCTGTGTACATGGAGAGAGACCAGTCTAAGAGTCAACCTGTTGACTTCAAACATGGACAGAAGTCAGCTGATCCAGGGTAAGAAAAGAAAAAATACATTTCTCTGACAAAGATAGGACTTTCTATTTAAGCTTTGAGCACTTCAATTTCGAAATAACTAAGAATGTGTATTAATCTGCATTATATTTTAACAGGATCCCTCAGCAAAAACCAGATCCCTCTGGAATCACATCTGTGTCCATGAAGAGTGACCGGTCTATGGGTCGAGAAATTGACTTCAAAGATGAACAGCAGTCTGCTGATCCAGGGTCAGAATTAACACAGATCTATTAATCATTATTCAGTTCTGTTCATTAGACTGTCATGTTTTAGTCCAGAGTTTATCTGTCATTTAGTTTCCTCTGTTAAAACACCACATTCAGTAATCAGAGCAGTGTTTGTTGTTCTCATCTTGTGTTTGTGGCATCAGTAAAATGATGATCATCACCAAAGTGTGTTTGTTAAAGAAGTTAGTTTGAATCAAAGATGTTTCTCCACAGACTTCAGCAGAAGATCTCAGTGGTTTCCAGTGATCATAATCACAAAGACCTGGACTCCATATTCATGGTGAGTAAATGTTCAATCACAGCTACTACTGCTAACCTCAACAACCACAAACTAGCATTCTGGTTGGAGAAGTCTTCATGTTGAATGCTGTCAACAAGCAGCCTTTCACATCAACATGATTGTGTTCTGATCATTTAAGTTGGATTATTATTCTGTTCCAGCTGCTGGAGGAGAACATCATCAGTTTTATGAAGAATGAGCTGAAGAAGATCCAGAAGGTTCTGAGTCCAGATTACCCAGAATGCTTAGAGAGTCAGAGGGAGGATGAGGAGGTGTTGGAGGGTGAGGATGGAGAGCAGAGGAGGAGCAGAAGAGATTTATTTGTGAAGATCACAGTGAACTTCCTGAGGAGAATGAAGCAGGAGGAGCTGGCTGACTGTCTGCAGAGCAGTAAGAGGATTTAACAGCTTTAACTTGATGGAAAGAGGAAATGGAGGAAACATGGGAGAAGTTTATATTTCTAGACTCTGATGTTAATATGATGAAAACATCTGAATCACATCTATAAATTCTTCTGGACTGAAAACAGTCACATGTGAATGTTATTAAAATGAATGAGATCACTAATTCATTACATTTCTTGTTTATTCAGGAACTGGTGCTGCAGAGTGTGGACGTAAAGTTAAATCTACTCTGAAGGAGAAGTTCCAGTGTGTGTTTGAGGGGATTGCTAAAGCAGGAAACTCAACCCTTCTGAATGAGATCTACACAGAGCTCTACATCACAGAGGGAGGGACTGCAGAGGTCAATGATGAACATGAGGTCAGACAGATTGAAACAGCATCCAGGAAACCAGACAGACCAGAAACAACCATCAGACAAGAAGACCTCTTTAAAGCCTCACCTGGAAGACATGGACCAATCAGAAGAGTGATGACAAAGGGAGTGGCTGGCATTGGGAAAACAGTCTTAACACAGAAGTTCACTCTGGACTGGGCTGAAGACAAAGCCAACCAGGACATCCTCTTCATATTTCCATTGACTTTCAGAGAGCTGAATGTGGTGAAAGAGAGAAAGTTCAGCTTGGTGGAACTTGTTCATCACTTCTTCGCTAAAACCAAAGAAGCAGGAATCTGCAGCTTTGAAGAGTTCCAGGTTGTGTTCATCTTTGACGGTCTGGATGAGTGTCGACTTCCTCTGGACTTCCACAACACTGAGATCCTGACTGATGTTACAGAGTCCACCTCAGTGGATGTGCTGCTGACAAACCTCATCAGGGGGAAACTGCTTCCCTCTGCTCGCCTCTGGATAACCACACGACCTGCAGCAGCCAATCAGATCCCTCCTGAGTGTGTTGACATGGTGACAGAGGTCAGAGGGTTCACTGACCCCCAGAAGGAGGAGTACTTCAGGAAGAGATTCAGAGATGAGGAGCAGGCCAGCAGGATCATCTCCCACATCAAGACATCACGAAGCCTCCACATCATGTGTCACATCCCAGTCTTCTGCTGGATCACTGCTACAGTTCTGGAGGATGTGTTGGAAACCAGAGAGGGAGGAGAGCTGCCCAAGACCCTGACTGAGATGTACATCCACTTCCTGGTGGTTCAGACCAAAGTGAAGAAGGTCAAGTATGATGGAGGAGCTGAGACAGATCCACACTGGAGTCCAGAGAGCAGGAAGATGATTGAGTCTCTGGGAAAACTGGCTTTTGATCAGCTGCAGAAAGGAAACCTGATCTTCTATGAATCAGACCTGACAGAGTGTGGCATCCATATCAGAGCAGCCTCAGTGTACTCAGGAGTGTTCACACAGATCTTTAAAGAGGAGAGAGGACTGTACCAGGACAAGGTGTTCTGCTTCGTCCATCTGAGCGTTCAGGAGTTTCTGGCTGCTCTTCATGTCCATCTGACCTTCATCAACTCTGATGTCAACCTGATTGAAGAAAAGAAGAAAACAACCTCCTCATGGTCCTGGTTGTCCTTGTGGTCTTTGATGTCCAAACACAAACCTGATCCATTGCTCTTCTATCAGAGTGCTGTGGACAAGGCCTTACAGAGTCCAAATGGACACCTGGACTTGTTCCTCCGCTTCCTCCTGGGTCTTTCACTGCAGACCAATCAGACTCTCCTACGAGGCCTGCTGACACAGACAGGAAGTAGCTCACAGACCAATCAGGATACAGTCCAGTACATCAAGGAGAAGATCAGTGAGAATCTGTCTGCAGAGAGAAGCATCAATCTGTTCCACTGTCTGAATGAACTGAATGATGGTTCTCTAGTGGAGGAGATCCAACAGTTCCTGAGATCAGGAAGACTTTCCACAGATGAACTCTCTCCTGCTCAGTGGTCAGCTCTGGTCTTCATCTTACTGTCATCAGAAGAAGATCTGGACGTGTTTGACCTGAAGAAATACTCTGCATCAGAGGAGACTCTTCTGAGGCTGCTGCCAGTGGTCAAAGCCTCCAACAAAGCTCTGTAGGTGGATTTAGGAACTATTTGAAACATGATTCATTTAGTAAATGACAAATAAAACATTTGATGTTGATTCTTCTTCAGGCTGAGCAGTTGTAACCTCTCAAAGAGAAGCTGTGGAGCTCTGTCCTCAGTTCTCAGATCCCAGTCCTCCAGTCTGAGAGAGCTGGACCTGAGTAACAACAACCTGCAGGATTCAGGAGTGAAGCTGCTGTCTGCTGGACTGGAGAGTCCTCACTGGAAACTGGAAACTCTCAGGTCAGGATACAGCTGGTTGTTGATCAGTTAAATCCTGATTTAGGTTCATGTTGGTGCAGAAGTTCAACATCTGGAGGATTTTCCTTCTTCTTCTTGATTTTCTGATATTTTTCTATCTCCAGTCTGTCAGGTTGTCTGATCACAGAGGAAGGCTGTTCTTCTCTGGCCTCAGCTCTGAGCTCCAACCCCTCCCACCTGAGAGAGCTGGACATGAGCTACAACCATCCAGGAGACAAGGGAGTGAAGCTGCTGTCTGCTGGACTGGAGGATCCACTCTGGAGACTGGACACTCTCAGGTATAAACAGACAACAGGAGCTCACACAGTGTAGGTTTGTCGGTAACACTTTATAATAATGTCACACTATGAAGCATTAGTAAAATATTAGTAAACACTTAATTTATCATTTATAAAGCATTAGTCCTACATTAATAGATCATTAGTAAGCAGTTTATCAATGCAGCTGTATATGCTTCATTCATAATATATAAGCATCTGTATAATGTGTTTAATAATTGTATTTTTATTCTTTACAAATTATTGCTTTGTCATTTATAAATTCAAAATTAATGTATTTACAAACTAGGTATTAAAGAGTTTTCAGTGGTCCGTAAAGGCAAGTTACCAAGTGTAAGTAAAGGAATAATAAACTTTTTAAATGTACATTTATGCATCTTATTATTGACACATGTATTAATAGCTACAAAGTGTGTTAATAGATTGTTTGTAAACATGTAATCTTACTGTAATTCATGGTTAATTAAGGTAGTTCTTAACCATTTATTGATTGTTAGTAAACTTAATGTAAAGTGAGGACTATGTATGCCTTATAAAGCATTTATAAAGGCTCAGTTAACAGGAAATAAAGACAAATACAACTCAGTGATACAGAACATCCATATATTTATTTCAACTTTACATTTAACATTTAACATTACATTGTTACTGCTATTCAAGCAATAGTTTAACAATTTAAAGTCAAATCTTACATTTAGAAAAACATCAGTATTAAAGTTAACACATCTGGGCTGTAACAAGGAATCAGTGATGAAGTGAAGACTTTCAAATTGTTCTCTGCACTGACCAGAAGTCCTGTTAGTCCAGCTCTTCATCTCATGTTGGACGTCACTGCAGCCTGTCTGGATCAGCTGGAGGAAAACTATACACAGACAAATAGACATGTCAAATAATGTAATATAACATACTGAATATAACTCTTCGCACTGTTCAACAGGTCATCATTTATTTAAGGAAAAAGGCTGAACACCACAGTCATCAGATTATGTTCTCAGTGTGACAGTGTTTGTTCTTGTTTGGTTCCAGGCTTATTTCTGACAATCACAGTCAAATGAATGTACAAGTAAACTATATTCACTTGTGTAAGACACCACTGACATACATTTAGCAGGCCTTTTAACAGTTAGTGACAAGAAGGTGTCGTTTTTAGACAGAATATTAATACAAAGAATCACATTTTGGTTTCATGATCAATATTTGACAGTGGAGACTGAGCTCTGTTTATTTCTACATTTCATTATCTTTCAGACAGTGAAACATCAGAGACAGTCTATACTGATGAGTTTCAGTCTGTTTCTGTGTCTCACTGATAAACTGATGAACTCTGCTTCATGTTGAACAGCAGTTAGGACTCATGTTGGATAGAAAATCATTCTGACTGTGTTTCTTTCTCCAGGATGGACCATGGTGGAGAGCAGAGGTTAAAATCTGGTCTGAGGAAGTGTAAGTTTGACTAATGATGATAAAACATCAAAGTGTCAGTTTGTCTTTAAATCCAAAGCTGATAGTTGTGGTATTTATTCATTCAAACATCACTGACAAGAGAATCCTGACTAAATGTATCATCATTAAACTTTCTATTAATGAACAACAGATCAGTGAGGAAAGAAAGAAGAAATCCATCAGATGTGTCAGATGATAAACTGCAGCTGTGTTGTGTCTTTTTCTCTCCATCAGATTTCTGTCAACTTGAAGTGGACACAAACTCAGTCAACAGAAAACTCAAACTGTCTGACAACAACAGGAAGGTGACATATGTGAGAGAGGAGCAGCCATATCCTGATCATCCAGACAGATTTGACTACTGGAATCAGCTGCTATGTAGAAATGTTCTGACTGGTCGCTGTTACTGGGAGGTTGACTGGAGAGGATATGTTTATATATCAGTGAGTTATAGAGGAATCAGAAGGAGAGGAGACATGAATGACAGCAGGTTTGGGGAGAATGATCAGTCCTGGAGTCTGAGCATCTCTGCTGGTGGTTACTCTGTCTGGCACAATAACAGAGAAACATCCATCTCCTCCTCCTCTGTCTCTAACAGAGTATCAGTGTATGTGGACTGTCCTGCTGGAACTCTGTCCTTCTACAGAGTCTCCTCTGACAAACTGATCCACCTCTACACCTTCAACACCACATTCACTCAACCTCTCTGTCCTGGATTTGTCTTCTGGTCGCATGGTTCCTCAGTGTCTCTGTGTTCTCTGTAGGAAGGAGAGTCTTTGAAGTGACAGCAGTTTCAACTCTGAGGTTTAAATGTTGATGGTGGATGATGTTTCTCTTTGGTTTACAGTTGAATCACTGGTGGTTCACTTTTATGATCAATACACAGAAATTTCTGGTCTTCAACCTTGGTTTATTTGACTCAATTTTTCCTTGAGTGCCACTGAAAGCTGTGCTAATGCATCAGATTGAAACCATAGTTGTTGTTGGGTTGTTGTTTTTTACAGAGTTTTATAAACATTTATACAATGACTCTGATGAATCTGATGAATTTTTAGAAAATCAATATACATCGTTCAGATTCTACGTTATATTATATAGGTCTGTTGAGGTATATGTTCTGTAGTATTCTTGTGTTCTTTCAGGGGAGCTGGACAGATAGCTGATCGGAGTCAAGCCCATTGCCGATGGAAAGAACTGCGAGTAGTAAAGAAAGATTACAATTTCAAGGTTAATACGACAGAGGCAGGAGGCAGAAAGTGATTAATTAATGGAAACTGAAGTATTAATCATAAACTCTAACACTAGTAAATCAATCTGCCTTGCTTATGATAAATTTACACTCACCGGCCACTTTATTAGGTACACCATTCTAGTACCGGGTTGGACCCCCTTTTGCCTTCAGAACTGCTTTAATCCTTCGTGGCATAGATTCAACAAGGTACTGGAAACATTACTCAGAGAGTTTGGTCCATATTGACATGATAGCATCACGCAGTTGCTGCAGATTTGTCGGCTGCACATCCATGATGCGAATCGCCCGTTCCACCACATCCCAAAGGTGCTCTATTGGATTGAGATCTGGTGACTGTGGAGGCCATTTGAGTACAGTGAACTCATTGTCATGTTCAAGAAACCAGTCTGAGATGATTCGCGCTTAATGACATGGCGCGTTATCCTGCTGGAAGTAGCCATCAGAAGATGGGTACACTGTGGTCATAAAGGGATGGACATGGTCAGCAACAATACTCAGGTAGGCTGTGGCGTTGACACGATGCTCAATTGGTACTAATGGGCCCAAATTGTGCCAAGAAAATATCCCCCACACCATTACACCACCACCACCAGCCTGAACCGTTGATACAAGGCAGGATGGATCCATGCTTTCATGTTGTTGACGCCAAATTCTGACCCTACCATCCGAATGTCGCAGCAGAAATCGAGACTCATCAGACCAGGCAACGTTTTTCCAATCTTCTATTGTCCAATTTTGGTGAGCCTGTGCGAATTGTAGCATTAACTTCCGTTTCCGGCCAGACGTGATGCATGTGATGCATGTGTCTCTGACAAACATTTCTTGTTTGTTCGAGACTTTTTGAGTTAAAAACGAATTATTTTGCAAAACGAACCAGTGATTTATTTGAGATACACTATACTTTACCATCCAAGGAAGATAACACTTTAAAACTGTATCTGAGATGGCCGAAAAAGTGAAACAAACGCGCAACCGAGCGCAGGATAAGGACGAGGAGGAGACCAACCTGCTCCTAAAAGAGATGAAAGTGATCCAGGTGAAAGTGGATAACATTGAGGAACAGCTAAACAGCAAGGTAGATGGGCTCTACATGTCGCTGGAGAAGATTTTGACAGTTGAACTGCAGAAGTGCGTTAAAGAAATACAAGACAACATTGATTTGGAAATTGGCGCACTTAAGTCGCGTTTGGATCAGTTGGAGGAGAAAATTAATTTAAACATCTCCAGCGCTCCAAACAAATACGACCCTGATGTGACGATTGTCATCATGGGTTTACCATATAATGAAGACGAAGATTTAGCCGAGAAAGTAAAGGAAGTGTTTGAAGATGGCTGTGCTTGTGAGCAAATACTGACGCCAGTGGCAATGCAGAGATTGCGAGCCAGAGGTCCGGGTCCCGGTGTGGTGAAAGTGGCTTTTGCTTCGGTGAGAGAAAAGGTGGCAGTGCTCCGTGGGAAACAAAACCTGAAATCCAACCCGAAGTTCAAAAGAGTGTTTGTTCAATCTGCTAAGTCACACACGGATCGGATCATGGAATCAAACTTTAAAATGCTTCTGCGGGATCTACCAGTTGGAAAGGATTTGTACGTGTCGGGAAACGGGAGGCTCATTAAACGAGGCGCACCTGAGACAGTAACACCTGCAACAGGCCAGCAGAGCACTGGAGCACGGAGACGCTGAGGAGCTGTTGCCCAACCTGTAAGAAATGACTCATCCTGTTTGTCTCTTGTGCACTGGAATATAAATGGATGGACCTCTACAAACTACGAGCTTCGAAGTTTATTATTACAATCGCAAAATCCAGATATTATTTCCCTTAATGAGACACATTTATCCGGTGATGGTGTTATTGAGTTAACTGACTACACGTGGTTTGGAAACAACAGAAACAAACATATACGTGCCCCAAAGGGTTCAGGAGGAGTCGGACTCTTAGTTAAAAATGAACTTTTTGAATGCTTTAAAATAAATGTTGTGGATAAATCTGTGGACGGCATAATTGGAGTACGGTTTGAACATCGAGAGCTGCAGTATAGTTTCGTGATTTTCTCCTGTTATCTGTCCCCAAAAGGCTCTGTAAGGGGAAGAGACTGCAACACGTTTTTTAGTTGTTTACTAACCCAAGTTTATTCTTTGGATACAGACGCAATTTATATTTGTGGTGACTTTAATAGTCGTATTTCAGATAAAGAGGACTGTATTGGGGATTTAGACAATGTTCCACCGAGAGTGGTCATAGATCGATCACTAAATGGTGAATCCTTCCTTGAATTTCTTAGGGACTCTAAATGCTGTGTTTTAAATGGCAGGAAAAATCTAAATGATGATAATTTTACTTCCGTATCAGTAAGAGGAAAAGCTGTGGTGGACTATATAGTCACACCTCATAATTGCTTTGAGTCTTGTCTTGCCTTTAAAGTAATTACTGCTACAGACCTTTTAGATCAAAATGCTGCAACCTGTATGAGCCTTATTGGAGAAAGATGTCATTTACCGGATCACTCACTCTTACTGTTAACATTTAAAGTTGGAGATCAAATAACAGAAGAAAATGAATCAGTTTCACAATCCAAAAAGAGATGCAGAACTTTTCCTGAAAACTTTTTGTCCTCTGACATGTGTCGCTTTGCATTATTAGAATTAATAAAACAACTTGAATCTTGTCAAAGAACACAAAATAGTGTTGATCGGTGGTACAAGGAGTTCTGTGATATGATGATTTTAGAAATGGATAAATGTCAACCTAAACATTTAAATAAATACAAATTCAAGCAGTCAGTAAGATGCTCTAAGCCTTTCTGGAATTTTGAGCTCCAAAAACTGTGGAAAGAACGAAAAATAGCTGAAAAGAATTATCTTCGATGTAATGATCCAGTGAAGAAACATCAATTGAGAGAAAATTATAGGCAAGTACAGTCTATATTTGATAAAAAATTAAGGTTCTATAAAAGGAAGTTTAGTAGAGGGCAGTCCTTGAGATTAGACTATTTACAAACTAATAATCCACAACAATTTTGGAGGGAAATTAATAAATTAGGCCCAAGGAGAATACAGAAAATACCTATGGAGGTTGTCCTAAGTGATGATGTCCTGGAATGCAGGAAAGATTTTGTAATTAAAAAGTGGGAGACCGATTTTGCTGATTTATTTTCAGGAAGTAATATTCCACCTATTTTTGATGATGCTTTTCTTGAAGATGCATGTAAATTAAAGGATAATTTAGAGAGAAATATGGGCGCACCAAATTTATTTTTGAATTGTGATATTACTCTGGAAGAAGTGAAAGCTGCTATAAATTAGTCTAAGCTGAAAAAAGCAGTAGGTGTGGAAGATATCCCAAATGAAGTGTTAAAGTCACCTCCTCTCTTAAACATGCTTTTCTGTTTGTTTAGGTTTTGTTTTAGACACAGTATTGTTCCTTCCGTGTGGCATAAGTCTATTATTAAACCTATCCCAAAGTCATCTAAGAATGACCCTAGGATACCACTCAATTACAGGGGAATCAGCCTTCTTAGCACCGTTTATAAATTGTATAGTAGTATTTTGAATGCTAGGCTGACCGAGTATCTGGAAACAGAGGAATATTTAGTTGATGAACAGAATGGATTCAGAAGGAGTCGAGCCTGCATTGATCATATTCATACAATTACAACAATTGTCAGGACAAGAATTACGGAAAATAAATCTACTTTTGTATGTTTTGTGGATTTCCAAAAGGCTTTTGATTGGGTAAACAGAGATCTGCTTGCTTTAAAACTTTTAAAAGGAGGGGTGGAGGGTAAATTCTATCAAGCTCTAAAGTCACTGTATAGTTCCTTAGTTGCATGTGTTCAGGTAAATGACTTCCAAACTGACTGGTTTAAAACCCCTTTTGGTGTTAAACAGGGTGATGTCCTGTCCCCTAGTTTGTTTTCTCTTTATATAAATGACCTGGCTCTTGAAATCAGTAATGCTAATTTAGGTATACATCTGAATGATTTAACTGTGGGTATTTTGTTGTACGCGGATGACATTGCTCTGCTGGCTGAATCGGAGGATGATTTACAGAACATGTTAAACTTAATACAGACTTGGTGTTGCAGATGGAGGTTGTCCATAAATCAGAGTAAAACACAGATAATTCATTTTAGAAAAAAAGGTGTTCCAAGTAGTGAGAAAATCTTTACCTTTTCTGATATGCCACTAGAAATTACATCTGTTTATAAATATTTAGGATTTCCACTTGATGAATTTATGAATTATGAGAATGGAATTAAACTCCTGGCTGATTCAGCTGGCAGAGCTTTGGGTTCCGTTGTTAACAAGTTAAAAATATGTAAAGACCTTGGTTATTCTACTTACTCTCAACTGTATGATGCATGTGTTTCTCCCATTGTGAATTATGCTGCTGGGGTATGGGGATTCAAAGAAAGAAAGGTTTCAGATGCAGTACAAAATAGAGCTATACGCTGTTTTCTGGGTGTTCATAAATATGTTCCTTCTTTGGCTGCTCAGGGTGACATGGGCTGGATTCCTGGTACAATAAGGAGAAAGTGTGATATGATTAGACTGTGGAATCGTTTTATTAATATGTCAGATGACAGGATCAATAAGAAAGTTTTCCTTTGGAGTAAAGCCCAGAACTCTCCATGGGCCGTAGAGATTCATACTGTCTTTGAAGAAGCCGATTTTCAGTATATCTATAGAAATAATTTGTCATGCAGCATAAACAAAATTAGAAAAAAGTTACTTGCCGGGTTCAATGACAAATGGTTAAATGATATAATGTTAAAACCGAAATTACGGACATATGTCCAAATCAAGCATAATTATGAAACAGAATTATATGTTAAAACAAATTTACGAAGAAATCAGAGATCCTTGATTGCCCAATTAAGAATGGGAATTCTTCCCCTGGCACTTGAGGTCGGCAGATTTAAAAATATCCCAGAGGAACAGAGGCTTTGTGAATTTTGTGATTTACGAGAAGTGGAGAATGAATCACATTTTCTTTTATACTGTCCCTTCTATGATGAACTAAGAATACCTGTTGTAAGTGAACTGTTTGCTCAAAACCCTGAAATATTCTGGAGTAATGATGATGTTAGGATGGAATGTTTGTTTACTTTTAATGTTTATAAGTTAGCCTCTTTTGTTACTAAAGCCTGGATGAAACGTCAGGATAGTTTGTATCGTTAATGTTAGTATTGTTTAGCATTTACTTTTGGTTTTTGGTCTGTCTGTGTTTTATAATGGTGTCTTGTAAGCCCTTGTGGGCTGGGCATGTTAATGCATGACACAATAATAAAATCAAAATCAAATCAAATCAAATCATGTAGCCTCAGTTTCCTGTTCTTAGCTGACAGGAGTGGCACCCGGTGTGGTCTTCTGCTGCTGTAGCCCATCCGCCTCAAGGTTCGACGTGTTGTGCGTTCAGAGATGCTCTTCTGCATACCTCGGTTGTAACGAGTGGTTATTTGAGTTACTGTTGCCTTTCTATCAGCTCGAACCAGTCTGGCCATTCTCCTCTGACCTCTGGCATCAACAAGGAATTTGCGCCCACAGAACTGCCGCTCACTGGATATTTTCTCTTTTTCGGACCATTCTCTGTAAACCCTAGAGATGGTTGTGCGTGAAAATCCCAGTAGATCAGCAGTTTCTGAAATACTCAGACCAGCCCGTCTGGCACCAACAACCATGCCATGTTCAAAGTCACTTAAATCACCTTTCTTCCCCATTCTGATACTCGGTTTGAACTGAAGCAGATCGTCTTGACCATGTCTACATGCCTAAATGCATTGAGTTGCTGCCATGTGATTGGCTGATTAGAAATTTAAGTTAACAAGCAGTTGGACAGGTGTACCTAATAAAGTGGCCGGTGAGTGTAGATATGTGCTAAAAGTGTAATTGAATAAATTCATGGAAAGCTGCAACATTTGGGGAGATGATCCTTATTTCGGAACAAGCTGTAAAGTCTCTGACACGTTAAGTTCTTCTTTATTTTAGAGGCAAAGCTCAGATTAGAACTGAACCCTGGAAGCTTCCATCCTCAGAGGAACCAGGTCACTGCTAAGAAACAAACATCTCTGATGAAGAAGGAAATAAAGACACGGGATATTATTGAGGAATTACACTGCCTGTCCAAAAAAAAAAAAAAGTCACCACCAAAAAAAGGTCCCACACTCTAATATTTCGTTGGACCTCCTTTAGCTTTGATTACAGCACACATTCTCTGTGTCATTGTTTCAATAATCTTCTTCAATGTCACCAGATTTATTTCCATCCAGTGTAGCATTCATTTTTCACCAAGATCTTGTATTGATAATGGGAGAGTCTGACCAATGCACAAAGCCTTCTCCAGCACATCCCAAAGATTCTCAATGGGGTTAAGGTCTGGACTCTGTGGTGGCCAATCCATGTGTGAAAATGATGTCTCATGCTCCCTGAACCACTCTTTAACAATCTGAGCCCCATGAATCCTGACATTGTCATCTTGGAATATGATCCATTGATGGAATAACCTGCTCATTCAGTATATTCAGGTAGTCAGCTGACCTCATTCTTTGGACACATAATGTTGCTGAACCTAGACCTGAGCAACTGCAGCAACCCCAGATCATAGCACTGCCCCCACAGGCTTGTACAGTAGACACTAGGCATGATGGGTGCATCACTTCATCTGCCTCTCTTCTTACCCTGATGCCCCCATCACTCTGGAACAGGGTAAATCTGGACTCATCAGACCACATGACCTTCTTCCATTGCTCCAGAGTCCAATCTTTATGGTCTCTAGTAAACTGAAGCCTTTTTTTCCAGTTAGCCTCACTGATTAGTGGTTTTCTTAAGGCTACACAGCTGTTCAGTCCCAATCCCTTGAGTTCCCTTCACATTGTACGTGTGGAAATGTTCTTACTTTCACTATTAAACATAGCCCTGAGTTCTAATGTTGTTTTTCTTCCATTTGATTTCACCAAACGTTTGAGTGATTGCCGATCACAATCAATCAGGATTTCTTCCTGGAAGACGATGGTTCTCCACTATCCTTCTAGTTTTTAATAATGCGTTGGACAGTTCTTAAAACAGTTTTAGTAGTTTCTACAATCTCCTTAGATGTTTTCTCTGCTTGATGCATGCCAATGATTTGACCCTTCTCAAACAGACTAACATTTTTTTCACGACCACAGGATGTATCTTTAGGCATGGTTGTTTAAGAAATGAGAAGCTGCTCATCGCATCAGTTGGGGTTAAATAAGTTGTTGCCAGCTGAAAGATAATCACCCATGCAGTGATTATCCAATAGGAGGCTCCTACCTGTTTGATTAGTTAAATCCAGGTGGAGACTTTTTATTTTGGCCAGGCAGTGTATAATCACACATACCGTAATTTCCGGACTATAAGGCACACCTGAATATAAGCCGCACCAGCTAAATTTTGGGGAAAATACAGATTGTTCCATATATAAGCTGCACCCGACTATAAGTCGCTGGTGTTTTAATGTTTAATTACCGTAAGGGTTTCTTCTACCACTGAGGTGGTAGAAGAAACCGTGTTACAGGCAAAGTGCTTGCCTGTAACACGGCAGCAAAAGTGCAGTAACCCGGCTGCTCAACAAAATAACCAGCATCTTTTTCGAAAACAGCCAACACAGCAGTAAAGGTGCAGTAACACGGCCGTTTACTGGATCAAAATAACCAGCCTACTATACCAGAAAAGTCAGCTAGATCGATCGCCTTTAACTTAAAAGCAGCTCTCGTACTGCATTTGGGCTCACTTGGTTTGTTTTGCTCTCGTAACCTGGCGCGAACTGTCTGTCTCGCTCTTGCACTTCCATGATAGTGCGCCCCTGGTGACCGTTAGCTGTAAGAATCCATATATCCGTTGTATAAGCCGCAGGGTCCAAAGCAAGTGACAAAAGTAGCGGCTTATAGTCTGGAAATTATGGTACTATGTGTTGAGTTGTTTTGCGTCCTTGTGTGTACCATGTTTCATAGCCTCGCGGCGAGATGTGACTCTTTATCGGTGACTCTGTCTTCCAGCCATGTGGTGCCGTATGGATTTGGTTCAGTGCGACTCAGGAGGGATGTCAGCCCTCTGCACGAATCCATAGGATGCCAAGTGTCAGAGCTTCTGCTCCGTCCAGACACAACAGTGAGGACACACAAACAGCAGATAGTCTGGAGTCCATGAAAGATGGTTGACAAGGTTTTACTGCTCATTGTATCACCTGCACTGTGCCAAAACACAGATATCCCTTTATTCATTACCACTATGATCTAATGCCATCAGGATTTCTGCTGAAGAGCAGATGGTTAGAAATTCTTCAACTTGAATTTATGTGTAGTTTCAGACCACATTCTGGTCTCTGTGTCACTCGGTCCCGTTGTTCAGGTTACTTTTTTATTATACGTGTGCAGCTGCCTCTGGAAACCGGGTAGTGACTGTGTGCTGTTTCAAACACTTATGTAGGAAGTAGGAAGAATATAACTACAGCATAGCAAACTCATACAAAACTACAGGAAAATGTGCAAAATACAATTACAAAATGCTGGGAGTAAATCATGCAGCTACATTGTACCTTGGCTAGCAAGCAAGAGCTTCACTACACACATTTCCATCTCTTGTGTCCACTGTCCTTTGGTCTGTCTGCTGCTGCAACACTGCAGATTTCTCCACTGTGGGATAAGTAATTAAATTAGGAACATCCTGTCTCAGAGTGATGCTGAAAAACTAGTTAATGCATTTGTGTCGTCCAGACTGGATTACTGTAATTCATTACTGTCTGGCTGTCCAAATAGCTCTTTAAAAAGCCTCCAATTGATTCAAAATGCCGCAGCAAGAGCCCTGACAGGAATTAGCAAGAGAGATCATATTACTCCAGTTTTAGCTTCTCTTCACTGGCTCCCTTTAAAGTCTAGAATAGAATTTAAAATCGTCTTCCTTACATACAAGACCCTTAACGGCCTAGCTCCATCATATCTTAAAGACCTTATTGCACCATATCATCCCAACAGATCACTTCGGTCTGAAAGTGCAGGCCTACTTGTGGTTCCTAGAATTTCAAAAAGTAGAATGGGAGGCAGAGCTTTCAGCTATCAGGCTCCTCTCCTGTGGAACCAGCTCCCAGTTTGGGTTCGGGAGGCAGACACTCTGTCTATTTTTAAGGTCAGGCTTAAGACTTTCCTTTTTGATCAAGCTTATAGTTAGGGCTGGACTAAACCATCCCTTAGTTATGCTGCTATAGGCCTAGGCTGCTGGGGGACGATGCACCAAACACATGTCCTCCTTCTTTCTTCTCTCTCCTCTCTCGCATCCTCCACTTTCTTTTCTCTGGCACAGAGCTCTTGCCCTCTAATTTCCTATATACTACTAGTCACGCAATTCTGTGCTATTACTGTATAGCATGTTAACTGCTGTGTGTCCCTCCTCTTGTCTCCTACTCCATCTTCTTGTGAGGTTTTGTAAAGCGTCTTGAGATGATTTGTATTGTTATTGACACTACATAAATAAAATTGAACTGAACTTGAATTGAATTAAAGGTTTACCGTGGTTTCTGTCCTCTTCAAAATTAAACTTGTTTTAGAAAATGATTTTAGTCACTTAGTAATGTGTACATGGACATATTACCTCAAAAACAGGAAGGAATAATCACAGAAGTGACTGAGTGCTGTTTCCTCTGAGCTTTTACTAGAATGTGGAAATTAGTGCAATCTCCTGCGAAGTAGAGCCAGACAAAAGCAACTGATAACAGAGTAACAGAACAAGACTATCTTACTGATAACAGATCATGCTGGTTTATATTAAAACATGGACAAAGCTAATCAAACACAGAATGAACCAAATATTTTACTCTAAATATTACTCTAGTGACCTCAGCAGACTCTTTTAAACCTTATAAATGACCGTGAATTTGCTGTTTTCATCACACACATATATATTTTTATTCATCTTTTAACATGTCACACAACGTGTTTCTCTTGAATCGGCCCTCGAGGGACAAACAAAATATTTTGGATTAATCTTCGTGTTCCTATATTTTCTTTCCCTCAGAGGTGAAAACAAGAGGAAGACTGAGAAACAGCTGAAGAGATACAGAGCTGCATTGTGGGGAAAAAGGAGCAGACATGCACTGAAACATCAGACCTGAGAGAGAGGAGGCTCCACCACAACAACAGCTCTTCTGAACGGAAGTCCTTTAATGTATCAGACATAACTAAATAATGGACCCTTTGAGCGCCTGACTGCAGTTTGTACAGTGTGTGTTTATGTAAATGTCTCCGTGGTGAAGTGTTAGTGACAGGAGAGCCGACCACTGACAAACGTGTCTTTGTAACATTTGGCTGAAGCGACGTTAAGAGTTGAAGGAGTTGAAGCAACGACCGGGCTGTAACTCACTTATTTTCACTTTATTAAATATGAGATATGGTTTTCTCTGTTTTTCTCACAGATTTCCAATCGTGTTTTTATTTTATTATGGCCGATATTAGCTGGAGGTTTTATTGCATCTCAGTGTCGGTTGATGTTCAGTCCTGATGCAGGAAGCAGTGAATGTTTCATTATTAATACAGCATGCTGTGTTGGTGGAGGGATGTAAAGGACAGGTGTACATACCTCTGACCTTCAGTCAAAGTCTCATACACGTTCCCAAAGATGGAGATTTATTTCAACCAGATGAGCTCCAGGAATCTGACTACCAGCTGCTGCAGGGAGACTCTGAACATGGGCTGTTTTCCTAAAAGTTTACTTTAATCTTTTATTCATACCTTATTGCTTTACTGGAGTTTCAACATCAGGTTACGCTGCAGCTGCTGCAACATGACGGCTGCTTGATCGACCACTTTTACTAACAGGAGCAACAACGTTGAGAGCTTCAGAAAAATCTGCCTATGTTCTAAAATCCTGCATCTTTCTAACGTCTTGACAATATAAGAAAAGATATGTGATGAGATGAGATTAAATAAGATAAAATGAGATGAGTTAAGATTTCTGAGACAAAAAAGATGAGAGAAGAAGAGACACGCTGAAATGATCCTAAGGAGTAATTAGGTTAAGGGAAAAAAACGATATAAGAGTTAATATGTTATGAGTACAAGAAATATTTACAGTCTATATGTCTCAGGTATTATATTTATCATGTTATCTCTGTGCAGTATCTGTTTTCTTAAGAACGTTATCATGTTATCATGAATATTCAGCCTCCACCACTTCAACCTTTTTTCCCACTTAGCTTCTCGAAAAAAGAACAAGATGGCAAGCTAGAAAACATTTTAGTGGCCAGCACAGTCTCCAGACTTTAACCCCATCGAGCTGGTTTGGGATAAACTGGACAGAAGAGTGAAAGCAAAGCACCCTACAAGTGGCACACATTTATGGGAACTACTGAATAGAGAAGAACCTTCTGAAAAATATTTGATTTCCATTTTAGAAAGATGTCATATCTGCAAAAGCCGGCTTCTTTGATGAGTCGAAAGTTTAGAATACATTCTGGTTTATGAACTGATTTAATTAACTTCAGTTGTTTATTTGTTCTATGCATTCATTTAAGAGTAAAAGGAGACATTTAACTACATCAGATCCAATAAAAAAAAAAAAAATAAATATTGGGGTGTTCTACAACCTTTGACTGGTTGTGTCCACGGTTGTCTGTGATCCTTTAGTTGTGGAGGAAACTCAGCAGCTGAGCTAAACAGGATTGTGTTTAGCTCAGAGTCGCTCAGTAAAAGCTGAACACCACCAACAGTGCTTCATTTCACTCATGCTGGTTTTGTTTTTGATGAACACACAAACGGCTTCTGTCCAAAGTATCTCACGGTGAAACGTTGAAAGTATGAAGCAGTAAAAACCAGGATGAACAAGGACAGATGACACAGGATTAAAAACATTACACTGTGGTATCTTCTCTCAGTCCTGAAAACAAAACGTGATGTTTCCAGTGTTTCATTAAACTTTGTGGATCTGAATTCATCCTCTCCTGATGTTCAAACACATCTGGAAACAAAATGAATGTTCAGCTGGTCGGGTTTAGCAGACTGTTTAGAAATAATCTCCTGAATCCTTCAATTTAATGAAGCCAGTTCAACCTTTAAAACAGAATGACTAAATGTTGATGGAGGGATTTCTGAAGCTCTCTGCTGAATGATCTGATTCCTCTACAACAGCGCCACCTGCTGGAAAACCTGCATCACAGCATGAAGACACAGAAACCTTTGGTATTTCTCATGGAAAAAATAAATAAATAAATAAATAATAAAAGTTGTATTTCCTGTCAGAGCAGCTTTTCGGATTTACAGCTGTTTGCATTTATTCTTTGATTGAACTTTTGTGTTTGAAAGTAGAGAAAGAAAAAGAAAAGAAAACGTGAATCTTTTTAATTTAAAGTATAAATATAAAGTCAAATGTAATCATTTCAGTCAACTCTCTCCAGCTGGAGTTACAACCTTCAGCACTGTATTCTTCTTGTTTTATGGTCAATTTTATTCTGAAGAGACTTTGGACACACCTCATTTCCTCTCCTGTACAGAGTCCAGGGCCCGTATTCCTAAAGATTCTGAGAATCCTCTAAGAGAGCTCCTAACTTAGCCTAAACATTCCAAGCTAGGATTCTTAGCTTAGGAGTGATTCCAGAAAATTCTTAGAGAACTCTGAGCAAGGAATGGACAGAAACTCTTATCTTAGTGAGGAGGTGTAGTTGACCCCGTTGCTAGGTATGAGTCATCATTTCAGAAAGTGTGATTGGTTGATCCTAAAAGCTAGATAGAAATACAGTTTTGGTGATAATTGGCCTAGAATGGACGTCAAATCAATAGACTTAATAATAGAATCTAATCTCTATGAAGACTGTGGAATTATAAATAATACTTTACATAAAAATAAATAAATAGTAAGCTATACTTTAAAAATTATCCTATAAAATGTGTGATTAAACTCTACCACTACCACAGTATTCACATGCTCATAGTTCTATTTATTTGCTTCCATTCATTTACAGTGCTGGTCATTTTTGCCCTTCATCCATTTGGTATTAACGAAGGTAAAATGGCTCAGCTTTCATCAGTTTCTGTGATTGCTAACCGGCCTAGAAGAAGCAGTGTTGGTTGATGTTCAAATCTTCCAAAAACCGAACAGCAGTGGAGAAGAAATGAAGTAGGAAACCCAACTGGACAGAGGAACAGTGTTTGCTTCTGGATCAACTGGTCAATGAGAATAAAAGTGTTTAAGACGTAGATTTGGCTCCAAGTCATCACTGCTGCATTGTTGCATTGTTGCATTTTTTTCTGTTGCTAAATACCTCAGTGTTGTGATGACTTTCATTTCCGGTGATATTGCGATTGTAACAAGCTTGATTATCATTCAGTGTTTGGAGAATATCTCTCCTGCCTCTTCTTTCAGCCATTTTCTCCTCTGCTTAAGAAACTCCTAAGGCTCCTAAAAGTCCTCCTCCCTGCTCTTAACAGATCTCACCAACAAGATTATTTAGGAATACCTTTTATCTTTGCTAGGATCTACTCCTAACTTTGAGAGGAAATTATTAGAAAATATCATCTAAGAATATTCTTAGAATTTGGCCACTAGGAGCAACTCTTTGCGCTAAGAATCTTTAGGAATATGGGCCCAGGTCTCTCTGGTCCATGGATCATTGTGTTCAGTGTGGCACACTGAAAAAAAAAAAAAAGACAGAAGAAGAAAAGGTATGGCCATTTATTGTTTATTCATGTTTCAAGCAATTAATTACACATTCTTGTCGTTTTAAAAAATTTAAAAATCGTATTTTATTTATTCTTGCGGTACCAAGCACTCTGCTACAACAGGCTAGAATCCGGAGTACAAAGTGATAAATTTCACATTAAACAAGCGCGAAGTTTGGAGGAAAACAAAAAGCGGAACTAATGGTCAGGTGTTGTTGCACCGCGGGGCTTCATGTGAGTGACCCCTCCTTCTTCCTTCAGACGGAAACCAGGAAGAGAAGCAGGTGGATCATGTCTTCAGTTTCTGACTCTGTTACTGTGTTTTCCAGGTCAGTACTCGGTGAAATACAACCAGATTACTTCCTCCTAGAGCTTTAAGTGACGTGTAAGAACTGATTAGTCTGGTTCCGGGTTTTGAAATCCGTAAAACCGACTTTAACCATCCGCGTGTTACCTGAACTAGTCTAGTCGGCTCCGAACCGTAGTTGGGAGCCCCCCACCCTCTATTTATCTTTCCGCTCGCGGCTTGTAGATTAGCTGGTAACACGCTAATGTCTGGGCACCTCTTGAGAAGAAGGAGGACTTAAGTGGAATGCCGGTCACAAACGAACTTTATTCGGATGACAAAAACAGCGGCCTTAACAACTTATGCTGCTGTAGCCCTGAGCCTATCTAGACACTGTTTTTAACTGCCTGGCTTCACCTGTGGAATTGTAATAATAATAATAATAATAATATAAAATTTTATTTATAACGCACTTTACATCAAAGCAATGACCTCACACCTCCTGCACACCTTTTTTCGGCTCTTCCTTTTTCCCACAATTCACTGGTTACACATAAACATAGGTTACATCTACCGCTGCCAGCTGCCCCCACTCTGGATGATGATTAAACCCTTAACATCACTCCAGCACTGCTACAGTTACATTATTCAAGAAGGACACATAAGAACATTATTATGCTGAAACATTCCTTACAGAAGAGTCCAAAAGTCCTATAGTCCTTGAATGGGTCTCCCATTGATGGAAAGGCAATGTTAGTAAAATGTTCATGAAAGCACACTGCATACCCTTCTGACATAGATGTAACTAAGAGTCTACAACAAAACATTGGCATCCATCCCTTAGGGGTGTAACACTGTAAATAATAAACAACTTAGCTCATTATATCCATGTGTTAAGCAGCAAGATTAAGGCATTGCATAGGCTAACCAACAGGGACGTGCACAGACATTTGGAGGGGCTACCCCCCCCCCCGCTCCAAAAAATAAACTAAAAAAGAACATTGCGTCACAGAACTGTGCACTGTTCTGGGCATTAACATTTGGCTCACCTATACGAAACAATTAAGAGTGTAAGTGTTAAAAGTGTTATTATTGTTGTGATCTATATTTTTCCGTATGTGCAAGTTCACCGGAGAGTTTGGAGATGGAGCTGTCTCCAATATAATAATTAATAAAATTCTGCATAAGTTCTATAATGTACCTTTAAATAAGGATACTGTTGTCCACATCATCTATGTTTCTCCTCATCACACTCTTGATATGGCCCTTTTATAGTAACTCTCTAACACTCAGCTCATTACCCTGATTATGTAGGCTACCTGTCTGATGTGTTGCGTGATGCTCTGCACTATGAGGGGCCGTACAAGCCATAATTCATTCTTTCACTCTCACATACATACATTCTCCTCACACATACATACATTCTCCTTACACATACATATATTTTCACTCTCACATACATACATTCTCCTTACACATACATATATTTTCACTCACACACATACATACATACATTCTCCTTACACATACATATATTTTCACTCACACATACATACATTCTCTTTACACATACATATATTTTCACTCTCACACACATACATATATTTTCACTCACACATACATACATTCTCTTTACACATACATATATTTTCACTCTCACACACATACATATATTTTCACTCTCATATACATACATTCTCCTTTCACATACATATATTTTCACTCTCACACACATACATTCTCCTTTCACATACACATATATACTTCTCACATATATACTTCTCACATATATAGCTCCTCCTCCTTAAGCAGGAAGTCACTCTCAAACCAGGAAATGCATACGCCAGACTTACTCAGCTTATCCTAACTTGATATTAAATAGCAGAACTTTACAATGAAGCTATTCAAAGTTATCCTGTTTTCTTATTTGGTGCAGTTTTGCATTTTTGGAGCAAGTAGCAATGAAGACGACATTAGACATTTTTTTAACAATGTCTTACAATGTATTGAACGACTGCAAGGAGAAACTACAGATTCTTTTGTTCATGAAAGGCTGTATGGACAACTTCGTGATCACATTCAAACCTTATCTGGATTTCTGTCAATCTCAAGATTTGTTGAAGATTCAAGAAATAGAGTTGCAGTCAATACATTAGAGTCCTTGTATGGATGTCTTCAGTGTTTGCTGACTGCTCATGAGGCCAGACAAAGAACCAGGACTGACAACAGTTATGCTCTGTTGCCTCCACCTGTCATGACTGGACATCAGGGCAGACCTAGATACAGCATTTCACAGGAGCAAATCTCTCATTTAGTATCCCTTGGAATGAACTGGCAAAGCATTGCAACATACTTGGGGGTAAGCTGTCGGACTCTCTACAGGCACAGGCAGCGGCTTGGTGTTCAGCCACTAACATATATGTAACACTATCAAATGACAACCTGAACAGAGCTATTGGTGAAATTCTTCAGTCTACCACAAATGCAGGTGAACGTTATGTGCATGGGAGCTTGAGGTCACGTGGACTACGCATTCAAAGGTGGCGTGTTAGACAGAGCCTGCAAGAAATTGACCCTATTGGACGGTCCTTCAGAAGACGCCGTGCAATACGTCGACGAGTTTACAGTGTTGCAACCCCTAATCAATTATGGTGAGTAAATTCCCAACAATACAACTTAGATTAAATCAAGTAGCATAAAGTCAGTAATCAGTTTCTTACAATACACTTGGATGTGGTGGAAGATGTACTTACTTTATTTGAATGAAAATAAGTGTAAAAACACTTGATTACAAGTATAAGTCATACATCAAAAGTAAAAGAGCTCATAATCAGATTATTCATTTGATTGATTGATTACATTCATGTTCTTATTTAACAAATAAATCATACGTTACTCAACAGTTACTCAGTACTTTAGTAGTTTTTTCAGTAATTATCTGGATGACTACTTTTTACTTTTACTTGACTAATATTGTTCTAAAGTGACAATACTCATACTTGAGTACAATTTCTGGCTACTCTACCCACCTCTGATAATAATATATTAATCAAAAGAACCAAACACTTCTTTGCAATACTTTAACTACAGCAAGCTCACAATACTTATATACTTTTACTTAAATAAGATATTTAATGTAAGACTTTTACTTATAATTGAGTATTTTTACATTGCTGTATTTGTACTTTTACTTGAGTAAAGGATCTGAATACTTCTTACATCACTGTTTTTCCCACACAATTGACTATGATTTTAATTTCTCTTAGGCACATCGACGGAAACCACAAACTTGTGAGGTGGAGGATGGTATTTCATGGCTGTGTGGATGGTTTCAGTCGAACCATCATCTACCTTGCTTGTCTAGACAACAACAGAGCCTCTAGTGTTTTGTCTCTATTCATTGCTGGTGTTCAGAACTTTGGAATACCGTCTAGGGTTAGATCCGATCACGGAATGGAAAACACTGGTGTTGCCCGTTTCATGCTTTACAGGAGAGGACTGAACAGACGTAGTATTATTACTGGCAGATCAGTGCATAATCAAAGAATTGAGAGATTATGGGCAGAGCTAAATCGAGTAGTGTCATTTAATTTTGTTAATCTTTTCAACTTTATGGAGGAGCATGATGTTTTAGATTCACTTAATGAGTTACATTTATTTTGTCTTCATTATATTTATTTGCCACGAATTCAGAGAGCTGCCTCTGAATTTCAGAACCAGTGGAATAACCATGGTCTTTCAACACAAGGGGGGCTAACTCCTCTCCAGTTGTGGCAAAGGGGCATAGTCTCCAATGCAGGAATACATAACCCAAGTATGAATGGTATTTGTGACATATACAGTGGCTTTGGTATTGATGCCAACAGATCACTCTCTGAGTTATCGACAAATAATGTTGTTGTTCCATCAATTAACATTTCCATCAGTAACACAACAATGGATGCAGTTCAGCAGACTTTTGATCCATTTGAAGATGATGGAAATCATGGTATTGATTTGTTTTGCAACCTTGTGCATTTTCTTCAAGAGAGGCATTCCTAAAATCATATTGAGTTCATTAAAGGAAACAAAACCCCTCAACAGATATTTCTGATTTGAAAAGGAAGAGCACGTGAACATAAATAGAAAAGGTCCACACAGGATATTTACTTCCTGTGGTTGTGTAATGCATAACACACTACCGATATTTGTGATAGTACAGCATTACACCTAAAAATATTGGCATATTTTAAAGTTCATTGTTGCCATTTATTTCATTTCTGTGTATGGGATGTTAATACCTTTATCTGTGTAATTCTGAGCTCAAACCTCTGTTTACATTTTACAGACATGTTTCTTGAAATGTTCAAAGAAATTGTTACCCAAACATTATGAAACTAATGTGAAACCACATTTTATTGAAGCTTTTGGCTCTGGAGAACTCAATAAATTGACTGAACTGTTACTTATTTTAACATGTCATCCTTTGCTGAATAGAATGCCTAAAATCAACATTAATACAGCATCAGTGGAATCTGTGAGACAAGGGGCATAAGAAGCAACACAAAAGCAGCACAAAAAATATTTACACATTACACATACACTCATCACCCACTGAAAAAACACACTTTAAGTTGTGTATGTTAAAACAGCAACTTGACTCTTGATTTAAACAAAAACAAAAACACAAGACTCAATTGTTAACTATATCTGACAATTCAGAAGAGTGTACACCATCCGCACATTTAATTAATTATTAATAATTAAAAAAAAAAATTAATTAAGTCTTAGAATACCTTTCCATTACATGCTTACATGTGTAAATCAGGGCCTGATTGTGGTGCTAGGAGAAAATCATTACAAATCATACATTTACAATAGAACTTGCCTTTGTTTTTGTACAAGTATGCCAAAGATAACCTGTTCCACCTATGACTTACCCTCAGATCCCATATAAATGTAAAGTTACTGAACTACAAAGTGAAGAAAATGAAAAGTATGAAATCAGTACACTACTGATCAAAAACAGGTGGGGACCGGTGAACAACATTGTTTACTTATCAATAAAAACAAGCAACAGTAAATTACATTCAGTTCCTACCTAAACTACAGAGTCAAGTTCCACAACAATTTAAAATTACATCACAATAAGTTTCTCATTACAAGTCTGCTTTTGCTTTCACTGAACTTTCTGAAAATCTGAACTGTAGCCTACTAAAGAAAATGTTAGCACCTTATTGTTTTAACAAAGATGCAACAATATGTATTTTTCAAACAAAACAATGTGGAATGATATCCACACCAACAACATCTGTCAGGAATTGTTTTGGAATTGATTGCTGACTTGAGTGTGAACTTGACCTTGACAGAATACTGAATACATGAATTAAGCTATGCCAAAACCATGGGTATTGCCCAATGCAAAGTCCATGTTTTCCTGAAAGTCTTTGTAAGAGGTGTGCAGTGGTAACTTCAAGCAATTGATGCAGGTGTTTGCAATGGGCAGTTTAGAAATGGTACCCGTGTTGTGCTCTTTGTGAAGAAATTCCACTGAAGGTTGTGGGGAGAAGCCAATTGGTGGAACAGTATTGGCACCGGTGGCAAAGGCGAGAATTGTCCCCAGCTTGTGCGTTCCCTCTTGATCTAGAGAAAGCAATACATTGGAAATTAGATTAAAATAAACAGAACAAAAAAAAACATAGCATGCATCACTAGGCCTACTCTTAAGTGATATACAGTGACAAGATGCAGTGCATTATTAATTTAAGTAAGACAAGAAACATATCATTTCTACATTAACCTTCTGCATCTGTTAGGTAGTCTCTCCAGAAAGTAACAACAACTTCTTCAGCACGCCTTCTGTTGCTGCCAACGGGAGATAGGCGGATGGTGAAGAGGCTGTCAACCAGGTCAGCTGTGAGGGTTGTAGGAGACCAGCATAGAAGGGGGCGAAAACTCTCCTGGTGAGCTTGGATTTTGTCCAGCACACCAAGTGTCCTCAGTCCATCCCGAAATCTGAGTAAAAATCACACTTTCTTTTTAAAGTGTTTTGGTTGGCGACTTCAGTTTTAACAAAAAAAGTTTTCTTCACATGTAGCAGATGAATGAATCAAAGAAAAAACATATAATTATAAATATAGGAATTTAAATCCTATTAAAATATGCAAATATCTTGTACTTCAGGTTAGTTACAACAGTAAAGTATGTATGTCAAATTCATATTTTTCAGGGTACTTGGTAACCAGTGGTTGAAGAACTACTACTAAGACCTTTACTTATTGTAAAAACACTCCAAATCCTACTACAGTAGTAAGTAAGTTAGTTAGTATTATGAGCCTGATGTAGTTAAAGTATTGCAATAAAAGTAGTGTTTCGGTTCATCTGACTGATATATCATTATATGACATCATTAGATTATTAATAGTGAAGCATCAGTGTTAGAGCAGCATGTTACTGTTGTAGCTGCTGGAGGTGGAGCTAGTTTACACTACTTTATTAGTTAGCTAGTTTAGTCCAGTGGTTCCCAACCTAGGGGTGGGGCCCCTCCAAAGGGTCAGCAGATAAATGTGGTGTGTGCCGAGATGATTAATGGGAGAGGAAAGAAGAAAAAACTAATTACTGATACACAAATGTGTTTTCAATTTTTGGACTTGGCCAATTCATGTGGAGGGTGGGCATGGACTAGCACACTACACACTTAAACAGGAATGGCCTTAAGAAAACCCTTAACACAAGGCAGTCTTCATGGGTTTCAGTTCTTTATTGTAGAGGCAAAAAAGCTGGATACAAGTTTACCTCTCAAAAGGACCACGCACTCTGTGTATCACTTGGAACATCAGGATGTCATCTACAAGCAGATTCTTGTCTTCCAACCTTCGCAGTGGCCTCAGGCAGCCAGCATTGGCCAAGTAATCCTCAAGTGGCTCTGTTTTTGCTAGCAGATCTTCAAATGATGTACATTCTGTGACCTTCCAATAGATACAACAAACACAATTTGAAAGGGCTGTAATTAAACATCTTCCCCTCTACACGAGTCACTAGTGTTGATACAGATGCACATAGACCACAACATATTCTAAAACTCAGAAGAAAAATTACCCTTTTAATTTTTTCACGCAGGTCACTATCTACAACATCTTCCAAAACTGGCTTAGCCAATTCTGGACCATCAACAAGGCAAGAGAAGAGAGTTGGGGACAGAAAGCTTGCAGGTGGACCCCCGTGTACAAAGCTTACTGCAATGGCCCTGCCTGCAATGAAGTACCTGTCCTCTCTCATGGCTAGAGAAAATAAAATAAAATAATTCATTTGACAGTTCATGTGTACAAAGACTTGACAAAATACCTGTACGATCATATAAAATGTAGTGATATAAAAATAATAATAAAATTATTATGAGATTACTATTAATACATACCAGTACTGTCAAAGGCCAAGTTCATTTTGCCACCTTCTCCCTCAAACATTGGAGATAGGGGCAAAGCTTCCATTAACAGTCTTAGAAATTCTCTTCTTGGTCCACCTAAGTCCACAGCCTCTTCTGGTACTCCCATATCATCAGAAAACCTGACAGAAATACTGTGACATGGATCATAGGTCCCTCGTTTAAAACCTCTGATGGCTCCATCCAGGACTGTGGATCGGTTAATGTTAAACTTGCATTTCCTCTGATAGTTTATTTTTGTTGCAAGACCTTGCAAAATATCGCTTGCTGGCACCGAATGTCCTATGGTCCTTCTGAAACAAGATACAAGATAAAATATAGCTGCAAGCAGCAATGTAGGGTTCAAGCAGGACGTTTCGGATAGAGCTGCAATAGTACTGATAGCATCGGCATGATGCAAGGAGTACAACAGTACCATGTTTTCGAATATCAGGCATACGGGTTAAAAGTTATGAGGTAAAACGCAGTTTTGCTAATTACATCGCCCCCTAGTGGCCGAATGACACCAAATTTATATTGCGCACTTCTAAGGGAGTCTCAAAGCGTGTGACTAAGTTTGGTCCTCGGAAGTCAAAGCGTCACCGAGATATAAGAAAACTTCCTGTTTGGCGGCTTTGCCGCCAACTGCGATTGGCTAACAGGAAAAGTTGGCATGAACTGTCACTGGGGCAACCCACAGTATCTGTGGATATCACAATTTCATTTCAAATAAAAACGCATCAAGAGATATGAGCAAAACCAATGTTTTGCTAATTATAGCGCCCCCTAGTGGCCACATGACACCAGATTTGTTTCGTGCACCTGGGACAGTGTCTGGAAGCATGCTACCAAATTTGGTTTCATTGCACCAAAGCGTTGCCGAGATATGAGCTCCAATGGAAAACGCCGCCTTCGCCGCCAATTTTGATTGGCTGTTGCGGCCAAACGGTTTCGAAGCTGAGGACGCTTGATAGTAAGGTTTGTGCGCATTGGCCCGTAGACGGTCTGTGCCAATTTCTGTGAGAATCGGACAAATTTGTGACCGCTGACAATTTAGTTTCGTTTTTCAACAAAATCGTAAATTGCGAAAAATCTATCATGACGCATTATGACGTCATAGGGTGCGTTGGAATCGCGATGATCCAAGGTTTCCAACGAGACCTTGTTTTCAAAAATCGGACATACGGTTCAAAAGTTACATTCACAAATGTACTTCAAACTTTGACCAGTTGGTGGCGCTAGACCGTGCTTAGTGCTTACATGTAACTCAGTCAAAGTAATATTGAGACTGCCCTTAAGCTATGTGCAAAATTTCGCAACTTTTTACCATACGGTTCTATGAGCTGCCATAGACTCCCATGGCGGAAGATTAGGAATAATAATAATAATAAGAAAACCATGAATAACAATAGGTTTCCAGCAGCTACGCTGCTGGAACCCTAATAATAATAAGAAAACATACAAACACAATAGGCTTCTAGCAGCTTCGCTGCTTGAACCCTAACAAGACAAATATAAGTTATAGTATATACTTGTTAAGAATGCAGCATCATGTGTGTATTTTTCATGGTCATTGACAATTTTGAACATCAGAACATAACTGTCAAGTATAAAGTATATTAGTAAGCATTTAGTATAATACAAAGTCAAGAGGTTGTGATATGTAGCACAATAAGCTACGTTTTGTAAACTGTGTTCCAAGCATGCCGTGGCACCTGCCATTAAAGTAACCTCTCTCCTGATAGTAACAACCTTATCACTGTTGTTAGTCTTTGGAGTGATTCTTAACAAACAAACAAACAAACAAACAAAAGTAACTGTTATCTCCAGGGACAAAGTGCAGTTGTGTGGCTTATTGAAGTTTTTTAAAATAGTTTTTGGACAACAACTGAGCTGAACAGCACAGAAGAATAAGATATATCAGGCTTTGGATACAGGTACCGTTCTTCTAAGTAGAAATTTGTAAATTGTTGCTCTGCACAACATTTGTTGACAAAAATAAAAAATATAGAAAATTGCCAGCCTCATCATTTAACTTTTACATACCAGTGCTGTGAAGGGCCAATATACACATATGCATATAAACATAGCAGGTATGGCACCTGAATTCACTAATAATGCAACAAAACTGTCTTTGAAAGTGGCTACCATAACACATTTGCATTTTTTTGTACTAACCTTTCACTCTGTAGGCTTGCTAGTATAGCCTGGTTCAATTCCTCATCATCAGAAGACATGTCAGACAGTGCAGCCGTTACTGAAAGGTAGTTATCATAGTTTGTTGCAGTAGAGGGTAACACAGAACAAAGACTTGCTGGAGTGCTGCTCTGGTAAGGTGAGCTTGAGCTGTTTTGGCAAGTCAGGACCACAGTTGGATCAGCTAAAGTTGTTCCTCCAAACGATGAGGTAGAAGGCTGACTGGAAGAAGGGCAGCTTTCCTGTGAGCACACTGGCAATTGACTCGAAGAACTGCTTGCTGAAGTGCTGGTGTGGTTGGTTGAGATACTGCTTTGGTGTGTCAAGGCAGGAGTTTGAGTGACTGCAGAGGTACAGGTTGGTGGGGAGGCAGTCATTTGGCTGGTAAAACTGTCTGAAGATTCAAATGAGTGTCTATCTCGTGTTAGAGATGAGGAGCGCAGCTGCCTTGCTGAACCAGTGTTTTCCTCACTGCTATAGCCTGTATTATCATCCTTGGAAAGACATAACAGATTGTCAGATATATTCATTTTCAACTGTAAATGGAACAGTACCTGGAAAGACCAAGATTTATGATTACAATTCTAAGAATTACTTTTGCTGTTCACGCTTTAAAAGTGCCCATAGAGTACCAGTATCCTCTCCTAATTTTAGCTCTCGGTTAGTCCAATTAAGCAGCTGTCAATTTATTCCATTTCTGTGCTTAGATTTAACATTTTAAAAACAGGCATTCCAACTCTGCACTAGTCTATAGAAAATGTATATAGTTTTTCAACACTCATAGCTACAAAGCTGAACTGAAACTTTAAGAACAACCAAGATAACAACATTAATCTTCATTCATTCATGTTTATGCACCAATTATAGTTGTTATTATGGTTATTATTATTACAATGCTCTGCAAGTCAGTTCAAATGTGATACAACATACCAAAATTGGCTTTGATGGTCTGATGTATAGGGCTTTAGATTTATAGACTTTATGTATGAGATTTGCATCCAGTTCTTGTCCAGCACGCAGTTTGGGTGAAATCAATCTGTTGCCACATGCCATCAGAAACTCAAGGCTGAAAAACAGTGGGTAAAAATGCAAAAGGTTAAAAAAAAAAGGGTCCAAAAAACTTTTTTGGATGCACAAGACACATTGAAAACTGATGCACTGACAGCCTGTGTTCCATTTCATCTTTGAAGATGGACACAGCAGAAAACCAGCAGTCAGAAAAATAAATGAGGAATGTAAGCAATGCCAAAAAAAAAAATGAAATGTACTAAATAACTGGCTTAATAGTTCAGGTTTGATCTGTTGTTTACATAATCTAATTACATGTGATTTTCACTGCTTGAGATATCCTTTTAATTTATACTTGACATAAATAAAAAGTGCTTACCTCACATCAGCAGAGAGTTTTTCTCCAAAGGCATCCCGTATTTGTTCAGTGACAGTCCTCTGGTCCCAGGATTTCTGGAATTCAAATCCATTCAATATATGTCCTTGTTCGTGTAACTGTTGCTTTGTGCGATGTTTGACAACAAGACTGCTTGATGGCCTCGGAAGAAGGATGACGTCTTTGTTGAAAGTATCGTGATATTGTGTTTTGGCCCTACAAAACAAAGCAGAAATATATGTATTCATCTTAAATGCATTCTGTGCTCATCAACCCTTAAAACATGGCAAATGTTAGGTTGTAGGCTATTTTTTAGAATCCTACCACAGCTGTTCATTATAAGTACATTTTTCATTTTCTCAAGTTCATAAAATATTTTATATTAAAATAAAATATATAAATGAAATTTATATTGATATATGATGTATATATCACAGCTCTTTTAAAAAAATGGCATTGACTTATTGCTGAAAGATATCCTCTAACGTTACCTGCTTGAACCAGCAGCATTAGCGCCAGTTAACCACAAACTAAAATGTGTCATTTAATTTTTGCTATTTACAATCTCTTTGACTTGTGCTAAAAACGTTAGCGATCTAAAACTCCACTGTGTTGGCAATTTAAAAAAAATGCTTTGAAATAGTTAGGTTTGTCACTGCTCGAACTGAGTTGAACATGGATCAAATGAGCCTGACAGCTAACAGTTAGCGGACATTTTCTTAAACTAACCAGCTTTGACTGTGTTGCCAAAGTGTGTTGCTACATTAGCAGGAGTACGTTTAGGATTTAATGTTAGTTTAACGTTAGGTTGTTCTCACCGTTTCCTTGACCGGGTGTTCCAGTTGCCAAAGTGTTGCTGAGTCTGATATCGCAATGACGGCCGCCGCAGTCCTCCAGTTTGGCCTTGTGTCACATTAGCTGCTGCTTGGTCTGCTAAAGGAACTTGGTAGTTGCCTGGTCTGAAAAGTTCTCGCATCTCACTTTCCACCGCGCTATGAGTAACGTTAGGTGCAGCTGAGCCTGTCCTCTGCCGCTCAAGGGACGAGGACAAGGATGGGATGGTTTCAGGAGAAGACAAAATATTCCTTAGTACCCCAATAGCTTGCTGAAATGCCCGCGTCTCATCTCCCCCATGATCTCCCCCCTCCATGCTGATCGTGACCTGACGGACCTGACCTGCATGGCTCTGCTTGAGCTTCTCAGCCAATCACAGAGGGATTCTTCTTCCTCTTCCTTCGGTTTTATGGCGGGTTGCAACCATTATTAGGTGTATACCGCCACCTACTGTACCGGAGTATGTAGACAATGAATGTTGCCTTCCGTTTCCACTATACTCCTTCCGTTTCCACTATACTTTCACTCACACATACATACATTCTCCTTTCACATACATATATTCTCACTCACACATACATATATTCTCACTCACACATACATACATTTTCGTTTTACATACATATATTACTTCTAGTATGAAAATGTATAAATATGAGAGTGAACATATATATATATGTGCGAGTGAAAATATATGTATGTGTAAGGAGAATGTATGTGTATATGTGTGAGAGTGAAAATATATCTATGTGAAAGGAGAATGTATGCATGTGTAAGGAGAATGTATGTATGTGAGAGTGAAAATATATGTATGTGTGAGGAGAATGTATGTATGTGAGAGTGAAAATATATGTATGTGTAAGGAGAATGTATGTGTGTGAGTGAGTGAAAATATATGTATGTGTAAGGAGAATGTATGTATGTGTGAGTGAAAATATATGTATGTGTAAGGAGAATGTATATATGTGTAAGGAGAATGTATGTATGTGAGAGTGAAAGAATGAATTATGGCTTGTACGGCCCCTCATACTGCACGCCTTCCCTCACTCTCAGGTCTGGAGCCTTGTGGTTGGGCCTGATCTTAAATAAAATGATTACAATCTGAATTAAGTAACCTATATAGTATACTATACTTTTCACTGATAAAAAATGCACTGACAACTGAAACCTCTGTTGCAGTCAGTTGAATTCCCATATAATGTGGATACATTCAATGATTCTGGTGAAGCCCAGGAATTACACTGGAGAATATAAAGAATATAAAAGCATGTTGCCTACTTGTATAAAGAACAATCACAATATATTATAAAGCCTTTGTGAACCTGTTTTCTGGCCTTACCATCCCATATTTCACTACAGCTATTTTACTTGATCACTAGGCTCTCAAATGCTCTCATGGACAGGTGCTTTCAGGGTTAGCCCCCTACAGAACATATTTATACATTCACAATACTATGCATAGCACACTGTATACTGTAAAGTGCAGTGTTTGTAACTTACAGAAAATGCTTCTGATAAGATAGGCCTATTTTACAATAAATAAATTATATAGGATGGTGTCTTATCATTATCAAAATGCTTCACCTCCTGCAGCTGGCCTGCTGGCAGTTTTTACCCAGCTCTGCAATGATGTATTTCTTTTAGCTGCCTTCTTGAGGTCTTTCTTCTTAATCCATCTCTGTTGTGAAAGCATACTTAAGCACACAAAATTAACATTAGTGAGTCTCTCTCTCTATATATATATATGTAAATGTATATATAAAGTATGTGTTTAGTATGCCTACATTAACCAATTCACGTAGCATATTGACTTTAAGCAATATGTAATGCATGATTAAAAAGTAAAAACAGTGTTGGTGAAGCTACTTTGAAAGAATAGCTTTCCAAACTACCATTACTTTATTACTGGAAGAAGTTAAACTACAGCAAAGCTACTCTAGGGATAAATATAGTTTGGTTAACTAAAGCCACTTAGAATAAAATGTTCATACTACTGAAAAAGTGACAGTGAACATATGATATAAAATTATAGCAAAAGAAATGGCCCGTTCATTGCAATTAAACTGTAAGTGCAATTTCTTTCCTCACAGTTCATACATAAATAATATAAAAATATCTAAAAATTGAAATAGGAAAGGGGCCTGTTGTCTCGTCAGTTTTGAAACAACTGCAAAATGTATTTAAGCTAGTAGTTGAACTAGCCTACATGTAGTTCACGACTCCCCAACATTGGATATACTATATCACATCACATCCAATGGAGCAGATTCATTGTTTTCATTCTGTCATGGGATTGGGATGGGACCAAGTGAAAAACCACTACCATGTTTCCCGGTAGCTCGATATATGCTAACGTTAATAAAAGGCAATGCTGCGTGATGTGAGACAAACGTTAAGAACTGCACATTATTCGAGGCAAGGTGGAGTGGAGACTTTTTTGTATTATTCAGAGAGCATTTGTAATCTCCATAACTTCTAAAACTCACCTGGCTGCCAAACTTTCGCTATCGTACACCCACCTGCAGTGTTCAGTGTGTCAGAAAGTCACATGACGAGGGGCAGGGGGAATTGCTGACGTTGTCAAAATAAACCTTTTTTTTGGTTACAGAAAAAAAAGTTTGAATTATATGCCGATTTATTTAGATTTTTAACACTTTACCAATAATGGGCTCATTGTATTGATGCAGACACATCAGCAAAAAAAAAAAAAAAGGCACTCTCTCCAGAGGGGCAGCTCAGTTACTAAGGGCAAACGGGCTGTACTTGTGCACGTCCGTGTTAACCAATGTTAAGCTACTTGCATTATTCCTCATCACAAGGTGGTAAACAGCTTATTAGTGTCAAGGTTGCTCACTGGCAACAGGCCTTTTTAGCACCCAATCATATTTATCTCAGAACATTAACATCCTGTTACAATTTGTCAGGTTACAATTCTGGAACTCTTTTTTTTTTTTTTTTTCTTTTCTCTCTCTGAGGAGGGCAGCGATCCGCCTACACCCTGGCTCAGGTTAAAGGTCTTCTTTTCTTGTGTTTAGTAACTGACCCAGTCACCAAACAGGTCCGGTGATCTGCGGACCCTTCAGGACCTCCGAAGGGGGTTCAAATCTGAAGGACAATGGCCTGGCTCCCAAATCTCATCCAGCTGAGATTGAGCAAGGCTGTCTGGTGGCTGGTTACTGGCTGTAGCTGGTGATGAGGAGTGAAGGTGGGGGCTCCGGGGAGCTGTGGCAGTATCCTCAACAGCTGAAGGTGTGTCCCACAGGTTGAGGGGACCAGTATCCAAAGATGTAGAGTCAAGATCTGGAGAGGGGGAGGAAGCACCTCCACCGGTTTCCAGGCATCTGCATCTTGGAAGACCCATGCGTTGTCCAGCTGGGTGTGAGAGTAGTATGGCTTGGGCTTGTCATGATGCACTACTTTGGCCTTTGACCTCGGGCCCTTTTTAATTCTGTAGATCAAGTCATCCAGTAGACCTACAACAAAATATGGGCCCTCGTAGGAAGGCAGAAATTGCCGTACTTTGTTTTTCACTCTTTTAGTGCCTTTAACAAGGTACCACACTGCGTCTCCAACATGATATCGAGCTTGGCGAATATTTTTATCATATTGTCTTTTGGCACGTTCAATGGACTTTCCCAGGGCTTCTCTAGCCAGTTGGTGGGAAAGCTCCAGCCGTTCCCTGAGCTGTAGAACATAGTGTGGAATGGTGTCTACATTGTCAGCACCAGGTGGCAAGCCAGTGACCAAGTCAATTGGCTCTGTTATTTCCCGTCCAAAGAGCATCATGTTTGATGTCAGACCTATGGAGCTGTGTTTGGTTGCCCGATATGCCATAACTGCATATGGGATCATCAAGTCCCAGTCCCAGTGGCACCACTCTGCAGTAGAAGCCAAGATTTCCTGTAAGGTGGCATTAAAACGCTCCACTTGTCCATCAGACTGCGGGTGAAATGGAGTGGTTCGTGTCTTTTCAATTCCTAGCATTTCTCACGTTCCTTGGAAAACTGCTGATTCAAAGTTGGTGCCTTGGTCACTGTGTAGGCTGTGTGGAGCCCCATACCTGCACATCCAGCCACTGCCTTTGGAAGCAGAAAGTTGTCGGTTATTGGTATTGGTTTTTTAAAAAAGTTATCGTGCATCCCTAGTGGGTTCCCATCTTTGTTTGTCACCATCACGATGGGTGCAGCCCAGCTGCTGTTGCTGGGTTGAGCTAGCCCTGCTTCCAGACTGTGCTGCACTTACTGGTCCGCTGCTACCCGTTTCTCTCTGGACATTCTGCGTGGTGGCTGTTTCACAGGGGAACCCGGGGTTGTCAGGATGTCATGCTGCACAAGGTTAGTGTGTCCTAGATCAGAGGACCCCGTGGAGAAAACATCACCATAGGACTGTAGCAGATGGGCCAGTCCAGCACAATCATGCTCCGTGAGGTTAGCACAGCTCTCAGCATATAGGGTCAGCAGATGATTAGGCACAGAAGCAGAGACAGGGTTAATAGCTACAAGCATTGCAGGGGCTCCTGGCGGCTGGGGTTCCACCTTCTCCAACACCCTTGCTGGTTGCAGAACCCTGGCTACAGCCCCTCTTTTCAGGGTGACAGCAGTAGCACCAGGGTTGAAGACTCTGATGGTTCCTAAACGAGGCTCCACCTCCATTATCTGAAACTGGTTTGGTTTTAAAAAGTCTGATGCGGAGCAGCAAATTACAACATGCAAAGTTTGCAAACAAATAGTGCATAAAAAGGACAGTAACACCACTAATTTGTTCCACCACCTCAAACACAAGCACAAAACAGAATATGAAGAAAGCCAGAAAATGCGCAAGGATGCAGAAGCAGCGTCGACTTCATCCGGTAAAAAAAACAACGACTCTGATAAACTTGCCAATGCATTATAGTCAAAAAGATCAGGCTGAATTGGTGTTTATTTATTGTCATTTTTATCGTTACCGTAATAAATACCAGAAATTATCGGGATCAAATTTTTAGTCCATATCGCCCATCCCTACTGCACAGGGAGATTAACTTCACCCAGAACCGTCAAACCAGATGCCCTGGAAGACCTGTGCAAGAGATGGCTGTATTGGGGGTCTGGATTCAGTGGGTATGGATTCAAAAAGGTGACGAGGCAGCACATTTCTCCGAGCACCAGAGTCTAGCAGAGCAGACATTTCTACTCCATATATCAGTATTGGGATACTCATCTCCTCCTCTTGGTCTGTGGTGCAGGTGACTACTGTACCTGGAGCTTGTACTGGAGTCAAACTGGCATTTGGGGTATGTTGCTTAGGTTGACGAAGGGAAGGGCAGGCTCTCTAAATGTCCAATACCACTGCAGTTGTGGCAGACAACTTTCTCCCAGTCCATATTCACATGTTTGCCTTTCTTGGGCTGCCACTGTAGGCAGGGTTGTGGTGCCCCCTCTGGCTCGTTGTCTGGTCCAACAGCTACCTGCTCTGGCTCCCCACACACCATCACATGAGCACTTTCACGTACCGTAGCTGCCTGGTTGCATAAGCTGTGTGACTGCTCTAGCGGCTCTTCTAGTTGTCTCATATCTGTGGGCTATTTCATAGGCCTTGGCCAGGGTGCGTGGTTGCTCCTCCAACAGCTTTTGCACCACATAAGCATCGGCTATGGCATTGATGAAAATCTCCACGCTGATGGCATCCTGCTCCCGCTTTGTACAATCAGCATACACAATAGAGACCTTTTAATAGATGTCGTCTCTCAGGCTGTGAAGAGTTTCACCCGGCACCCTCACTCGCTGCCTCAGTTCAGTGCTAATAGCTGCTGCGTTCTGTGATCATAGTCCATGGCCAGCTTCCATTTCATCAGTGATCCGCTGGTAGCTCCATCTGGCAGATCTGGGGGTTTTATGGACAGTGGCGCCAGCTGCAGCAGTCAGGCTACATCTTAGCTGAACAGCCTTGGTTTTCTCTGACCAGTGGTTAGCCCTGACACAGTTTTCAAACTGATTAAGAAAGTCTTTCCAAGAGCCTGAACCATCAAAATGGCCTGGTTTCAGTATCCTCCACAGACTGAAACATACGTGGGTTGGAGAGTGACACAGCCCGCTGGGGAAATAATGTATGGGTCACGACAGCTGGGCTCGTGGTAATACCACAGTCACAGTTCACGGGGGTGAAAGGGTTAATTAATTGGCCACCGGCGTCCAGCGCCGTATTTTGAGTTACACTTCGTCTCATCCCGCACCCACACTGCTCCTAGTGCAGTCACAGTCCTGTTGAAAACTTCTGTACTCACCACTTGTTGCCCTTTGTTGCTTAACTGATGCTATGAATGGGTTGGTGGTTGCTGGGGGTGGCGGGGTGAGCGGCCGTGCACCCCTGCATCGCAGTGTCCGAGCATGCTCCATCGCGTCACTCGTGTCTGCCATAAGCTCCATGTCGGTCACAAACGGGTTAGTGCTATTCCGCTCACCGGCGTATCTTCCGTAAGTGTGATTTACAAAGTCCATATTTGCTCGAACAGTCTCCGTTATATCCATCAGAAATGGGTTAGTCCCTGCATTTGGGCTTTTCCCGGCGTTAACTTTACGCGCAGCCACTCCCTCTCTTTGCCCACCGAAAACTTCTTCAGAGGGAATCCTGGACAAGCCCCCACTGTTACCTGAACTAGTCTAGTCGGCTTCGAACCGCAGTTGGGAGCACACCGGCCTCTATTTATCTTCTCGTGCCTTGTAGGTTAGCTGGTAACACGCTAATGTCTGGGCACCTCTTGAGAAGAAGGAGGACTTAAGTGGAATGCCGGTCACAAACGAACTTTATTCGGATGACAAAAACAGCGGCCTTAACAACTTATGCTGCTGTAGCCCTGAGCCTATCTAGACACTGTTTTTAACTGCCTGGCTTCACCTGCGGAGTTGTAATGTCACCCTCTTGCACACGCCATTTTTCGGCACTTCCTTTTTCCCACAATTCACTGGATACACATAAACATAGGTTACATCTAAGGCCCCCAGCTGTCTCAGGCTGTGCTTGAAACACATGTTTAGAATCGCAAATAGCGAACTTTAGGAAAATGGCGATAGCTTCCTGTTAACGAGTGTGTGATGTGATTGAGTACAGCGTGATTAACTTCGGATGCTAAACTTGTCTCTGTTTGACATATTTATTTCATTTGGTAAAGTACCCTGACATATTTAGAATAGTTGATACTGTTTATTAAATGTGAGTTGTTTACAAGGTGTATACATAATCTGTATTGAAGGAGTTATTTCTGATTTTGTGGAGTTACAGGTGAGCACGTTCACAACCGAAATCCGCTTAATTAGAGTTTAGATGACAGGTATTATGAGTTAAGCAGAATTCACTACATGTAGTATGTTTTATGTTTTTGTTCTGGAAAGACATTTAAAGTATTGGAACCATCTTAAAGCTGTAGTATGGTTATGAGTGATGTATTGTCACTAATTGAGCAGTATGTTTAGAGTCAAAGGTAAATGCTGAAACGTGATCAGCACTGTGGATCTGATTGCACTGTGTTATAGAAGATACCTCTGAGCAAAGAGATTGTTTATTTTTTTTGTAAAGTTAAGTTTATTTTGGTGAAGATGAAGACAGACAAATATACTGAGATATTTAGTCAGAACCAAAGATGGACATTGAACATGGTTACACTAGGGAATGAGTTCATTGCTGCATCTCGTGTTTTTTCATAAATTAAATAAAGAGACGGAAATCAGGAAGAGAAGCTGGTGGTTCATGTCTTAAGTTTCTGACTCTGTTACTGTGTTTTCCAAACGGCATCGAACCAAAGAAAGACAAAAAAACAACTATTTGTTATTGTGGTCACTTACCCTGGGACCCGTAACATCAGCACTAAATAAACCATCTGCCTAAGGCCAGCCGGGTACAGACAGAAGAAAGAGAGAAGAGAACAGCAAGATAAACATACATCTGTCATAGATACACATATCTGACTAAAGCGTACATGTGGAATCTTATGATACAAACTGATGATGTTACATGACAGTTCGAAAATGTAAGAGGAATCATAGGCAGGTTGGAGAATTGTTCATTCAGGTAGGAGTGGATAACTGCAGGATTCCATGAAGACTGGGCAGGCTGATGAGACCACGACAACAGATGTAGTATGGAGCTCTACAGGAAACGCACAACTCCAGGCCAGAGATACTCACAAGAAGAGGGGGGGGGGGGGGGGGGACACACAGCAGTAAACATTCTACATACTAATAGCACAGAATTGCATGACTAGTAGTAGATAGGAAATTAGAGGGCAAGAGCTCTGTGCCAGAGAAAAGAAAGTGGAGGATGCACGAGAGGAGAGAGAAGAAAGAAGGAGGACATGTGTTTAGTGCATCGTCCCCCAGCAGCCTAGGCCTATAGCAGCATAACTAAGGGATGGTTTAGTCCAGCCCTAACTATAAGCTTGATCAAAAAGGAAAGTCTTAGTCCTGACCTTAAAAATAGAGAGAGTGTCTGCCTCCCGAACCCAAACTGGGAGCCGGTTCCACAGGAGAGGAGCCTGATAGCTGAAAGCTCTGCCTCCCATTCTACTTTTTGAAATTCTAGGAACCACAAGTAGGCCTGCACTTTCAGACCGAAGTGATCTGTTGGGATGATATGGTACAATAAGGTCTTTAAGATACGATGGAGCTAGGCCTTTAAGGGCCTTGTATGTAAGGAGGAGGATTTTAAATTCTATTCTAGACTTTAAAGGGAGCCAATGAAGAGAAGCTAAAACTGGAGTAATATGATCTCTCTTGCTAATTCCTGTCAATGCTCTTGCTGTGGCATTTTGAATCAATTGGAGGCTTTTTAAAGAGCTATTAGGACAGCCAGACAGTAATGAATTACAGTAATCCAGTCTGGACGACACAAATGCATTAACTAGTTTTTCAGCATCACTCTGAGACAGGATGTTCCTAATTTTGACGATATTACGCAGGTGAAAGAAGGCAGTCCTGGTCACTTGCTTTATGTGACATTTAAAGGACATATCCTCATCAAATATAACACCAAGGTTTTTTACAGTAGTACTGGAGGCCAAGGTAATGCCATCCAAAGACACCACGTGATTAGATAATGAATCTCTGAGATGCTTAGGACCGAATACAATAATTTCTGTTTTGTCTGAGTTTAAGAGTAGGAAATTACAGGTCATCCAAGCCTTTATGTCTTTAAGGCATGCTTGGAGTTTAACCAGCTGATTAGTTTCATCTGATTTCATGGATAAATATAGCTGGGTGTCATCTGCATAGCAATGAAAGTTTATGCCATGTTTTCTAATAATCTTTCCTAATGGCAACATGTATAACGTGAAGAGTATTGGTCCTAGCACAGAACCCTGAGGAACTCCATAACTTACTTTTGTATAAGTAGAGGAATCATTATTGACATGAACAAACTGGAATCTGTCAGATAGATAGGATTCAAACCAGTCTAATGCAGTTCCTTTAATCTTGACCTCGCTTTCAAGTCTCTGTAGTAAAATATTATGATCAATAGTGTCAAATGCAGCACTAAGATCTAGCAGAACAAGTATAGAGACAAGTCCACTGTCTGAAGCCATGAGGAGATCATTGGTAACTTTAACCAAAGCTGTTTCTGTACTATGATGAACTCTGAAACCTGACTGAAACTCTTCAAACAGACCATTCTTGTTTAAGTGGTCACACAACTGATTAGCAACAACTTTTTCTAGAATTTTGGAAATAAAAGGAAGGTTGGAGATTGGTCTATAGTTGGCTAAAACATCTGGATCTAGAGTGGCTTTCTTGAGTAAGGGCTTAATTACAGCAATCTTAAAAGACTGAGGCACATATCCTGTTAATAAAGATAAACTTATCTGGTTCAATATGGAGGTGTTAATTAATGGAAAAACTTCTTTGAGCAATTTAGTTGGGATTGGATCTAGAAGACAGGTTGATGGTTTAGATGCTGTAATTGTTGAAGAGAGCTCAAGAAGATCTACTGGGGAGAAGTATTACAGATATTGATAAGGTCTTACAAAAGTTTCTAATGTCACTATACTTACATCTTTAACAGCTGTTGGAAGGATGCCTTGAATATTTTCTCTAATGCCAACAATTTTATTATTAAAAAAGCTCATGAAGTCATTACTACTGAGGGCTAAAGGAATAGATGGCTCAACAGAGCTTTGGCTCTTTGTCAGCCTGGCTACAGTACTGAAAAGAAATCTGGGGTTGTGCATTGTATAATTCAACATGTGTTAATAACTGGTGGAGGTAGAGCAGAGCACAGCATTAACCAATCACCAGTGAGTCTAGAGGAAGTGTGGGTGGGGCCTAGATGACGTGGCTTCACTCTTAGACAGTACTGCTCACAAAACTCACTAAATGGTGCCACCCATATCGTATACTAGAGTCAGTTTGACCAATGGGATGAAGTGGAGATGTGTCGTGTTAGGGAGGAATTTGTGGTGATGCCGATGAAGAAGAATAAGTACCAGAGTCTTGTATGTCTCATACTGAAGGTGTTTATTTAGGCTCGATCGAGGAGAACCGAAGCTTCGTCATCACAACATAAGTGCATAAGTCCACCTCAATTCTAAGGGACAAACGGTACAGCTCAGATTCTTGAAGATGAACATGAAGATAAGGACTCACACCAGCTAGGAAATACAAAGTGTCTTCCAGGAACGGAGGACGTTATCATCTAACTCTACAGCTGTATCTGTTGACAGCCAGAGAGTGAGACTGAAGACGCCAAAAGAGGGACCATGGCCTTGGCATGTTCCTCAAAGAGAAAACAGGGCAGATAACTGACCCCAGCAGTAGGGAAGATAAATTATTCTCTAACATGTCGTCCATTTTTTTTTTTTTTTTTACAGTCTATGGACTAGAACGATACCACAACACCTGTTCATGAGAAGCAATTCTGCACTAAAAGAGTTTAAAGTCATTTAAATAGGCTATACTATCTTTATTTACACGTTTCTAACTTTATTTTGAGGGTTTAACTCAAAAAGACATGCTTTCATTTTCAAAACCTCATTAATTTGCCATATTGTGTGTCCCAGCTCCATTTTAGTGCCTGTCTGATCATTGATCAAATGATCAAAATTGATCATTATTGAGTTAACATTAAGATACCAGATTATTGATCAGCTCTCAGTAGGGATGTCCCGATCCGATCACGTGATCGGAAATCGGGGTCGATCACGTGGTTTCAGACTCGATCGGAATCGGACGTTACATCCCGATCAGGGATCGAATATAAATATATATATATATATACACTATATTACCAAAAGTATTCGCTCACCCATTCAAATGATCAGAATCAGGTGTTCTAATCACTTGGCCTGGCCCCAGGTGTATAAATTCAAGCACTCAGGCATGCAGACTGTGAAACAAGACATTTGTGAAAGAATGGGCCGCTCTCAGGAGCTCAGTGAATTCCAGCGTGGAACTGAAATTTCCTCGCTCCTAAATATTCCACAGTCAACTGTCAGCTCTATTATAACAAAATGGAAGCGTTTGGGAAAAACAGCAACTCAGCCACGAAGTGGTAGGCCACGTAAAGTGACGGAGAGGGGTCAGCGGATGCTGAAGCGCATAGTGCAAAGAGGTCGCCGACTTTCTGCACAGTCAATTGCTACAGAGCTACAAACTTCATGTGACCTTCAGATTAGCCCAAGTACAGTACGCAGAGAGCTTCATGGAATGGGTTTCCATGGCCGAGCAGCTGCAGCCAAGCCACACATCACCAAGTGCAATGCAAGGCGTCGGATGCAATGGTGTAAAGCACGCCGCCACTGGCCTCTAGAGCAGTGGAGACGCGTTCTCTGGAGTGATGAATCACGCTTTACCATCTGGCAATCTGATGGACGAGTCTGGGTTTGGAGGTTGCCAGGAGAACGGTACATTTCAGATTGCATTGTGCCAACTGTGAAATTTGGTGGAGGAGGAATTATGGTATGGGGTTGTTTTTCAGGAGCTGGGCTTGGCCCCTTAGTTCCAGTGAAAGGAACATTGAATGCTTCAGGATACCAAAACATTTTGGACAATTCCATGCTCCCAACCTTGTGGGAACAGTTTGGAGCGGGCCCCTTCCTCTTCCAACATGACTGTGCACCAGTGCACAAAGCAAGGTCCATAAAGACGTGGATGACAGAGTCTGGTGTGGATGAACTTGACTGGCCTGCACAGAGTCCTGACCTGAACCCGATAGAACACCTTTGGGATGAATTAGAGCGGAGACTGAGAGCCAGGCCTTCTCGACCAACATCAGTGTGTGACCTCACCAATGCGCTTTTGGAAGAATGGTCAAAAATTCCTATAAACACTCTCCTCAACCTTGTGGACAGTCTTCCCAGAAGAGTTGAAGCTGTAATAGCTGCAAAAGGTGGACCGACATCATATTGAATTCTATGAGTTAGGAATGGGATGGCACTTCAGTTCATAGAATGAGTAAAGGCAGGTGAGCGAATACTTTTGGTAATATAGTGTATATATATATTTATATTTATTCTCATTATTTTTTTTTTTATCAGATCTATAATATTTCAAAACAAATGGGAAAAATAACAGCTTAGTATTTGCTGTTATGTGGTGGTACAGAGTCAGACCGTCTCAACTCCACACAGAAACAACGTATGCGGCATGACGCCACTTTGCTGCGTGCTGTAAAGGAAGCAGAACACGGCAGCAACTTCAAGCTAGTGGCGCGAATATGTCTGCGGTGTGGAGATATTTTAAAGTTGATGAAAAAAATTTCGCGATTGTTGATATCATAGAATGATAAAATAAAAAATCAGGGATATCCTGGATCTGTTTCTTCGCTGTTCTTCATTTTTTTTAATGTACTGTAGAAGTATCGGATCGGGACTCGGTATCGGCAGATACTCAAAATCAAATGACTCGGACTCGGACTCGGGGGCAAAAAAACCTGATCGGGACATCCCTAGCTCTCAGGCTGTTATTCTATTTCTAAATTGTGGTTTTGGACTCACTGAAAAGTTTTTCCATGTAAATTCTTTTCTTGTACCTCAGCACCATGGGTGCAGGCACCTTCAGTTGCTCAGCACCTGGACTCTGGAACTCCCTCCCCCCTCACATACGACAGTCAGACTCCATCTCACTATTCAAATCACAACTCAAAACTCATGTGTTCAAATTGTCTTACTCTCTATAACTCGACCCTGCTTCTTGCATAGCACTGTCGCTGTCCACTGTTTGTTGTTTTAATATGTTTTTATTCTCTGTTAGGTGACCTTGGGTACCTGAAAGGTGCCATGAAAATGAAATGTATTATTATTATTATTATTATTATTACTGTAAGTTTGTATTGATTTTTGTTTTTGCATCTACATGACATCGTCCACAGTATGACTCTTTGTTTGAATACTCTCAGTCTGACCTTCTTGTTTTAACATTCAGTGGTCTGTGACTATTTAAATGCATCATGTGATTGTTAGACACTCTGATGTGTTTACAGACTCTGAAGTTATGAGGGTGTGACGACGTCCTCAGATCAGAGATCCTCAGATCAGAGAGAATGAGCAGCGTCTTCGCAACGCATGAAGGTGGATAGTGTCTGAAAGTCGACCTGAAGTGAGTTCAACAGGTGAGAATCCTACCAGAGAAATCTGGAAATTTCTGAAAATTAAGTTTGATTTGTCTCAGCTGAGTGTTCATTTTTGTATCTGTACTGCGTCTTTTAAGATGAAAGAGAAATGGATTTTCAGTTCTTCTGTATGTCCTGAATATATAAAGAATTAACAATAAAAATTAAAACCAAACCCAGAAAACACAGAAAATTATCTCCATGTGATTACTGTTTCACTCTGAACTGATTAGAAGGAACATGTCACTGTTAAAATGTTATGTCTTGTGTTTGTAGGAAGATCTAACAGCAGAAATAAGACTCTCCTGTATCCAGCTGTGTCCATGGAGAGAGACCAGTCTAAGAGTCAACCTGTTGACTTCAAACATGGACAGAAGTCAGCTGATCCAGGGTAGGAGAAGAAAAAATACATTTCGGTGACAAAGATAGGCTATTTAATCATTTAAAATTCCAATTAAAGAAACCAAGGAAGAATTTATTCAGTATGTGTGGTGTGTTAATCCAGAAGTTATGTTTAATAGAATCCATCAGCGACCAAATTCCTCTGGAATTACATCAGTGTCCATGGAGAGAGACTTCAAACATGGACAGCAGTCTCCTGACCCAAGGTAAGAAAGGAAAATACACATTTCTCTGACAGAGATAGGACTCTGAATTTAAGGTTTGAAGATTACAATTACAAAATCCAGAAAGGATTCATTCAGAATGTGTATTAATCTGCTTTATATTTTAACAGGATCCATCAGCGAAAACCAGATCCCTCTGGAATCACATCTTTGTCCATGAAGAGTGACTGGTCTATGGATAAACGTATTTACTTCAAAGATGAACAGCAGTCTGCTGATCCAGGGTCAGAATTAACACAGATCTATTAATCATTATTCAGTTCTGTTCATTAGACTGTCATATTTTAGTCCAGAGTTTATCTGTCATTTAGGCCACGTCCACACGTACGAAAACGATCTTTTCCCTCTCCGTTTTCGATGGCATCGTTTCAAGAAACCACACAGATCCGTTTCAGCACGACCGAAAACGCTACTTCATATTCCAGGCCTATAGGTGCCGCTGTTTCAGTTTCAGAAATTCACCAAAAACGGAGAGGAAGAGGCGGAGCATGCGCACAAATCTTGAGCGCTGTTTACAAATCGCCTTTTTTGCTCAGCGTGGTGGCACATTAGCATGATATTTTGCCCTGGTAACCCTAATAGGCTCAATATCTTATCCAGCAGGAAAACTAGCATGTAGTCCGCCATTGTTGTTGATGTTGTTATGAGACGTCTTGCGGGAGGTGGAAGGCTGCTCGGGAGTGTCGCGATGACATCATCGTTTTCTCCGTTTCTGTCTGTCTACACAGAAACGCAAGAGGTGCGTTTGTGAATTTCTCCACCCTGGGACCCGTTTTCAGAAAAGTGCGTTTTAGGGCTATGCGTTAACAGGATACGTGTGGACGATCGGCCAAAACGATGCAAAACTTCTGCTTTTCTGCGTTTTTGCGTTTCTGTGTGGACAGGCCCTTAGTTTCCTCTGTTAAAACACCACATTCAGTAATCAGAGCAGTGTTTGTTGTTCTCATCTTGTGTTTGTGGCATCAATAAAATGATGATCATCACCAAAGTGTGTTTGTTAAAGAAGTTAGTTTGAATCAAAGATGTTTCTCCACAGACTTCAGCAGCAGATCTCAGTGGTTTCCAGTGATCATCATCACAAAGACCTGGACTCCATATTCATGGTGAGTAAATGTTCAATCACAGCTACTACTGCTAACCTCAACAACCACAAACTAGCATTCTGGTTGGAGAAGTCTTCATGTTGAATGCTGTCAACAAGCAGCCTTTCAGATCAACATGATTGTTATTCTGCCCTCGCAGTACGACGTCCGCTTTGTACGGCTAGACAGTTAGTTAACAGCGTGTAGAAGAAAAAACTCTTGAAATATTTGTTGAGGATTGAGGTTATCTTTTGTTCTCTTTTCTTCCTCAGTTTTATTTCATAAAGCTTTCTCCATACAAGTTTGTAAGACTGAAAGAATAAACAGAAAATAAACATTATAAAATATAACGTCTCTTATAAATAAACATCCATAGTATCATCCGATTCACTGCTACACACGTTATCTGTATTACTTAATAAATATAAACAAATCCACTGATTAATCTGCCGTAGCACCATAGCTCCTTACTGAGCAGTTTAACCAGTACATCGGCAACACAAAAGGCTTCAACCGCGAGCGTAACCCGAGAAACTCGATACGGTCACAAACATAATAAAATACATTATCGCAAGTAAACATGTACATCACGCACTAAACCACGATACTGATATGTATTTACTTACAGACAAAGATTTAACCACGCTCCGTGATGAAGCAGACTCGTAGAGCATTTCCGCGTTGTGTTCAACTGGTCCGTCACTGAAACGGGTCCAACTAAAAACACTCAACGCCACAAGGCGGAACACTCCTCGCCTGGTATATTATTATACCACTATTTAGCATCTTAATTATTCAGGGATTAATCAACCAAATTATTAGAGTAAACAAATATACAATCAATTATTAGTTAACATTTATGCACACTCTTATTATCAGAATGTCCATCACTTCATGAGTCTTTAGATATAAGAAAAACAAGCTCTGAGATGGGTCTGATGTAGGTTTTTGGTGTTCCTTCCCTCACCACTCTAACTTTATGTCTTTACCACAAGTCCAATCGGCCAGTCGTTTCATTTAGCCTGACTGTCCTTCATCAGAACTACATCATCCACTTGAATGCTTGGCTTGTCTTCAGTCCACTTGTTACGTTTCTGGAGAGTCACCAGATACTCCTGTCTCCATCGTTTCCAGAAACTCTCCGCCAGACACTGCACTTGTTTCCACTGATTTTTGTGAAGGTCCTGATGATCGAAGTCATCTGGAGGCGCTGTCACTGGGGTCATCTTTTGAGTGAGAATCATTGCAGTTGTTAATATAGTGGGATTGTCGGGGTCAGTTGACACCGGGATCAATGGCCTGGCATTTAAAATGGCCATGACTTCTGCCATTAGTGTCGTCAACACTTTGTGTGTAAGACGGTTGTTGTTAGACCGCAGCAACATTCCTTCCAGAATCCGACGTGCTATTCCAATAAGCCTTTCCCAACAACCTCCCATATGGGATGAATGGGGTGCATTGAAAGTCCACGTGCAGCCCTGATTGTCAAGGTAACTAACTTGTCAACTCTGGATCACTGGTGTTAAATTTTAACTCTTTGCATGCTCCAATAAAGTTTGTGCCTCTATCGGAGCGAAGCTGTTTGGATGACCCACAGATTGCAAAGAATCGTCGTAAAGCATTTATGAAACTTGAAGTGGACATGGATTCACTTCAATGTGTGTTGCTCTTGTGCTCATGCATGTGAATAACACTGCCCATCGCTTATTTTCAGCACTCCCTCCACGAGTGCGGCGAGTAACAATGTTCCATGGCCCGAAGACGTCCAGTCCGACGTGGGTAAAAGGGGGTTCTGAGGCGAGTCTGTCAGCTGGTAACGATGCCATTTTCTGTTCCATTAACCTCCCTCTCAGTTTTTTACAGGTCACACAGTTATAGAGGACACTAGACACCAGCCGTTTGTCTCCCACTATGCACACTCCTGCTGACCGGACGACACCTACAGTAAAGTGAAGACTCTGATGGAAAACTTCCTCATGATAATGTGTCACTATGAGAGTGGTGATGTGATGAGTTTTTGGTAGTATGACAGGATGTCTCTCGTCTCTTGATAAGTCAGCGTTGGTAAGGTGTCCTATTCTAAGGAGTCCATCCTCGTCGATGAAAGGATTTAACTTTCTCAGCGGACTCTTTTTTTGAGAGCTGGATCCCGTCTTTCAAACAGTTTAACTCCTCTTCATAGGATTCTTGCTGGAAACAACAAATGATGACTCTTTTAGCTTGCCATCGTGCATCGACAGCATCCACCTTGTGAGTTTTGGAGAATGTTCTTGTTACTTGAATAAGTTTTGTGATGGCTTGCAGTAGACTCTTCCAGCTAGAAAATCGTTCAAAACGGGCTGAACTGAACTGACCTTCTGTGGCTTTGGTGTAGTTGACAGCAACTATGGGCCAAACTTCAACATCAAGTTCTGGATCAACAAGATTAAAACCGTTGCTTTGTGGAGGCTTACTGCAGTTTTTCAGGAATCCGGGACCAGAGAACCAGTTAGAGTTCCTGAGGATGTCTACTGACGTGGGTCTGGTGGCATGATATGCCAGATTCTGTTTGGTGGCAGCATATTGCCGTTGTTGTGGATGACTGTTGAAGACTGTCGTTCCAAGTTTATCTTTCTCCTCGCCTTGGAATGTGCAGTCCACAATACTTGGTTGGTGAGTGTTTTTTGTTTTAAGTGTTGAATTTTATTAGGGCAGGGCCTCAACATGGATGTCCGTCCATTAGGCAGTGTGTGTGTCTTGTACACTCTGACAATGGGTGGTTTGTGAGATCTGTCCAAACAAATGTCTCCTACGATTACCCACCCGAGATCAAGACGTTGGGCGTAGGGGTCGTCATGGTCTCCATTGTACTGTTGCCTCATTTTATGCACTTGCAAAATGTCTCTTCCTAACAGGATGAGGATCTGAGCATTTTCACTCATTGGTGGTATCTTCTCTGCTACAGGTCTCAGATGGGGGAAATAACAGGCTATTTCTGGTGTGGGGATTTCAGCTCGGTCGTCTGGAATCATTTCATACTCAATGAGAGTCGGGAGCTTGCTCTTGACCTTTCCATCATAGGATTCTACCAAAAAGTTCATTGCTCTCCTCCCTGAAGTTTCCATAATGCCAGAGCAAGTCTTCAATGTGTAGGGGAACGCTTTTTCACAGAGGCCAAAGTGGTTGAAGAACTCAGGACGTGCAAGTGAACGATTTGTAACGAGCTAAAAAAAAAAATTAATTAAAACGGCTCTTTGATCTGACGTCGCCATCAATATAAAGAGACGTAGGCAGCCGCTTCCGGCGCTCCTGCAATGACGTGCTGGCAGAGCGACGTTCCGGTTCGGCGTTGTAGTCCGCAAACTGCGGCAGCATAGGAAAAAGTTAATCACAGAGGTAGTTAATCCCTCGTTGCGTTTTTCCCACCGCGATCGACTGTAGAGGAACTAGATCGGAATCGGACCATAGGTGCACCGGCAAGTTCGCTGGGTTGTGGATGATTTACGGGGAGGGCAAGGGTGAGCTGGAGTACCGGTATATATATATTTTTTTCTTTTTCTTTTTTTCTTTCTTCCCCTTTTTTTTTTGTTTTTTTTGATTGACGGATTTTGGAGGATTAATTGTTTTCTCGTTTTGGATGTAGAAAATATAACACGAACTAAAGACTAACTGAATTTTGCCTTGGAAAAAAAAAAAACACTCGAGGAATTATTGTTTTGTGTTTGTGAAGAGACTGAATATAATTTGAAAAGTGGACATTGTTTTTTTTTATTTTGTTGTGTAAATACATTTAAAAGAAAAAGACAAAGTGGTGTTTTGGTTTGTTTTAATTTTATTTAAGGTTGTATGAGTTGGTTTTGAATTTATGCATCCTTTGTGTCGGTTTGACTGAAAAAAAAAAATAACAACTTATATTTAAATTGTCAGGCTGAGTCCTGACTGGCACCCCAAAAATAAAATAGAATAGGATAATAAGTTGCTTTAAAAAACCGTCACATAAAAAATTGGCACCCCAGATGGGACCATAATCCTTGGACAAATAAAAAAATAAAAAAATAAATAAAATAAATCTTGGGTTAACTGAATGAACAAACAAAAGACCACATGTTCTAAAATGGCTGCCCCTTTGGAGAACCTGGATTTGCTAGCAGAAGGACTCTGTGAGGATCCAACCATAAACATGGAGAATGCTGAAACAGGAACCAGCTATTCTCTGCTGGAAATGGAGCTTTGTGGAGAATCAGAACTTCTGGGTCCATTAATTCCCTTGCCAACAAACATTGCTGAAAAGGAAACAAAAACCAATCAACATGGAAAATCGCTTCAACAGGCGTATCACAAGGAAGAAATACAGGAATTCATGAAACACCAGAAGGAGGAATTAAAGAGCTGCTTTGAGGAAATCATAACTACAAGCAAAACACAATTAAAGGAACTGGAGGACAAAATGAATAAGCAATTTCAATATATCCACAATCAGTTCACAAGTACAGTAAACTGGCGCATTCAACAATATCATGCAGTTAAATGACCTCAAATCTTTCCTTACCCCCATGGCATCCACAATGAAACATTTGGAAGAGGAAGTGTTACATTGTGCAGTAAAAATTGACGCACTGAAAGAAGAAGTATCAGGCATTAGGAATCTCTCAACATCACTACATCCCTCATCACTTGTAAATGTGTCTGTCCAAACTCTTTCTGTCAAGCCTCAAACATTTGAGTATGACGCTCAGACTCACCGTCAAAGATTACAGTCCACCATGTACCCTGGTGACACAGAAGAGGAACTTATTTCCCCAGCTCCCTCTGATATTCACCATGAGGCCAGGACTAAGTATCGTGGGAAAAGCCCAATTAAAATGCAATTCCCCATGTTTGGAAGGTTGGAAGATGCACAGGATCCCTTACTGTTTCTGGAGAAATGTAAGGATTTCCTGGCTTTACATCCACTCTCAGACAGTGAACTCATTGCCACGCTTCGCAATGTGCTGCATGGAACAGCCCGTGATTGGTGGGATGTTGCACGCCTGGAGATTACTACCTGGACAGAATTTGAAAGAAGATTTCATTCTGCCTTTCTTTCAGAAGACTATCAGGATGAACTAGCTGAACGGGTCAGAACTCGCATACAAGGAGAGGATGAGAGCATAAGGGACTTTGCTTATATGTACCGTTCATTGTGCAAAAGATGGAACCCAAAAATTACCGAACAGGAAGTCGTTAAATTGACACTGAAAAACATTAATCCCAAACTGGCTAGTCAACTCCGAAGCAGCAATGTGAGTACTGTGGAGGCATTGGTCCGTCTTGGACAACAACTGGAAAAAGACAGAGAGAACCAACGTCAGTATGAACAAAGAAAAAAATGTATGCAAAAACCAAACAAACCTGATCATGGTCCCCAGCCTCCATCCAACCCACCTGCCCAACCTGTTGTCTCTCAGGTTTACTGCTGGCGGTGTAAAAACTCCCATGCTCCATCAACCTGTCCACAGTATCACTCGGGAAGAAACAAATTTCAAAGACCACCATCTTCTCAGACCAACCAAAGCACAAGAAATGGACAAAATCAGCCTACCCTTAATACACTTACCCACTCGGGGAACAGACTCCCGTCATCAACACCTCCAACAAAGCACCTGCCTCGACAGCTAGTAGTCCCTATTACAGTCGGCTTTTGGAGAGGAACAGCCATTTTGGACACAGGTTCAACCTACACTCTCATTAATGACACCCTCTGGAGAGAATTAGGAGGACGTGAGGAAACATTAAAACCATGGCTGCAAGGTCCTTTGTATCTGGCTGATGGCACTGGAAGATATCCTCGTGGCATGTGGGAATTACAGGTTAACATTCAACTACAAACTGTATATGTTCCTGTGGTGGTCTTACCTACTCCATGCCTGGCGCTACCTGTTGTCCTTGGCCTTGATTTTGTTTTCCTTTCTGGGATGCAGTTCGATGTATCGGAGAACACTTACTGGCTCAAGTCAGACCCCAGAAAGAAACATTATTTCATCCGGGAAGAAGCAGGACATGCAAGAGCTCCCTCATCACCGCAAGTTGCCTTTTATTCAGCCGTTTCTCCAACTTTGGCCTTGCAAGGATCTTCAAGTGATTCTCCAGGAGGGAAACTGGATGGGGCTGTCCACTTTGCTCATTTGGATGAATCTAGAAAACAAAAATTAACTAAACAATTGGAAATGAATGCTGATGTCTGCACAGGAAAAGTTGGGCGAATGACTGTTTTGTCTCACATCATTCCACTCACCCATGACATGCCCATCAGACAAAAACCCTACCGCTGTTCCCCAGCAAAACTGCAGGAAATTACACAACATATTGAGATAATGTTAGCAGAGAGGATCATCACCCCTTCCACATCTCCATATGCCGCTCCAGTTGTCCTGGTTCCAAAAAAGAACAACCCCAAGTCACGCTTCTGTGTTGACTTCAGAAAGTTAAATGCATCAACTCAAACTGATGCTTACCCGATCCCAAACATTCAGGAGATTCTGGAATCACTGGCTGGATCCTCAGTCTTCACCACCATTGATTTGAACAGCGGTTACTGGCAGGTGCCAATGGACGAAGGAAGCAAAGAAAAAACAGCTTTCATCTGTCCCCTGGGCCTATTTCAGTTCGAGGTGATGCCCTTCGGTCTCAAGAATGCCCCAGCGACGTTCCAGAGACTGATGGAGTTGGTTCTGAGAGATCTGCGGGGCAAGATTTGCATGGTGTATTTGGACGACATCATTATACACTCACCTTCACTGGAACAGCATCACTATGACCTGCAAGCGGTCTTGGATAGACTGCGAGAGGCGGGACTGACCATCAACTTGAAGAAATGCCAGTTCTTCAGAACCTCCCTCAAGTTTCTGGGTCATGTGGTCTCAGTGGAGGGTGTTCATGTTGATGAGGAGAAGACTCGAGCTGTGCAAGCCTTCCCCATTCCCAGGAACCTTAAAGAGCTTCAGAGATTTTTGGGGATGGCAGGCTGGTACCATCGGTTCGTACCAAACTTCTCACAAGTAGCCGACCCTCTCAACGCCCTCAAGAGAAAAGGTTCCAAATACCTTTGGACGCCTGCATGTCAAGTTGCTTTTGACACACTGAAGCAACTTCTTGCCTCTCCTCCAATTCTTGGCCATCCAGATTTCACCTTGCCGTTCACCGTTTATACCGATGCTAGCGATGTGGGATTGGGTGTCGTCCTCGCTCAGCAAACAGGGTTGGGCAGTGAGGCAGTCATTGCTTTTGCTAGCCGGACTCTGAATCCTGCAGAACGAAATTATTCTACAACAGAACAAGAGTGCTTGGCAGTGGTGTGGGCATTGGAAAAATGGCGCTATTATTTGGAAGGGAGGATGTTCACTGTTGTCACCGATCATTCCTCTCTGATCTGGGTTTTTAAAACTCAAAAACCGAGCACTCGGCTAATCCGGTGGGCACTGAGACTGCAGGAATTTACATTCACAGTCGAGTATCGGAAAGGGAAGTACAACATCGTTCCCGACGCCCTGTCCAGAGCTCCTGTGGACTGCCAGTTTCCCACTTGTGCCACGGTACAACCAGCAAAAAGAGAAATGTCTGAAGCTCTTCAAATATCTGACGAGGTTGTCTGGAAAGCTCAGCAGTCTGATACAGAGACAGTGAAACTGTATGAATCCATACTTGCCTCAGGTGAGCAAACCATCAACTCTGTCACAAATTTACCATCTTGGAGGACAAAGTGTACAGGATTGTGCAGCTACCTCATAAAACGCTTTATCAAGTTTATATTCCATCATCTCTTCGGGATCAGCTACTCCATCTTTTCCATGACCATCCCCTAGCAGGTCACCTAGGGAGATACAAAACTTATAAGAGACTGCAAGCACTGGCATATTGGCCCAAAATGAGTCTGGATGTGAAAAATTATGTTCAGTGCTGTCAAATTTGCAAAGTGCAAAAACCTGAGAACAGGAGACGCCCTGGAAAGTTACAGCAGACTACAGTCAGTCGGCCATGGGAGATGCTGGGAGTGGACATTATGGGACCCTTTCCAAGAAGTTCTGTTAACAACAACTACCTATTGGTCTTTGTCGACTACTACTCACGTTGGGTGGAGTTGTTCCCTCTGCGCCGGGCCACTGCTGAAACAGTTTCCCAAGTGCTCAGCCGAGAAATACTCACTCGCTGGGGAGTACCAGATTACATACTTTCAGATCAGGGTCCCCAATTCATCTCTTCAGTATTCGCAGGCACCTGTAAGAAGTGGAACTTAAAACAGAAGAAAACTACCCCTTATCATCCACAAACGAACCTAACAGAAAGGGTGAACAGAAATTTGAAGGCCATGATTTCTTCCTATGTGGAGAACAAACACAAGAACTGGGATAAATACTTGCCAGAGTTCCGTTTTGCACTCAACACTGCTGTCCATGAGTCCATCGGAGTGACCCCGGCCGAGCTTAATGTTAGCCGGACGCTAAAGGGACCAATAGATGCCGAGTTGAGTCCTGAACTTTGTACACCGGATGAACCAGCCTATGACCAAATGGACCAAATTGTAGATTTACAACAATTTGTGACAAAAAACATGCAAAAAGCAAAGACGCGTCAGAAACTCAACTATGACCGTTACAGGAGATAGCAAATGTTCATAGAAAAGGACAGAGTCTGGTTAAAAACTCACCCTTATTCCAAGGCGGATAAATCTTTCTCTGCCAAACTTGCTCCACGCTGGAGAGGCCCCTACAGAATCGTGCGGAAAATAAGCCCACTCAATTATGAGATCGTCTTGGAGGATTCCGGAGAGGATCTCAGAGTCGTAAATATCGCAAATCTGAAACCTTGCTATCCCACAGCAAGCGACTGGGAGAGGCAACAGCGCCAACAAGTCATTAAGATATTCGAAGCAGAGTCGGAGGATGAAGACTTTCTGGGATTTGAACAGAACAATCTTGATGACTAAAATTAATTAACTGTATGCCACCACCTGTTCAGGCTTTTCACAGGGGGAAGGGGGTGTAACGAGCTAAAAAAAAAATTAATTAAAACGGCTCTTTGATCTGACGTCGTCAATATAAAGAGACGTAGGCAGCCGCTTCCGGCGCTCCTGCAATGACGTGCTGGCAGAGCGACGTTCCGGTTCGGCGTTGTAGTCCGCAAACTGCGGCAGCATAGGAAAAAGTTAATCACAGAGGTAGTTAATCCCTCGTTGCGTTTTTCCCACCGCGATCGACTGTAGAGGAACTAGATCGGAATCGGACCATAGGTGCACCGGCAAGTTCGCTGGGTTGTGGATGATTTACGGGGAGGGCAAGGGTGAGCTGGAGTACCGGTATATATATATTTTTTTCTTTTTCTTTTTTTCTTTCTTCCCCTTTTTTTTTTGTTTTTTTTGATTGACGGATTTTGGAGGATTAATTGTTTTCTCGTTTTGGATGTAGAAAATATAACACGAACTAAAGACTAACTGAATTTTGCCTTGGAAAAAAAAAAACACTCGAGGAATTATTGTTTTGTGTTTGTGAAGAGACTGAATATAATTTGAAAAGTGGACATTGTTTTTTTTTATTTTGTTGTGTAAATACATTTAAAAGAAAAAGACAAAGTGGTGTTTTGGTTTGTTTTAAATTTATTTAAGGTTGTATGAGTTGGTTTTGAATTTATGCATCCTTTGTGTCGGTTTGACTGAAAAAAAAAATAACAACTTATATTTAAATTGTCAGGCTGAGTCCTGACTGGCACCCCAAAAATAAAATAGAATAGGATAATAAGTTGCTTTAAAAAACCGTCACAGATTGCTCTGGTCGTCTAACACTACATACTGTACGTCTGAATTACCTTTTCTGGGTGATCTTCAGGGTAGACTTTAACTAAACGTATTTTGCAACAAGATTTGGCGTTGGCGTTTCCCCCGCAAACCTCCCGCCCTGGTCTGCTGGTACTTGTGAGAACTAAGGTGCTGGGCCAGAATGTAAAGCACATTCTCTACATATGATTTCTTTATCACAGTCTTTTGCTCTATGTTTGGTCGAGCCGTAGCACCTGAAGCAGATGTTCTTCTCCTTGAGGTAAGTTTTCTGCTCCTCTATTCGCTTGCTGCGGAAGGTGTGGCATTTTCTGAGTGTGTGAGGTTTGTTATGCAAGGGGCATAGTCAGTCTGGATCTATAGGTCCTCTTCCAACCAAGCCTGCAGGAGTTCCTGTAGCTTCCAAAAACACGCCAGTCTTACTCACAGACACTGGTACTTTGTTGTTGAATTTTGAAGGTCTCTCTGCCCTGGTGAGGCCTGTATAGTTGATGATATGAAGCTAGGGTCATTTTTTGTTTTAGCTTCAGACCGTACAAACTGTGAGAAGAAGGTGAAGGGTGGAAAAGGGACATGGTTGCACTCTTTGTATTTTGACCCTGGGACAATTGTGTTCTAATCATTTAAGCTGGATTATTATTCTGTTCCAGCTGCTGGAGGAGAACATCATCAGTTTTATGAAGAACGAGCTGAAGAAGATCCAGAAGGTTCTGAGTCCAGATTACCCAGAATGTTTAGAGAGTCAGAGGGAGGATGAGGAGCTGTTGGAGGGTGAGGATGAAGAGCAGAGGAGGAGCAGAGATTTATTTGTGAAGATCATAGTGAACTTCCTGAGGAGAATGAAGGAGGAGGAGCTGGCTGACTGTCTGCAGAGCAGTAAGAGGATTTAACAGCTTTAACTTGATGGAATCCATGGGCCGACTGGGCCTCTCTGTGTGGAGTTTGCATGTTCTTCCTGTGTCTGCGTGGGTTCTCTCCGGGTACTCCGGCTTCCTCCCACCATCCAAAGACATGCTGGTTAGGTTAATTGATGATTCTAAATTGGCCGTAGGTGTGCGTGTGAGTATGTTGGCCCTGCGATAGACTACCCCCGCCTCTCGCCCGATGACAGCTGGGATAGGCTCCAGCAGACCACCGCGACCCTTAACAGGAATAAGCAGGTACAGAATATGAATGAATTAATGACCTTGATGGAAAGAGGAAATGGAGGAAACATGGGAGAAGTTTATATTTCTAAACTCTGATGTTAATATGATGAAAACATCTGAATCACATCTATGAATTCTTCTGGACTGAAAACAGTCACATGTTAATGTTATTAAAATGAATAAGTTCACTAATTCATTACATTTCTTGTTTATTCAGGAACTCGTGCTGCAGAGTGTGGACGTAAAGTGAAATCTACTCTGAAGGAGAAGTTCCAGTGTGTGTTTGAGGGGATTGCTAAAGCAGGAAACTCAACCCTTCTGAATGAGATCTACACAGAGCTCTACATCACAGAGGGAGGGACTGCAGAGGTCAATGATGAACATGAGGTCAGACAGATTGAAACAGCATCCAGGAAACCAGACAGACCAGAAACAAGCGTCAGACAAGAAGACCTCTTTAAAGCCTCACCTGGAAGACATGGACCAATCAGAAGACTGATGACAAAGGGAGTGGCTGGCATTGGGAAAACAGTCTTAACACAGAAGTTCACTCTGGACTGGACTGAAGACAAAGCCAACCAGGACATCCTCTTCATATTTCCATTGAGTTTCAGAGAGCTGAATGTGGTGAAAGAGAGAAAGTTCAGCTTGGTGGAACTTGTTCATCACTTCTTCACTGAAACCAAAGAAGCAGGAATCTGCAGGTTTGAAGAGTTCCAGGTTGTGTTCATCTTTGACGGTCTGGATGAGTGTCGACTTCCTCTGGACTTCCACAACACTGAGATCCTGACTGATGTTACAGAGTCCACCTCAGTGGATGTGCTGCTGACAAACCTCATTAGGGGGAAACTGCTTCCCTCTGCTCGTCTCTGGATAACCACACGACCTGCAGCAGCCAATCAGATCCCTCCTGAGTGTGTTGACATGGTGACAGAGGTCAGAGGCTTCACTGACCCCCAGAAGGAGGAGTACTTCAGGAAGAGATTCAGAGATGAGGAGCAGGCCAGCAGGATCATCTCCCACATCAAGACATCACGAAGCCTCCACATCATGTGTCACATCCCAGTCTTCTGCTGGATCACTGCTACAGTTCTGGAGGATGTGTTGAAAACCAGAGAGAGAGGAGAGCTGCCCAAGACCCTGACTGAGATGTACATCCACTTCCTGGTGGTTCAGACCAAAGTGAAGAAGGTCAAGTATGATGGAGGAGCTGAGACAGATCCACACTGGAGTCCAGAGACCAGGAAGATGATTGAGTCTCTGAGAAAACTGGCTTTTGATCAGCTGCTGAAAGGGAACCTGATCTTCTATGAATCAGACCTGACAGAGTGTGGCATCGATATCAGAGCAGCCTCAGTGTACTCAGGAGTGTTCACACAGATCTTTAAAGAGGAGAGAGGACTGTACCAGGACAAGGTGTTCTGCTTCGTCCATCTGAGTGTTCAGGAGTTTCTGGCTGCTCTTCATGTCCATCTGACCTTTACCAACTCTGATGTCAACCTGATGAAAGATCAACAAACTACATCTCTGAAGTCTAAAGTCTTTAGAAACAGACCTGAACTAACACGTCTCCATCAGAGTGCTGTGGACAAGGCCTTACAGAGTCCAAATGGACACCTGGACTTGTTCCTTCGCTTCCTCCTGGGTCTTTCACTGCAGACCAATCAGACTCTCCTACGGGGCCTGCTGACACAGAGAGGAAGTAGCTCACAGACCAATCAGGAAACAGTCCTGTACATCAAGAAGAAGATCAGTGAGAATCTGTCTGCAGAGAGAAGCATCAATCTGTTCCACTGTCTGAATGAACTGAATGATGGTTCTCTAGTGGAGGAGATCCAACAGTCCCTGAGATCAGGAAGTCTCTCCACAGATAAACTGTCTCCTGCTCAGTGGTCAGCTCTGGTCTTCATCTTACTGTCATCAGAAGAAGATCTGGACGTGTTTGAGCTGAAGAAATACTCTGCTTCAGAGGAGGCTCTTCTGAGGCTGCTGCCAGTGGTCAAAGCCTCCAACAAAGCTCTGTAGGTGGATTTAGGAACTATTTGAAACATGATTCATTTAGTAAATGACAAATAAAACATTTGATGTTGATTCTTCTTCAGGCTGAGCAGTTGTAACCTCTCAGAGAGAAGCTGTGAAGCTCTGTCCTCAGTTCTCAGCTCCCAGTCCTCCAGTCTGAGAGAGCTGGACCTGAGTAACAACAACCTGCAGGATTCAGGAGTGAAGCTGCTGTCTGCTGGACTGGAGAGTCCACACTGTAAATTGGAAACTCTCAGGTCAGGATACAGCTGGTTGTTGATCTGTTAAATCCTGATTGAGGTTGAAGTTCAACATCTGGAGTATTTTCCTTCTTCTTCTTGAGTTAATGATATTTTTCTATCTCCAGTCTGTCAGGTTGTCTGGTCACAGAGGAAGGCTGTTCTTCTCTGGCCTCAGCTCTGAGCTCCAACCCCTCCCATCTGAGAGAGCTGGACCTAAGCTACAACCATCCAGGAGACAAGGGAGTGAAGCTGCTGTCTGCTGGACTGGAGGATCCACTCTGGAGACTGGACACTCTCAGGTATGGACAGACAACAGGAGCTCACACAGTGTAGGTTTCCAATTACTGAGGTTATTTTATTTGTGGAGGATGGTCAGACATTGAAAAAACATGGTTCCCAAGAAACAAATCTACATTAACTGAAGTTCTGGTAACCCAGTGACTACTGTGAACAGGGCAGTTGGAGTCCAGGGAAGACTTGAGTACAGCCAGGAAAGTCTGGCTTACAGCAGGGAAAGACCGCATCAGGAGTGGGGGGCTAGATACCCAACCCACTGGTTTCCCCAAAGGGAAACACCCATGCTTAACTGGGCCTAATAGGACCGACCACACGGTAACGACAATGGCAATGGAAACAGATAACGAGAGAACTCCAGCAAACGAAGAGAAGATCCTCCGAAAGTGTGTTTGCGGATTGGAAAAAGTGAACACGTTCAGGGGGCTACGAATCCACCAGGGGAAGGCAAAGTGTGGTCAGAGAGATCGACAATCGGCCCATTCAGAAGCATTGCCCTGTTGAACGTAGAAGGGAAAATCTTCTTCTCGGTGCTGACCAGAACGATTACCACCTGTCTGCTAGAGAATGGTTACATTGACACTAGCTGCCAGAAATCTTCCAGGTTTCCCAGGGTGCGTGGAGCACTCTACGATGATCTGGAACCAAATCCAGAGGGCCAAGTGGGAGAAGACCGACCTGTATGTCATCTGGCTCGACCTCGCCAACGCGTAGGGATCAGTCCCACACCAGCTGATTAACTATGCCTTGGAGTTCTTCCACATGCCCCCCTGCATCAGGATCCTGGTAGCACTTTACTTCAGCGACCTGCAGATGTGCTTTTCCCTCCAGGACTTCAGCCACTGGGTGGCAGCAGCTACAGGTGGGAATCGCCATGGGGTGCACCATTTCCCCCATCCTGTTTGTGGCAGCATTTGAGATAATCCTCATTGGAGCAAGACAAATGGTTGGAGGGATCAAACTACCATCCGGTCAGAGGCTACCCCCACTGAGATGCTACATGGACAACGTCACCAGCCTCCTACACACAGCAGCATGTACATCTCGACATGCTGCTGACAAACAGGTGGGCAGGTCTGTCATGAAACAGCTCACGGATGGCCTGGCAAGAATCGACCAAAGCCAACTCCCTGGGAAGTACAAGACCTGGTGCTACCAGTTCACACTCTACAAGATGTTAATGTGTCCCCTGGAAATGAGCGAGATCCCCTCAGTAAGATGGATGGAAAAGCCAAGTCATTTGTCAGAAAGTGGTTGGGCCTGCCACGGTGCCGCTCCTAGGGCCTTATAAAATCCGTTTTATTTTTTCCCAAATTCCGTTTTATTTTTTCCCAAATAACGTTTTTTCCATTTTAATTTTTGGTGGTTCTGTTTTTTCCATTATAGTTTTTGCAAATCCCATTTTTTTTTTACCTTTTACTCTTATTTTACTATCAAAAACAGTGTGTTTTTAATGTAAATGACTAAAATGTACACAAATTAAATGGAAATTCACTTTATTGAGGTGACAGACAACACGTTTCCTCAATATGGCAAAATTAAAGTGCATCAAAAACAAGCAGCAAAGTTTTAAGTAATAAAACTTTGATTGACTTGTTATAAAACAACAATCCAACATTTTAAACTTCTGTCAAAATGACAGATTGCATTTCACACCCCTGACCACCTGGTGGCGAGTGAGCATTTTGATTGGCTCTTGGTTAAGCAGTGATCCACGAGCAGCGGTTATGAGTCGGTTAAGTTTCATTTCTCTGTGTGTTGTGCGTAAGTGAGTGAGTGTCTGAGTGCCTTAGTTTGCTAGTGGTCAAGTCGGGTGGTACGTTTTGTTTCTTTGCCGAGTGAGATGTAAGATGTTTGAAGGGTGCCGTTTGTTGATTATATATCAATCAAACATGGTAGGACTCAACTGAGCCGGTTAAATAGACTCTAGATTCATGATTCTTGAGTCGTCTTTGATGGCCGGTTGTACGAGCCGGATCCGAATCTTTTTTTCCACCGCTATATTAATTAAAAATGAATGAAAATTAAATGCTATTGAATATGTCATTATTATCATTTAAAAAAAATAATAAAGTGACGGGTAAAAATAGATCATGACGGGATTTTTATGACCCTGTCAGTCAAAATGACAGACAACGAAAAAGTCTAGCGCAACCTCTGCCTGACACATATAAGTCGTTCGGGAACTGCTCGGCTCTGTACTGGGGTGTCAGCGTCGAGTTTCGCAGTTTTTTCGCTGACGAAGACAGAGCCATAGGCAGCCGCTTCGCCATGCTTACAATGTTTTGAAGGGGGAGGGGCTCAGTCTTTGGAAGGGGCTTGTTGTGCCACCCAGATTTGCTTCCATCCGTGCAGTTTTCCCCAGACGTACGTTCCTCTTCCACATGAAAACAGCATTGCAGTCAAATTATATCAAATTCCGCGATATTCCGCGCTAGATTCCGTGATCGCGGAAATCATAGGGCCCTACTCTCCGAAACAGCCCTCTTTGGGGAAAAATGCACTGCAATTACCACTGCAATCTATCAGTGTGGGGTACAGGCAAGAGGAGGCTCGGTTGGTTCTTGAGCTAAGAGAGTCCACTGACCAGTCAGTAAGGAACGCCAATGCCAAGGTTCCCACTGGCCGGAAGTGGAATGCCCAAACTGAGGTCGACCAAGCTGTCAGTAGACTGCAACATCAACAGATCGTGGGCAGTGTCCAGGCAGGAAGAGCAGGGCTAGGATGGGGAGAAGCACCATGGTTCTGGTCCAAGGCCACCCGCAAGTAGAGGAAGGAGATGGTGGTGGCGTAGGTGATGAGGATGGAGGAAGAGCGCTATAAGATCAAGGCCGTGTCGCAGGGCCGACAAGGAAGCCGGACAACCTGGGAGGGAGTTGTCAACCGGAATATCAGCTGGTCTGACCTGTTGAAGATCCCACAGGCGAGGCTTAGCTTCCTCATTCGCTCAACCTACGACACGCTTCCCTGTCTCCACCAATGGTTAGGGAACAAGGAGGTTTGCTCACTCTGCAGTGCAACGCAAGCCTCTGGCACATCTTGTCATGTTATAGATGGCATTGTGACCAGGTCCTGAGGAAGCTGGAAGGGTGCTGATGGGGCAGCAAACAACCATCAACACCAGTGAACCACACCAACTTTGTCAGGGGGACAAAGACACATCAGGCCACCCCGACCATGAGTGGGACATGAGGGTTGATATTAGTAAACTATATTCACTTGTGTAAGACACCACTGACATACATTTAGCAGGCCTTTTAACAGTTAGTGACAAGAAGGATAGATAGATAGATAGATAGATAGATAGATAGATAGATAGATAGATAACTTTATTGATCCCTTTGGGAGGTTCCTGCAGGGAAATTGACATCTCCATCGCATACAGCACTGTCAGACATACATGTACACGAATTATAGACCCAAATACCAACACCCAGAAAAGAATAATAATAATAATAATAAATATTGTGACTGTACTGTACATACATGGCTGTTGCATTAGATGTTACAATCCCTTGTGCCAAAATCCCAGGCAAAACACATTTAGAGGCCCTGTCCAACTGAGAAACTCTAATAAACCTATAGTCATGTGATATGACGATTAACCTACAATCTAAATAGACTAAGTAAATGCTGCTGGCTTGTATGGCCCGCTCAGCAGCAGACACTAACTCAAACCTTGTGAAATATAAGCTAACCAAATGCTGCTGGCTAGCTTAACCTACAATCTAAATGAACTAAGTAAATGCTGCTGGCTTGTAGGCCCACGGAGCAGCAGAGGATAATTCGAACCTTGTGAAATATAAAATAACCTAACGCTGCTGGCTTGTATGGCCTACTCAGCAGCTAACCATAGCTACCAAGCAACATGAAGACATCATGAATCTGGCCTAAATAACAGCAGTATGCAGCATGTGATTGGGGTTTTCAAGTGTCAACAATGTTTCATTAAGAAGGAGAAGGCTTAACAGTGAATTCCAGCGTCCTGGAGTCACCCCCCTCCACGCTGCCACTGCACAACCCCGTTTTCCTCACCATTCAATGACTATCAACAACTAATATTTCAATCATTAGCCTAGTCCTTTTATGAACCACGAGCCAAACAAACAAATCTCGCATGGTTCGCCCCATTAATGCGGACTGAACCACAAACCAAACCGACCACATCTAACATGATTTGCAAGCACACTAACGTCACGCAGCCATCCTTACCTTTAGCTAGTTCCCCAGCTCTGGTCATGTGCAGAGGGCGGCCGGCATTGTCCAGGATACTCGTTAGCACACCAAAGCGTGGGACAGAACGCTGGCGACCACAGACTAGAAGATAGAAGATAGAAGATCCCCAGGAGCTTCCTACAGATGTTGAAGGATCTTAACCTCCTCAGGAAGTACATCCTGCTCTGGGCCTTCTTGTACAGCTGCCCCGTGTTGCACGTCCAGTCCAGCTTGCTGTCTAGCCACAGCCCAAGATATTTATAGGTCTGCACGACCTCCACCTCCTCCGCTCCTATCAAAACTGGTCTGGGGTTGGGTCTGTCCCTCCCAAAGTCAATGACCAGTTCCAAAGTGTCTGTTTTAGACAGAATATTAATGGAAAGAATCACATTTTGGTTTCATGATCAATATTTCACAGTGGAGACTGAGCTCTGTTTATTTCTACATTTCATTATCTTTCAGACAGTGTACCCGACTGGCCTTAGGCAGATGGGTCTCTCCATATGAGCTGGGTTCTGCTCAAGGTTTCTTCCTGTTAAAAGGGAGTTTTTCCTTGCCACCGTTGCCTTCAGGCTTGCTCTGGGGGTTTCAGGCCGGGTTTTTGTAAAGCGTCTTGAGACGATTTGTATTGTTATTGACGCTATATAAATAAAATTGAATTGAATTGAAACATCAGAGACAGTCTATACTGATGAGTTTCAGTCTGTTTCTGTGTCTCACTGATAAACTGATGAACTCTGCTTCATGTTGAACAGCAGTTAGGACTCATGTTGGATAGAAAATCATTCTGACTGTGTTTCTTCCTCCAGGATGGACCATGGTGGAGAGCAGAGGTTAAAACCTGGTCTGAGGAAGTGTAAGTTTGACTAATGATGATAAAACATCAAAGTGTCAGTTTGTGTTTAAATCCAAAGCTGATAGTTGTGGTATTTATTCATTCAAACATCACTGACAAGAGAATCCTGACTAAAAGTATCATCATTAAACTTTCTATTAATGAACAACAGATCAGTGAGTAAAGAAAGAATAAATCCATCAGATGTGTCAGATGATAAACTGCAGCTGTGTTGTGTCTTTTTCTCTCCATCAGATTTCTGTCAACTTGAAGTGGACACAAACTCAGTCAACAGAAACCTCAAACTGTCTGACAACAACAGGAAGGTGACACATGTGGAGGAGAAGCAGCCATATCCTGATCATCCAGACAGATTTGAGTACTGTCCTCAGCTGCTGTGTAGAAATGTTCTGACTGGTCGCTGTTACTGGGAGGTTGAGTGGAGAGGAGAGGTTGATATATCAGTGAGTTACAGAGGAATCAGAAGGAGAGGAGACATGAAGGACTGCAGGTTTGGATGGAATGATCAGTCCTGGAGTCTGATCTGCTCTGATGACCGTTACTTTGTCCGTCACAATAACATAACAACATCCATCTCCTCCTCCTCTGTCTCTAACAGAGTATCAGTGTATGTGGACTGTCCTGCTGGAACTCTGTCCTTCTACAGAGTCTCCTCTGACAAACTGATCCACCTCTACACCTTCAACACCACATTCACTCAACCTCTCTATCCTGGATTTGGGTTTTGGTCATCTGATTCCTCAGTGTCTCTGTGTTCTCTGTAGGAAGGAGAGTCTTTGAAGTGACAGCAGCTTCAACTCTGAGCTTTAAATGTTGATGGTGGATGATGTTTCTCTTTGGTTTACAGTTGAATCACTGATTGTGATTTGATGTCAGAATATGTTTGGTCTTAGAAGTAGTGAAATGATCTCCTAACCACTGAACTCCTGGAAAAACTGGACTGACTTTGATGATCACTTCTATCTGGATAATCCTGGACACATGAAGATCAAACTGAGAGGTCTCATGTCTGAAACTGGTTATTGTGAATTCAGCTCTACAGGTATCCTGAAGAACAAACAGTATTACTCTATATTTTCCATTTGCTGAAGTAGAAGTTTTCCTATTAAAATATTATTCTACTCTGTGACCACACTGCTATCTAACCCAGAGCTAATTCTACCCATAAGGTGGTTAAGTTGAAGTCTCAGCGCTGACTCTTTACCAATTCTCTGCATGCTAAATAAACTGTCAGTTGGAGAGAAGTTGTCGAGTGGTCTATTCATAGTCGGACTAACCTTTCCAATAGGTAGAAAGAACCTGGGCGGTTTACCTGGAAAGGAATAGTTACACTGGAGGAGCATCTCTTACAGCCAGCGGCCACAACTAAATAAAAAGGTGAGAAGAAAACCTTTTAAACAAATTTCTGCATGTCTTACGAGACATTTCATGACTGTGAGAGCATGATCCAACAGTAGTGTTGTTTGTATGAATTAAACGCAGAGAATTCGTACGGATTAGAAGAGTTAAGAATAAAGAAAAGAGAAGTGTTTTGAATAAAGAGGCCCGACTGGCACGATTTTAAGGCCGGAGGGGTCTGATAAGCCCCCAAAATAACCCCAGTCTAGGAGCGTGGGTTTAAATGGTCCCCTCACTTGGTCAAGTGTAAAAGCCGCCAGCTCCGAACGCCTAGTAAAGAGGTGGGTTTAAAGGTCCCTCATCTAAATACTTAGGCCCACATTGCCTAAGTGTCTGGATGTAAAAGCTCCCCTCTGCAGTATAGAGTTGGGTTTAGAGGGTCCCTCATCTTAACATTCAGATCTGTCGTATCTGAAGGCTTGGATGTAAAAGCTCCACTCTGCAGAAAATAAGTGAAGAGGTGGGTTTAGAGGTCCCTCATCTAAATACTTAGGCTCCAAATTGCCTGGGTGTCCGGGTGTAAAAGCTCCCCTCTGTGTTGTGTGTTGTATTGAGAAGAAGTGACCAGTAGGGACAAAAATACGGGAACAGGGACAGATAAAAGAAGTCACGGGTATAGTGAAATAAGTATATCTGTGTTTTTGTGTTTTTACTGTTGTGTGTGAGATCCAGAGAGCACGCTGAAGCAGCTAACGGTGCTAACACAAGTTCACTGTCTGTTGAAGTAGGCTGCTCAAAGGGTCTGAATAAGTTCTGGTGTCGGGACTGAATCCTTACGTGATCGGTCTTTGGGGCTGAGTACCTTCTACATAGCGTGCTGCATTTCTCAGCTGGACAGATCGTGTGAATGAGAACACAGGATGTGTGAGTCAGAATCATTAGAACCATTAGAACCATCAGAACCAGGCTCATTAGGAGCCTATTTAAAGGAAGGGACAGATAGAATAAAACGATCATTCCCAGAGAAAAGAGTCATAAGGAAACTACAAGATTTTGAAAAACGGTGCGAGGACGTAACAGCCGACGGGTTGTTCAGTGACCTTGGGGGCCCCCCACCGACAGCCACGCAGCGGAAATATTATGAGAAGACCCTCCAAAATAAAGTCAACACATTGACAATTGAAACTGAAAAAGCGGGAAGGTTATCGAAGGGAAAGAAAGAGAAGGAAAAAAAAAGACTGAAGATCATATGAAACTTACACGCCTGCATTTTAGCAGCTGCTTTTCTAGCCACACCAGAGCTCCAGTACCAACGTTCCAGACAGAAGAAAAAGAAAAGAACAAGCCCGATGTAAGTGAGACTACCACAGCAACAACTGGTGAGTCATTATGTCCTGCACCACCTTCATACACACCACTGACAGCGTCAGCTAGTGCACCAAAATCTGAGCAGTTGTATGCGGAGGCCAGAACCTTGATGGAGGGAGCAGGAGAGGAGAATCCTCACAACCCACACAGTCCTAATAATCTGTTTGTGCAGATGCCACAAGTAACTATAACCAAAGGTACGCTTACATGTGAACTGAAACCCACTGTGATGGAGGCTATTGAGCAAGCTCTAAAAGAGGAAAAGAGAGAGGAGGAGGTGAAAGAAATAAAGAACATGTTGTTGGGCCTGGTACTAAGGCACTCAGTATTGGGGTTTGGCTATCATGAATAATTAATAATTATCAAAAATAATTATTTATTATTAAATAATTGGAGCTGAATTACTAGATCACCTCGGGGCACCACCCTTCTAGGAAGGGAAAAGATAGCCAATTAATCAAAACAGTCTCATAAATTATACTAAATTGTCAATTTGGAGTTCGGATTAATAATTAACTTAATAACTATAACCAAAATTACCATGTTAACAACTAGTTACAGTTGAAGGAATCTGGAGTTCTTGACAGTGTAGAGGTTGGCAACATTCACTCTTGTGCAACATTAAACAGACAGGTATGTTTAAAAGACATTTATTAACAAGAATAAAATTAAACATACAAGCTAACTACAGTGTACTCAATACAGGTGTGTGTGTGTGTGTGTGCCAAAATGGCCGCTGGTTGTGGGTGTGTCAAGATGGCTGCCAGTCGTGGGCGTACCAAGATGGCTGCCGGTTGTGGGCGTGCCAAGATGGCCGCCGGTTGTGGGCGTGCCGAGATGGCCGCTGGGGCCTTGATGTCTTGAACACAAAGGGAACAATGGCCGCTGAGTGGGTACACTCAGACCATGTGCTGGCCAGTAGATGTGTGGAATGTGATAAGCGTTTTATGAGGTGCCAGGTTAGAGGAAGAGTGGTTAGTCTAGCATGCAAGACCCTGAGTCTATGTGTTGCATAATCTAACTAACATCAAACCACTATACTATAAACAACTCAATATAAACAAATATCACATCAAATCAACATTTCTAACTCTAGCTTAGCTTAGCTTGACTAGGCCCAGGTCATACTACCAGATTTGGTGAAAAGTCAATTTCTGGTGTGTTGCTCCTTTAGCTGGCAGTTCCTGATGGAAGGCCAAACTGGGAAAAGTTGTAGTCCTTGCTGTGTTTTCCTGATGGCAGACGTTGGAGGGAAACTGGCCGCTCCTTGAAGTCCTTTGAAGTGGCTTGTTAGCAGCTCGGTGCTAACTAGCCGTGTGGCTCCTGTTGTTTGGGAGTTTAGCCTGCAAACCTTCTGTTTGTTGGCTAAAAGACCTGGTGTAGATTCCTCAGCAGGATCTCGCTTCGCTGCTGTAAGGAGAACAGGCCTGGCACCCAGCTGCAGCCGAGCAGCTGGGGGGGTCTCCACGTGGAGGTGTGGAGTTGTAGAGGGTAAGAGGATAAGAGAATAAGAGAGAGAACACTGGCAAAACAGCGCATTTTATATGACCTGATGACCTCAGAGGTCACATGCCACTGTCAGCCAGTGAGCTGCTTGGTAAGTTTTCACACCTGGAGGGTTGTGGGACTTGGGGTTTCCAGGGCTTCCCTTTGTCTCCAAGACAAAGACAGCCATGTGGTTAACTTGATTATGCATGGTGAGCTTCCATAGCTCACCACCAGGTTCAGATCCCAACAATGTTAAGTGAACTAAAATAGGGAATAGCCAAGTTAACTGTCAGAAGCAGCCAGGGAGAGGCAGGGTCACAGTATGGAGAGGTAAAAGGAAGAGAGGCAGCATGGACGTGGAACAGAACAGACGAGACGGAGAGGGAAAGAGAACAGGCAATGGAAGAACAGGCATTGAGAGAGCAGGCTCTGGAGGGAATGGGAACAAGAGAGCAGGAAGAAAGGAAGGAGAGGAGAAGAACAGAAAAGAAGAGCAACACAGAGATTAAAGAGGAGAAACAGAGAGAGAGAGAGGTGGCACAACTTACAGCTGGTTTGCTTACATGGCTGGGGAAAAAGGGTTTAAAGTGTTTAAATCTAAACTGCAGCTCGTGTGGTATTCTTGGGAAGAATAATATCAGGCCATGGTGTAGGTATGACAGCAAACCACAAAAACAACATCCTCTCACACGCGAAACCTGTCACTGTGCAACAAATGATGACCTTTCTGTTGATGGCTAACTATAGTAAAAATTATATACCTCAATACGCTGAAACTGTCTCCCCATTGCAACGACTCATCACTGATGCAGGACACAGCCACCTAAAAGCTAACTTAGCATGGACCAAAGAAGCTGAGGAGGCCTTCATTGTACTAAAACAGCAACTAGCACAGGCTAGTGAACTCTCCGCTCCTGATTTGGGTAAAATGTTTGAACTGGATGTAAAAGAAAAAGATGGTTTTGTGAGCTCCGTACTGTGGCAGCCCGGAGCTCAAGGGAGGAGAGTGTTATGTTATTATAGCACTAAACTAGAACCAGTGGAAAAGGGCCATCCTACCTGCACCAGAGCACTATGTGCTATAGCTAAAGCGCTGAAAGGGACAGCTCACATCACAAGGGGACAGGACATTACAGTACACACAAACCACGCAGTAACAAGCTACATTTCAAGACAAAAGTTCACTTTAAGTCAACAAAGAACCAGCAGAATGCAGGAAATATTGCTCCAGCCAAATGTGCATTATGTCAGCTCAGATAATAACATGGCCGCTCCCATAACCAGTGAAGTACCTCATGAGTGTGAAGCCCTAGTCAGAGAGGAGATGGACACTTTTCCCAACATAGTTACTGAAGCCATAGATTACGCTGACAATCTGTTCACAGATGGCCACAGCCATGCGGGGCCTGGAGGAGGAATAATAGCCTCCTACGCTGTAGTCAGCAGACAGGCCTCGCCGATAAGAGAACTCAGGTGGGAGACCTTGGAGGCAGACATCATACCACCACCAGCCTCCGCACAATTGGCAGAAATCATAGCTATAACCCGAGCCTGTGAACTGAGCGAAGGGAAGGAGGTTAACATCTACACTGACTCTGCTTATGCTGTAAAGGCCGTACACGTAGACCTACAACAATGGATGAGAACAGATTTCCTTACCAGTACAGGTAAACCTGTGAAACACATGACTCAGATGATAAAACTACAAGACGCTCTCTCTAAACCCTGTAAAGCAGCCATCATAAAATGTTCAGGACACCAGACGGGGACAGGTATGATAGCATTAGGTAACAATGCTGGTGGCAGGCTATGAAGAAAAAAATCAGTAAAACCTTACAGATGGTGTTAAAAGGAGTGACTGATGGAGATAATGAAACCATGGAACAAAAAGTAATTTGTGAAGTGTTGAGCATGCAGAATGAAGCAGCTCCTCATGAAAAACAGGCGTGGGTTGAAAAAGGTGCCACTAAATGTAAAACAACAGGCATATGGAGGTCACATGATGGGAGGATTGTAGCCTCCTCTACCTCGCTGATGATGTTGTGTGAAGAAGGACATAAACGGGGACATCAATCAGGAAGAAGACTTACTGAGATGATAGGACAAAAATGGTGGCATCCCTATCTATCAGAGGTGTGTAAATATTTTGGAGATACATGTTCCAGTTGCTCGAAATTTAATCCTCGAGCGACTCTTAAGATGGGGATGGGGGCGTTCCCTGTCCCAAACAGACCATGGCAGGAAGTGGTGATTGACTTCACTGACATGGGGATGAATCAAAGCGTAAAAGGGTGTAGATATTTGCTTGTTTGTGTTCATACTTTTACTCGATGGGTGGAAGCAAAACCCACCAAAACTGAAACAGCTAAAGAAGTCATAAATTGGCTGATTTATGACTTGATACCTCGCTATGGTGTCCCTGAATGTATTCGTTCTGATAACGGGACACATTTTACAGCAGAGTCCTTGAAAGAAGTCTAGAAGTACTTTGGAATTCAACACTGCTTTGGGTCTGCCTCCCACCCTGCATCACAGGGGCTGGTAGAGAGAGCTAATCAGTCAATTAAACAACAACTGGCTAAAATATGTGATGAAACAAAAATGAAATGGACAGAGGCTCTGCCTTTGGTCCTGTTCTCACTGAGATCCAGTCCAAGTGATACCATAGGACTCTCACCACATGAGCTGTTGACAGGAAGAAAAATGCCCTGTCCATTCACAAACAACCTGCACAGCAGAGAAACTCCTGACCTGGCCAGTCAGGAGAAAGAAACAATTATGTGAAACAATTGCAGGACGCTGTGAAGTTTTTGTCTCCCTATATACAGGAGATCCTGATCAAGGAGCCCAGTGGAGCTCCACCTGAGGAGATAAAAGAGGGAGAGTGGATCTACAGAAAAGTGTGGAATGAGTGTGGAATGAGTGGAATGAGTCAAGGTGGATCGGCCTGTTCAAGGTAGTGTCGTCAACCACGTACGGTGTGAGAGTCTGGCTGGATGAGGAGCAGACTAAGGTGAGTAGATACTGGCACAAAACACACTGTAGAAGAGGAGAGCCATCCACAGAAAGAAACCTTAGAGAAATCAGAAAGCACCTACGAGATATAGGTGAAGAAACAGAGGAAGAATCAAATGTTGACCTTTGGCTCGTGGTCTACACTGGCCTGTCTGGCAGTGGTAGGCCTGATAGTCGTCCTGCGATTTTTATGGCAGGATGTGATAGATAAATTACAAACTCAGTCAGATGATGTGCTACCAAATATAAACATTCCACCTAGAACGACTACGTCAACAGGGGGACCCAAAATTCAAACAAGACGAGAGACAACAAAAGAAAAGGACCAATGTACACAGAACTATGGGGAGTAGGTGTGCTCTTGTGTCCCTGTTATCTCCCATACAGATTATCCCCGTAGAGGAAGATGCGGTTCCAGATGACCAGAGCCTAACAAAAAATACTGTGTCCCGAAAGAAAAAATATGCAGACTTTGATGAGGGCAGCCCCGTCTGGATAGACGCCATCAGAATACCCCGAGAAGTACCGGATGAGTATAAATTAACAGATCAGATCACGGCCAGATGGGAGTCCATATTCATCTGGATTACCCCTAACAAAAATGTAGACAAGATAAACTACTTACACTATAATATTCAGAGATTAGCAAACTACACTAGAGACGGGTTTGAGGCTGTACATGGTCAACTATCTGCCACCTCACTGACAACATATCAGAACAGACTTCCATTAGATATGATACTGGCTGACAGAGGAGGTGTCTGTAGCATGTTTGGAGAAATGTGCTGTACGTTTATCCCCAATAACACCTGTGGCCCCTGACGGATCTCTGACTAAAACCCTGAGAGGCCTCGGAGCCCTCTCAAATGAGCTCAAAGAACATTCCAGGGTCTCTGATCCCCTATCTGGCCTGCTTGATCAATTCTTTGGTAAATGGGGAAACTTAGCAGCTAGTGTAGCCACGTCATTAGCTGTTGCATTTGTAGTGTTTGCTCTGTGTGCTTGTTGTTGCATTCCCTGCATTAGGGCTCTCATGGTGTGATGTATGGACAAGGCGCTGGGGAATGTGGAGTCAAAGGGAGCGCCTCCAGCCTATCAGATGAACCTCACTGAGAATGTAGCCCTGCTTGATCCTAGCGACTACACCGAGAACCAGGAGAGGCTGTTCCATGATCCAGATGAAGGAACTGACCATGATGAGCCTGATCTGGAGGATATAGTCTGAGTTAGGGTCTACAAGAACTGATCTCACCTTGGTACAATAGTGTTTTGCTCTGCTGCTTGCTTTTCTGCTTAAGCTTTGACTTACATACATATATTTATATACACATAGACAGTGTTAGTTGCTTTTCCAGACTGTTGCACACACAACATGGATTTTATATGGCAGGACATGTTAAGGGGTGACGTGCCCTTAAGGCACACCAACAGGGGGATTTGTTGGATATTAAAGAGTTATGTGAGGTCAAAAACAGAAAGAAGTCTTCTTCTTCTATCATACCAGATACAGGGTTGTTTACCACTTTGCTGCAGCCTTGCTCAAAAGATAGGATGCACCACACTCTAATAATTCACCTTGTAGAATCCAGTTAGAGTCGGCCTCGGCTTCACATGGAAAACTACTGATCCACTAAAGGCGTCGCTCCTCCTATTGTGACTATCAGGAGTCACAATAAGTAATGTCTAAAGATAACAAATCTCTCAAATCTCAAAACTCTTCTCTCTTTCACTATCGTCACTCCTCAGACTGTATGTCGCATCACTCACAACTTTTCCCTCTTCCTTAGCAACAATTGCCATATAATTTTCTGATTGGTTGATGGCATGCATTTTTCCACCAATAGAAAAGAGGGTGTCAAGTTTTTTTTTTTTTGTATAGTCTAGCGCTCTTTCCGCTTCCTCTTCACCGTCTCTTCCTGCACTAAACGCGCACCGAGCATGATGACAATATTCAGGAAGAGGCATGGCGTAAATGATTTATAATAAGTCTAGTTTTACTCCACACACGAAGGTAGAAAGAGTCAGTAAATCAACCTGAGGTGAGTTCAGCAGGTGAGAGTCCAACATCTGTAAATGATTAACTGGATCATCATCATCTTTCTTCATCTTTAACCGAAACACGGAGGAAACGTGGCCTCAGGTTAGAAACCATTTCAAGTTGATCAAGTTAACCTGGTTTAAACATTTAATGTCATTTAAAAACGATGCGGACAAACTTCCAACATGTGGTGTTTGTAAATGACTTTAATCAAATGAGATCAGACTGGTTTCCTCTCTAACGCTGCTCTCCTGACTATTAGTTTCTGTTCATTTAAACCCAACCGACTCATCAAGAGTCAGACTGATTAAAAAACTAAGAGTGTAACAAGTCAAAAACCAAAACAATAAACCAGGAAGTAGACTTGTGGTGACAACTGGTCCAGGTCTCTCTGGTCCATGGATCATTGTGTTCAGTGTGGCACACTGAAAAAAAAAAGGGAGAAGAAGAAAATGTATGGACATGTATTGTTTACTCATGTTTCAAGCAATTAATTACACATTCTTGTTATAAAAAATCATATTAATAATTATATTAAAAATCGTATTTTATTTATTCTTGTGGTACCAACCACTCTGCTACAACAGGCTAGAATCCGGAGTACAAAGTGATAAATTTCACATTAAAACTGCGTGGACAAGCGCTGAGTTAGGAGTAAAATAAAAAGCGGAAGTAATGGTCTGGGGCTTCATGTGAGTGACTCCTCCCTCTTCCTTCAGACGGAAACCACAAAGAGAAGCTGGTGGTTCATGTCTTCAGTTTCAGACTCTGTTACTGTGTTTTCCAGGTCAGTACTCGGTGAAATACAACCAGATTACTTCCTCCTAGAGCTTTAAGTGACGTGGAAGAACTGATTAGTCTGATTCCGGGTTTTGAAATCCGTAAAACCGACTTTAATCATCCGTGTTTAGAATCGCAAATAGCGAACTTTAGGAAAATGGCGACAGCTTCCTGTTAACGAGTGTGTGATGTGATTGAGATAGGTAGATAGATAGATAGATAGATACTTTATTAATCCCGAGGGAAATTCAAGCATCCAGTAGCAGTAACATACATTGAACATACAATACAAAAGCTATATAAAAAATATAAAGTGACTAGAAATAAAATGTTTATGCAACTATAAACTATGTTAAAAATATAAAGTGACCTGTTAGAAATATAAAGTGACCAGTAGAAGTAGGTTTTTGTTTTTTGTTTTTGTTTTTTTAAATATGAGAGCTACAAATGGGAAAAAATGAATGAAAATCACAGTCACCAGATGTAGCAGAGGTAGACAGACATGGTAATGACAGAGTGTCCTGTAAGTAGGTGCAAAAAAGTATGTCCATTGTCTATTGTGTCTCCTGCCATCACTGAGAGCTGTTGTACAGCCTGATGGCCAGGGGGACAAGTACAGCGTGATTAACTTTGGATGCTAAACACAGGGGCGTAGCACCAAATTCTGGGCCCTGTACACTCTTAATGTCATTGGGCCCCTATCCATTCCAGTGCGTGAGCAATAATAAAAAAAAATAATAAATTGGGGCATTTATTTATAAATAAACAAGCATAAATCGAGTTTTAAACTAAAATCAGATCAGATTATATTGATAACTGGTTCTTTCATTCACCACGTGAATTGATGCATTTGGCCTACTTTAAAAACATGTATTCTTGAACAGGAGCCAACAACAGTACACAGAGAATCAAATCAAATAAATATATCAATAAATCTAATTTATCAATAAAAGTGTTCCTCAGCTTGCAGAAAAAGAAATAAATCATTGCTAAAGCCTTACATGAGATGTAAGGATGTAATTTACTGACTCTGGACTATGACAACGTTAACGTTAATTGGATGCAGTTACAACAAGTAACCTCGGTTCACCTTTCGGAAAGAAAGCAGTTAACAGTTGCTTCCCCTCATTCTGCCCTATTTCTTTTTCTTTCCGCTCTTTCTTTTTCTGATACCCCGATTTGTGTTTTTTGGGTGGCATGATGACAGCTAGCCTCCAGGTCATTCAATCTGCACTCACTGACGTACTTGTCGCCGGCCGCTGTCTATGGGCGGACTAAACAGTTTTGCATCTCCAAGAGGGGGCCCCCAGAATAATATGTTGGGAGGGCTGGGACACAAAGGTCATTCTCTCAGTTGATGTTATCACTATATTTGAAATACAGTATGACACCAATTGGAGGGCCCAATTCATTCAAAAAAAACAAAAACAAAAAAACAAAATCAGGATTTTCATGGGCCCACTCCCTACTCGGGCCCTGGGTAGTCAGGTCGCCCTTTCCCCCGCTACCACGCCCATGGCTAAACTTCTCTCCATTTGACATGTTTATTTCATTTGGTAAAGTACTCTGACATATTTAGAATAGCTGTTACTGTTTATTAAATGTGAATTCTGTATTGAAGGAGTTATTTCTGATTTTGTGGAGTTACAGGTGAGCACGTTCACCACCGAAATCAACCTGAATTTAGATGACACACTGTAAAAAGTCCTTCCGTGGTATTGTCCATATAAATTCATTTTAAAAAGTATATTTCTTACAATAAATTGATTTCCTTTTCTTTTTGTGTTTATATAAGTTGCATTTAAGTAGAGAGTGTGAATGTTTTGGGAACGTATTGTTATCTATCATTAAATTGATTTTATTGAAGTTCGCAATAAATTAATTTTATAAAACGCTGTTTAATGGCTCATACCGAAAGCAAAACGTCATGACACGCCCACATGGAGAAACAGAAGAACAGGTCTGTCTCTGCCCGCACCGGCTCGCACCTGTGACTGACCAACGCCGTTTGTTCGGATATGTGGCTCTGACGGATGCAAACTGCACGCAATACATGTAAGTAACTATTTCCATTGTTTAAAGTTAGATTTTAGCCGAGTGACCACGATTGTATTGCGCTATTTAATGCAAAAGCGTCGCTCGGTTGCGGCTTTTTTTGGGTGCCATGAAGCGAATTCCCTCACCGCACATCTAACATTATTCCCAAACAACTAACGTAAGATAGATATGTATATCTATATATCGCTAAATGCTGTATCCACTTAGTTTGCGGATTTTTAAAAAAAATATCAAATGTCGATCGCTTGTTCGTTAACGTGTCGGACATTTCGTTCAAATCGGCCATGTTTTTTGTCGCTGCAGTGTCTGAGTAACAAAAGTTAAAAGTAGAGCTGTTTAAGCTATTGAGATCAGCTATAAGGTAGTTGCGATGAATGTGAATTATTCAGTCTCAAACCACTTGTCTTAAATGTACTGCCTCTGTCCGAATCCCAGCTGCTAGCTTAACACTGCTAGCTTAACACTGCTAGTATGGCTCGTCTAGTGTCGGTTAAAAGTTAACCGCTGGCTTTCTAGCCCGCTGTAGCTGATTCCTGCGCCAAGTTTAGGTTTTATTTGTCAGACTACATGAAATATAATTTTTGAAATGGAAAGAGATTATTTTCACATCGTTGGTAACCCATAATGTTTGTTATGGGGGTCCTAAGCTGTCTTCAAGGGCTCAGAGACAGTCTGGACGGCGGGGCCCCATGGCGGGACGTCTTTTCATTTCGGTGTAGTTGTAGCCACACTGTCCAGCTCCTATAGAGATACGGAGTCTCGCCTTAACCCGCTTGTCGCATGCGGTTCACAGTATAGGAAGTATAGGAAAATATAGGAAGTGAACGTGATCTTTTGATACTCAGTTTTATATCATACCAGCAACAGTTGTTGTCAAATTCAGTGTAGAAAGATAGGAGTGGCAGCAGCAGCACCATAGCAAGCATGCACCCTATATATACAGCAAATGAGCTGTCTGGCAGCCATTACACACCAGTCTGTCCCAAGTGTTAACATTGTTCTAAACAAATGAATGACCGTTATACACTGCATGTATAGTACATGATTCAGTTCACAATTAAAATCATTCTCTGTATTTGTTGGTTGCAAATCAATTGCATAGGCCTAACTGTAATCTATTGATATATTTGTCTGAACTTTACATACATACAATACATTTTGAAACCATTTGTTCAAGTCAAGAGATTTTCTTTTACCTTGCAATAATATTCCCTCTCCTGATATTTTCATAAAGTATTCTGTCATTTGTGTTGCTCTTCAGAGGACCATCCAATGTACTGGAGGAGGAGGGCAAGGACGAGCGATTCCTACCGTAGGTAAGCTCCTAAGTAGATGTAACTGAGGTAAATGTGTTAGGGTTTTTGTAATACATGCTTTTGTGTAAAACAGTATTTTGTCATTTACATGAGGAATTGAGTTGCTGGTGGAGAATTTTGTAACCATTGATACTATCAGTTAAACTAACTCTCTTAAATAGTAGATAAAGATATCGTGTCCATCAGCGCAGTCTGTGGTGAGGGTTATTAGAAGGTAATGGCCTCCAACGAACAAGCGAGGGCTGCCACTGCAGCTGCAGCATACACTAGAATTGTTAACCCAGGCCTGCAGTGGCAGTCAGTTATTGAGGGTTGTTATTGGTCAGGAAAAAAAAATTAAATTGGCATTCCTAACCTATCCTATCCTTTTCTATTTTTTTACAGACTGCATCATGGGACTTTTGGACACAACCACGCCTTGCCTTGTATACATACAGACTGCCCATGCTCTTTTAAAAACTGGAGTACCCTTCACTGTCACTTATCAAGACAACATCCAGAAGTCGACTCACCTAACTCACCACAAGTAACTCTCTTGTTCACCTGCCTATTGTGTCAAAGACCTGGATTCCCTAGTGAAAATAATTTTTTGAACACATTAGTCATCATCTGAAGAAATAATGTGACTGTAAAGTGTGTCTTTGCAGGGTGCGATCACCAAACAAATTTTTATGGGACTTTTGCAACACACAAACATAGAAGGCATGCTCCACATACTTCACAGGATTCAAACCAGGCATTTTCTGTCAAAGGCAATTGATCGAACAGGAGGAACCACTTGTTTTTGAAGCCTCTGAAGAGGATAATGATGCACTGTGCACTTCATAAGCTGAAGTCTGACTTAGTTATGTTATGTAAAATGCTGAGGTCACACTGAAAAAATAAAAACCTTGGATCAACGTAAAAAAATTGAGGTAATCAATCACACGAAATATCTGACATTAACTCAAAGCAAATAATTTTATTTAGGAGATGGTCGTCGAGCGCCTGAAAGTGATTCCTACAATTTTTGTGTGTTCCTTCAATCTTTTTTTTCTAACTTATTCTTGAATCCTATGCCAAAAAACTATCACCATGTTTTTTGGCCGTTTTTGTCTTTTTAAGCTGCTTTTTTTCGTTTTTTTCTGGACTTTCAGTGCTGAGCTGTAGCGCTCAGCTGAGTGGCCGTCCTTTTGTATACACACGAGAGCAACTGCTAGCGCTGTCCATACCCACTGCGCTGTCCGGAGCGAGGCCTGAGATTCCCAAGGAACTTAGGAAGAAGCGCCGGAGATGCCGTGCTGGAGCGAAAGTGAAAGAGCGGAGAGGGAAATTCAAACCAGCGGTACCATCTATCCTTATGGGGAACGTGAGGTCTCTGGTTAATAAGATGGACGAACTGTGTGCGCTTGTTAGGACCCAGAAGGAGTACGCCGTGAGCAGTATTTTGTGTTTTACGGAGACCTGGCTGCACGCGAACTTCCCGGACCACAGTGCGTCTATACCCGGCTTCAAGACTCTACGGGCGGATAGAGAGACGGTCCTGGGGCAGCTGTGGCCTACTGGTTAGCGCTTTGGGTTTGTGACCGGAGGGTTGCCGGTTCGAACCCCCGACCGGTAGAAAGGAAGTGCCCTTGAGCAAGGCACCTAACCCCTCACTGCTCCCTGAGCGCCGCTGTAGCATGGCAGCTCACTGCTCCGGGTTAGTGTGTGCTTCACCTCACTGTGTGCTTTGTGTGTTCACTAATTCACGGATGGGATAAATGCAGAGACCAAATTCCTTGTATACACAAGTATACTTGGCCGAGAGACCTTAATCTTAATCTTAATCTAATCTTAATCTGAGCGGTAAGAAGAACGGTGGCGGGATTGCTGTTTTTTGTGAATGAGAGATGGTGCAACCCCGCTCATTTGACTGTGAAGGAGCGTGTCTCTACGCCGGACATTGAACTTTTAGCTGTGGGAATGCGTCCATATTATTTACCGAGGGAATTCACGTCTGTCATCTTTGTGGGAGTTTACATCCCTCCCTCAGCGGACAAGGCAGCAGCGAGTGACACCATCCACGCCACTGTTGCCAGGCAACAGTCCAAACACCCGGATGCCCTCGTTGTCATTTCTGGGGATTTTAACCACATCACCTTGGACACTGTTTTACCCACTTTCCACCAGTTTGTTCATTGTGCGACCCGGGAAAATAGAACTCTGGACCTACTGTATGCTAATTCAAAGGATGCATACAGTGCCACTGCCTTGCCCCCACTGGGACGGTCTGATCACAACTTGGTGTTGTTAACACCTGAGTATGTCCCTGCAGCGAAGAGACAGCCTGTCTCCACGAGGACAGTTAGGAGGTGGAGTGAGGAGGCTAGCGACGCTCTGCAGGACTGCTTTGATACCACCAACTGGGACGTGCTCTGCCAGCCCCATGGGAATGACATTGACAGCATGACAGACTGCATCACGGACTATATAAACTTCTGTGAGGATACAGTAATCCCTACAAGGACTGTCCGCTGTTATCCAAACAACAAGCCCTGGATCACCAGCCAGCTGAAGGATCTGATGAACAAGAAGAAGTAGGCCTTCAGATCTGGAGATAAGGACGAGTTGAAGAGGATACAGTGGCAACTCAAGGTCCAGCTGAAGGAGTGTAAGGACGCCTACAGGAGGAAGTTGGAGGCCAAGCTCCAGCAGAACAACACCCGGGACGTGTGGAGGGGCATGAAGCTGATCACTGGCTTCAACATCAAAGCCAAACAACAGGATGGTGGCCCAGACAGAGCCAACGAGCTTAATGTCTTCTTCAATAGATTCACCACTGGACCCCCTGCTGGCCTAGCCTGGTCGTCACCATCCTACGTTTCCGCCCGAAATTTGATTTCGGTCTGCACGTTAGTCTGGCCCAATGTAATAGAAATCCGTCTCCGTGATGGGCGGATGCTTATTTTGAGGTTTAAAATCATTGGAGTTCCCTTAACCAATCAGCAACGTTTGGTATCAGCGCACGTATATTGTGCGCCGGAGTTCAGGCTCTTACGCTTACCACTTACGCTTCCAGTTAAATAAATCAAACTTTTCCCAAAGCCAGTTGGAAGGAGAGCTACGACGTCCTTGCCATTTATAAAACTGACAAGACAAGCCTCTTGTTCTGGTTTTAATTCCGTGATGCTCTCGAGAGTTGAGACAACTTCGCGGATGGCTTCTAGCGTCTCTTCCTCCGTCGCCATTGTTGCTATGCTATGAACTACAAGCTTCGCTGGACTACAGAAGCAACTCGGCATGCGAGTTTCGCGTCATCACTCAACTGTTCGCTGATTGGCCCGATCAAACGCGAGCCTTAGAAGGGCAGTTTGGCCAGACTGCGTGGCGGACCGAAATCAAATTTCGGGCGGAAACGTAGGATGGTGACGACCAGGCTACTGCTGGCCCTCCACCCCCCACCACTCCAGTCTTTACACCCCCCCAGACGGCCAATCAACAACTCACCACTGATCCCTTCCTGCTTATCACCTCTACTCTCCCCCCTACTCCCACCCCCACTGAGAAGACCAGCCCTATGACTGTGACGCCTGGCCAGGTGAGAAGACAGCTGGAGAGAGTCAAACAAGGCAAGACAGCCGGCCCCGATCGTGTCAACCCCCGGGTCCTGAGGACTTGCGCTTCACAGTTGTCTGGCATCCTGCACTTCATCTTCAACCTGAGTCTGAAGCTGGAAAGGATACCGGTGCTATGGAAAACATCCTGTGTAGTGCCGGTGCCCAAGAAGCCCACCCCATCTGGCCCCAACGACTTCAGACCGGTTGCACTGACGTCACATGTCACGAAGGTCCTGGAGAGACTCGTCCTGGCTCAGCTGAGACCCCTGGTGACTCCTGTCTTGGACCCTCTTCAATTTGCGTATCAGCCTCATGTTGGTGTGGATGATGCTGTCATCTACCTGCTGCACCGTGCTCACTCTCACCTGGATGGTGGGAAGGGCTCTGTGAGGATCATGTTCTTCGTAGGGCCGGGACTCGATTAAAAAAATTAATCTAATTAATTAGAGGCTTTGTAATTAATTAATCGAAATTAATCGCATATAAATATTTGACCTGAGAACAGTGAGAAGTAATTTTTTTCATATGAATTTATAACAAAATTTCCCATCCACGGGGCTAACCAAAGCGGTCTCATCACAGTGTTTCCTCTTTGTTGATTTTGGAGTGGCGGCCAGCCATGGTTTAATTTTCTGCCGCCGCTGTATCAGAAATGGGGCCAGGGGCGGAGTGGGCGGAGTTTCCCGGTCGGCCGGCCGAAGGATTTACGCAGCGGATAACAAATTGAGCGGCCGCGAGGCGAACGCGACCGGCCTTGAGCTTATCAGAATCATTGACGTTACTAAATTCTCCGCGAATAGCGGTCAAATACTCCCATATATATATTATTTAGTATTATATTAAGCGGGTAATAGCTAAAAAAAAAACACAGCATCAGCTTCTTCGTTCATGTTCACTGTGGTTTGTTGTTGTCTGAAGTAATGAACGCTAGTTGGTGCTCCAGTATAATCGGTCCGCCGAAACTCATCCAGTGAGAAACGTTCCGCGGTGCAAAAATAAGTGTGATTAAAATGCGTAAAAAAATTTTAACGCGTTATTTTTGTGTAATTAATTAATCTTAATTAACGCGTTAAAGTCCCGGCCCTAGTTCTTTGATTTCTCCAGTGCTTTTAACACCATTCAGCCCTTTCTGATGAGTGAGAAGCTGCTCAGGATGGGTGTCAGCTCTTCCATTGTTTCCTGGATTACTGATTACTTGTCTGACAGGCCCCAGTTTGTGCGGCTGGGGGCTCCCTGTCTGATACTGTTGTCAGTAATGTGGGGGCACCACAGGGGACTGTCGTGTCCCCATTTCTGTTCACTCTCTACACCTCTGATTTCCAGTACAGCTCTGGGCCCTGCCACCTGCAGAAGTTCTCTGATGAGTCTGCAGTGGTTGGGTGTATTAGAGATGGACGGGAGGTGGAGTACAGGACACTGATTGCAGACTTTGTGGAGTGGTCCCAGACAAACCACATACTCCTGAATGTGGACAAGACCAAGGAGCTGGTCATTGACTTCAGGAAGAAGAGGACATCAGTGGAGCCCATCACCATCCAGGGTCTGGAGGTGGAAGTAGTGGACCATTATAAGTACCTGGGAGTCCACATGAACAGCAGGCTGGACTGGAGGGACAACAGTGATGCTGTGTACAAGAAGGGACTGAGTAGGCTCTACTTCCTGAGGAAGCGTAGGTCTTTTAACGTATGCAGCAAGTTGCTGGAGATTTTCTACCAGTCTGTTGTTGCGAGCGCCCTGTACTTTGCTGTGGTTTGTTGATGGAGCAGCACCAGCAAAAAGGACGTTAGTAGGATCGACAAATTGATCCGAAAGGCTGGTCATGTGATTGGCAGTAAGTTGGAGACGTTTGTCTCAGTGAGGGACAGGAGGACACTGGACAAACTGCTCTCCATCATGGACAATCCGTCACATCCACTACACCAGACAATAGAGGGGCAGCGGAGCTCATTCTCCAACAGGCTGATCCAGCTCCGCTCCCACACTGAACGCTACAGGACTACTTTCATACCATTCTCTGTCCAGCTGTACAACAACTCACCTTTCTGTGACAGATAACTCCATGTTATTAATGTCAATGGACACTACTGCACCTTATACCTTACCCTGTATATATAATTTATATATATAATTTATATTCTACCATTTCTTGTACATTTGTTCATATGCTAATATGATAATTTGTACATTTTGGCTTATACTATTTCTATTTTATGTTACTTGATTTTATTCTACTTATTTTTTATTTCTATTTTATTTAATTTAATCTTTTCTTTTATCTGAGGTTCTTAAGAGTGTGTTTTTATGGACAACTAAGCTACTGTAACCAAGCAATTTTCCTAGTGGATCAATAAAGTTTATCTAAGTCTAAGTCTAGTTTAACCTGAAAAGTTTAACTCCATGCAACCATTTAGGTTGGAGCAAACTAATTATTTTAGGTTGGAGCAAACTATTTTAGGTTGGAGCAAACTAATTATTTTAGGTTGGAGCTTTAAGTTGGAGCAAACTATTTTAGGTTGGAGCATAACTATTTTAGGTTGTCTCAAATAAAAAAGTAATGGTTCTCATTATTTGAAATGTATAGTAAATCAAATTTTAAAAAAATGCTTTTAATACATTTTGATCAATGACTACTCAGAACACTTTTCTTAAGAACACATTCATATTTATTGTTCCATAAATTGACAACACTGAACATGTGTTTCAAATGTATGAAGATAAACAGTCTGCTTCAGCTGAACACCAGAAACAAGTCTATTGATGTCATCAGAAGACAAATCATCGAGCTGCAATAGTAGCACAACTCCTAAGACATCATGCAGTACCCATGGCAAATTTACCAGAACATACATTTTCTTATTCAAGTGTAAGCCTTACTATCAACTAAACACAAAAGCTGTCGCAACTGAGGGCAACTTGTTTAGGACCTCTGTTCCTTCTATGACAATCTTAATGTCTTTGGGTGGATGGAGAGGATCCTCTTTCACAGTGATACAGATCGCCATGGTTTGCTCCAGCTCTTCAACCTCATTTCCCTGCATTAAAAAAAAGAAGAAAAAAAAGACATGTTATTGTTTCAGAAATCTCCAGATTTCATGTTAGATCATAATATCCTTATGACATTGTAAATAGAACTTACCACAAACAATAATCACTGGCAGGAGCTTCCAAATGCACATGGTTGCACAGCAGAAACACGACCGATTGGTGGCTGCTTCCCTTAAGTTGAAAGAGAATACATTATTTAGTTTTTAAGTTAGCCATCAAGTGTGTTAGGTACTAACATGATGCACAAATTACCCAACTTTTAACATAAACAGATACACTTTATTTTATGATTTTAGGGAAGCTGGCATTTTGGTACTTTTCTACCACATGTAAATTCTGTTAACAGTGTAGCAAATGAACATTACCAGCAAGAACTCGCTGGGCCTTGTAATATTATGGCTGATAAATACTGAACACAAGATAATTAGGAGGGTGAATAAAAGATCACAGATGCCCTTATGCTATTGACAGCAGAATAACCATCAGTCAAGTTTGCAGCTTGAACCTGGGGATTAACTAATGTTACCACATGTCAAGTGTCAAAAACGCAACAACAACAACAAAAACAAAAAACTTTGGCACGTTAACCCCCTTCCTGACAAGCTAGCATGTCATGGTTGATACTATCTTCAATAGCTTTAACACAGAGCACTTTAAGACAGTAATGTCAGCAAATAAACATTTGCTAGGCTCTTTGCGCCACTGTTAACAATTAAAAACACTAAGCAGAGCAAACGCATTTTAAGTCACAAACATAGTCACAAAATAACATTACATTTACAAATGATTGCTTGAATTTCTTAGTTAGCGAACTGTGATAACATAACCCACCCACGACCAGAGGACGGCTAACGTAAGTTAACTTTATAGTATGAATGAAGAATGCTAACGTTAGCGCTAGCTTAACATTAGCATTCATAAGATATCAAGCGGGAGCGCTGAAATTACGGCCAGAGTCGAGGCCAGTCAGGTATACTTGGAAACAAACGTTAACGGTAGATAAAGTTTAATGTTTTTACCTTACCAGTATCAATGTTGCTCGTTGTGTTCTTCTGTGTCGCAGCCTGGATCGAGGGTCTGTTGGAGTGAACCGTCGCGACTGATTGTTCAGTGACGGACGTTTTTTTTTTTTTTTTTTTTAATTTCTTTATTTGGATGTAAACAGGTCAGAGAGCGGGATCTCAATGCGCATGTGCAAATCATGCTTAAGCTAATAAAAACGCTTTGATCCAATTAATAAATTCAGTTCAGTGTCCCGCTGGCAATTTATATTGTATCCAAATAAAAAAAATAGTTTCAACCATAAATAAATTAGAACGTTTAGTTTAAATGAAAAAACTAATAATTTTAGGCTATTAGAGCACGAAAATACACATTAAATGAACAACAGCAATGTTAGACTTTTTTCAGTGTATGAGTTAAGGAGAATTCACTACATGTAGTATGTTTTATGTTTTTGTTGTTAAAAGACATTTAAAGTATTGGAACTAGGGATGTGCGATATTTCATTGTTTACGATATATTGTCAAAAACATTCCCCACGGTAATAATATGTCACCCCGCGATAAAAACGATAAATTCCCTTTGATGACATATATATGTGCGCGACACACTGGCAGCCCAACTATTGACAAATTGACAATGGCGGAAGGCGGAGCAGATACGCCGGGCAGTGAGGAGCTCATTTCTAAACGAGGCTCCACCTCCATTATCTGGTTTGGTTTTAACCCCTTAACGCCTGAATTAATTTTTCAGTCATATAAAGAAATTAAATATTTGTATTTTTGCTTACCACTCCGGCCGGTCCTACGAGAAACTAGTACTAGTAACTAGGAATTTTTTGAATGTGCACAAACTGACATTGGAGTATTACATGCGTTATTTCGGTTGCAGTCTGAGCGGAAACAGTGCGTCGCGAATTCGCACTAGGGATGAAGGGGTTAAAAAGTCTGACGTGGAGCAGCAAATTACAACATGCAAGGTTTGCTAACAAATAGTGCATAAAAAGGACAGTAACACCACTAATTTGTTCCACCACCTCAAACACACGCACAAACCAGAATATGAAGAAAGACAGAAAATGTGCAAGGATGCAGAAGCAGCGTTGACTTCGTCCAAAGAGTCCGGTAAAAAAAACAACAACTCAGATAAAACTTGCCGATGCATTATAGTCAAAAAGATTAGACTGGATTGGTGTTTATTTATCGTCATTTTTATCGTTATAGTCCATATCACCCATCCCCAATTGGAACCATCTTAAAGCTGTAGTATGGTTATGAGTGATGTATTGTCACTAACTGCGCAGTATGTTTAGAGTTAAAGGTAAATGCTGAAACGTGATCTGAACTTTTGATCTGATTGCACCAGCGGTTTTCAAAGTGTGAGGCGCGCCTCCCAATATAAAAAAGTGTATCATCTGGTTAGCTAACTGCAGCGGGGCAAAATGGATCAGTTTTTAGTATCTAAGGTGAAAGTGAGAGTGGACACTGAAGCGAGCAGAAAACGGAGGAAGTATGACCCTGATTATTTAAAGTTTGTTTTTTCATGCATTGGGCCTGACGATGCTCCGCTGCCACAGTGTGTTATTTGCAAAGAGGTGCTAGCTAACGACAATATTGACCATGTAAACTCCAGCGTCATATTGAAACTAAGCACCACAGTTGAACACCCAAGCTGCGGGAGTTTTTTGATAGGAAACTTAATGAATTGCGGTCACAGAAGAAAGCCATCCAGACATTTGCTACTGTAAATACCAAGGCAACCGAGGCATCATACCACGTAGTGTTATGCATTGTGAAAGTGCAGAAACCCCACAACATTGGTGAGACAGTGCTCCTCCCTGCTGCCAAAGATATGTGTTCGGTAATGATGGGTGAAGCTGCTGCTGCCAAGCTGGATGCCATCCCGATGTCTGACAACACCATCCAGCGCCGCATCTCCGACATGGTAGCTGATGTGAAGGAGCAGGTCCTGGACGCTATCCATGAGAGCCCTTTCTTCTCCATTCAGCTGGACGAGTCCACCGATGTGGCTAACTGTGCACAGCTAATGGTGTATGTGCGCTTTATTAAAGAGCTCAGTGTCCAGGAGGAGTTTCTGTTTTGCTATCCTCTGCTGGGGCGCACCACAGCAGCAGAAATCTTCAAGGCTTTGAATGACTTGATTCAGGAAAATCATATTGACTGGAGCCGCTGTTGTGGAATATGTACTGATGGTGCGAGGGCAATGACAGGCCACCACAGCGGTCTAGTAAAACAGGTGCAAGCAGTTGCGGCCGCCGCCGTTTGGTCACACTGTATTATCCATCGCCAGGCCTTGGCAACCAAGAGGATGAGCACGGTCCTGGATGAGGCAGTAAAAATTGTAAACCTAATTAAATCACGCACCATGAATGCCCGTCTCTTCTCTATTCTCTGCAGTGAGATGGGGGCTCACTTCCATCAGCTGCTCCTGCACTCCGAGGCTGTTGCGGGGCAAGGTCCTCACCCGCTTGTGTGATGTGCGCGAGGAAGTCCTCCTCTTCCTCGCCAAAATCAACTCCCCACTGGTGGAGCATATGGAGGATGCATAAACATATTTCAGTGTTTCAGCCCACTATGTAAGCGTTTGAGTTCTCTTAGGGGAGGCGCACTATCCCACACTTTGAAAACCCTGTTATAGAAGATCACTCTGAACAAAGAGATTGATTTTTTTTTTTGTAAAGTTCAGTTTATTTTGGTGAAGATGAAGACAGACGAATATACTGAGATATTTAGTCAAAACTAAAGATGGATATTGAACATGGTTACACTAGGGAATGAGTTCATTGCTGCATCTCATGTTTTTACAAATGAAATAAAAAGACGGAAATCAGGAAGAGAAGCGGGTGGTTCATGTATGGAGAAAATTTTGTTCCTTTATTATTCAACCAGATAGAATAGATTTGAAACCAAAAAAGAGATTTGAGAGCAAAAAAGAGTAAGTGGCAATCAAAAATATTTTTTTTTGAGATCGAAACAGAACAGGTTGCAATTGAAAAAAAAATATGAGAGAACATATTTCTTCAACTTCAATCAAAGCTAATGTTTGTAAGTAAAAACATACGACCATTTTGCTCATAAATCAGTCCTCTCTGCTTTCGAGTTAAAAACCTTTGCTTGCAAATCAGTCCTCTTTGATTGCAAGTTCTAAAGTTTTGCTTGCGAATTCAACTGCACTTGATGGGCAGGGCCTACGCTGGTGGATGAGAGAAGAGTTTCTATTGGTTGGTTTGACCTGGCTCCAGCGCCAGCTACGTCTTCCGAATTACACCCACTTCTCCCTTGTGCTGTGCTGCTTGGAGGTAAGCCTGTGGCTCTTGAAACATTTCCCATAAGTAATGCATTGCGCTATATATCATTGGCTACAGTCTGCCGTACATTCACAACAACAACTCAAATTATAATGCCCTGTTGTCTACGTTGTATACACCTCCCTGTAATTCACTCACTCATTAGGATATACTCTGCCCTGCTGCTGCAAGCACACTGATTAGCAGCAACATGGTTGTCTCTGCTAGTCACGGCCTGAGCAGAGTATAGCCTAATGAGTGCCTGAATTACAGGGAGGCGTATACAACGTAGGGCTGTGATTTAAAATTCAAGATTTTCAAGATTCAAGATTTTCTTTATTGTCAATTTCTCAATACGTTTGCAACATACAGAAAAACTGAAAAAAAGGTTTCTCTCTTTCTCACATAATAATAAATAAAATAAAAACCTAAATAGACCTAAAGTGGGGGAAGTTGGCAGTGAAACACTTGCTATGTAAACATTCTGTATATAATATAAATATAGTGGATAAATAGAAAATAGAAATTTCTATGTACAACAGTGCAATGTATAGTTACAGCTTGGATTTTTAAATGTGCAAAGGTGCAGTAAGGTGCACATTGCTGTCAGAAGGCAGGTGAGGTAGAGTCCCTGTGTGATGGGTGGGTTATGGTCCGGCAGGGGGCATGAGGCGGGGGGAGAGGGGGAGATGGGCAGAGTTCAACACCCTGACAGTCTGGTGGAGGAAGCTGTTCAGCAGTCTGGTGGAGCGGGCCCGGAGGCTCTGGTACCTTTTTCCTGATGGCAGGAGACTGAAGAGGGGATGTAGGAGGTAGGAGGTCACTGGCAATGCTGGTGGCTCTGCGAGTGAGGCGGGTATGGAAAATGTCTGTGAGGGAGGACAGGGGGGCACCGATGATCTTGCTGGCTGTGTTCACTATGCGTTGCAGGGTCTTTCGGTAGGAGGCAGTGCAGCCTCCGTACCACACAGTGATGCAGCCAGTGAGGACACTCTCAATGGTGCCCCGGTAGAAAGAACACATGATGGAGGGCGGAACTTGTGCTCTTCGTCGTTTCCGGAGAAAGTAGAGGCATTTCTGAGCCCTCTTGGCCAGTGATGTTGTGTTATTAGTCCAGGAAAGGTCTTCTGCAATGTGCACCCCCAGGAACTTGGTGCTGCTCACCCTCTCCACAGCAGCACCTTCGATGATCAGCGGGGGATGCTGGGGGTGATCTCTCCTGAAGTTGACAACAATCTCTTTCGTTTTCTCCACAATGAAGATGAGATTGTTGTCTTTACACCTCTGCACCAGTAGGCTCACCTCTCTTCTGTAGTTGGCTTCATCGTTGTTGGTGATGAGGCCCACCACAGTTGTGTCATCCGCAAACTTGATGATGTGGTTGGTGCTGTAGGTTGGAACACAGTCGTGGGTTAGCAGGGTGAAGAGCAGCGGGCTGAGCACACACCCTTGTGGAGCTCCTGTGCTCAGCGTTATGGTCTTAGAGGTGTTGCTGCCAACCCGCACGGTTTGTGGCCTCCCTGTGAGAAAGTCCATTTAGTGTTGCATGGTACTCGCAGTGCCAAAACGTCACGGTTCCTACACAACAGTACTACCGTGGATTACTCGTGAATACGTGAATTTGTTAAATTATTCGCCACATGTTTTTGTTGACATTAGAACAGCTGTAGTGAGAACGGGAGCCAGGAGGAGTAGCGGCAGCCCGCTACACAGTGGAAACTGGCACCGTGTTCAGCAGTAGTTTAGTAATCCACGGTAGTACTGTTGTGTAGGAACCGTAACGTTTTGGCACCGCGAGTACCATGCAACAAAAAATGTTTAAATCACAGCCCTACGTTGTATACGCCTCCCTGTAATTCAGTCACTCATTAGGCTATACTCTGCTGAGGCCGTGACTAGCAGAGACAACCATGTTGCTGCTAATTAGTGTGCTTGCAGCAGCAGGGCATTATAATTCATTACTTGTGTTGTTGTTGTTGCTGTTGTTGTGAATGTACGGCAGGCTGTATCATTACTTATGGGAAACATTTCAAGAGCCACAGGCTTACCTCCAAGAAGCACAGCACAAGAGAGAAGTGGGTGTAATGCGGAAGACGTAGCTGGCGCTGGAGCCAGGTCAAACCAACCAATAGAAACTCTTCTCTTATCCACCAGCGTAGGCCCTGCCCATAAGTGCAGTTGAATTCGCAAACAAAACTTTAGAACTTGCAATCAAAGAGGACTGATTTGCAAGCAAAGGTTTTTAACTTGAAAGCAGAGAGGACTGATTTATAAGCAAAATGGTCGTATGTTTTTACTTACAACCATTAGCTTTGATTGAAGTTGAAGAAATATGTTCTCTCGTATTTTTTTTTTTGATTGCAACCTGTTCTGTTTCGATCTCAAAAAAAATATTTTTGATTGCCACTTAATCTGTTTTGCTCTCAAATCTCGTTTTTGGTTTCAAATCTATTCTATTTGATTGAATAATAGAGGAACAAAATTCTCTGCATATTCATGTCTTCAGTTTCTGACTCTGTTACTGTGTTTTCCAGACGACATCGAACCAAAGAAAAAAAAAATATTTGTTATTGTGGTCACTTACCCTGGGACCCGTAACATCAGCACTAAATAAACCTGGTTCTTCTCCAGATTCCTAGGAATGAGAGCTGAACCCACCAAAGTGGGATGGAGCCCGTCTCTCCTAATCAGACCAGGCTTTCCCCAGAAAGTGTTCCAAACAAAAACACAAGTTCGTGTAGTATAGCCTTCGGAGACGTCTCGTCCATTTTTTTTTACAATCTATGGACTAGAACGATACCACAACACCTGTTCATGAGAAGCAATTCTGCACTAAAAGAATTTAAAGTCATTTAAATAGGCTACACTATCTTTATTTACACGTTTCTAACTTTATTTTGAGGGTTTACTCAAAAAGACATGCTTTCATTTTCATTTAATTTAATTTGCCCTTTTTTTTTAGCTCCATTTTAGCGCCTGTCTGATCATTGATCATATGATCAAAACTGATCATTATTGATTTAACATTAAGATAAACCAGATTATTGATCAGCTCTCAGGCTGTTATTCTATTTCTAAATTGTGGTTTTGGACTCACTGAAATGTTTTTCCATGTAAATTCTTTTCTTGTACCTCAGCACCATGGGTGTACACGCCTTAAGTTGCTCAGCACCTGGACTCTGGAACTCCCTCCCCCCTCACATACGACAGTCAGACTCCATCTCACTATTCAAATCACAACTCAAAACTCATGTGTTCAAATTGTCTTACTCTCTATAACTGGACCCTGCTTCTTGCATAGCACTACTGTCCCTGTCCACTGTTTGTTGTTTTAATATGTTTTTATTCTCTGTTAGGTGACCTTGGGTACCTGAAAGGTGCTATAAAAATAAAATGTATTATTATTATGTCAAGTTTGTATTGATTTTTGGTTTTGCATCTACATGACATCGTCCACAGTATGACTCTTTGTTTGAATACTCTCAGTCTGACCTTCTTGTTTTAACATTCAGTGTTCTGTGACTATTTAAATGCATCATGTGATTGTTAGACACTCTGATGTGTTTACAGACTCTGAAGTTATGAGGCTGTGACGACGTCCTCGGATCAAATCCAGGACTGATGAGAGAGAATGAGCAGCTTCTTCTCAACACATGAAGGTGGAAAGTGTCTGAAAGTCAACCTGAAGTGAGTTCAACAGGTGAGAATCCTACCAGAGAAATCTGGAAATGTCTCAGCTGTTCCAGAATTCATTCTTTGTATTAGATTCTACATAAGACTCCATGTGATTACTGTTTCACTCTGAACTGATTAGAAGGAACATGTCACTGTTAAAATGTTAAGTCTTGTGTTTGTAGGAAGATCTAACAGCAGAAATAAGACTCTCCTGTATCCAGCTGTGTCCATGGAGAGAGACCAGTCTAAGAGTCAACCTGTTGACTTCAAACATGGACAGAAGTCAGCTGATCCAGAGTAAGAAAAGAAAAAATACATTTCTCTGATGGAGACAGGAATTTGAATTTAAGGTCTGAAGATTTCAATTACAAAGTCCAGAAAGGATTAATTCAGAATGTGTATTAATCTCTTTTATATTTTAACAGGATCCCTCAGCAAAGACCAGATCCTTCTGGAATCACATCTGTGTCCATGAAGAGTGACCGGTCTATGGGTCTACCTATTGGCTTCAAAGATGAACAGCAGTCTGCTGATCCAGGGTCAGAATTAACACAGATCTATTAATCATTATTCAGTTCTGTTCATTAGACTGTCATGTTTTAGTCCAGAGTTTATCTGTCATTTAGTTTCTTCTGTTAAAACACCACATTCAGTAATCAGAGCAGTGTTTGTTGTTCTCATCTTGTGTTTGTGGCATCAATAAAATGATGATCATCACCAAAGTGTGTTTGTTAAAGAAGTTAGTTTGAATCAAAGATGTTTCTCCACAGACTTCAGCAGCAGATCTCAGTGGTTTCCAGTGATCATCGTCACAAAGACCTGGACTCCATATTCATGGTGAGTAAATGTTCAATCACAGCTACTACTGCTAACCTCAACAACCACAAACTAGCATTCTGGTTGGAGAAGTCTTCATGTTGAATGCTGTCAACAAGCAGCCTTTCAGATCAACATGATTGTGTTCTGATCATTTAACTTTGATTATTATTCAGCAGGAGGAGCTGGCTGACTGTCTGCAGAGCAGTAAGAGGATTTAACAGCTTTAACTTGATGGAAAGAGGAAATGGAGGAAACATGGGAGAAGTTTATATTTCTAGACTCTGATGTTAATATGATGAAAACATCTGAATCACATCTATGAATTCTTCTGGACTGAAAACAGTCACATGTGAATGTTATTAAAATGAATGACTTCACTGATTCATTACATTTCTTGTTCATTCAGGAACTCGTGCTGCAGAGTGTGGACGTAAAGTTAAATCTACTCTGAAGGAGAAGTTCCAGTGTGTGTTTGAGGGGATTGCTAAAGCAGGAAACTCAACCCTTCTGAATGAGATCTACACAGAGCTCTACATCACAGAGGGAGGGACTGCAGAGGTCAATGATGAACATGAGGTCAGACAGATTGAAACAGCATCCAGGAAACCACACAGACCAGAAACAAGCATCAGACAAGAAGACCTCTTTAAAGCCTCACCTGGAAGACATGGACCAATCAGAAGACTGATGACAAAGGGAGTGGCTGGCATTGGGAAAACAGTCTTAACACAGAAGTTCACTCTGGACTGGGCTGAAGACAAAGCCAACCAGGACATCCTCTTCATATTTCCATTGACTTTCAGAGATCTGAATGTGTTGAAAGAGAGAAAGTTCAGCTTGGTGGAACTTGTTCATCACTTCTTTACTGAAACCAAAGAAGCAGGAATCTGCAGGTTTGAAGAGTTCCAGGTTGTGTTCATCTTTGACGGTCTGGATGAGTGTCGACTTCCTCTGGACTTCCACAACACTGAGATCCTGACTGATGTTACAGAGTCCACCTCAGTGGATGTGCTGCTGACAAACCTCATCAGGGGGAAACTGCTTCCCTCTGCTCGTCTCTGGATAACCACACGACCTGCAGCAGCCAATCAGATCCCTCCTTACTGTGTTGACATGGTGACAGAGGTCAGAGGGTTCACTGACCCCCAGAAGGAGGAGTACTTCAGGAAGAGATTCAGAGATGAGGAGCTGGCCAGCAGGATCATCTCCCACATCAAGACATCACGAAGCCTCCACATCATGTGTCACATCCCAGTCTTCTGCTGGATCACTGCTACAGTTCTGGAGGATGTGTTGGAAACCAGAGAGGGAGGAGAGCTGCCCAAGACCCTGACTGAGATGTACATCCACTTCCTGGTGGTTCAGACCAAAGTGAAGAAGGTCAAGTATGATGGAGGAGCTGAGACAGATCCACTCTGGAGTCCAGAGAGCAGGAAGATGATTGAGTCTCTGGGAAAACTGGCTTTTGATCAGCTGCTGAAAGGAAACCTGATCTTCTATGAATCAGACCTGACAGAGTGTGGCATCGATATCAGAGCAGCCTCAGTGTACTCAGGAGTGTTCACACAGATCTTTAAAGAGGAGAGAGGACTGTACCAGGACACGGTGTTCTGCTTCGTCCATCTGAGCGTCCAGGAGTTTCTGGCTGCTCTTCATGTCCATCTGACCTTCATCAACTCTGATGTCAACCTGATGGAAGAACAACAAACTACATCTCTGATGTCTAAAGTCTTTAGAAACAAACCTGAACTAACACGTCTCCATCAGAGTGCTGTGGACAAGGCCTTACAGAGTCCAAATGGACACCTGGACTTGTTCCTCCGCTTCCTCCTGGGTCTTTCACTGGAGACCAATCAGACGCTCCTACGAGGCCTGCTGACACAGACAGGAAGTAGCTCACAGACCAATCAGAAAACAGTCCAGTACATCAAGAAGAAGATCAGTGAGAATCTATCTGCAGAGAGAAGCATCAATCTGTTCCACTGTCTGAATGAACTGAATGATGGTTCTCTAGTGGAGGAGATCCAACAGTCCCTGAGATCAGGAAGACTCTCCACAGATAAACTGTCTCCTGCTCAGTGGTCAGCTCTGGTCTTCATCTTACTGTCATCAGAGGAAGATCTGGACGTGTTTGACCTGAAGAAATACTCTGCTTCAGAGGAGGCTCTTCTGAGGCTGCTGCCAGTGGTCAAAGCCTCCAACAAAGCTCTGTAGGTGGATTTAGGAACTATTTGAAACATGATTCATTTAGTAAATGACAAATAAAACATTTGATGTTGATTCTTCTTCAGGCTGAGCAGTTGTAACCTCTCAGAGAGAAGCTGTGAAGCTCTGTCCTCAGTTCTCAGCTCCCAATCCTCCAGTCTGAGAGAGCTGGACTTGAGTGACAACAACCTGCAGGATTCAGGAGTGAAGCTGCTGTCTGCTGGACTGGAGAGTCCTCACTGTAAACTGGAAACTCTCAGGTCAGGATACAGTTGGTTGTTGATCAGTTAAATCCTGATTTAGGTTCATGTTGGTGCAGAAGTTCAACATCTGGAGGATTTTCCTTCTTCTTCTTGAGTTTGTGATATTTTTCTATCTCCAGTCTGTCAGGTTGTCTGATCACAGAGGAAGGCTGTTCTTCTCTGGCCTCAGCTCTGAGCTCCAACCCCTCCCATCTGAGAGAGCTGGACCTGAGCTACAACCATCCAGGAGACAAGGGAGTGAAGCTGCTGTCTGCTGGACTGGAGGATCCACTCTGGAGACTGGACACTCTCAGGTATGGATAGACAACAGGAGCTCACACAGTGTCGGTTTGTCGGTCACACTTCATAATAATGTCACACTATGAAGCATTGGCAAAGCATTAGTAAACACTTAATTGATCATTTATGAAGCATTAGTCCTACATTAATATATCATTAGTAAGCAGTTGATAAATGCAGCTGTAAATGCTTCATTCATAATGTATAAGCATCTGTATAACATGTTTAATAATTGCATTTTCATTCTTTACCAATGATTAGTTTCTCATTTATAAATTCAAAATTAATGTATTCACAAACTAGTTACTAAGGAGTTTTCAGTGGTCCGTAAGATAATTTACAAAGTCTAAGTAAAGGAATAATATTAACTGTATATATTCCTATATTACTATTTAAATGTACATTTATGCATCTTATTATTGACGCATGTATTAATAGTTACTAAGTGTGTTAATAGATGGTTTGTAAACATGTAATCTTTCTGTAATTCATGGTTAATGAAGGTAGTTCTTAACCATTTATTGATTGTTAGTTAACTTAATGTAAAGTGAGGACTATTTATGCCTTATAAAGCATTTATAAAGGCTCAGTTAACAGGAAATAAAGACAAATACAACTCAGTGATACAGAACATCCATATATTTATTTCAACTTTACATTTAACATTCAACATTACATTGTTACTGCTATTCAAGCAATACTTTAACAATTTAAAAACATCAATATTAAAGTGAACACATCTGGGCTGTAACAAGGAATCAGTGATGAAGTGAAGACTTTCAAATTGTTCTCTGCACTGACCAGAAGTCCTGTCAGTCCAGCTCTTCATCTCATGTTGGACGTCACTGCAGCCTGTCTGGATCAGCTGGAGGAAGACTATACACAGACAAATAGACATGTCAAATAATGTTATATAACATACTGAATATAACTCTTAGCACTGTTCAACAGGTCATCATTTATTTAAGGAAAAAGGCTGAACACCACAGTCATCAGATTATGTTCTCAGTGTGACAGTGTTTGTTCTTGTTTAGTTCCAGGCTTATTTCTGACAATCACAGTCAAATGAATGTACAAGTAAACTATTTTCACTTGTGTAAGACACCACTGACATATATTTAGCAGGCCCTTTAACAGTTAGTGACAAGAAGGTGTCTGTTTTAGACAGAATATTAATACAAAGGATCACATTTTGGTTTCATGATCAATATTTGACAGTGGAGACTGAGCTCTGTTTATTTCTACATTTCATTATCTTTCAGACAGTGAAACATCAGAGACAGTCTATACTGATGAGTTTCAGTCTGTTTCTGTGTCTCACTGATAAACTGATGAACTCTGCTTCATGTTGAACAGCAGTTAGGACTCATGTTGGATAGAAAATCATTCTGTGTTTCTCCCTCCAGGATGGACCATGGTGGAGAGCAGTGGTTAAAACCTGGTCTGTGGAAGTGTAAGTTTGACTAATGATGATAAAACATCAAAGTGTCAGTTTGTCTTTAAATCCAAAGCTGATATTTGTGGTATTTATTCATTCAAACATCACTGACAAGAGAATCCTGACTAAAAGTATCATCATTAAACTTTCTATTAATGAACAACAGATCAGTGAGTAAAGAAAGAATAAATCCATCAGATGTGTCAGATGATAAACTGCAGCTGTGTTGTGTCTTTTTCTCTCCATCAGATTTCTGTCAACTTGAAGTGGACACAAACTCAGTCAACAGATACCTCAAACTGTCTGACAACGACTGGAAAGTGACATATGTGATAGAGAAGCAGCCATATCCTGATCATCCAGACAGATTTGACTGGTATCAGCTGCTGTGTAGAAATGTTCTGACTGGTCGCTGTTACTGGGAGGTTGAGTGGAGAGGAAAGGTTCATATATCAGTGAGTTACAGAGGAATCAGAAGGAAAGGAAACATGAAGGACTGCTTGTTTGGAGGGAATGATCAGTCCTGGAGTCTGATCTGCTCTGATTTTGGTTACTCTGTCTGTCACGATAACAGACCAACATCCATCTCCTCCTCCTCTGTCTCTAACAGAGTATCAGTGTATGTGGACTGTCCTGCTGGAACTCTGTCCTTCTACAGAGTCTCCTCTGACAAACTGATCCACCTCTACACCTTCAACACCACATTCACTCAACCTCTCTGTCCTGGATTTGTCTTCTGGTCATCTGGTTCCTCAGTGTCTCTGTGTTCTCTGTAGGAAGGAGAGTCTTTGAAGTGACAGCAGCTTCAACTCTGAGGTTTAAATGTTGATGGTGGATGATGTTTCTCTTTGGTTTACAGTTGAATCACTGATTGTGATTTGATGTCAGAATATGTTTGGTCTTAGAAGTAGTGAAATGATCTCCTAACCACTGAACTCCTGGAAGAACTGGACTGACTTTGATGATCACTTCTATCTGGATAATCCTGGACACATGAAGATCAAACTGAGAGGTCTCATGTCTGAAACTGGTTATTGTGAATTCAGCTCTACACGTATCCTGAAGTACAAACAGTATTACTCTATATTTTCCATTTGCTGAAGTAGAAGTTTTCCTATTAAAATATTATTCTACTCAGTGACCACATTGTGTTACTTTTGCACTGACTCTACTATTTCTGTATTTTCATTTTTATTCAGCCAGTTTTTTCCTATTTTTGTAATCACATACGTTTATGTCAGAAATACATTCTACCACTAAGTAAGATCAAGGAGTCAAGTTTTCATTTGTGTCAAACACAGCAGTACCAGACCTACAAGAGGTCTCCTTTCACATCTGCCTGCTTCTGAAGCACACCTCCTCTGTCTTGGAGGGACAGCGTTGATCAGCAGATCCAGACCCTTGTTGGACCTGAGCCTGGTACCTGCAGAGTTCTGGCTGGACTCACTGGAAGGTCCCATACGTTGGCTAACCTTTAACGCTGTTTGCTATGGTGAGAGGTGATGCTGGGTAACAAACAGAGGAAACATGTTCACTACAGAAAGAGATGATAAGTTTCCTAAAGTCCTTTTTTTTCTTTGTCTAAGTCGCGTGGCCTAATAAGTGTGTAAAAATAAAATCTCTTCATTTATTACCAGATGGTGGTGTTCATTCATTCAAGGCTGAAGACTGAGGTCAATGCATCTACAGTTTACTACTTCTGATAATGACATTGATTAATCTTATTCATTTTATCAGTCTAATGTCAGAGGCAAACCTGAGAGCAGTCTAACCAGTTCAGTTTTCAGTACCTAAAGTATAGTTCCACTGCTCTGCCTCTGAGACATTCTGTCTTGGTCGTCACACAATTCAAAAAGATAAAGTCTTCACTTACAATCACATATGTTTTGTTCAAAACATCTTCATAAAACCTTCTCAACACAGAGAAGAACATCCTGAAGGCACAGCTGTATATGAAAGTTAAAAAGTATGACACTAACTAAACACCAGTTAAGAATTTGACTTCAGTCATCAAGATAACTTCACTGACAGCTGAGTCATCAGTCAGAAACACACAGTTTAAATGCTGCTGCTGGTTGAAAGCTACATTTAGTTCCTGATAGAGAGATGGTCTGAGTCCAGTCCAAACCAGCCTGGAGACAGACATCGAGGACAAAATATTACAGGAGACCACCTGGAATCTGTGTGTGTGACTTCAGATGAAATCATGTTTGGATTTATTTTATATACACAGACCAAAATACAAGAAAGTCCTGTTTTGTTTATATAAATGATTGTAGGATTCTTAACCGCTGCAAATTGTCTGAGTATTTTTAATTGATAACATTTATCAAACTAAATATCTAAACATGACATAACCAATGTCCTTTGCAGTTTGTTTCACTTTAAGGTTTCATGACTTATCTTCTATAACTCATGGTTGGTATTCAGCTCCAGTATTCATTCTTGATGGAGGAAGTCAGTATTTCATGTTACCTGGATTTAATCTGGTCTCCACTCCATGATTTGGTCCATGATCCTGGTTATAACAGTTATATTAGAGAACAGCAGATAAACAACAGTGTCTTGTTATTCTTCCTGTTTACTTAATAGTGTCAGGACCACGTGGTGTTTGGTATTTTTTTCAGTTCAGTTTTCTGTCCCTTTTGTCGCTTCCTGTTTTATTTTGTAGTGTGAGTCTCATGACATCTGTCTTCCTGTCTAGTTCTGTCTCTGATTGCTTTCCCCGCCCTCATGTGTTTCACCTGTGTCTCGTTGTCTCCCTCTCCCCCGTGTATTTAAGCTGTGTTCCCCACTCCTTCTGTGTCAGATCGTCTTTTTGGGTTACCTGAAGCGTTCGAGCCCTTTTCTTCGAAGTATTTTCTAGTCGTGACCTTAGCCTGTCGTTTTTGCCTGCCAGATAATTGTACCTTTGCCAGTATCCCGACTTCCTGGTTTTGACCCTGCTACTGAAATAAATGACCTCCGAGTTTGCCTGATCCCTGACTCCTCCATTTTGTACACCTGTTCTGTACCTGATAAATATTAGTTAATGTACACCTTTTTAACCAGTCAGGATCAAAAATTCTGAAAATAAAACTATTCATGTATTCTCCATAACACCTTTAGTTAACTTAGTGAATGACAGATGATCTCAAATAAAATTTAACACTTGTACAGTTTGTCGTCTTTTATAAGATGAACAAACAGTTTGTGGTAAAGTCATGTTTGTGTCTGGCAGCTGACTGAGCTCTTTATTAGTTTCACTTCTTGTCAGGTTTAACTTTTCAGAATTCTTCCTCATTTTACTTCATGTTTGTCTCAAAGAAGGTTTCATCCTCACGGCTCTTTTTACTTTTATCAGGTTGTAAAGAATCAGTCATTTATCCTCTGGAGGTGAAGCTGTCCATCTAAAAGCTGCTTTTAATCTACTCTTTCCAGCAAGACAGAAATGATCATCTAGCAAAGTAAGTTTTCATCTAATTAAATATCAAATCTGTTTAGATTGTAGTTTGAGCTTCTCTTCACACTGCAGTGAGTTGTATTGTGTTTTGTTTCATGGACTGTAACACACAGAAGAGTGTAGTGAGGAACAAGCTGATAGTCAATGTGTATTTCTCCCTATAATTATAATCTTCAACTTTCTAGTAAATAAGTAAATAATAATAATAATAATAATACATTTTATTTGGGGCGCCTTTCATGGCACTCAAGGACACCTTACAGCAACAAACAATAACAACAACAGATAAAATAATAAAATACTAAATTACTAAAAGAATGTTAAAGGGAGTACGCCTGTTTAAAAAGGTGGGTTTTCAGATGTGGTTTAAGTAAATCAATCACTGCCTTCATGAGTTCCTGATCAAGTATGATCTGTATCACTACATAACAGACAGCAAAAGAGTATGAACAACATAGGAGAGTAAAAACGTCTCAAAGGAGGACTGGATGTTAGAAGACAAATGACATTATAGAATAAAACAACTATCACTGCTTAGATGCTTTGTTTCAGTTCCCTACATGGATCATGTGATTACAGCTGGTTTCTCTGGTTGTGTGGTAATCACATGCTAAAGCTAACTGGACACTTCCTGTCAGTGAACTGTTCACTGAATTAGAAGGACTAAGCACTCTCTGCAGCAGCTGTAAAGTACAAGACAATATCTATTTAAGCGAAAGTGAGTCACAAACAAAGAGTTTTATTTCCTGTTCTGAGGATTTCAGAACATGTCAGCACATGAAGGACAGACTGTTGACACTCTAAAGAAGTCTCTCCAACTCAGAGCAGCTTTTCACTTTAACAGCTGCTTACATTTATTCTTTTGTGAAACTTTCGTGATTGATTATAATTTTGGGGAAAATTCACAAAAGGAAAAAAAGAAAACTTGAATCTTTTTAATTTAAAGTATAAAGTCAAATGTAATTATTTTTAGTCAACTCTCTCCAGCTGGAGTTACAACCTTCAACACTGTATTCTTCTTGTTTCATGGTCGATTTTATTCTGAAGAGACTTTGGACACACTTCATTTCCTCTCCTGTACAGAGTCCAGGTGAATTTAAGGCCACGCCCATTAAAACTACCACAGACATGCGCAGACTATTCATTCTCATCAGTTTATCAAAAAGAAATCATCTCAACACCATAATTGGATCATTAGATGCAGAAAAAGCATTTGATAAAGTCAACTGTAACTTTCTCCTCACCGCCATCAAAACATTTGGTTTTGGGGAGTCATTCACCCAGTGGATTAAAATTCTCTACAACTCACCTTCAGCATCAGTAATAACAAATAATTATACATCACAGCGCTTCACATTACAACATTGCACAAGACAAGGATGTCCACTCTCTCCGCTATTATTAGCTATTTTCATTGAACCTCTCGCAGCTGCCATTTGTCAAGCCACAGACATCACAGGAATACAAACACACTCTTCCCACCACAAAATCAGTTTATATGCAGATAACATCCTATTATATCTAACAGACCCCATAACTTCCCTTCCCAAAGCTATAGATATTATATCGTAATTTTCAAGAATCTCTTATTATTCTATAAACTGGTCAAAATCTAAAATCCTTCCAATCTGTCAGGAAGGCTGGAATGCTGTGACTAGAAAGCTCCCTTTGACAGTAACCGGTAACATCAGGTATCTTGGCATCAACGTTTCCACCAAGCTGTCAGAGTTGTTCTCCCTAAATTTCACACCACTACTAAATAGTATAGAAGAAGACCTCGCTCGCTGGAACAATCTACCCATTTCATTAATAGGAAGAATAGCAGCAGTAAAAATGTCCATTTTACCTAAAATAAACTACCTTTTTGCAATGACCCCAGTCCAACCCACTTCTCAATGGTTTAATGCAATAGACTCTGTCATAAATAAATTCTACTGGAAACACAAAAAAACACGAATCAAACTTTCCACTCTGCAGAAACCAAGAGACCATGGAGGACTGGCTGCCCCAAATTTCAAATTATATCACCTATCAAATCATCTACAATATATATCCAAATGGTTACAATATCCACAGCTATCGCAGCAACCCTGGGTAGAGATTGAACAATACGACTGCCAAGAAATATCAATATCAGATCTCCCCTTTCTTACACAACCAGTCAAAAAACACAACTGTTTCAAAAACCCATATATAGCAGTGACTCTGACAGCTTGGTGGACATCCAACCAAATCTTATATCCCATATCCCCCAATAAACTCACTCCACTGTGGCACAATCCGGATTTTCAAATTACAAACAAGCCATTATTGTCACGTCTTTTTTCATGTCTTGTCCTTCGTCATGTCTTAGTTTCTGTCATGTTTTCAGTCATGTTTAGTTTTTCTGTTCTGCTTCCTGTTTTATTTTGTTAAGGTCTGGTTTTTCTGTTTGTGTTCCATGTCATGTTGTCTGTCATGTCTTTCGTCATGTCCTTCGTCATGTCTTTCATGGTTTAGTTTCTGTCATGGTTTTGTTATTTTCTGTCATGTCTTTCCATCATGGTTTAGTTTCTTGTGTTTCTGTTTATTGTATTTTGTTAAGTTCTCGGTTTTTCATAGTCATGGTTTAGTGTTTAGGTTTTCTGTTTCCTGTTTTATTTTGTTAAGTTCTGAATTTCCTGTTTTGTTACTCCATGTTTTCTTTTGATTAGATCATTGGTTTCACCTTGTGTTAATTCTTCATTTGCTTCACCTGTGTCTCGTCACCCCGGTTCCTCGTGTGTGTGTATATATAGCCCTGCCTTCCCCTTTGTCTCTGTCGCGTCATACTACTTGTTACTGCTTGTTTCCCATGTTCCATGTTACTACTTGTTACAGCTTGTTTCCATGTCATAGAGTTTCACGTTATCCATGTGTCTTGCCATTGTTTTTGTTCATGCCATAGATCCATGCCAAGTCATAGTTTTGTTAGTGTTTTTGAGTTTTGTTTGCTTTTTGGATTTCCTGCCACGTCAGCAGCGACCTTAGTTTTTGTAAGTTTGTATTTTTTTGTTAATTAAATATCTTTCGCATACTCCTGCCTCCTTCGAAGTCCTGCATCTGGGTCCACACACCATTCCCCGCTACCCCCGTTTGTGACAATTATGTTTTCAGATAACCGCAGGAATAACACATTTGGAGCATATATTTGATCACAACACACTCATACCCCATGACATACTAAAACAACATTATAACATTGGCAGTAACAGTTTTCTACAATATTCTAAAAGAGAAAATTAATATAATAAACAATACTTTGCAAATACCCCCATTGTTAAATCAAATAAAATTACTATCCACCCAGAAGAAAACATTTTCAAAAATATACAAACACCTAATACACATTGACAATAACCTCCCGCCAACCATAAAAGACTGGGAAAGGGACCTTGGAACCACCAACGATATTACAACCTGGATAGGCATTTACAATAACACCTTCTTAATGTCACAAAATTCCAAACTACAACTTATTCAATACAAAATTTTGCACAGAGTACACTTCACCCAAAACATATTATACAAAATGGGAATGGTAGAAAATAACATCTGTTCACACTGTACAACAAACACTATAGATGATTACCTTCACTCCATCTGGCTCTGCCCACCAATTCAGAAACTTTGGACAAACGTTATTAATACACTTTCTCTAGCTATAGGTCGCAGTATTCCAGCCTCCCCAACTATATGTCTGCTAGGAGACCTCTCTGTAGTTGAACCGCCACTGAAATATGAACAACCAATATTGATCACTCTAACAGTCGCTAAAAAGACTATCCTCCTAAACTGGAAGGACAGAACAAAAATCACAATATCTCAATGGCTACTCCTATTATCCGACCACATCGATACAGAAAAACAAATAGCATTAAAACACAATCAGACTGACTCATTTTATACATACTGGTCACAACTCAAAAACATGTGCTTAGGGGTCTATAGTGTCCCGGATGTTCCCCAAAACCCCGCCAGCACCCCACATATGAATGACTGAGCCGTTTGTTGTTATTTCTGTTACATATGTTTTTTTTTTCTTTTTCTTAAACTGTTATTTATTGATTGATTGATTTATTTTTTTCTATTCAATAGATAAAGGTTCTGTCAGCTATGTTTTATTTCTTTTGGAGGGGGGAAAAAAACCATCCATCTACACTGCTATAATTCTTATCATGAAAAATATTATTTATCTTATTATAATTAAGCAAAACATAATGTAACAGATAGCATTGAATTCTTGTCACCCTCTCCACTCTTTGTTTACTAGTATTGCAATTTCTTTATTTATTTACTTATTTATTTATTTTCATTTTTTTTGTTTTATTTATTTATTTTTCTTCACCCACCCTCACAACACCACACGTACAACTAGCACAATTTATCTTATTCAATGTTCTACACTGTTTTTGTCCTTGTCCTGTAAGCACCTTGCTTGTTTTTCTTTATCAATAAAAAATAAATAAATAAATAAATAAAATAAATAAAACTACCTGTGAACGGAAGAGAAGCAGCTTCTTTCCACCACACACGAAGGTAGAAAGAGTCAGTAAATCTACCTGAGGTGAGTTCAGCAGGTGAGAGACCCAACATCTGTAAATGATTAACTGGATCATCATCATCTTTCTTCATCTTTAACCGAAACACGGAGGAAACGTGGCCTCAGGTTAGAAACCATTTCAAGTTGATCAAGTTAACCTGGTTCAAACATTTAATGTCACTTAAAAACGATGCGTACAAACTTCCAACATGTGGTGTTTGTAAATGACTTTAATCAAATGAGATCAGACTGGTTTCCTCTCTAACGCTGCTCTCCTGACAATTAGTTTCTGTTCATTTAAACCCAACCGACTCATCTAGAGGACAGATATCAGTAGATCTGCTTTAAGTTCTGTTTTTAAATGTTGACACAGCTCAATAAATAAAATGAATACTAAAAACTGGCAGGTCAGTTCAGATTAACAGATGTTGCTTGAAAAGTTAACATGTTCTCTGATTCCTGAGCATATGTTGTATTGCTTTGACTGATTGTGACAATATTCACTTAATGACAGAGACATCTACACCCACTTATGACTTACGTACACAGGAGTGTAAATATAGATGTCACTGACAGATAGACAGAGCACACTGTGTTATTGGCTCAGCTAATATCATTGTGTCCTCTCCTTGCTGCAAGTAAAAGATCCTTAAGGCAACCTTGTCTGGAGTCTGTTTCTTCTCTTCTCTGAAGTGTTGGTAATCTTGAAGACTTATTTGACAGATGTGTTGGTAATGCTGGCGTTATGGAACCAGGAAGTGAATTCTGGTGAAATGATTAATTCATCTGTTTATTTAAATACTTTAATTTGTGTGAATATCTAAGAGAAAAAGAAAAACTATTAAAAATGTCCTGAAACATGATTACATGCAGCATTTAAAGATGATAGAGTCAAAGTATTGATAAAACAAAAACTAAACCTTTTAATTTTTATCTGTTGACTAAAACAAACAAAGTTGTTAAGTTGTATGAGACTTAACTTTCTACTGACGTGGTTAAAAAACTAAGAGTGTAACAAGTCAAAAACCAAAACAATAGACCAGGAAGTAGACTCCGTGGTGACAACTGGTCCATGGATCATTGTGTTCAGTAAATAAACCTGGTTCTTCTCCAGATTCCTAGAAAAATTGAATCCATCTGGGGCCTTTCTGTCTGGTGATTCTAAACTGGTCGTAGGTGTGAGTGTGAATGGCTGTCTCTCTCTCTGTGTTAGCCCTGTGATAGACTGGAGACCGCCTCTGGCCCAATGGCAAGTGGTTACAGAAAACGAATGAATAGAAACAGGAAATGATTATTGACTGTTGCCATGACAACTACTCTGTGAAGCAGTCCCTTACAAATGTGAGAGTAGGATTTTTTTTTAATAAATAACTGCAGTGTGTAATTCAACTTTTGTTAGTAACTGGTGAAGGTAGAGCAGAGCACAGCATTAACCAATCACCAGTGAGTCTAGAGGAAGTGTGGGCGGGGCCTAGATGACGTGGCTCCACTCTCAGACAGTACTGCTCACAAAACTCACAAAATGGTGCCATCCGTATCGTATACTAGAGTCAGTTTGACCAATGGGATGAAGTGGAGACGTGTCGTCCATTTTTTTTTTACAGTCTATGGACTAGAACGATACCACAACACCTGTTCATGAGAAGCAATTCTGCACTAAAAGAGTTTAAAGTCATTTAAATAGGCTATACTATCTTTATTTACACGTTTCTAACTTTATTTTGAGGGTTTACTCAAAAAGACATGCTTTCATTTTCAAAAACTCATTCATTTGCCATATTGTGTGTCCCAGCTCCATTTTAGCGCCTGTCTGATCATTGATCAAATGATCAAAAATGATTATTATTGAGTTAACATTAAGATATACCAGATTATTGATCAGCTCTCAGGCTGTTATACTATTTCTGAATTGTGGTTTTGGACTCACTTTTTGACTCAAATGCTCTCACATGTACACGTCAAAATGCTCTCACATTCACATGTCAAAATGCTCTCACATTCACATGTCAAATGCTCTCACATATACATGTCAAAACGCTCGCTTTCACATTCACATGTCAAAACGCTCTCACATTCACATGTCAAAATTGAAGGCGTTTGAGTAGAAAGGGAAGACGTTTGAGTAGAAAAGGAAGTTGTTCGAGTAAAAGCGGAAGTCGGGTGAAAGCGCGAAACAGACGCAAAATGGGTTAACTAACTGAAACTGTATTGGTGGTTTGCAGTCACGTGATTCCAATGACGCGCACAATTCAGATGGGAGGCAGGAAGTGGAGAACGGTAATTAGAAATGATGGAAACTCGAGTAGGGTGAGCCTGCACGTAGCAGGTATTATGAAGAAGTAGAAAAATATTATATAATAATAATAATAATAATACATTTTATTTATAGGCGCCTTTCACGACACTCAAAGTCACCGTACAAATTGTTTAAAATAAAACACAATTCAATACACGAAATAGTTAAAATAAAACACAATTAAAGTACACACAAGCATAATACAGAACATAGAATGACAGATAGAATGGGAGATAGAAGTGAGACTATGGAATGGAGTAGGCCTGTCTGAATAAATAAGTTTTGAGCTGAGATTTGAAGGTGGTGACTGAGTCTGAATTTTTTAAGTGTTCCGGTAGGGCGTTCCACAGGCAGGGGGCTGAATGGGAGAAAGCTCTGAACCCCATGGTGGTCAAGCGAGCAGGTGGGATGGTGAGTTGTTGTGATAAGGATGACCTAAGAGAGCGGGCAGGAATGTTTATTTGGAGCAGGTTAGTGAGGTAGTGAGGGGCGAGGTTGTTTAATGCCTTGAAGGTGAGAAGTAGGACTTTGTAGTTGATACGGAATTTGACAGGGAGCCAGTGGAGTTGCTGCAGGACCGGTGTTATGTGACTTATGGAGGGGGTTCTAGTGATGATTCGTGCGGCGTAGTTTTGAACCAGTTGTAGCTTATGGATGGATTTGTCAGGTAAACCAAATAAGAGGGAGTTGCAATAGTCCAGACGGGACGTGACCAGGCTATGGACAAGAGTGGCAGTATTTTCAGGTGAGAGGGATGGACGGAGATGGGAGATATTGCGTAGGTGAAAATAGGCTGAATGGGTGATGTTGTTAATATGAGAATGGAAAGAAAGAGTGGTGTCAAGGATGACACCCAGACTCTTAACCTGGGGAGAGGGGGAGACTGGGGAATTGTCAATTTGAATAGAGAAGTTGTTTATATTAGATAGGGTGGTTTTGGTGCCAATGAGAAGAATTTCAGTTTTACTACTGTTGAGTTTGAGGAAGTTGGTGGAGAACCAGGTTCTGATTTCCTGAATACAGTCCGAGAGGTTAGTGGGTGGAAAGGTGGAGCTGGGTTTGGTGGACAAGTAGAGCTGGGTGTCATCCGCATAACAGTGGAAATTAATATTATACCTATGAAATATCTGGCCAAGGGGAATGAGGTAGATGATGAATAAAAGAGGACCAAGAACAGAGCCTTGGGGAACACCAGAGAAAAGGGGGGATGGGCGGGATGTAAATGTTTTTAACTGAATGAACTGAGTGCGGCCAGAGAGGTATGAGATGAACCAATTGAGAGGTGTGTCAGAGATACCAATGGAGGCTAGTCTATGGATGAGAATGGAGTGGGAGATTGTGTCAAATGCTGCGGTTAGATCAAGGAGAATGAGAATTGAAAGGAGTCCTGAATCAGCAGCCATAAGGAGGTCATTGGTGATTTTTAACAGAGCTGTTTCTGTGCTGTGTAAAGGGCGAAAACCAGATTGAAATTGTTCATATAGGTTATTGTCAGAGAGGTGGGCATGGACCTGGGATGCAACTGTTTTTTCGAGAACTTTAGATAAAGGTTACTGAAATTGTTGGGGTCTGCACCAGGTTTCTTGAGTATAGGGGTGACTGAGGCTGATTTGAGAGACAAAGGGACAAGACCAGAGGTGAGAGAGGAATGAACAAAGGCAGATATAAGAGGGGTGAGAGAGTGTATGGAGGCTTTAACAAGACCAGTTGGCAGGGGGTCGAGCTGGCAGGTGGATGGCTTAGCTTTCCTGATGAGGTCAGATATGTCGGAAAACGAGGGCAATTTGAAGTTAGAAAATGTAGAGGAGATAGTTTGGGCAGGTGGGAGGGGTGAGGTGTGTGTACTGTGAGCTAGCTGTTGGTGGATAGTGTCAATCTTTGTGTTAAAAAATTCCATAATGACGTTGCAGTAATCAGTTGAGTAGAAGTGAGGGGGAAGAGAGTCCGGGGGTTGTAGAGTTTTGTTAACCAGAGAAAAGAGAGCCTTTGTGTTCCCATCATTTGAATTGATTTGATTTGCAAAATAAAGTGATTTGGCAGTATATAGCATGGCCTTGTAGTGGAGAATGTGGTTATGGAACATGTCCTGATGTATGGTGAGGCCAGATTTCCTGTAGCGGCATTCAAGTTGACGTCCTTTAGCCTTAAGCTGACGGAGTTCGGGTGTAAACCAGGGTGCAGAGTGGGTGAAGGTGACAGTCCGTGTTTTCAGTGGAGCCAGGGAATCGAGGAGATTATGAAGTCCAGTGTTATAATGGAAAAGCAGTTCATCGGGAGTGGATAAGTGGTTGAAGGGGGGAAGGGCAGTGATGCCAGTATTCAGAGCAGTTAAGTCAATGTCCTTAATATTACGAAATGATATAATGCGAGGTAGTTTAGATTTAATGAATTAAGTATGGCAGGGTGATAACTCAATATTGTATATCATCTTTAGCTGGAAGTATATCAGGATGATTTTGGGATATTATGACAGAGTTTTTAAACAAAGTATGAAATATTTTTAATACCTATCTGTAAGAAGACAAATATAAAAACACAAGTACAATATACAGAGGTGCCCAAAGTACACATATTCTTTACTCAATTGGAAGAACAGATACTTGTGTAAAAACAGACTCATAAAAGTAACTCAATTGATTCAAATTAATTTACTCAATAGCATTAAAACATTTCATATATAGAATATATTTGGCAAAGAGGATGAGAGGGAGTAAGATAGGTTAGTTGTATAATTTACAAATTGTATTCATCACGGTAGAGGTAATTGTTTAGGATGAATTCTGAGGTAAACAAATACATGGGTATGATACATAGTTATCAAAACAGTTAATGTAACATGGCTACATGCAACCTCCATGCATTATTCTGTATTTCACGGAGGTGGAGCAATGCATCTGTGTTGTCGGTGCACGTCGCTTCTGCATCAGTGTTGGTCTGATCTGCTTTTCTGGCCCTCAATCTTGCCTCATGTTGACGTGATGCCTCTGTCACTGGTTTACCTCTCTGGTAGCCAAGATGAACGTAGGAGACCAGTCTGGAGAGTTTACATCTGTGACTGCACTTGGGCAGCCTAGATAAAATAAATGTGATTAACACCATGCACTGAGAGGAGGGATAACTGCAGTTTACATCATGTCATTAGTCTATGAAATAATTCTCCACCGTTTTCATATTAAGTCTATAGGGCCATCCCAATCACAGATCTGACAATATACTGTATATATATATATATATTTGTTAGATGAATCTGTCCAGACTACCAAGACTGAATTGTACATAGATAGACAATGTCATCAGTTTGAGAACGACTGGTTGTGATAGCTAACGTTAGCTAGAAATGCTAAAAACAAAGACACTGGAGATCGCCACATAGCTTAATGTTAGAACTCCAAAGGGTAATCACAAATGTATAGCTATATAGCTATGTTTCTAATAATATTATAATACCCTGTTCTGTATTTTTGACAGTTTTAGCCAGCTCTGTAAGTAGCTTAATTACTGTAGCCTTACTTTTCACGAAGTGGTCACTGCAGACACAGGCGTTGTCGGCCTCCGCTCTCTCTGACCAAAGGCATGAACTGAAGAGGTTTTTCAGTCAAGTCCGTCGCCGTTTTTGGTCAGTTTTTTAAATTGACTTTGTGGGTTACCACTTTGGGAATTCTAAACACACTTTTTTTTGTTTTCCCCGGTTAGTACAGCCATATACTACACAAAACTTGAGCATTTTCCTGCCTTTGTCCTGCCTGTATCCTGCCTGCAAGACACTTCCTGGCCCCCATCTGAATTTTGCGCGTCATTGGAATCATGTGACTGCAAACCACCACTGCAGTTTCAGTTAGTTAACCCGTTTTGCATCTGTTTCGCGCTTTCACCCGACTTCCGCTTTTACTCGAACAACTTCCTTTTCTACTCAAACGCCTTCCGTTTTTATTCAATTTTGACATGTGAATGTGAGAGCGTTTGACATGTGAATGTAAGAGCATTTTGACGTGTATATGTGAGAGCATTTGACATATAAATGTGAGAGCGTTTGACATGTGAATGTGAGAGCATTTTGACATGTATATGTGAGAGAATTTGACATATGAATGTGAGAGCATTTTGACATGTGAATGTGAGAGCATTTTGACATGTATATGAGAGCATTTGACATGAATGTGAGAGCATTTGACATGTGAATGTGAGACCATTTTGACATGTGAATGTGAGACCATTTGACGGGTGTATGTGAGTGTTTTGCATTTGACGTGTGTATGTGAGAGCGTTTGACGTGTGTGTGTGAGAGGGTCATTCTGAATAATGTCCCTCATAGAACTCCCTCCCCCCTCACATACGACAGTCAGACTCCATCTCACTATTCAAATCACAACTCAAAATTCATGTGTTCAAATTGTCTTACTTTCTATAACTGGACCCTACTTCTTGCATAGCACTACTGTCCCTGTCCACTGTTTGTTGTTTTAATATGTTTTTATTCTCTGTTATGTGACCTTGGGTACCTGAAATAAAATGTATTATTATTATTATTGCAAGGTTGTATTGATTTTTGTTTTTGCATCTACATGACATCGTCCACAGTATGACTCTGTTTGAATACTCTCAGTCTGACCTTCTTATTTTAACATTCAGTGGTCTGTGACTATTTAAATGCATCATGTGATTATTAGACACTCTGATGTGTTTACAGACTCTGAAGTTATGAGGATGTGACGACGTCCTCAGATCAAATCCAGGACTGATGAGAGAGAATGAGCAGCTTCTTCTCAACACATGAAGGTGGAAAGTGTCTGAAAGTCGACCTGAACTGAGTTCAACAGGTGAGAATCCTACCAGAGAAATATGGAAATGTCTCAGCTGTTCCAGAATTCATTCTTTGTATTAGATTCTACATAAGACTCTGTGTGATTATTGTTTCACTCTGAACTGATTAGAAGGAACATGTCACTGTTAAAATGTTATGTCTTGTGTTTGTAGGAAGATCTAACAACAGAAATAAGACTCTCCTGTATCCAGTTGTGTCCATGGAGAGAGACCAGTCTAAGAGTCAACCCGTTGACTTCAAACATGGACAGAAGTCAGCTGATCCAGAGTAAGAAAAGAACAAATACATTTCTCTGACAAAGATAGGGCTTTCTATTTAAGCGTTGAGGACTTAAATTACAACATAACTCGGAATGTGTATTAATCTGCTTTATATTTTAACAGGATCCCTCAGCAAAGACCAGATCCCTCTGGAATCACATCTGTGTCCATGAAGAGTGACTGGTCTAAGAGTCACCCTCCCAACTTCAAAGATGAACAGCAGTCTGCTGATCCAGGGTCAGAATTAACACAGATCTATTAATCATTATTCAGTTCTGTTCATTCGACTGTCATGTTTTAGTCCAGAGTTTATCTGTCATTTAGTTTCCTCTGTTAAAACACCACATTCACTAATCAGAGCCGTGTTTGTTGTCCTCACCTTGTCTTTCTGCCATCAATGACAATGATAAAGAACACTGAAATAATTTTGTTAAAGATATTAGTTTAAATCAAAGATGTTTCTCCACAGACTTCAGCAGCAGATCTCAGTGGTTTCCAGTGATCATCATCACAAAGACCTGGACTCCATATTCATGGTGAGTAAATGTTCAATCACAGCTACTACTGCTAACCTCAACAACCACAAACTAGCATTCTGGTTGGAGAAGTCTTCATGTTGAATGCTGTCAACAAGCAGCCTTTCAGATCAACATGATTGTGTTCTGATCATTTAAATTGGATTATTATTCTGTTCCAGCTGCTGGAGGAGAACATCATCAGTTTTATGAAGAATGAGCTGAAGAAGATCCAGAAGGTTCTGAGTCCAGATTACCCAGAATGCTTAGAGAGTCAAAGGGAGGATGAGGAGGTGTTGGAGGGTGAGGATGAAGAGCAGAGGAGGAGCAGTGGAGATTTATTTGTGAAGATCACAGTGAACTTCCTGAGGAGAATGAAGCAGGAGGAGCTGGCTGACTGTCTGCAGAGCAGTAAGAGGATTTAACAGCTTTAACTTGATGGAAAGAGGAAATGGAGGAAACATGAGAGAAGTTTATATTTCTAGACTCTGATGTTAATATGATGAAAACATCTGAATCACATCTATAAATTCTTCTGGACTGAAAACAGTCACATGTGAATGTTATTAAAATGAATGAGTTCACTGATTCATTACATTTCTTGTTGATTCAGGAACTCTTGCTCCAGAGTGTGGACGTAAAGTTAAATCTACTCTGAAGGAGAAGTTCCAGTGTGTGTTTGAGGGGATTGCTAAAGCAGGAAACTCAACCCTTCTGAATGAGATCTACACAGAGCTCTACATCACAGAGGGAGGGACTGCAGAGGTCAATGATGAACATGAGGTCAGACAGATTGAAACAGCATCCAGGAAACCAGACAGACCAGAAAAAACCATCAGACTAGAAGACATATTTAAAGCCTCACCTGGAAGACATGGACCAATCAGAAGAGTGATGACAAAGGGAGTGGCTGGCATTGGGAAAACAGTTTTAACACAGAAGTTCACTCTGGACTGGGCTGATGACAAAGCCAACCAGGACATCCACTTCATATTTCCATTGACTTTCAGAGAGCTGAATGTGTTGAAAGAGAGAAAGTTCAGCTTGGTGGAACTTGTTCATCACTTCTTCACTGAAACCAAAGAAGCAGGAATCTGCAGCTTTGAAGAGTTCCAGGTTGTGTTCATCTTTGACGGTCTGGATGAGTGTCGACTTCCTCTGGACTTCCACAACACTGAGATCCTGACTGATATTACAGAGTCCACCTCAGTGGATGTGCTGCTGACAAACCTCATCAGGGGGAAACTGCTTCCCTCTGCTCGCCTCTGGATAACCACACGACCTGCAGCAGCCAGTCAGATCCCTCCTGAATGTGTTGACATGGTGACAGAGGTCAGAGGGTTCACTGACCCCCAGAAGGAGGAGTACTTCAGGAAGAGATTCAGAGATGAGGAGCAGGCCAGCAGGATCATCTCCCACATCAAGACGTCACGGAGCCTCCACATCATGTGTCACATCCCAGTCTTCTGCTGGATCACTGCTACAGTTCTGGAGGATGTGTTGGAAACTAGAGAGAGGGGAGAGCTGCCCAAGACCCTGACTGAGATGTACATCCACTTCCTGGTGGTTCAGGCCAAAGTGAAAAAGGTAAAGTATGATGGAGGAGCTGAGACAGATCCACACTGGAGTCCAGAGAGCAGGAAGATGATTGAGTGTCTGGGAAAACTGGCTTTTGATCAGCTGCTGAAAGGAAACCTGATCTTCTATGAATCAGACCTGACAGAGTGTGGCATCGATATCAGAGCAGCCTCAGTGTACTCAGGAGTGTTGACACAGATCTTTAGAGAGGAGAGAGTACTGTACCAGGACAAGGTGTTCTGCTTCGTCCATCTGAGCGTTCAGGAGTTTCTGGCTGCTCTTCATGTCCATCTGACCTTCATCAACTCTGATGTCAACCTGATGGAAGAACAACAAACTACAACTCTGTTGTCTAAAGTCTTTAGAATCAAACCTAAACTACCAAGTCTCCATCAGAGTGCTGTGGACAAGGGCTTACAGAGTCCAAATGGACATCTGGACTTGTTCCTCCGCTTCCTCCTGGGTCTTTCACTGGAGACCAATCAGACTCTCCTACGAGGCCTGCTGACGCAGACAGGAAGTAGCTCACAGACCAATCAGGAAACAGTCCAGTACATCAAGAAGAAGATCAGTGAGAATCTGTCTGCAGAGAGAAGCATCAATCTGTTCCACTGTCTGAATGAACTGAATGATGGTTCTCTAGTGGAGGAGATCCAACAGTCCCTGAGATCAGGAAGTCTCTCCACAGATAAACTGTCTCCTGCTCAGTGGTCAGCTCTGGTCTTCATCTTACTGTCATCAGAAGAAGATCTGGACGTGTTTGACCTGAAGAAATACTCTGCTTCAGAGGAGACTCTTCTGAGGCTGCTGCCAGTGGTCAAAGCCTCCAGCAAAGCTCTGTGGGTGGATTTAGGAACTATTTGAAACATGATTCATTTAGTAAATGACAAATAAAACATTTGATGTTGATTCTTCTTCAGGCTGAGCAGTTGTAACCTCTCAGAGAGAAGCTGTGAAGTTCTGTCCTCAGTTCTCAGCTCCCAGAACTCCAGTCTGAGAGAGCTGGACCTGTGTGACAACAACCTGCAGGATTCAGGAGTGAAGCTGCTGTCTGCTGGACTGGAGAGTCCTCACTGCAAATTGGAAACTTTCAGGTAAAAATAAAAACATTTCTTAAGTAGCATTTTGGTTTCTATGGAAGCCCTAAACGGCCATACATTCATACATTTTATTTCCTCCGTTTTCCCGTGACAACGAGTTAATTTCCTCCGTTTTCCCGAGATAACGAGATAATTTCATTTGTTTTCCCGTGATAACGGGATAATTTTCTCGAGATCTCGTGATAATAAAGCTTTGTTTTGCCGAGATAATGATATAATTAATTCGAGATCTCGAGGTAACGAAAATTTGTTTTCCCCGTGATAACGACATAATTAATTCGTGATCTGGAGAAAACAAAACGATATTGTAGTAGGCTTCTTAGATTATGCTCACTAATGTGTCTATTGTCTGTAATAGCAAGTGTCAGGCCTTGATTGAAAAGATATGTGACGCGGTTATCAATATGCTCCTGCTCCTCTGACATTGCTACACTGAATGATGTTTCCTGCAATGATTTAATATAGCCTACTACAATATCGTTTTGTTTTCTCGAGATCACGAATTAATTATATTGTTATCACGGGAAAACATTACAGTATAGGTATCTTTAGTTTGATATAGTAGAAAATGTCATTTATAATCGGACAAAATATTAATATAAATCATATAAAATGTGTAAATTCTACTTCTTCAGGCTGAGCATTTGTAACCTCTCAGAGAGAAGCTGTGAAGCTCTGTCCTCAGTTCTCAGCTCCTCCAGTCTGAGAGAGCTGGACCTGAGTAACAACAACCTGCAGGATTCAGGAGTGAAGCTGCTGTCTGCTGGACTGGAGAGTCCTCACTGTAAACTGGAAACTTTCAGGTAAAAATAAAAACATTTCTTAACTAGCATGTTGGTTTTGCATAACCATTCCCATTTAGTGTTTTTCACATCACAGTATAGGTACTCTTTAGGTTGATATAGTAGAAAATGTAATTTATAATCGGACAAAATATTAATATAAATCATATAAAATGTGTAAATTCTACTTTTTCAGGCTGAGCAGTTGTAACCTCTCAGAGAGAAGCTGTGAAGCTCTGTCCTCAGTTCTCAGCTCCCAGTCCTCCAGTCTGAGAGAGCTGGACCTGAGACACAACAACCTGCAGGATTCAGGAGTGAAGCTGCTGTCTGCTGGACTGGATAGTCCTCACTGTAAACTGGAAACTCTCAGGTCAGGATACAGCTGCTTGTTGATCGTTAATTCCTGAATTAGTTCATGTTGGTGTAGAAGTTCAACATCTGGAGGGTTTTCCTTCTTCTTCTTGAGTTTCTGATATTTTTCTGTCTCCAGTCTGTCAGGTTGTCTGATCACAGAGGAAGGCTGTTCTTCTCTGGCCTCAGCTCTGAGCTCCAACCCCTCCCATCTGAGAGAGCTGGACCTGAGCTACAACCATCCAGGAGACAAGGGAGTGAAGCTGCTGTCTGCTGGACTGGAGGATCCACTCTGGAGACTGGACACTCTCAGGTAAATATAAAAACAATTCTTAAGTAGCACGTTGATATTGTACCATTCCTGTTTAGTGTTTTTCCCTTTAATCAAAATGACAACATCCTTTAAAACACTGGTCGTTTTTTTTTAGCTAAATGTGATAGAGTGTGTGTGCAGGGCAGGAGCGTGGGTGATTGACTTCACATCTCTGGGGAAAAAGCTATCTCTTAGTCTGTTGGTTGTGGTTTTGATGTTTCTGGTACTTTTCCTTGAAGGAAGAGGTACAAACAGTCCATGGCTCAGGTGGGTGGAGTACAGCTGCCGTACTGCACTGTCACACTGAGGCACAGTATGTTTTCGTTGGTTGCTCTGTAGAAGTTAATGAGCACTTGTGAAGAGAGTCCACACCGCTTTAACTTCCTGGGAAAGAAGAGCCATTGTTGAGCCTCCTTCACCAGGTGTGAAGTGTTCACAGTCCAGGAGCAGTCGGAGAAAATGTGGATGCTCAGGAACTTGATGCTGTCCACATGCTCCACTGTCTCCCCATGTAAGCAGAGAGGAGTGTGTTCAGTCTTTCTGGTCCTCCTGTAGTCCACTATGACCTCCTTGGTCTTGCTGATGTTCAGGATGAGATTATTCCTGGAGCACCACTGAGTCAAATTCTGGACCTCTCCTCTGTAGTGGGTCTCATCATTGTTGCATATGAGACCCACCATGGTCGTGTCATCCGCAAACTTCACAACCATATTTGTGGGGTGGGTTGCAGAGTAGTCATGGGTAAAAGAGGGTGAAGAGGGCAGGGCTGAGAATACAACCTTGTGGCGTGTCTGTGTTGAGGATCATTGAGGCAGTTGTGGATTCCCCTATCCTCACCACCTGGGGTCTGTTGGTGAGGAAATCCTTGATCCAGGAGCAGAGCGATGCTGACAAATCCAGATTGTGGAACTTCAGGGCCATCACGTCCGGGAGAACAGTGTTGAAGGCTGAGCTGTTGTTGAAGTGCTCCTCATTGCGCTGCTTGTACCTGTGTTTTACCAGCTGGATGCCCTTTTTCAGTTCTTTCCTGGACCTGCTGTAAGCCAGCCTGTCTTCTGATCTGTAGGCTGCATCCCGGGCTTTTAGTAGGGGCGTCACTGTGCAGTCCACCCATGGCTTCTGGTTAGGAAAGACCATGATTGTCTTAGTGGGTAGGACAGCATCAGTACAGAAATTAATATAGGACAGCACAGATGACGTGTATTCCTCTTTATCAACGTCTACTTTGAACACTCCCCAGTCTGTGTGCTCAAAGTAGTCCTGTAAGGCTGAGAAAGCCTCCTCAGTCCAAACCTGGATGGTCCTGATGGTGGGTTTGGTCCTGCAGATCAGAGGTCTGTCGGCAGGGATCAGTTTCACAGAAATGTTATCTGACATTACAAAGTGAGGAGCTGCTGCAGCCTTGTATGCTCCTGGGATATTACAGTAAACCTGGTCCAGTATGTTGTTGTCTCTGGTTGGAAAGTTTATGAATTTGGGGAGAACAGCTTCCCCAGCCACGATCACAGCCGCCTCTGGATTAGCGTTCATTTGGCTGCTAATCAGGCAGTACAGCCTTCTCCTTGAGCGCTAACTTAGCATTAGCTTGCAGTGGTATGTAGGCCGCTACGATTAGAATACTGCTGAGTTCTCTAACAAGTTTAAATGGTCTGCACTTCACTGCCAGATATTCGGGGGGAGCAAACAGTTACAATTATGTTCGTAGCTGTACACCACGAGAATGTACAGTGCCACACCACATTTGGTCTTCCCTGAAGCTGCAGTCCCGTCGGCCAAGAACAGAGAGAACTACGCAAGCTCCACCGCTGCGTCGGGGATGTTGTTATCCAGCCAGGTCTCAGTGAAGATCACCACACAGCTGTCCGTCTTACGTGAGACGATCCTCAGTCAAATCTCGTCCAGTTTATTGACGAGTGACCTGGCGTTAGTGAGGAGGAGACTGGGCAGAGCCAGTCTGTGTGGTTTAGCATGTAGCCTAGCAAGCAAAGGTCACAGAGGAGGAATGTTAAGAGCCTCTGTGGGCTGAAGTAGTTTGGGTGGAATAAAATCCAATTTAGGGGGTACACAAAGTCTGCCGTTTTTTCCCCAAGTCCGCCGTTCAGCCTTTCCGTACTGGTATTAAGGCTTTGAGAGCCTGAAATAAGGGTGAAAACACAAACAAACACAAATAAAAACGTGAAAACTGAGAGCCCCGAGCCTCTGCGTGCACCCGCTCCACCATCTTGGTTCATACAAATATGAATTAAATCATATCTATTTTCCAGGCTGAGCAGTTGTAACCTCTCAGAGAGAAGCTGTGAAGCTCTGTCCTCAGTTCTCAACTCCCAGTCCTCCAGTCTGAGAGAGCTGGACCTGAGTAACAACAACCTGCAGGATTCAGGAGTGAAGCTGCTGTCTGCTGGACTGGAGAGACCTCACTGTAAACTGGAAACTCTCAGGTCAGGATACAGTTGGTTGTTGATCAGTTAAATCCTGATTTAGGTTCATGTTGGTGTAGAAGTTCAACATCTGGAGGATTTTCCTTCTTCTTCTTGAGTTTCTGATATTTTTCTATCTCCAGTCTGTCAGGTTGTCTGATCACAGAGGAAGGCTGTTCTTCTCTGGCCTCAGCTCTGAGCTCCAACCCCTCCCATCTGAGAGAGCTGGACCTGAGCTACAACCATCCAGGAGACAAGGGAGTGAAGCTGCTGTCTGCTGGACTGGAGGATCCACTTTGGAAACTGGACACTCTGAGGTATGGACAGACAACAGGAGCTCACACAGCGTAGGTTTGTCAGTAACACTTTATAATGTCACACTATGAAGCATTAGTAAAGCATTAGTAAACACTTCATCATTGATAAAGCATTAGTCCTGTATTCATAGATCATTAGTAAGCGGTTCATAAATGCAGCTGTAAATGATTCATTCGTAATTTATGAACATCTGTATAAAGTGTTTAATAATTGTAATTTCATTCTTCACAAATGATTAGTTTGTGATTTATGAATTCAAAATGAATGTATTCACAAACTAGTTATTAAGAAGTTTTCAGTGGTCTGTAATACAGTTTACAAAGTGTAATTAAAGGAATAATAAACTATTTAAATGTACATTCATGAATCTTATTATTGACACATGTATTAATAGTTACTAAGTGTGTTAATAGATGGTTTGTAAACATGTAATCTTACTGTAATTCATGGTTAATTAAGGTAGTTCTTAACCATTTATTATTAGTAAACTTAATGTAAAGTGAAGACTATTTATGCCTTATAAAGCATTTATAAAGGCTCAGTTAACAGGAAATAAAGACAAATACAACTCAGTGATACAGAACATCCATATATTCACTTCAACTTCACATTTAACATTTAACATTACATTGTTACTGCTATTCAAGCAATAGTTTAGCACTTTAAAGTCAAATCTTACATTTAGATGAAGTGAAGACTTTCAAATTTTTCTCTGCACTGACCAGAAGTCCTGTTAGTCCAGCTCTTCATCTCATGTTGGACGTCACTGCAGCCTGTCTGGATCAGCTGGAGGAAAACTATACAAAGACAAATAGACATGTCAAATAATGTTATATAACATACACATTTTGGTTTCATGATCAATATTTGACAGTGGAGACTGAGCTCTGTTTATTTCTACATTTCATTATCTTTCAGACAGTGAAACATCAGAGACAGTCTATACTGATGAGTTTCAGTCTGTTTCTGTGTCTCACTGATAAACTGACGAACTCTGCTTCATGTTGAACAGCAGTTAGGACTCATGTTGGATAGAAAATCATTCTGACTGTGTTTTTTTTCCTCCAGGATGGACCATGGTGGAGAGCAGAGGTTAAAACCTGATGTCAGGAAGTGTAAGTTTGACTAATGACGATAAAACATCAAAGTGTCAGTTTGTCTTTAAATCCAAAGCTGATATTTGTGGTATTTATTCATTCAAACATCACTGACAAGAGAATCCTGACTAAAAGTATCATCATTAAACTTTCTATTAATGAAATAAACAGATCAGTGAGTAAAGAAAGAAGAAATCCATCAGATGTGTCAGATGATAAACTGCAGCTGTGTTGTGTCTTTTTCTCTCCATCAGATTTCTGTCAACTTGAAGTGGACACAAACTCAGTCAACAGAAACCTCAAACTGTCTGACAACAACAGGAAGGTGACATATGTGGAGGAGAAGCAGCCATATCCTGATCATCCAGACAGATTTGACTGGTATCAGCTGCTGTGTAGAAATGTTCTGACTGGTCGCTGCTACTGGGAGGTTGAGTGGAGACGAGATGTTTTTATATCAGTGAGTTACAGAGGAATCAGAAGGAAAGGAAACATGAATGACACCTGGTTTGGATATAATGATCAGTCCTGGAGTCTGAACTGCTCTGATCTTGGTTACTTTGTCCGTCACAATAACAGATCAACATCCATCTCCTCCTCCTCTGTCTCTAACAGAGTATCAGTGTATGTGGACTGTCCTGCTGGAACTCTGTCCTTCTACAGAGTCTCCTCTGACAAACTGATCCACCTCTACACCTTCAACACCACATTCACTCAACCTCTCTGTCCTGGATTTGGCTTGTGGACATCTGACTCCTCAGTGTCTCTGTGTTCTCTGTAGGAAGGAGAGTCTTTAAAGTGACAGCAGCTTCAACTCTGAGGTTTAAATGTTGATGGTGGATGATGTTTCTCTTTGCTTTACAGTTGAATCACTGATTGTGATTTGATGTCAGAATATGTTTGGTCTTAGAAGTAGTGAAATGATCTCCTAACCACTGAACTCCTGGAAAAACTGGACTGACTTTGATGATCACTTCTATCTGGATAATCCTGGACACATGAAGATCAAACTGAGAGGTCTCATGTCTGAAACTGGTTATTGTGAATTCAGCTCTACACGTATCCTGAAGTACAAACAGTATTACTCTATATTTTCCATTTGCTGAAGTAGAAGTTTTCCAATTAAAATCTTATTCTACTCTGTGACCACACTGCTATCTAATCAGCCTTGATGATTTTACCTTGTGTAACTGTATTAATGTATTTCTCCATAATCAGTGATGTTTAATGTAACATGGAGTAGGTGACTCTTGTAAATCATAATTTAAATAATTTATCAGGTGAGGAGAAATTCTGTTTGTGCCTCAAAGGCTGGTTTCCTCTGCCAGAATAAATCCCAGAAACTCAGGTAATACAGCATTGTGTTACTTTTGCACTGCCTCCACTACAGGGTTCCTGCGGGTCCTTAAAAAGTCTCAAAATGTCTTAAATTAAAATCAGGGTAATTAAGGTCTTAAATTGTCTTAAATTTAGCGTAAATTTGCTGTAGGTATTAAATTTCCAGACCGTGAGTTTAATGCCGATGGGAAAGCCCAGTGGCCCACTGTAAAACATCTAATAGCGTGTATTTGTTTGATTATCTTCGTAAAAATACCGTGTAGTAAATGAGAGACTCCGCGTGTAAATTTAACGACAAATGGATGGAAGAGGATTTATTTAGGAGGTGGTTGGCGCCTGCTGAGAATAAGAACGAGGCAATGTGCAAATTGTGCACAAAGACTTTTTGGTTAGGGACCATGGGGCTCAAAGCCGTCGAGTCTCATATGAAAGGAGGAAAGTACCAGCGGTACACGGCAGCAGCTAGCCATAGCCGGGGCCAGGCTAATCCCTGCATTGTTTGCAGCACGACCTAACGTTACAAGTTCAGACGCCACCTCTCAGTCGACTATGAAAAGCTTCATTTCACCACCAGAGACCCAAAAGGTTCTCCATACTGTGGTGAGGCTCAATTCATTTCAATCTAACGAGGACATAAGTCACGTCTTTGCTGCCATGTTCCCTGATTCTCAGCTTGCAGAGTCATTCACCTGTGGTGAAAATCAAACGGCATATATCACCAAATATGGCATGGCTTCATTCATCAAGAAGGAGCTATCGGGCAGCGTTAGTGAGAAGCTGTTATCATGTTTGATGAAAGCATGAATAAAACCACAAAGAGCAAACGAATAAACCTTCATTTGTGGTTCTGGACTACTGATGATGAGACAGTAAACTTTCACAAACTAGCTGAAAGAGCTGTAAATAGAGATGCAGAATCAATCTATGTTGTAAATACAGATTAGATGTTGTATTTTAGCACAGAATACATGATTTTACCAGTTAGTGAACCTATAGAAAAGAATCAGTTACCGTTAAATTTATAGGACACACACAGAGAGAATGATTTTGTATCTAGTGTGTGTGTCTGTGTAAGCAAGAAATCATTACAATAACATAATATTGAAAGAAGAGATTATCACAATTTAGTTGTCAGGGGTTTGGATGGATGTTTTTGATCTCTCTGCTCTATAAGCACAACCATTATTATTTTTATTATTATGATTATTATTAGTAGTAGTATTAGCAGTAGCAGTAGTAGTAGTAGTAGTAGTAGTAGTAGTAGTATCACCATTACACTAATGGAACATTCATTTGTCTCATCTTCTGTAACCACTTATTCCTGTTAAGGGTCATTGGGTGTTGGATATTAAAGAGTTATGTGAGGTCAAAAACAGAAAGAAGTCTTCTTCTTCTATCATACCAGATACAGGGTTGTTTTCCACTTCACTGCAGCCTTGCTCACAAGATAGGCTGCACCACACTCTAATGTTTCACCTTGAAGAAATCAGTTAGAGCTGGTCTGGGCTACACATGGAAAACTACTGATATACGAAAGGCCGTGCTCCTCATATTGTCTTCAGGAGGAGCCTAGTTAGAACAAAAACTCTGTGTATGCTTTGTTCGGGGCTTCTCCTTTTCTACCCATAAGATGGTTAAGCTGAAGTCTCAGTGCTGACTCTGTACCTATTCTCTGCTGCTAAATAAACTGTCAGTTGGAGAGAAGTTGTCGAGTGGTCTATTCATAGTCAGACTAACCTTTCCAATAGGTATAGAACCTGGGCGGTTTACCTGGAAAGGAATAGTTACACTGGAGGAGCGTCTCTTACAGCCAGCGGCCGCAACTGAATAAAAAGGTAAGCAGAAAACCTTTTAAACAAATTTCTGCATGTCTCACAAGATATTTCATGGCTGTGAGAGCATGATCCAACAGTAGTGTTGTTTGTATGAATTAAACGCAGAGAATTCGTACGGATTAGAAGAGTTAAGAATAAAGAAAAGAGAAGTGTTTTGAATAAAGAGGCCCGACTGGCACGGTTTTAAGGCCAGAGGGGTCTGATAAGCCCCCAAAATAACCCCAGTCTAGGAGCGTGGGTTTAAAATGGTCCCCTCACTTGGTCAAGTGTAAAAGCCGCCAGCTCTGAACGCCTCGTAAAGAGGTGGATTTAAAGGTCCCTCATCTAAATACTTAGGCCCACATTGCCTAAGTGTCTGGATGTAAAAGCTCCCCTCTGTAGTAAAGAGTTGGGTTTAGAGGGTCCCTCATTTTAACATTCAGATCTGTCGTATCTGAAGGCTCGGATGTAAAAGCTCAACTCTGTAGAAAATAGGTGAAGAGGTGGGTTTAGAGGTCCCTCATCTAAATACTTAGGCTCCAAATTGCCTGGGTGTCCGGGTGTAAAAGCTCCCCTCTGTGTTGTGTGTTGTATTGAGAAGAAGTGACCAGTAGGGACAGAAATACGGGAACGGGGACAGATAAAAGAAGTCACGGGTATAGTGAAATAAGTATATCTGTGTTTTTGTGTTTTTACTGTTGTGTGTGAGATCCAGAGAGCACGCTGAAGCAGCTAACGGTGCTAACACAAGTTCACTGTCTGTTGAAGTAGGCTGCTCAAAGGGTCTGAATAAGTTCTGGTGTCGGGACTGAATCCTTACGTGATCGGTCTTTGGGGCTGAGTACCTTCTACATAGCGTGCTGCATTTCTCAGCTGGACAGATCATGTGAATGAGAACACAGGATGTGTGAGTCAGAACCATTAGAACCATTAGAACCATTAGAACCAGGCTCATTAGGAGCCTATTTAAAGGAAGGGACAGATAGAATAAAACGATCATTCCCAGAGAAAAGAGTCATAAGGAAACTAAAAGATTTTGAAAAATGGTGCGAGGACGTAACAGCCGACGGGTTGTTCAGTGACCTTGGGGGCCCCCCACCGACAGCCACGCAACGGAAATATTATGCGAAGACCCTCCAAAATAAAGTCAACAAATTGACAATTGAAACTGAAAAAGCGGGAAGGTTATCGAAGGGAAAGAAAGAGAAGGAAAAAAAAAGACTGAAGATCATATGAAACTTACACAGCTGCATTTTAGCAGCTGCTTTTCTAGCCACACCAGAGCTCCAGTACAAACGGTCCAGATGGAAGAAAAAGAAAAGAACAAGCCTGATGTAAGTGAGACTACCACAGCAACAACTGGTGAGTCATTATGTCCTGCACCACCTTCATACACACCACTGACAGCGTCAGCTAGTGCACCAAAATCTGAGCAGTTGTATGCGGAGGCCAGAACCATGATGGAGGGAGCAGGAGAGGAGAATCCTAACAACCCATACAGTCCTAATAATCTGTTTGTGCAGATGCCACAAGTAACTATAACCAAAGGTACGCTTACATGTGAACTGAAACCCACTGCGACGGAGGCTATTGAGCAAGCTGTAAAAGAGGAAAAGAGAGAGGAGGAGGTGGAAGAAATAAAGAACATGTTAAGTGAACTAAAATAGGGAATAGCCAAGTTAACTGTCAGAACCAGCCAGGGAGAGGCAGGGTCACAGTATGGAGAGGTAAAAGGAAGAGAGGCAGCATGGACGTGGAACAGACGAGACGGAGAGGGAAAGAGAACAGGCAATGGAAGAACAGGCATTGAGAGAGCAGGCTCTGGAGGGAATGGGAACAAGAGAGCAGGAAGAAAGGAAGGAGAGGAGAAGAACAGAAAAGAAGAACAACACGGAGAGATTAAAGAGGAGAAACAGAGAGAGAGAGAGGTGGCACAACTTACAGCTGGTTTGCTTACATGGCTGGGGAAAAAGGGTTTAAAGTGTTTAAATCTAAATAGCAGCTCGTGTGGTATTCTTGGGAAGAATAATATCAGGCCATGGTGTAGGTATGACAGCAAACCACAAAAACAACATCCTCTCACACGCGAAACCTGTCACTGTGCAACAAATGATGACCTTTCTGTTGATGGCTAACTATAGTAAAAATGATATACCTGAATACGCTGAAACTGTCTCCCCACTGCGACGACTCATCACTGATGCAGGACACAGACACCTAAAAGCTAACTTAGCATGGACCAAAGAAGCTGAGGAGGCCTTCATTGTACTAAAACAGCAACTAGCACAGGCTGGTGAACTCTCTGCTCCTGATTTGGGTAAAATGTTTGAACTGAATGTAAAAGAAAAAGATGGTTTTGTGAGCTCCGTACTGTGGCAGCCCGGAGCTCAAGGGAGGAGAGTGTTATGTTATTATAGCACTAAACTAGAACCAGTGGAAAAGGGCCATCCTACCTGCACCAGAGCACTATGTGCTATAGCTAAAGCACTGAAAGGGACAGCTCACATCACAAGGGGACAGGACATTACAGTACACACAAACCATGCAGTAACAAGCTACATTTCAAGACAAAAGTTCACTTTAAGTCAACAAAGAACCAGCAGAATGCAGGAAATATTGCTCCAGCCAAATGTGCATTATGTCAGCTCAGATAATAACATGGCCGCTCCCATAACCAGTGAAGTACCTCATGAGTGTGAAGCCCTAGTCAGAGAGGAGATGGACACTTTTCCCAACATAGTTACTGAAGCCATAGATTACGCTGACAATCTGTTCACAGATGGCCACAGTCACGCGGAGCCTGGAGGAGGAATAATAGCCTCCTATGCTGTAGTCAGCAGACAGGCCTCGCCGATAAGAGAACACATGTGGGAGACCTTGGAGGCAGACATCATACCACCACCAGCCTCCGCACAATTGGCAGAAATCATAGCTATAACCCGAGCCTGTGAACTGAGAGAAGGGAAGGAGGTTAACATCTACACTGACTCTGCTTATGCTGTAAAAGCCGTACACGTAGACCTAAAACAATGGATGAGAACAGATTTCCTTACCAGTACTGGTAAACCTGTGAAACACATGACACATGATAAAACTGCAAGACGCTCTCTCTAAACCCTGTAAAGCAGCCATCATAAAATGTTCAGGACACCAGACAGGGACAGGTATGATAGCATTAGGTAACAATGCTGGTGGCAGGCTATGAAGAAAAAATCAGTAAAACCTTGCGTTAAAAGGAGTGACTGGCGAAAATAATGAAACCATGGAACAAAAAGTAATTTCTGAAGTGCTGAGCATGCAGGAGGAAGCAGCCCCTCATGAATAACAGGCATGGGTTGAAAAAGGTGCCACTAAATGTAAAACAACGGGCATATGGAGGTCACATGATGGGAGGATTGTAGCCTCCTCTACCTTGCTGATGATGTTGTGTGAAGAAGAACATAAACGGGGACATCAATCAGGAAGAAGACTTACTGAGATGATAGGACAAAAATGGTGGCATCCCTATCTATCAGAAGTGTGTAAATATTTTGGAGATACATGTTCCAGTTGCTCTAAGTTTAATCCTCGAGCGACTCTTAAGATGGGGATGGGGGCGTTCCCTGTCCCAAACAGACCATGGCAGGAAGTAGTGATTGATTTACTGACATGGGGATGAATCAAAGAGTAAAAGGCTGTAGATATTTGCTTGTTTGTGTTGATACTTTTACTTGATGGTTGGAAGCAAAACCCACCAAAACTGAAACAGCTCAAGAAGTCATAAAGTGGCTGATTTACGACTTGATACCTCGCTACGGTGTCCCTGAATGTATTCGTTCTGATAACGGGACACATTTTACAGCGGAGTCCTTGAAAGAAGACGAGAAGTACTTTGGAATTCAACACCGCTTTGGGTCTGCCTACCACCCAGCATCACAGGGGCTGGTAGAGAGAGCTCATCAGTCAATTAAACAACAACTGGCTAAAATATGTGATGAAACAAAAATGAAATGGACAGAGGCTCTGCCTTTGGTCCTGTTCTCACTGAGATCCAGCCCAAGCGATACCATAGGACTCTCACCACATGAGCTGTTGACAGGAAGAAAAATGCCCTGTCCATTCACAAACAACCTGCACAGCAGAGAAACCCCTGACCTGGCCAGTCAGGAGAAAGAAACAGCCAATTATGAGAAACAGTTGCAGGACGCTGTGAAGTTTTTGTCTCCCTATGTACAGGAGATCCTGATCAAGGAGCCCAGTGGAGCTCCACCTGAGGAGATAAAAGAGGGAGAGTGGATCTACAGAAAAGTGTTCCACAGAACGTGGGATGAGCCAAGGTGGATCGGCCCGTTCAAGGTAGTGTCGTCGACCACATACGGTGTGAGAGTCTGGCTGGATGAGGAGCAGACTAAGGTGAGTAGGTACTGGCACAAAACACACTGTAGAAGAGGAGAGCCATCCACAGAAAGAAACCTTAGAGAAATCAGAAAGCACCTCAGAGATATAGGTGAAGAAACAGAGGAAGAATCAAATGTTGACCTTTGGCTCGTGGTCTACACTGGCCTGTTTGGCAGTGGTAGGCCTGATAGTCGTCCTGCGATTTTTATGGCAGGATGCGATAGATAAATTACAAACTCAATCAGATGATGTGCTACCAAATATAAACAACCCACCTAGAACGACTACATCAACAGGGGGACCCAAAATTCAAACACGACGAGAGACAACAAAAGAAAAGGACCAATGTATACAGAACTACGGGGGGGGGTTGCGTTCTTATATGACCAAGGGTCTGACACCACCTTCCAGTTTGACCTGTGTGATGTAACAAACTGTGGAGGGACAGACACCCAATGGAGGGGATATGACTTGTATATGTGCGACTTCTACTGGGGAGGGCCATCGAACCTACCAAGTGATAGTCGATGGTGTCCACAGTGGGGGCGTGTGCTGCGGGGGACTGGACCACATTATTTGGCAGAGGGTTATATTAACAACTGGATTGGAACCAAGACATAAAAGATGCAGCAAGCAGGGAGTTTAGTTCGGGGAGTAGTTACAGGAAGTTCAGGGAGGAAATGTAACCCACTACTGTTTACGGTAAAAGGGCTAGGGGGAAATGACTATCCCACCAGTGGACGCAGTTGTGAAGCTAATAAATATGAAACTCTGTACTTCATCCTGGGTGTAGACCGATCCGGCTCAGACACTGGTCTCACTAAAATTCTATAATAAACCTGCCAAACCTAACTCCCCTAGCGCTAAGCCCAAGCATGGGGACATGGAAAAACTGAAGTCCTATGATGCTAATAAAATCACCCAAAATGACCAAATCAGGATCGAGACCGGTTACAGCCAGAAAAACAGATCTCTGACTAAAACCCTGAGAGGCCTCAGAGCCCTCTCAAATGAGCTCAAAGAACATTCCAGGGTCTCTGATCCCCTATCTGGCCTGCTTGATCAGTTCTTTGGTAAATGGGGAAACTTAGCAGCTAGTGTAGCCACGTCATTAGCTGTTGCATTTGTAGTGTTTGCTCTGTGTGCTTGTTGTTGCATTCCCTGCATTAGGGCTCTCATGGTGTGATGCATGGACAAGGCGCTGGGGAATGTGGAGTCAAAGGGAGCGCCTCCAGCCTATCAGATGAACCTCACTGAGAATGTAGCCCTGCTTGATCCTAGCGAGTCCACCGAGAACCAGGAGAGGCCGTTCCATGATCCAGATGAAGGAACTGACCATGATGAGCCTGATCTGGAGGATATAGTCTGAGTTAGGGTCTACAAAAACTGATCTCACCTTGGTACAATAGTGTTTTGCTCTGTTGCTTGCTTTTCCGCTTAAGGATATATATGTACAGTATATACATTATATACATTATATACATTTTTTTTTTCATATACACATAGACAATGTTTCCAGAATGTTACATACACAACCTGAGCCTACCGGAGAGATGGCAACGTGTCTGAGGGAGCACGTTCACGTGACCGCTGGAAGGAGGTCTAAGTTACATATATAGGTTACGTTGCATCCATACACGTGTTTTCTAAGAGGTTTCTATGATTTTATAAGACAGGGCCTTTTTTAAGGGGAATTTGTTGGATATTAAAGAGTTATGTGAGGGCAAAAACAGAAAGAAGTCTTCTTCTTCTATCATACCAGATATGGGGTTGTTTACCACTTTGCTGCAGCTTTGCTCACTAGATAAGATGCACCACACTCTAATATTTCACCTTGTAGAAACCAGTTAGAGCCGGCCTCGGCTACACATTGAAAACTACTGATACACGAAAGGCCGCGCTCCTCATATTGTCCTCGGGTGGAGCCCAGATAGAATAAATCTTCTGTATACACATAGTTGGGGGCTTCTCCTTTTCTACCCATAAGGTGGTTAAGCTGAAGTCTCAGCGCTGACTCTGTACCTATTCTCTGCTGCTAAATAAACTGTCAGTTGGAGAGAAGTTGTCGGGTGGTCTATTCATAGTCAGACTAACCTTTCCAGTAGTTATAAAGAACCTGGGCTGAAGGAGAGGGAACACTTCCTCCTTCGACACTTCAACACTGTATTCATCTTGTTTTATGGTCAATTTTATTCTGAAGAGACTTTGGACACACCTCATTTTTTGTACAACTATTTACAACCATTTAAAAAACAGGAATCACAATAAGTAATGTCTAAAGGTAACAAATCTCTCAAACCTCAAAACTCTCTTCTCTCTTTCACCATCGTCACTCCTTAGACTGTATATAGCGTCACTCTCACAACTTCTCCCTCTTTCTTAGCAACAGTTGCCATATAATTTTCTGACTGGTTGACGGTATGCATTTTTCCACCAATAGAAAAGAGGGTGTCAATTTTTTTTTGTTTTTTTTTGTATAGTCTAGCGCTCTTTATGCTTCCTCTTCACCATCTCTTCCTGCACTAAACACGCACCAAGCATGATGACAATATTCAGGAAGAGGCATGGCGTAAATGATTTATAATAAGTCTAGTTTTACTTGGTCTATCAATACAATTTAAAAGCTGGTCTATAGTTTGAAGTTAGTTTGAACTTTCTACACTAGTTGAAACAGAGACTCTGAGACTGCTTCTTGCTTCTACATCGTTTTAAACTGGTTATGTGATTTGGACGTCAACTCCAGAGGATTAAACTACCTGTGAATGGAAGAGAAGCAGCTTCTATCCTCCACACACGAAGGTAGAAAGAGTCAGTAAATCAACCTGAGGTGAGTTCAGCAGGTGAGAGTCCAACATCTGTAAATGATTAACTGGATTATCATCATCTTTCTTCATCTTTAACCGAAACACGGAGGAAATGTGGCCTCAGGTTAGAAACCATTTCAAGTTGATCAAGTTAACCTGCTTTAAACATTTAATGTCATTTAAAAACGATGCAGACAAACTTCCATGTGGTGTTTGTAAATGACTTTAATCAAATGAGATCAGACTGGTTTCCTCTCTAACGCTGCTCTCCTGACTATTAGTTTCTGTTCATTTAAACCCAACCGACTCATCTAGAGGACAGATATCAGTAGATCTGCTTTAAGTTCTGTTTTTAAAAGTTGACACAGCTCAATAAATAAAATGAATACTAAAAACTGGCAGGTTAATTCAGATTAACTGATGTGTGAGACAGATGTGTTGATGAGGCTGGTGTTATGGAACCAGGAAGTGGATTCTGGTGAAATGATTCATTTATCTGTTTATTTAAATACATTAATTTGTTTGAATATCTAAAAGGAAAAGAAAAAAACTATTAAAAATGTCCTGAAACATGATTACATGCAGCATTTAAAGATGATAGAGTCAAAGTATTGATAAAACAAACAAAAAAAATTCTGTTGACTAAAACAAACAGAAAGTTAATATGAGAGTTAACTTTCTACTGACTGATTAAAAAACTACGAGTGTAACAAGTCAAAAACCAAAACAGTAAACCAGGAAGTAGACTCCATGGTGACAACTGGTCCAGGTCTCTCTGGTCCAGGTCTCTCTGGTCCATGGATCATTGTGTTCAGTGTGGCACACTGAAAAAAAAAAGGGAGAAGAAAATGTATGGCCATTTATTGTTTATTCATGTTTCAAGCAATTAATTACACATTCTTGTTATAAAAAATCATATTAATAATAATATTAAAAATCGTATTTTATTTATTCTTGTGGTACCAAGCACTATGCTACAACAGGCTAGAATCCGGAGTACAAAGTGATAAATTTCACATTAAACTGCGTGGACAAGCGCTGAGTTAGGAGTAAAATAAAAAGAGGAAGTAATGGTGAGGGGCTTCATGTGAGTGACCCCTCCCTCTTCCTTCAGACGGAAACCAGGAAGAGAAGCTGGTGGTTCATGTCTTCAGTTTCTGACTCTGTTACTGTGTTTTCCAGGTCAGTACTCAGTGAAATACAACCAGATTACTTCCTCCTAGAGCTTTAAATGATGTGGAAGAACTGATTAGTCTGGTTCCGGGTTTTAAAATCCGTAAAACCGACTTTAATCATCCGTGTTTAGAATCGCAAATAACAAACTTTAGGAAAATGGTGATAGCTTCCTGTTAACGAGTGTGTGATGTGATTGAGTACAGCATGATTAACTTTGGATGCTAAACTCAGGGGCGTAGAACCAAATTCTGGGCCCTGTACTCTCTTAATGTCATTGGGTCCCTATCCATTCCAGTGCGCGAGGAAAAAAATAAAATTTAATAAATTGGGGCATTTATTTTTAAATTGTGGCGTGCTCAGATGCCACTGTGGGTTCTTTCAACAGAACATCCATAAATTGCAAATTTAAATAAACATGCCCTTACACGCTAAATGTCTGTCATTAGACGCTATATTAATCTATCTTTCAGGGAGGAACAATTAGCTCCTTGGTTACTGCCTCCAATTCTATGCTTGGCTCACTTTTAGTTCTGACTGGTTAAACTATGTTATGACACAAAATAGAGTTGAAGTAAATGTTCATCTTTGAAACTACCTACAGATATGAAAATTCCCTTGGCTAATTCCAACGTGATGGAAATAAATAATAACTGAACTTGGAACAGTTTTGTTGCAAAGCACAATCTTAGGGTGAATTTAGATCTGGTGTTTGTTAAGATGAATTACTGTTGTATAAGCATTGCAAGCATCGTAGCAAAAAGGCTAACAAACGTATACCACCAATTAACATTAGCCCTTCATTCATGATATGATACTGTAATCATACAGAGAGAACATAGCAGAACCTTTATATTTTCTTTTTTTCATAAACTGGTCACCTGATAGCTTTGACCTTTTTCTGTCCATCTCCTCCAGCGCTGTCACTCACGACCAGAAGTCAAGACTAAACCAATTCACCTTAGTGACCACATAATCGTTTTGTATTACCTATTTTTATTTGGCCATTTCACACAATTCATAAAAACAAAAACGTGCAGGAATTATAGGCTTATAGCCTATTATGAATGAAATGTGAGTTATATGGAAGAAGGGTGTGACTGACTTTAGCCCTTTTATACAGTGGATCCCCCCGTCCGTTCTCTTTCCCTCCCCTTTCCCTTTCTTACACACACCTTCTGTGCGCGGCACCTTCCCAGCAGCAGGGGCGCCTGCAGCTGCAGGGGGCGACAATTTGCCAGTTCCTTACACAGATATGACAGATAATAGAAAACCATGTAGCGGCGCAGATTTATTTGTTTATTTTTGCTCGTGCCGCCCCCCTTGTGTCATGAAAAAATGCTGCCCTGAGCGGCTGCCCGGTTCGCCCGTGCCTAAAACCGCTACTGATCACAACCTTATACACACACGTCTCTATGTCGTTTGCAGGCGTTCTCTCTCAAATTCTTCCGCTGCCAACATCCGTGTGTCTGTGTGTCTCGGTTGTGACTCGTCTCTCCCAGGTCCAACACCCTACTGTGTTAAAAGGAGAGAGTGATTAGTATAACAGGATGCAGGTGTGCTAATCACTCTCACCTGGTGCTGCTCTCTTGAGCCCTCTCCACACTTCTCTCCTGCAGCTGATGCACCACGCCCCCTCCACATACCTCCACCACCTGACTTAGGCCGGGGAGCCAGCGGGTGATCCGGGCGTTGGCATCTTTCATCTGGTGGAGCCACTGGAGGGGAACATGGTCCGAGCAGAGGGTGAATGGGTGCCCCAGCAGGTAGTACAGCAGAGCATCGACCGCCCACCGGATGGCCAGGCACTCCCTCTCCACTGTGCTGTACCTGGCCTCCCTTTCGGACAGCTTCTGGCTGATGTAGAGAACCGGGCGGTCGATGCCCCGTACCTGCTGGGACAGAGCGGCCCCCAGCCCTCTGCCCGATGCATCAGTCTGCAGGACAAAAGGAAGAGAGAAGTTAGGTGTGTGGAGAAGAGGCTCCCCACAGAGGGCCTGCTTTACCCTCTCAAGCGACACCTGGCACTGCTCCGTCCACTGGACCGGATCTGAGGCACCCTTTCGGGTGAGGTCGGTCAAGGGGCTAGTCAGCTCTAAGAAGTTGGGAATGAATCGTCGATAATACGACCACGGGATGTGTCTTTAGACATGGTTGTTTAAGAAATGAGAAGCTACTCATTGCATCAGTTGAGGTTAAATAACTTGTTGCCAGCTGAAAGATAAGAATGCAATAGTAAAGTGCAATAACAATATGCAGCTGGTATTTTTCTATTTATCCAACAACCATGTATGTACGGTCACAATACGTATTATTATTATTATTATTATTATTATTATTTTCTGGGTGTTTGGTATTTGGGTTTATTTACTGTTTCCTTTATAATTCGGTTACATGTATGTCGTGCTGTATGCGATGGAGATGTCATAATGTTATGGCTGATTTTTCATCATGGTTCTAGGAGACTGGATATTTGGCAACTCTTTGCAAATAACACACTGTGGCAACGAAGCATCGTCAGGCCCAATGCATGAAAAACCAAACTTTAAATAATCAGGGTCATACTTCCTCCGTCTTCTGCTCACCTCTGTGTCCACTCTCACTTTCACCTTAGGTACCAAAAATTAGGGATGGCTCGATACAACTTTTTCATGTCCGATACCGATACCGATACTGCAACTTGGAGTATCTGCCGAAACCGATATCAATCCGATACCTTCTTTTCTCCTCTGTTAAGTTGTTTATGATACATATAGTTTGTATAGATGTACTTTGCTTAATATGGACATCTAAAAACACCATGGTCAAACTGTGCAACAAATATTCTGCTCCCCTAAGGGAAGAAATAAAATAGCCCACGATGTGCCTCAAGCCATAAGCTCTTTATTTAAACTTCAAATCAGTGCAAACTGCAAACTTGAATGTTTCTTCTTTTACATTTAATCTCTGGGGTTGAACTGTATGTAAAACACTCATATCAAACCAAATATAGGATGGACTCAGTTCCAATGTTCCATTGAAGACTATAGGACAGGGGTGCCCACACTTCTTTGGCTTGCGAGCTGCTTTTACAATGACCAAGTCAAAGTGATCTACCTATCCTAAGTCATATTAATTGTTGACACAGTGTTAAAAGCTCTATCCATCTTTGTTTTTATTTTTATCAAGAAAAACTGGTGCACTGCACCTTTAGAAAAATAGCGCTGTCTCTTTAAGAAAGACGATAGTCTTGAGTTGTTGTGGTTGAAGTTGTGCGTGGCTGTGGATGTGTGCCGCTGAACTGAGGGTATGTTGCAAATATAAAGTAAAATAAATAAAGATGAACGTTTGTCTTGCTGTTTGTTTTGGAGGTGCAACAGATAATTGTTAAGCCAGACTAACATCTATAACTTTTTTTTTTTTTTTCAATGCACGCGATCTACCCGCACCGGTCGATCGTGATCATCGTAATGCGCACCCCTGCTGTAGGACATATAGCTGCTTTAAGTGACTGCTAACTTTAAATAACTGTCACAAACACCTGCGTCCAGTGCTGCTGCCACCCCTTGAGACACTCGCGTTGCACAAGTTGCAAAGTAACTCCACACAGCTGACATGATAAGAGCGCTAGGCTAATTCACTACGTTCTGTTTGTTTACACAAACTTGCAGCAGCTGCTCTCTGTTTCACGGCATGTCACGCAAAGTTAAGTTGAGCATTTGGGCTTAGGTATCGGATCAGACGGGCCATAGTTATTGTTTTCGATGTTCGATCCTGAAATTTTGACCAATGTCGGACCGATACCAATCCTAAGTATCAGATCGAGCCATCCCTACTAAAAATCTATCCATTTTGCCCCGCTGTAGTTAGCTAACCAGATGATACACTTTTTTGTATTTTTCCCGCACCGCGCCTCCCCTGAAGTCCTCTGGCGCCCCCCCCAGGGGAGGCGCGCCTCACACTTTGAAAACCGCTGGTGCAATCAGATAAAAAGTTCAGATCACGTTTTAGCATTTACCTTTAACTCTAAACATACTGCTCAGTTAGTGACAATACATCACTCATAACCATACTACAGCTTTAAGATGGTTCCAATTAGGGATGGGTGATATGGACTAAAACATTTATCCCGATAATTACTGGTATTTATCACGGTAACGATAAAAATGGCGATAAATAAACACCAATTCAGCCTAATCTTTTTGACTATAATGCATCGGCAAGTTTTATCTGAGTTGTTGTTTTTTTACCGGACTCTTTGGATGAAGTCGACGCTGCTTCTGCATCCTTGCGCATTTTCTGGCATTCTTCATATTCTGGTTTGTGCTTGTGTTTGAGGTGGTGGAACAAATTAGTGGTGTTACTGTCCTTTTTATGCACTATTTGTTTGCAAACCTTGCATGTTTTAATTTGCTGCTCCGCGCCAGACTTTTTAACCCCTTCATGCCTAGTGTCGCAAATTCACGACGCACTGTTTCCGTTCAGACTGCAGCCGAAATAACGCATGTAATACTACAATGGCGGTTTGTGCACATTCAAAAAATTCGTAGGAACCTTTTGCAAGCACTAGTTTCTCGTAGGACCGGCCGGAGTGGTAAGCAAAAATACAAATATTTAATTTCTTTATATAACTGAAAAATCAATTCAGGCGTTAAGGGAATAAAACAAACCAGATAATGGAGGTGGAGCCTCGTTTAGGAACGAGCTCCTCGCTGCCTGGTGTATCTGCTCCGCCTTCCGCCATTGTCAATTTGTCAATATTCCATACGTGTTGGGCTGCGAGTGTGTCGCGCACATATATACGTCATCTATGGGAATTTATCGTTTTTATCGCGGGATGACATATTCTTACCGTGGGGAATGTTTTTGATGATATATCGTAAACGATGAAATATCGCACAACCCTACTCACCAGTACCATTAATGTTGTTTCAGCATCAGAAAACTTAGTGTCATAGTGTGTTCTTCCGATCAGGCTAAAGGCGCTACACAAACATTCCCTCTAGGTTCGGAAAGCAGGTAATAGTTAGTCAAGTACAATACGATGAAGTTAACAGTTGACAGTTTATTGCCACAGATTAATATTTTTGCAGTGCATGAAAATGAAAAATACAAAAAATAAAAATAGAGCTCTTTCAAAAAAAAAAGGTTGAATAAAAATAAAAAAAGTTCAAAAGAAAATGTTCCTCCTTCTTTCTAGAAGGGCAGAGTTCATTTCAGTTCTGTGTTTTATGTGTGCAATGTTCTGATCATGTGGTTACTACCCGGGTAGATTTTTGTGTTATGTTCTTATCTGTATCACGACTGAAGTGAGATGATGTCTGAAGTTCCTCGGAATGGATTCCACGGTTGGCCGGGCCGTGCACCGTTCCCTCTGATTCGCTCGTCCTTTCTGGCTCACCACCGAACCCCCTCGGTTCGGAATCTGAATCAAGTCCTAATCCGGCAAAAAACAGTCTACACATAGAGTGTAGAACGAATAATCATTACTCTCATTTCTACTTCAAATCAGGACATCTTTCTACTTTCACTTTTCACTCTATATCTTCCTTATCTATACCCAGACAATTTCCTATCATGAACTTATTTTTAGAGCCCGACCTATATATCGGCAGGCCGATATTAGGCATTTTCCAAACTATCGGTATCGGCATTTATAATGGCCGATAAATGAATATTTCAAAAATAAAATAAAAACGAAACACCCTTCAACCATGTCATGAGTGTTGGCGTTGTATAGTTTGTCCACCAGAGGGCACTCTACACCGTCCCTGTTTGCAACACTCGTGTATAACTCGTGCTGATCCAGCCAGAGTCGGGCAGAGAGAACCAGTTATCCGCGAGTAAGATCATCGGTGAAGTGCAGGGGCGGAGTGGCAATCGGGACGACCAGGACTTTTCCCGGTCGGCCGGCCGAAGGATTTACGCAGCGGATCACAAATTGAGCGGCCGCGAGGCGAACGCAACCGGCCTGAGTTTATCAGAATCATTGATGTTACTAAATTCTCCGTGAATAGCGGCCGGTGCGGTCAGAATTTTCCCGGTGGATTTTAGTGCCCCACTCCGCCCCTGGTGAAGTGTGTTCATGGTGAGTTGGTCACGAGACATACATTGCTTGAATAACAATTAAAAGAAGATCCCCATCGGTTCTCTTAACTCAAATAAGCATGACAAAATTTGTGACTATCATGTCCAGTTTTGCTGCTGTTAAATAAGCCGAGAGTGAAGCGGAATTAGCTAGTAGCTAATTACGTTACGTTGTTACAGTGTAGTTGACTGACTGTCCTTTTAACTTTTGACAATGTGACTGAAGTATTTCTTTAATAGCGTGACAGTTATAGCAGTGAGACGTATCATCTCTCCTTGGCCTGTTATATTGAAAATGTATGTTTTACAATTTGCAGTATGACGTTATCCATTGCTAAATTATGGCTCATCATAGACTAGCTAACCACAAAGCTAGCTAATGCCACTATCAGTGGAAGACCGCTTACGTTAAGAACTTTAATATATTTTGATGTTCCTCTGTTCTGTTGTGACAATAAAAGTTTCTTTTTAAATGCATTATCATATTATTTTAGTTAAAACTCATAAATAACTACAAATAACTAATGTTAGGGAAATCTGTTAATGTTTTGTTGCGCGTTTCTGAAATTAAAAAAAAAAATAAAATAAGTATCGGCCGATATATCGGAATATCGGATTTTAAAACCAACAAATATTTGTATCGGTATCGGCCTTCAAAATCCTTTATCAGTCGGGCTCTACTTATACTTTAACATAAAGGCACTTATTTATTTTAACAAAACACTATTTATATTTTTAAACAGCTCTATTAATCAAAACATCAACATTTATCATGTAACATCAGTATTTATCTTTTTAACCATAGATTATATCTCTTTTTAAAGGTGCAGTACACTGTAAACAATTTTCCTGTAAAATAACAGTAAAGAGCTGGCAGCACAGACGCCAGCAGTATACCGTTATTTTAACGGTATTTAAACGTAAACTACTTTACGGTATTAGTCTGTAAACCATAAAAACTGTATATTCCTGTATTTCCATAATTTACAGTAAAGAGCTGGCAGCAAAGACGCCAGCAATATACTGTAATTTTACAGTAGTAGTGTGTAAACCAGACATACAGTATATTTCTGTATTCATACTGTTATTATACAGTCTATTACAGTAAAAAATAAATGCTGCATATTTCTGTGATTATTTGGAAATTAAAATAATATTTTGTTTAGGTTGTTACTTTGTAGACAGTGCCTGTCTACAGTAAACAAACAATTTCAACCTGACCCTAAGCCTGGATTCAAGTGTCTCTCCACTGAAAAAATAAAAAACTTGGATCAACTTAAAAAAATTGAGGTAATCGATCACACGAAATATCTGACATTAACTCAAAGCAAATAATTTTATTTCGTTTAACCTGAAAAGTTTAACTCCATGCAACCACTAATTAAAGGTTGGGGCAATCTAATTGTTTTTAGGTTGGAGCAAACTAATTATTTTAGGTTGGAGCTTTAGGTTGGAGCAAACTAATTATTTTAGGTTGGAGCATAACTATTTTAGGTTGTCTCAAATAAAAAAGTAACAGTTTTATTTGAAATGTATAGTAAATCAAATTTAAAAAAATTGCTTTTAATACATTTTGATCAGTGACTACTCAGAACACTTTCCTTAAGAACACATTCATATTTATTGTTCCATAAATTGACAACACTGAACATGTGTTTATAATCTTCTTCAGCTGAACACCAGAAACGAGACTATTGATGTCATCAGAAGACAAATCATGAAGCTGCAATAGTAGCTCAACTCCTAAGACATCATGCCAAGACATACATGTTCTTATTCAGATGTAAGCCTTATTATCAACTAAACACAAAAGCTGTTGCAACTGAGGGCAACTCATTCAGGACCTCTGTTCCTTCGATGACAGTCTTAATGTCTTTGTGTGGATAGAGAGGATCCTCTTTCTCAGTGATAAAGATCGCCATGGTTTGCTCCAGCTCTTCAACTTCATTTTCCTGCATTAAAAAGAAAGAAGAAGAAAAAAAAGACATGTTATTGTTTCAGAAATCTCCAGATGTCATGTTAGATCATAATATCCTTATGACATTGTAAATAGAACTTACCACAAGCAATGATCACTGGCAGGAGCTTCGAAATGCACATGGTTGCACAGCAGAAACACGACCGATTGGTGGCTGCTTCCCTTAAGTTGAAAGAGAATACATTATTTAGTTTTTAAGTTAGCCATCAAGTGTGTTAGCTACTAACATGATGCACAAATTACCCAACTTTTAACATAAACAGATATACTTTATGATTTTAGGGAAGCTGGCTAACATTTTGGTACTTTTCTACTACATGTAAATTCTGTTAACAGTGTAGCATATTAACATTACCAGCAAGAACTAGCTGGGCCTTGTAATATTATGACTGATAAATACTGAACACAAGATAATTAGGAGGGTGAATAAAAGATCACAGATGTCCTTATACTATTGACAGCAGAAATAACCATCAGTCAAGTCTGCAGCTTGAACCTGGGGATTAACTAACGTTACCACATGTCAAGTGTCAAAAACGCAATAACAACAAAAAACTTTGGAGTGTTAAGCCCCTTCCTGACAAGCTAGCATGTCATGGTTGGTACTATCTTCAATAGCTTTAACACAGAGCACTTTAAGACAGTAATGTCGGCTCTTCGCGCCACTGTTAACAATTAAAAACACTAAGCAGAGCAAACGCATTTTAAGGTACGAACATAACATTAACTGTAACGTTAACTAACTTAAACGTGGTAGCTACCATCAATGCCGCCACAAAATAACATTACATTTACAAATTATTGCTTGAATTTCTTAGTTAGCGAACTGTGATAACATAACCCACCCACGACCAGAGGACGGCTAACGTAAGTTAACTTTATAGTTTGAATGAAGAATGCTAACGTTAGCGCTAGTTTAACGTTAGCATTTATAAACTATCAAGCGGGAGTGCTGAGATTACGGCCAGAGTCAAGGCCAGTCAGGTATACTTGGAAAAAACGTTAATGGTAGACAAAGTTTAATGTTTTTACCTTACCAGTATCAATGTTGCTCGTTGTGTTCTTCTGTGTCGCAGCCTGGATCGAGGGTCTGTTGGAGTGAACCGACCGCCGCCCACTGATTGTTCAGTGACGGACGCTTTTTTTTTGTTTTTTTTTTTAAATTCCTTTATTTGGACGGTAAACAGGTCAGAGAGCGGGATCTCAAACTCAACAATGCGCATGTGCAAATCATGCTTAATCGAAAAATACTGTAGTGTCCTGTAATTTAAAACATCACCATACTGTTTGGGGCCTCTGTCCTGTTGCTCCAAGTTAAGCAGCCCACAATGCATTGCTAACTACAGTACTAAGCTGTTTAACACGAAAACAGTATTTTAATGTTGAAAATTGGCTGTAAATTTACAGCAATTGCTTACAGTGTAGGAAAATCTTATAAAACTAACTTTCTGTCATTTGCTGAAACTGACCCTATGTTCAAGTATAATTGCATGAAGCAGGTCATTTTAAAAAAAATTCGGCTCCTCTGGCCCCACCTAGAGCCTGTAGCGCGATTTGCAAGACATCCAACGCTCCACATTCAGATGCACCAATCAAGTCCAGGGGTGTATCTAACAGAGTGTCAATCACTGCTCATGGACACGCATTTCATAGCGCCCTCCCCTCCCTCCACCACCTCGCACCACTTGTCCGTGGGCGTGTAGAAGGAGCCGGGACGTAATCCTCGTCTGAGGCCTGTGCCTCAGCTTCAAACGTCTAACCACATCAACAGGTAGCGGTCATATAGCTACCACATAGCAAATTGATAAGTCTAAACTGTGGAATAAAACGCCACAATGAATGCTTCTAACTGTTACTGATAGCAAACATCACCGATGTAGGCTACTTTCAGAAACAGGGACGTGCACAGGGGGGTTGCTCAGGTTGCTCAGGCAACTGCCCATATGTCCTTCTCGACTCACGTTGCCCTTCTGAGGGGAAAAAAAAGAAAAAAAAGAAAATTGTACAATGGATGCAGAATTTCACGTAGGCCTAGATAAAAAAAAAATAATCGCAAAGCCTCATTCACTTCCATTCGGGCACCGAAAGTGAAAGTCAGTTGGGGCAAACTCTGTTTACGTGGCTGCAGCGCTGCACGCGACTGGCAGCGGCCCAAGTAGGAGCACGTCGAGGTTGTCGTATAGACAGTAAAAGATAGGGTTGTCGGGTGAGACGACTCAACGTTGTCGGAGAAGGTGAGTTTGTGATGTATAACAAACGAACGATCATCATCATCAAGTTTTATTAAATGAATTAAAATCTTCATAAATCCAGGCTGAGTTTGCCACGTTTAGCAGACAGATAGCTTGCAGACAAGCAGCCCGTTATCACACAGCCTAGGCAATTTTTTAGGCATTAGGCAAACTAAGCTACATGTCTGCTGATAGTTAGTTTCTTACATTTCGTTTTAGCAAGAAGAATGAATGATGGAAGTAATGCATCACATTACCGTAAATTCCGGACTATAAGCCGCTACTTTTGTCACTTGCTTTGGACCCTGCGGCTTATACAACGGCGGATGGATTTTTACAGCTAACGGTCACCAGGGGCGCACTATCATGTCATAGACGATGACACGAGGATTAAGAACTGACTTTTCTGGTAGGCTATAGTAGGCTGGTTATTTTAATACAGTAAACGGCCGTGTTACTGCACCCCTACTGCTGTGTTGGCTGAAAAAGATGTAAAAAGATGCTGGTTATTTAGTTGAGCATCCAGGTTACTGCACTTTTGCTGCCGTGTTACAGGCAAGCACTTTTACAAACGAATTAAATTTAGCCATTTAACGTTATTGCCTCGTCAAGCGTTGTAAGCTTTGTTTTTTGTTATACTACTACTACGGTACTGACTGCAGGAAGTGCGCTAGGAGCGCACCGTTGTATTATTTGTGCACTGCACGAATGCTGTTTGTAATGTCAAAGATGTGAAAGTTTGATCAATTGATTTTTTGTTTGACTGATCGAAAGATTTATGTTTGTCAAACGTAAATAAATGGGACGCTTTGCGTTTCCAAACAGTCATTTCTGTCCCGACAATCCCCTCCGTGGTAGAAGAAACTCTTACAGTAATTAAACATTAAAACATCAGCGGTTTATAGTCGGGTGCGGCTTATAGTCGGGTGCGGCTTATGGCACAATCTGTCTTTTCCCCAAAATTTAGCTGGTGCGGCTTATATTCAGGTGCGCCTTATAGTCCGGAAAATACGGTAATTATTATATTTTGAGTTTGCCACGTTTTGCCTAAATAATCAGACAGATCAAGCAGCCCGTTATCACATAGCCTAGGCTATTTTTTAGGCATTAGGCAAACTAAGCTCTGTCTGCTGATTAGTTAGTTTCTCACATTTCGTTTTAGCAAGAAGAATGAATGATGGAAGTAATGCATCACATTCATTATTTTATTCAAAATGGTTAAATGCCTAAATCCTATCACTATTTTTGGTATTGTAGGTTTTCATGTTTAGTATGTAAATTTGGAGAAACCTACAGTATCAGTGACTTGATAGGATATTGATAGGGATATTGATGTAGGGATTTTCATGACTCAAGTCATGTTTTTCTGTGTTATTATTAGTAGTAGTTAAGGTGATTGAGTGCTGTATTTCAGTGTTTTACTTCTTTGTGTATATTTTAATAAAGACCCTGTTATTCTCAGTCCTTCATATAGCCCGTGACTTTTTTTTTTTTTTTTTTTTTTTTTATTTTGGGGGGGGGGGGGGGGGGGGGTGCTCTTTTTTCAGGTCAGAGCAACTGCCCCTCAAAATTCCTGTGCACGTCCCTGTTCAGAAACATCCTAACCTTGGTTTTGTCCTAAAGTTGACTATTGCTAAATATTTTGACCTAAAGTATAACGACTGTATCGTTGTTCTTTAGGTCAAATTATTTAGCAATAACGAAGGGTATTACAAAAACTATTTTGTTGGTGTTACGTCGGTGTGTTCCATGCTAGTTTGTTTACTCGCTCTCTCTCGGTTCTCTGCTCGTGCACAGTATTCCAGGGCCAATATGCACGCGCTCTATCGTGCACAGCTCTCCCTTGTGGGGGGAGGGGCTTGGGAGACCGTTTTGGGCTTTAGCGGAAAGTGGGGAGGGACTGAGAAGTTGTGATGTTCAAATTTTTTGGCTAAGTCCTGGATCTTCGCAATCCTGCCTACGGGACCTTTAACTCTTTCAACCATGAGTTAACAGTATTAAATTGTTCAGTGCAGTAAACACATTACATTAACCAAAATACACTTTTTATAACGGCATCATATGCCATCTCTTTCTCTCTCATATGCTACAGTAGTGGCCATTTAGCTTAACCAGCTACACCATTAGCATTCCCAGTACAGGTAATACCTGAATTAGCTTAACAGCCTTAGCCGCGATTAGCATTAGCTTCGCGCTAGCTCGTTAGCGATCTTTTTACAGTTGGTTTTCAAGGTTCACCATGATACAACAGGTACCACGGTGGGTTTAAAACATTAGGAAAACATATCGGGGGACTCGGACTGGTTTTATGAACATACTTCAATGAAAGGAATTTTCTCACATCATGCTATTATCAACAGCTAACCTCGGGGCTGTTAACCGGCTCCTTTCTCTCTCACGCACTCTCACACGACTTATAGTCCAGGCAAAGTAGCGTTTTACGACAGACTAATTGTGAAAGAATTTTTTTTAGCATAGATCATTTCTATGAGGTGTCCAGAACAACATACTAAAAGTCCTAAGAAATCCTAGTTGAGGAAATATGTTAATTTCTCATCAATCCGAAATGTGTGCCGTAAGGCCAGGTAAAAATACATCCCAATGGGGCTATTTTTTTTCCTTTACTCCTATCAAAATGAAACTTTACACAATGAAAGTACCCATGAAAAGTAACTTTTTTTGTATTACAAGTTTCTTTGAAAATGTATTTTAATATGCAAATGAGCTATACACTTATTCAAATATGCCCAAAATACAACCAAAAATTAACTTTTTTTACGACAGACTAATTGTAAAAGAATTTTTTTTAGCATAGATCATTTCTATGAGGTGTCCAGAACAACATACTAAAGGTCCTAAGAAATCCTAGTTGAGGAAATATTGTAATTTCTCATCAATCCGAAATGTGTGCCATAAGGCCAGGCAACAATACCACAATGGGGCTATTTTTTTCCTTTACTGCTGCCTTGTGCGCGATTCATAGCCAATCGTATCAGTTATACCAAATGACGTATGTAGAGCGACAGAAATTCGACGAGGAAGAAGAAGAACCTTTACTGTCCATGAAAAGACGATGGCGTTTAATGATTATTGCCATTTGTGCAAAGTAAATATGAGGGTAGAAGGCATATACGGTCACTCTGCCGACCTATTGTATCCAAAAAAACACAGAGTCTATTAATGGCGAGACCACCACAACGACTGGGGTTTCGCTAAACCCCATAGCCTTAGCCACCAACGGGGCTAGCTGGTAAATAAGGCTTTTGCCAAAGCCTGTTGGTAGCAGAGCAAACACATCCTTCTTGGCAATGAAGTCTTTCAACGCCAAACGTTGCTCTTTTTTTAAAATAAACTTGTGTTCTAAGCTACTTAAAACACTGTCTAAGGCTGCATCGAACGGTAATGTTAGGTCCGCTGCTATGTTGGATTAACACACTACAAGCTTCGGTGTCGCGCATAGACGTCGTCATCATCTTGCTGCCCCCCCCCCCCCCCCGGTCTGTGATTGGTTCCCTATCTCAGGCGCAAATATGGGCGATGGTTTCCAGACTGCTTTTGCAGCGAGAATGAAATCGCGCGCAAAGCAGTATGGGAACACCCAGGCTATGGCTTGGTAGTACCTGCCAGGGGTATAACCCCCGCCGGTATAGTCTTCAGGGTCACAGAGGAACACAAGCCTCCCCACCACGACAAGGTAGCAACAAAAGGGGAGGTGTTTTTTTTTTGTTTTTTTTTTTTTTTAAATCCAGCCTGGATCCTCGACCCCTTCTGGATTATTAGATGTTTGTTGCTTGTGAAATTCACGAAGAATTGAGTGGGCTATGTCTCGCAAAGTGACCATACATTGATTTTCCAGGGCAGTTATCATTACTCTATCTCCAAAGTGTTCCTTTATTTTAATTTTCATCCACTTTGCACAATATGGTTCACAATCTGTGCCTTGCAAGTTCTCTGTCATCTTTACCATAAGGTCTTGAATAGTAATTTGTTCATCATCGTATTCTTCTAAAAAGTTTGCCACCTTTAGGAATGCTGTTGTTCTCTCATAATCTTCTGGTCTTCCGAGTTTGAATCTTTTGGGTTTGTTGCCTGGGTTTGCAGAGAATTGACTCGGAATATTCTTCATATTTCGAAAGTTACTGTTGCATATGTTGTGGTACACTGCATTGGCTGCATGAAGGTCATGGACAGATGATATTCTCCCCCAAACTGCATTAGACCATTCATCGTTCCTTAAGTGGCAAATCTGCACAATCCTTTCCTGGAAGTCTCCTGTTCTTACTTGGTAGATATACATTTTCTCTCTGTGCTGATTTTTCTTATCTATTTCAGTTGGTTGTCCACAGAAGAAGCAATGCTCTTGAAAATTGAAGTTCTGTTCTGAGCGGAGATTATGTTTGATTTGTTGTTGTTGCAAAGATGGTAATACATTATCACGTACAATATTTTCTGCTTTACAATAGTTGCGGCAGCATTCGATGTGTACTCTGTTTCCAGGAATTGTCACTAAGCTACTTCCACGTTGAGCACTGGCACGGTTCACACCATTGCTGCCTTTTGCTCGTAGAACAACCAATGTGTTTTCATCACTCAATGACTCATTACATATTTTACACTTCTCCATTTCCCCTGTTTACATACATTACACACTGCATAAACAAAAAAAGAAAAGAAAACAGTGTTGTCTAGCAATGAAATTAGGCCCAATAGAATTTGCTAGTGCTATCAAGCTAACGTTAGTTCATTTCAGTAGGCTAGGTGATGCTGGTGAAGGTGAAGTAGTTTTGGCCTTAAGCAAAATGTCTCTACAATAAAATGTCTAGTTAGAAAGGAGTTGGTAACTTAAAATGTTCTGATTGGGTTTCTAGCCTAGATATTACTGTCGCTAGCTTCTCATAACACTGCAAAGCTACTTTACAAACGGTGGAAGTCTGATGTGTGGCCCGTCTGGTCTGAAATACTTGCCTACTACAAAAAGAGAAGCAGTTTTGGTGTCTGGCAAAATTATTTAAAGAGCTGGAATGTCTGGAAAGTGTGTCTATCTGGTTTTCATCTGTCATCTGTGTGAGAGTGAATTGTTTCGTTTGTAAGAATGACATCTGCCTGTTATCTCGTAATCTTACCAACAATACCAATCATTTGTAAATCTACCAGCCCAAAATGTAATCTCACCACGTTACTAATGACTAAAATGGCAATTCTGACTTTCTATCATGTCATTAGGTTAGGCTTGTTCACAAATAAAAAAAAGCCTATATTCGCCTATATTCGACTAGTGTATAGCTCATTTGCATATTAAAATACATTTTCAAAGAAACTTGTAATACAAAAAATGTTACTTTTCATGGGTACTTTCATTGTGTAAAGTTTTGATAGGAGTAAAGGAAAAAAATAGCCCCATTGGGATGTATTGTTACCTGGCCTTATGGCACACATTTCGGATTGATGAGAAATTAACATATTTCCTCAACTAGGATTTCTCAGGACTTTTAGTATGTTGTTCTGGACACCTCATAGAAATGATCTATGCTAAAAAAAAATTCTTTTACAATTACTTCTATTTTTGGCTCCCAAATGAGTTAGTTTGCCTGGACTATTAATAACAGAAGACTTATCAAGATACTGCCCGAGGATTAATCATTGATTTACGTGGTTTTTGTCATGTTACACACCCCAGTTCGTCAGCTTTTACATGCGGGTGCTCTCGTCAGTAGCTCAGCTCTGAGAAAGATGGCGCTTGGCGCAGACTAGATAACGTTCAAGAGTCATGGCACTACGCACAGGGCTGGTGCGCCACTTTGTGGTGGGGCTAAGATACTCCACTCAAATAACACATTGTTTTAGTAACCATGTGGGTTACATTTGTCTTCTCATTCATTTTGGAGGGACGTTCTGTTCTTGATGTCACTGCTGTGTCCATATTTTCTCTACTATGATGACATGATGACTGTCTTCACTATGTTTCATGGTATCTTACCAAGTCATTAGGTACAATACTGAATACATGATCATTGTTGAGGATGGAGTTTGTGGTGCTTGATTGAATTAAACACTAAAGTGTTTCTGTTATTTAGCCTGGTCTACTGACTACAATGTGAAAATGATAGGTGTCAGTGTAATAGTTCTACAAAATTAAAACACAGTTTAATTAACATCTTTCTCAGAAACTAATGCTGAATACCAGAACTTTCATGGAGACTAGATTAGAGCAGATTAGCATAAACACAGACAATTACCCCCCGTCAACCATAAAAGACAAACGATATTACAACCTGGATAGGCATTTACAACAACACCTTCTCAATGTCACAAAACTAAAAACTACAATTTATTTAGCACAAAATCTTGGACAGAGTACACTTCACCCAAAACATATTATACAAAATGGGAATGGTGGAAAATAACATCTGTTCACACTGTACAACAAACACTATAGACGACTACTTACACGCCATCTGGCTCTGCCCACTGACTCAAACTTTGGACAAACTTTATCAATACACTTTCACTAGCTATAGGTGGCAGTATTCCATTCCAATCTGCTAAAAATATTCTAATCTATGTGTCTGCTAGGAGACCATATGAACCGCCACTGAAAAATTTCTTTAAAAAAACACTATTACTCTACTATACTGAACTGTTTATAATTCTTATCATTGAAAATATTATTTATGTTATTGTAACTGAACAAATATAATGTAATACATATTTTAATTTAATAATATTACTATGCAGTTATGTTGAATATCATTACAAAACATCTAGGTAGCAATGATTCCTTGTCATCCCCTCCCCTCTTTCTTTAAGAAACACAATGACTCAGACTTCACTGCCGTTATCATGTCTGTACTCCCGTTCTTAAATAGCAGTTTGTCTTTGCTTGGCCATTGGAAGAACATGGCGCATATCACATCTGGAAGTTTTAAATTGAAAGCAGCATAGATACACAAAGAAAACACAAAAAACAACAGAACTAAAATATAAAACTTCTATATCAAGGACCCCTGCATTAAACAATAAATTTTGATCGACGATGTGTTGAAATTATTGTTAACTGTCAACTGCCATTACCAAAAAAGTTACTTACTACTTTTGGATCTTGGCAGGAAGAGAAGATGTCGACTACACAGATTCTCTTAAGAGCTTTGGAGAATTTGACAAGCGAGGAGTTTAAGAAATTCAAGTGGTACCTGCAGCAGCCAAATAAAGACTTTCCTGCAATCCCAGTATGTCGACTGGAAAAGGCAGACAGGATGGACACTGTGGATCAGATGGTGAAGTACTATGTCCAGTATGTGGAAGTGACAAAAAAGGTTTTAATGATGATAAACAGGAATGATCTTTTGGAAGAATTATCAAAAATCGCTTCAAATCCTACAGGTAAGTGAACAGTTATAAATTGGACAGAACCAAGATCAGAGATTCATGTTATAAACAAAAACTTCTCTCTCTACAAATACAGACTCATATAGTATGTTTCACCTTGGCTGGTAGAACTTTTAAAGGAACATACTGATCCTATTTTTTTCAAAATAACAATTCCAAGGTGACTCCTTAGACACAGTCCTGCTTTAGTTGCTTCTCCTGAGATGTATGGATGCTGGAAAATAAGATGATCTATTTATCTGTGAACAAGCAGCCTTCTGCTAAAGTTCCTGTTGTCATCTTAGAGCTTTCTACAGATGCTTCATGATCTGTCTTTGATGGAGATTAGTGAGACTATTTTAATTGATACTGTGACAGCATGAATTTAACTGAATACACTAATATAACACACATTTTATCTTTGTTTTATTCATTCAGAAAACCTTGCTGATTGTAAAAACAAAATCAAATCTAACTTGCGAGAAAAGTTCCAGTGTGTGTTTGAGGGGATTGCTAAAGCAGGAAACTCAACCCTTCTGAATGAGATCTACACAGAGCTCTATATCACAGAGGGAAGGACTGCAGAGGTCAATGATGAACATGAGGTCACACAGATTGAAACAGCATCCAGGAAACCACACAGACCAGAAACAACCATCAGACAAGAAGACCTTTTTAAAGCCTCACCTGGAAGACATAGACCAATCAGAAGAGTGATGACAAAGGGAGTGGCTGGCATTGGGAAAACAGTCTTAACACAGAAGTTCACTCTGGACTGGGCTGAAGACAAGGCCAACCAGGACATCCTCTTCATATTTCCATTGACTTTCAGAGAGCTGAATGTGTTGAAAGAGAGAAAGTTCAGCTTGGTGGAACTTGTTCATCACTTCTTTACTGAAACCAAAGAAGCAGGAATCTGCAGCTTTGAAGAGTTCCAGGTTGTGTTCATTTTTGACGGTCTGGATGAGTGTCGACTTCCTCTGGACTTCCACAACACTGAGATCCTGACTGATGTTACAGAGTCCACCTCAGTGGATGTGCTGCTGACAAACCTCATCAGGGGGAAACTGCTTCCCTCTGCTCGCCTCTGGATAACCACACGACCTGCAGCAGCCAATCAGATCCCTCCTTACTGTATTGACACGATGACGGAGGTCAGAGGGTTCACTGACCCCCAGAAGGAGGAGTACTTCAGGAAGAGATTCAGAGATGAGGAGCAGGCCAGCAGGATCATCTCCCACATCAAGACATCACGAAGCCTCCACATCATGTGTCACATCCCAGTCTTCTGCTGGATCACTGCTACAGTTCTGGAGGATGTGTTGAAAACCAGAGAGAGAGGAGAGCTGCCCAAGACCCTGACTGAGATGTACATCCACTTCCTGGTGGTTCAGACCAAAGTGAAGAAGGTCAAGTTTGATGGAGGAGCTGAGACAGATCCACACTGGAGTCCAGAGAGCAGGAAGATGATTAAGTCTCTGGGAAAACTGGCTTTTGATCAGCTGCAGAAAGGAAACCTGATCTTCTATGAATCAGACCTGACAGAGTGTGGTATCGATATCAGAGCAGCCTCAGTGTACTCAGGAGTTTTCACACAGATCTTTAAAGAAGAGAGAGGACTGTACCAGGACAAGGTGTTCTGCTTCGTCCATCTGAGCGTTCAGGAATTTCTGGCTGCTCTTCATGTCCATCTGACCTTCATCAACTCCTGGTTCATCAAAGTCTTTAGAATCAAACCTAAACTAAAACGTCTCCATCAGAGTGCTGTGGACAAGGCCTTACAGAGTCCAAATGGACACCTGGACTTGTTCCTCCGCTTCCTCCTGGGTCTTTCACTGCAGACCAATCAGACTCTACTACGAGGCCTGCTGACACAGACAGGAAGTAACTCACAGACCAATCAGGAAACAGTCCAGTACATCAAGAAGAAGATCAGTAAGAATCTGTCTTTAGAGAGAAGCATTAATCTGTTCCACTGTCTGAATGAACTAAATGATGGTTCTCTAGTGGAGGAGATCCAACATTCCCTGAGATCAGGACGTCTCTCCACTGATAAACTGTCTCCTGCTCAGTGGTCAGCTCTGGTCTTCATTTTACTGTCATCAGAAGAAGATCTGGAGGTGTTTGACCTGAAGAAATACTCTGCTTCAGAGGAGGCTCTTCTGAGGCTGCTGCCAGTGGTCAAAGCCTCCAACAAAGCTCTGTAGGTAGATTTAGGAACTATTTGAAACGTGATTCATTTAGTAAATGACAAATAAAACATTTTATGTTGATTCTACTTCAGGCTGAGCAGTTGTAACCTCTTAGAGAGAAGCTGTGAAGCTCTGTCCTCAGTTCTCAGTTCCCAGTCCTCCAGTCTGAGAGAGCTGGATCTGAGTAACAACAACCTGCAGGATTCAGGAGTGAAGCTGCTGTCTGATGAACTGGAGAGTCCTCACTGTAAACTGGAAACTCTCAGGTTGGTTTTAAGCTACTGATAGTTTGGATGATATTAAAACAAATCTTACTTTAAATGTTGGTTGTTTGGATGACATTAAAACATTAAAATGTGGAGTGCAATAAGTGACGAGACAAGAGACGGAGATGTGTCGAGTCAACTTTACTCTCCACTTTTTGTATACTCAAAAATACTATACAGCGAGTGAGGTGAAAACTGCCACACAACGTAAACACGGAACTGATAACTTGAAAACCCTCACTTCCTTAAAGGTACAGTCTCTTGGTGAATGTCTCTCACACTGTTCATTGTGGGTCACCACACAGACCCCCCCAGAATTCACCCATAATAACAGGGCTCGACCGAACAGGTACCCCAAATGGAACCGGCACCCACCCACTAGTGCAAACAGAACAGACCAGTCCATAACAGTCCCCAGAAAAGTCAACGTATGGGGGGCGGACGGTAAATCCTTGGGAACGTAGGACTGGGTTCGGCCCAGTGCAGCCTTCATGTCCCGATGAAACCACTCGCAAAGTCTGTTGCTCTGTGGGTTATAGGCTGTGGTACGGTGGACACCAACTGCAGTCCAAAGCTCCGACGTGAACTGCGGACCTTGGTCCAGGGAGAGGTCAGACGGTGTGCTGAAACGGGCCACCCAAGCCATAATGAACGCCTGGGCCACGTCAGCCGATGTAGTAGCTGACAGGGGAACAACTTCTGGCCACCTGGTGGTCCTGTCCACCATGGTGAGGAGGTAGGTGTAACCACGGGAGGGGGGGAAGTGGGCCCACCAGGTCCACATTCACACGATCAAAACGCACCTTGAAGGGTGCCAACGGGGCCTTGGTATGACATGTCACCTTTGCGCGCTGGCACACCACACAGGCAGCAGCCCAGGCCCTGACGTCCCTCCGCAGACCTGGTCAGACGAACTTGGCCCCCACCAGCTTGGTAGAGGCCTTCACCCCTGGGTGGGAAAAGCCGTGGATGGCGTCAAAAACCTGACGCCTCCAGCCAGCAGGCACCAGTTGTGGTTGGCTAGTGGAGATGTCGCAGAGGAGTGTAGCGTTGGCCGTGTTAAACACCACATCTTCCATGAGCAGCGCCATGGGGGCCGTCCTGTAGGCTTGCACCTCTGAATCCGTGGTCTGATCCGCTGCTATGGCTGCATAGTTGAGGCCCAAGAGGACGGACCCAGTGACGGCCCGGGAGAGGCAGTCGGTGACAAAATTGTCTTTGCCAGCCACGTGCTGAATGTCAGTGTTGTACTCGGAGATGGCAGAGAGCTGACGCTGCTGTCGACCAGACCATGGCTCCGAAGACTTGGCCATGGCGAACGTCAGCGGCTTGTGGTTGACAAAAGCCGTGAACCGACAGACCTCCAATAGGAAACGGAAATGACGGGTGGCGAGGAAAAGACCCAGGAGCTCTCTGTCGAAGGCGCTGTATTTCCTCTCGTTGTCATGGAGCTTCCTGCTGAAAAAGGCCAGCAGCTGCCAGGCTCCGCCCACCCACTGCTCACACACAGCCCCCACGGCGTAATCCAAAGCGTCCGTAGTAACCCCTGTGGGGTGACGTGGTGGCCGAGGAAGGTGATGGATGCCTGGCCAAACTCGCACTTGGCCGGGTTGGTGATGAGACCATGCTCACTGACCTGGTCGAACAGCTGCCGGAGATGTGTCAGGTGGTCTTCTGCGGCTGCACTGGCCACGAGAATGTCGTCCAAGTAAACAAACAAGAACAGCATGTCTCGCAACACAGAGTCTATGAGGCGCTGAAACGTCTGGGGCGACAACCACCATCAGCCTTGGTCACCATGTTTAGGGGGGAGGCCCACGGACTGCTCCATGGTGGTGAGCTCCTCCCTGGCGATCGCGAGCTTGGCAAAGTTGAGGCGCTGGGCTTGTGCGTAGACGGCGGGGGCAACCGTGGCGATGTAGTGCTCAATGTTTATCCACTGTCAATGAAAACTTGGACGTGGTGAGGTCAGGGAAGTTGGCGAGCAGGCGTTGATATCGGTCCCCGGTGGCAAGCGTGTTCTACAGACAAAGCACCCCCACCCCTCCCAGCATGCAGGGGTACGGAGTAAAAGAGAGAGCGTCGATCAAGAGGCAGCAGCCGTCGGCTGGACAAGGTGTTAGTGATGAACAACAGCTTGCAGTCATGGCCAGCGCCCATAGCCTCTAATGAGCGCTGGCCATGGCTTTTCCCTGGGCTCCAAAACTGCATGGCTTGCGACACTGCTTGGCCTTGGCCCCAAACCTGGAATGGTAATAACACCACCCATCCTCATACTGTTGGCAGGCCGTCACAGCAGCCGTGGTGTCCGGGTCGTCCTCTGGGGGCGGGGTGGGGCAGACGTGTGCTGGTGGGGTAGCAGCGGATGGACGAACTGCTGGCGGTTGGCGAGGAAAATCCTGTCTGCCTTCAAAGCCGGCGCCCGGTAGTCTCTGGAGGAAGGGAGAGGGGAATTGGCCAGTGCGGTGCGCACGGATGCTGGAAGCTGTCGCAGGAAAGTGTGGGCGAAGAGGAATGAGGGATCCTCACCGCCCAGCACAGCCAGCATCCTCTCCATCAACTCCGGCGACTTGCTGTCGCCAAGGCCGTTCAGGGACAGGGGGCAGTCTGCTTTCTCAAGCTCCGACAGTTCAAAGAGTTGCAACATGAATGCTTTGAGTGTGTTGTGCTTGCCGTCAGCCGGAGAAGCCTCTAACAGCACCATAGCCCTGGCTGTCGTCGAGGCATCTAAGGCTGCTACCACATGGAAATACTTGGTAACGTCCTGAGTTATAACTCTCAGCTGGAACTGGGCCTCGATGTGTTGAAACCACGGCCGTGGGTTGTGCTGCCAAAAGTCCGGTAAGTTGATGGTGGCAGCATAGATAGCACCGACATTAGCTGCGCCTCTAGCAGCGGTATTTTCCTCACCGCCGTTGTGAAACATAACTCAGCCGTCATCGGGGTCACCAATGTGGAGTGCAATAAGTGACGAGACAAGAGACGGAGATGCGTCGAGTCAGCTTTACTCTTCACTTTATGTTTATTCCAAAATACTGTACAGTGAGTGAGGTGAGGCTGCCACACAACGTAAACACGGACCTGATACCTTGAAAACCCTCACTCCCTTAAAGATACAGTCTCTTGGTGAATGTCTCTCACAGTGTTTATTGTGGGTCACCTCAAGGCTCGTTTCAGCATCTTAGAGAACGTTTCCACTGTTCTTCTGTGAATTCTGTCTGTCTCAGTGTCTTTCAATTCTTCATGTTATCCAGACTGATCCAGGACTCCTAATTTTGTTGTTGAAAATACTTCTTTATGACTCTGAATGTTTAGGCTCTCTTTCTTACTGTGTACGTTTCATATTTCAGGCTGAGCAGTTGTAACCTTTCAAAGAGAAGCTGTGAAGTTCTGTCCTCAGTTCTCAGCTCCCAGTCCTCCAGTCTGAGAGAGCTGGACCTGAGTGACAACGACCTGGAGGATTCAGGAGTGAAGCTGCTGTCTGCTGGACTGGAGAGTCCTCACTGGAAACTGGAAACTCTCAGGTTGGCATCAAGCTATTGATTCACAAATCTTATTTTAAATATTGGTTGATTGGATGACATTAAAGTATAAAACAGGGATTTACTGTAGGTTACTACTTCAGAAAATGTATTTAACAGAAGAGAAACTACATCAAATTCTCAGTTATTTATCAGGTTGATTGTTTCAGCATCTTGGAAAACATGTCCACTGTTCTTCTGTGGATTCCGTCTGTCTCAGTGTCTTTCGACTCTTCATGTTATCCAGACTGATTCAGGACTCCTAGTTTTTATTGTTGAAAATACTTCTTTATGACTCTGAATGTTTAGGCTCTCTTTCTTACTGTGTACATTTCATATTTCAGGCTGAGCAGTTGTAACCTTTCAAAGAGAAGCTGTGAAGTTCTGTCCTCAGTTCTCAGCTCCCAGTCCTCCAGTCTGAGAGAGCTGGACCTGAGTAACAACAACCTGCAGGATTCAGGAGTGAAGCTGCTGTCTGCTGGACTGAAGAGTCCTCACTGTAAACTGAAAACTCTCAGGTTGGTTTTAAGACTGATTCACAAATCTTCTTTTAAATGTTAGTGGTTTGGATGACTTTAAAATATTAAAATATATTAAACAGGTATTTGAGTTGCTACTTCATTAACTGGATTCCAGAAATCTAGCATGAAGTTATTGTAGATATGAAGCAGAAAGAAGTGATTGGCGGGGGCTGTTCCACATTTTATTCTACTATGTGAATCAGGTTAGCTAGCATAGATGCTATATCACTGAAGGAAAACTGTTCAGGGACCAGATGAAGTCAGAACAGTAGAGTGACTGTTTACAGGCTGCAACAGTCTGAATGCACCATGACTGATGGTCAGCGTGTGGTTCCTTCATAAGAACACATAAAATCACTGAAATTAACCCAGACGACCAAGAAAGTTAAGTGAACTGATGTGTCTGATGCTGACATTAGGAACTGAAGGCTGGTGACTAGTTTTACATTCAAACATGTTTTAATGCTACACCTACCTGCTACTTGTACAAATAACTCAGTTTGTTTCAACCTTTTTTCATCTTTGTGGAAATTATATAAATGAAACAAAATCATCCAGACAAGAGTGGTTCAGATGGTGGTACCCGCATAAGTGATGATGATTGGCTAAGGTAGGGTAAGATTTCATGGTAAGCCAATCAGCGGCAGGGCAGTGTTCAGTTGGGCGGGTGTTGTTTACACACAAACGCGTGCATAGCAGTATCACACAAGCGATAAGAGATAATCTGCAGCAATGGAGAGTTCGGAGCATTCAGAGGTAAAGTTGCTGTTTTCAAGGTGGAAGTATAGGCACTACTTTAACCTCATTGAGGTAAAAGGCAAGAACTTACATGTGAAGTGTACATTACGCTCAGAAAAAATCTAATTCTTAGACGTATTTAAACATATTTGTGTTTAAAATTGCTCCCCGGACGCAGTCCTTAGAGGCCGCAGCACACTGCTGTTCACACAGTATTGTGGGCAGTTGGATGGGTCAAACAGCAGGAACTGAAATTTCCTCATTGCGGGAGAATTAAGGGTTACAAAAAAAAAAAATAATAAAAAAAATAGCTAGTTACTTTTATAGTGGAGTAATTCAGGTACTAACTCAGTTACTTTTTGCAGAAGTAATAACTATAGTTATAATTACTTTTTAAAAGTAACATGCCCAACACTGCTCATGCCACGGGTGGCACCCACACTGCTATGCTGGTACCTCTCAGTGTTATAACAATGCTTTATGTATGGCCTGATTTCTTGGGTTTTAGTGACAGCTCCCGCCCACAATCCCCGCAGCATTGTAGCTGCGGTCCCGCCCACATTTGAAAGTGCTGTGTGCACTTCATGTTGTGTGCTGAACGTCAACTGTTAAGCGGAATTTTGAGACGAAGCAGGAGAAGACTTTCAAAGATCAAGCAGACAAAGCAGAGTCAATTAAATGTGCTGTATATGCAACAGTATATATAACCATCATCTCACACCTTCTAGTTGCAATATGTGGTAATTTAACTCCTATTGGAGTTTGTTGTTGTTTTTATTCATGATATTCATGAATGTCAACATATATATATATCTATAAAAAACAAAACGTCCCTCTCACCCTCCTCGGGTGGTATCTGTGTCATCCTGAAGCTCGGGTCCTCTACCAGAGGCCTGGGAGTTTGAGGGTTCCGCGCAGTATCTTAGCTGTTCCTAGGACTGCGCTCTTCTGGACTGAGGCTTCTGATGTTGTTCCTGGGATCTGTTGGAGCCACTCCCCCAGTTTGGGGGTCACTGCCCCGAGTGCTCCTACTACCATGGGGATCATGCTCGCCTTGACTTTCCACATCTGCTCCAGCTGTTCTTTCAACCCTTGGTACTTTTCAAATTTCTCGTGTTCCTTCTTTCTGATGTTGCCGTCTGCTGGTATCGCCACATCTATCACCACCGCCTTCTTCTGCTATTTGTCTACCACCACTATGTCTGGTTGGTTAGCCAGGACCTGTTTGTCAGTCTGGAAGCTGAGGTCCCACAGCACCTTGGCCCTGTTGTTCTCAGCCACCTTCTGTGGTGCGGCCCATTGGAATTTGGGCACTTCTATTCCATACTGGGTACAGATGTTCCTGTACACTATTCCAGCCACTTGGTTGTGTCTCTCCATGTACGCTGACCCGGCTAGCATCTTACATCCTGCTACTATGTGCTGGACTGTCTCAGGGGCATCTCTGCATAGTCTGCACCTTGGATCTGATCTACACTTGTAGATCTTGGCCTCTATGGTTCTTGTACCTAGGGCCTGTTCTTGTGCTGCCATGATCAGTGCCTCTGTGCTGTTTCTGAGTCCAGCCTTTTCTAGCCATTGGTAGGTCTTCTCGATATCAGCCACTTCTTCAATTTGGCGGTGGTACATGCCGTGTAGGGGCTTGTCCCTCCAGGTGATCTGCTCCTCTTCCTCTGCACTCTTATCGGATTTCAGTTGCCTGAGACATTCACTTAGCAGTTCGTCCTGTGTGGCCATCTTTCTGATGTACTCTTGGATTTTTGATGTTTCATCCTGGATAGTGGCCTTGATGCTCACTAGTCCTCGGCCTCCCTCTTTCCGCTTAGTGTAAAGTCTCAGGGTGCTGGATTTGGGGTGAAACCCTCCGTGCATGGTGAGGAGCTTTCTTGTCTTGATATCTGTGGCTTCTATCTCCTCCTTTGGCCAGCTTATGATCCCAGCGGGGTATCTGATGACTGGTATTGCGTACATGTTGACGGCTTGGATCTTGTTCCTGCCATTTAGCTGACTTTTCAGGACCTGCCTCACTCTCTGGAGGTATTTGGTTGTGGTTGACTTCCTTGCGGCCTCCTCATGGTTTCCATTAGCCTGTGGGATACCAAGGTACTTGTAGCTGTCTTGGATATCACCTATGTTGCCCTCTGGTAGGTCGACCCCTTCAGTTCTGATCATCTTGCCTCTCTTTGAGACCATGCGGCCACACTTGTCCAATCCGAATGACATCCCTATGTCGTTGCTGTAGATCCTGGTGGCGTGGATCAGTGAGTTGATTTCTCACTCATTCCTGGCGTACAGCTTGATGTCATCCATGTAGAGCAGGTGGCTAATTGTTGCTCCACTTTGGAATTGGTACCCATAACCACTCTTTGTGATGATCTGGCTGAGGGGATTCAGGCCTATGCAGAACAGCAGTGGTGATAGTGCATCTCCTTGGTATATGCCGCATTTGATGTTGACTTGGGCAATTGGCTTTGAGTTTGATCTTATACAGTTCCAGACATTCCAGTATCCATGTGTGTGGCATTGAGTCGTAAGCTTTCTTGTAGTCAATCCAGGCGGTGCACAGGTTGGCCTGTCTGCTCTTACAGTCTCTGGCGACTGCTCTATTGACCAATAACTGGTGCTTGGCTCCTCTGGTGTTGCTACCAATTCCCTTCTGAGCCCCGCTCATGTATTGAGCTACGTGCTTACTCATCTTAGCCGCAATTATGCCTGACAGGGCTTTCCATGTTGTGGAGAGACAGGTTATTGGCCGGTAGTTGGATGGGATAGGCCCCTTCTGGGGGTCCTTCAGGATTAGGACTGTCCTGCCCTGGGTTAGCCACTCTGGGTGGGACCCATCCCTTAGCAGCTGGTTCATCTGTGCTGCTAGACGTTCATGGAGTGCTGTTAGCTTCCTCAGCCAGTAGGCATGGATCATATCGGGGCCTCTGCCTCCTTAGTGTATCTCTTCAACCGGGTGGCCAGCGCTGTTAGTCTCTGTTTGTCAGTTTCGAGTACTTCGGGTATGGAGAGCTTGGTGTACTTCCTGGGTGCCCCTTTATTCACCATGTTGCCTTTCTGCAGTTCTGTTAGCTGGCTAACTTCCCTCCATGTTGCCCTTATCTTGGCCTCTAACCGTATTCTCCATGGTGGATGCTGCCTGTTATGGTCTGAGCCCATCTTCAATTCAATTCAATTCAATTTTATTTATATAGCGTCAATAACAATACAAATCGTCTCAAGACGCTTTACAAAAACCCGGCCTGAAACCCCCAGAGCAAGCCTGAAGGCAACGGTGGCAAGGAAAAACTCCCTTTTAACAGGAAGAAACCTCGAGCAGAACCCAGCTCATATGGAGGGACCCATCTGCCTAAGGCCAGCCGGGTACAGACAGAAGAAAGAGAGAAGAGAACAGCAAAGAGAGAAGAGAAGAGAACAGCAAGATAAACATACATCTGTCATAGATACACATATCTGACTAAAGTGTACATGTGGAATCTTATGATACAAACTGATGATGTTACATGACAGTTTGAAAATGTAAGAGGAATCATAGGCAGGTTGGAGAATTGTTCATTCAGGTAGGAGTGGATAACTGCAGGATTCCATGAAGACTGGGCAGGCTGATGAGACCACGACAACAGATGTAGTATAGAGCTCCACAGGAAACACACCACTCCAGGCCAGAGATACTCACAAGAAGAGGGGGGAAGGGGGGGAAGGGAGGGGGAAGGGGGGTGGGACACACACAGCAGTAAACATTCTACATAGTAATAGCACAGAATTGTATGACTAGTAGTATATAGGAAATTAGAGGGCAAGAGCTCTGTGCCAGAGAAAAGAAAGTGGAGGATGCGAGAGAGGAGAGAGAAGAAAGAAGGAGGACATGTGTTTGGTGCATCGTCCCCCAGCAGCCTAGGCCTATAGCAGCATAACTAAGGGATGGTTTAATCCAGCCCTAACTATAAGCCTGATCAAAAAGGAAAGTCTTAAGCCTGACCTTAAAAATAGAGAGAGTGTCTGCCTCCCGAACCCAAACTGGGAGCTGGTTCCATAGGAGAGGAGCCTGATAGCTGAAAGCTCTACCTCCCATTCTACTTTTTGAAATTCTAGGAACCACAAGTAGGCCTGCACTTTCAGACCGAAGTGATCTGCTGGGATGATATGGTACAATAAGGTCTTTAAGATACGATGGAGCTAGGCCTTTAAGGGCCTTGTATGTAAGGAGGAGGATTTTAAATTCTATTCTAGACTTTAAAGGGAGCCAGTGAAGAGAAGCTAAAACTGGAGTAATATGATCTCTCTTGCTAATTCCTGTCAATGCTCTTGCTGCGGCATTTTGAATCAACTGGAGGCTTTTTAAAGAGCTATTTGGACAGCCAGACAGTAATGAATTACAATAATCCAGTCTGGACGACACAAATGCATGAACTAGTTTTTCAGCATCACTCTGAGACAGGATGTTCCTAATTTTGACGATATTACGCAGGTGAAAGAAGGCAGTCCTGGTCACTTGCTTTATGTGACATTTAAAGGACATATCCTCATCAAATATAACACCAAGGTTTTTTACAGTAGTACTGGAGGCCAAGGTAATGCCATCCAAAGACACCATGTGATTAGATAATGAATCTCTGAGATGCTTAGGACCGAATACAATAACTTCTGTTTTGTCTGAGTTTAAGAGTAGGAAATTACAGGTCATCCAAGCCTTTATGTCTTTAAGGCATGCTTGGAGTTTAACCAACTGATTAGTTTCATCTGGTTTCATAGATAAATATAGCTGGGTGTCGTCTGCATAGCAATGAAAGTTTATGCCATGTTTTCTAATAATCTTGCCTAATGGCAACATGTATAACGTGAAGAGTATTGGTCCTAGCACAGAACCCTGAGGAACTCCATAACTTACTTTTGTATAAGTAGAGGAATCATTATTGACATGAACAAACTGGAATCTGTCAGATAGATAGGATTCAAACCAGTCTAATGCAGTTCCTTTAATCTTGACCTCACTTTCAAGTCTCTGTAGTAAAATATTATGATCAATAGTGTCAAATGCAGCACTAAGATCTAGCAGAACAAGTATAGAGACAAGTCCACTGTCTGAAGCCATGAGGAGATCATTGGTAACTTTAACCAGAGCTGTTTCTGTACTATGATGAACTCTAAAACCTGACTGAAACTCTTCAAACAGACCATTCTTGTTTAAGTGGTCACACAACTGATTGGCAACAACTTTTTCTAGAATTTTGGAAATAAAGGGAAGGTTGGAGATTGGTCTATAGTTGGCTAAAACATCTGGATCTAAAGTGGCTTTCTTAAGTAAGGGCTTAATTACAGCAATCTTAAAAGACTGAGGCACATATCCTGTTAATAAAGATAAATTTATCTGGTTCAATATGGAGGTGTTAATTAATGGAAAAACTTCTTTGAGCAATTTAGTTGGGATTGGATCTAGAAGACAGGTTGATGGTTTAGATGCTGTAATTGTTGAAGAGAGCTCAAGAAGATCTACTGGGGAGAAGGATTCCAGATATTGATAAGGTCGTACAAAAGTTTCTAATGTCGCTGTACTTGCATCTTTAACAGCTGTTGGAAGGATGCCTTGAATATTTTCTCTAATGCCGACAATTTTATTAGTAAAGAAGCTCATGAAGTCATTGCTACTGAGGGCTAAAGGAATAGATGGCTCAACAGAGCTGTGGCTCTTTGTCAGCCTGGCTACAGTGCTGAAAAGAAATCTGGGGTTGTTCTTGTTTTCTTCTATTAATGATGAATAATATGCTGTTCTAATACTACTGAGAGCTTTTTTATAAGTTGTTAAACTATCTTTCCAGGCTATGCGAGCTTCTTCAGAATTAGTGGAATGCCAAATTCTTTCTAGCTTTCGGACTGCCTGTTTTAAACAGCGCAACTGTGAATTATACCATGGAGCTAGCCTCCTCCTATTTATGACCTTCTTTTTCAGAGGAGCAACTAAGTTTAAAGTTGAACTAAGCGATGCTGCAGTGCCATCGACAAAATAATCTATTAGTGCAGGGGTTAAATTGTGGTTGCTGTCGTCCACAACATCTTGTAGCCAAGCATCTCAGTGATGGTTCCCGTAGCAATTGTTGTTAGTGCAGCATTCACATCCACTAGCAGATCTTCTGAAGGTACTTTACAAGTCAGCTTCGGTATTCGTCGGGGGTTCCAGGCTTCTAATTGTGCCATGATCTTCATTCTCAGGTCAGCAGCTCTTGCACTGAGGCTGGTATCTGCTGGGGCTTGGTACCCAATCTCTGATTGTGGGAGTGATGGTGGCATCCCCCCGCTGACCTGTCGTCCTGGCGCCCCCTTGCCATAGCATTGTTGTTGTATCTCATAAATCTCTAGTTGTGATAGGAGTTTTCGATTGCTGATGTTGGAACACTGGGCTAACAGCTGTTTTTCGTTGTTAGCCTTGATTGTGGGTTTCGAAGTAACCATTGGTCCCACATTCGCTGCATGTATCCCTTCTCTCTCGGGTTTGCTCGTATAGTAGCATTCCAACAGTTCCGTGTTTTCCGCCCATGTCCATCTATATATGTGTGTGTGTATATATATATATATATATATATTTAACCCCCTCCTTAACTCCTCAATCCAAATTGGTTGTTTCAACTCAGACCAGACACTGTGAATCTCTTTGATGCAATATGTAAATATTTTTTGTACATAACATATTTGTTGGCCGTATTCTATTTTTATTCTGTTTTATTTTTTGTATCTTCTGCATCTCGCACTGTTGTTTCCTGCTGCTGTAACGCCCTAATTTCCCCACGGGGATGAATAAAGTCTTATCTTATCTTATCTTATCTCTTATCTTATCTGTATCCAGATGTGATAAACAAGCAAGCTCCCTTAAAGTGTTTACCACTGCTAAAAATCACAGGATAGAAGCAAGCTATCGCATTGCATTACAAAGCATGGGAAGCCGTTTACGGATAGTGAATTCATTAAATTCATTCAGTTGCTCAGATGCTCTTTCTGAAAACTTGCCACATAAACAATCAAGTCATGAATAAAGGACATTCCCACATCAGCTAGAACTGTTCAGCGATGTATCGATGAAATGGCTGAAAATGTCAGAGTTCAGCAAATAGCTGGATTCAATGATGCTGTGATATTTAGCATAGCACTTGATGAAAGCGTGGACGTGAATGACATCTCCTGTTTGGCGGTCATGGCAAGGTACTGTGATTCAACTGTCAGAGAGGAACTTTGCTGCTTGAAGCCAATGCCTGACACAACAAAAAAAAAAAAAAAGAACGAGGGATTAACATCTGGAAAGTGTTTGCAGTGACCACAGACGGCGCCCCGCCATGGTTGGGAGACAACAGGTAGCTGTCAAACTGAAGAAAAAGTCGCCCACCCCATCATGAAACACCACTGCATAATACATCAAGAAAATCTGTGTACAAAAATGTCAAATTGATCTCAATGAATTTATGGCTACGGTGTCAAAGATTATTAACTTCATAGTTAATAGCGATCTGCACTGACACAGTTTGAGTCCCTGCTGAAGGACCTGGACAGCACATACACAGATCTCCATCTCCACTCAGCAGTGAGATGGAGATCTGCTGAAAAGTTCTGGATTTGTCAGCTGGTTTAACGCTATCATGGCCTTTCTGGCTGAAAAGGGCCAAAAATATTCAGAACTGGATCACAAGAAGTGGATTGTGAAAATTATGTTTCTTGCGGACATTACAGGACACCTGAACGGGCTCAGTCTCACACTGCAAGGTGCAGGACAGACTGTTTTGGACATGTTTGAGACATGCATGGCTTTTGTCAGTAAGCTGGCAGTATTCTCAGATGACATTTCCATCTGAAACACCTGAGAGAGATGTCCTCCCGCCGCCCCCCAATTATTAGTACCGTTGCATTTATGGCTATGACTGTGGACTACCCTCACTAAAATCAAAGCATAAATTAATAGTAATGTTTCAAAGAATAAATCATTACAAAATTATGAAATTATTTATTTAGCACATTCCAACAATGCACAATATTAAATAAAATAAAATTCAAAATAAAATGTTTAACTCGACTCCACTCGTGTACATTAAATAATAATGGAACAGAAGCTTTTGCAGCTGGAAATCAGCATCGATCCACTGTGCAATTAGACCGAGTATATTTTATACTTTATATATTGAAATACGTCCACACGGCAGACATGCTTGCGTCATCACAACATCCTGTTTCGCTCGTGTTGTTTCGGCTATAAATTTTTCGGTGGCCGAATATTCTGTGCATCCCTAGTTAAAAGCCACTTACTTACGTACGTACTCCTCTTCGCCCCCAATGGGACATAAGGCTTCAACGAGCTCTCTCCTTTGCATTCGGTTCTTGGCAGTATGTTGGGCCTCTCCCCATGACAGATTCATCTGATTTAGCTCTTGCGTTACAGTTGTGCGTCAGGTGGTTTTGGGTCTCCCAGGTTTTCTCTTCCCTGGTCGTGTCCATTTTAGTTCAACCTTTGGGATATGGTTTTGCTCCATCCTCAGCACATGACCGAGCTATCTCAGACGTCTGTGTGTAATATCTTTGGTGATGGTCTGGCTCCTTGTTTTCTTGTACAGCTCATTGTTGGAGATTTTGTTTGGTCAAAAGATTTGGCATATTCGCCTGAGGCATGAGTTGTGGAACACTTCCAGTCTCCTAGTGTCTGCTTTGATCACTCGCCAGCTCTCTGAACCATATAGCAGGACAGACTTGACATTCCTGTTATATATACGCATCTTTGTTTTAAGGCTGTACTGCTTGGATCTCCAGATGGAACGGAGTTGGGAAAAGGCAGCCTGAGCCTTACCCAGCCTTGCATTGATGTCTTTGGATGTCCCACTGTCCTTACTGATAAGGCTGCCCAGGTAGGTGAAGTCTTCCACATACTCAAGTGGTTCCGCGTGAGGGTGGAGTTTACACAGATCACTTGAGTTTTGAAGGTGTTAATGCTGAGTCCAACCTGTTTGGCAAAGTTGTTGAGTCTGTCACTTTTAGTCTGCATGTTGTTGTGGTTGGTTGCTGGGAGAGCTAGATCATGAGCGAAGATCTTTCAACTGATAGAATGGAGTCCACTGGAGGAGGCATTTCTCTATGATGTTTCGCAGAGCGAAGATCTGGTCCATGCATCCTCCTCCCCTCCTGAAGCCTGCTTGCTATTGTCTAAGCCTGATGTCGATGGCTGTCACCATCCTGTTGAGAAGGACTCTACAGAACACATTGCATGGAACAGATAAAAGAGTTATTCCACGCCAGTTGTTGCCTTTCTTAGAGATTTTGACAATAAGACCCTTGGACCAGTCTTCAGGGATGGAGTCACTGTTCCATATGTCTTGGAAGAGGTCTGTCAGCAGTCGTGTTGATATGGTAATGTCAGCCCTAAGCATCTCAGCTTGAATGGTGTCTATGCCACATGCCTTACCGCCCTTCAGGGTTTTAACCTCTGCAGGGTCGGGATTGTAAAAAACATTGAAAACATTGATCGCCAGTGCTGAGGGACCGAGTGCTGGATGTGAAGTTATCCAGTTTCACCTGCTGCCTCCTGACAGTCAGGAAACTGGTAATCCACTGACAGGTGGAGGGGGCCACAGTGAGCTGAGACAGTTTGTGGTGGAGGAGCTCCGGGACTATGGTGTTGAACGCAGAGCTGAAGTCCACAAATAGGACCCGTGCGTAGGTCCCTGCAGAGTCTAGGTGGTGCAGGATGTAGTGGAGAGCCATGTTGACTGCATCATCTACTGACCTGCTTGCTCTATAGGCAAACTGCAGGGGGTCCAGCAGGGGATCCGTGATGTCCTTCAGATGGGCCAGCACCAGTTGTTCAAAGGATTTCATGGCCACATATGTCAGGGGGCAACTGGTATGTAATGGTTTAATCCTGTGACAGGGGACTTGGATTGTACATTTGCCACAGAGTCACTTAGTAATCTTGTACACTGTGCCCAGGTTTCCATTGGCTGCTGCCTTCCCGGCTTCACTCGCCAGGTTTTCTACAAAGACCCTCTTGTCTCTCCTTCTACTCCTCTTTACCTCTCATTCCTTGTTCTTACACGACAACATGGCTTTCTCGAGGAGTTGTTGTGACTTGGTGTTAAGTATCTATGCCTTCAGTTGTTTCCTCTCTTCGATTTTTTTGCCAGGTGTTAGCAGATATCCATTCTTTAGCCCCCTTCTGTTTGAAGCCCAGAACTTTTTGTGCTGTTTCAGTGTATATGGTCTTGATTGCATTCCATTTGTTGCTTATGGCGTTTATGGTCTGTGTTTTTCCATTTCAGAGGTAGACTCTAGCGCGCTGAAGCGGTTTCTGAATTCCAACTCAAAATCTTTGTTTTTGTTTGGGCATTGGAGCTTTGCAATTTCCAGTTTCCTCTGCCGTTGGCCTTGTGGGACTGTCTTCTTCAGCTTGAGTTTGATGGTAACAGCGATAAGGTAGTGGTCACTATAGGCATCTGTGCCTCGGTATGCTCTGACATTGTGTAGTGACCTGCGCCATTTATCACTGATCATGATATGGTCAATTTGGTTGATGGTCCTACCATCAAGTGCATTCCATGTGAGCTTGCGTATATTCTTGTGTGGGAAGATGGTACCACCAATAACCAGGTTGTTGTTCATGCAGAAGTCCACAAGGCGTTCACCATTATCATTTCTTTCGCCACGTCCATGTCTGCCCATTGCCCTCTCATTGTGGGAATTGTCGGTTCCCACTTTGGCATTCATGTCGCCAGTTATATGCAAAAGGTCGTGTATGGGTACCTTTGAAACCACTGTCTGCAGTTGTTCTTGCCAGTCTTCTTTAACCTCTCACTTACTGGTTCCCATTCCAGCAAGGTTTTGGTTTTCTACCTGGAGATTGTGATGGCTATGCCATGTGTGTGGGTGTTTTCGTGCCCTGAATGGAGGATGACAGACCCATCATACAAAACTTGATGTCCTGAGCTGGTCCAGTGACTCTTACTTATCCCCAGGATGTCCAGATGGTACTTTTTCATCTCACTCAGGACTTGTTCTGTCTTGGTGGTTTCAAACATGGTTCAGACGTTCCATGCCCCAATGCGGATCTTGGTTTTAGGCCCTCGTAGACCCTCCTTCACACTCCTGGCTGCCAGGGTCTGCTATGGGCTAGGTGTTTGATTGCTTGTTGTAGTTTCTCTAACAATAAGTTTTTTTGCGGGGTAGCATTGTTAGCGCCACACCCAACCCTGACTTTTGTGTCGCTCCTCGCCTAAGACCAGTCTGGTATGGTTGAACCAGCCAGGAGCCATATGCTCCTCCCAGCCTAGCTCTTAGGGTCACAGAAGTACGCAAGCCTCTCCACCATGACAAGGTAACAGCACAAGGGGGAGAAGAGTTAAAAGCCTCACCAGTGCAAAATCACGGAGCCCACATCCTCGCCTGCTGGGCATCTCCACCTGAGAAATTCTGCTGTCTCTTCGGGTCAACATATCTCTGTGAGCAGATATTTTCACACATGAAACGTGCTCCGCCCCACCCGCAGTCAGTTAACAATGGAGCACTTTGAGGCATGTTTGCAACTCAAAGTAACTAACTATGAGCCCCAGATCACAGAGCTTAGCCAAGCAAAGCAGGGCCAGGGATTACACTGACTATCTGGTAGGAATCTCTTAATTTGATGTTGCCTCGGCCTGCAGTTGGTTTAAGTTAAAATGTGTAGCTGTTTGTCCATGCCTTTGAAATGTTGATGTGGCTATTTTGTTATAATAATACAGAAATAGTACTTTTATGGCTGCTTTGTTATGATATACAGATATAGTACAGTTGCACTGTGGTCTCAGTTTTGGCCTCTCATCCAAGTGCAATATCTTAATGAAAGAAGTGTTTTGAGTTAATAATAGAAAAATATCTTTAAAAATATGATTGGGTGTGATCTGTATGGATGGAATAAAATTCCAGGTATGTTGGAAATGTTTTTGTATTTTGTGTCATAATTTAACTTTGCGTTACTGTTGATAATGGCACACTCATTGAGAAGAAAATTTCAAACTGGCACTCTGTGTCACAAAGGTTGCCGACCCCTGGTCTACATAAAGATGATATTTTATCAAGATCTTCTTTGATAAGAGTCGATGAAAGACCAGGCTATTTAAACTTATTTCAGTAATAAAAATGAGCAAAGCAATTGAAATCTCCTTTTATCATAAGGTTATGTCCTAGTTTTTGTTGTTGAAGATACTTCAGATACTTTGTGACTCTGAATGTTCAGGCTGTCTTGCCTACTGTGTACGGTTCATGTTTCAGGCTGAGCAGTTGTAACCTCTCAGAGAGAAGCTGTGAAGCTCTGTCCTCAGCTCTCAGCTCCCAGTCCTCCAGTCTGAGAGAGCTGGACCTGAGTAACAACAACCTGAAGGATTCAGGAGTGAAGCTACTGTCTGCTGGACTGGAGAGTCCTCACTGTAAACTGGAAACTCTCAGGTCAGGATACAGCTGGTTGTTGATCAGTTAAATCCTAATTTAAGTTCATGTTGGTGCAGAAGTTCAACATCTGGAGGATTTTCCTTCTTCTTCTTGACTTTCTTATATTTTTCTATCTCCAGTCTGTCAGGTTGTCTGATCACAGAGAAAGGCTGTTCTTCTCTGGCCTCAGCTCTGAGCTCCAACCCCTCCCATCTGAGAGAGCTGGACCTGAGTAACAACCATCCAGGAGACAAGGGAGTGAAGATGCTCTCTGCCGGACTGGAGAATACACTCTGGACACTGGACACTCTCAGGTATGGACAGACAACAGGAGTTCATACAGTGTGGGTTTGTCGGTAACACTTTATAATAATGTCACACTATGAAGCATTAGTGAAGCATTAGTAAACACTTAATTCATCATTTATAAAGCATTAGTCCTACATTAATAGATCATTAGTAAGGAGTTTATAAATGCAGCTGTAAATGCTTCATTCATCATTTATAAGCATGTGTATAACGTGTTTAATAATTGTATTTTCATTCTTCACAAATGATTAGTTTGTCATTTATAAATTTAAAATGAATGTATTTACAAACTAGTTATTAAGGAGTTTTCAGTGGTCCGTAAGACAATTTACAAAGTGTAAGTAAAGGAATAATAAACTATTTAAATGTACATTTATGCATCTTATTATTGACACATGTATTAACAGTTACTAAGTGTGTTAATCGATGGTTTGTAAACAGTATAATTACAAACACCAGCCCCGATCCCACCCACCCGCCCAAGGGTACACATAATACACACAAGTTAAAGAGGAAGGAGGCAATTAAAAAAAAGAAAAAGAAAAAAAGAAAAGTCTGCCACCTTTAAGGCTAAATTTAACGTACTGAAAGACACCCTATAAGATTTGTTCGTGAATGACTGTTCATACATAATGTAACTGTACTGCACCCAGCTTCCCACCAGACCGGCTGTCATGTGTGCAGTCGAGGATCAAGAGAAGGGTAGATTGTCTGTGAATTGTAAGAAAGGACTCCAGGTGTTATGAAATCTGTTAGAGGATTTGCCCCTAGGGTATCTAAGTTTTCTAGGGGTAGAAAAGCAAGGGCTTCCTTTACCCAGCAAAGGAAAGATAGGGGATTAGCAGACTTCCATTGCCGTAGAATAAGTCTCCTATCTAAAAGTGAAGCAGATGCAATGGCATGTGCTTGGGATGTGGAGATCTGAACCTCCCCAGCTGTAACACCGAAGACAGCGGTTTTAGGGTCTGGTGAGATGGGCCTGCGCATATATGTGTAAAAGCCTCAAATATCTGGATCCAGAAATTAGTCCGTGCTGGGCAGGACCAGAATACGTGACCAGTAGTAGCTATGCCTTGATGACATCGCAAACAATGAGAGTCAGTGTTTGGATAGATGGCAGCCAACCGATCCGTAGAGAAGTGAAGCCTGTGTATGATCTTAAATTGTATCAAATTGTATCAAAGGCACAAAGAGGAAGTATGGATGAAATCTAGGCAATCTTCCCAGGTCTGTGCTGAGAGTTGGACACCAAGGTCCAGTTCCCAAGCGCATCTAGTCTTCTCTGATGAAGGAATACTGAAATTGAGAATGATGTTGTATATAAAAGAAATGTTACTCTTAAGGATTGCATCACACCCCAATATTCTGTCAAGCATATCATTATCAGGTAGGTGTGGGTACATTCATTAATACACAGGATTAGATATTACAATCCCTTGTGCCAAAATCCCAGGCAAAACGCATTTAGAGGCCCTGTCCAACTGAGAACCCCTAATAAACCTACAGTCATGTGATAGGACGCTTAACCTACAATCTAAATAAACTAAGTAAATGCTGCTGGCTTGTATGTCCCGCTCAGCAGCAGACGCTAACTCAAACCTTGTGAAATATAAGCTAACCAAATGCTGCTGGCTAGCTTAACCTACAATCTAAATGAACTAAGTAAATGCTGCTGGCTTGTAGGCCCACAGAGCAGCAGAGGATAATTCGAACCTTGTGAAATATAAGCTAACCTAACGCTGCTGGCTTGTATGGCCTACTCAGCAGCTAACCATAGCTACCAAGCAACATGAAGACATCAGGAACCTGGCCTAAACAACAGCAGTATGCAGCATGTCATTGCTGTTTGATTCCCCTTCCTGTCTTGCCGTGTCCAAGTTCGTAGTCCTTATATCGTTGTCCGGGTCTGTTACCGTGTGATCCGTCCTCAAAGGCAGATTGGGGATGGGGCAGCGAGGGCTGAGTTAGCCTTCACCTGCAGAGGGGTTCCAGCTGCAGTTCCTTGTCAGCCACAGCCACCTGGAGCTGGTCTCGGCTGCTGTGGCTAACTTCCCAGTGGCCTTCCGCAGTTGTTTGGGATTGAGCCCGATCTTCTGGAGGAAGTGGCGTGCTGATGTTGCGGGAAAACCTTGACGGCCTACTTCAATTGGGAACAAGGCTGCGTGCCATCCTTTGATGCCAGCCTCATCAATCAGGTCCTGGTACTTGGCCTTCTTGAGCTGATGAGAGATGGCTAGTCTATCTTCCCAGGGCACTGTTAACTCGGCCAGGATGATTGTTTTTGAACTCCTTGAGAGGAGGATCATGTCCAGTCGGAGGTTGCCGCCACCTCCAGTGGAAAGACCAACTTCCTCTTTAGGTCCACGCGCAGCTCCCAGTCAGACACTTGATGCAGGATGGATGCCGGGTTGTTAGCTCTCTTTGCCTTGGGAGTCTTGCTGCCCTCTGTTTGGAAGGTGATGGATCTGGGGCGTGGTGCCTGATGTTTATTGTTAGTAAACTTAATGTAAAGTGAAGACTATTTATGCCTTATATAGCATTTATAAAGGCTCAGTTAACAGGAAATAAAGACAAATACAACTCAGTGATACAGAACATCCATATATTTATTTCAACTTTACAACATTTAACATTACATTGTTACTGCTATTAAAGCAATACTTTAACAATTTAAAGACAAATCTTACATTTAGAAAAACATCAGTATTAAAGTTAACACATCTGGGCTGTAACAAGGAATCAGTGATGAAGTGAAGACTTTCAAATTGTTCTCTGCACTGACCAGAAGTCCTGTTAGTCCTGCTCTTCATCTCATGTTGGACGTCACTGCAGCCTGTCTGGATCAGCTGGAGGAAAACTATACACAGACAAATAGACATGTCAAATAATGTTATATAACATACTGAATATAACTCTCAGCACTGTTCAACAGGTCATCGTTTATTTAAGGAAAAAGGCTGAACACCACAGTCATCACATTATGTTCTCAGTGTAACAATGTTTGTTCTTGTTTAGTTCCAGGCTTATTTCTGACAATCACAGTCAAATGAATGTACAAGTAAACTATATTGACTTGTGTAAGACACCACTGACATACATTTAGCAGGCCTTTTAACAGTTAGTGACAAGAAGGTGTCTGTTTTAGACAGAATATTAATACAAAGAATCACATTTTGGTTTCATGATCAATATTTGACAGTGGAGACTGAGCTCTGTTTATTTCTACATTTCATTATCTTTCAGACAGTGAAACATCAGAGACAGTCTATACTGATGAGTTTCAGTCTGTTTCTATGTCTCACTGATAAACTGATGAACTCTGCTTCATGTTGTACAGCAGTTAAGACTCATGTTGGATAGAAAATCATTCTGTGTTTCTTCCTCCAGGATGGACCATGGTGGAGAGAAGAGGTTAAAATTTGGTCTGAGGAAGTGTAAGTTTGACTAATGATGATAAAACATCAAAGTGTCAGTTTGTCTTTAAATCCAAAGCTGATAGTTGTGGTATTTATTCATTCAAACATCACTGACAAGAGACTAAAAGTATCATCATTAAACTTTCTATTAATGAACAACAGATCAGTGAGTAAAGAAAGAATAAATCCATCAGATGTGTCAGATGATAAACTGCAGCTGTGTTGTGTCTTTTTCTCTCCATCAGATTTCTGTCAACTTGAAGTGGACACAAACTCAGTCAACAGAAACCTCAAACTGTCTGACAACAACAGGAAGGTGACATTGGTGGAGAAGAAGCAGCCATATCCTGATCATCCAGACAGATTCGACTGGCCTCAGCTGCTGTGTAGAAATGTTCTGACTGGTCGCTGTTACTGGGAGGTTGAGTGGAGAGGAGAAGTTGATATATCAGTGAGTTACAGAGGAATCAGAAGGAGAGGAGACATGAAGGACTGCTTGTTTGGAGAGAATGATCAGTCCTGGAGTCTGAGCTACTCTGATGATGATGGTTACTATGTCTGTCACAATAACATAAGAACACCCATCTCCTCCTCCTCTGTCTCTAACAGAGTATCAGTGTATGTGGACTGTCCTGCTGGAACTCTGTCCTTCTACAGAGTCTCATCTGACAAACTGATCCACCTCTACACCTTCAACACCACATTCACTGAACCTCTCTATCCTGGATTTGGACTTTGGTCACGTTCCTCATTGTCTCTGTGTTCTCTGTAGGAAAGAGAGTCTTTGAAGTGACAGCAGCTTCAACTCTGAGGTTTAAATGGGCTCACACCATGTCATCCCCTGCTACTATAGGTCAGAGTTCATGGGTCAGTCCAGAGCTGAGGACATGTTGTTCTATTCAGGTGACAGTCTATGGTCACTATGACAACCTGACAGGTAACAACACATTAGCTCAGAGTTTAAGGAGTGGAACTGTTGGCAGTTGGAGTTGATTTTGTCTTAATATGACCATTTGTGATTTTATGGGATGTTTTTGGGACGGTTGGCCACATCTCGCGTCGGCTGTCTCTTGTTGCCATAGCAACAGTAAAAGTAAGGACTAATGAGCTGTAAATAGAGATGCAGAATCAATCTATGTTGTAAATACAGATTAGATGTTGTATTTTAGCACAGAATACATGATTTTACCAGTTAGTAAACCTAGAGAAAAGAATTAGTTACCATTAAATTTATAGGACACACACGGAGAGAATGATTAGTATCTAGTGTGTGTGTGTGTGTGTGTGTGTCATCCTCTAAGTGTTGGCTGGTCATAACTGAGGGGTGGGCGGGGCCTAAACACACCTTACCCACTCACATTTACATTCCTCACATACACACTCACACACATGTTGTTCTATATTTGTGAGGACCGTTGGTGGCAGATATGAGGTTTCATTTGGGACATTAAAGCACAGATTCTCTGTCCACAGAGGACAGAGGACACTCGGGTGATGTCCTCTCCATCGTCTCACTAACTTGATGATAATCAGACCAACAGCTCGTCCTGGATCTTCTCTTGTCTCCATGGCAACCCCTCTTCCTCTTCCTCCTCCTCCTGCTCTGATCCAAACCTGGTCGCATTTGACCAATCAGGAAGAGACGTCGACTACAACAGTGTCTGACCAATAGAGACGTATAGATAGGAGGAGGAGGAGGAGGAGGAGGAGGAGGAGGAGGAGGAGGAGCTCCTTCCAGCAGGAAGTCTCCAACAAAACGTCCAGAGCTGAGACATTCAGAGACAATTAATATTTAAATTTATTTAGATTCATTGAAGCAGATTCTAAAAACCCAGAGACAGACAGTCTAACAGATAACTGTGTCTCAGTGTCTCAGTGTCCTCGGTGTCCTCGGTGTCCTCAATGTCCTCAGTGTCCTCAGTGTCTCAGTGTCTCTGTGTGATCAGTGTCCTCAATGTCCTCAGTGTCTAAGTGTCCTCAATGTCCTCAGTGTCCCCAGTGTCCCCAGTGCCTCAGTGTCCTCAGTGTCTCTGTGTCCTCAGTGTCTCAGTGCCTCAGTGTCCTCAGTGTCATCAGTGTCCTCAGTGTCCTCTGTGTCTCTGTGTCCTCAGCGTCCTCAGTGACCTCAGTGTCCTCAGTGTCCTCAGTGTCTCAGTGTCCTCAGTGTCCTCAGTGTCATCAGTTTCTCAGTGTCCTCAGTGTCTCTGTGTCCTCAGTGTCTTCAGTGTCTCTGTATCATCAGTGTCCTCAGTTTCTCAGTGTCATTAGTGTCCTCAGTGTCGTCAATGTCCTCAATGTCCACAGTGTCTCAGTGTCCTCAATGTCCTCAGTGTCTCAGTGTCCTCAGTGTATCTGTGTCCTCAGTGTCCTCAGTGTCCTCTGTGTCATCAGTGTCTCAGTGCCTCAGTGTCCTCAGTGTCATCAGTGTCTCTGTGTCATCAGTGTCCTCAATGTTCTCAGTGTCCTCAGTGCCTCAGTGTCCTCAGTGTCATCATTGTCCTCAGTGTCTCTGTGTCCTCAGTGTCTCAGTGTCGTCAATGTCCTCAATGTCCTCAATGTCCTCAGTGTCTTCAGTGTCTCTGTATCATCAGTGTCCTCAATGTCCTCAGTGTCCTCAGTGTCCTCAGTGTCCTCAGTGTCTCTGTGTCTTCAGTGTCTCAGTGCCTCAGTGTCCTCAGTGTCATCAGTGTCTCTGTGTCATCAGTGTCTCTGTGTCATCAGTGTCCTCAATGTTCTCAGTGTCCTCAGTGCCTCAGTGTCCTCAGTGTCATCAGTGTCCTCAGTGTCTCTGTGTCCTCAGTGTCTCAGTGCCTCAGTGTCATCAGTGTCCTCAGTGTCTCAGTGTCCTCAGTGTCATCAGTGTCCTCAGTATCTCAGTGTCCTCAGTGTCTCAGTGTTCTCAGTGTCCTCAGTGTCTCTGTGTCACCAGTGTCTCAGTGTCCTCAGTGTCTTCAGTGTCTCTGTATCATCAGTGTCCTCAGTGTCTCAGTGTCATTAGTGTCCTCAGTGTCTCAGTGTCCATGTGTCATCAGTGTCCTCAGTGTCTCAGTGTCCTCAGTGTCCTCAGTGTCTCAGTGTCCTCAGTGTCCTCAGTGTCCCTGTGTCATCAGTGTCTGTGTCCTCAGTGTCTCATATGTCCACCTTTTAGTTTGACATGTTTATATATTATCATCAGAAACTTGTCCAGAGTACAGTATCCCCCAGCGTCCCCCAGCGTCCCCCAGTGTCCCTCAGGCTCCCCCAGCGTCCCCCAGGCTCCCCCAGCATCCCCCAGTGGCCCCCAGCGTCCCTCAGTAGCCAGTCTCCGGTGACTCTGGTTGGAGCGTCCAGTCCAAGCCTGTCATTTCCAGCACTACCAGGTCTTAAAGGACCCCCCTGGCCCCTGCTCCTCCTCACAGCCTCTTCCTCCTCCTCACAGCCTGCTCCTCTGGTTGCTGGTGGTGGTGTGGTGGAGGTCTGAGGAGACCCGTTTCCTAATGTTGTTGGACACCAAGGTCCAGTTCCCAAGCGCATCTAGTCTTCTCTGATGAAGGAATACTGAAATTGAGAATGATGTTGTATATAAAAGAAATGTTACTCTTAAGGATTGCATCACACCCCAATATTCTGTCAAGCATATCATTATCAGGTAGGTGTGGGTACATTCATTAATACACAGGATTAGATATTACAATCCCTTGTGCCAAAATCCCAGGCAAAACGCATTTAGAGGCCCTGTCCAACTGAGAACCCCTAATAAACCTACAGTCATGTGATAGGACGCTTAACCTACAATCTAAATAAACTAAGTAAATGCTGCTGGCTTGTATGTCCCGCTCAGCAGCAGACGCTAACTCAAACCTTGTGAAATATAAGCTAACCAAATGCTGCTGGCTAGCTTAACCTACAATCTAAATGAACTAAGTAAATGCTGCTGGCTTGTAGGCCCACAGAGCAGCAGAGGATAATTCGAACCTTGTGAAATATAAGCTAACCTAACGCTGCTGGCTTGTATGGCCTACTCAGCAGCTAACCATAGCTACCAAGCAACATGAAGACATCAGGAACCTGGCCTAAACAACAGCAGTATGCAGCATGTCATTGCTGTTTGATTCCCCTTCCTGTCTTGCCGTGTCCAAGTTCGTAGTCCTTATATCGTTGTCCGGGTCTGTTACCGTGTGATCCGTCCTCAAAGGCAGATTGGGGATGGGGCAGCGAGGGCTGAGTTAGCCTTCACCTGCAGAGGGGTTCCAGCTGCAGTTCCTTGTCAGCCACAGCCACCTGGAGCTGGTCTCGGCTGCTGTGGCTAACTTCCCAGTGGCCTTCCGCAGTTGTTTGGGATTGAGCCCGATCTTCTGGAGGAAGTGGCGTGCTGATGTTGCGGGAAAACCTTGACGGCCTACTTCAATTGGGAACAAGGCTGCGTGCCATCCTTTGATGCCAGCCTCATCAATCAGGTCCTGGTACTTGGCCTTCTTGAGCTGATGAGAGATGGCTAGTCTATCTTCCCAGGGCACTGTTAACTCGGCCAGGATGATTGTTTTTGAACTCCTTGAGAGGAGGATCATGTCCAGTCGGAGGTTGCCGCCACCTCCAGTGGAAAGACCAACTTCCTCTTTAGGTCCACGCGCAGCTCCCAGTCAGACACTTGATGCAGGATGGATGCCGGGTTGTTAGCTCTCTTTGCCTTGGGAGTCTTGCTGCCCTCTGTTTGGAAGGTGATGGATCTGGGGCGTGGTGCCTGATGTTTATTGTTAGTAAACTTAATGTAAAGTGAAGACTATTTATGCCTTATATAGCATTTATAAAGGCTCAGTTAACAGGAAATAAAGACAAATACAACTCAGTGATACAGAACATCCATATATTTATTTCAACTTTACAACATTTAACATTACATTGTTACTGCTATTAAAGCAATACTTTAACAATTTAAAGACAAATCTTACATTTAGAAAAACATCAGTATTAAAGTTAACACATCTGGGCTGTAACAAGGAATCAGTGATGAAGTGAAGACTTTCAAATTGTTCTCTGCACTGACCAGAAGTCCTGTTAGTCCTGCTCTTCATCTCATGTTGGACGTCACTGCAGCCTGTCTGGATCAGCTGGAGGAAAACTATACACAGACAAATAGACATGTCAAATAATGTTATATAACATACTGAATATAACTCTCAGCACTGTTCAACAGGTCATCGTTTATTTAAGGAAAAAGGCTGAACACCACAGTCATCACATTATGTTCTCAGTGTAACAATGTTTGTTCTTGTTTAGTTCCAGGCTTATTTCTGACAATCACAGTCAAATGAATGTACAAGTAAACTATATTGACTTGTGTAAGACACCACTGACATACATTTAGCAGGCCTTTTAACAGTTAGTGACAAGAAGGTGTCTGTTTTAGACAGAATATTAATACAAAGAATCACATTTTGGTTTCATGATCAATATTTGACAGTGGAGACTGAGCTCTGTTTATTTCTACATTTCATTATCTTTCAGACAGTGAAACATCAGAGACAGTCTATACTGATGAGTTTCAGTCTGTTTCTATGTCTCACTGATAAACTGATGAACTCTGCTTCATGTTGTACAGCAGTTAAGACTCATGTTGGATAGAAAATCATTCTGTGTTTCTTCCTCCAGGATGGACCATGGTGGAGAGAAGAGGTTAAAATTTGGTCTGAGGAAGTGTAAGTTTGACTAATGATGATAAAACATCAAAGTGTCAGTTTGTCTTTAAATCCAAAGCTGATAGTTGTGGTATTTATTCATTCAAACATCACTGACAAGAGACTAAAAGTATCATCATTAAACTTTCTATTAATGAACAACAGATCAGTGAGTAAAGAAAGAATAAATCCATCAGATGTGTCAGATGATAAACTGCAGCTGTGTTGTGTCTTTTTCTCTCCATCAGATTTCTGTCAACTTGAAGTGGACACAAACTCAGTCAACAGAAACCTCAAACTGTCTGACAACAACAGGAAGGTGACATTGGTGGAGAAGAAGCAGCCATATCCTGATCATCCAGACAGATTCGACTGGCCTCAGCTGCTGTGTAGAAATGTTCTGTACCCGGCTGGCCTTAGGCAGATGGGTCCCTCCATATGAGCTGGGTTCTGCTCAAGGTTTCTTCCTGTTAAAAGGGAGTTTTTCCTTGCCACCGTTGCCTTCAGGCTTGCTCTGGGGGTTTCAGGCCGGGTTTTTGTAAAGCGTCTTGAGACGATTTGTATTGTTATTGACGCTATATAAATAAAATTGAATTGAATTGAATTGAATTCTGACTGGTCGCTGTTACTGGGAGGTTGAGTGGAGAGGAGAAGTTGATATATCAGTGAGTTACAGAGGAATCAGAAGGAGAGGAGACATGAAGGACTGCTTGTTTGGAGAGAATGATCAGTCCTGGAGTCTGAGCTACTCTGATGATGATGGTTACTATGTCTGTCACAATAACATAAGAACACCCATCTCCTCCTCCTCTGTCTCTAACAGAGTATCAGTGTATGTGGACTGTCCTGCTGGAACTCTGTCCTTCTACAGAGTCTCATCTGACAAACTGATCCACCTCTACACCTTCAACACCACATTCACTGAACCTCTCTATCCTGGATTTGGACTTTGGTCACGTTCCTCATTGTCTCTGTGTTCTCTGTAGGAAAGAGAGTCTTTGAAGTGACAGCAGCTTCAACTCTGAGGTTTAAATGGGCTCACACCATGTCATCCCCTGCTACTATAGGTCAGAGTTCATGGGTCAGTCCAGAGCTGAGGACATGTTGTTCTATTCAGGTGACAGTCTATGGTCACTATGACAACCTGACAGGTAACAACACATTAGCTCAGAGTTTAAGGAGTGGAACTGTTGGCAGTTGGAGTTGATTTTGTCTTAATATGACCATTTGTGATTTTATGGGATGTTTTTGGGACGGTTGGCCACATCTCGCGTCGGCTGTCTCTTGTTGCCATAGCAACAGTAAAAGTAAGGACTAATGAGCTGTAAATAGAGATGCAGAATCAATCTATGTTGTAAATACAGATTAGATGTTGTATTTTAGCACAGAATACATGATTTTACCAGTTAGTAAACCTAGAGAAAAGAATTAGTTACCATTAAATTTATAGGACACACACGGAGAGAATGATTAGTATCTAGTGTGTGTGTGTGTGTGTGTGTGTCATCCTCTAAGTGTTGGCTGGTCATAACTGAGGGGTGGGCGGGGCCTAAACACACCTTACCCACTCACATTTACATTCCTCACATACACACTCACACACATGTTGTTCTATATTTGTGAGGACCGTTGGTGGCAGATATGAGGTTTCATTTGGGACATTAAAGCACAGATTCTCTGTCCACAGAGGACAGAGGACACTCGGGTGATGTCCTCTCCATCGTCTCACTAACTTGATGATAATCAGACCAACAGCTCGTCCTGGATCTTCTCTTGTCTCCATGGCAACCCCTCTTCCTCTTCCTCCTCCTCCTGCTCTGATCCAAACCTGGTCGCATTTGACCAATCAGGAAGAGACGTCGACTACAACAGTGTCTGACCAATAGAGACGTATAGATAGGAGGAGGAGGAGGAGGAGGAGGAGGAGGAGGAGGAGGAGGAGCTCCTTCCAGCAGGAAGTCTCCAACAAAACGTCCAGAGCTGAGACATTCAGAGACAATTAATATTTAAATTTATTTAGATTCATTGAAGCAGATTCTAAAAACCCAGAGACAGACAGTCTAACAGATAACTGTGTCTCAGTGTCTCAGTGTCCTCGGTGTCCTCGGTGTCCTCAATGTCCTCAGTGTCCTCAGTGTCTCAGTGTCTCTGTGTGATCAGTGTCCTCAATGTCCTCAGTGTCTAAGTGTCCTCAATGTCCTCAGTGTCCCCAGTGTCCCCAGTGCCTCAGTGTCCTCAGTGTCTCTGTGTCCTCAGTGTCTCAGTGCCTCAGTGTCCTCAGTGTCATCAGTGTCCTCAGTGTCCTCTGTGTCTCTGTGTCCTCAGCGTCCTCAGTGACCTCAGTGTCCTCAGTGTCCTCAGTGTCTCAGTGTCCTCAGTGTCCTCAGTGTCATCAGTTTCTCAGTGTCCTCAGTGTCTCTGTGTCCTCAGTGTCTTCAGTGTCTCTGTATCATCAGTGTCCTCAGTTTCTCAGTGTCATTAGTGTCCTCAGTGTCGTCAATGTCCTCAATGTCCACAGTGTCTCAGTGTCCTCAATGTCCTCAGTGTCTCAGTGTCCTCAGTGTATCTGTGTCCTCAGTGTCCTCAGTGTCCTCTGTGTCATCAGTGTCTCAGTGCCTCAGTGTCCTCAGTGTCATCAGTGTCTCTGTGTCATCAGTGTCCTCAATGTTCTCAGTGTCCTCAGTGCCTCAGTGTCCTCAGTGTCATCATTGTCCTCAGTGTCTCTGTGTCCTCAGTGTCTCAGTGTCGTCAATGTCCTCAATGTCCTCAATGTCCTCAGTGTCTTCAGTGTCTCTGTATCATCAGTGTCCTCAATGTCCTCAGTGTCCTCAGTGTCCTCAGTGTCCTCAGTGTCTCTGTGTCTTCAGTGTCTCAGTGCCTCAGTGTCCTCAGTGTCATCAGTGTCTCTGTGTCATCAGTGTCTCTGTGTCATCAGTGTCCTCAATGTTCTCAGTGTCCTCAGTGCCTCAGTGTCCTCAGTGTCATCAGTGTCCTCAGTGTCTCTGTGTCCTCAGTGTCTCAGTGCCTCAGTGTCATCAGTGTCCTCAGTGTCTCAGTGTCCTCAGTGTCATCAGTGTCCTCAGTATCTCAGTGTCCTCAGTGTCTCAGTGTTCTCAGTGTCCTCAGTGTCTCTGTGTCACCAGTGTCTCAGTGTCCTCAGTGTCTTCAGTGTCTCTGTATCATCAGTGTCCTCAGTGTCTCAGTGTCATTAGTGTCCTCAGTGTCTCAGTGTCCATGTGTCATCAGTGTCCTCAGTGTCTCAGTGTCCTCAGTGTCCTCAGTGTCTCAGTGTCCTCAGTGTCCTCAGTGTCCCTGTGTCATCAGTGTCTGTGTCCTCAGTGTCTCATATGTCCACCTTTTAGTTTGACATGTTTATATATTATCATCAGAAACTTGTCCAGAGTACAGTATCCCCCAGCGTCCCCCAGCGTCCCCCAGTGTCCCTCAGGCTCCCCCAGCGTCCCCCAGGCTCCCCCAGCATCCCCCAGTGGCCCCCAGCGTCCCTCAGTAGCCAGTCTCCGGTGACTCTGGTTGGAGCGTCCAGTCCAAGCCTGTCATTTCCAGCACTACCAGGTCTTAAAGGACCCCCCTGGCCCCTGCTCCTCCTCACAGCCTCTTCCTCCTCCTCACAGCCTGCTCCTCTGGTTGCTGGTGGTGGTGTGGTGGAGGTCTGAGGAGACCCGTTTCCTAATGTTGTTGGAGTCCTTCAGCTCCTGTCCTGAGGGAGAACCCAGAGCATGGATGAAGCGTCTCTGTCCGTTGTTCTTTTCCAGTCCAAAGTAATATTTGGTTGGTGTGTCCATCATTGTGTTGCTCTGGAACCGTGAGTGAACCAGTGCTCCTTGGGCCTTAGTGCCCAGTAGGTCTCTAAGAGCTATCTTTTTAGACTGGAGCTCTTCAACATGACCTCCATTTCCAGTGGAATCTACTAAACTTTGTAATTCCACAGTTTCAGTTTAAATCTCCTCCCATGAATAGAACATCTTCAACATTCAAGTAGGAGCATAAACATTTAGAAAAACTACATTTAAAAGGTCTACCTTTCTTCTGACCACCAGTAGTCTGCCCTCCACCACCTGCTCCACCTCCATAGACATGCATGATAGACCCTTAGAGAACAGAATGGACACCCCCCCACTGGTGGAGGTCTTATGTCTCAGCACTACGTCCCCCTCCCATTCTCTCTTCCAGTCAGACTCAACGTCACTGTGAGTTTCCTGAAGAAACATCACATCTGAGCCTTTAGCTTTCATCAGCTCATCCAGAAGAGATCTTTTCTCTGAGTCCCTTGCTCCATTTATATTTAAAGTGCTCAGTTTAAAGTGGCTCATAGTGCAAAACAATAAAAGCAGACAGAAACATTCTGATCGACTGATGTTAAAAGAAACTCTATTCATGCTCATCATTGTTGACATCAGAGGTTAGTTCCTGTCTGAGTTCCTGAACTATTTATTTCATTCTGAATATTTCTTGGTCAGTCAGTCCTCCTCTACCTTTACTGCTCAGGTTCAGTCTAAACCAGTTACAGAGCAGCTCTTTAGCTGAGAAATATTCTTCAATTTTAACACCTTTCATGTTTTTTGTTCTTTGTAAAAAGCTTTTGATTTTCCCAGCGCTGTAAGCTCTTTGTCTTCCACAACTACCGACCACTTTCTCCTCAGAGTTACTATCACTGTCCATCTCACAGTCCTCTACGGTCACCTCTCTGTCCACTGCTCCTTTTTTAGCCTGAGAGCTTCCACTGCTGCTTCTAGTTTGTCTTTTTAGCTGAGGGACCTTCATGTCCTCTTCGTCTCCATCATGTCCTCTTCATCTCCATCATGTCCTATTCATCTCCATCATGTCCTCTTCATCTCCTTCATGTCCTCTTCATCTCCATCATGTCCTCTTCATCTCATTATGTCCTCTTGATCTTCTTCATGTCCTCTTCATCTCCTTCATGTCCTCTTCATCTCCATCATGTCCTCTTCATCTCATCATGTCCTCTTGATCTTCTTCATGTCCTCTTCATCTCCATCATGTCCTCTTCATCTCCTTCATGTCCTCTTCATCTCATCATGTCCTCTTGATCTTCTTCATGTCCTCTTCATCTCCTTCATGTCCTCTTTGTGTCCATCATGTCCTCTTCATCACCTTCATGTCCTCTTCATCTACTTCATGTCCTCTTCGTCTCCATCATGTCCTCTTCATCAGCTTCATGTCCTCTTCATCTCCATCATGTCCTCTTCGTCACCTTCATGTCCTCTTTGTCTACATCATGTCCTCTTCATCTCCTTCTTGTCCTCTTCATCTCCATCATGTCCTCTTCATCCCCTTCATGTCCTCTTCGTCTCCATCATGTCCTCTTCATCACCTTCATGTCCTCTTCATCTCCATCATGTCCTCTTCGTCACCTTCATGTCCTTTTTGTCTCCATCATGTCCTCTTCATCTCCTTCTTGTCCTCTTCATCTCCATCATGTCCTCTTCATCCCCTTCATGTCCTCTTCATCCCCTTCATGTCCTCTTCATCTCCATCATGTCCTCTTCATCACCTTCATGTCTTCTTTGTCTCCATCATGTCCTCTTCATCTCATTATGTCCTCTTGATCTTCTTCATGTCCTCTTCATCTCCTTCATGTCCTCTTCATCGCCATCATGTCCTCTTGATCTTCTTCATGTCCTCTTCATCTCCTTCATGTCCTCTTTGTGTCCATCATGTCCTCTTCATCACCTTCATGTCCTCTTCATCACCTTCATGTCCTCTTCATCTCCTTCATGTCCTCTTCGTCTCCATCATGTCCTCTTCATCAGCTTCATGTCCTCTTCATCTCCATCATGTCCTCTTCGTCACCTTCATGTCCTCTTTGTCTCCATCATGTCCTCTTCATCTCCTTCTTGTCCTCTTCATCTCCATCATGTCCTCTTCATCACCTTCATGTCTTCTTTGTCTCCATCATGTCCTCTTCATCTCCTTCATGTCCTCTTCGTCTCCATCATGTCCTCTTCATCTCCTTCATGTCCTCTTCATCTCCATCATGTGCTCTTCATCTCCATCATGTCCTCTTCATCTCCTTCATGTCCTCTTCATCTCCTTCATGTCCTCTTCATCTCCTTCATGTCCTCTTCATCTCCATCCATCTCTACCTCGCTCTCTCCCAGTACACCACTCATGTCCTCTTCTCTGATATCTTTTTATTTTATCATTTTCTGTCCCTTAATTGTCTTCTCCTTAGACACATCTTTTGTTTTATCTGTTCTAGTTTGTCCTCTTTCACTTTCCTGGCTGTTCTGTTCCTTTTTCCCCGTCTCTTCCTGTCCTTCACTTACTTTACTGTCCTGTTGACTTCCACCTGTCAATACCCGTCCACCCTCACTCACCTGGCTGAGTTGTTGTCCCTCCCCAGTCTCTACTTGTCCCCCCTCACTCACCTGGCTGTCCTGCTGATCTTCCTCTGTCTCCTCTCCTTCCATATTGTCCTGACTTTTCCCAGGATCCTTATCTGTTGTCCCCGTGTCTCCATTTTGTCCCTGTGTGGAAGCTTCTCCTGGGCATGCTCTAATCAAGTGTCCCTCTTTACCACAGTTAAAACACTTCATATTATCTGATGACACAAAAACAACATAATCAAAATCCTCCACTCTCAATCTGAAGGCTGCATTTAAATCTTCCTTCTTATTGAGGACCATAAAGATCTGTCTCCTGTGAGACACCACGTGTTTCAATAGAGGAGATTTACAGCCAGAGTGAACCTTTTTCATTTTAGAAACTATTTTTCCGTGACGTGATAGTTCTCTGATCAGTGTCTCGTCACTGGTGAATGGGGGGACATTTGACAGAGTAACTTTTCTCGATGGTGATGCGAGAGGTGAGACAGGAACGAACGTATCCTTTACGACGATCCCGTTCTCCACTACCGTGTTGGTTTTATCCACGGTGTCTACAAAAACCACCACAGCACTGTTCATCCTAGCAGCGGACTTCACGCTGTCATATCCGACCAGCTTCCCCACTGCCAGGCTGCACTCCTCCACCCAACAAAGGAATGACGGCGCTACCTTGATGCCGTGCTTCCTTGTCAGGTAGCCTAGATCCCAGCAGTGCCTTTTAGCTCGGCAGTGTTGCAGCTGTATGAGTTAGTTCCTGGTAGGTGTCAAATAAATCAGAGGGAAAACACAGGAAGTTAAACAAGACAAGAAACATTGAGGAAGAACTTTAGAAAATAAAAAACAAACAGGGTCACAGAAAACACTGTCATCAACATTAGCAATGTCAACAACATCAACATCTTCTGTAGAAGAAGAAGAAGCAGCTGATGACAAATAGAAGAAGAAACATTTCTTCCAGCTGGAGCCTCCAGAGCCTGATGACCTCTGACCTCCACTCACGCTGTAGGACTTGATCTCGATAAAGATGAAGGAGTCAGTGGAGGTCAAAGGTCAACATGAAGTTTTCAGTATCTTTGACAAAAGAGAGAAAGAGCAGACGGGAGTCGAACCAACAACCTTCTGAACAGAGCAGCAGCGTCGTCATCCTCTGAGCCACAGACACGAGCAGGACCAACACAAACAGATGTTCCTCCTCATTGTCTCCTCCTCCTCTTTGTCTCCGCCTTCCTATGTTCTTCCTCCTCCTCCTCCTTTTCATCTCCTCCTGCTCCTTCTGTCTCTCAGTACTGAAGATGGCCCACTGAGGAGCGACGCTGCATCGGGACACAGGAGACGTGGGTTCAAATCCCTGGAGGTATGTCACAAACTAACCTGTGTGAGTGTGTGAAACTAAAAACCAAAACTAAAACCTTCAAAATAAAACTAAAACCTTCAAAATAAAACTAAAACCTTCAAAATAAAATCAAAACTAAAACCTTCGTTCGTCGCTTGCGTTCGTGTCACTTTCATCTGTCGTCGATTTGTGACCTCCCTGACCTCTGAACCAGCTCCAGGTAAGTCCAGGTGTGTCGAGTAGCTAGCTTGATCAAAGCTAGCTACGCGACAGATTTTCATTTATTTATTTTTTTTAAAGCTAGCTTGTTAGCGCACTAGCTTTCTGATCCAAACCAGATCAGAAACGAGCTGCAGTTACATGAACGCACAAATGTACATGAAGCGTTCACTGACTGTAGGAAATATCCAGACCTCAACATCAGGTTCATCAGGTCACGGTGTTTGGAGCTAAAAAGAGAATCAAACCTTTGACCTCGGCTCAGCGTCAGTGTGAAGCTCTGTGACTGGACGTTTGACAGTGAAGTGCATGATGGGAGTTGTAGTTGTCGTTGAGTAGAGTTTGAAAGTAAAAATTAACCAGATTTACTCTGAACCAGGATCACAGCTGATCTCTGGATACCTGAGTTTGTTTTAGACCACGCCCACATTTATGAGAGTGGGTCTGGCGAATCCTGGCAGGTCAAACTTTCTGCAGACTGTCACAGGAAAAGTCTGTTGTCTGTTGTTCAACACTCACCAGCTGCTTCTTCTTGCTGCAAGCGCTGGAACCCTTTCCCAACGAGTAACGGCCAACCGCCTCCCCCAGCAGCCGTGTATTAATAACCAGGAGGACGGAGCGCAACACACTTCCTCTTTACGCACACACTAACCCACAAACAAACACATTACACATTACAGTTATTATGTTCTTTGTTTTTTTTTTTGGTTTTTTTTAAATACAGCATGATGGCTCTATTAAAGTGGAATTAAAATGAAGGGCTACCCAGAGGACAACGGAGTGATAAGTACCTGAAAATCTAAAAAACGGGAAAGTAAAGAAAAACAACTAGGAAAACATAATAAAATGGTTTATATCCAGATCTTCTATGCTTATAGAAATCTATTTTATTTGTTCATTTATATTAGAGCAAAAGGTCCACACTTAAATAGTGTGGAACGACACAAGTCCACTGTTGGCTGGCGAACAATGACACAAGTTCCCTCTTGGATAGCATGGAGCGATACTTACACTTCAAAATGGATGAGTAACAGAAAAAAGCAAAATGAATGGTAGTTTTGTTTGTTTGTTTGTTTTCCAGCTTAATAGTCTCTTGAGACATTATTTAATAGTTTTTTTTGTAACAAAACACAAAGACTTCCTGACCAGTTTCAAGTTTGAAACGGTTTTAAATGAAGGGCAACCCGTGAGGCAGCAGAGAATTTTTAAAACTTAGAAGAAAAAAGTTACAGAAAAGATGACCATGAACAATAAAAATAAAATGAGCAATGTTAAGATGATTTCTTTTCATTTTTAATGTAACATGTGACTTTCACAAGACCTTTAAAAATGGTTAATTTAAAGGAAAAAGGCTGAACACCACAGTCATCAGATTCTGTTCTCAGTGTGACAGTGTTTGTTCTTGTTTAGTTCCAGGCTTATTTCTGACAATCACAGTCAAATGAATGTACAAGTAAACTATATTGACTTGTGTAAGACACCACTGACATACATTTAGCAGGCCTTTTAACAGTTAGTGACAAGAAGGTGTCTGTTTTAGACAGAATATTAATACAAAGAATCACATTTTGGTTTCATAGAGAGGTAACAACACATTAGCTCAGAGTTTAAGGAGTGGAACTGTTGGCAGTTGTAGTTGATTTTGTCTTAATATGACCATTTGTGATTTTATGGGATGTTTTTGGGACGGTTGGCCACATCTGGCATCTGCTGTCTCTTGTTGCCATAGCAACAGTAAACGTTCACGTAAGGACTAATGAGCTGTAAATAGAATAGCCGTAGCAGTCTCCATCCCGAAGGAAGAGAACTCCAAAGACATCGGTCAATTCAGGAGCATCCCCCTGTTGGACAGTGCTGGCCAGAAGGATGACCACCTATCTGCTAGAGAATGGTTACATTGACACTAGCTGCCAGAAAGCAGGAGTTCCAGGTTTCCCAGGGTGCGTGGAGCACTCTACTATGATCTGGAACCAAATCCAGAGGGCCAAGCGGGAGAAGACCGACCTGCACGTCATCTGGCTCGACCTCGCACACGCGTATGGATCAGTCCCACAACAGCTGATTAACTATGCCTTGGAGTTCACAAAGGAGCTGAATCTGAACAACATGCTGTTTTGAGGACTTTCATTATTGAGTTTATTTACAATGGAGACTGCTTTTAGTGTTGGAAGTGTTATTATTCTGTCTCCTTATATGGAAAAAAAGGTCCCTAATGAAAAAGTCTTTATGCGGGATTAAAATAAATGGAGTATTTTCTACCACAGGAATTGTCATGACATTTTTGTGTCTTAAATTATATTTGTTGAGGCCTTACAAAGGTCTTAAAAAGCATTAACTGACTATTAAAATGGTGCAAGAACCCTCTACTATTTCTGTATTTTCATTTTTATTCAGCCATTTTTTTTCCTATTTTTGTAATCACATACGTTTATGTCAGAAATACATTCTACCACTAAGTAAGATCAAGGAGTCAAGTTTTCATTTGTGTCAAACACAGCAGTACCAGACCTACAAGAGGTCTCCTTTCACATCTGCCTGCTTCTGAAGCACACCTACTCTGTCTTGGAGGGACAGCGTTGATCAGCAGATCCAGACCCTTGTTGGACCTGAGCCTGGTACCTGCAGAGTTCTGGCTGGACTCACTGGAAGGTCCCATACGTTGGCTAACCTTTAACGCTGTTTGCTATGGTGAGACTCAACTCTGATCATATAATCATTTGACATTATTTAGGAGACGCTGTAGATGAAGTTTATTCTGTGTTTTTCTTTCAGAGATCAGCAGGATCCCAAAGAACAAGCACTGACCAATATGTTTGACAGAGAGAACTGATGGGACTATTTCACTGATTATTAGAATGAATTCCTCTCACTGGTGATAGCAGGACGTGTCTTTTAATACTACAACAAACAGCATGTGAGCAGCTAGAAATGGAAAGTTAGAATAGCAGGTGGATTCAGAATTCAACAAGTTTATTGTCATAGACACAGCAAAGGTTCCACTGGGCAATGAAATTCTCCCTCTGAGAGTTCCCTTCACACTAAACTAAAATAAACAACTAAACTAAACTAACATGAAGGAAATAAACTTAGTCTAAGCTTAGAAAAATAAATCAATGAAATACTGTCAATACTGTCACAGTGGTAGGACAGTGCCAAAGATATGTGCAGATGAGGCAATGAGATGGTTTGTGTTAACAAGTTGAAAGTTGCAGTCAATGGGTGATGATTGAGTGATTCAGTAGTCTGATGGCCTGTGGATAGAAATAGTTTTTTAGTCTGGTTGGCCTTGCTCCCACACTCCTGTAGCGTCCTTCCTACTTGTTCTGGACTCAGCACCTGGAGAAGAAAACTCCTAGAAGTCTCAATCCAGATGAGGCAGAATTTAGAAACTATTAAAGAAGTCCCCAGCATCAGCACAAGAACATCATCTAAAGACAAATACTTTGTGGTCATCCTACTAAAGCAGAGCAGACTGAACACTGTGCATCTTTCAGAGGCTCAGCAGCAGAAGACTGACTGAGGATTTCCCTGCACATGTGGAAAAGAAGTTCCTCATTTAATGGCAGCTTCATTTCAAACAGGATCACTGATGGTAATCCAGTTAAAGTTTATTGATTTGTAAAAATAAAGTCAGACTGTTTAATGACTGAATGAATTTACTGGAGGGAAACATGAAGAGAAGAATTAGAAATAATCTCCTGAATCCTTCAATTGAATGAAGCCAGTTCAACCTTTAAAACAGAATGACTGAATGTTGATGGAGGGATTTCTGAAGCTCTCTGCTGAATGATCTGATTCCTCTACAACAGCGCCACCTGCTGGAAAACCTGCATCACAGCATGAAGACACAGAAAAACAAAGAGTTTTATTTCTTGTTCTGAGGATTTCAGAACATGTCAGCACATGAAGGACAGACTGTTGACACTCTAAAGAAGTCTCTCCAACTCAGAGCAGCTTTTCACTTTCACAGCTGCTTACATTTATTATTTGATTGAACTTTTGGGATTGATTATAATTTGGGGGCAAATTCACATAAAAAAGTAGAGAAAGAAAAAAGAAAACGTGAATCTTTTTAATTTTAAGTATAAATATAAAGTCAAATGCAATTATTTCAGTAAACTCTCCAGCTTGAGTTACAACCTTCAACACTGTATTCTTCTTGTTTTATGGTTGATTTTATTCTGAAGAGACTTTGGACACACCTCATTTCCTCTCCTGTACAAAGTCCAGGTGAGTTTAAGGCCCCGCCCATTAAAACCACCTGTGAACGGAAGAGAAGCAGCTTCTTTCCTCCACACACGAAGGTAGAAAGAGTCAGTAAATCAACCTGAGGTGAGTTCAGCAGGTGAGAGTCCAACATCTATAAATGATTAACTGGATCATCATCATCTTTCTTCATCTTTAACCGAAACACGGAGGAAACGTGGCCTCAGGTTAGAAACCATTTCAAGTTGATCAAGTTAACCTGCTTTAAACATTTAATGTCATTTAAAAACGATGCGAACAAACTTCCAACATGTGGTGTTTGTAAATGACTTTAATCAAATGAGATCAGACTGGTTTCCTCTCTAACGCTGCTCTCCTGACTATTAGTTTCTGTTCATTTAAACCCAACCGACTCATCTGGAGGACAGATATCAATAGATCTGCTTTAAGTTCTGTTTTTAAAAGTTGACACAGCTCAATAAATAAAATGCATACTAAAAACTGGAAGGTCAATTCAGATTAACAGATGTGTTGATAAGGCTGGCGTTATGGAACATGCTTGTTAACAGTCAGACTGTTAGGAACTACTTTGAACCTCAGGATGTTTTGTGAATCTGGTTCTCGTTTAGTTAATGTTTATATAGTTATTACCATCTAGTGGACAGATGTAGAACTACATCATCTCATATGGATCATGTCAGTCAGGTAAGAAAGAGAAACAAGGAAACGGTTCCCTCTGACTGCAGGGAACCTCCCACTGGTTAAACTGGTTTTAACGTCACTCTGATGTGTTTACAGACTCTGAAGTTATGAGGAAGTGACGACGTCCTCAGATCAAATCCAGGACTGATGGGAGAGAATGAGCAGCTTCTTCTCAACACATGAAGGTGGAAAGTGTCTGAAAGTCAACCTGAAGTGAGTTCAACAGGTGAGAATCCTACCAGAGAAATCTGGAAATGTCTCAGCTGTTCCAGAATTCATTCTTTGTATTAGATTCTACATACGACTCCATGTGATTACCGTATTTTCCGGACTATAAGGCGCACCTGAATAAAAGCCACACCAGCTAAATTTGGGGGAAAAGACAGATTGTGCCATATAAGCCGCACCCGACTATAAACCGCTGGTGTTTTAATGTTTAATTACCGTAAGAGTTTCTTCTACCACGGAGGGAATTGTCGGGACAGAAATGACTGTTTGGAAACGCAAAGCGTCCCATTTATTTACATTTGACAAACATAAATCTTTCGATCAATCAAACAAAAAATCAATCGATCAAACTTTCACATCTTTGACATTACAAACAGCCCTAAGCAGCAGGTTCTCAGCTTGGTATGTTGAGTGAAGATCGAATTCGGTGTGGAACCAAAGGCTTGCCATATTGGCTATCTACAGTATAAATTTGATTCAAAATGACTAATTGTTTCTCATTAAGGGTGCTATTCTTGTACAGTATTAAGGAGAGGATTTGTCCCCTCAGATATGCCTTCATGGTGTCCCACAGGGTTAGAATGGAGAATTCTGAGGAGACGTTAGTGTCGAGGAAAAATGATATTTGATCTGTAACATATCTCACAAAGTTTCCACCCAATTGTAAAGTAGGACTGAGTCGCCAGTGCTTTCTCACTTGACCAGTGCCAGGGAGCGATAACCCCAGAATAAGGGGGGCGTGGTTAATTCAAATGTAGGTGTGATGTACGTTAGAAGTGGGAAAATTCTCTGTCCTTCAGATGTAGAAAATGCCACACATCTGAGTGACCATATTCAGAGAGGAAGGACTGACTTACTGACAGCAGCAGACCTAGGAGATGAGCCGTCCAGCTCTGGATCCAACCAACAGTTGAGGTCATCACGAAGTATCAGACAATGTGAGCCCAGGTCAGGCAGAAGGGATAAGAAGTGCTCTTGAAAGCCAACATCATCTGAATTTGGGGCAGAGACATTATCCAAAACCACATTTCTATTAAATAGTTTTCCTGATACAATGATCTAACGACCATTTCAGTCAATGACAACACTAGAGGGTTCAAACGGAATGTTTTTCTCAACCAAAATAGCGACTCCTCTTGCTTATATACTGTATTTTACTATAAGGCGCACCTGAATATAAGCCGCATCAGCTAAATTTTGGGGGAAACTACAGATTGTGCCATTTATAAGCCGCACCCGACTATAAGCCGCACCCGACTATAAACCGCTGGTGTTTTAATGTTTAATTACCGCAAGGGTTTCTTCTACCACGGAGGGGATTGTCGGGACAGAAATGACTGTTTGGAAACGCAAAGCGTCCCATTTATTTACATTTGACAAACATAAATCTTTCGATCAATCAAACAAAAAATCAATCGATCAAACTTTCACATCTTTGACATTACAAACAGCATTCGTGCAGTGCACAAACAATACAACGGTGCGCTCCTAGCGCACTTCCTGCAGTCATAGTACCGTAGTAGTAGTATAACAAAAAACAAAGCTTACAACGCTTGACGAGGCAATAACGTTAAATGGCTGAATTTAATTTGTTTGTAAAAGTGCTTGCCTGTAACACGGCAGCAAAAGTGCAGTAACCTGGCCGTTTACTGTACCAAAATAACCAGCCTACTATACCAGAAAAGTCAGTTCTTAATCCTCGTGTCATCGTCTATGACATGATAGTGCCCTGGTGACCGTTAGCTGTAAAAATCCATCCGCCGTTGTATAAGCCGCAGGGTCCAAAGCAAGTGACAAAAGTAGTGGCTTATAGTCTGGAATTTACGGTACTGTTTCACTCTGAACTGATTAGAAGGAACATGTCACTGTTAAAATGTTATGTCTTGTGTTTGTAGGAAGATCTAACGGCAGAAATAAGACTCTCCTGTATCCAGCTGTGTCCATGGAGAGAGACCAGTCTAAGAGTCAACGGGTTGACTTCAAACATGGACAGAAGTCAGCTGATCCAGGGTCAGAAAAGAAAACATACATTTCTCTGACAAAGATAGGACTTACTATTTAAGCTTTGAGGACTTCAATTACAACATGACTCAGAATGTGTATTAATCTGCTTTATATTTTAACAGGATCCATCACCAAAGACCAGATCCTTCTGGAATCACATCTGTGTCCATGAAGAGTGACCGGTCTATGGATCGACCATATGACTTCAAAGATGAACAGCAGTCTGCTGATCCAGGGTCAGATTTAACACAGATCTATTAATCATTATTCAGTTCTGTTCATTAGATTGTCATGTTTTAGTCCAGAGTTTATATGTCATTTAGTTTCCTCTGTTAAAACACCACATTCAGTAATCAGAGCAGTGTTTGTTGTTCTCATCTTGTGTTTGTGGCATCAATAAAATGATGATCATCACCAAAGTGTGTTTGTTAAAGAAGTTAGTTTGAATCAAAGATGTTTCTCCACAGACTTCAGCAGCAGATCTCAGTGGTTTCCAGTGATCATCATCACAAAGACCTGGACTCCATATTCATGGTGAGTAAATGTTCAATCACAGCTACTACTGCTAACCTCAACAACCACAAACTAGCATTCTGGTTGGAGAAGTCTTCATGTTGAATGCTGTCAACAAGCAGCCTTTCAGATCAACATGATTGTGTTCTGATCATTTAAGTTGGATTATTATTCTGTTCCAGGTGCTGGAGGAGAACATGATCAGATTTATGAAGAATGAGCTGAAGAAGATCCAGAAGGTTCTGAGTCCAGATTACCCAGAATGCTTAGAGAGTCAGAGGGAGGATGAGGAGGTCTTGGAGGGTGAGGATGAAGAGCAGAGGAGGAGCAGCAGAGATTTATTTGTGAAGATCACAGTGAACTTCCTGAGGAGAATGAAGCAGGAGGAGCTGGCTGACTGTCTGCAGAGCAGTAAGAGGATTTAACAGCTTTAACTTGATGGAAAGAGGAAATGGAGGAAACATGGGAGAAGTTTATATTTCTAGACTCTGATGTTAATATGATGAAAACATCTGAGTCACATCTATGAACTCTTCAGGACTGAAAACAGTCACATGTGAATGTTATTAAAATGAATGAGTTCACTGATTCATTACATTTCTTGTTCTTTCAGGAACTTGTGCTGCACAGTGTGGACGTAAAGTTAAATCTACTCTGAAGGAGAAGTTCCAGTGTGTGTTTGAAGGGATTGCTAAAGCAGGAAACTCAAACCTTCTGAATGAGATCTACACAGAGCTCTACATCACAGAGGGAGGGACTGCAGAGGTCAATGATGAACATGAGGTCAGACAGATTGAAACAGCATCCAGGAAACCAGACAGACCAGAAACAAGCATCAGACAAGAAGACCTCTTTAAAGCCTCACCTGGAAGACATGGACCAATCAGAAGAGTGATGACAAAGGGAGTGGCTGGCATTGGGAAAACAGTCTTAACACAGAAGTTCACTCTGGACTGGGCTGAAGACAAAGCCAACCAGGACATCCTCTTCATATTTCCATTGACTTTCAGAGAGCTGAATGTGTTGAAAGAGAGAAAGTTCAGCTTGGTGGAACTTGTTCATCACTTCTTTACTGAAACCAAAGAAGCAGGAATCTGCAGCTTTGAAGAGTTCCAGGTTGTGTTCATCTTTGACGGTCTGGATGAGTGTCGACTTCCTCTGGACTTCCACAACACTGAGATCCTGACTGATGTTACAGAGTCCAACTCAGTGGATGTGCTGCTGACAAACCTCATCAGGGGGAAACTGCTTCCCTCTGCTCACCTCTGGATAACCACACGACCTGCAGCAGCCAATCAGATCCCTCCTGAGTGTGTTGACATGGTGACAGAGGTCAGAGGGTTCACTGACCCCCAGAAGGAGGAGTACTTCAGGAAGAGATTCAGAGATGAGGAGCAGGCCAGCAGGATCATCTCCCACATCAAGACATCACAAAGCCTCCACATCATGTGTCACATCCCAGTCTTCTGCTGGATCACTGCTACAGTTCTGGAGGATGTGTTGGAAACCAGAGAGGGAGGAGAGCTGCCCAAGACCCTGACTGAGATGTACATCCACTTCCTGGTGGTTCAGGCCAAAGTGAAGAAGGTCAAGTATGATGGAGGAGCAGAGACAGATCCACACTGGAGTCCAGAGAGCAGGAAGACGATTGAGTCTCTGGGAAAACTGGCTTTTGATCAGCTGCTGAAAGGAAACCTGATCTTCTATGAATCAGACCTGACAGAGTGTTGCATCGATATCAGAGCAGCCTCAGTGTACTCAGGAGTGTTCACACAGATCTTTAAAGAGGAGAGAGGACTGTACCAGGACAAGGTGTTCTGCTTCGTCCACCTGAGCGTTCAAGAGTTTCTGGCTGCTCTTCATGTCCATCTGACCTTCATCAACTCTGATGTCAACCTGATGGAAGATCAACAAACTACATCTCTGTTGTCCAAAGTCTTCAGAGACAAACCTAAACTAACACGTCTCCATCAGAGTGCTGTGGACAAGGCCTTACAGAGTCCAAATGGACACCTGGACTTGTTCCTCCGCTTCCTCCTGGGTCTTTCACTGCAGACCAATCAGACTCTCCTACGAGGCCTGCTGACACAGACGAGAAGTAGCTCACAGACCAATCAGGAAACAGTCCAGTACGTCAAGAAGAAGATCAGTGAGAATCTGTCTGCAGAGAGAAGCATCAATCTGTTCCACTGTCTGAATGAACTGAATGATGGTTCTCTAGTGGAGGAGATCCAACAGTCCCTGAGATCAGGAAGTCTCTCCACAGATAAACTGTCTCCTGCTCAGTGGTCAGCTCTGGTCTTCATCTTACTGTCATCAGGAGAAGATCTGGACGTGTTTGACCTGAAGAAATACTCTGCTTCAGAAGAGGCTCTTCTGAGGCTGCTGCCAGTGGTCAAAGCCTCCAACAAAGCTCTGTAGGTGGATTTAGGAACTATTTGAAACATGATTCATTTACTAAATGACAAATAAAACATTTTATGTTGATTCTTCTTCAGGCTGAGCAGTTGTAACCTCTCAAAGAGAAGCTGTGAAGCTCTGTCCTCAGTTCTCAGCTCCCAGTACTCCAGTCTGAGAGAGCTGGACCTGAGTAACAACAACCTGCAGGATTCAGGAGTGAAGCTGCTGTCTGCTGGACTGGAGAGTCCTCACTGTAAACTGGAAACTCTCAGGTAAAAATAAAAATATTTTGTTAAGTAGCATGTTGGTTTTGCACAACCATTCCTGTTTAGTGTTTTTCGCAATACAGTCCAGGTACTCTTTAACTTGATATAGTAGAAAATGTCATTTATGATCGGACAAAATATTAATATGAATCAAAAAAAAAAAGTGTAAATTCTACTTTTGCAGGGTGAGCAGTTGTAAATTGTCAGAGAGAAGCTGTGAAGCTCTGTCCTCAGTTCTCAGCTCCCAGTCCTCCAGTCTGAGAGAGCTGGACCTGAGTAACAACAACCTGCAGGATTCAGGAGTGAAGCTGCTGTCTGCTGGACTGGAGAGTCCTCACTGTAAACTGGAAACTCTCAGGTCAGGATACAGCTGGTTGTTAAATCCCGATTTAGGTTCATGTTGGTGCAGAAGTTCAACATCTGGAGGATTTTCCTTCTTCTTCTTGAGTTTCGGATATTTTTCTATCTCCAGTCTGTCAGGTTGTCTGATCACAGAGGAAGGCTGTACTTCTCTGGCCTCAGCTCTGAGCTCCAACCCCTCCCATCTGAGAGAGCTGGACCTGAGCTACAACCATCCAGGAGACAAGGGAGTGAAGCTGCTGTCTGCTGGACTGGAGGATCCACTCTGGAGACTGGACACTCTCAGGTATGGACAGACAACAGGAGCTCACACAGTGTAGCTTTGTCGGTAACACTTTATAATAATGTCACACTATGAAGCATTAGTAAAGCATTAGTAAACACTTTTATTTTATTATACTCGTGCAGTGCCCGTCGGAAGTATGTATTCCTATAGTGGGAGCCTACAGGTGCTGTGTATGAGGATTAGTGGAAATATTAGAGCGGAGAAAACCTATTTTACCGATATATTTTACATTTCTTATCCAAACAACGTCGAACTTAGCAGTGCACATCTTCGTGCCCGTAGCGAGACACCTGCCCAGTTTCAAATCAATCAGGCCAACGGTTCGCGAGATATGCGTGCCACAGACAGACAGACGGACAGACACACACACACACACACACACACACACACACACAGATGCTTCTTGATTTATAGATAGATGGCAGACTACATGCTAGTTTTCCTGCTGGAGAAGATATTAAGCCTATTAGGGTTACCAGGGCAAAATATAATTTCTCCTTGAGTTTGGTTTCTTCTAAAGCTGATTTGTAAACAGTGCTCAAGATTTGTGCGCATGCTCCGCCTCTTCCTCTCCGTTTTTGTTGAATTTCTGAAAGTGGCTGTTTTTGATGCCATGGCAACCGGAGTAGTGGAAATATTAGAGCGGAGAAAACCTATTTTACCGATATATTTTACATTTCTTATCCAAACAACGTCAAACTTAGCAGTGCAAATCTTGGTGCCCGTAGCGAGACACCTGCCCAGTTTCAAATCCATCGGGCCAACGGTTCGCGAGATATGCATGCCACAGACAGACAGACACACAGACGCTTCTTGATTTATAGATAGATTAATATTTACTAAGTGTGTTAATAGATGGTTTGTAAACATGTAATCTTACTGTAATTCATGGTTAATTAAGGTAGTTCTTAACCATTTATTGATTGTTAGTAAACTTCATGTAAAGTGAGGACTATTTATGCCTTATAAAGCATTTATACAGGCTCAGTCAACAGGAAATAAAGACAAATACAACTCAGTGATATAGAACATCCATATATTTATTTCAACTTTACATTTAACATTTAACATTACATTTTTACTGCTATTCAAGCAATAGTTTAACAATTTAATGTCAAATCTTACATTTAGAAAAACATCAATATTAAAGTGAACACATCTGGGCTGTAACAAGGAATCAGTGATGAAGTGAAGACTTTCAAATTGTTCTCTGCACTGACCTGAAGTCCTGTTAGTCCAGTTCTTCATCTCATGTTGGACGTCACTGCAGCCTGTCTGGATCAGCTGGAGGAAAACTATACACAGACAAATAGACATGTCAAATAATGTTATATAACATACTGAATATAACTCTTAGCACTGTTCAACAGGTCATCATTTATTTAAGGAAAAAGGCTGAACACCACAGTCATCAGATTATGTTCTCAGTGTGACAGTGTTTGTTCTTGTTTAGTTCCAGGCTTATTTCTGACAATCACAGTCAAATGAATGTACAAGTAAACTATATTGACTTGTGTAAGACACCACTGACATACATTTAGCAGGCCTTTTAACAGTTAGTGACAAGAAGGTGTCTGTTTTAGACAGAATATTAATACAAAGAATCACATTTTGGTTTCATGATCAATATTTGACAGTGGAGACTGAGCTCTGTTTATTTCTACATTTCATTATCTTTCAGACATTGAAACATCAAGAGACAGTCTATACTGATGAGTTTCAGTCTGTTTCTGTGTCTCACTGATAAACTGATGAACTCTGCTTCATGTTGAACAGCAGTTAGGACTCATGTTGGATAGAAAATCATTCTGACTGTGTTTCTTCCTCCAGGATGGACCATGGTGGAGAGCAGAGGTTAAAACCTGATGTCAGGAAGTGTAAGTTTGACTAATGATGATAAAACATCAAAGTGTCAGTTTGTCTTTAAATCCAAAGCTGATAGTTGTGGTATTTATTCATTCAAACATCACTGACAAGAGAATCCTGACTAAAAGTATAATCATTAAACTTTCTATTAATGAACAACAGATCAGTGAGTAAAGAAAGAATAAATCCATCAGATGTGTCAGATGATAAACTGCAGCTGTGTTGTGTCTTTTTCTCTCCATCAGATTTCTGTCAACTTGAAGTGGATACAAACTCAGTCAACAGATACCTCAAACTGTCTGACAACAACAGGAAGGTGACATATGTGAGAGAGGAGCAGCCATATCCTGATCATCCAGACAGATTTAACTGTTATCAGCTGCTTTGTAGAAATGTTCTGACTGGTCGCTGTTACTGGGAAGTTGAGTGGAGAGGAGGTGTTGATATATCAGTGAGTTACAGAGGAATCAGAAGGAGAGGAGACATGAATGACAGCTGGTTTGGATTGAATGATCAGTCCTGGAGTCTGTTCTGCTCTGGTGTTGGTGGTTACTCTGTCCGTCACAATAACAGACCAACATCCATCTCCTCCTCCTCTGTCTCTAACAGAGTATCAGTGTATGTGGACTGTCCTGCTGGAACTCTGTCCTTCTACAGAGTCTCCTCTGACAAACTGATCCACCTCTACACCTTCAACACCACATTCACTCAACCTCTCTGTCCTGGATTTGGGTTTTACTGGTCATCTGACTCCTCAGTGTCTCTGTGTTCTCTGTAGGAAGGAGAGTCTCTGAAGTGACAGCAGCTTCAACTCTGAGCTTTAAATGTTGATGGTGGATGATGTTTCTCTTTGGTTTACAGTTGAATCACTGATTGTGATTTGATGTCAGAATATGTTTGGTCTTAGCCTTACCGCCCAGTTGCACTCACCCCCATCATGATGAAGTGCTTTGAGAGGCTGGTAAAGGACCACATCACCTCCAGGCATCCCCAACATTCGACCCGTACCAGTTTGCCTATCACCCCAACCTGCTCCACAGAGGACGCCATCTCCTCTGCACTCCATCGGAGCCTGGAGGATCTGGAGGGGAGAAACACACATGTGCGGATGCTGTTTCTGGACTTCAGCTCCACGTTCAACACCATCATTCCACAGCACCTGATAAACAAACTGGCCCCCCTTGGATTCAGCACCCACCTGTGTAACTGGCTGCTGGACTTCCTCACCAACAGACCTCAGTGTGTGCAGGTGGGAAAAAACGTCTCCAGCATCATCTCCCTGAGCACCGGTTCCCCCTAGGGCTGCGTCCTGAGTCCACTGCTGTTCGCACTGATGACCCACGACTGCTCTGCTAGGTTCACTACTAACCACATCGTGAAGTTTGCAGATGACACGACAGTAGTGGGCCTCATCAGCATCAACGATGACCAGGCTTACAGAGAGGAGGTGAAACATCTGGTGGACTGGTGTGAGACCAACAACCTGATCCTGAATGTCTCAAAAACTGAAGAGATCATCGTGGACTTCAGGAAGAACCAGTCCAGCCACACTCCTCTCACCATCAATAACTCAGCAGTGGAGATCGTCAGAAGCACCAGGTTCCTGGGGGTGCAGATAACAGACTCTCTGAGCCGGTCCAAACACACTGGATCCCTTGTAAAGAGGGCTGAGCAGCGCATTCACTTTCTGCGACGGATGAGGAGAGTCAACCTGCCCCCTCCCGTTCTCACCACCTTCTACAGAGGTACTATAGATAGCTTAGCATAGTGACCAGCTGCATCTCTGTCTGGTCAGGGGCTTGTAGTGCCGCTGACTGGAAGACCCTATAGAGGGTGGTGAGGACAGCGGAGAAAATCATCGGGCTTCACTTCCTTCCATCCAGGACATTGCCAAAAGACCAAGGGCCAAAACCATCACCTCAGCCCCCTCACACCCCCAACATGGACTGTTCTCGCTGCTGGCCTCTGGAAGGAGGTTTCGCAGCCAACAGAGCAGAACAGTCAGGTTCACAAACAGTTTCATCCCATATGCCATAAGACTGCTCAATGCACTATGAACAGTACCCCCCCCTCCACCCACTCCCATTATCCTGCAATTAAAAAAGTGCAATAATATTTATCTACATTTTAAGTTTTTTTTAGATGTATATTTATTCTATTCTGTATACAGTATATGTTCCTGTAAATTGTACATACCGTTTCTGTTCAATATTCCTGCTGTACTATGAGCCATTGTACCGAAATTTCATTTTGATGGAAATCAAAATGACAAATAAAGTCTGTCTAACTCTAAGTCTTAGAAGTAGTGAAATGATCTCCTAACCACTGAACTCCTGGAAAAACTGGACTGACTTTGATGATCACTTCTATCTGGATAATCCTGGACACATGAAGATCAAACTGAGAGGTCTCATGTCTGAAACTGGTTATTGTGAATTCAGCTCTACACGTATCCTGAAGTACAAACAGTATTACTCTATATTTTCCATTTGCTGAAGTAGAAGTTTTCCTATTAAAATCTTATTCTACTCTGTGACCACACTGCTATCTAATCAGCCTTGATCATTTTACCTTGTGTAACTGTATTAATGTATTTCTCCATAATCAGTGATGTTTAATGTAACATGGAGTAGGTGACTCTTGTAAATCATAATTTAAATAATTCATCAGGTGAGGAGAAATTCTGTTTGTGCCTCAAAGGCTGGTTTCCTCTGCCAGAATAAATCCCAGAAACTCAGGTAATACAGCATTGTGTTACTTTTGCACTGCCTCTACTACAGGGTTCCTGTGGGTCCTTAAAAAGTCTCAAAATGTCTTAAAATCCGGGTAATTAAGGTCTTAAATTGTTTAAAATTTACCATGAATTTGCTGTAGGTATTAAATTTCCAGATGGTACGTTTAATGCTGATGGGAAAGCCCAGTGGCCCACCGTAAAACATCTAATAGCGTGTATTTGTTTGATTAACTTAGTAAAAATACTGTGTAGTAAATGAGAGACTCTGCGTGTAAATTTCACGACAAATGGATGGAAGAGGATTTATTTAGGAGGTGGTTGGCACCTGCTGAGAATAAGAACGAGGCAATGTGCAAATTGTGCACAAAGACTTGTTGGTTAGGGACCATGGGGCTCAAAGCCGTCGAGTCTCATATGAAAGGAGGAAAGTACCAGCGGTACACGGCAGCAGCTAGCCATAGCCGGGGCCAGGCTAATCCCTGCATTGTTTGCAACACGACCTAACGTTACAAGTTCAGACGCCACCTCTCAGTCGACTATGAAAAGCTTCATTTCACCACCAGAGACCCAAAAGGTTCTCCACACTGTGGTGAGGCACTATTCATTTCAATCTAACGAGGACATAAGTCACGTCTTTGCTGCCATGTTCCCTGATTCTCAGCTTGCAGAGTCATTCACCTGTGGTGAAAATCAAACGGCATATATCACCAAATATGGCATGGCTTCATTCATCAAGAAGGAGCTATCGGCAGCGTTAGTGAGAAGCTGTTATCATGTTTGATGAAAGCATGAATAAAACCACAAAGAGCAAACAAATAGACCTTCATTTGTGGTTCTGGACTACTGATGATGAGACGGGCTCACACCATGTCATCTCCTGCTACTATAGGTCAGAGTTCATGGGTCAGTCCAGAGCTGAGGACATGTTGTCCTATTCAGGTGACAGTCTATGGTCACTATGACAACCTGACAGGTAACAACACATTAGCTCAGAGTTTAAGGAGTGGAACTGTTGGCAGTTGGAGTTGATTTTGTCTTAATATGACCATTTGTGATTTTATGGGATGTTTTTGGGACGGTTGGCCACATCTAGCGTAGGCTGTCTCTTGTTGGCATAGCAACAGTAAACGTTCACAAAGGAGCTGAATCTGAACAACATGCTGTTTTGAGGACTTTCATTATTGAGTTTATTTACAATGGAGACTGCTTTTAGTGTTGGAAGTGTTATCATTCTGTCTCCTTATATGGAAAAAAAGGTACCTAATGAAAAAGTCTTTATGCAGGATTTAAATAAATGGAGTATTTTCTACCACAGAAATTGTAATGACATTTTTGGGTCTTAAATTATATTTGTTGAGGTCTTAAAAAGGTCTTAAAAAGCATTAACTGACTATTAAAATGGTGCAAGAACCCTCTACTATTTCTGTATTTTCATTTGTTATTCAGCCAGTTCTTTCCTATTTTTGTAATCACATACGTTTATGTCAGAAATACATTCTACCACTAAGTAAGATCAAGGAGTCAAGTTTTCATTTGTGTCAAACACAGCAGTACCAGACCTACAAGAGGTCTCCTTTCACATCTGCCTGCTTCTGAAGCACACCTACTCTGTCTTGGAGGGACAGCGTTGATCAGCAGATCCAGACCCTTGTTGGACCTGAGCCTGGTACCTGCAGAGTTCTGGCTGGACTCACTGGAAGGTCCCATACGTTGGCTAACCTTTAACGCTGTTTGCTATGGTGAGACTCAACTCTGATCATATAATCATTTGACATTATTTAGGAGACGCTGTAGATGAAGTTTATTCTGTGTTTTTCTTCCAGAGATCAGCAGGATCCCAAAGAACAACGCTGGTTGCTATGGTGAGAGGTGATGCTGGGTAACAAACAGAAGAAACATGTTCACTACAGAAAGAGATGATTAGTTTCCTAAAGTGTTTTTTTTTTTCTTTGTCTAAGTCATGTGGCCGAACAAGTGTGTAAAAATAAAATCTCTTCATTTATTACCAGATGGTGTTGTTCATTCATTCAAGGCTGAAGACTGAGGTCAATGCATCTACAATTTACTACTTCTGATAATGACATTGATTAAACTCATTAATTCTATCAGTCTAATGTCAGAGGCAAACCTGAGAGCAGTCTAACCAGTTCAGTTTTCAGTACCTAAAGTATAGTTCCACTGCTCTGCCTCTGAGACATTCTGTCTTGGTCGTCACAAAATTCAAAAAGATAAAGTCTTCACTTACAATCACATATATTTTTGTTCAAAACATCTTCATAAAACCTTCTCATCACAGGGAAGAACATCCTGAAGACACAGCTTTATATGAAAGTTAAAAAGTTTGACACTAACTAAACACCAGTTAAGAATTTGACTTCAGTCATCAAGATAACTTCACTGACAGCTGAGTCATCAGTCAGAAACACACAGTTTAAATGCTGCTGCTGGTTGAAAGCTACATTTAGTTCCTGATAGAGAGATGGTCTGAATCCAGTCCAAACCAGCCTAGAGACAGACATCGAGGACAAAATATTACAGGACACCACCTGGAATCTGGTTCTGAACCACATGTGTGACTTCAGATGAAATCATGTTTGGATTTATTTTATATACAAAGACCAAAATACAAGAAAGTCCTGTTATGTTTATATAAATGATTGTAGGATTCTTAGCCGCTGCAAATTGTCTGAGTGTTTTTAATTGACAACATTTATCAAACTAAATATCTAAACATGACATAACCAATGTCCTTTGCAGTTTGTTTCACTTTAAGGTTTCATGACTGATCTTCTATAACTCATGGTTGGTATTCAGCTCCAGTATTCATTCTTGATGGAGGAAGTCAGTATTTCATGCTACCTGGATTTAATCTGGTCTCCACTCCATGATTTGGTCCATGATCCTGGTTATAACAGTTATATTAGAGAACAGCAGATAAACAACAGTGTCTTGTTATTCTTCCTGTTTACTTAATAGTAGTTAATGTACACCTTTTTAACCAATCAGGATCAAGAATTCTGAAAATAAAACTATTCATATATTCTCCATAACACCTTTAATTAACTTCCAGAAAGACAGATGATCTCAAATAAAATGTAACACTTGTACAGTTTGTCGTCTTTTTAAGATGAACAGTCTGTAGTAAAGTCATGTTTGTGTCTGGCAACTAATTGAGCTCTTTATTAGTTTCACTTCTCGTCAGGTTTAACCTTTCAGAATTCTTCCTCATTTCACTTCTTGTTTGTCTCAAAGAAGGTTTCATCCTAACGGCTCTTTTTACTTTTATCAGGTTGTAAAGAATCAGTCATTTATCCTCTGGAGGTGAAGCTGTCCATCTAAAAGCTGCTTTTAATCTACTCTTTCCAGCAAGACAGAAATGATCATCTAGCAAAGTAAGTTTTCATCTAATTAAATATAAAATCTGTTTAGATTCTAGTTTGAGCTTTTCTTCACACTGCAGTGAGTTGTATTGTGTTTTGTTTCATGGACTGCAACACACAGAAGAGTGTAGTGAGGAACAAGCTGATAGTCAATGTGTTATTTCTCCCTATAATTATAATCTTCAACTTTCTAGTAAATAAGTAAATCAATCACTGCCTTCATGAGTTCCTGATCAAGTATGATCTGTATCACTACATAACAATCAGACAGCAAAAGAGTATGAACAACATAGGAGAGTAAAAACGTCTCAAAGGAGGACTGGATGTTAGAAGACAAATGACATTATAGAATAAAACAATTATCACTGCTTAGATGCTTTGTTTCAGTTCCCTACATGGATCATGTGATTACAGCTGGTTTCTCTGGTTGTGTGATAATCTCATGCTAAAGCTAACTGGACACTTCCTGTCAGTGAACTGTTCCCTGAATTAAAAGGACTAAACACTCTCTGCAGCAGCTGTAAAGTACAAGACAACAGCTATTTAAGCTAAAGTGATTCACAAAAAGCCTGAGTGCTCTGTGTTTGATTTCCTCAGAGAAATAAGAACTAATGTGTCCAGTGAAGTGAATGATGTTGAAATGAATGAATGAATGAATGAATGAATGAATGAAACGTTATTAAACCTCTCAGGGTTTTAGTCAGAGATCCGTCAGGGGCGGTGTTATTGGGGATAAACGTACAGCACATTTCTCCAAACATGCTACAGACACCTCCTCTGTCAGCCAATATCATATCTAATGGAAGTCTGTTCTGATATGTTGTCAGTGAGGTGGCAGATAGTTGACCATGTATGTGTGACCATGTGTGTCAAACATTTGTCATTTGGAGGAGAGGCCTCTTTCCTACTTCTCCTTTTTACTTGGGCGGGGTATCCAGAAGGTCCCTGTTGTTGTAGTCTCTGTAGAAGGAACATTGACATTGCTAGGTATCATGTCAGCTGTCTGACTTTGTAACTTTTCTATCACATCCAGCCATAGTAACGACTATCAGGCCTACCACTGCCAGACAGGCCAGTGTAGACCACGACCCAAAGGTCAACATTTTATTCTTATTTTACCTATATCTCTTAGGTGCTTTCTGATTTCTCTAAGGTTTCTTTCTGTGATGGCTCTCCTCTTCTACAGTGTGTTTTATACCAGTATCTACTCACCTTAGTCTGCTTATCATCCAGTCAGTCTCACACCGTACGTGGTCGACGATACTTTAAACTGGACGATTCCACGTTCTGTGCAGTGTTAATTACATTGACAAAAATTTTTTGTCATAGTTTTAATCAATGACCTTTTTTTCTCTGACGAAAACGAGACGATAACTAAATAAAAAATATGCTCAAAGACTAAAACTATGACGAAAGTTATTTACATTTTTGTGAACGAATAAAAACGAGACCAAAATATTTGACAAGGACGAAATCCAATCAGAACGACTTTAGATGGTGAAGCTGGACAACTTGGAAAGACAACCAATCAGAACAAACTCTGGAGAGCGACAGGACGCTCATTGATTGTCGGTACACTGCTACAAGGGTCATCATATGCATGCACTCGCAGTTTTTTAGTAGCACCGCGATATGTCACAGCCGGGGAGAAAACGGAGGCAAGACATACTCATTTCCAGTTTACCATTACTGAAAACAACACGCATTGCAAACCGTGTGGACCTACTATCGCTAAACACAACGAACTTGAAGCGACACTTGCAAGCGAGTTATCCTGAAATCTATACGAAAGTAAGCTGGTTAGCTCATTAGCTCCAAAATGCATGTCATGGCTGTCTACGGTATCAGAATCAGAAAAGACTTTATTGCCAACCATGTTTGTACATACAAGGAATTTGCTTTGGTGTTGGTACGCATAAAATAAAATAAAATATAGAAACTATATATAAAATACAAAAATACAAAAAATACAAAAATATATACACAGTATATATATATATATATATATATGTTCCACCAGAACATTTACTGTGGGATGGTAGTGGGTTTGACTGTTCGCCATGCGAGTGGTTCTACACTCGATGGATCGCAGCCATCTGCCAGAGGGCCAGCACACTACTGTGTGCTGTTCAGTGTTTTAAGTTTGTTAAGAGTTCCTACCCTCGCTAGTTTTGGTTTATCAAGTGCAAATACAACTGAAGCCCAAATCGAATTTCGTCAGGTGCAATAACTAGCAACTCTGGTTACGTTAACGTGCTGTGGCTCAGCATTTTAGCATGTTAGCCATAGCAGTTTGTTCAAAAAGAATGAGTGAAATCTATGCCAATAAGCCTTGCACATTTAAACATTAATATCATTCCATAACAGATGTTTTTTTTATTTTATCTTCAGAAATACAAGTTAATCTAAAAAACATGTACCGTTAACACTTTATATTTTAGCCAACTAAAATTAATTTAGATATTTAGTTGACTAAAATCCTATGATTTTTAGTTGACTAAAACTAAAATGATTTAGATGACTAAATTATGACTAAAATTATAATTATATTTTCTTCAAAAGACTATGATTAAAACTAAATCAAAATTTGCTGTCAAAATTAACACTGGTTCTGTGGAACACTTTTCTGTAGATCCACTCTCCCTCTTTTATCTCCTCTTCTGTGTCTCGCCAAGACCATTTCTAGCCTGTGAGTGACCTTCTTCCTCTCTGTTCTTTTTCCATTTTCCACATTCCTTCTCTATTGCCTGTATTAGTTGAACACATTCTAGTCTCTGTTGAACTAATAAACACTAACTTTAGGCAGAAAGTTAGTGTCCCTTTCTCTTTTTCTTTTTCATCTCAGTAACCATTAACACTTACAAAAACCTTTCTTCATCTCCCTTCCCCTACGTACTTTTTCCATCGATAACACTTGTTCCAGTCCATCATTCAGCTATGAGCAAGACATCACATTAGCCTGATCAGCTGATAGAGTTACACATCAAGCACGTCCAATCTGTTCCTGTTCCAAAACACTCTTATCTCCTGTCCTCTCCTTTGTTACCATTCCCTCCAAAGCCTGCTCTCTCAATGCTACTTTCTCTACAGAGGGGAGCTTTTACACTCAGACACCCAGGCGAATTAAGTCTAAGTATTTAGATGAGGGACCTTTAAACCCACCTCGTGGCCACAGAGTAGAGCTTTTACAATCAAACTTCCAGACTCTTAGGAGTCTAAACGTTTGACTGAGGGACCTTTAAACCCCCTCTGTCTACAGGCTTTCAGAGTTGTCTCTTTTTCACCTTCCCCAAGTGAGGGAACTATAACCCAAACTCTCTCTGGAGCTGTCTCTTTTACACTTGGATCCTCAAGTGAGGGAACTATAATCCAAACTCCTAGGCTGGGGCTCCCTTTCGGGCTTCATTTTGGGGGCTGATCAGACCCCTCCGGCCTTCTCACAGCCATAAAATGTCTCGAAAGACATGAAGAAGTTTGTCTGCTTACCTTCTTATTTAGTTGCGGCCGCTGGCTGTAAGAGACGTTCCTCCAGTGTAACTATTCCTTTCCAGGTAAACCGGACAAGCCCCCAATTTGTCGAAGGAGGAACTTTTCCCTCTTTTTCAGCCCAGGTTCTTTATACCTATCGGAAAGGTTGGTCTGACTATGAATAGACCACCCGACAACTTCTCTCCAATTGACAGTTCATTTAGCACACAGAGAATAGGTACAGAGTCAGCGCTGAGGCTTCAGCTTAACCACCTTATGGGTAGAAAAGTAGAAGCCTCCAACTATGTGTGCACAAAAGTTTGATTCTATCTGGGCTCCACTCGATGACAACAATACATACATACAATACAACAATAGGAGGAGCGCCGTCTTTAGTGTATCAGTAGTTTTCCATGTGTAGCCGAGGCCGGCTCTAACTGGTTTCTACAGGGTGAAATATTAGAGTGTGGTGCATCATATCTCTTGGGCAAGGCTGCAGCAAAACGGTAAACAACCCCATATCGTAGTATGATAGAAGAAGAGCACTTCTTTCTGTCTTTGCCTCACATAACTCTTTAATATCCAACACTACTTAAACCGGAAAAAAGATCCAACACTTAGCTCTAGTTACAGACCTATAAGCTTAATCAACTGCGACCTAAATATAATCAGTAAAGCATTGGCCAACAGATTAGAAACAGTCATATCCACACTCATCCACCCAGAACAGGATTTATAAAAGGCAGCCACTATTCAGTCTTATCAGTTTATCACAAAGAAATCATCTTATCACCATAATTGGATCATTAGATGCAGAAAAAGCATTTGATAAAGGCAACTGGACTTTCCTCCTTACAACCATTAAAACATTTGGTTTTGGGGAGTCGTTCACCCAATGGATTAAAACGACAACTCACCTTCAGCATCAGTTATAAATAATTATACATCACAGTGCTTCATACATACAACGGCCGGGGCACAAGACAAGGATGTCTACGCTCTCTGCTACTATTCACCATTTTCACTGAACCTCTTTCAGCTGCCATTTGTCAAGCCACGGACATTACAGGACTACAAACACACCCTTCCCACCACAAAATCAGTTTATATAACATCCTATTATATCTAACAGACCCTGTAACTTCCCTTCCCAAAGCTATAAATATTATATCATCATTCTCAAGAATCTCTGATTATTCTATAGACTGGTCAAAATCTAAAATCCTTCCAATCTGTGAGGAAGGCTGGAATGCTGCGATTATAAATCTCCCCTTGACAGTAACCGGTACCATCAGGTATCTTGGCATCATTGTTGTTCTCCTTGAATTTCACACCACTACCAAATTACAAACAAGCCCTTATGTTTTCAGTCATGGATAACAGCAAGAATAACACATTTGGAGCATATATTTGATCACAACTCACTCATACTAAAACAACATTATGACATTGGCAGTAACAGTTTTCTACAATATTCACAACTAAAATGCTGTCAAAAAGAGAAAATTAATATAATAAACAATATTCTGCAAATACCCCCATTCATTCATTCATTCATACATTCATTCATTCATCTTCTGTAACAGCGTGTTCCTGTGAAGGGTCGCGGGGTCTGCTGGAGCCTATCCCATCGGACGAGAGGCGGGGTACACCCTGGAAGGGTCTCCAGTAGTGATGGTGAGATGAAGCCTCATGAGGCATCGAACCACTTGAGCCAACAAGTTCGAGAAAGGGTTCATCTGTCAAAGCTTCATGTGCTCATGTAACCACCTACTGGCCAGGTGTATAATCACAGGCAGCTGTAACTCTTAAGATAAGACAAGATAAGACAAGATAAGATAAGATAAGATAAGATAAGATAAGATAAGATAAGACTTTATTCATCCCCGTGGGGAAATTAGGGTGTTACAGCGGCAGGAAACAACAGTGCAAGATGCTGAAGATACAAAAAAATAGAATAGAATTCACTAACAAGACCACGCCTCTTGATTTCAAAGAAGTTTATTTGACCAGGTTAAAGAGAAGGGAAAGGTAGGAGATCGAACGGAAGGGTCGAGGGGTCCGGGGGGTCGAGGGGTCGTATTTTTGCATGGCTTCGAACGGGCTTAAGACGGAAGAGGTAGATAGGATGTGAGAGTCCCAACTGGTCGGTTTTGCTTCTTTTGAGGTTGAACACGATAGTGTCAGGAGGGTAGAAGGAAATGTCTGAGAGACTGGCGTGGCGGGATGGATCGTACAAGGATTAGGAAGCTGTGAATTCAGAACACCGCAGGAATCCGAAAAAGGCTAGAAGAAACATGGCTTCAAGAGTAGAATCGATATTGGGGGACAAGTAAACTGCTCTGAGGGTTTGGATACAACGAGTCAGGATATCAACTGTAAGGGCTAGCCGTTTTGGAGCTATCTGGGGTTCTGCCTTGTGTAAACCTTTAAGTAACATGCTGACATGAGAATGGGAAATGGTAGGGCAAGGCGCACTGGTGATCAATTTAATGAAGAAATTGATGCCACTAATGTAGACTTGGTGTTACAGTTTTGTCCGGGGAAGTGGTAGGACCCAAACGCAGGACAAAAAGTGGCTGGAGGCTGGAGTCGGCAAAATTGGTGTTTAATAAAATAAAAAGGGAACAAAAGGCGCTGCTGAAAAAAGCAGGAATTCCAACAAACTAAAATCAAAAACTCTCAAAAGACAAAATAAATGAGACAAGAAACTAAAGGTGAAAAAACACTTGGAACACTGAGGGAACTGGCAAAAACACAGTAGAGCAAAAAACTACGAGACTCACAGAGTAAAAAAACCATTGAGACACACAAGGTAACAAACCATAGGGAATGACACGACAGGAACAAAGGGCAAGGCAGGGCTATATATGCACACACAAGGAACCAAGGGGTGACGAGACACAGGTGACAGAAATCAAGAGGCACAGGGAGAAACCAATTACACAATCAACACAGAAACACAGGGAGTAAAACAGGAAATCAAAAACTCAACAAAATAAAACATGAAACAGGAAGACGAGAAACATGAAAACTCAAAACATGAACACAGAAACAGAACCATGACACTTGGATGGTAGAGGTTTTGATTTTTTGGATAGAATGGGCGTATGTTATAAAGTTGGTAAATGAGGCAACGTCTAATCAAGGGAAAGGCAGATGAAGAGATGTATGGAAAGCTTTAAAGCAGTTCCAACCGGTGAAGCATGAGGAAAGCGTGGCGGGTGAAAGGCTGTTTAAGATGGATTCTTGTGATGCTGAATGAGGTGGTGGAGTTGAGGTCTTATTTGAAGATGGTGGCTGAAAACGGTGGGACCGAAGCTGGATGAGGATCCGAATCTGGAGCTAAAGATTTGAATTTCTGGAAAGAAAAACTAGACAGTGAATCAGCAATCGCGTTCATGTGACCTGGGACATGGCTTGCGCGAATGATGAATTGGTTTTGAGCTGAGATGAGAGTGAGTCTGCGCATGAATTGCATTATTTCGAGGGATTTGGAACGGCCTTTAATGGACAAGGTTCCGGGGAACTTGGACGACGGAGGGTTGTCGGAATGAAGTAGACGGAATAGGAGAATCTGGGATGATCAACGGGAAATCGATTCGCTGTCGGATGCTTCGATGACCAACTCGTAGTTCATGGTGAAGGTAAGCTGATTTTCTTAAGACGTGTCTGTGCTCTTGAACGCTCATTTGAGAACTGAGTCAGACGGACGAGGAGAGGTTAGGTGGGTCTATATAGGCAGGTGCGGGTAATTGGGTGTTTGAGGCGTGGTCATGTTCCTGAACCTCAGTTATTTAACTTCATTAAAAGTAGAATAGGGCAGACAAATATGTTATGTACAGAAAAATATTTACATATTGCATCAAAGAGATTCACAGTGTCTAGTCTGAGTTGAAACAACCAATTTGGATTGAGGAGTTAAAGTGTAAAAGGAGGATATATATCCTCCTTTTACACACACACACACACACAGGGCAGGGTTCGAATCCCGCTGGGGGCAAAATGCCAGTGAGGGCAAAAACACTACTGCATCCAGGGAGGATCCTTTTACACTTTAAGTCCTCAATCCTTAATGTATCAGGCCTACCTCAGGAGGCCTCTCAAATGATAGAGTCACACTGGCTCGGACGTTGCCCGGGTCAACAAGGTCCGCGTCAGGTGCTAGGGAACCAGGGCAACCATGTGGGGCTAACAACGAAACAACTGTTAGCCCAGTGTTCCAACATCCGCAATCGAAAACTCCTATCACAACTAGAGATTGATGAGATACAACAACAATGCTACGGCACCAGGGGATGTCACCATTACCCCACAATCAGAGATTGGGTACCAAGCCCCAGCAGATACCAGCCTCAGTGCAAGAGCTGCTGACCTGAGAATGAAGATCATGGCACAATTAGAAGCCTGGAACCCCCGGCGAATACCGAAGCTGACTTGTAAAGTACCTTCAGAAGATCTACTAGTAGATGCGAATGCAGCGCTAACAACAATCCCTACGGGAACCATCCCTGAGACCAATAAGCTGATACACAGTACAGCAACAGTAATCCTAGAAATGCTTGGCTACAAGATGGGCTCAGACCATAACAGGCAGCACCCACCATGGAGAATACAGCTAGAGGCCAAGATAAGGGCAACACAGAGAGAAGTTAGCCAGCTAACAGAACTGCAGAAAGGCAACATGGTGAATAAAGGGGCACCCAGGAAGTACACCAAGCTCTCCATACCTGAAGCACTCGAAACTGCCAAACAGAGACTAACAGCACTGGCCACCTGGTTGAAGAGATACACCAAGGAGGCAGAGGCCAGGAGAATAAACAAGCTGTTCTCCACTGAACCAGCCAAGGTGTATTCTCAGTGGCAGGGAGGAAATAACAACCGGTCAGACCCACCAAGATCTGAGGTGGAAGAATACTGGAAGGGTATATGGGAAAAAGAGGCATCACACAACTCAGGTGCCCAGTGGATCTAAGAGCAGACCACAGCAACCTCCCAACCTACCATCTCAATGGCAGACATTCAAGAAAGAGTGTCAAAGATGAAGAGCTGGACAGCACCAGGCCCCGATATGATCCATGCCTACTGGCTGAAGAAGCTAACAGCACCCCAGAGTGGCTAACCCAGGGCAGGACAGTCCTAATCCTGAAGGACCCCCAGAAGGGGCCTATCCCATCCAACTACCGGCCAATAACCTGTCTCTCCACAACATGGAAAGCCCTGTCAGGCATAATTGCGGCTAAGATGAGTAAGCACGTAGCTCAATACATGAGCGGGCTCAGAAGGGAATTGGTAGCAACACCAGAGGAGCCAAGCACCAGTTACTGGTCGATAGAGCAGTCGCCCGAGACTGTAAGAGCAGACAGACCAACCTGTGCACCGCCTGGATTGACTACAAGAAAGCTTACGACTCAATGCCACACACATGGATACTGGAATGTCTGGAACTGTATAAGATCAACAGGAACCTAAGGGCCTTCATCCAGAACTCGATGGGAATGTGGAAGACAACCCTAGAGGCCAACTCAAAGCCAATTGCCCAAGTCAACATCAAATGCGGCATATACCAAGGAGATGCACTATCACCACTGCTGTTCTGCATAGGCCTGAATCCCCTCAGTCAGATCATCACAAAGAATGGTTATGGGTACCAATTCCAAAGTGGAGCAACAATCAGCCACCTGCTCTACATGGATGACATCAAGCTGTACGCCAGGAATGAGCGAGAAATCGACTCACTGATCCACACCACCAGGATCTACAGCAACGACATAGGGATGTCATTCGGATTGGACAAGTGTGGCCGGATGGTCTCAAAGAGAGGCAAGATGAGAACTGAAGGGGTCGACCTACCAGAGGGCAACATAGGTGACATCCAAGACAGCTACAAGTACCTTGGTATCCCACAGGCTAACGGAAACCATGAGGAAGCCGCAAGGAAGTCAACCACAACCAAATACCTCCAGAGAGTGAGGCAGGTCCTGAAAAGTCAGCTGAATGGCAGGAACAAGATCCAAGCCGTCAACATGTACGCAATACCAGTCATCAGATACCCCGCTGGGATCATAAGCTGGCCAAAGGAGGATATCGAAGCCACAGACATCAAGACAAGAAAGCACGTCACCATGCACGGAGGGTTTCACCCCAAATCCAGCACCCTGAGACTGTACACTGAGCGGAAAGAGGGAGGCCGAGGACTAGTGAGCATCAAGGCCACTATCCAGGATGAAACATCAAAAATCCAAGAATACATCAGAAAGATGGCCACAAAGGATGAACTGCTAAGTGAATGTCTCAGGCAACTGAAATCCGATAAGAGTGCAGAGGAAGAGGAGCAGATCACCTGGAGGAACAAGCCCCTACACGGCATGCACCACCGACAAATTGAAGAAGTGGCTGATATCGAGAAGACCTACCAATGGCTAGAAAAGGCTGGACTCAGAGACAGCACAGAGGCACTGATCATGGCAGCACAAGAACAGGCCCTAGGTACAAGAGCCATAGAGGCCAAGATCTACAAGAGTAGATCAGATCCAAGGTGCAGACTATGCAAAGATGCCCCTGAGACAGTCCAGCACATAATAGCAGGGTGTAAGATGCTAGCCGGGACACCGTACATGGAGACACAACCAAGTGGCTGGAATAGTGTACAAGAACATCTGTACCCAGTATGGAATAGAAGTACCCAAATCCCAATGGGCCGCACCACAGAAGGTGGCTGAGAACAATAGGGCCAAGGTGCTGTGGGACTTCAGCTTCCAGACTGACAAACAGGTCCTGGCTAACCAACCGGACAAAGTGGTGATAGACAAAGAGCAGAAGAAGGCGGTGGTGATAGATGTAGCGATACCAGCAGACGCCAACATCAGAAAGAAGGAACACGAGAAAGTTGAAAAGTACCAAGGGTTGAAAGAACAGCTGGAGCAGATGTGGAAAGTCAAGGCGAGCGTGATCCCCATGGTAGTAGGAGCACTCAGGGCAGTGACCCCCAAACTGGGGGAGTGGCTCCAGCAGATCCCAGGAACAACATCAGAAGCCTCAGTCCAGAAGAGCGCCGTCCTAGGAACAGCTAAGATACTGCGCAGAACCCTCAAACTCCCAGGCCTCTGGTAGAGGACCCGAGCTTCAGGATGACACAGATACCAACCGAGGAGGGTGAGAGGGACGTTTATATATACACTATATTACCAAAAGTATTCGCTCACCCATTCAAATGATCAGAATCAGGTGTTCTAATCACTTGGCCTGGCCCCAGGTGTATAAATTCAAGCACTCAGGCATGCAGACTGTGAAACAAGACATTTGTGAAAGAATGGGCCGCTCTCAGGAGCTCAGTGAATTCCAGCGTGGAACTGTCATAGGATGCCACTTGTGCAACAAATCCAGTCGTGAAATTTCCTCGCTCCTAAATATTCCACAGTCAACTGTCAGCTCTATTATAACAAAATGGAAGCGTTTGGGAAAAACAGCAACTCAGCCACGAAGTGGTAGGCCACGTAAAGTGACGGAGAGGGGTCAGCGGATGCTGAAGCGCATAGTGCAAAGAGGTCGCCGACTTTCTGCACAGTCAATTGCTACAGAGCTACAAACTTCATGTGACCTTCAGATTAGCCCAAGTACAGTACGCAGAGAGCTTCATGGAATGGGTTTCCATGGCCGAGCAGCTGCAGCCAAGCCACACATCACCAAGTGCAATGCAAGGCGTCGGATGCAATGGTGTAAAGCACGCCGCCACTGGCCTCTAGAGCAGTGGAGACGCGTTCTCTGGAGTGATGAATCACGCTTTTCCATCTGGCAATCTGATGGACGAGTCTGGGTTTGGAGGTTGCCAGGAGAACGGTACATTTCAGATTGCATTGTGCCAACTGTGAAATTTGGTGGAGGAGGAATTATGGTATGGGGTTGTTTTTCAGGAGCTGGGCTTGGCCCCTTAGTTCCAGTGAAAGGAACATTGAATGCTTCAGGATACCAAAACATTTTGGACAATTCCATGCTCCCAACCTTGTGGGAACAGTTTGGAGCGGGCCCCTTCCTCTTCCAACATGACTGTGCACCAGTGCACAAAGCAAGGTCCATAAAGACGTGGATGACAGAGTCAATGCAGGCCAGTCAAGTTCATCCACACCAGAGTCCTGACCTGAACCCGATAGAACACCTTTGGGATGAATTAGAGCGGAGACTGAGAGCCAGGCCTTCTCGACCAACATCAGTGTGTGACCTCACCAATGCGCTTTTGGAAGAATGGTCAAAAATTCCTATAAACACTCTCCTCAACCTTGTGGACAGTCTTCCCAGAAGAGTTGAAGCTGTAATAGCTGCAAAAGGTGGACCGACATCATATTGAATTCTATGAGTTAGGAATGGGATGGCACTTCAGTTCATAGAATGAGTAAAGGCAGGTGAGCGAATACTTTTGGTAATATAGTGTATATATATATATATATATATATATATATATATATATATATATATATATATATATACATTCATGAATATCATGAATAAAAACAACAACAAACTCTAATAGGAGTTATATTACCACGTATTGCAAATAGAAGGTGTGACATGATGGTTATATATAGTACTGTACACTGTGCATAAGTCCTGAAAAGAAGCTCAGCAGCTCAGCAGCAGAAGAGTTAGGAAATGCTGATGTTAAAGAGTCTGACTGCTGAGGGGACAAAAGACCTCCAGAAGCGTTCCTTCTGTCATGCATTGATTTTTTATGTGTCTGTAATTAGTGATGGGCAACAAAGCTTCAACAAAGCCTCGACACGTGATTCAAAAAAAGGTTAATTTCTCGAAGCTTCAGTGACACAGTGCTCTGTTGTTTTGCAGCTGGTGGACAATAAAATGTAGTGCAATGGAGAATAGAATAGAATAGAATGTCTTTATTTGTCATTGTACAAGTACAACGAAATTAAAATTACCGTCTCTTAAAGTGCATAAAAAGAAGAGAACATAAAAGAAAGAAAAGGATAAAAAACATACCACATGTGCACTAGCATTCACATTCACACATTCACATTCTGCAGTATTGCACGAGTCATAAATATTGCCCAGCAGGAGAGGAATAAGTTAATTTAACGCGGTTATGGCTTTTGCATAGCAACTGTTTTTTAGTCTGTTTGTCCGTGCTTTTAATGACCTGAAAGTATGAGTGTCCCGGGTGGGATGAGTCCCTGAGAATGTTTTTAGCCCTCCTGAGACAGCGTGAGCTATACAGGTCTTCCAGGGTGGGGAGAGGGCAACAATTGATTTTTTGGGCCATGTTGACAACCCTCTGGAGCGCTTTCCTGTCTGCTACTGTGCAGCTGGCGAACCACACACACACAGTAAGTCAAGATGCTCTCTATGGAGCAATGATAGAAGGACACCAGCAGTTTCTGAGTGAGGTTGTTATTCCTGAGTACTCTCAGGAAGTACAGTCTCTGCTGTGCCTTCTTGATGATGGTCGTGGTGTTGATGCTCCAGGTTAGGTCCTCCTCTATGTGAACGCCCAGAAACCAGAAGTCTGTCTGGCTGAGTGTCTTACTGGTTCATGCTTGTGTGGGACTTGATTTGCCATGCACATTCCTATTCGACTACGTTACATGGATATGTGGTTTAAAGTTGATTATGTAATGGATAATGCCCGACGAGGTGTCCATTAATAGCTTCGCGTCCGACGGTTCACGCCTCCGCATCGTCCATTCATTTCTGTTAATGGACACCTCGAAGGGCATTATCCCACTTATACCATGGTCACTAACAAAAGAAAGAAATATTTAATCAATTAATAATACTTTAATGTGTTTTAGAGTTAAAATCGTGAGGGTTTTTTTATTTTTACAAGTCGAGCGCACTATTTAATATCTCCCGTATATAGGCGTTGCGAAGCAACGGTGCCACAGCGACCCGACCGCAGCAGTTGATCAGTGATGGGAAGTGAGATGATGCCAGGAAGTCTCTTAATGTTTTAACTGCCCATTTCGTGGTTTTGTTTGTGTTTATCTTGTCTTGTCATCCTCTAATTCGTTCAATTCCTCCGGTGTCACCTCCTTGTGTCACTTCTCCTTTTTCTTTTCATATTCTCTTCCCCCTTTTTCTTCTGCTGCATCCCAGTCTTCAAAATTGTCAAACTCACCAAATAAGTTAAAAGAAATGATAAAATCACTCATGTTTTGTCAGTCATGCTGTTGCGATGAATAAACTGTGAAATAACACTGAGTCTCCGTTGCCATGGTTACCATCTAGCGTTTGAGCCAGCGCAATAATTTAGAACTGTTATCAGGCAATTTGACAGAACGTCTTTCCTAGGTGTAATTACACCATCACTTTTTAACCTACACCCTCCAGCCAATCAGAATCGAGTATTCACCCAGACCAAGGTATAAAAGAAAATTATATACACATATCAATAAAATAAATAGAAAAGAACCATTGGGAATCGAACCCTTGCTTCATTAATGAAAGACCGGTGATTTCACAGTGTACCACTAATCCCATTAGTGCTGCCCTATTATCGTTGGACCATTTTGATTATGTCACAACTACACTCTACAAACCTTCTCTAATTTGCACTAATGTTTATGTTTCAGCGCTTACATCAACTATTTTCTTTTGCTCTTGGTATCATGGTTTAGTAGTATTAGAGAATATTTGTACTGAATGCAACAGAATGCAACTGCTCTTGTCTGGAACCCAAGTCCTTGAGAGGGGTTGGACTCTCTTCTTTGCTGGAGTTGTTCCAGGTGAGAGGCAGAAGGCCGGGGTGGGCTTTTTGCTTGCCCCTGGACTATCCGCCTGTACGTTGGGGTTCTCCCGGGTGGACGAAAGGGTTGCTTCCCTCCGCCTTCGGGTCGGGGGACGGGTCCTGACTGTTGTCTGCGCTTATGCGCCGAACAGCAGTTCAGAGTACCCGCCCTTTTTGGAGGCCCTAGGACGGACGCTGGATGGCGCCCCGACTGGGGACTCCATTGTCCTGCTGGGAGACTTCAACGCTCATGTGGGCAACGACAGCGTGACCTGGAGGGGCGTGATTGGGAGGAACGGCCTGCCTGATCTGAACCCGAGCGGTGTTCAGTTATTGGACTTCTGTGCGAGTCGCAGTCTGTCCATAACTAACACCATGTTCGAACATAAGGTTGTCCATCGGTGCTCTTGGCACCATGACGGCCTAGGTCGTAGGTCGATGATTGACTTCTTAGTCGTATCATCTGACCTGCGACTGTATGTTCTGGAAACTCGGGTAAAGAGAGGAGCAGAGCTGTCAACTGATCACCACCAAGGCTCTGGATGTTGTAGGACTGTCTTGGTTGACATGCCTCTGCAACATTGCGTGGACATCGGGGGCAGTACGTCTGGAGTGGCAGACTGGGGTGGTGGTCCCCATTTTTAAAAAAGGGGACCAGAGGGTGTGTTCCAACTACAGGGGGATCACACTCCTCAGCCTCCCCGGCAAGGTCTATGCCAGGGTGCTGGAAAAGAGGGTTCGGTCGATGGTTGAACCTCAGATTGAGGAGGAACAATAAGTTTTCGTCCCGGAAGTGGAACCATGGACCAGCTCTTTACCCTCACAAGGGTGCTGGAGGGGAGATGGGAGTTTGCCCAACCAGTCCGCATGTGTTTTGTGGATCTGGAGAAGGCTTACGACCGTGTCCCCAGAAGCATCCTGTGGGGGGTGCTCCGGGAGTATGGGGTGGATGGTCCCTTACTAAGGACCATTCAGTCCCTGTACCAAAGGAGTGCGAGTTTGGTCCGTGTAGCCGGTAGTAAGTCGGACCTGTTCCCAGTGAGGGTTGGACTCCGCCAGGGCTGCCCTTTGTCACCGGTTCTGTTCATCATTTTTATGGACAGAATTTCTAGGCGCAGCCAGGTGGGGGAGGGTATCGTGTTTGGTGATCGGAGGATCTCGTCTCTGCTTTTTGCGGACGACGTGGTCCTCTTAGCTTCATCGAACAACGACCTCCAGCTCTTGCTGGGGCGGTTTGCAGCTGAGTGTGAAGCGGCTGGGATGAGGATCAGCACCTCCAAGTCTGAGGCCATGGTCCTCAGTCGGAAAAGGGTGGACTGCCCACTCCGGGTCGGGGAAGAGGTCCTGCCTCAGGTGGAGGAGTTTAAGTATCTCGGGGTCTTGTTCACGAGTGAGGGTAAGAGGGAGCGGGAGATCGACAGGCGGATCGGAGCGGCATCAGCAGTGATGCGGATGCTTAACCGGTCCGTCGTGGTGAAGAGAGAGCTAAGCCGAAAGGCGAAGATCTCAATTTACTGGTCGATCTACGTTCCAATCCTCACCTATGGTCATGATCTTTGGGTAATGACTGAAAGAACAAGATCGCGAATACAAGCGGCCGAAATGAGTTTCCTTCGTAGGGTGGCTGGGCTCAGCCTTAGAGATAGGGTAAGGAACTCGGACATACGGGAGGAGCTCAGAGTAGAGCCGCTGCTCCTCCACGTCGAGAGGAGTCAGTTGAGGTGGCTAGGGCATCTGGTAAGGATGCCTCCCGGACACCTTCCCGGGAGAGGTGTTTCGGGCATGTCCCACCGGTAGGAGACCTCGGGGCCGACCCAATACACGATGGAGGGATTATATCTCTCGTCTGGCCTGGGAACGACTGGGGGTTCCTCCGGAGGAGCTGGCTGAAGTGGCCGGGGAGAGGGCTGTCTGGGCTTCCCTCCTGAAGCTGCTGCCCCCGCGACCCGGACCCGGATAAGCGGAAGAAGACGAGACGAGACGAGGCAACAGTGTCAAACCAAATCTCTCTTGACTCAGTCATTATTTCCCACCCAGCAAAAACACGTTGAATCAGAAAAGACTTTATTGCCAAGCATGTTTGTACATACAAGGAATTTGCTTTGGTGTTGGTACGCATACAATAAAATAAAATACAATATAGAAACTATATATAAATTACAAAAATACAAAAAATACAAAAATATATACACAGTATATATATATAAATATATTCCACCAGAACATTTACTGTGGGATGGTAGTGGGTTTGATGTGTTCATGGGGTGGCTTGGCATTGTTCAGCAGACGCACTGTGGATGGGAAAAAACTGTTTGCCATGCGAGTGGTCCTGCACTCGATGGATCGCAGCCGTCTGCCAGAGGGGAGTCTGTTAAATAATCCGTGTCCAGGGTGAGAGGGATCAGCCACAATCTTAGCTGCACGCTTCAGAGTCCTGGAAGCGTACAGCTCGTCGAGAGACTTCAGACTGCAGCCAGTCACCTTCTCTGCAGAGCGAATGACACGCTGCAGTCTGCTCTTGTCCTTAGCAGAGGCTGCAGCATACCAGGTGGTGATGGGGTTGGTGAGGATGGACTCAATGATGGGAGTGTAGAAGTGAACCATCACTGTCTTTGGCAGGTTGAATTTCTTCAGCTGCCGCAGGAAGAACATCCTCTGCTGTGCTTTTTAATTAGGGCGCTGATGTTCAGTTCCCATTTGAGGTCCTGGGACATGATGGTCCCCAGGAAACGAAAGGAGTCCACAGTGTTGACTGTAGAGTCAGACAGGATGATGGGGAGGAGTGGAGCTGTGTTCTTCCTGTAGTCCACGATCATCTCCACTGTCTTGGAGGCGTTCAGCTCCAGGTTGTGGCAGCTGCACCAAGTCACCAAGCGGTCAATCTCCAATCTGTAGGTGCTCTCATCTCCACCTGAGATGAGCCCAATTAGGGTGGTGTCATCCGCAAACTTCAGGAGCTTGACAGACTCATGACTGGAGGTGCAGCTGTTGGTATACAGGGAGAAGAGCAGAGGAGAAAGAACGCAGCCTTGAGGGGAACCCGTGCTGATGGTACGGGAGTCTGAGATGTGTTTTCCCAGCCTCACATGCTGCCTCCTGTCAGACAGGAAGTCTGTGATCCACCTGCAGATGGAGTCAGGCACGGTCAGCTGGGAGAGTTTGTCCTGTAGTAGAGACGGAATGACCGTGTTGAAGGCCAAGCTGAAATCCACAAACAGGATCCTGGCATATGATCTGGGGTTTAAAAGATGTCACCGCGTTACGTCTAAACAACATCTGGATTTAGTTGAAAAGTGAAAGGTAAAAAGTCGTAATTTTCATGTCGTTTAAAAGACGTCTCTATAGAGACGTCCCTGTACGGTCTTAATTTGGTTGAAAAGTGAAAGGTAAAAAGTCGTCATTTCAGGTCTTTGAAAATACACAGACGGTCTGAATTTGGTAGAAAAGTAAATCTGATTTAAATCATTAATTCATGATCATTCATAATTATGATTTCATGGTTGGAATTAGGTTGAATCTTCAAGCTCAAAATTATACACTACACCCAAATGTACAATTCAAACATTTAATTCAAATTCAAACACTTCCCATCCATGAACATTACGCAAACACACAAACAAAAGTCGCCACCGCTCATTTCGCTTTATATTCACTTCATGTTTGAGGTGGTCAACCAAGGCATGAGAAATCTCATGCTCTGTTGCCTTGTAGTTCCATTTTTCACTGCAGCTGCAATGACAAAGAAAAACATTTTTTAACAACACAATTGAGAAGACAATGAACACTTACATTAAAGGGGAACTACTGTTTTTTTACAACCTGGACCTTATTTCTAGCATAAAATACCATTGTTTACTCACCAATATCACTTTCATTTGCACTTGTTCAGAAGATAATTAGATCAGCTCGTAGCGGGCGCCCAGCTCACCGAGACGCAGCCTCTAAATAGCACATTATCTGCCGTGAAACTCGTTCATTTCACCAATATTTTGTTATGATATGCTAGTGCTATTCCCCATTGAGTCCGGAGTTACCTGTTATCATCATTCCCTGGATGGTGTCTTCTGACCTGAACGATGTTGTCTCTGAGCTGCGGGCGCACCCACTACGGTTTACCACCACAGTGAAGTTAGTTTCAAGTTGGATATTCGACAGACATTCGCTCTGGGTTAACCTCTTTTGCTACGGGTACAGTATCTCCGTGTGTTTACTGTATAGTCTGCAGTAAGGGTACACTTGAAATATTGGAGTGGCTTGCTCAGAGTTGCACCATATCCGTAGTGAAAAAGAGGTTTACCGAATGTCTGTCGAATATCCAAATTGAAACTAACTTCACTGCGGTGCCGCACCGGCCTTACACCGAGGCTAGCCTCAGCGCACTAACCAGGGGCTAGCCGAGTAGCTAACCCTGATGCTAGCCGCTGCGGCCTTACACGGAGGCTAGCCATGGCGCACTAACCCGGAGGCTTATGTTGGCAGCATCATTGGCACAGTCAAAATTTCCGCAGGAATTTTCTAGTTTGGATGATGAGGATTAGCAACTGTATTAACATTTCTGACACATTAAATGGATAAAATCATTAAGACCGTCACCGCGGATTTGGAAATTATGCCGTTTCAGTTTATTTTCATTAGGTATCTAAAATATACAGGAAAATAAATAATAAATAATAATAAAACTGGGAACATACCTCTTTTTTATTTTCCTCCATTCCTCTTCTCATTTCTCAGGTCCTGCTCCTCTCCAGCTCAAACCGGTTATTTTCGCGCTTAAAGGTGCAGTAGGCAAGTCTTATAAAACTAACTTTCTGTCATATTTGCTGAAATTGACCTTATGTTCAAGTATAATTGCATGAAGCAGGTCATTTAAAAAAAAAATCGGCTCCTCTGGCCCCACCTAGAGCCTGTAGCGCGATTTGCAAGACATCCAACGCTCCACATTCAGATGTACCAATCAAGTCCAGGGGTGTAGCTAACAGAGTGTCAATCACTGCTCATGGACACGCATTTCATAGCGCCCTCCCCTCCCTCCACCACCTCGACCTCGACGGGTCGCACCACTTGGCCGCGGTCGTGTAGAAGGAGCCGGGATGTAATCCTCGTCTGAGGCCTTTGCCTCAGCTTCACTCTCAAACGTCTAACCACATCAACAGGTAGCGGTCATATATCTACCACATAGCACATTGATAAATCTAAACTGTGGAATAAAACGCCACAATGAATGCTTCTAACTGTTACTGATAGCAAACATCACCGATGTAGGCTACTTTCAGAAACATCCTAACCTTGGTTTTGTCCTAAAGTTGACTATTGCTAAATATTTTGACCTAAAGTATAACGACTGTATCGTTGTACTTTGGGTCAAATTATTTAGCAATAACGAAGGGTATTATAAAAACTATTTTATTGTTCTTACGTCGGTGTGTTCCATGCTAGTTTGTTTACTCGCTCTCTCTCGGTTTTCTGCTCGTGCACAGTATTCCAGGGCCAATATGCACGCGCTCTATCGTGCACAGCTCTCCCTTGTGGGGGGAGGGGCTTGGGAGACCGTTTTGGGCTTTAGCGGGGGGGGGGGGACTGAGAAGTTGTCGATGTTCAAATGTTTTGGCTAAGTCCTGGATCTTCACAATCCTGCCTACTGCACCTTTAAGTAGGTATAACCAATGAGAGTGTGGGAAGGAACAAATGTTGAGGGCTGGCCAATGAGAGCTGCGCTGTGCCCACGGTCCCACGTGACCAGTAAAAACACCCTGACCGATTAAAATTTTTATTTTGATTAAACTTTTTTGGGGCTAAATTTGGACTAAAAAAAAGACAACTAAACACAGCCCAATTTTCAACGACTTTTTTTGGGCTAAATCTGGACAAAAAAAGGACGACTACATAAAGCCTCATTTTCAACAACTAGTTTTGGGCTAAATTTGGACTTAAGAAAGACGACTAAACACAACCCAATTTTCAACGACTATTTTTGGGCTAAATTTGGACTAAGGAAAGACAACTAAACACAACCCAATTTTCAACAACTATTTTTGGGCTAAATTTGGACTAAGGAAAGACGACTAAACACAACCCAATTTTCAACGACTATTTTTGGGCTAAATTTGGACTAAGGAAAGACAACTAAACACAACCCAATTTTCAACAACTAGTTTTGGGCTAAATTTGGACTAAGGAAAGACGACTGAACACAACCCAATTTTCAACGACTATTTTTGGGCTAAATTTAGACTAAGGAAAGACAACTAAACACAACCCAATTTTCAACAACTATTTTTGGGCTAAATTTGGACTAAGGAAAGACGACTGAACACAACCCAATTTTCAACGGCTTTTTTGGGGCTAAATTTCGACAACAAAAGGACGACTACACAAAACCCAAATTTTAACAACTATTTTTGGGCTAAATTAAGGCCATGACGGGCCGACCAGATTTAGCCCAAAAAACTACTTCTAAATGACGTCTGGTGTTTGGTAGGTTGTTTCAAAAACTCATCTCATCTGTCCCGAAGAGCCGAGACAACCAAACCAGTGACAGGGTTTCTGAATGAAGCAGTGAAATGGTTCATACGTGACAAAACACGTGATTTGTCCGAACCAAAACTATACACGCATTTCTGACTATATATCTATATCTTATCTTATCTCTCTGTCTTATCTATATATAACGCTATTTAGGACTATCAATGTAATTATGTCTATCTATCAGTCTAGTGTTATCTAACTATGTAACTAATTTATCTATTTCTCTCTGAATCTTACAATCTATCTCCACAGAATACACAACTAACTCCAACTACAGCAACGAACCAACCTATTCCGCAAAGAAACTGCAAATGAGCACCACTAAATAGGGATAGGGTATCCGGGATATCCCTGAACACACTCGATCCTGCCAAGTGATTCACATGATAAACCAAACCCATCAGGTGATTCGTTTGCCACTGAAGCGTTCGAAGCACTTGAACTGCTTTGAATGTCACTCAAGTGCTTCGAACGAACCACGCCTCGGCACAGTGGTTCGATATAATTGCTTCATGAGCTACGGCGCATGTGTCGGAGCCTCAGGTGTCATAGGGCCATCACTATCTGTAATGGCTCTTGGGAATGACTATGAATTACAAAAAAAATGTATGACCAAATAATTTCTCTACTTAAGTTATCACTTGTGTATGATAAAATATTTTTTGAATACACGCTTCAAAGCCTTGGCACGTCTCGTAACATTACTAGTCTCCAGTCTATCACAGGGCTAACACAGAGAGACATTCACTTCTACGACCAATGTAGAATCACCAATGAACCTAACCAGCATGTCTTTGGACGGTGGGAGGAAGCTGGAGAACGTGGAGAGAACCCACGCACATGCAACATGCAAACTCCACATGTTTTCTTGTTTAAACAAATAAAACTACTATCCACCCAGAAAAAAATAAATAAATCAAAAACATGCAAACACCTAATAAACACAGACAATTACCTCCCGTCAACCATAAAATACTGGGAAAAGGACCTCCAAACCACCAACAATATTACAACCTGGATATGCATTTACAATAACACGTTTTCAATGTCACAAAACTCCAAACTACAACTTTCAATACAATTCAATACAAAATCTTGCACAGCGTACACTTCACCCAAAACATATTATACAAAATGGGAATGGTAGAAAATAAAATCTGTTCACACTGTACAACAAACACTACAGACGACTGCTTACACGCCATCTGGCTCTGCCCACCGACTCAGAAACTTTGAACAAACATTATCAATACACTTTCACTAGCGATAGGTGGCAGTATTCCAGCCTCCCCATCTATGTGTCTGCTAGGAGACCTTTCTATAGTTGAACCACCACTGAAAACTTTCTTTAAAAAAAAAAAAAAAAACAGTTACACTACTATACTAAACTGTTTATAATTCTTATCATTGAAAATATTATTTATGTTATTATAATTGAGCAAATATAATGTAATACATTTTTTAATTTAATAATATTACTATATGGTTATGCCTATATCATTACAAAACATCTAGGTAGCAATGATTTCTTGTCATACCCTCCCTTCTTTGTTTAATGGTATTGCAGTTTTTTTTTTCCACTCTACCAAACAACACAACACACACCTAACACAGTTTATGTTGTTCAATGTTCTGCACTGTTTTGTCCTTGTCATTTAAGTATTTTGGTTGTTTTTCTTTATCAATAATAATAAAAAAAAATGCATCCACAACTGGTTGACCTAGTTAACAGTCCACTGACAAAAAGAGTGTGGTTCAGTGATCATGTCTTTCTCTCCTGAGCCAGCAGTTGTGTTTCCTGCTTGTCCCTGTAAGAAACACAATGACTCAGACTTCACTGCCGTTATCATGTCTGTACTCCCGTTCATAAACAGCAGTTTGTCTTTGCTTGGCCATTGGAAGAACATGGCGCATATCACATCTGGAAGTTTTAAATTGAAAGCAGCATAGATACACAAAGAAAACACAAAAAACAACAGAACTAAAATATAAAACTTCTGTATCAGGGACCCCTGCATTAAACAATAAATATTGATCAAAGATGTGTTGAAATTATTGTTAACTGCAGTTACCAAAAAAGTTACTTACTACTTTTGGATCTTTGCAGGAAGAGAAGATGTCGACTGCAGAGATTCTCTTGAGAACTTTGGAGAATTTGACAAGCGAGGAGTTTAAGAAATTCAAGTGGTACCTGCAGCAGTCAAATCAAGACTTTCCTGCAATCCCAGTATGTCAATTGGAAAAGACAGACAGGATGGACACTGTGGATAACATGAAGAAGACGTCCTGTGTCCAGTATGTGGAAGTGACAATAAAGGTTTTAAGGATGATAAATAGGAATGATCTTTCAGAAGAATTATCAGAAATCGCTTCAAATCCTACAGGTAAGTGAACAGTTATAAATTGGACAGAACCAAGATCAGAGATTCATGTTAAAAACAAAAGCATCTCTCTCTACAAATACAGACACATATAGTATGTTTCACCTTGGCTTGTAGAACTTTGAAAGAAACATACTGATAGATAGATAGATAGATTTTATTGATCCCTTTGGGAAGTTCCCACAGGGAAATTGACATCTCCATCACATACAGCACTGTCAGACATACATGTAGGAAACAGTAACTAAACCCAAATACCAAACGATATTGAGCCTATTAGGGTTACTAGGGGAAAATATCATGCTCCTGTGCCACCACGCTGAGCAAAAAGGCGATTTGTAAACAGCGCTCAAGATTTGTGCGCATGCTCCGCATCTTCCTCTCCATTTTTGGTGAATTTCTGAAACCGAAACAGCGCCAATTATAGGCCTGGAATAGGAAGTAGCGTTTTCGGTCGTGCTGAAACGGATGCGTGTGGACGCGGATATTTCTTGAAACGATGATCGAAAACGGAGAGGGAAAAGATCGTTTTCGTACGTTTGGACGGGCCCTTAGGTGCTTCTCCTGGGATGTATGGATGCTGGAAAATTAGATGATGGATCACATGTTTACACTTATACCAGTCTACTTATCTGTAAACAAGCAGCCTTCTCCTAAAGTTCCTGTTGTCGTCTTAGAGCTTCATGCTTCATGATCTGGCGTTGATGGAGTTTAGTAAGACCATTTTAATTGACACTGTGACAACATAAATTTAACTGAATACACTAATATATCACACATATTATCTTTGTTTTATTCATTCAGAAAACCTTGCTGATTGTCAAAACAAAATCAAATCTAACTTGCGAGAAAGGTTCCAGTGTGTGTTTGAGGGGATTACTAAAGCAGGAAACTCAACCCTTCTGAATGAGGTCTACACAGAGCTCTACATCACAGAGGGAGGGACTGCAGAGGTCAATGATGAACATGAGGTCAGACAGATTGAAACAGCATCCAGGAAACCAGACAGACCAGAAACAACCATCAGACAAGAAGACCTCTTTAAAGCCTCACCTGGAAGACATGGACCAATCAGAAGACTGATGACAAAGGGAGTGGCTGGCATTGGGAAAACAGTCTTAACGCAGAAGTTCACTCTGGACTGGGCTGAAGACAAAGCCAACCAGGACATCCTCTTCATATTTCCATTGACTTTCAGAGAGCTGAATGTGTTGAAAGAGAGAAAGTTCAGCTTGGTGGAACTTGTTCATCACTTCTTTACTGAAACCAAAGAAGCAGGAATCTGCAGGTTTGAAAAGTTCCAGGTTGTGTTCATCTTTGACGGTCTGGATGAGTGTCGACTTCCTCTGGACTTCCACAACACTGAGATCCTGACTGATGTTACAGAGCCCACCTCAGTGGATGTGCTGCTGACAAACCTCATCAGGGGGAAACTGCTTCCATCTGCTCGGCTCTGGATAACCACACGACCTGCAGCAGCCAATCAGGTCCCTCCTTATTGTGTTGACATGGTGACAGAGGTCAGAGGGTTCACTGACCCCCAGAAGGAGGAGTACTTCAGGAAGAGATTCAGAGATGAGGAGCAGGCCAGCAGGATCATCTCCCACATCAAGATATCACGAAGCCTCCACATCATGTGTCACATCCCAGTCTTCTGCTGGATCACTGCTACAGTTCTGGAGGATGTGTTGGAAACCAGAGAGGGAGGAGAGCTGCCCAAGACCCTGACTGAGATGTACATCCACTTCCTGGTGGTTCAGGCCAAAGTGAAGAAGGTCAAGTATGATGAAGGAGCTGAGACAGATTCACACTGGAGTCCAGAGAGCAGGAAGATGATTGAGTCTCTGGGAAAACTGGCTTTTGATCAGCTGCAGAAAGGAAACCTGATCTTCTATGAATCAGACCTGAAAGAGTGTGGCATCGATATCAGAGCAGCCTCAGTGTACTCAGGAGTGTTCACACAGATCTTTAAAGAGGAGAGAGGACTGTACCAGGACAAGGTGTTCTGCTTCGTCCATCTGAGCGTTCAGGAGTTTCTGGCTGCTCTTCATGTCCATCTGACCTTCATCAACTCTGATGTCAACCTGATGGAAGAACAACAAACTACATCTCTGAAGTCTAAAGTCTTTAGAAACAAACCTGAACTAACACGTCTCCATCAGAGTGCTGTGAAAAAGGCCTTACAGAGTCCAAATGGACACCTGGACTTGTTCCTCCGCTTCCACCTGGGTCTTTCACTGCAGACCAATCAGACTCTCCTACGAGGCCTGCTGACACAGACAGGAAGTAGCTCACAGACCAATCAGGAAACAGTTCAGTATATCAAGAAGAAGATCAGTGAGAATCTGTCTGCAGAGAGAAGCATCAATCTGTTCCACTGTCTGAATGAACTGAATGATGGTTCTCTAGTGGAGGAGATCCAACAGTCCCTGAGATCAGGAAGTCTCTCCACAGATAAACTGTCTCCTGCTCAGTGGTCAGCTCTGGTCTTCATCTTACTGTCATCAGAAGAAGATCTGGACGTGTTTGACCTGAAGAAATACTCTGCTTCAGAGGAGGCTCTTCTGAGGCTGCTGCCAGTGGTCAAAGCCTCCAACAAAGCTCTGTAGGTGGATTTAGGAACTATTTGAAACATGATTCATTTAGTAAATGACAAATAAAACATTTTATGATGATTCTTCTTCAGGCTGAGCAGTTGTAACCTCTCAGAGAGAAGCTGTGAAGCTCTGTCCTCAGTTCTCATCTCCCAGTCCTCCAGTCTGAGAGAGCTGGACCTGAGTAACAACAATCTGCAGGATTCAGGAGTGAAGCTGCTGTCTGCTGGACTGGAGAGTCCTCACTGCAAAGTGGAAACTTTCAGGTAAAAATAAAAACATTTCTTAAGTAGTACATTAGTTTCGCACAACCATTCCCGTTTAGTGATTTTCACATTACAGTATAGGTACACTTTTGCTTGATATAGGAGTAATTGTAATTTCATGTCGGAAAAAATATTAATGTAGATCATACAAAATGTGTAAATTGTACTTTTTCAGGCTGAGCAGTTGTAACCTCTCAGAGAGAAGCTGTGAAGCTCTGTCCTCAGTTCTCAGCTCCCAGTCCTCCAGTCTGAGAGAGCTGGACCTGAGTAACAACAACCTGCAGGATTCAGGAGTGAAGCTGCTGTCTGCTGGACTGGACAGTCCTCACTGTAAACTGGAAACTCTCAGGTCAGGAAGCAGCTGGTTGTTGATCAGTTAAATCTTGATTTAGGTTCATGTTGGTGCAGAAGTTCAACATCTGGAGGATTTTCCTTCTTCTTCTTGAGTTTCTGATATTTTTCTATCTCCAGTCTGTCAGGTTGTCTGATCACAGAGGAAGGCTGTTCTTCTCTGGCCTCAGCTCTGAGCTACAACCCCTCCAATCTGAAAGAGCTGGACCTGAGGTATAACCATCCAGGAGACAAGGGAGTCAAGTTGCTCTCTGCTGGACTGGAGGATACACTCTGGAGACTGGACACTCTCAGGTATGGACAGACAACAGGAGCTCACACAGTGTAGGTTTAATAATGTCACACTATGAAGCATTAGTAAAGCATTAGTAAACACTTAATTTATCATTGATAAAGCATTAGTCCTACATTAATAGATCATTTTAATAATTATATTTTCATTCTGTACAAATGATTAGTTTGTTATTTAGAAATTTAAAATTAATGTATTTGCAAACTTGTTATTAAGGAGTTTTCAGTGGTCCGTAAGACAATTTACAAAGTGTAAGTAAAGGAATAATAAACTATTTAAATGTACATTTATGCATCTTATTACTGACGCATGTATTAAGAGTTACTAAGTGTGTTAATAGATGGTTTGTAAACATGTAATCTTACTGTAATTCATGGTTTATTCAGGTAGTTCTTAACCATTTATTGATTGTTAATAAACTTAATGTAAAGTGAGGACTATTTATGCCTTATAAAGCATTTATAAAGGCTCAGTTAACAGCAAATAAAGACAAATACAACTCAGTGATAAAAAAAATCATATATTTATTTCAACTTTACATTTAACATTTACTTTCCTCATTATTTCTGACAATCACAGTCAAATGAATGTACAAGTAAACTATATTGACTTGTGTAAGACACCACTGACATACATTTAGCAGGCCTTTTAACAGTTAGTGACAAGAAGGTGTCTGTTTTAGACAGAATATTAATACAAAGAATCACATTTTGGTTTCATGATCAATATTTGACAGTGGAGACTGAGCTCTGTTTATTTCTACATTTCATTATCTTTCAGACAGTGAAACATCAGAGACAGTCTATACTGATGAGTTTCAGTCTGTTTCTGTGTCTCACTGATAAACTGATGAACTCTGCTTCATGTTGAACAGCAGTTAGGACTCATGTTGGATAGAGAATCATTCTGACTGTGTTTCTTCCTCCAGGATGGACCATGGTGGAGAGCAGAGGTTAAAACCTGATGTCAGGAAGTGTAAGTTTGACTAATGATGATAAAACATCAAAGTGTCAGTTTGTCTTTAAATCCAAAGCTGATAGTTGTGGTATTTATTCATTCAAACATCACTGACAAGAGAATCCTGACTAAAAGTATAATCATTAAACTTTCTATTAATGAACAACAGATCAGTGAGTAAAGAAAGAATAAATCCATCGGATGTGTCAGATGATAAACTGCAGCTGTGTTGTGTCTTTTTCTCTCCATCAGATTTCTGTCAACTTGAAGTGGACACAAACTCAGTCAACAGAAACCTCAAACTGTCTGACAACAACAGGAAGGTGACATGTATGAGAGAGAAACAGCCATATCCTGATCATCCAGACAGATTTGACTGTTATCAGCTGCTGTGTAGAAATGTTCTGACTGGTCGCTGTTACTGGGAAGTTGAGTGGAGAAGAGATGTTTATATAACAGTGAGTTACAGAGGAATCAGAAGGAGAGGAGACATGAATAACAGCTGGTTTGGAGGAAATGATCAGTCCTGGAGTCTGTTCTGCTCTGATGGTGGTTACTCTGTCTGTCACAATAACAGAAGAACATTCATCTCCTCCTCCTCTGTCTCTAACAGAGTATCAGTGTATGTGGACTGTCCTGCTGGAACTCTGTCCTTCTACAGAGTCTCCTCTGACAAACTGATCCACCTCTACACCTTCAACACCACATTCACTGAACCTCTCTATCCTGGATTTGGGTTGTGGTCATATGGTTCCTCAGTGTCTCTGTGTTCTCTGTAGGAAGGAGAGTCTTTGAAGTGACAGCAGCTTCAACTCTGAGCTTTAAATGTTGATGGTGGATGATGTTTCTCTTTGGTTTACAGTTGAATCACTGATTGTGATTTGATGTCAGAATATGTTTGGTCTTAGAAGTAGTGAAATGATCTCCTAACCACTGAACTCCTGGAAAAACTGGACTGACTTTGATGATCATGTTTTTGGGACAGTTGGCCACATCTAGCGTCGGCTGTCTGTTGTTGCCAAAGCAACAGTAAACATTCCCAAAGGAGCTGAATGAGCTGTAAATAGAGATGCAGAATCAATCTATGTTGTAAATACAGATTAGATGTTGTATTTTAGCACAGAATACATGATTTTACCAGTTAGTAAAACTATAGAAAAGAATTAGTTATCATTAAATTTATAGGACACACACGGAGAGAATGATTTTGTGTCTTGTGTGTGTGTGTGTGTGTGTGTGTGTGTGTGTGTGTGTGTGTGTGTGTGTGTGTGTGTGTGTAAGCAAAAAAATCATTGCAATAACAAATAATATTGAAAGAAGAGATTATCACAATTTAGTTGTCAGGGCTTTGGATGGATGTTTTTAATCTCTCTGCTTTATAAGCACAACCATTATTATTATTATTATTATGATTATTATTATTATTATTACTAGTAGCAGTAGTAGTATCACCATTACACTAATGGAACATTCATTCGTCTCATCTTCTGTAACTGCTTATTCCTGTTAAGGGTCATTGGGTGTTGGATATTAAAGAGTTGTGTGAGGTCAAAAACAGAAAGAAGTCTTCTTCTTCTATCATACCAGATACAGGGTTGTTTTCCACTTTGCTGCAGCCTTGCTCACAAGATAGGATGCATCACACTCTAATGTTTCACCTTGAAGAAATCAGTTAGAGCCGGTCTGGGCTACACATGGAAAACTACTGATATACGAGCTTAACCACCCATAAGGTGGTTAAGTTGAAGTCTCAGCGCTGACTCTGGACCTATTCTCTGCTGCTAAATAAACAGTCAATTGGAGAGAAGTTGTCGAGTGGTCTATTCATAGTCAGACTAACCTTTCCAATAGGTAGAAAGAACCTGGGCGGTTTACCTGGAAAGGAATAGTTACACTGGAAGAACGTCTCTTACAGCCAGCGGCTGCAACTAAATAAACAGATTTCTGCATGTCTTACGAGACATTTCATGACTGTGAAAGTATGATCCAACAGTAGTGTTGTTTGTATGAATTAAACGCAGAGAATTCGTACGGATTAGAAGAGTTAAGAATAAAGAAAAGAGAAGTGTTTTGAATAAAGAGGCCCGACTGGCACGATTTTAAGGCCGGAGGGGTCTGATCAGCCCCCAAAAATAACCCCAGTCTAAGAGCGTGGGTTTAAATGGTCCCCTCACTTGGTCAAGTGTAAAAGCCACCAGCTCCAAAAGCCTAGTAAAGAGGTGGGTTTAAAGGTCCCTCATCTAAATACTTAGGCCCACATTGCCTAAGTGTCTGGATGTAAAAGCTCCCCTCTGTAGTAAAGAGTTGGGTTTAGAGGGTCCCTCATCTTAACATTCAGATCTGTCGTATCTGAAGGCTTGGATGTAAAAGCTCAACTGTGCAGAAAATAAGTGAAGAGGTGGGTTTAGAGGTCCCTCACCCAAATACTTAGGCTCCAAATTGCCTGGGTGTCCGGGTGTAAAAGCTCCCCTCTGTGTTGTGTGTTGTACTGAGAAGAAGTGACCAGTAGGGACAGAAATACGGGAACAGGGACAGATAAAAGAAGTCACGGGTAGAGTAAAATAAGTATATCGGTGTTTTTGTGTTTTTACTGTTGTGTGTGAGATCCAGAGAGCACGCTGAAGCAGCTAACGGTGCTAACACAAGTTCACTGTCTGTTGAAGTAGGCTGCTCAAAGGGTCTGAATAAGTTCTGGTGTCAGGACTGAGTCCTTACGTGATCGGTCTTTGGGGCTGAGTACCTTCTACACAGCGTGCTGCATTTCCTAGCTGGACAGATCGTGTGAATGAGAACACAGAATGTGTGAGTCAGAACCATTAGAACCATTAGAACCAATAGAACCAGGCTCATTAGGAGCCTATTTAAAGGAAGGGACAGATAGAATAAAACGATCATTCCCAGAGAAAAGAGTCATAAGAAAACTAAAAGATTTTGAAAAATGGTGCGAGGACGTAACAGCCGACGGGTTGTTCAGTGACCTTGGGGGGCCCCCACCGACAGCCACACAATGGAAATATTATGAGAAGACCCTCCAAAATAAAGTCAACAAACTGACAATTGAAACTGAAAAAAACAGGAAGATTATCGAAGGGAAAGAAAGAGAAGGAAAAAGAAAAAGACTGAAGATCATATGAAACTTCCACGCCTGCATTTTAGCAGCTGCTTTTCTAGCCACACCAGAGCTCCAGTACAAACGGTCCAGATGGAAGAAAAAGAAAAGAACAAGCCTGATGTAAGTGAGACTACCACAGCAACAACTGGTGAGTCATTATGTCCTGCACCACCTTCATACACACCACTGACAGCGTCAGCTAGTGCACCGAAATCTGAGCAGATGTAAGCGGAGGCCAGAACCATGATGGAGGGAGCAGGAGAGGAGAATCCTAACAACCCATACAGTCCTAATAATCTGTTTGTGCAGATGCCACAAGTAACTATAACCAAAGGTACGCTTACATGTGAACTGAAACCCACTGCGACGGAGGCTATTGAGCAAGCTCTAGAAGAGGAAAAGAGAGAGGAGGAGGTGGAAGAAATAAAGAACTTGTTAAGTGAACTAAAAGAGGGAATGGCCAAGTTAACTGTCAGAAGCAGCCAGGGAGAGGCAGGGTCACAGTATGGAGAGGTAAAAGGAAGAGAGGCAGCATGGACGTGGAACAGAACAGACGAGACGGAGAGGGAAAGAGAACAGGCAATGGAAGAACAGGCATTGAGAGAGCAGGCTCTGGAGGGAATGGTAACAAGAGAGCAGGAAGAAAGGAAGGAGAGGAGAAGAACAGAAAAGAAGAGCAACACTGAGAGATTAAAGAGGAGAAACAGAGAGAGAGAGGTGGCACAACTTACAGCTGGTTTGCTTACATGGCTGGGGGAAAAGGGTTTAAAGTGTTTAAATCTAAATTGCAGCTCATGTGGTATTCTTGTGAAGAATAATATCAGGCCATGGTGTAGGTATGACAGCAAACCACAAAAACAACATCCTCTCACACGTGAAACCTGTCACTGTGCAACAAATGATGACCTTTCTGTTGATGGCTAACTATAGTAAAAATGATATACCTGAATACGCTGAAACTGTCTCCCCACTGCGACGACTCATCACTGATGCAGGACACAGCCACCTAAAAGCTAACTTAGCATGGACCAAAAAAGCTGAGGAGGCCTTCATTGTACTAAAACAGCAACTAGCACAGGCTAGTGAACTCTCTGCTCCTGATTTGGGTAAAATGTTTGAACTAGATGTAAAAGAAAAAGATGGTTTTGTGAGCTCCGTACTGTGGCAGCCCGGAGCTCAAGGGAGGAGAGTGTTATGTTATTATAGCACTAAACTAGAACCAGTAGAAAAGGGCCATCCTACCTGCACCAGAGCACTATGTGCTATAGCTAAAGCACTGAAAGGGACAGCTCACATCACAAGGGGACAGGACATTACAGTACACACAAACCATGCAGTAACAAGCTACATTTCAAGACAAAAGTTCACTTTAAGTCAACAAAGAACCAGCAGAATGCAGGAAATATTGCTCCAGCCAAATGTGCATTATGTCAGCTCAGATAATAACATGGCCGCTCCCATAACCAGTGAAGTACCTCATGAGTGTGAAGCCCTCGTCAGAGAGGAGATGGACACTTTCCCCAACATAGTTACTGAAGCCATAGATAATGTTGACAATCTGTTCACAGATGGCCACAGTCACGTGGTGCCTGGAGGAGGAATAATAGCCTCCTACGCTGTAGTCAGCAGACAGGCCTCGCCGATAAGAGAACTCAGGTGGGAGACCTTGGAGGCAGACATCATACCACCACCAGCCTCCGCACAACTGGCAGAAATCATAGCTATAACCCGAGCCTGTGAACTGAGCGAAGGGAAGGAGGTTAACATCTACACTGACTCTGCTTACGCTGTAAAAGCCGTACACGTAGACCTAAAACAATGGATGAGGACAGATTTCCTTACCAGTACAGGTAAACCTGTGAAACACATGACTCAGATGGTAAAACTACAAGACGCTCTCTCTAAACCCTGTAAAGCAGCCATCATAAAATGTTCAGGACACCAGACAGGGACAGGTATGATAGCATTAGATAACAATGCTGGTGGCAGGCTATGAAGGAAAAATCAGTAAAACCTTACAGATGGTGTTAAAAGGAGTGACTGATGGAGATAACGAAACCATGGAACAAAAAGTAATTCATGAAGTGTTGAGCAGGCTTGGGTTGAAAAAGGTGCCACTAAATGTAAAACAACGGGCATATGGAGGTCACATGATGAGAGGATTGTAGCCTCCTCTACCTTGCTGATGATGTTGTGTGAAGAAGGACATAAACGGGGACATCAATCAGGAAGAAGACTTACTGAGATGATAGGACAAAAATGGTGGCATCCCTATCTATCAGAGGTGTGTAAATATTTTGTAGATACATGTTCCAGTTGATCTAAATTTAATCCTCGAGCGACTCTTAAGATGGGGATGGGGGCGTTCCCTGTCCCAAACAGACCATGGCAGGAAGTGGTGATTGACTTTACTGACATGGGGATGAATCAAAGAGTAAAAGGCTGTAGATATTTGCTTGCTTGTGTTGATACTTTTACTCGATGGGTGGAAGCAAAACCCACCAAAACTGAAACAGCTCAAGAAGTCATAAATTGGTTGATTTATGACTTGATACCTCGCTACGGTGTCCCTGAATGTATTCGTTCTGATAACAGGACACATTTTACAGTGGAGTCCTTGAAAGAAGTCGAGAAGTACTTTGGAATTCAACACCGCTTTGGGTCTGCCTACCACCCAGCATCACAGGGGATGGTAGAGAGAGCTAATCAGTCAATTAAACAACAACTGGCTAAAATATGTGATGAAACAAAAATGAAATGGACAGAGGCTCTGCCTTTGTTCCTGTTCTCACTGAGATCCAGCCCAAGCGATACCATAGGACTCTCACCACATGAGCTGTTGACAGGAAGAAAAATGCCCTGTCCATTCCACCTGAGGAGATAAAAGAGGGAGAGTGGATCTACAGAAAAGTGTTCCACAGAACGTGAGATGAGTCAAGGTGGATGGGCCCGTTCAAGTTAGTGTCGTCGACCACGTACGGTGTGAGAGTCTGGCTGGATGAGGAGCAGACTAAGGTAAGTACATACTGGTGAAGTCCTTTGATGCTAATAAAATCACCCAAAATGACCAAATCAGGATCGAGACTGGTTACAGCCAGAAAAACACTTGGAACTAACTGCATTGTGTGTGCTACAGCTAGACCTAATCTTATGTTAACTCAGACAGCCTTAGAATACACATGGAATGCTACGTACAGTAATGTTACTGTCTCTGATAGTGACTGCATCTGGGAGCTAATGTCTAAAGATAACACAAGTCTGCTCAGGATGGGATAAGATATACCCTGTTGTACCTAAAGGAGCTGTTCCCCCAATGTTTACACCAAAACTATTATCCAGTGTTTCTTGCATTAGCAGCGAGGAAAAGAGTAGCAGGACGGATGAGCTAGGCCAGTTAAATAAAGAGGTGTGTGTTACCACGAAAAATGTTACTGGAAGTAATTTAGGGAACCAGCTCTCTGTGGCTCGAGCTGATGTATGGTGGTATTGTGGAGGAAAAGTGTTGCATGATCACCTGCCGGAGAACTGGGGGTGTCGGTGTGCTCTTGTGTCCCTGTTATCTCCCATACAGATTATCCCCGTGGAGGAAGATGTGGTTCCAGATGACCCGAGCCTAACAAAAAGTACTGTGTCCCAAAAGAAAAGATATGCAGACTTCGATGAGGGCAGCCCCGTCTGGATAGACGCCATCGGAATACCCCGAGGAGTACCGGATAAGTATAAATTAACAGATCAGATCGCGGCCAGATGGGAGTCCATATTCATCTGGATTACCCCTAACAAAAATGTAGACAGGATAAACTACTTACACTATAATATTTAGAGATTAGCAAACTACACTAGAGACGGGTTTGAGGCTGTACATGGTCAACTATCTGCCACCTCACTGACAACATATCAGAACAGACTTGCATTAGATATGATACTGGCTGACAGAGGAGGTGTCTGTAGCATGTTTGGAGAAATGTGCTGTACGTTTATCCCCAATAACACCTGTGGCCCCTGACGGCTCTCTGACTAAAACCCTGAGAGGCCTCAGAGCCCTCTCAAATGAGCTAAAAGAACATTCCAGGGTCTCTGATCCCCTATCTGGCCTGCTTGATCAGTTCTTTGCTAAATGGGGAAACTTAGCAGCTAGTGTAGCCACGTCATTGGCTGTTGCATTTGTAGTGTTTGCTCTGTGTGCTTGTTGTTGCATTCCCTGCATTAGGGCTCATGGTGTGATGTATGGACAAGGCGCTGGGGAATGTGGAGTCAAAGGGAGCGCCTCCAGCCTATCAGATGAACCTCACTGAGAATGTAGCCCTGCTTGATCCTAGCGAGTACACAGAGAACCAGGAGAGGCCGTTCCATGATCCAGATGAAGGAACTGACCATGATGAGCCTGATCTGGAGGATATAGTCTGAGTTAGGGTCTACAGTAACTGATCTCACCTTGGTAGAATAGTGTTTTGCTCTGCTGCTTGCTTTTCTGCTTAAGGTTTGAGTTATATGTATATATATATATATATGTGTGTATATATATGTCTATGTGTATATTTCCATATACACATAGACAATGTTAGTTGATTTTCCAGAATGCTACATACACAACCTGAGCCTACCGGAGAGATGGCAACGTGTCTTGGCGAGCATGTTCACGTGACCACTGGAAGGAGGTCCAGGTTACACATATAGGTTATGTTGCATCCATACACCTGTTTTATAAGAGGTTTCTATGATTTTATATGACAGGGCCTTTTTAAGGGATGGAGTGCCCTGAGAAGGGCAAAGGAGGGCACACATGGAAAACTACTGATCCACTAAAGGCGGCGCTCCTCCTATTGTCCTCGGGTGGAGCCCAGATAGAATAAAACTTCTGTGCACACATAGTTGGGGGCTTCTCCTTTTCTACCCATAAGGTGGTTAAGCTGAAGTCTCAGCTCTGACTCTGGACCTATTCTCTGCTGCTAAATAAACTGTCAGTTGGAGAGAAGTTGTTGGGTGGTCTATTCATAGTCAGACTAACCTTTCCAATAGGTAGAAAGAACCTGGGCTGAAGGAGAGGGAACAATTCCTCCTTTGACAGAAACATTAAGAGGAGAATTAAACATAATCTCCTGAATCCTTCAATATAATGAAGCCAGTTCAACCTTTAAAACAGAATGACTAAATGTTGATGGAGGGATTTCTGAAGCTCTCTGCTGAATGATCTGATTCCTCTACAACAGCGCCACCTGCTGGAAAACCTGCATCACAGAATGAAGACAGAGAAAAACAAAGAGTTTTATTTCCTGTTTTGAGGATTTCAGAACATGTCAGCACATGAAGGACAGACTGTTGACACTCTAAAGAAGTCTCTCCAACTCAGAGCAGCTTTTCACTTTCACAGCTGCTTACATTTATTATTTTTATGGAACTTTTGTGATTGATTATAATTTACACAAAAAACGAGAGAAAGAAAAAGAAAAACGCGAGTCTTTTTAATTTAAACTATAAAGTAAAATGTAATCATTTCAGTCAACTCTCTCCAGATGGAGTTACAACCTTCAACTCTGTATTCTTCTTGTTTTATGGTCGATTTTATTCTGAAGAGACTTTGGACACACCTCATTTCCTCTCCTGTACAGAGTCCAGGTGAGTTTAAGGCTCCGCCCATTAAAACTACCTGTGAACAGAAGAGAAGCAGCTTCTTTCCTCCACACACGAAGGTAGAAAGAGTCAGTAAATCAACCTGAGGTGAGTTCAGCAGGTGAGAGTCCAACATCTGTAAATGATTAACTGGATCATCATCATCTTTCTTCATCTTTAACCGAAACACAGAGGAAACGTGGCCTCAGGTTAGAAACCATTTCAAGTTGATCAAGTTAACCTGCTTTAAACATTTAATGTCATTTAAAAACAATGCGGACAAACTTCCAACATGTGGTGTTTGTAAATGACTTTAATCAAATGAGATCAGACTGGTTTCCTCTCTAACGCTGCTCTCCTGACTATTAGTTTCTGTTCATTTAAACCCAACCGACTCATCTAGAGGACAGATATCAGTAGATCTGCTTTAAGTTCTGTTTTTAAAAGTTGACACAGCTCAATAAATAAAATGAATACTAAAAACTGGCAGGTCAATTCAGATTAACAGATGTGTGAGACAGATGTGTTGATAATGCTGGCGTTATGGAACCAGCCTGTTAACAGTCAGACTGTTAGGAACTACTTTGAACCTCAGGATGTTTTGTGAATCTGGTTCTAGTTTAGTTAATGTTTATATAGTTATTACCATCTAGTGGACAGATGTAGAACTACATCATCTCATATGGATCATGTCAGTCAGATAAGAGAGAGGAACGAGGAAACAGTTCCCTCTGACTGCAGGGAACCTCCCACTGGTTAAACTGGTTTTAACGTCACTCTGATGTGTTTACAGACTCTGAAGTTATGAGGATGTGACGACGTCCTCAGATCAAATCCAGGACTGATGAGAGAGAATGAGCAGCTTCTTCTCAACACATGAAGGTGGAAAGTGTCTGAAAGTCGACCTGAAGTGAGTTCAACAGGTGAGAATCCTACCAGAGAAATCTGGAAATGTCTCAGCTGTTCCAGAATTCATTCTTTGTATTAGATTCTACATAAGACTCCATGTGATTACTGTTTCACACTGAACTGATTAGAAGGAACATGTCACTGTTAAAATGTTATGTCTTGTGTTTGTAGGAAGATCTAACAGCAGAAATAAGACTCTCCTGTATCCAGCTGTGTCCATGGAGAGAGACCAGTCTAAGAGTCAACCTGTTGACTTCAAACATGGACAGAAGTCAGCTGATCCAGGGTAAGAAAAGAACAAATACATTTATCTGACAAAGATAGGACTTTGTATTTAAGGTTTGAAGATTCCAATTACAAAATCCACAAAGGATTATTTCAGAATGTGTATTAATCTGCTTTATATTTTAACAGGATCCATCAGCAAAGACCAGATCCTTCTGGAATCACATCTGTGTCCATGAAGAGTGACCGGTCTATGGGTCTACCTAATGAATTCAAACACAAACAGCAGTCTGCTGATCCAGGGTCAGAATTAACACAGATCTATTAATCATTATTCAGTTCTGTTCATTAGACTGTCATGTTTTAGTCCAGAGTTTATCTGTCATTTAGTTTCCTCTGTTAAAACACCACATTCAGTAATCAGAGCAGTGTTTGTTGTTCTCATCGTGTTTGTGGCATCAATAAAATGATGATCATCACCAAAGTGTGTTTGTTAAAGAAGTTAGTTTGAATCAAAGATGTTTCTCCACAGACTTCAGCAGCAGATCTCAGTGGTTTCCAGTGATCATCATCACAAAGACCTGGACTCCATATTCATGGTGAGTAAATGTTCAATCACAGCTACTACTGCTAACCTCAACAAACACAAACTAGCATTCTGGTTGGAGAAGTCTTCATGTTGAATGCTGTCAACAAGCAGCCTTTCAGATCAACATGATTGTGTTCTGATCATTTAAGTTGGATTATTATTCTGTTCCAGCTGCTGGAGGAGAACATCATCAGTTTTATGAAGAATGAGCTGAAGAAGATCCAGAAGGTTCTGAGTCCAGATTACCCAGAATGCTTAGAGAGTCACAGGGAGGATGAGAAGGTGTTGGAGGGTGAGGATGAAGAGCAGAGGAGGAGTAGCAGAGATTTATTTGTGAAGATCACAGTGAACTTCCTGAGGAGAATGAAGCAGGAGGAGCTGGCTGACTGTCTGCAGAGCAGTAAGAGGATTTAACAGCTTTAACTTGATGGAAAGAGGAAATGGAGGAAACATGGGAGAAGTTTATATTTCTAAACTCTGATGTTAATATGATGAAAACATCTGAATCACATCTATGAATTCTTCTGGACTGAAAACATTCACATGTGAATGTTATTAAAATGAATGAGTTCACTGATTCATTACATTTCTTGTTCATTCAGGAACTCGTGCTGCAGAGTGTGGACGTAAAGTTAAATCTACTCTGAAGGAGAAGTTCCAGTGTGTGTTTGAGGGGATTGCTAAAGCAGGAAACTCAACCCTTCTGAATGAGATCTACACAGAGCTCTACATCACAGAGGGAGGGACTGCAGAGGTCAATGATGAACATGAGGTCAGACAGATTGAAACAGCATCCAGGAAACCAGACAGACCAGAAACAACCATCAGACAAGAAGACCTCTTTAAAGCCTCACCTGGAAGACATGGACCAATCAGAAGAGTGATGACAAAGGGAGTGGCTGGCATTGGGAAAACAGTCTTAACACAGAAGTTCACTCTGGACTGGGCTGAAGACAAAGCCAACCAGGACATCCTCTTCATATTTCCATTCACTTTCAGAGAGCTGAATGTGGTGAAAGAGAGAAAGTTCAGCTTGGTGGAACTTGTTCATCACTTCTTTACTGAAACCAAAGAAGCAGGAATCTGCAGCTTTGAAGAGTTCCAGGTTGTGTTCATCTTTGACGGTCTGGATGAGTGTCGACTTCCTCTGGACTTCCACAACACTGAGATCCTGACTGATGTTACAGAGTCCACCTCAGTGGATGTGCTGCTGACAAACCTCATCAGGGGGAAACTGCTTCCCTCTGCTCGCCTCTGGATAACCACACGACCTGCAGCAGCCAATCAGATCCCTCCTGAGTGTGTTGACATGGTGACAGAGGTCAGAGGGTTCACTGACCCCCAGAAGGAGGAGTACTTCAGGAAGAGATTCAGAGATGAGGAGCAGGCCAGCAGGATCATCTCCCACATCAAGACATCACGAAGCCTCCACATCATGTGTCACATCCCAGTCTTCTGCTGGATCACTGCTACAGTTCTGGAGGATGTGTTGGAAACCAGAGAGGGAGGAGAGCTGCCCAAGACCCTGACTGAGATGTACATCCACTTCCTGGTGGTTCAGACCAAAGTGAAGAAGGTCAAGTATGATGGAGGAGCTGAGACAGATCCACACTGGAGTCCAGAGAGCAGGAAGATGATTAAGTCTCTGGGAAAACTGGCATTTGATCAGCTGCTGAAAGGAAACCTGATCTTCTATAAATCAGACCTGACAGAGTGTGGCATCGATATCAGAGCAGCCTCAGTGTACTCAGGAGTGTTCACACAGATCTTTAAAGAGGAGAGAGGACTGTACCAGGACAAGGTGTTCTGCTTCGTCCATCTGAGCGTTCAGGAGTTTCTGGCTGCTCTTCATGTCCATCTGACCTTCATCAACTCTGATGTCAACCTGATGGAAGAACAACAAACTACATTTCTGTTGTCTAAAGTCTTTAGAAACAAACCTGAACTAACTCGTCTCCATCAGAGTGCTGTGGACAAGGCCTTACAGAGTCCAAATGGACACCTGGACTTGTTCCTCCGCTTCCTCCTGGGTCTTTCACTGCAGACCAATCAGACTCTCCTACGAGGCCTGCTGACACAGACAGGAAGTAGCTCACAGACCAATCAGGAAACAGTCCAGTACATCAAGAAGAAGATCAGTGAGAATCTGTCTGCAGAGAGAAGCATCAATCTGTTCCACTGTCTGAATGAACTGAATGATGGTTCTCTAGTGGAGGAGATCCAACAGTCCCTGAGATCAGGAAGTCTCTCCACAGATAAACTGTCTCCTGCTCAGTGGTCAGCTCTGGTCTTCATCTTACTGTCATCAGAAGAAGATCTGGACGTGTTTGACCTGAAGAAATACTCTGCTTCAGAGGAGGCTCTTCTGAGGCTGCTGCCAGTGGTCAAAGCCTCCAACAAAGCTCTGTAGGTGGATTTAGGAACTATTTGAAACATGATTCATTTAGTAAATGTCAAATAAAACATTTTATGTTGATTCTTCTTCAGGCTGAGCAGTTGTAACCTCTCAGAGAGAAGCTGTGAAGCTCTGTCCTCAGTTCTCAGCTCCCAGTCCTCCAGTCTGAGAGAGCTGGACCTGGGTAACAACAACCTGCAGGATTCAGGAGTGAAGCTGCTGTCTGCTGGACTGGAGAGTCCTCACTGTAAACTGGAAACTCTCAGGTCAGGATACAGCTGGTTGTTGAACAGTTAAATCCTGATTTGGGTTCATGTTGGTGCAGAAATTGAACATCTGGAGGATTTTCCTTTTTCTTCTTGAGTTTCTGATATTTTTCTATCTCCAGTCTGTCAGGTTGTCTGATCACAGAGGAAGGCTGTTCTACTCTGACCTCAGCTCTGAGCTCCAACCCCTCCCATCTGAGAGAGCTGGACCTGAGCTACAACCATCCAGGAGACAAGGGAGTGAAGCTGCTGTCTGCTGGACTGGAGAATCCACTCTGGAGACTGGACACTCTGAGGTATGGACAGACACCAGGAGCTCACACAGTGTAGGTTTGTCTGTAACACTTTATAATAATGTCACACTATGAAGCATTAGTAAAGCATTAGTAAACACTTAATTAGTTATTCATAAAGCATTAGTCCTACATTAATAGATCATTAGTAATCAGTTTATAAATGCAGCTGTAAATGCTTCATTCATCATTTATAAGCATCTGTATAACGTGTTTAATAATTGTATTTTCATTCTTTATGTTGGGCCTTACTTAGACTTAGAGTTAGATAAACTTTATTCATCCACAAGGGAAATTGCTTGGTCACAGTAGCAGTAACACTCTTAAGAACCACAGATAAAGGAAAGATTAAATAAGATAAAATAAAATAAAATAAAATAGTAAAGCAAAATGTACAAATTAGCATATTAGTATATATCAATGTACAAGAAATAGAGATAGAATAATATATATTATATACACAGGGATGATAGTAAGGTGCAATAGTGTCCATTACCATGACGAGCATGGAGTTATCTGTTACAAAAAGGTGAGTTGTTGTACAGCTGGACTGAGAATGGTATGAAAGTAGTCCTGTAGCGTTCAGTGTGGGAGTGGATCTGGATCAGTCAGTTCGAGAATGAGCTCCGCTGCCCCTCTATTGTCTGGTGTAGTGGATGTGATGGATTGTCCATGATGGAGAGCAGTTTGTCCAGTGTCCTCCTGTCCCTAACTGAGACAAACGTCTCCAACTCACTGGCAATGACATGACCAGCCTTTCGGATCATTTTGTCGATCCTACTTATGTCCTTTTTGATGGTGCTGCTCCCCCAACAAACCACAGCAAAGTACAGGTTGCTCGCAACAACGGACTGGTAGAAAATCTCCAGCAACTTGCTGCATACGTTGAAAGACCTAAGCTTCCTCAGGAAGTAGAGTCTACTCAGGCCCTTCTTGTACACAGCATCACTTTTGCCCCTCCAGTCCAGTCTGCTGTTCATGTGGACGCCCAGGTACTTATATTGGTCCACTAATTCCACCTCCAGACCCTGGATGGTGATTGGTTCCACTGGTGTCCTCTTCCTCCTGAAGTCAATGACCAGCTCCTTGGTCTTGTCCACATTCAGAAGTAGGTGGTTTGCCTTGGACCACTCTACAAAGTCTCCAATCAGTGTCCTGTACTCCTCCTCATGTCCATCACTAATACACCCAACCACTGCAGAGTCATCAGAAAACTTCTGCAGGTGGCAGGACCCAGAGCTGTACTGGAAGTCAGAGGTGTAAAGGGTGAACAGAAATGGAGACAGGACAGTCCCATGTGGTTCTCCCACATTACTGACAACAGTATCAGACAGGGAGCCTCCTAGCCGCACAAACTGGGGCCTGTCAGACAAGTAATCAGAAATCCAGGAGACAATGAAGGAGCCGACACCCATCCTGAGCAGCTTGTCACTCATCAGAAAGGGCTGAATGGTGTTAAAAGCACTGGAGAAATCAAAGAACATGATCCTCACAGAGCCCTTTCCACCATCCAGGTGAGAGTGAGCACGGTGCAGCAGGTAGATGACAGCATCATCCACACCAACATGAGGCTGATACGCAAACTGAAGAGGGTCCAAGACAGGGGTCACCAGGGGTCTGAGCTGAGCCAGGACGAGTCTCTCCAGGACCTTCATGACATGCAACGTCAGTGCAACCGGTCTGAAGTCGTTGAGGCCAGATGGGTTGGGCACCGGCACTACGCAGGATGTTTTCCACAGCACCGGTATCCTTTCCAGCTTCAGACTCAGGTTGAAGATGAAGTGCAGGATGCCAGATAACAGACGTGAATTACCTCGGTAAATAATATGGATGCATTCCCACAGCAAAAAGTTCAATGTCCGGTGCACAGACACGCTCCTTCACACTCAAATGAGCGGGGTTGCACCATCTCTCATTCACACAAACAGCAATCCCGCCGCCATTCTTCTTACCACTCAAGACTGTGTCTCTATCCGGCCGTAGAGTCTTGAAGCCGGGTATAGACGCACTGTGGTCCGGGAAGTCCGCGTGCAGCCAAGTCTCTGTAAAACACAAAATACTGCTCACGGCGTACTCCCTCTGGGTCCTAACAAGCGCACACAGTTCATCCATCTTATTTACCAGAGACCTCAGGTTCCCCATAAGGATGGATGGTACCGCTGGTTTGAATTTCCGTCTCCACTCTTTCACTTTCGCTCCAGCACGGCATCCCCAGTGCTTCTTCCTGTGTTCCTCGGGAATCTCAGGCCTCGCTCCGGACTGCGCAGGGGGTATGGACAGCGCTTGCAGTTGCTCTCGTGTATATACGAAAGGACGGCCACTCTGCTGAGCGCTACAGCTCAACATGGAAAGTCCAGAAAAAACTAAAAAAAAGCAGCTTAAAAAGACAAAAATGGCCAAAAAACATGGTGATTGAATTTTGGCATAGGATTCAAGGTTAAGTAAGAAAAGAACAATAGAAAGAACGCACAAGATATAACTTAAATCACGGAGCTACTGGCGACCTGCTGCCAGTCTTTCAGGCGACTTTGTGTACTAAGGCACTCAATATTGGGATTTGGCTTTCATGAATAATTAATAATTATCAACAATAATTATTTATTATGAAATAAATGGATCTGAATTACTAGATCACCTCAGGCCACCACCCTTCTAAGAAGGGAAACGATAGCTTAATTAATCAAATCAGTCTCATAAAATTTACTTAATTGTCAATTTGGATTTCTGATTAATAATTAACTTAATAACTATAACCAAAATTACCACATTAACAACTAGTTATGGTGAAGGAATTTGGAGTTCTTGCCAGTGTAGATGTTGGTAATATTCACTCTTGTGCAATATTAAACAGACAGGTATGTTTAACGGACATTTATTAACAAGAATAAAAGCCAAAACATATGATGTAACTACAGTGTACTCTATACAGGTGTGTGTGTGTGTGTGTGTGTGTGTGTGGAGAGGCACACTGGGGAGAGAAGGGGTTGGAAACACTAACTCCAATGGCTTATTGCTGTTAACCAAGTGCTTCGAACATGACCTGACCATCACTAACACACTTTTCCGCCAAAAGAACAAGTTCAAGACATCTTGGATGCATCCCCGCTCTAAACGCTGGCATCTCATTGACTATGTCATTGTCCACTCCCAAGACCGTCGAGATGTGCTCAGCACGAGAGCAATGATCAGCGCTGATGAATGCTGGACTGACCACCGCCTCATTCGCTCCATCATGTCTATCCGTCTGATGCGGAAAAGAAGGCAGCAGAAAGGACAGACCCGCCGAAGGCTTAATATCGAGCGATTGGGAGAAACCACCTACCAACAACAGCTGCAGGCAGCCCTCAGCGCAAACTTGCCAGACCAGTATCCACAGGATATTGAAAAGCATTGGGATACCCTCTCTGCTACCATTATGAACTCCTGCAAAGCCATCCTTGGTCACAAAACGCTGAAACATCAAGACTGGTATGATGAGAACGATACCGAAATCCAGCGGCTTATTGACAACAAGCGGAAAACTTTCATCACTTGGCAAAATTACATCAATTGCAAGGATAAAAGAGAAGCCCATTCCAAAGCAAAGGCAGCTGTTCAATCACAGGTTAGGATACTGAAGAACCAGTGGTGGACACAAAAGGCCATGGAAATCCAACAGCTTGCTGACTCTGGAGACACCAGAGGCTTTTATGAAGCCACGAGAGCGGTATATGGCCCTAGCCACCGTTGCCTAACCCCCCTTCGCTCTAAGGATGGACTCTCCCTGATGAAAGATAAGGAGGCAATAACACACAGGTGGAAGGAGCACTATGAAGAGCTTCTAAACAGGGACAACACTCATGAGTTTGAGGCCCTGGACCAACTCCCCCAACTGCCCATCATTGAGAGTATGGAAGAACCACTCGGTTTGGAAGAGGTGCAGGACGCTATCAGGACAATGAAAAACAACAAGGCTGTCGGGCCTGATGGCATCCCAGCTGAAGTCCTAAAAGAGGGTGGGCCTGTCCTCCTTGAGCATATCCACACCCTGCTCCTCAAAATATGGGGAAAAAGAGGAAATCCCTGCACAGCTAAGGGATGCTTTAGTCATCTCCCTCTTTAAGAAGGGTGACAAGGCAGACAGTGGAAATTACCGTGGTATTTCCCGCCTCTCCACCATAGGGAAGGCGTTAGCCCGGGTGTTGGCCAACAGACTCACCCCCATGTCAGAAAGCATTCTTCCTGAGTCTCAAAGTGGATTCCGCCCAAACAGAGGCACTACGGACATGATCTTCGTTGCTCGTCAGTTGCAAGAAAAGTGCCGGGAACAGAACCAACATCTATACATGGCCTTCATAGACCTCACCAAAGCCTTTGACTCAGTCAACCGTCAGGCCCTCTGGCTGGTACTGGCAAGAATTGGCTGCCCAGGAAAATACATCAGAGTGCTGCAGCTGCTACATGACAACATGTCTGCCACAGTGCTGAGTGGTTTTGGGGATGAAACAGAACCCTTTCGGGTCGACACAGGAGTCAAGCAGGGATGCGTCATTGCTCCATTGCTGTTCTCCATCTTCATCGCAGATATCCTCCATCTCACAGGAAACCAGCTGCCACAGGGAGTCAAAATTATGTACAGGACTGATGGACTTCTGAACATCAACAGATTCAGGGCTAAAGGTCAAACCACCACCGTATCCATCACGGAGCTGCAGTATGCCGACGATAATGCTATTATAGCCCTCTCAGAAGAGGACCTACAGTGCACCTTGACAGCTTTTGCGAAAGCATACAAACAGCTTGGTCTGGCCATTAACATCAAAAAGACTCAAATCCTCCACCAGCCACCACCAAACAGCGGCACTCCCCCAAACATCTCCATTGACAGCACGAGGTTGGAAAATGTGGACCACTTCCCATACCTGGGCAGCCTCCTATCATCTAAAGCCACCATTGATGAAGAAGTACACCACCGTCTAAGCTGCACCAGCGGCGCATACTGTAGACTAAAGGAAAGGGTCTTTGAGAACCGGGACCTCCAGTCAAAGACCAAAATCCTAGTCTACAAAGCAGTACTGCTCCCCACTCTTCTGTATGGGTCAGAAGTCTGGACCACATACAGCAGGCACCTGGGAGCACTTGAGGCCTTCCATCAGAGGTACCTCCGGAGAATCCTCAGGATAACTTGGGAGGATCAACGGACCAACACGTCCTGGAGGAGGCTGGCATCCCTACCATCACTGCCATCATCGCCCAACACCAGCTCAGATGGATTGGCCACGTGATTCGGATGCCTGACTCTCGCCTCCCCAAACAAGTCCTCTACTCACAGCTTGTCCAAAGAAAGCGTGCCCCAGGAGGCCAAAAGAAAAGGTATAAAGACAACATCAAAGCAAACCTCAAGAAGTTCCACATAGGCCTTAATACCTGGGAGGCCACAGCAACTAACAGGGCGGCCTGGAGACAACTTGTCCGAGACGGAGCTGCACAGTATAACAACGACCTCCTTAGTGCTGCAGAAGACAAACGCAGACACAGAAAGGAAATCGCCTCCATCAAAAAGGCTCCACCCAAATCCACAATCGTTACTGCCCACCCATGCTCACATTGCCCCAAAATATGTGGGTCCAGGATTGGCCTCTTCGCCCACCTGAAGACCCATAAGGACCGAGAAGGAGGACCGACATACTCGACCACGAGTGTCTGCCGATGATGGTGTGTGTGTTTATGCGTCTATGCTGGTGTGAGTGTGTCAAGATGGCCACTGGGGCCTAGAGACCTTGAACACAAGGGAAACAAGATGGCTGTTGAGTAGGGACACTCGGACCATGTGTCTGCTAGTAGATATGTGGAATGTGATAAGGATTTTATGAAGTGCCATGTTAGAGGAAGGGTGGTTAGTTTAGCATGCAAGAGACCCTGAGTCTGTGTGTTACATAACCTAAACTAACATCAAATCACTATACTATAAACAACTCAAAAACAAATATCACATCAAATCAACGTTTCTAATTTTATGTTTAGCTTAGCTTAGCTTGACTAGGCCCAGGTCATACTACCAGTTTTGGTGGAAAGTCCATTTCTGGTGTGTTGCTCCTGTAGCTGGCGGTTCCTGATGGAAGGGCCGAGCTGGAAAAGTTGGAAGTCTTTGCTGTGTATTCCTGATGGCAGACGTTGGAGGGAAACTGGCCACTCCTTGAGACCTTTGAAGTGGCTTGTTAGCAGCTCTGTGCTAACTAGCCGTGGCTCCTGTTGGTTGGGGGTTTAGCCTGCAAACCTTCTGTTTGTTGGCTAAAAGAGCTGGTGCAGATTCCTCAAGCAGGATCTCGCTTCACTGCTGTGCGGAGAACGGGCCTGTAGCAGTTGCTCTTTGTTAGTAGACTATCTGGCACCCAGCTGCAGCCGAGCAGCTGGGGGTCTCCACCTGGAGGTGTGGAGTTGTAGAGGGTAAGAGAGTAAGAGAGAGAACACAGGCCAAACAGCACATTTTATATGACCTTATGACCTCAGAGGTCACATGCCACTGTCAGCCAGTGAACTGCTGGGTCAGTTTTCACATCTGGAGGATTCTGGGACTTGAGGTTTCCAGTGCTTCCCTTTGTTTCCAAGACACGTGGTTAACTTGGTTATGCATGGTGAGCTTCCATGGTGAGCTTCCATAGCTCACCACCAGGTTCATGTCCCAACATTTACAAATGATTAGTTTATCATTTATAAATTCAAAATTAATGTATTTACAAACTAGTTATTAAGGAGTTTTCAGTGGTCCGTAAGACAATATACAAAGTTTAAGTAAAGGAATAATAAACTATTTAAATGTACATTTATGCATCTTATTATTTACACATGTATTAATAGTTACTAAGTGTGTTAATAGGTGGTTTGTAAACATGTAATCTTACTGTAATTCATGGTTAATTAAGGTAGTTCTTAACCATTTATTGATTGTTAGTAAACTTAATGTAAAGTGAGGACTATTTATGCCTTATAAAGAATTTATAAAGCCTCAGTTAACAGGAAATAAAGACAAATACAACTCAGTGATACAGAACATCTATATATTTATTTCAACTTTGCATTTAACATTCAACATTACATTGTTACTGCTATTCAAGCAATAGTTTAACAATTTAAAGTCAAATCTTACATTTAGAAAAACATCAATATTGAAGTTAACACATCTGGGCTGTAACAAGGAATCAGTGATGAAGTGAAGACTTTCAAATTGTTCTCTGCACTGACCAGAAGTCCTGTTAGTCCAGCTCTTCATCTCATGTTGGACATCACTGCAGCCTGTCTGGATCAGCTGGAGGAAAACTATACACAGACAAATAGACATGTCAAATAATGTTATATAATATACTGAATATAACTCTTAGCACTGTTCAACAGGTCATCATTTATTTAAGGAAAAAGGCTGAACACCACATTCATCAGATTATGTTCTCAGTGTGACAGTGTTTGTTCTTGTTTAGTTCCAGGCTTATTTCTGACAATCACTGTCAAATGAATTTACAAGTAAACTATATTGACTTGTGTAAGACACCACTGACATACATTTAGGAGGCCTTTTAACAGTTAGTGACAAGAAGGTGTCTGTTTTAGACAGAATATTAATACAAAGAATCACATTTTGGTTTCATGATCAATATTTGACAGTGGAGACTGAGCTCTGTTTATTTCTACATTTCATTATCTTTCAGACAGTGAAACATCAGAGACAGTCTATACTGATGAGTTTCAGTCTGTTTCTGTGTCTCACTGATAAACTGATGAACTCTGCTTCATGTTGAACAGCAGTTAGGACTCATGTTGGATAGAGAATCATTCTGACTGTGTTTCTTCCTCCAGGATGGACCATGGTGGAGAGCAGTGGTTAAAACCTGATGTCAGGAAGTGTAAGTTTGACTAATGATGATAAAACATCAAAGTGTCAGTTTGTCTTTAAATCCAAAGCTGATAGTTGTGGTATTTATTCATTCAAACATCACAGACAAGAGAATCCTGACTAAAAGTATCATCATTAAACTTTCTATTAATGAACAACAGATCAGTGAGTAAAGAAAGAAGAAATCCATCAGATGTGTCAGATGATAAACTGCAGCTGTGTTGTGTCTTTTTCTCTCCATCAGATTTCTGTCAACTTGAAGTGGACACAAACTCAGTCAACAGATACCTCAAACTGTCTGACAACAACAGGAAGGTGACATATGTGGAGGAGAGGCAGCCATATCCTGATCATCCAGACAGATTTGTCTACTGGCAGCTGCTGTGTAGAAATGTTCTGACTGGTCGCTGTTACTGGGAGGTTGAGTGGAGTGGAGATGTTTATATATCAGTGAGTTACAGAGGAATCAGAATTAGAGGAGGCAGGAATGACGGCTGGTTTGGATGGAATGATCAGTCCTGGAGTCTGATCTGCTCTGATGGTGGTTACTCTGTCCGTCACAATAACAGATCAACATCCATCTCCTCCTCCTCTGTCTCTAACAGAGTATCAGTGTATGTGGACTGTCCTGCTGGAACTCTGTCCTTCTACAGAGTCTCCTCTGACAAACTGATCCACCTCTACACCTTCAACACCACATTCACTCAACCTCTCTATCCTGGATTTGGGTTGTGGTCCTCTGGTTCCTCAGTGTCTCTGTGTTCTCTGTAGGAAGGAGAGTCTTTGAAGTGACAGCAGCTTCAACTCTGAGCTTTAAATGTTGATGGTGGATGATGTTTCTCTTTGGTTTACAGTTGAATCACTGATTGTGATTTGATGTCAGAATATGTTTGGTCTTAGAAGTAGTGAAATGATCTCCTAACCACTGAACTCCTGGAAAAACTGGACTGACTTTGATGATCACTTCTATCTGGATAATCCTGGACACATGAAGATCAAACTGAGAGGTCTCATGTCTGAAACTGGTTATTGTGAATTCAGCTCTACACGTATCCTGAAGTACAAACAGTATTACTCTATATTTTCCATTTGCTGAAGTAGCAGTTTTCCTATTAAAATCTTATTCTACTCTGTGACCACACTGCTATCTAATCAGCCTTGATGATTTTACCTTGTGTAACTGTATTAATGTATTTCTTCATAATCAGTGATGTTTAATGTAACATGGAGTAGGTGACTCTTGTAAATCATAATTTAAATAATTCATCAGGTGAGGAGAAATTCTGTTTGTGCCTCTAAGGCTGGTTTCCTCTGCCAGAATAAATCCCAGAAACTCAGGTAATACAGCATTGTGTTACTTTTGCACTGCCTCTACTACAGGGTTCCTGCGGATCCTTAAAAAGTCTCAAAATGTCTTAAATTAAAATCCGGGTAATTAAGGTCTTAAATTGTCTTAAATTTACCGTAAATTTGCTGTAGGTATTGAAATTTCCAGACGGTGCGTTTAATGCCAATGGGAAAGCCCAGTGGCCCACCGTAAAACATTTAATAGCGTGTATTTGTTTGATTAACTTAGTAAAAATACCGTGTCGTAAATGAGAGAGACTGCGTGTAAATTTAACAACAAATGGATGGAAGAGGATTTATTTAGGAGGTGGTTGGCGCCTGCTGAGAATAAGAACGAGGCAATGTGCAAATTGTGCTCCAAGTGTTTTTGGTTAGGGACCATGGGGCTCAAAGCCGTCGAGTCTCATATGAAAGGAGGAAAGTACCAGCGGTACACGGCAGCAGCTAGCCATAGCCGGGGCCAGGCTAATCCCTGCATTGTTTGCAGCACGACCTAACGTTACAAGTTCAGACGCCACCTCTCAGCCGACTATGAAAAGCTTCATTTCACCACCAGAGACCCAAAAGGTTCTCCATACTGTGGTGAGGCTCAATTCATTTCAATCTAACGAGGACATAAGTCACGTCTTTGCTGCCATGTTCCCTGATTCTCAGCTTGCAGAGTCATTCACCTGTGGTGAAAATCAAACGGCATATATCACCAAATATGGCATGGCTTCATTCATCAAGAAGGAGCTATCGGGCAGCGTTAGTGAGAAGCTGTTATCATGTTTGATGAAAGCATGAATACAACCACAAAGAGCAAACAAATAGACCTTCATTTGTGGTTCTGGACTACTGATGATGAGACGGGCTCACACCATGTCATCTCCTGCTACTATAGGTCAGAGTTCATGGGTCAGTCCAGAGCTGAGGACATGTTTCTGACGGCCCCAGGTCTGGGTTCAATGTATTGTTGTGCAGTGTACTGTGGGCGTATTTACTTGTTGCAAGTTGGAAGCTGTATGTTGGGCTGACAAGGAGCACCTCGCCAGTATTTCCTGTCCGGCCCTATATAACCCCGCCTTCCCAGCTCTTAATCTCTCTCTCTCGACATGTCCTGCACTCGCCGGTGGCACCAAACAAGCGTGTTTCCTTTAATAAATGTTATTGTCTTACACTTAATCTGAGTGTACAACTCCTATTTTGTTGCGGCCAACGAGCCGGTCGTAACAATGTTGTTCCATTCAGGTGACAGTCTATGGTCTTTGTGCGGGATTAAAATAAATGACACTAACTTGACACCAGTTAAGAATTTGACTTCAGTCATCAAGATAACTTCACTGACAGCTGAGTCATCAGTCAGAAACACACAGTTTAAACGCTGCTGCTGGTTGAAAGCTACATTTAGTTCCTGATAGAGAGATGGTCTGAATCCAGTCCAAACCAGCCGAGAGACAGACATCGAGGACAAAATATTACAGGAGACCACCTGGAATCTGGTTATGAACCATGTGTGTGACTTCAGATGAAATCATGTTTGGATTTATTTTATATACAAAGACCAAAATACAAGAAAGTCCTGTTATGTTTATATAAATGATTGTAGGATTCTTAGCCGCTGCAAATTGTCTGAGTGTTTTTAATTGACAACATTTATCAAACTAAATATCTAAACATGACATAACCAATGTCCTTTGCAGTTTGTTTCACTTATCTTCTATAACTCATGGTTGGTATTCAGCTCCAGTATTCATTCTTGATGGAGGAAGTCAATATTTCATGTTACCTGGATTTAATCTGGTCTCCACTCCATGATTTGGTCCATGATCCTGGTTATAACAGTTATATTAGAGAACAGCAGATAAACAACAGTGTCTTGTTATTCTTCCTGTTTACTTAATAGTACTTAATGTACACCTTTTTAACCAATCAGGATCAAGAATTCTGAACTCATTCACAGCAATGAAAAATAAAACTATTCATATAATCTCCATAACACCTTTAATTAACTTAGTGAAAGACAGATGATCTCAAATAAAATGTAACACTTGTACAGTTTGTCGTCTTTTTTAAGATGAACAAACAGTTTGTGGTAAAGTCGTGTTTGTGTCTGGCAGCTGACTGAGCTCTTTATTAGTTTCACTTCTTGTCAGGTTTAACTTTTCAGAATTCTTCCTCATTTTACTTCATGTTTGTCTCAAAGAAGGTTTCATCCTAACGGCTCTTTTTACTTTTATCAGGTTGTAAAGAATCAGTCATTTATCCTCTGGAGGTGAAGCTGTCCATCTAAAAGCTGCTTTTAATCTACTCTTTCCAGCAAGACAGAAATGATCATCTAGCAAAGTAAGTTTTCATCTAATTAAATATAAAATCTGTTTAGATTCTAGTTTGAGCTTCTCTTCACACTGCAGTGAGTTGTATTGTGTTTTGTTTCATGGACTGTAACACACAGAAGAGTGTAGTGAGGAACAAGCTGATAGTCAATGTGTTATTTCTCCCTATAATTATAATCTTCAACTTTCTAGTAAATAAGTAAATCAATCACTGCCTTCATGAGTTCCTGATCAAGTATGATCTGTACCACTACATAACAATCAGACAGCAAAAGAGTATGAACAACATAGGAGAGTAAAAACGTCTCAAAGGAGGACTGGATGTTAGAAGACAAATGACATTATAGAATAAAACAACTATCACTGCTTAGATGCTTTGTTTCAGTTCCCTACATGGATCATGTGATTACAGCTGGTTTCTCTGGTTGTGTGGTAATCACATGCTAAAGCTAACTGGACACTTCCTGTCAGTGAACTGTTCACTGAATTAGAAGGACTAAACACTCTCTGCAGCAGCTGTAAAGTACAAGACAACAGCTATTTAAGATAAAGTGATTCACAAAAAGCTTGAGTGCTCTGTGTTTGATTTCCTCAGAGAAATAAGAACTAATGTGACAAGACTGTCCTTGAAAAAACGACCACGAGTCCTATGTACAAGCGGCGTATTACGACCTCTAGCGGTCCAGTAAATATCGACACTCCAGTCACAGTTGTCGTTTTGCATGCACCCAAATTACGACTCACTGTTACATTTGAGGGTGACTAGCTGCGCTAGTGACCTCTAGCGGTATCGTAATAAGCAGGCTAAATGTTGTTTTAATTCCCACTCTAGAGCTGTTAATACGTCACTTACTTAAACTGTAATATTTTTTCAAGCGAGAAAGTAACCGTGTAGATCCCGAATATGTGATCAGTTTATTTAAATAACGCCCGTTTGGAAGTTTGATTGGAAGTTTTTGGAGAAGTGACGCCACCTGCGGAACCAGCTGACCGGGAGCAGCAGGTCATCTCAGAGGCGAGCCGCCGGCCTCCTGATGTGATCGGCCGGTCAACCTCAGTCGTCATCCCGGGGTAGAAAACAAGCTGATTAGTGTGAAAATACTACCCACATCCTCAAAGTGAATGCTATAAATGCCGTGTTAATACATTCGTAAAACCTGGTACATTTTGAACTGTATAAATAAAAGAAAGCTTATGAGATTGGCAGTAAGTCTAGTGACGTAGTTGGACTCATTCGATTCCTGTCTATAGCTGTCCGCCGTGGATTGGCTGCTTTCGGTTTCTGCCGCTCGACCAAGCTACAGCAAAGTGACTCAAATGCAGTGTTGTGTGTCATTTCTTAACTTAAAGCAACTATAATCACTGCCGTTACAAGTTCGGCTGTCAAGAGGGCCTCAGGTTCTCAGGGACCATGCCTAATTTCAGACATAGGGCAGTTATAATATATTACTTAACTACTTCAATACACGCTTTCTCTTCAGAACAATAGATACTGTGATTGGTAAATTAAGTATGTAAAGTATGATAATAGCATTTGAAAATCGGCTTACAGACACCAATGGACACCTGTCTTATCTGTCTGTACTTTTCCATTCCAGGCTTTCACCTGTGCATGTCCTGACGTCTTCTAGAAGTCATATTTACATAGCTGTTATAATGCTAGCTAACGTTTGGCAAGCGTTGTTTTAATGTAACATTAGATCTTATAACGTTATTTTTATCCCCCGTAGTAATTCTAGATAGTATACTAGACGGCGAAACAACATTAAAACGAGCTGACAACATGTTATATTGTTCTCAAATGTCAATTAAACACATGCTGTACTTACCTTAATTCATCCAACTATGACATACCGATGTAGTGGATTAATCCCCACAATCCGCAATACTCTCCTGTTACCGGTAGGAGCGCTATTATAAGAAACGCTCCCATGGGTCGTATTCGAGAGCATGTACGCACGACCTATATGGTCGTATAAGTTGGAGGGCTTGTAATATCCACATGTTTAGTTCGCTGTCTGCATACTGGGTTCTTAGACAAAGCTATCATCCCCTGATTGTCCTCGTATATCTTGACTGGTACATGCTGGTTACTACCATCCATTCCTTTAAGTCGTTGTATAAGACACATACTCTCTTGGGTAGTGGCTGCTAGCGCCATATACTCCACTTTGCAGGTAGATAGTGCCACTGTTGGCTGCTTTCTACTCTTCCATGATATAACTGGGCCACTCTCAGTTAAGCTGAAACAGTATCTAGTTGTGCTCCTCCTATCATTTTTGTCAGCTGCCCAATCAGCGTCACTATATCCCTCAAGTTGTAGGCTTTCCTCACATTTTCGATAGTGTAATTCTTGATCTATCGTACCCTTTAAGTACCTCAGTAGGTGTTTTGCTGCAATGCTGTTGCTTTGGTTTGGCTAGGTGTTGTGATAGCTTACTAACAACCCAGCTCAAGTCAGGTCTGGTGCATGTCATAATGTAGATCAAGCTACCTACTATCTCTCTGTATCCTGTTGAGTCAATAGCCTCACCCTCACTGTCAAAATTTAACTTTTGCTCAGATGGGGTGGATCTCGGTTTACATTCAGACATTCCAAATTTTGCTAACATCTTCGCTATGTGTCTCTTCTGAGTCATTTTGATCTGTCCCTCACTGTGACTAAAGTCAATACCCAGGAAGTGTTTAAGTGGACTCATATCCTTCATCTTAAACCTTCTCTTCAGCATTTCTTTTACATCACTGAGTAATGTGTTGTTGCTCGCTGCTGTGATTAAGTCGTCTACCCACACTGACAGAATCACTTTCTCGTTCTCAGATTCTCTGCTGTAGACACAATGGCCAGCATCACTTTGTAGAAAACCATTCCCTGTAAGGTGATCATGCAGTAACAAATTCCAGTTTTGACTGGACTGTTTTAACCCATAGAATGACTTGTTGACTTTACACACTAAATGTTCTCCTGTATTTGACTTAATCTCAAAACCTACCGGCTGTTCCATATACACCTCACAGTTCATTGGGTCATGGAGGTAAGCAGTCTTTACATCCATTTGGTGTAGGGTAAGATCCTCCTGTACAGCAACCTGCATTAATCCTCGGACAGAGGTCATGTTGGCTGTGGGTGAAAAAGTTTCATTATAGTCTAGCCCTTCCACTTGACCATACCCCTTTGCCACGTATCTGGCTTTACAAGTCTCAGATCCATCTGGGCTCTCTTTCACTGCATATACCCAGCGACCTCCCACTGCTTGTTTGCCCCTTGGCAGTGGAGTCAGAGTGAAAGTCTCATTCTCTGTCAAAGAGTTCATCTCTTCTTTCATTGCATCAATCCACATTTTTGATTTCTCAGAGTCCATAGCCTCTCTAAATGTTTTAGGTACATCATAAGTCACTCTGTAGAAATAATCCACATTTTCACATTCATCATTATCACACTCAGCTTTACATTGGTACTCCTTTAAGTACTCTGGAGCTTTTCTCTCTCTCATAGGATATCTCCTTTCTCCCTGTTTTCTCTGAGTGCTATCTGCCTGGGTTGGGCCTACCTCAGTAGCCTCCTCCACACTAGACTCTTTACTCTCTTCTGGCTGCCCCTGACCCTGGTTGACTGTCCTTGGTGGTGTATTTCTATAACTCTCTATGTTGTCCCCCATGTCACAATCTGTCTGAGTCTGGCTATCTGTGCTACCTTTGGTGATAAATGTCACTAGACTATGTTTTAGGACTTTCCCTGTCTCAGGATAACACACATTGTATGCTGGGCTATACTTATCATAGCCGACAAAGATCCCTTTGTCACATCTAGAATCCAACTTCTTCTTTTCCTGCTTATATACGTAACATTCAGAGCCAAATACCTTCATGTGAGATAGGTTAGGTGTTTTTCCTGTGAAAACACGGTAAGGTGTCTGCTCTAGGCGCTTACTGTAACACCTGTTCCGAATTTGAGCTGCTGTCTGTACAGCATAGGTCCATAACTGCTTTGGAAGGTTACTCTCCAATAGCATGCATCGTTACATCTCAAATAAGGTTCTCCATCCTCTTTCAGCAGTTCCGTTTTGATGAGGTGAGTAGGGTGCACTTGTCTCGTGCCTTATCCCTTTACTCCTAAGTAAAGACTGGAACTCCTGCCCGGTAAACTCTGTACCGTTATCTGATCTTATGCGCTTTATCTTTCCATACGGAGCTACATCTGCTATGAATTTCTCTGTAGCTTTTGTCGTGTCACTTTTTGCTTTGATAAAGTATGGGAAAATCATCCCACTGTAATCATCAGTAAATGCTATCACATACTTGTATCCATCCTTATCTGCTGGTTCTATAGGGCCACATAAGTCTGTGTGCACTAGCTCTAGTACGGCAGTAGCTTTTGCGTCAGCCTGCCTGTTTCTGCTCTGTGTAAACTTGCCCTGTGTGCATATTTCACAGTTTTGATTGGACTTGTCATGTTTCCCTTTTATCGACATTCCTTCAACCACCTTTTCTAACTTTGCAATATCATCAAAATTACAATGGCCAAGTATCCTATGCCAGGTTTGAATGTCATGACAATCACACACTTCATCAACATTTTCATCCTCTACTGTGCTAAGGTAATACAGCTTACCATACACGTTCATTTTGAACTTCGTACCGTCCTCGTTGACCAGCCAGTCATCACCGTCCTTGAAGCGGATCTCGGCTCCATTGGCTGTCGCTGCTTTGACTGAAAAAATGTTTTGTAGAAATGATGGGATGTAAAGTGCTTGCTTGAGCCTCGTTCTCACCCGTCGTCTCTCGCTGTCCAGCAAGTAGATCTCGGCGTCTCCCCTCATTTTCGCCATCCCGCTCACCCTGGTCCCGTCGGCAAGCTCGATCATGTGGTCCTCTGGTCTGAAGCTCTTGTCCACTGTTTTGAACTTTGTGGCATCATTGACCATGTGTGAAGTGGCACCGTAGTCGACCATGAGACCCTTCTTGTCTCCTTGCTGTATAGGACAGTCACTTATCTGGAAGAAACAGAAAGTTGTAGACTCTTCCTCGGTCTCTCCATCAGCTTTCTTCACATGGTCCCGGCCTTGTCCTCGACCGCGCCTTCTTCCTCACTGTGGTGTGTCCCACTTTCGAACCTCTCTTCTCTGTTGGGTTTCGTCAGGACATGCCCTGGACATATGGCCCTTTTTACCACACACACGTCCTCTACCGCGTGCTCTCATTGCCCCGCTTGTCTTCATTAAGATAAGATAAGATAAGATAAGATAAGATAAGATAAGGCTTTATTCATCCCCGTGGGGAAATTAGGGCGTTACAGCGGCAGGAAACAACAATGTGAGATGCAGAAGATACAAAAAAATAGAATAGAATAAAAATAGAATAGAATACAGCCAACAAATATGTTATGTACAGAAAATATTTACATATTGCATCTGTTGGGCCTGGTACTAAGGCACTCAGTATTGGGGTTTGGCTATCATGAATAATTAATAATTATCAAAGATAATTATTTATTATTAAATAATTGGATCTGAATTACTAGATCACCTCGGGGCACCACCCTTCTAGGAAGGGAAAAGACAGCCAATTAATAAAAAACAGTCTCGGCAAAGTCTACGCCAGGGTGCTGGAAAAGAGGGTCCGGTCGATTGTTGAACCTCAGATCGAGGAGGAACAATGCGGTTTTCGTCCCGGACGTGGAACCATGGACCAGCTCTTTACCCTCACTAGGGTGCTGGAGGGGAGATGGGAGTTTGCCCAACCAGTCCACATGTGTTTTGTGGATCTGGAGAAGGCTTACGACCATGTCCCCAGGAGCATCCTGTGGGGGGTGCTCTGGGAGTATGGGGTGGATGGCTCCTTACTAAGGGCCATTCAGTCCCTGTACCAAAGGAGTGTGAGTTTGGTCCGTGTAGCCGGTAGTAAGTCGGACCTGTTCCCAGTGAGGGTTGGACTCCGCCAGGGCTGCCCTTTGTCACCGGTTCTGTTCATAGTTTTTATGGACAGAATTTCTAGGCGTAGCCGGGTGGGGGAGGGTATCGTGTTTGGTGATCGGAGGATCTCGTCTCTGCTGTTTGCAGATGACGTGGTCCTCTTAGCTTCATCGAACAGCGACCTTCAGCTCTTGCTGGGGCAGTTCGCAGCCGAGTGTGAAGCGGCTGGGATGAAGATCAGCACCTCCAAGTCTGAGGCCATGGTCCTCAGTCGGAAAAGGGTGGACTGCCTACTCCGGGTCGGGGAGGAGGTCCTGCCTCAAGTGGAGGAGTTCAAGTATCTCGGGGTCTTGTTCACGAGTGAGGGTAGGAGGGAGCGGGAGATTGACAGGCGGATCGGGGCGGCATCTGCAGTGATGCGGATGCTTAACCGGTCTGTCGTGGTGAACAGAGAGCTAAGCCGAAAGGCGAAGCTCTCAATTTACCGGTCGATCTACGTCCCAATCCTTACCTATGGTCATGAACTTTGGGTAATGACCGAAAGAATAAGATCGCGAATACAAGCGGCCGAAATGAGTTTCCTTCGCAGGGTGGCCGGGCTCAGCCTTAGAGATAGGGTAAGGAGCTCGGACATACGGGAGGAGCTCAGAGTAGAGCCGCTGCTCCTCCACGTCGAGAGGAGCCAGTTGAGATGGCTAGGGCATCTGGTAAGGATGCCTCCCGGACGCCTCCCTGGAGAGGTGTTTCGGGCATGTCCCACCGGAAGGAGACCTCGGGGCCGACCTAGGACACGATGGAGGGATTATATCTCTCGTCTGGCCTGGGAACGCCTGGGGGTTCCTCCGGAGGAGCTGGCTGAAGTGGCTGGGGAGAGGGCTGTCTGGGTTTCCCTGCTGAAGCTGCTGCCCCCGCGACCCGGACCCGGATAAGCGGGAGAAGACGAGACGAGACGAGTCTCATAAATTATACTAAATTGTCAATTTGGAGTTCGGATTAATAATTAACTTAATAACTATAACCAAAATTACCACGTTAACAACTAGTTAAAGTTGAAGGAATTTGGAGTTCTTGGCAGTGTAGAGGTTGGCAGTATTCACTCTTGTGCAATATTAAACAGACAGGTATGTTTAAAAGACATTTATTAACAAGAATAAAATTAAACATACAAGCTAACTACAGTGTACTCAATACAGGTGTGTGTGTGTGTGTGTGTGTGTGTGTGTGTGTGTGAGCCAAAATGGCCGCTGGTTGTGGGTGTGTCAAGATGGCCGCCGGTTGTGGGCGTGCCAAGATGGCCGCCGGTTGTGGGCGTGCCAAGATGGCCGCTGGGCCTTGAGGTCTTGAACACAAAGGAAACAATGGCTGCTGAGTGGGGACACTCAGACCATGTGCTGGCCAGTAGATATGTGGAATGTGATAAGGGTTTTATGAGGTGCCAGGTTAGAGGAAGAGTGGTTAGTTAAGCATGCAAGACCCTGAGTCTATGTGTTGCATAATCTAACTAACATCAAACCACTATACTATAAACAACTCAATATAAACAAATATCACATCAAATCAACATTTCTAACTCTAGCTTAGCTTAGCTTGACTAGGCCCAGGTCATACTACCAGATTTGGTGGAAAGTCAATTTCTGGTGTGTTGCTCCTTTAGCTGGCAGTTCCTGATGGAAGGCCAAACTGGGAAAAGTTGTAGTCCTTGCTGTGTTTTCCTGATGGCAGACGTTGGAGGGAAACTGGCCACTCCTTGAAGTCCTTTGAAGTGGCTTGTTAGCAGCTCGGTGCTAACTAGCCGTGTGGCTCCTGTTGTTTGGGAGTTTAGCCTGCAAACCTTCTGTTTGTTGGCCAAAAGACCTGGTGTAGATTCCTCAGCAGGATCTCGCTTCGCTGCTGTAAGGAGAACAGGCCTGGCACCCAGCTGCAGCCGAGCAGCTGGGGTTCTCCACGTGGAGGTGTGGAGTTGTAGAGGGTAGGAGGATAAGAGAATAAGAGAGTAAGAGAGAGAACAAAGGCCAAACAGCGCATTTTATATGACCTGATGACCTCAGAGGTCACATGCCACTGTCAGCCAGTGAACTGCTTGGTCAGTTTTCACACCTAGAGGATTGTGGGATACTGGGGTTTTTCCAGGGCTCCTTTGTTCCCAAGACAAAAGCAGCCATGTGGTTACCTGATTATGCACCACCAGGTTCAGATCCCAACACATCAAAGAGATTCACAGTGTCTGGTCTGAGTTAAAACAACCAATTTGGATTGAGGAGGGGGTTAAATATATATATATATATATATATATTAGGGCCGGGACTCGATTAAAAAAATTAATCTAATTAATTAGAGGCTTTGTAATTAATTAATCGAAATTAATCGCATTTTAATCGCATATAAATATTTGACCTGAGAACAGTGAGAAGTAATTTTTTTCATATGGATTTTTAGTATACCATTGAATAATGAATAAATTTCCCATCCACGGGGCCAACCAAAGCGGTCTCATCAGCTTCTTCTTTCATGTTCACTGTGGTTTGTTGTTGTCTGAAGTAATGAACAGTGTTGCCAACTCCTCAGGAAAGGAAAGTAGCTATTGGCTGTCCTAAAAGTCGCTAGAAGTCGCTAAATGACGTCATCGGCTAATTTGCATAATTTACCTTTTGGATGTAATTGTGATGGACGCTGTATTATTAACGCGCCTCCTTTATCCGGGCTTGGTATTGGCAAAATGACTCTAAAGAGACACCCTGGCACAGTAACTTAAGTTTTTTTTTTTTTTTTTTTTTTTTTTTTAGTTTTCTTAAGTTTGGTTTAGTTTCTAGCCTACAAGTCACAGGCACAGAAGAACATGAGCATTTTTTGCCATAACTAGAATATTTTTAACATTTTTTGTACAAACGGTTTTTACTTGACAAAATTAACAATCTAAATGGATTATTATTTTAATTATTTATTTTAGTGTGACAGTGAAGAAACATTTACATCCCGCTCTGTAAACCAGGGCGCGATCAGCGGCAGCTTTGCGCATGCGTCATTCGTTTGCAGTCTGGACGCGGTGGCGTGGTTCTCCCTTTCTGCTCTGACCGCTGCTGCGCGGGGCTACTACCTGTGAGTGCTTTGGGATGGGAGAGGGGCTCACGGCAGCACCCGCTGCTTGTTGAGGACACTGGTAATGAACGCTAGTTGGTGCTCCAGTATAATCGGTCCGCCGAAACTCATCCAGTGAGAAACGTTCCGCGGTGCAAAAATAAGTGTGATTAAAATGCGTTAAAAAAAATTAACGCGTTATTTTTGTGTAATTAATTAATCTTAATGAACGCGTTAAAGTCCCGGCCCTAATATATATATATATATATATGTTGACATTCATGAATATCATAAATAAAAACAACAACAAACTCCAATAGGAGTTAAATTACTACGTATTGCAACTAGAAGGTGTGAGATGATGGTTATATATACTGTACACTGTGCATAAGTCCTGAAAAGAAACTCAGCAGCTCAGCAGCAGAATAGTCAGGAAATGCTGATGTTGAAGAGTCTGACTGCTGAGGGGACAAAAGACCTCCGGAAGTGTTCCTTCCTGCACTGTGGGTGCAGCAGTCTTTGGCTGAAAGAGCTTCCCAAAGTCCCAACTGTCTCATACAGGGGATGAGACGAGTTGTTCCTGATGTTGGACAGTTTAACCAACATCCTCCTCTCCCTCACTTGCTCCAGAGGACAGCCCAGGATGGAGCTGGCCCTCTTGATCAGTTTGCCCAGTCTGTTCTTGTCCCTCTCTGTGACTCCACCACACCAGCAGACCACAGCGTGGAAGGTTCCCAATGCAACCACAGTGTCATAAAAGGTCCTGAGCAACGTCCTACACACATCAAAGGACCTCAGTCTCCTCAGCAGGTGGAGGCGCCTTTGTCCCTTCTTGTATAGGACATTAGTGTTGTCTGACCAGTCCAGTTTATTGTTCAGGTGAACACCCAGGTATTTATAGCCATCCACGATGTCGATATCCAAACCCTGGATGTTCACCGGCGCTGTGTGTGCTGCCCTCCTTTGGAAGTTAATCACCATCTCCTTTGTCTTGGTGGCGTTGATGTGAAGGTGACTGCGTTCACACCAGTCGACAAAGTCCTCGACCACCTTCCTGTATTCCAGGTCGTTCCCGTCTGTTACCCGTCCAACGATGGCTGTATCGTCCGAGAACTTCTGGATGTGGCAGCTGTCTGTCTGTCTGTGTTGGGGAGGCTTTGTCCTCATAGTATTCATTTCTAAATAAATACATGTGAACATTTTGGTTTCATTAATAATTCTGACAGAAAGTGGAGGTTAGAGTGATTTCAGTTGTGGAGAGATGTGTTGGTACTGATTCTTTTGACTTGTTAGTGACTCAACTGAAACTTTATGAACAAAATGAATAGATTTTAAAAGTTCTTCTGCAGGATGTGACTGACTGTGAACAGCTTTTACTGACTGTTAGGAACTACTTTGAACCTCAGGATGTTTTGTGAATCTGGTTCTAGTTTAGTTAATGTTTATATAGTTATTACCATCTAGTGGACAGATGTAGAATTACATCATCTCATATGGATCATGTCAGTCAGATAAGAGAGAGAAACAAGGAAACAGTTCCCTCTGACTGCAGGGAACCTCCCACTGGTTAAACTGGTTTTAACGTCACTCTGATGTGTTTACAGACTCTGAAGTTATGAGGATGTGACGACGTCCTCAGATCAAATCCAGGACTGATGAGAGAGAATGAGCAGCTTCTTCTCAACACATGAAGGTGGAAAGTGTCTGAAAGTCGACCTGAAGTGAGTTCAACAGGTGAGAATCCTACCAGAGAAATCTGGAAATGTCTCATTAACTGGATCACTGCGATTCTATTCAGTTCATGTCGCTTCTTTGCTGAACAGAGGAAGATTTTTAGATCATGATTTTCTGTTTCTAAATATCTATTTGACATTTGCTGGTGTACAGGACATTAAGACTTAATGAGTTAAAGAACAGTCATTTTATGTGTTTTACTGTTGGAGAAAAGGTGAAGTTATTTTAATCTGAGCTCACATGACTGTTAAACTATGCAGGGAGTGTCAGAACTGGTCAGACCGCTTGGATCAAACATGGCTACACTGGTTGTTCCTTCTGTTGAATTCTAGTGTGTGTATTAAACATTTAAACAAACACACAGTGAATCTGTTGCAAAGTTGTAATGGTAACTAAATATCTCATGACTGTGAGAATCAAAAGTGAGCAATGAATGTCACACTTAAATAACAAAAAAAAAAAAAAGGTTGTATAACAACTGACTGGGTGGTAAATCAACTTTTACCACTATTTAAATGATAAATTTAATAATGGAAATCAAAATTGTAGGGCACTGTACCAAATGCATTTTAGCAGATTAGAATAAACCCTTACATGAAGACATTTTAACTTGTCAAATGAGAAACCACAGGTGTATTAATGTTGGCTCAGTTCCATTAGCTGTTCCAGGAAATACATGACAGTGACCAAGAATATACAAAAGCAGAACACTAACCCCCAAGTGGCATGCAACCATTATTTATATACCTGTACTTTCCTCAAAATGTCTTCCATAAAATTACAGAATTCAGCTGACTTCATGATGACCTTTAATATTCTACAGTACAAGTGACTCCCGCAAGCTTAGAATTTCACAGTTTAAAGTTATGTGCAGACATCCTTCTTAGAGCTCCAATGAGGTTTTTTATCAGGTCTGAATATCAATGCCGTGTTACTGACAGTGATGAGAACTAATGTGATGTGACTGTCATTGTAATGACTCAGCAGGTCGTGTGTTTATGTGAAGGTGTGGACTCTGCAATGGATCTGTGTGATGACAGAGAGGAGGTAGTCCTTCCCTCTAAAACCTCTCTGAGTGAGGAACATGAGATCCAGACTGAAGCTCAGAGGTGAGATGAACATCTCTAACTGTCCAGAAATACACGTTTGTAAAATGTCTTTCACTATTAACATGAACACTTGTACGATGTGATCTCACTCTAAAATAAATAATATTTTTTGTCTTTGTATCAGGATCCATCAGCAGAGAACAGATTCTCCTGAACCCAGCTGTGTTTCATTGAAGAGTGACCAGTCTATGCATCATCCAACTGTCTTCAAACAGAGACACCACTCAGTTGATGAAATGTAAGAGAACACTTATTTCTCAAACTCAACAAAGTTTGAGAAAACAAACAAAGATGACTTGAAGAATGTATAACAGGTATAGATGTGTTGGATATTCGGTGAACTCTTGGTTGAGTCCACTCATCAGCAAGTTTAGTAAAACATAGAACAGAATATTAGGCAGAGGGTCATAATGTTTTGGCTCATTAGTGAACAAAATACTTATATATATATAATATATGTATATTATAAAAGTACCTGACTTTGATTTTTATTTATACAATTATGTATTTGTATATTTTACCAACTGTCTCTTCATCTTTAAATAAAATCATTTTCGTGTTTGTATCAGGATCCATCAGCAGAGAACAGATTCTCCAGATCCCAGCTGTGTTTCATTGAAGAGTGACCATTCTATGCATCATCCAACTGTCTTCAAACAGAGACACCACTCAGTTGATGAAATGTAAGAGAACACTTATTTCTCAAACTCAACAAAGTTTGAGAAAACAAACAAAGATGACTTGAATAATGTACAGGTATATGAAACAGATATTAATATTCATATTCATATATTAGTCATTTATAACAGATATTATGCTTTGGTCTGTGTTTATTCATAAAAATTAGCCAATATTACATATCAGAGGTGAGGTGCTCCTCTAGGATTACAAGTTAACTTCCAGGTCCAGTCAGAGTCCATGTGTTCAGAAGTGTTTCCATCAATGTAATGTGACTCAGGTGTGGTTCAGTTCCTGGTTTAGTTTAAATAAATCAGGGATTTGTCTCAGTCTGATCTTCACAACACATGTTTGTGGACAAAGGAGCTTTCTGAGGAGCTCAGATAAAGAGTTATTGTTGCTCATCAGGCTGGAAAAGGTTCCAGAACCATCTCTAAAGAGTTTGAAACCCACAAATAATCCACAGTCAGACAGATTGAAGATGACTGTTCCCCTCCACAGGAGTGGTCCACCAACAAAGATCACTCCATAATAGTCTGAGAGGTCCCAAAGGAACCCAGGGGAACTTCTAAGCAGCTAAAGGCCTCTCTCACATTGGCTAATGTTAATGTTCATGGATTCCCCATCAGGCTGGAAAGAACTTATCAGCAGCAGACGGAAACTTTTAGTTGCCGGTAACTGCTGCACACAGAGGTCGCAGCAGATACCAAAAACAAGGGTACAAATATATTAGCAACTTACAGATATGTGCAAATGATTACTTTTCTTTAATAAATAAATGTACAAGTATAATATTTAAGTTTCATGAGTTTGATTGGATTTTCTTTCTTGACTATCAGAATATTTTTTATATTTTGTGCAGGAATGTAGAAAATTCTAAGTAGTGAAAATACTAAATTACAGTAATTTTATTTTTATCTGTACAATAATTTATTTGTATATATTGCCAACTCTTAATCTTTAAATAATCTGTTTTCTCTTTGTATCAGGATCCATCAGCAGAGAACAGATTCTCCTGAACCCAGCTGTGTTTCATTGAAGAGTGACCAGTCTATGCATCATCCAACTGTCTTCAAACAGAGACACCACTCAGTTGATGAAACGTAAGAGAACACTCAATCAGATTCCTTGTTTTCTCAAATACTGAGTTTTAACCAACTCATCAAAGATGACTTGAAGAATGTATAACAGGTATAGATGTGTTGGATGTTCGGTGAACTCTTGGTTGAGTCCACTCATCAGCAAGTTTAGTAAAACATGGAACAGAATATTAGGCAGAGGCTCATAATGTTTTGGCTTATTAGTGAAAATAATACTTATAATATATGTGTATTATAAAAGTACCTGAATTTTATTTTTATTTATACAATTATGTATTTGAATATTTTACCAACTGTCTCTTCATTTTTAAATAAAATCATTTTTGTGTTTGTATCAGGATCCATCAGCAGAGAACAGATTCTCCTGAACCCAGTTGTGTTTCATTGAAGAGTGACCAGTCTATGCATCATCCAACTGTCTTCAAACAGAGACACCACTCAGTTGATGAAATGTAAGCGAGCACTCATTCAAATTCTTTGTTTTCTCAAACTCAACAAAGTTTGAGAAAACAAACCAAGATAACTTGAATAATGTACAGGTATATGAAACAGATATTATTCTTTGGTCTGTGTTTATTCAGAAAAATTACCCAATATTACATTGGGGTGCTCCTCGAGGACTACAAGTTAAGTTCAAGGACCAGTCAGAGTCCATGTGTTCAGAAGTGTTTCCATCAGTGGAGACACCACTCAGTTGATGAACGGTAACGATTCACTATGAATATGCAAGATTCCCAAGACAAAGAAGAGAGAGTTCAGTCCTTTGGTTCACTTTTTGCTTTCAGCTTTGGTCAGAGCTTCATTCAATACCTTAACAAAGAGGGACCACAATCTGTTGAATAAAGTTAGGTTTTTAAAACCTTTCTCAACTGTATTTTATTATCTTTTCACTCAAAATATTTGTCAGTGCTGATCGTCTGAGGATTCATCATCAAAGAACAGAAGTGTTCATGAAGACTGATCACTACAACTGATTTTACATTTTATATTTGTATGGCTTTTTAAATATGAACATGACTTCTCTGGGATTTATTAAGACAAAACACAGCATGTTTTTTCTCGACAGACAAACCTCAAAGTTTCCTCGTGCTCAGTATGGCCAACAGCATGAAACAGACCTCAATTTCATATTCATGGTGAGTGAATTTCAAGCAGTCCACCCTGAGCTACTTTATGAACAATACTTTATACGGCTTCTGTAGTTGTAGTGACAAAATGTCCTACGAACTCAGTACAAAAGTGTACCATTGCAGTCTACATGTGTTTTGTGGACTTGAAGAGGGCCTATGACTGTGTTGCCTAGGAAATTTACTGAGGGACTGTGGGGTACCAGGGCCATTGCTACAAGTCATCCGGTCCATGTGTAACAAAAGAGATAGCGGTGTCCAGATCCTCAGAACGAAGTCAAGGATGTTTCCAGTGCTGGACACTGCTTCTTTGTTGGTACGCTGTTTTTTGGTAGTAATGGGTGTGTCTGCAGAGTGTGAAGTTGGGATAAGGGGAAGCACCTCAAAGTCCGGGGTCATGGTACTCTGTTGGAAAATGGTGGATTGTTCTCCTGGGTTGGTGGCAAGTTCCTTCCCAAGGGAAGGAGTTTCTTCAGGTGTTATTCACAAGTGATGGTACAATGGAATGAGAGGTGGACAAATGATTTGCTGTAGCAGCTGCAGTAATGCAGGTGCTGTATGACTGTCATGGTGAAGAGGTCAGTCATCCTGACTGTCAATCTACGTTCCAAACCTCATGAACGTTGGATAGTGACTGAAAAAGGGTGGCTGCACTCAGTCTTGGGTGGTTCGGGCATCCAAGGTCCCTCCTGGGCGAGGCTCCCCTTGGAGGTTTACCAACTATAGCCAGCCAGTAAGAGACCCTAGGGTAGACCCAAAATACGTTGGAAGGAATTACATCCCATCTGACCTCACAATGCCTCACAATGCCTCACAATGTACAAGAAAAACCATGGAATGTGATGCTAAGGAGAGATAAGTCTGGAATTCCTTGCTTAGCCTGTTGCCACCACGACCCGACCTCAAATAAACAGAAGTGGATAGAAGGATGAATTAAATAACTCTTCATGACTGTTCTGATGTGTAGCTGACGTTGAAAGTGTAAGAGACTTGGTAAATCAACAACGCATTTCTGTCAGACAGTTTTCTTATTTGGTTGTCAAAATAATAGTAACATGAATCAGTACAACACAAAACAACTGAAACGTACTACAATCCAGAAACTAGTTTTTGAGGGTGTATTTTCCAGTAGTGTTAACAATATTGTACAGTAGTGCAGCTGAATTAATGGCTCTCTCGATTATATAAAACTAATGCTTAATACCAGATCCTTAATCTAGAAAAGATTTAATCAAGGACATTTTTGTTACGATATCTTCAGTTATGTAACTGATGAAATGTCCAGTGATTTTAAATTTGTTTTGCTGTTCCAGCAACTGGAGGAGAACATCATCAGTTTTATGAAGAACGAGCTGAAGAAGATCCAGAAGTTTCTGAGTCCAGATTACCCAGAATGCTTAGAGAGTCAGAGGGAGGATGTGGAGGTGTTGGAGGGTGAGGATGAAGAGCAGAGGAGGAGGAGCAGAGATTTATTTGTGAAGATCACAGTGAACTTCCTGAGGAGAATGAAGCAGGAGGAGCTGGCTGACTGTCTGCAGAGCAGTAAGAGGATTTAACAGCTTTAACTTGATGGAAAGAGGAAATGGAGGAAACATGGGAGAAGTTTATATTTCTAGACTCTGATGTTAATATGATGAAAACATCTGAATCACATCTATGAATTCTGCTGGACTGAAAACAGTCACATGTGAATGTTATTAAAATGAATGAGTTCACTGATTCATTACATTTCTTGTTCATTCAGGAACTCGTGCTGCAGAGTGTGGACGTAAAGTTAAATCTACTCTGAAGGAGAAGTTCCAGTGTGTGTTTGAGGGGATTGCTAAAGCAGGAAACTCAACCCTTCTGAATGAGATCTACACAGAGCTCTACATCACAGAGGGAGGGACTGCAGAGGTCAATGATGAACATGAGGTCAGGCAGATTGAAACAGCATCCAGGAAACCAGACAGACCAGAAACAACCATCAGACAAGAAGACCTCTTTAAAGCCTCACCTGGAAGACATGGACCAATCAGAAGAGTGATGACAAAGGGAGTGGCTGGCATTGGGAAAACAGTCTTAACACAGAAGTTCACTCTGGACTGGGCTGAAGACAAAGCCAACCAGGACATCCTCTTCATATTTCCATTGACTTTCAGAGAGCTGAATGTGATGAAAGAGAGAAAGTTCAGCTTGGTGGAACTTGTTCATCACTTCTTTAGTGAAACCAAAAAAGCAGGAATCTGCAGCTTTGAAAAGTTCCAGGTTGTGTTCATCTTTGACGGTCTGGATGAGTGTCGACTTCCTCTGGACTTCCACAACACTGAGATCCTGACTGATGTTACAGAGTCCACCTCAGTGGATGTGCTGCTAACAAACCTCATCAGGGGGAAACTGCTTCCCTCTGCTCGCCTCTGGATAACCACACGACCTGCAGCAGCCAATCAGATCCCTCCTTACTGTGTTGACATGGTGACAGAGGTCAGAGGGTTCACTGACCCCCAGAAGGAGGAGTACTTCAGGAAGAGATTCAGAGATGAGGAGCAGGCCAGCAGGATCATCTCCCACATCAAGACATCACGAAGCCTCCACATCATGTGTCACATCCCAGTCTTCTGCTGGATTTCTGCTACAGTTCTGGAGGATATGTTGGAAACCAGAGAGAGAGGAGAGCTGCCCAAGACCCTGACTGAGATGTACATCCACTTCCTGGTGGTTCAGACCAAAGTGAAGAAGATCAAGTATGATGGAGGATCTGAGACAGATCCACACTGGAGTCCAGAGAGCAGGAAGATGATTAAGTCTCTGGGAAAACTGGCATTTGATCAGCTGCAGAAAGGAAACCTGATCTTCTATGAATCAGACCTGACAGAGTGTGGTATCGATATCAGAGCAGCCTCAGTGTACTCAGGAGTGTTCACACAGATCTTTAAAGAGGAGAGAGGACTGTACCAGGACAAGGTGTTCTGCTTCGTCCATCTGAGCGTTCAGGAGTTTCTGGCTGCTCTTCATGTCCATCTGACCTTCACCAAGTCTGCTGTCAACCTGATGGAAGAACAACAAACTACATCTATGTTGTCTAAACTCTTTAGAAACAAACCTAAACTAACACGTCTCCATCAGAGTGCTGTGAACAAGGCCTTACAGAGTCCAAATGGACACCTGGACTTGTTCCTCCGCTTCCTTCTGGGTCTTTCACTGCAGACCAATCAGACTCTCCTACGAGACCTGCTGACACAGACAGGAAGTAGCTCACGGACCAATCTGGAAACAGTCCAGTACATCAAGGAGAAGTTCAGTGAGAATCTGTCTGCAGAGAGAAGCATCAATCTGTTCCACTGTCTGAATGAACTGAATGATGGTTCTCTAGTGGAGGAGATCCAACAGTCCCTGAGATCAGGAAGTCTCTCCACAGATGAATTGTCTCCTGCTCAGTGGTCAGCTCTGGTCTTCATCTTACTGTCATCAGAAGAAGATCTGGACGTGTTTGACCTGAAGAAATACTCTGCTTCAGAGGAGGCTCTTCTGAGGCTGCTGCCAGTGGTCAAAGCCTCCAACAAAGCTCTGTAGGTGGATTTAGGAACTATTTGAAACATGATTCATTTAGTAAATGACAAATAAAACATTTTATGTTGATTCTTCTTCAGGCTGAGCAGTTGTAACCTCTCAGAGAGAAGCTGTGAAGCTCTGTCCTCAGTTCTCAGCTCCCAGTCCTCCAGTCTGAGAGAGCTGGACCTGAGTAACAACGACCTGCAGGATTCAGGAGTGAAGCTGCTGTCTGCTGGACTGGAGAGTCCTCACTGTAAACTGGAAACTCTCAGGTCAGGATACAGCTGGTTGTTGATCAGTTAAATCCTAATTTAAGTTCATGTTGGTGCAGAAGTTCAACATCTGGAGGATTTTCCTTCTTCTTCTTGAGTTTCTGATATTTTTCTATCTCCAGTCTGTCAGGTTGTCTGATCACAGAGGAAGGCTGTTCTTCTCTGGCTTCAGCTCTGAGCTCCAACCCCTCCCATCTGAGAGAGCTGGACCTGAGCTACAACCATCCAGGAGACAAGGGAGTGAAGCTGCTGTCTGCTGGACTGGAGGATCCACTCTGGAGACTGGACACTCTCAGGTATGGACAGACAACAGGAGCTCACACAGTGTAGGTTTGTCGGTAACACACTATGAAGCATTAGTAAAGTACTAGTAAACACTTATAAAGCATTAGTCCTACAGTAATAGATCATTAGTAAGCAGGTTATAAATGCAGCTGTAAATGTTTCATTCATCATTTATAAACATCTGTATAATGTGTTTAATAATTGTATTTTCATTCTTTACAATTGATTAGTTTGTCATTTATAAATTCAAAATTAATGTATTTATAAACTATTAAGGAGTTTTCAGTGGTCCGTAAGACAATTTACAAAGTGTAAGTAAAGGAATAATAAACTATTTAAATGTACATTTATGCATCTTATTATTGACACATGTATTAATAGTTACTAAGTGTGTTAATAGATTTACACAGTAAAGTTTAATTTTATTTGTTCAGAAAAGGTTGAGGTTTGTATTAATTACAATGTGTGAAATAAACAACAATGGAGTCTGAAAACAAAATTTTTTTGGGAGGGGGCGGGGGCGTGAAGATTTTATTATGTACCAAAGGGGGTCCCAGCAGAGAACGTTTGGGAACCACTGCTGTAATTCATGGTTAATTAAGGTCGTTCTTAACCATTTATTGATTGTTAGTAAACTTAATGTAAGTGAGGACTATTTATGCCTTATAAAGCATTTATAAAGGCTCAGTTAACAGGAAATAAAGACAAATACAACTCAGTGATACAGAACATCCATATATTTATTTCAACTTCACATTTAACATTTAACATTACATTGTTACTGCTATTCAAGCAATAGTTTAACAATTTAAAGTCAAATCTTACATTTAGAAAAACATCAATATTACAGTTAACACATCTGGGCTGTAACAAGGAATCAGTGATGAAGTGAAGACTTTCAAATTGTTCTCTGCACTGACCAGAAGTCCTGTTAGTCCAGCTCTTCATCTCATGTTGGACGTCACTGCAGCCTGTATGGATCAGCTGGAGGAAAACTATACACAGACAAATAGACATGTCAAATAATGTTATATAATATACTGAATATAACTCTTAGCACTGTTCAACAGGTCATCATTTATTTAAGGAAAAAGGCTGAACACCACAGTCATCAGATTATGTTCTCAGTGTGACAGTGTTTGTTCTTGTTTAGTTCCAGGCTTATTTCTGACAATCACTGTCAAATGAATGTACAAGTAAACTATATTGACTTGTGTAAGACACCACTGACATACATTTAGCAGGCCTTTTAACAGTTAGTGACAAGAAGGTGTCTGTTTTAGACAGAATATTAATACAAAGAATCACATTTTGGTTTCATGATCAATATTTGACAGTGGAGACTGAGCTCTGTTTATTTCTACATTTCATTATCTTTCAGACAGTGAAACATCAGAGACAGTCTATACTGATGAGTTTCAGTCTGTTTCTGTGTCTCACTGATAAACTGATGAACTCTGCTTCATGTTGAACAGCAGTTAGGACTCATGTTGGATAGAGAATCATTCTGACTGTGTTTCTTCCTCCAGGATGGACCATGGTGGAGAGCAATGGTTAAAACCTGGTCTGAGGAAGTGTAAGTTTGACTAATGATGATAAAACATCAAAGTGTCAGTTTGTGTTTAAATCCAAAGCTGATAGTTGTGGTATTTATTCATTCAAACATCACTGACAAGAGAATCCTGACTAAAAGTATCATCATTAAACTTTCTATTAATGAACAACAGATCAGTGAGTCAAGAAAGAATAAATCCATCAGATGTGTCAGATGATAAACTGCAGCTGTGTTGTGTCTTTTTCTCTCCATCAGATTTCTGTCAACTTGAAGTGGACACAAACTCAGTCAACAGAAACCTCAAACTGTCTGACAACAACAGGAAGGTGACACGTATGAGAGAGGAGCAGCCATATCCTGATCATCCAGACAGATTTGACTTCTGGTTTCAGCTGCTGTGTAGAAATGTTCTGACTGGTCGCTGTTACTGGGAGGTTGAGTGCAGAGGAGGTGTTGATATATCAGTGAGTTACAGAGGAATCAGAAAGAAAGGAGCCATGAATGACAGCAGGTTTGGAGGGAATGATCAGTCCTGGACTCTGACCTGCTCTGATCGTCATGGTTACTCTGTCTGGCACAATAACAGAGAAACATCCATCTCCTCCTCCTCTGTCTCTAACAGAGTATCAGTGTATGTGGACTGTCCTGCTGGAACTCTGTCCTTCTACAGAGTCTCCTCTGACAAACTGATCCACCTCTACACCTTCAACACCACATTCACTCAACCTCTCTATCCTGCATTTGGGTTTTGGTTACCTGGTTCCTCATTGTCTCTGTGTTCTCTGTAGGAAGGAGAGTCTTTGAAGTGACAGCAGCTTCAACTCTGAGCTTTAAATGTTGATGGTGGATGATGTTTCTCTTTGGTTTACAGTTGAATCACTGATTGTGATTTGATATCAGAATTTGTTTGGTCTTAGAAGTAGTGAAATGATCTCCTAACCACTGAACTCCTGGAAGAACTGGACTGACTTTGATGATCACTTCTATCTGGATAATCCTGGACACATGAAGATCAAACTGAGAGGTCTCATGTCTGAAACTGGTTATTGTGAATTCAGCTCTACACGTATCCTGAAGTACAAACAGTATTACTCTATATTTTCCATTTGCTGAAGTAGAAGTTTTCCTATTAAAATCTTATTCTACTCTGTGACCACACTGCTATCTAATCAGCCTTGATGATTTTACCTTGTGTAACTGTATTAATGTATTTCTCCATAATCAGTGATGTTTAATGTAACATGGAGTAGGTGACTCTTGTAAATCATAATTTAAATAATTCATCAGGTGAGGAGAAATTCTGTTTGTGCCTCAAAGGCTGGTTTCCTCTAAATCCCAGAAACTCAGGTAATACAGCATTGTGTTACTTTTGCATTGCCTCTATTATAAGGTTCCTGTGGGTCCTTGAAAAGTCTCAAAATCCGGGTAATTAAGGTTTTAAATTGTCTCAAACTTACCGTAAATTTGCTGTAGGTATTAAAGTTCCAGACGGTGCATTTAATGCCGATGGGACAGCCCAGTGTAAATTTAATGACAAATGGATATAAGAGGATTTATTTAGGAGGTGGTTGGCGCCTGCTGAGATCTTATTCTCAGCAGGCGCCAACCTCGTTCTTATACGAGGCAATGTGCAAAATGTGCACAAAGACTTTTTGGTTAGGGACCATGGGGCTCAAAGCCGTCGAGTCTCACATGAAAGGAGGAAAGTACCAGCGGTACACGGCAGCAGCTAGCCATAGCCGGGGCCAGGTTAATCCCTGCATTCAGGGGCACACTGGGGTGGCCCGGGAGTCATTGACAGACCAGCCCACTTCATGCACGGTGTGGGGAGCCAGCCAGCCAGCAACACAAGTTTCATGTACACTGAAACGTATGTACATCGGTTGCACATATTAAAGTTATGTTTCCTTAAAATGATTTATTTATGTTTAATATACTGAATTAGTTTGTTTTTAAAGAAACATGACTTTTGTATGTTAATTCAACAATTTTCTTTAATGTTAAGTGTATTCAATTACTCTATGTTAAACCAACATAATTTTTTTAAATGTTACTTTAAAGCTTTTTTATGCTTGTTATATTCAATTATCATCTGTTAAAGCAACGTAAGCTTTTTACATAAATTACACACACTGTTCTTCTGTTAAATCTACCTGACACGGACAAGTAAATCTTACACTATTAATAAGTTATAAAGCTTTTGCATACTTTGCTCATCCATTGCATGATAAAGTTATTTCTGTGCACTAATTTCTGTTACTTAAGTAAATATATTTTGTGCATCCTTCTGTCTGTCTTGGTATGTTTTATTTTGTGCTGGTGTTTTTAGTAAAGGGGGCGGCACAGTGGCATAGTGGTTAGCACTAAAGATCAGAGAAGTGAGTCAAGAATGTTTTCAGACTGTGTTTGTGATGAGGAAGATGATGAAGTTTGAGCCTACATCCTCTGTTCAAAAACTTCAAGATTATCTTACCGTATATTTCAATGAGATACTTGATCAGTTTGGGATCTAGTGAATTTGGAGGCCAGGTCAACACCTTGTGCTGTTCTTCATGTTTTTTTTGTTTTTTTTCGTTGTTCCTGAAGTGTTTCTGTGTGTGTGTCTGTGTCAGGCTGCGTCCTGCTGGGGATGGCTGCTGCCATCAAGGAGTGTCATTGCTATGGGGTGGGGGTGCCTGGTCTGGTCTAGGTGGGTGCTACATGTCTAAGTAACATCCACACCAATGAATGCCAGGTCCAGAAGTTTCCCAGCAGAACATTGAACTGTCTCTAGATGGTCAATGTTATTTACTTCTACTGTCATAATGTTGTGGCAGGTCGGATTTATTCATTTCACACCAACTTCTCCCACCTGACCTGTTTCCCACCTCATCTTCCTTATCTCTCTACTCACCTCCCTCATTTGTCTCCTTATTTATCTACAACTGCTCCATCATCTATTCTCCACCTGATTGTCTTCATTCCCTTCACCAGATCTTTCCATCACATCATAGTCTGTTTGACCTCTCCTGATATTTGACCTCTACCTGTAAATCTGCAACTTGACCTTTCCCTGATTCTTTCTGCCTTGTGTGTCTGACTTATAAGTGAATTTAAATTAAGTGACGTTTACCTGCCTGTCACAGTGTTTTGTATTGATTGCATCACAAAAGATTGTCCCAACAAAAACAACATATCAAGGATTACAACCTCGGCTGTACCTTCTGAGTCTCGTCTTGAGCCATTATGCACATGCTCATCAAAGTGGCTCCAGGCTCTTTCAGGTTAGCTTTCAGGCCACCGATGTCCTCTGGGTCCATATAGGATCAAGTCTTACTGTTACTATGTGCAACAAGGAGGTAGGACCCAAAAGCAGAACATGGTCTGATCTGAGAAAAGATCTACATAAAGTTAATGGTGAATGCAAAACATCTACTGTAATGTGTTTCTTATTGTGTTAACTCTCTGTGTTTATTGTGTTTATCTGGTTGTCATATGTCTGTGAAGTTTCTCAGTCATCCAGGTCATGGTATATCCAAAAACTGTTTAAAAAGGAACTGGACTTGTAGAGTTTAGAGAAGATGTTTCATCCGAGTAGCTTCTTCTGTTCTAGGGGACTGGTGGGAAGTTGAGGTTTAAATAGGAAACTCTGTGGACAACCCATCAGAAACTGGATTGACTTGTTTCCGTTAATGACCAGAAACTGGAGCAACTAGTATCCATTAACGGCTAGATACTTACCTGTCACTGGGGGGGTTTGTCCCTGTCCTCTTTCACTATGAATGGTGCTTTAACAACAACCCATTATCAGTCAAGTTCTACCCACAGAGTTTCCTATTTGAACCTCAAACTTCCCACCAGTCTCTTTAGAAACAACACATTTTCTCAAAAAACTCCAAAGAAAAAAAGTCCAGTTGCCATTTTTAAAGAATTTTTGGATTCATCTGGTTGTTATTCAAGGCCAGAGTATCCAGACTCTGTCACTGTTGTTCTCACATTCTGAACAAACCACTTCCACATCAGTTCTCAGAAAGACGTTCAGTGAGGAACCAAAGGTGTCAAACCACTAAAATATCATCGTATCTATGTGTTGCATCTTGGACACGGAGGGTCAGTTTTTGGAAGGTGAACACAAGTTCTGTCTCTTGATCCTATCTAGCTGCTAAAGATCTTCCTTTAGTTTAGGCACACAGCTGTATATCACAGTCTCTTTGTTATAAAACTAACAATTTGCAATTTCGCAAAGAGCGTTTCTATGTATAAAATGAACAGTAGTGGTCCCAGAATCAAACCCTGCAGTATTGCCTTGGACACAATGAGGAAGTTAGAGGTGTTAGTTTGTTTTTGCACATCACAGAACGCCAACACTGTATCTCTCTATAAGAACAACTGTTTTAGACAGTGTGACATTTATGAGAAGGAGGAAGACGTACAAGCATGATGGATGACTTCAGATGGATTAAACTACTGTCACTGATGATACTGATGCTTCAGTTTACAGGTAAGGATTCATTAACTTAACTTGTACATAAAAAGTGGATGATATATGATGAAGAGTCTCTAATATGTAGCTGAGATGAGCTCAGATAGGTTGTGTTGATAGTCCAGGTGCACTATGCTGAATGACGTAGTGGAGTGATGTGTATATCAGCGATAATATGAAGATCTCTTACAATTCAATCAATTGAGTCATATAGTTGGGGTTCAACATGTGGCTTTAAACAGATATGGGCCTATTGTAGCATAAAGATTGAGGTCCCTTGATTCATTTGGAATCAAATGCTGCACCCAGATGAATTAAAATCCTGTAAATTAAGATTTAAAATGTATTTTGATTCTCACCATTATCTGTTTTACTGTTTGTTTTTAACGGATGTTGTGGTTATAGTCGGTCATCCTCTAGCGGAACATCAAACCATACCACAGATAGAGTTAGAAACATGATCAGTGTCAGTGGTTTTTAGTTCCTGGTTTCCCTCTGTGACTGAAATAGTTTGCATAGCAGTGTAGACAGTTGCTTTTTGGGTAAATAATCAGGTTAATCTATTTTCTGTATTAATCACACTGATGGCGTGCCGTGCTTTGTGCTTGTCTGGACGGGTGACACACACTTAACCCTCCTGTTGTCTTCGTGTTTACTGCGCACCTTTTGTCCTCGGCTGTTTTGACTGCTTATAAAACAATTTTTTTTTTCACCTTTTTATTGAACTTGTTTCCAACACATTAACATAAATTTTATATTTAGTTTTGTAATTTATGGTACGATACACTTAATTTACAGAAAAGTACAACTCGTTTTTGAGTAAAAAAAAAGAAATAAAAAAAAAAGAAATTCTGAATTATTTTCACTAAGCTTAAGATCAGAGGCATATGTGTTGATCATTATCACAGGCTGGTATATGTCAATGTTCAGGCAGGATATTGTTTTGAAACCTTTTTGATTTTTGAATGGCAGCAAATAGTCACACCGGTTGTCCTCCCGGGTCAGTTTGACCCAGGCTGTTTCAGTTGGTTCCAATGCATAATGTGTAAAATGATCACACCATTCTGTGTTACATATTTATGTCCTACTTCATGACAAGTCATTATCACACATTTTAATCTTCTTTTAGACATGTTTTATGAAAATAAACCTAATTTACAAGATATTATTAGTTATTTGGCATAACTACTGATTAGTATATGTAAAGCATTAGTCGGGATACCCCAAGGTCAAAATTGACTGACGCACTTGTTTTCATAAATAAGTGAGTAAAGAAATATAACTTGCAAAGTGCAGCATTTATTTTAAAAACTCTTTCTTTGATCTTCTTTATAAAATAATAAACACAGAAATACATTGGAATGTGTGTGTGTGGGTGATGTGTGTACGTGCGGGTAGGTGTGTGCATGTTTGTGAGTGTGTGTGTATGTATGTGTATACATGAATATGAGTGTGTGTATATGCGTGTGTGATGGTGCGTATGTCTGGGTGAGTATGTGTGTATGTGTGCGTGCATGTGTGTGTGTATACGTGTGCATGTTTGGGTGGGTGTGTACGTGTATGTGTGTGGGTGTGTTTTTGTGTGTGTATGTGTGTATGTGCGGGGGTGGGGGTGTGTGTGCGTGGAGGTGGCTGTGTGGATGTGTGTGGGTGGTTGCATATGTTTGTGTGGGTGTGTTATAATTGTGCTGAAAACCACAATAGTGTGACCCATTGCACCACTAAATATGACCGGGTCAAATTGACCGGGGAAGACAACCAGTGTTATAAATTTTGATAAAACACACATAATTTAACAAATATAGTCATAATTAATTTGAGCTGTAAAGAGCATAGCAGGAGACCACACATGTAATTTTCAGGCAATTACATGGAAGAAAACCAAAGTTATGACAGTTTACATTTTGAAGTTGGGTCAAATCAACCCGAAGACAACAGGAGGGTTAACAGATTCAGATTCAGATCTGAATCTATTAACCTTCCTATTATAGGAGGGTTAATAATGATCTGATAATTCCTATTTTACTACACTTTTCGTTTCTGGAACAAATCCTTGTTTTCCTTTTGCTGCTCTTGGAGGCCATTTTTTCTTTTATTTTTTTACCTTTGGATCGATCCACTTCTCCTGTCTGAGGACAATGTCACTCGTCCAGCATGACTTTCTTTGACTCTGCATCGTGACATGTATCATAGGTTTCAGTTGGTTTATGGTTGAATACACTCTGACATTAATAGATCAACATGTTTGTTTCTCTGTCATATTCTCAGGAGCACTAAGCAGACAGCTTCTCCTCTACTTCACTGTCAGAGATGGAGATGACGTCACTTTGTCTTGTGAGAATTTGGTTGATAATCAACAGAACTGTGACAGTACTACCTGGTTGTTTGCTGGTTCAAGAAGCACAGCAGCAGTAGAGCTGGTTAATCTTGGACGGATCAGATCTAATCCAGACAGACTGAGTGTTACAACAAACTGTTCTCTGGTTATAAAGAAGGTCACAGTTGAGGATGTTGGTCATTATGTCTGCAGACAGTTTGACAAATCAGGACAACAACAAGGTCCAGATGCTGAGGTTGATCTGTCTGTTGTAACCAGTGAGTATTTCTATCATAATGTTTTCATCTCAAAGTGTCTCATTAGAACAACACACTGAAACATGACAATAACTATGTTTAGAATTATGAAGTTAATCTGAATAACTTTGTCTTTCTCTTCCAATCCATCTTCACTAGTGACTGAACACGAGGACAATGATCAGGTGAATTTAACCTGCTCTGTGAAGACACGTGAACAATGTAGACATTCAGTGAAGTGGCTGGATGGAAATCAAGATGTTTGCAAAGATAACAAGGATGTAATAACATCTCAGTCTTCCTGCTCTGCTTCTGTCAAGTTTCTGACTTCTCATTACAGTTACACGTCAAGGTATAAACTCTTTAAGTGTCAAGTAACTACAAGGAGAAATGAAGTTCACATTTTTACCTTCAGTCGTTGTCCATCAGGTGAGAAACAAACCAACTTGGATCTAGAGTTTTAATAGTAGATCACATACAGACAAGTTCTCAGTGAACAGTTTGAGTTGTGTTATTTTCTGCAGGTGAGGACACAACATCAGTGACATTAGCTCCAACTGAGATCAACACAAGAGTTGATGCAACAGAAACAGAGGACATGTCAGCAACATCCCAGTGTAAAGTCTCATCATGTTTCTGTTTCTCTTTCCTCAGTACACACATGTATTTCTCTCCTGAAACATGTCTTCAATGTCTTCAGTGTCTTCAGTGTCTTCATTGTCTTCATTGTCTTCCAGGGTGGTGGAGGTCCATCATTGTAGCTGTGGGTTTAGCAGCGCTCTCAACAACTGTTGTGGCCGTCGACATTTGGACAAGAACTAAAGGTGAGGTGATGAATATATATGAACTATATATATGAACTAGAAGTCTGGATGAACCTGGATTATCACTGTGGAACATGGAGTTAACTCCTTCTCTTGTCTTTTTTTTTTTTTTGGGAAAGAGTTTTGAAACTGAATGAAAAGTGTTTTTTTTTTGTTTTTTTTACTGGTCTCATTAAAAATAAATCAGATGACTGAAGTGTATCGTCAGTGGCATCTTCATAAGGTCAAGTTATTTAGTGATGTAGATCTTAAGATCAGAGAAGTGAGACGGGAATGTTTGGTTGGGGGTTAATATTTAAACATTGATCTGGAAGATCTCTGGTGTGCCCAACAGTGTATTTGAACCTGTGCTTATCGTTAGTTTGAATTACTATTACATGACTATTACAAGTCCATTTTTAAACACTTTTTGGATTCATCTGGTTGTTATTCAAGGCCAGAGTATCCAGACTCTGTTACTGTTGTTCTCACATTCTGAACTCAAACCACTTCACATCAGTTCTCAGAAAGACGTTCAATGAGGAACCAAAGGTGTCAAACCACTAAAATATCATTGTATCTATGTGTTGCATCTTGGACACTGAGGGTCAGTTTTTGGAAGGTGAACACAAGTTCTGTCTCTTGATCCTATCTTTAAACAAAACTGCCTTATTGCCCATGTTATGGCCCCTGCCATTTCTGTCCTGTCAGTTCCCAGGTGTGCAGATTTACCTGTAGAGACTCATCACCACGCCCCTTCAAAGGACCAATTGGTTGGGGTTCCTATTTAAACGTCGATCTGGAAGATCTCCTACAGTTTGCCTGACACTGGTGTGCCCAACAGTGTATTTGAACCTGCGCTTATCGTTAGTTTGAATTACCTCTGAAATGTTTAGTTATTGAAAGCTTTGTTAATAAAGCACTTTGTTTTGTTGTCTAAGAGCTTTTGGTTCACTCTGATTAGATCTTGTTTGTATAGTCACTTTTGGGATTGGGGTGTTGTTTATTGATGTGTTTTTATTTTGGTTAAGGAGTTAGGGTTTCTTTTGAGGTTTAATTTTTAGAAAGGACTCGGTCTATATGTTTAGTTTGGTTTTCTTTTATTAATTTTTTTTTTTTTTTTTCCCACACCCCTTGTCCAGCCTTAGTGCTGCACTTTCTGTTAACCTTTAATCATTTCACAATAAACCTTAATTAACAAATTTGTCCTCTTCCTTTTTATAATACGTCAAACACGTCACTGTCACCTAGGTTTCACACACAATATAAAAGTGAAAAATAATAATGATGACAATTAAGTATTATAGTAAGAGAAAGAAAAATATTAGAATGAAAGAAAACATTATTTACAAAATGTCATCCTCGTTGTCAGAGTCAGAATCTGAGTTGGAGAAATGATGGGGAAGTAAAGCTTCTCATGTTTTACCCTGTGTTTTATTTTTCTGTTATTTCTGCTTTTATTTTGTTAACCATTTCCTTTTGTGTCATCGTTGTCTTGTCCTTCCTGTGTGTTCCTGCCTTTGTGATTGTCTTCTCTGTCCTGATTGTTTTCACCTGTGTCTCATTTCCCCAGTGTGTATATATTACCTGAGTCTCCCTTAATCCTTTTTCACTTCGTCTTGTCTTATGCAGTTGAACCAGCTCTGTCTCAAGCCTTGTTCTGACCAGGTGTTAGTTTTCCTTGAGTTAGTGTTGTTTTCTTTGTCCATTGAATATTTTGTTATTTTCACCGCGGATCACATTTCTTATCTTTATCGTTATTCGAGGCCAAAGCATCCAGACTCTGTCACTGTTGTTCTCACATTCTGAACAAACCACTTCCACATCAGTTCTCAGAAAGACGTTCAATGAGGAACCAAAGGTGTCAAACCACTAAAATATCATCGTATCTATGTGTTGCATCTTGGACACTGAGGGTCAGTTTTTGGAAGGTGAACATGAGTTCTGTCTCTTGATCCTGTCTTTAAAAAAACTGCCCCCTTATGGCCCCTGCCATTTCTGTCCTGTCAGTTCCCAGGGGGCTCATGTACGAAGACTTGCGTGGATTTCCTTCTAAAACGTGGTGCACGCTCAGATTTAGAAGCATTTAGAAGCATTTTTCCTTTGTACATCCCAATCGAGCATACCTGATCCCTCCCTGTCCACGCCCCTTTTAAATATGCAAATTATATTTAAATTGACCCTCCACCTGAGATTCCCCTCTCTACGCGATCAGAAAACGAAAACATAAGAATGAGTAAGACGGGAAAGAAGAAGAACTTCACAGAAAGCGAATTGGAGACGCTACTCACTGGAGTGGAGATGCGCAAAAATGTCATCTTTGGCATCACGTATGATCTGTACACTGATCGAATGAAAATGTTTCCTGTTGACATTTACAAATTCATGCGATGGCGCTTTTATATCAATGTGTGTGCAGTCGATAGCTCTGATTACATTCAGAAAACAGTCTCTCGCTGCAGATTGCTCTTTAATGTTGACCTGTTCAGATGCATTGTATGGGAATCTGATATACCTGGCTGACATGCGGATAATTCCGTCCCACACTGCTTGCATGGCTCTGCTCAGGGTCGACCGGCTCAGTCCCGATCGGTCGGAGTAATAGTTTTCACATTTATGACAGTTTCCCGGCATCACCTCTAAGTGTCGCCAAAGGATCGACATCTGTAGAATCCAACGTACGCCAGCCACGTCGTTGGCGTTGGCACATACAAAGTTCCCGGACATTTCACTCTTGATACATCTGAACTTTTCCGTGAGCGAGTATGTACGGAACGTTTTTGTACGCACGCAACCTTCGTACATGAGGCCCCAGGGGCCTCATTTATCAACCGTGCGTAGAAAAGGTTCTAAATTCTGGCGTAGGAATGAAATTTAGAATGTGCGTTAGTACAAAAAAATCCGTATTTATCAAACATGCGGACACTGGTCGTACGCACACTAGTAAGTAATCAATGATGATAAATCCCACCTGTTCTTTACTACCGTGCTCGTGCATGGTTAGGGTCATTTGCATTCAGAAACGCCTCCAAATGACCATATATGGTAGCAGGAATCCCTTCAAAAATGTGTGAATGGAGTTTTTACCCCCTCGCCGAAATCATGGCAAAGAGAGCGAAGAAGAAGAATTTCACGGACGCTGAGATTGAGGTACTTGTGGGAGAGGTAGAAGCGAACCAAAAAATATTGTTTGGAACATTGAATGCGGGTGTGACCAACAAAAGAAAAACTGCTACCTGGGAGAAAGTGACGACTGCTGTAAATGCTGTTGGGTCAGAGGAAAGATCGCAATCTGAGGTAAAAAAGAAATGGTTCGATATCAAAATCAGAGCCAAAAAAAAACTCACAGCACACAGACACTAAATATCTGTAACCGGAGGAGGACAAACTACAACTCAACTGTCACCAATGGAAACACGCATTGCCAGCATCATCGGAGACACAGCATTAAGCGGTATTATTCCTGATGGAGACACAGACACTCTCCCAACAGCTGTACCATCGACCAGTCACACTGCAGGTAAAATAAAAAGCTCTGGACTGAAGTGTTTCATAAACATTTATTTAGACAGTGTAATTTCTGAATTTGAAATGAACGTGACAATCGTGATATTTCTTCAATAACTCAGAAAGTCAAGCCAGCCCCGCCTGCCCTCAGGAGCCGGTGGAAGAGCCGGGGGAGTTGGAGGAACAGGAGCAGCCGGGCCCATCCAGAACTCATTCTTCGTTCTGACGGAGGCAGTGCTGCAAAATCAACAAGACACCACCAAATCCATAAAGGAAATAAAGGATCAGCTGACCAACATCGCAAATACTCTACTGCAAATAAACGAGTCACTGAAACAGATTGCTGCATGCGCGTCACAAATGTTAAATAAACAATCTTGAAACTGTTGAATGATGTTGACATTATTTGTCCCACATACGCTTTCGATCTGAAATTTCTCACTTTTCAAAGATTGGCTAACAAGCAGACTTGCCTAAAATGTCTGTATGAGTCTCTCTCTTGTTTGAATGGCAGCGGCATTAGGGGGTGGGAAAGGCTCTGCGTTGGCCATGGGCTCGTCTGCTCGGGGGGGTCCCTGCAGAGGGACGCCTCGTCTGATGGCTAAATTATGCAGCACACAGCAAGCCAAGATGATGTGGCAGACTTTTTCAGGCTTATACTGAAGTGTCCCCCCCGTGCTGGACAGGCACAGCCATCGGCCTTTTAGCAAGCCTATTGCGCGTTCAACTACTGTTCTTGAGCGCGCATGGGCCCGGTTGTAGTGCTGCTCCTGCAGGGTCCTTGGGTTGGCTACGGGGGTCATCAGCCACGTCTTTAGTGGATATCCACGATCACCTATAGAGATATTATAATAAACCATACGAAGCCCAGAAAATACTTTTGAAATGTTGTAACACTCACCAATAAGCCAGCCATCGTCAACACCTCCTGCTTGGAGGCGCACACCCACAGAGCTGTTCTGCAGAATGAATGAGTCGTGCGTTCCTCCAGGCCAGGTCGATGGCGTGAAATCCTCGTTTTATCGTGACTTGTTGGTCATGTGTGTATGGGAACTGGATGTAAATTGAGGCCAGAGAAATTATTGCATCCAACACTGCCGGCATGATTCTGCTTAGTGTTGGCTGCGAAATGCCGCATATGTCTCCAATCTCACGCTGAAATGTTCCGGTGGCCAAAAATCCCAGGGTGGACAGGAGCTGGATGTGCACTGGGATGGCTTTGGTACATTTTGTCTCTCGCTCCAACACGGGCTGTAAATCACGGCATAAATCCATTTAAATGTTTTTGGGGAAGCGGTACCTGCTGAAAAGCCACTCTGTGTTCTGACTGAACAGATCAGCACGGTCTTTGAAAACGCGCTCCCTGCGGAGCATACGGTTCTCCAAGTCCTCCAATAGCGCAAGATCAGCCATAATACTTGCATATGTACTTGTCAGACTTCTTTTAAGGTTGTTCTGTCACAGCTGTGTTTTATAGCTTATCACACCAATCATTCAAAATGTCTGCTAAATTACTAATTGATAAATTGTATTAATTACAGGCAACAGGGAACATGTGTGAAGTTTGACATTGCTTAACGTTGTGACTCCTTTAATGGGTTCTATTTGTAGTTTCACTGTTCTACCACTAGATTTTGTGTGTACGCATGGTCAGAGTTGTGCTTAAATTTACGCACGTTCCTAAGCACAAGTACAAGTTGATAAATTCCATACTTTGCGTGGGAATGTTCGTACGCACTCATTACGCACACATCTGTGCGTACGCACGGTTGATAAATGAGGCCCCAGGTGAGCAGATTTCCCTGTAGAGACTCATCACCACGACCCTTCAAAGAACCAATTGGTTGGGGTTCCTGTTTAAATGTTGATCTGGAAGATCTCCTACAGTTTGCCCGACACTGGTGTGCCCAACAATGTATTTGGACCTGTGCTTATCGTTAGTTTGAATTACCTCTGAAATGTTAAGTTAGTGAAAGCTTTGTTAATTATGCACTTTGTTTTGTTGTCAAAGAGCTTTTGGTTCATTCTGATTAGATTTTGTTTGTAAAGTCACATTTAGGATTGGGGTGTTGTATATTGATGTGTTTTGAGTCTGGTTCTTTTGAGGTTTCATTTTTAGAAAGGATTCGGTCTATATGTTTCTTTGGTTTATTCAGCACCCCTTGTCCAGCCTTAGTGCTGCATTGTCTGTTAACCTTTAATCATTTCACAATAAACCTTAACAAAAAAGCAATTCTACCTGGTTTTAATGTTCTTCCCTCACCCCCTAACAGAGCTGGGTCGTAACAGCACACATTTATCTTAATAAACAATCTTCACACATTGTCATCTTCCTTTTGATAAGAAGTTAAACACGTCAGTGTCACAAATGCATATATACATTTTTTTACATAGATTGCGCCCTGGGCGGTCCCCCACATTGCCCATAGCAAAAACCGGCCCTGATGATAAATGATGAAGAGTCTCTAATATGTAGCTGAGATGAGCTCAGACAGGTTGATAGTCCAGGCGCACTATGCTGAATGACGCACTTGAGCGATGTGCATGTCAAGAATAATATGAAGATCTCTAACAATTCAATCAATTGAGTCATATAGTTGGGATTCATCATGTGGCTTTAAACAGATATGGACCTATTGTAGGATGAAGAGTGATTCAAATCCAGGTCCCTTGATTAATTTGGAATCAAATGCTGCACTCAGATGAATTAAAGTCCTTTAAATTAAGATTTAAAATGTATTTTGATTCTCACCATTATCTGTTTTACCTTTTGTTTTTAACGGATGTTGTGGTTATAGTCGGTCATCCTCTAGCGGAACATCAAACCATACCACAGATAGAGTTAGAAACATGATCAGTGTCAGTGGTTTTTAGTTCCTGGTTTCCCTCCGTGACTGAAATGGTTTGCATAGCAGTGTAGACAGTTGCTTTTTGGGTAAATATTCAGGTTAATCTATTTTCTGTATTAATCACACTGATGGGTGCCGTGCTTTGTGCTTGTCTGGATGGGTGACACACACTTAATAATGATCTGATGATTCATATTTTATTGCACTTCATTAAGTCAAAGTTTCTGAAACAAATCCTTATTTTCCTTTCGCTGCTCTTGGAAGTGGGCGGCACAGTGACGAGGTGGTTAGCACCGATGCCGCAAAAAGGTCCCGGGTTCGAATCCATGGGCCGACTGGGCCTTTCTGTGTGGAGTTTGCATGTTCTCCCTGTGTCTGCATGGGTTCCCTCCGGGTACTCCAGCTACCTCCCACTGTCCAAAGACTGCTGGTTAGGTTCATTGGTGAGTGTGAATGGTTGTCTGTCTCGCTGTGTTAGCCCTGCAATAGACTGGCGACCTGTCTAGGGTGTACCCCTGCCTCTCGCCCAATGACAGCTGGGATAGGCTCCAGCAGACCACCACGACCCTTAACAGGAATAAACGGGTACAGAAGATGAATGAATGAATGAATGAATGAATGAATGCTGTTGGAGGCCATTTTCTCTTTTATTTTTACCTTTGGATCGATCCACTTCTCCTGTCTGAGGACAATGTCACTCGTCCAGCATGACTTTCTTTGACTCTGCATCATGACATTCATCTTAGGTTTCAGTTGGTTTATGGCTGAATACACTCTGACATTAATAAAAACATGTTTGTTTCTCTGTCATATTCTCGGGAGCACTAAGCAGACAGCTTCTCCTCTACTTCACTGTCAGAGATGGAGATGACGTCACTTTGTCTTGTGAGAATTTGGTTGATAATCAACGTAACTGTGACAGTACTTTGTGGATGTTTGTTGGTTCAAGAAGCACAGCAACAGTAGAGCTGGTTATTCTTGGACAGATCAGAACTAAACCAGACAGACTGAGTGTTACAACAAACTTCTCTGGTCATAAAGAAGGTCACAGTTGAGGATGTTGGTCGTTACACCTGCAGACAGTTTGACAAATCAGGACAACAACAAGGTCCGGTCCGGTCTGGACACACTGAAGTCAGAATCAAGCCCTGCAGCACTAATTTGGACACAATGAGGAAGTTAGAGGTGTTAACTTCTTTCTGCACACACTGAAAAGAGACTAGTAGTCAATACAAGGAAATGACATCACAGAACGCCAACGCTGTATCTCTCTATATGAACAACTATTTTAGACAATGAGACATTTAGAGAAGGAGGAAGAAGGAGAAAGACGGACAAGTGTAATGGATGACTTCAGATGGATTAAACTACTGTCACTGATGATACTGATGCTTCAGTTTACAGGTAAGGATTCATTAACTTGTGTACTTGTACATAAAAAGTGGATGATATATGATGAAGAGTCTCTAATATGTAGCTGAGATGAGCTCAGGTGGGTTGTGTTGATAGTCCAGGCGCACTATGCTGAATGACGTAGTGGAGCGATGTGTATATCAGGAATAATATGAAGATAACAATTCAATTCTGTAACAATTCAACTGAGTCATATAGTTGGGATTCATCATGTGGCTTAAAACAAATATGGGCCTATTGTCAGATACAATTCAGTTCAGTTCAATTCAATTTTATTTATATACCTTCAATAACAATACAGACTGTCTCAAGACGCTTTACAACATCCGGTCTGAAACTTGGTCTGAAACCCCCAGAGCAGCCTGAAGGCGACTGTGGCAATGAAAAACTCCCTTTTAACAGGAAGAACCTTAAGCTCATATGGAGGGACCCATCTGCCTAAGGCCAGCCAGGTAGAGACAGAAAGGCCTAGGCTGCATCGTCCCCCAGCAGCCTAGGCCTATTGCAGCATAACTAAGGGATGGTTCAGTCCAGCCCTAACTTTTTCTGGATCAAAAAGGAAAGTCTTAGTCCTGACCTTAAACGTAGAGACGGTGTCTGCCTCCTGAACCCAAACTGGGAGCTGGTTCCACAGGAGAGGAGCCTGATAGCTGAAAGCTCTGCCTCCCATTCTATTTTTTTGAAATTGTAGGAACCACAAGTAGGCCTAAACTTTGAAATGGAAGTGATCTGATGGGATGATCTGGTACAATGAGGTCTTTAAGATATGATGGAGCTAGGCCTTTAAGGGCCTTGGATTGAAGGCCTTGAAATTCGATTCTAGATTTTAAAGGGAGCCAATGAAGAGAAGCTAAAACTGGAGTAATATGATCTCTCTTGCTAATTCCTGTCAATGCTCTTGCTGCATTTTGAATCAGTTGGAGGCATTTTAAAGAGCTACAGGATGGATGCAGATCCATTCAAATCCAGGTGCTTTGATTCATTTGGAATCAAATGCTGCAGTCAGATGAAGTAATAGCCTCTAAATTAAGATTTAAAATTGATGCTCACCATTGTCTTCACATCCTCACAATGTTTTAGTGTCTGCTGTTGATGAGATGTTGTGGTTATTGTCTGATGATTCGTATTTTACTTCACTTCATTAAGTCAAAGTTTCAGGAACAAATCCTTATTTTCCTTTTGCTGCTCTTGGAGGCCATTTTCTCTTTTATTTTTACCTTTGGATACAATAACTTTTCCTGTCATCACAAGAAGCTCTTCTATTATGATGATTGTTCATTACAAGATCTTAGATAAACCAAGGTAGCCATGTTATGTGTTGTCTCTGAGGTTAGTTCAGTCTTGGGCGGCAGTGGCACAGTAGGTAGAGCGGGTTGTCCATGAACCAGAGGGTTAGCAGTTCAATCCCTGAAATGTGCCACATGCCGAAGTGTCCTTGAGCAAGACACTGAACCCCCAGTTGCTCCCAGTGCGTGGCACTGGTGAGTGCTTGTGTGAACTAATGGGTAGATGTGTCTGTGACTGTAAAGCGCTTTGAGTACCAATAGGTAGAAAAGCACTATATAAAAGCAAGGCCATTTACCATTTACCATCTTGACAGTCAGGGATGAGGAACATGCGAATACACTCTGACATTAATAAATTAACATGTTTGTTTCTCTGTCATATTCTCAGGAGCGCTGAGCAGAGAGATTCTCTCCTACACTGTCAGAGATGGAGATGACGTCACTTTGTCTTGTGAGAATTTGGTTGATGATCAACGTAACTGTGACAGTACTGTTTGGATAATTGTTGGTTCAAGACACACAGCAGAAGTAGAACTGACTGATCTTAGACAGATTAAATCTAATCCAGACAGACTGAGTGTTACAACAAACTGTTCTCTGGTCATAAAGAAGGTCACAGTTGAGGATGTTGGTCGTTACGTCTGCAGACAGTTTGACAAATCACGACGCCAGCAAGTTCCAGATGCTCGAGTTGATCTGTCTGTTGTAACCAGTGAGTATTTCTATCATCATGTTTTCATCTCAAAGTGTCTCATTAGAACAACACACTGAAACATGACAATAACTATGTTTAGAATTATGAAGTTAAGCTAAATAACTTTGTCTTTCTCTTCCAATCCATCTTCACTAGTGACTGAACACGAGGACAATGATCAGGTGAATTTAACCTGCTCTGTGAGGACATATGACGAATGTAGACATTCAGTGAAGTGGCTGGACGGAAATCAAGATGTGGACAAAGATAACAAGGAAGTAATAACATCTCAGTCTTCCTGCTCTGCTTCTGTCAAGTTTCTGACTTCTCATTACAGTTACATGTCAAGGTATAAAGTCTTTAAGTGTCAAGTAACTGCAGGGAGAAATGAAGTTCATCTTTTTACCTTCAGTCATTGTCCATCAGGTGAGAAACAAACTAAGCTGGATCTACAGTTTTAATAGTAGATCACATACAGACAAGTTCTCAGTTCTTGAGTTGTTGAAGTTGTGCGTGGCTGTGCATGTGTGCCGCTGAACTTAGGGCATGTTGCAAATATGAAGTAAAAATAGATAAAGATGAATGTTTGTCTTGCTGTTTGGTTTGGAGGTGCAACAGATAAAGGTTTTAGACTAACATCTAAAACATTTTTTTCGATGGCACGCGATCTACCCGCAGTTTGAGTTGTGTTATTTTCTGCAGGTGAGGACACAACATCAATGACATTAGCTCCAACTGAGACCAACACAAGAGTCGATGCAACAGAAACAGAGGACGCCTCAACAACATCCCAGTGTAAAGTCTCATCATGTTTCTGTTTCTCTTTCTTCAGTACACACTTGTATTTCTCTCCTGAAACATGTCTTCAATGTCTTCACTGTCTTCAATGTCTTCACTGTCTTCATTGTCTTCATTGTCTTCCAGGCTGGTGGAGGTACATCATTGTAGCTGTGGGTTTAGCAGCGCTCTCAACAACTGTTGTGGCCGTCAACATCTGGACAAGAACTAAAGGTGAGATGATGAATATATATGAACTAGAAGTCTGGATGAACCTGGATTATCACTGTGGAAAATGGAGTTAACTCCTTCTCTTGTCTTTTTTTAGGGAAAACGACACAGACGGGTTTGAGTTTTGAATCTGAATGAAAAGTGTTTTTTGTTTTTTTACTGCTCTTATTAAACATGACTCAGATGACTGGAGTGTAACGTCAGTGGCGTCTTCACAATGTCAAGTTATTTAGACTGATGGAGATCTAAAGATCAGAGAAGTGAGACGGGAACGTTTGGTTGGGGGTTCCTATTTAAACGTTGAGCTGGAAGATCTCCTACGGTTTTCCCGACACTGGTGTGCCCAACAATTTGAACCTGTGCTTATCGTTAATTTGAATTACCTCTGAAATGTTTAGTTAGTGAAAGCTTTGTTATTTAAGCACTTTGTTTTGTTGCCAAAGAGCTGGACTCTGATTAGATAGTGTTTGTCACATTTAGGATTGGGGTGTTGTTTACTGATGTGTTTTGATTTTGATTAAGGAGTTAGGGTTTCTTTTGAGATTTCATTTTTTAGAACAGACTCTGTCTATATGTTTAGTTTCATTTTGTTCTACAAATTTCTTTGTTTTGTTCAACAACCATTGTCCAGCCTTACACTGTAACAAATTGACTGTAGAATTTACAGTAAATACCTGGCAAAAAAGTTGCCAGTAAAGTATTGTAAAATTGCTGTGGATTACAGGATATTACAGGATAACTTGTACAGGTTTTTTATTGTATATTAATTACAGCAATTTGTTGTTTTCAGAAAAACAACTATTAACTGTAATGTAGTTTACAATATTATCTTGTATTCTATTCAAAATACAGGTTTTACCTGGCAACTAAAGTTGCCAGTAAATAGCTGTAAATACTTCACAATACAATATGTTGTTGTGAATGTTTTTACAGTTAACTTTTGTTTTTCACATTAGCAGCTTTGCAAAATATGCATGAGACCAGGCTTGCTGTTACTCCAGAATTCTTCAACATTGCATTAGATTTCCTTCACCTTCACAAAAAAAAACAGAGTCATAGCTGCAACAAAACAAAACTTTTATTACAACTCAATAGTTTTACAACATGTATCAGAACTCAGCTTTCATATGACATGGTGTTTGTATCGTTAGCATGAAGTAGCTTAATAGCTAGCGCCGATTTTACGGACGTGCTCATTCGATTTGGTAAAAATGGTATCATGAGCTTTTAGCTTAGCACGTGGGTGCGCTGCATTAATATGTTGCTACATGGTTAGCATGCTCTTACAGGGTGTATTATACAGTATGTGCAGCTGCCCTCGGTACCGGGGGCACTCGGGTTGAGAAGACTGAATCTTTTTTAACAGTTAACGTCAGGTTCAAGGCACGGCTTAGCTAAAATAAATAACCATTACACTGTTTCGCCTGGGATTGCTTGTTGTCACACAGCGGTGAATTGTTTTCGTATTTTCGTGGTTTCCTGTTTTATTTTGAAAGTCTAACTCTCCTCTCGTTTCAGGTCACTTGCCCTTCCTCTTGTGTCACCGGTCTGATTGTCTTCCCGATTCCTGATTGTTTCCACCTGTTCCCCATTATCCTCCTGTGTATATATGGTCTGCGTTTTCCCCTGTCTTGTGCCAGTGTGTCACGTATCGTGTTGTTGATTCCTTGAGCATACCAGCCCACGCATATCAAGTCATAGCTAAGTTTTTCGTTCTTGATTAATCATTGTCTCGTTTTTGCCTCCTTGGAGTGATTTTTGTTTGATACTTTGTTTTGTCTGTGATAGCTTTGTGTTCGAAAAGAATAAATTATCTTTGCCTTTTGCTACCTCTGCGTCTGAGTCCTCCTCCTTTTCCTGGCGTGTCACTTGTTCTCTGAAAACTCTCTCGCTAACTTTCTCTGAGGACATGCAAACCAGGCTGATAACTTACACAGTCAACTTTATGAATCACATTTTAATTCTGTAGGATATTTACGTTCAACTTAAGTTTTATGGATGAGTGTTTGGTTCTGAACACTGCGTTGCTCCTCTGCTTCCGACATCACCTGTGCGCATGTGCTCTTCTTTCAAATCCGATATCAACAGTATTTAACTGTAATACGCATCATCTACAGTCAGAATACAACTTGCCTGTCATTTTACAATATGTTACTGTGGGAAAATGCTGTAAGCTACTGAAATTATTTTGGACCCATGATGCATTATGATGCGGTATACAGTTATTCTTTGTAGAATGACAAAACAATAAGTTACTGTAATTTTTTACTGTTGAAATTACAGCAGTTTGTTACAGTGTAGTGCTGCGTTTTCTGTTAACCTTTAATCATTTCACAGTAAATCTTAATTAACAATCTTCACTCATTTTTATAAGACAACAAACACGTCACTGTCACAAATGCTCCGAGGGAATGGACACAAGTATGGACCAGTATATTACAGTATCATCTCTATATAAGTGGATTTTTGCATTAAAAATATTTTAATCAAGACTGTTGGTAAATTTAATATGAACAGGAGTGGTACCAGGATTGATCCGTGGGGCACACCATAGGATAAACTGAGGAAGACATCTGTCTGCCGTCGGTCTGGACACACTGAAGTCTGTCTGATCTTATTATTTCTGTGACTCTTGTACAGTCTGCACAACCTTAGCTGAAAGAGAGACTAGCAGTAAGAACAAGGAAGTGACATCACAGGAAGTTAAAGCTGTATCTATTCTAAATAAAGAACTATTTCAGACACTTGACTCTTATGAGGATGATAAAACCCCCGGCCCTAGTTGCTGTTGTACATCCACAACAACCTAACTAGTTTCTATGAGTGAGTAGTTTTACTCATCACCTGTCACTCTTTATCAATGTGAATCCTGTCTCTTTACTAACAAACAATATCCATAAAAAGACGAAGGGCTGCATTTTTGCACATATTTATGTTCACTAACAATCTTCACATGTTTGTCTTCTTCTTCTTCTTCTTTTAGGGCCTCAAACACATCACTGCCACAAATGCACCACGGGAGTGGGCACCGTGTCTTACTTCAGTTTAGGCACAGAGCTGTATATCACAGTCACTTTGTTATAAAACAAAAAACTTTGCAGTTTGGCAAAGAGTATTTCTATGTATAAAGTGAACAGTAGTGGTCCCAGAATCAAACTCTGCAGCACTGACTTGGACACAATGAGGAAGTTAGAGGTGTTAGTTTATTATTGCACACACTAAAAACAGACTAGTGGTCAATACAAGAAAGTGACATCACAGAACGCCAACGCTGTATCTCTCTATAAGAACAACCATTTTAGATAATGAGACATTTAAAGAGAAAGAGGAAGGAGAAAGACGGACAAGCATGATGGATGACTTCAGATGGATTAAACTACTGGCACTGATGATACTGAGGCTTCAGTTTACAGGTAAGGATTCATTAACTTGTGTACTTGTACATAAAAAGTGGATGATATATGATGAAGAGTCTCTAATATGTAGCTGAGGAGAGCTCAGGTGGATTGTGTTGATAGTCCAGGCGCACTATGCTGAATGACGTAGTGGAGCGATGTGTATATCAGGAATAATATGAAGATCTGTAACAATTCAACTGAGTCATATAGTTGGGATTCATCATGTGGCTTAAATCAAATACGGGCCTATTGTCAGATACAATTCAGTTCAGTTCAATTCAATTTTATTTATGTGCCTTGAATAACAATACAAATTGTCTCAAGACGCTTTACAACATCCGGTCTGAAACCCCCACAGCAGCCTGAAGGCGACCGTGGCAATGAAAAACTCCCTTTTAACAGGAAGAACCTTAAGCTCACGTGGAGGGACCCATGTGCCTAAGGCCAGCCAGGTAGAGACAGAAAAGAGAGAGAAGAGAGATGATAGGAGGAAGGAGGCTATACAGTAGTAGCACAGAATTGCATGACTAGTAATAGAGAAGAAATTAGATAAGAAAGTAGAGGATAGTAGCTTGGGGTAAGAGAGAGTAGGACATGTGTTCGGTGCATCTGCCTCCTGAACCCAAACTGGGAGCTGGTTCCACAGGAGAGGAGCCTGATAGCTGAAAGCTCTACCTCCCATTCTACCTTTTTGAAATTGTAGGAACCACAAGTAGGCCTGAACTTTGAGATGGAAGTGATCTGTTGGGATGATGGTACAATGAGGACTTTAAGACATGATGGAGCTAGGCCTTTAAGGGCCTTGTATGTAAGGAGGGGATTTTAAATTCTGTTCTAGATTTTAAAGGGAGCCAATGAAGAGAAGCTAAAACTGGAGTAATGTGATCTCTCTTGTTAATTCCCGTCAATGCTCTTGTTGTGGCATTTTGAATCAATTAGAGGCTTTTTAAAGAGCTATTTGGAGCCAGACAGTAATGAATTACAGTTATCCAGTCTGGACGACACAAATGCATGAACTAGTTTTTCAGTTTTTTTTAAAGAGCTACACGATGGATACAGATCCATTCAAATCCAGGTGCTTTGATTCATTTGGAATCAAATGCTGCAGTCAGACAAAGTAATAGCCTCTAAATTAAGATTTAAAATATATATTGATGCTCACCATTGTCTTCACATCTTCACAACATTTTACTGTCTGCTGTTGATGAGATGTTGTGGTTATTGTCTGATGATTATTAATACATTAACATGTTTGTTTCTCTGTCATATTCTCAGGAGCGCTGAGCAGACAGATTCTCTTCTACTTCACTGTCAGAGATGGAGATGACGTCACTTTGTCTTGTGAGAATTTGGTTAATAATCAACGTAACTGTGACAGTACTACCTGGATGTTTGCTGGTTCAAGAATTACATCAGTAGAGCTAGTTGATCTTGGACGGATCAGATCTAAATCAGATAGACTGAGTGTTACAACAAACTGTTCTCTGGTTTTAAAGACGGTCACAGTTGAGTATGCTGGTCATTACACCTGCAGACAGTTTAACAAATCAGGACAACAACAAGGTCCAGATGCTGAGGTTGATCTGTCTGTTGTAACCAGTGAGTATTTCTATCATCATGTTTTCATCTCAAAGTGTCTCATTAGAACAACACACTGAAACATGACAATAACTATGTTTAGAATTATGAAGTTAAGCTAAATAACTTTGTCTTTCTCTTCCAATCCATCTTCACCAGTGACTGAACACGAGGACAATGATCAGGTGAATATAACCTGCTCTGTGAGGACATATGACGAATGTAGACATTCAGTGAAGTGGCTGGACGGAAATCAAGATGTGGACAAAGATAACAAGGATGTAATAACATCTCAGTCTTCCTGCTCTGCTTCTGTCAAGTTTCTGACTTCTCATTATAGTTACATGTCAAGGTATAAAGTCTTTAAGTGTCAAGTAACTACAGAGACTAATGAAATTCACATTTTTACCTTCAGCCGTCATCCATCAGGTGAGAAACAAACTGAGCTGGATCTACAGTTTTAAGTAGAAAGTAGATCACATAAAGACAAGTTCTCAGTGAACAGTTTGAGTTGTGTTATTTTCTGCAGGTGAGGACACAACATCAGTGACATTAGCTCCAACTGAGATCAACACAAGAGTCGATGCAACAGAAACAGAGGACGCCTCAACAACATCAACAATATTAGCTCCAACTGAGATCAACACAAGAGTCGATGAAACAGAGGACGCCTCAACAACATCCCAGTGTAAAGTTTGATCATGTTTCTGTTTCTCTTTCCTCAGTACACACATGTATTTCTCTCCTGAAACACGTCTTCAGTGTCTTCAGTGTCTTCAGTGTCTTCATTGTCTTCATTGGCTTCCAGGCTGGTGGAGGTCCGTCATTGTAGCTGTGGGTTTAGCAGCGCTCTCAACAACTGTTGTGGCCGTCAACATCTGGACAAGAACTAAAGGTGAGATGATGAATATATATGAACTATATATATGAACTAGAAGTCTGGATGAACCTGGATTATCACTGTGGAACATGGAGTTTACTCCTTCTCTTGTCTTTTTTTAGGGAAAACGACACAGACGGGTTTGAGTTTTGAAACTGAATGAAAACTGTTTTTTTTTTTTTTTTTTATTAAAAATTATTCATCACATGACTGGAGCGTATCGTCAGTGACGTCTTCAGAGATCAGAGAAATTAGACAGGAACCATTTGTTTGGGGGTTCCTATTTAAACGTCGATCTGGAAGATCTCCTACAGTTTGCCCGACACTGGTGTGCCCAACAGTGTATTTGAACCTGCGCTTATTGTTAGTTTGAATTACCAATGAAATGTTTAGTTAGTGAAAGCTTTGTTAATTAAGCACTTTGTTTTTTTTTTGCCAAAGAGCTGGACTTTTCTCTTAAACACCTTTTGGTTCACTCTGATTAGATCTTGTTTGTATAGTCACGTTTAGGATTGGGGTGTTGTTTATTGATGTGTTTTAATTTTGGTTGAGGAGTTAGGGTTTTCTTTTGAGATTGCATTTTTAGAAAGGATTCAGTCTATATGTTTACTTTGGTTTTGTTTTACTAATTTCTTGTTTAGTCTTAGTGCTGTGCTTTCTGTAAACCTTTAATGATTTCACAATAAACCTTAATTAACAATCTTCATAAATTGGTCATCTTCCTTTTTATAATCCGTAAAACATGTCACTGTCACCTAGGTTTCACACTCCGTTGTCATTGCAGGTATCGGAGTCTAGTGATGCAAATGATTAAAGAGAAGGATCTTGGAGAGAGAATGGGAGGTGGGGCATCTCAAATGACTGAATTTGCAATTATAATTCCTCCCTTCTCATTATTAATTAATCACCAACCAAAAATGAAAAACAGGAAAAAAATGAGTTAATAGTCACAACTTAATTATCCGACACATTAATCCACACAGATTTCAAAATGTACCATCATGGCAGTTGTTTCAAAATAAAACAACATAAAAGTGAAAAATAACAATAATGACAATAAAGAATTATAGTAAGAGAAAGAAAAATATTAGAAAAAAGAAAACATTATTTACAAAATGTCATCATCGTCATCGTCATCATTGTCAAAGTCTGAGTTGGAGAAATGATGGGGAAGTAAAACTTCTCATGTTTTACCCTGTGTTTTATTTTTCTGTTATTTCTGCTTTTATTTTGTTAACCATTTCCTTTTGTGTTATCGTTGTCTTGTCCTTCCGGTGTGTTCCCGCCTTTGTGATTGTCTTCCCCGTCCTGATTGATTGTTTTCACCTGTGTCTCATTTCCCCAGTGTGTATATATTACCTGAGTCTCCATAATCTTTTGTCACTTCGTCTTGTCTTATGCAGTTAAACCAGCTCTGTCTCAAGCCTTGTTCTGACCAGGTGTTAGTTTTCCTTGAGTTAGTGTTGTTTTCCTTGTCTATTGAATATTTAGTTATTTTCACCTTGGATCATATTTCTTCCTCAAAGAGAGAGATTTTGTGTTTTCTTAGTAATTGATTTTCTTATCGTGCTGTTAACCGTTTTTAACATTTACATGAACATATGTGGAGGATTGGGTTATCTTTTTAGTGAACATGTTAGACAACCATTTCAACACACAAGGAATTAAGGTGACGAGCAAAAACATAACAATTATGACTGGCATAACCATCCAAGTTACCACCAAGATAACCATCCTTAGCCCCAGGACTTTAGCCAAGAGAGTCATGAGTTATTCACTGCTGATGGGGGTCGAATGGTATTTTGCATATGTTCAGTGATGTTGGTAATGTTCTCATAATCATCAGAACAAGTCTGTGTTGAATAACTGCTGTTCTGATCACAAACATTTCATTATTTATTAAAGTGAGGGCTGCTTCTGTCTGATTTGCTAAAGAGAGAGTAGACTTTGTCCATTCATTTTGTTCAGAGATGGTGATCTGGGCTCCTTTGGAATTCAGAATTTTTGTTATGGTGAGGTGGGGATCACTGTTTGGAGCAAGGTTTTTGTCAGCTGCAGCCACGACCTGTGGGCCACAGGGGTCTCTTCATAGATACGTGGCAGATTTGGTATAGTATGCTTGAATTTTGTAGTAAACAGTACATGTGAATGTAGCATTTAGTCCTTTAGTTTTAGTCCTTTATTCCCCATCTAGGAATGATTTCCGGTAACAGAGCCACTTTGGTGTTTTGCTGGAAATGATTCAACCCATTTTGACCACATATCAACCATCACCAAACAGTATTTTTTCCCTTCTGCTGCGACAGTTCTATGAAATCCATAATCACATGTTCAAATGGTCTGTCTGGCGGCGGGTGAGCAACGCGTGTGATTGTTTTGGGTTTTGCTCAAGCCATGTATGACTGACAAAACTTCTGCGCATGGACTGAAAACCCTTTGGTGAACCAGTGTTGAGTTATGACGTCTAACATTCCTCCTTTTGACACGTGGTCCAAACCGTGTGTCAATTTTGCAAAGTGAGGAAAGACATGTTTTGGCAGGCAGGGTTTGTTGTTGGGTCCTCGTCACACTTCTTCTTTACTGCGGTGCCACACTAAAGGACTGCATTGCTGTAAGGGAGCCGGGAATAGAGACTGGAGTTGAAACAAAGGATCTAGGATATTGGGTTGGAGTGCAGCTCTTTCTGTGGCAGCATCAGCTCTTACGTTTCCTACAGAGACGGGATCTGAGTTGTTATTATGAGCAAGGCATTTACACACAACAACTGAGTTAGGTCATCTAGAAGAGCTGCAACCTTGTCATGGTGGAGAATAGGTTTTCCATCAGATGTTAAGAATTGTCTGTGTTTCCACAGAGTACCAAAATCATGCACAACACCAAAAGTATAACTAGAGTCAATGTTAACAGTTACAGTCTTGTTGTTTGCCAGTGAGAGGGGAGCGAACCTGAGACAAGAGTTTCATGATTAGTGACAACAGCAAATCCGACTTTGTTGCGACCAGTCAAAAACAACCAATATGAGAGGTGCAATGCAGATCCTCTGGTGACATGAAATCTGTTGCAGTTGTTAAAACAGTTTCTCTAGTTTCTGCAACAAGCTCAGAGGCAGTTAATGGTTGTAACTTCCATTGATATGCACACTGCAGGTTTGGGGTATGGTGAACAAAGGAATGTGAGAAATTTAGGTCCAGATCTGATAGTTTGTGAACTTTCACACCCTCTGGTGTTGAGATCAGACAAAGGCCTAACTTGCACATCAAGTCTCTGCCCATCAGATTATTGGGACGGACTTTTGAGAGCAAGAATGCATGTTTGAAACTTGTATCCTCACATCTGAGTCCAATGGACGGAAGTGGAGACGTACTGTCCATATTTATATACAGTCTATGGACCAGAACAGTAATGACTCATCAGAGAATGGACATGGGCCTTCCGAGGGTGTCCTGTGGTGTCTGATCAACCTCCCGCCTTTGAGGGGAGAGGCCTCTGTGGATCATCCCACAGATACTTGATCAGTTTGAGATCTAGTGAATTTGGAGGCCAGGTCAACACCTTGTGCTGTTCTTCATGTTTTTTTTTTTTTTAGTTGTTCCTAAAGTGTTTTTGTGGCTGCATCCTGCTGGGGATGGCTGCTGCCATCAAGGAGTGTCATTGCTATGGGGTGGGGTGCCTGGTCTGGTCTAGGTGGGTGCTACATGTCTAAGTAACATCCACACCAATGAATGCCAGGTCCAGAAGTTTCCCAGCAGAACATTGAACTGTCACAAGATGAAGTCAATGTTATTCACTTCTCCTGTCAGTGGTCTTTATGTTGTGGCTAATTGGTATATAAAACATGTATATATATTTATATTCAGGTTTCATCCAGTAGATCAGACTGAGTGTGTTGTGATTCTGCAGGAATGAAATCCACTACACGTCAACACCAAGTTTATTTTTCACCAGAGAAAAATCACAGACGTCTCTGAGTTTAGAAACTGATAAAAAGTCAACTATATAAAAACTACATGTCTTTTTTTTTTAAATATACACAAACTTTAACCAAACGCTCAAACACTTCCTATAAAATGAGCATCAGGGAGGATGGGGGAGGGGGTCATCTCCTGGCGGCCCGCTGCCTCTCCAGCAGCAGCACCACCAGGCGGCTCTTGAGCGAGGCCAGCTTTCCGGCGTAGTTCTGCTGCAGGACGGCGCTGAGGCGGAGGCGGAGGAGGCGCAGGAGGCCCGGCGAGGAGCGGCAGTCAGAGACGTTGAGCAGAGAGTGGAAGAAGTCCAGCCACAGGTCGCTGTGAGGGTTCCTGGAGGAGACGTGGAGACACTTCAGATTAACATCAGGAAACACTTCACCCAACCGGTTCTTCAGGAGTTTATCTGTCACCTTCTAAACACGCCGTTGGTCCTCCACACGCCGTCGTCGTTGGTGACCTGCATGTACGTCCCAAACAGCAAACAGTAGACAGTCCCCGCTATCCCAAAGTAGTCGGTCTGAAAACAAAGAGCAAGAGTTTAAAGTCTCCAGGTCCAGACGTTGCATCTGAGCTGAACTAGATGAAATAAAAACAGTTCATTAACAACATATGGCCCATGGGTCACAACCTGACCACCAGAGGGTCTAATCTGGGCCGTGGGACGATATTAACAAAGAACAAAAATGAAATACAAGACATTTAGCTGCTTTTATGTTAATAAAAGTATCTGCTATTCATAGTTTATCCACCAGGGGTTGCTCTGTCTATGTCGATAAAACGTTTAGTAAAAAGGAGAGTTCATTAAATGCGCTAAAACAAAAGAGAACCACGTGGAGTTGTCTTTATTTAAGGGTTATTATCTGTTCTGTTACTGGTCGGGGACCCCTGGAGAGCCACTGTGGTCCCCTTTGACCCCCCTCCCCTGGTCTAGAGGAATCTGGATCAGTCCTGACCTGGTGGCTCCACGGTTTCCCGCTGAGCATCTCTGTGCACTGGAAGCCCGACGTCAGACACTTGGCGGTGAAAGCAGTGCCTTCTGGGAAAAGCTCCATGTCGATGCTCTGACCGAGGTCGATGAGGACGAGGCCGTGGTCCACGCTGTCCTCGTCAAAGCACCGGTTCTCCAGGAACCTGGAAGCGAACGCAATGAACGAAGAATGTATAAGCTTCGGGGTGATGTAAGTGTTTTGTTTTAGCCTCCTGATGTTGTGTTTAGGATCGAGGAGAAGTTAAAAGGAACTAAAGATGAAGAAGAACCAACTAAAGTCAGAATAATGTTAAGAGGATGTCAAAAATAAGTCTCACTCTTTAAATTTATTACTTAAAATGTCATATTTATAAAACACAAAGGTGGAAATTATGTTTTTCTATTCATTAGACATGTTTATTTATTAAGTCAAAATGTCAAGATTAAAGGACGGAGCGAATTTAATCAAAAATGCGTAATTTAAATATCAGAACAATCTTACTATAAGTAATTCTGATTCTTTAAGTCAAAAGTTATGAGATTTAAAGTCAAATATTGAATGTATTTATGCAATAATTAAGACTTTTCTCATTGTCAGACATGCAGACAGCTTCATTACAAAATATATGTGGTTCATGTTGTTTATGAACTTTTAACATTCAACGTCGCAGCTTTTCAAATGTTTTAAACCGCCCAGAGGCAGTTTTCAAGCAGAATAAATTAATGTTACTTGTTCTTTAGGGTCAGATTAAACTGAATGTCTTTGGATTTCAGAAAGTGGTCGGAACAAACGAGCCCAGATAGAAACATGAATGATGATAGGACCCAGGATTGAGCCCTGAGGGACGCCACGAGCTAGCAACAAATCACAAACTCTGACAACACAGAGGTCAGACAGAAACACTGTGGATCACCACATTTGAGACGCTCAGATCGGATTAATTAGTCGGCTCCAGAGTCTGATGAGTTTGGTTTCGTTACCTCTCTCCCAGCAGGAAGTTGTCTGGTTTGATGTCGGCGTGGATGACGTGGACGGCGTGCAGCTGCTCCACCATGTGAAGGATGCAGACGGTGAAGTACATGACGAGAGGCTGAGGCATCACTTTGTCACTCAGGTTCTTGTAGATGTTCACCGCGTTCTGAACGAGTAAAGAGTCAGTTTAAGGTTAAAAATGTCAGTAAATAAGAAATGAGACGTGTCACAAACGTTTTAGCCTTAAATTAATAATCTTCAATATTGGGTGATGCATGTTTTCTGGTCTGTGGCGTGGACCGACCAGCAGGGTGCCGTAGTTGTGCAGCTCGCCGAGCAGGACGCTGCCGTTGTTGAAGAGGTGGGCCGAGCGGAGGCTGCTGTAGAGGTGACGGACGTCGGGCTGCAGCCGGGCGTCCAGCTGAGTGTTGATGTAGAACTCCCAGGGGTTGGCCGGCTTCTGGACCTGCAGCAGAGACAAGATAAACAAAATAAATAAACATTTTTCTCCCCTTAGTTGGAGATTTTAAAGTTTAATAAGAATCATTTAATGTCAAGTCTTTAGCCCTTTTCATACGGGACAGAGTCGTCCCGTGTGAAATCGTTATCTCACCTTTAAAACCATCTTCTCTGAGGTCGTGGGGTCGGTGGCCTGGTAAACTGTCGCAAACGCTCCCTCCCCCAGGACACAGTCCACCCGGAGGGATGCCTTTCCTGTCAGAGGGCAAACATTCAGAAGGGTTAAGGGCTGACAGGTGAGAGCCATGCTAGCTGTTAATGCTAAGCTAACCATGGTATCCATCTCCTCCCTCTTACCCATGCTGATGGTCATCTTTGGGCTGATGCTGGGCATGTTACACTGCCAGGTGATGCAGCGGGGGTGGGAGGTGAGAGGAGGGGTGAGTGTGGAGAGCAGATGGGAGATCAGGTTATTGTCCCAGGGATCTGACACCAGCTGGAGTGGGGCTGTACTGGACGTCCTGGGCGTCCTAGGCGTCTTCATGGACACGTCGGCGCTCGGCCTCAGGCCTCTGTCTGGACTCATCATGGGCTCGTCCACACAACTCATCTGCACCGGGCTCATGGGCACGTCGGCACAGAGGGGCGGCTGCTCCGGAGTCATGGGGACGTCCCGGATCTTGGGTCGACGGGGGCTCAGGAAGGCGTCCAGGTCCGTCTCTACAGCGGCCTCAGGGCTTCTGACGACCAGCCAGTCCGGTTTAAGAGCACACTCTGGGCTCATGGGGACGTCGTCCAGCCGGTGCTGGGCTGGTTCTGAACTGGCGGCTTCCTCCACGTCTTCCCTGATCTTAAAAGGCTCGCCTCTGGGCCGGGACGAGACCAGGGAGAGGCCCCGTTTGGGAGGCTGCTCCGGGCTCTTGTAGACCTCCCAGCCCGGGCCCGAGTCGGCGTGACCGAGCGTCTGGTCTCTGAAGGAGAGCACGGTGGGGGGAGGGGGCTGCACCATGGTCATGGAGGAGGTGGTGAGGCAGTGCTGGGTCGTGGCGAGACCCTCGCCCATGATGGTGCCTTGTCTGGCGGAGGATGGCGCCGCCAGTTTACTGACGGCAGATTCATCACATGGACTCTGTTCTATGATGGGGCTGAAGGAGACAATGGTCAACGTTCTCCTGTCTGTGGTCATAATGTTGTGGCTGCACTGCAAGCCTTTCAAAATAAAAGCATATAGTGGTTACCTGAGTTTTTTGCTCTGACGTCTGATGAAATCGTCGTCGTCGGCGCCGCCACCGTCACAGTTGTTCTCTAAAGAAGAATTCACCAACGAGAGTCAGATCGTGTCGAGGCTCGTGAATAAACATTAAACTGAAGAGCAGACGTCGCCGTACCTTGGTCCTGGAAGAAGTTGCCGCCAAGAGGAGTCTTGTGCGTGAACGGCGTGGAGACAAACTGGGCGAGCATGGCGAAGTCCGTGGTGCTGTTGGGACACGCCGCCAGGGAGTTGAGGGAGTTGTAGCGAGCGCCCCACATGGTGCTCTCGTCCGGCATCAAGTCTCCTGAAGGCGTCTCCTGATCAGAGAACACAGACGGAGAGATGGTGAAGCTCCGACCACAGACGTCGGTTCAGCTACAGTACGACCACAGAGCTCAGACTCACGTTGGGTTTGTCTGCTTTGACCACGGGGATCTCAGCCAGCGCTCTGGTTGGTTTCGGCTTCTCAACCACAGGAGGCGGGGCAGCACTGGACAAAAAAACAGGAACACTTTACTCAACACTGATCAAACGTTTCTTCAAAATCAAAATCGATTTCATTCAGAAAATCTGTATTATTTTTTTTGACGTTTACCTGCCGTTTTCTTTGTCGTTGTCGTCCTGGAAGACGGTGAACGGGGTTGTCGTGGTCGAGGGCTTCGCTAAGGAGGCGACACCTCCTGCTAATGGAGAAAGGAGAACGAAGTTAGTTCAGGGTCATGACAGATCCAAAACAAACAAACTATTGAAGACGTTTCATCCGAGTAGCTTCTTCAAGTAACTCTACAGTTGTCCTTCTTTCAAACTGTATTTAACTAAATAAAATATCTTTAAATGAATCCTTCTCGACCATAGACTGTAAATAAAGATGGAACTGCTCCTCTAAAGTGAAGCCAAATCAAGTAGAGCTCCCCCTGGTGTCTGGCTGCAGTATAGGTCATAAGCTCCACCCCCTCCATGTTAGTGGGCGGGACTTGGGCCAAACTAAAACACTAACATACACGTCAAATAATTTCTTTTCCAGGATGGTTTCTGTCATTTTAGGTAGTTAATATAATGTTGATGAATGTTCAAGTGTCAATCTTTTTGGATATGTTTAGTTTTAGTTATTTGATGCTATAGAAACAGGATGTGACATAATGGCGACTACCAGTTGCCATGCCAACTGCTCCATAAAGCGGCCCCATGGGACCGTGAGAGTAATTAAATAATAACCACAGTGTATAATCCAACATCTCCTTGTAACTGGTGGAGGTAGAGCAGAGCGTAGTATTAATTAAATGAAAACACAAGTGAGTCTGGGGGAAGTGGGCGGGGCATCAATAATCACGGCTCCATGTGGCTCCGCCCTCAGACCGGACTGATCAGACTCTGGCTCAGAAGTCACAAGATGGCGTCGCTCCGGGAAACCAGCGTCAGTTTGGCCAATGAGAGGAAGTGGAGACGTGTAGTCCATATTTATATACAGACTATGGTCCAAGTCATTTTAGTTCAGGGGCCACATTCAGCCCAGTTTGATCTGATGGGGGCCGCACCAGTATCATAATAATATAATAACCTATAAGACCAGACTCTCTGTTGGGTCGGCAGTTATGTCCGACACCGCTGATCTAGACTCCTCGTTCATAAATGAAGAATATTTTCACCGTTTCTCGAGCATCTGGTGTCGATCTCGTTCTCTGCAGTGTGGTGCAGCATCGAGGTGTTGCTGAACGGCTCTTCTAGAAACGTCGGGGCCTGGAACATGTCCATGATCACACCTGGGTCCACACCAGGACAGATTAACACACACAAAAAAAAAAAAACATGGATGACACACTGAAACCGTGATAAGAAGGGAAGGATACAGGATGTGTATATATACGTGCGTGATGTGCTCACCCAGTGCTTCCCGGGTGTTGACAGTGGGCGACGGCAGCACCCGTGACGGTGTGGCCTGAACGAAACCCAGTGAAGTGTTAGGAGTGACGTGGGACAGGTTAGATGTGTGTCCCTGTGACACTGAGAGAGGAAGAGATGCAGAGAGGAGGTTGGAAAAAGGAATTAAATAAACAGAAGAACAGCCACCAGCACCTGACTCCACCTACCATCTAGTTTCTCCTCAGGCTCTGCTGTCTGCTGGACGTCACTAAGACAAAAAAAAGACAAACAGATAACTACTGCCCTCTGCAGGGTAAGATTATTTACTACTATGTACGACAGCACTTCAGATTCTGCTTGCTTTCCACAGCGTTTGATCACTTCCTGATTTACCAAACTGTAAACTGAAGCAACTCACTGCTGTGTGTTGTTGAGACCATCACCAGGGGCGACGACCGGTCTCTGGACCGACCCGGGCTGAAGCGCCGAGGCCTGGACGGCGGGCTCCTGCTCCGTGGGCTCCGCATACTGTAACAGATGAAGGCTCCTCTCCGCCAGGACGGTGGCGTGATGGGACTGGTCCGACCTCTGGGTGGCGCTGCTGTGGCCCTGCTGCTGCATGAAGGTCGGCTCGGTGTGTAACCTCAAGCCGAGAGAGCGCCGGCTGCTCAGTCTGTCCGAGGGCCGAGGACAGCCGAAGGACAACGGAGGAGGATTCAGAGCGTCGGCTGCTTCTGCTACAGGAGGCTGCAACGGTGAAAATCAGACTGAAATAAACCATGCTGTTATATTTGAAACAAAACTAAACATGACGACTCGTCAAGTTTACTAGAAACTTTACTAAAACCTGATAAGAACCCCAGAAGAAGACGATGAAGTGGTTGCACACTTCCTAAAACTGAAACCTCTCTCCACTGATGGTTGGTTGGAGGTCAGAGACTCCAGAGTTGATGCTAATGGAGATACTAATGGTTATGATTATTGCAAAGCTAGCTGTGATGCTAGCAGTAATCCATTATTCCAGAGAGTTTAGTCCAATGGTTAGTTGGTGGTCAAAGACTCCAGAGTAGATGCTAATGGTTATGACTATGGCAACGGTAGCGGATATGCTAATGGAGGGCCTAATGCCAACACTAATGGCTATGATTATTGCAAAGCGAGCTGTGATGCTAGTGGAGACGCTAATGGTGATCCTAAAGCTGATGCAAATGTTGATGCTAACAGCTAGCGTGTCAGCGCCTCTCTCTATCAGTGTGTTTCAGGAGACGCTAATGGCGATCCTAATGGCAATGCTTATGGTTATGATTATTGCAAAGCTAGCTGTGATGCCAGCAGTAATCCTGGTGGGGATGCTAATGGAGATCCGAATGCTAATGCTAACAGAAAGCATGTCAGCGCTGCTCTCCATCAGCTTGTTTCAGCTCGTACAGACGTATAAAACTAAACCAGGTAGATTTCCAGTAGCGTTTTGCTCTAAGTGAGTGTTAGCAACCTTTAGCAGTGGTTAGCGTCACAGTATGAAGGTTCTGGGTTATAACGTTAATCGTGGTCAAACATGTCATCGTTGTGTCTGAATAACATTCATTAGGAAAGACCTAATGTCATTCTGTTGTATTAATAATAATAAACATCTGGAGAGACGACACATCTGTTCAGTCTGACCTTCTGAGAGGAAGCCTGTCCGGCGAACTCTCCACAGATCTCCAGCTCCTGGTTAATTTTATCCAACAAGGATTTGATGTTGAGGATTCCCTCCTCCTGCTCCCTCAGCGTCTTCTCAGCTGAAAGCAAAGATAAATAAATAAATTAACGATGTGACAATAGATCTGAGAATAGAAGCTTTAACAGAAGCAGCAGACTCACTGATTTCCCTCTGCTCCTTCTCACGTTTCTCTCGGAGCTTACGGAAATACTTCTCCGCTCGGACCTCCTCAAAACACAACTCAGATCCTTCACAGACCAGTTCCTCCTTCATGTAGGAGGACACCGTCTGGACCCCGGAGCTCTGGATCTTCCCAGACGTCTCGGAGCGGGAAACTCTGAGGAGGAGAAATAAATAAAAGCCTAGGTTATAATTATAGAGTTCAGGTTCTTCTTAATACTCCATTTTCATCTTTGTGTCTGTCCACACAGGAAAAGAGGTGGTCGACCAGCCAGAACATTATGACCCCCCGCCAAAAACCTGCCACTAACTCGTACAGAAGATGGAGCACCTCCTTCCTCCAGGCCTCTTTTCTATCAGAACCAGAACCACACAGGTCAGAACCAGTTCCTCCTCCTCCTCCTCCTCCTCCTTCTTTCCTTTCCCTCCTTCAGTTCTGGAGATGTTCTGATTCAGTCGTCCGGCCGTCACTGGAACATTTCTTTTCCCATTTCTAACATCAGCTCCGAGAACTAAACGTTCAACTTGTTTCCTGATGCAGGAGCCATGAGAACCAGATAGTCGAGGGTCATAATGGTGTGGCTGATCAGACTCACACATCACAAATCATCATTTATAATAATAAACCATAAAGATTATAGATCCAGCTCTGTGTTGCGTTGACTGGTTTCACGTCCACTTACATTATGGTCATTTTATTTGCAGCTGGTTTGGACGAAGGATCCTCAGACACCTGAAACATGAACACAGACTGAGACTCTGAGAACAAGACTTTATTTAATAATAATTACTTGAGACTCTGAGAACAAGACTTTATCTAATAATTATTACTGGAGACTCTGAGAACAAGACTTTATCTAATAATTATTACTGGAGACTCTGAGAACAAGACTTTATCTAATAATTATTACTGGAGACTCTGAGAACAAGACTTTATCTAATAATTATTATTGCTAGAGACTCTGAGAACAAGACTTGATTTAATAATAATTATTACTGGAGACTCTGGGACCAAGACTTTAATAATAATTATTACTAGAGACTCTGAGAACAAGACTTTATTTGATAATAATTATTACTGGAGACTCTGAGAATGAGACTTTATCTAATAATTATTATTGCTAGAGACTCTGAGAACAAGACTTTATTTAATAATAATTATTACTGGAGACTCTGAGAACGAGACTTTAATAATAATTATTACTAGAGACTCTGAGAACAAGACTTTAATAATAATTATTATTACTGGAGACTCTGAGACCAAGACTTTAATAATAATTATTACTAGAGACTCTGAGAACAAGACTTTATTTGATAATAATTATTACTAGAGACTCTGAGAATGAGACTTTATCTAATAATTATTATTGCTAGAGACTCTGAGAACAAGACTTTATTTAATAATAATTATTACTAGAGACTCTGAGAACAAGACTTTATTTAATAATAATTATTACTAGAGACTCTGAGAACAAGACTTTATTTGATAATAATTATTACTAGAGACTCTGAGAACAAGACTTTATTTAATAATAATTATTACTAGAGACTCTGAGAACAAGACTTTATTTGATAATAATTATTACTAGAGACTCTGAGAACAAGACTTTAATAATAATTCTCGCTAGAGACTGAGAACTAGACTTGTTATGTAATTATTACTACAGAGACAAACTCACCTTGTCCTGGGACATCTGGGGAGCCGACATCTGGCTGATTAAATGAGTGACCTGACCTCCAGCTAAGACAAGATTAAAATAAATCAATCAGACAGGAGCTGATCGAACATTAATAAAAAAAGAACTAAAGTAAATACTTTTAATAAATAAACAAGTGAACATGTTCTTACTTGATGGTTGAGTCTGACTCCTGGTTCTTGACTGAAACTGTCTGTAGATTAAAGAGGAGACATTTATATGTAAATTAAACATTAGAGCAGCTACAGATAAAACCACATTAATATCTGCTCTCAGCTGATTATATTAGTACAGACTACTCCGTATGTACTCTAAATATAGTCCTAGAGACATGTCCAGCCTCAGGCCATCTCTCCAGATGGCCGAGGAGACAATGACTTGTGTCTTTGTGTTTACCTGTATTCGTGGAGAACAGTCTCGGCCGGCTGGGCTCGGTTCTCCAGAGCTTTCTGGTAGACGGCGTCGGCCTGCTCCCTCATGCCCCTCTGTTCAAACTGCTTGGCCCAGGCCATGTAGAGGGCGGCGGTCCTGGTGCCGACGCCCTTACTAAAGATGTGGCTGTACAGCACCACGGGGTCGGAGTAATAGCTCGCCTGGAAGACACAGCCAGCGTCAAGGATGAAACTACAGACCGGCCACGTAACGACGGAGCGTTTCATTCAGACTCACGCATCTGATGCAGTAGTTCACGTATCTGACGTCGTCTGCGTATCGCTCAACGTCCAGGAACCTCTGGACGAGGCTGTCGAACACCAGCGACATCCCGCCGGCGCCGTCTGCAGGTAGACTCTGCTCCAGGTACTCCACAAACCTGAGGGATTAGAGACAGGATGAAAGTCTGATGGTGACGCAGAGGAGCTCATCTCTCTGGGAAAAAATACTTTTTTAACGAAGCAAACAAAGAAGAGAGTCAGAACCAGGAACTATAACACAGAACTACCACCAACCCAGGGATGGATCTGCAAAGGAAGAGGAGAAGAAGGAGGAGGAAGAAGAAGAAGCTGGGGGGCATGGTAAGGAGGGACACATTGGGATGAGAAGAAGAAGGAATAAGATGAAAAGGAAGAGGAGGGAGGGAAGAACAAGAAGGTGGAAAGGAAGATGACCAAGGAGGAGGAAGAGAAGGAGGAAGACTGAAAATCAGAAAGAAGAAGAAGAAGAAGAAAAAGAAGAAGAAGAAGGGGGAGAATGAGGAACAGAAGAATAAGGAGGAGGAGAAGTAGATGGGTAAGGGGGAGTGTAAGGCGGAGAAGAAGAAGAAGGAGAAGGAGTAAGAGGAAACCGAAGAGGAAGATAAAAATGAGAAAGAATGGGAGGGAGAGGAAGGGAAGAACAAGAAGGAGTAGAAGAAGGTGGAGAAGACGATGGGGAGGAGGAGAAAGACGAAAAGGAGGAGGACTGAAAATCAGAAAAAAGGAAGAAGAAGAGTAAGTGGGGGAGGAAGGAGAAGAAGAAGAAGAAGAAAGTGCAGCTTAACTGAAATCTCTAAAGCGTCCTGAGGATATTCATCATTTACTATTAAATTGAGGATGTTTATTAACTAAAAGCTGATACTTTTCTCGTTGCTGGACTTATTAATTAACCGACTGATCGCTGTCTCTGTGGCTGAAGCTGAAGAAATGATGCACATGAATTCATGGCTTCATTCGTCCAACCAGTCACAATGAATCTGAGGCTCTGGTTGCAGGCATTGAATACGAATAGTGGAGAGAATAATGATTTCCTCCACAAATGTAGAAGACACACAGATATAAATAACATAACAGGTCAGGAAATGAGTTTATAAAAACCAGTCTAAAGCATCAAGAGATTTATTTTACTATTAAAGGAGGATTTTAGAGAAAGAAATGTTACGCTATTAAAGAGACATGGAGGATTTTGACAAGACGCCACCTGTCAGCTTTGTTTCAGCGAATCAAAATGAACTAATGATGCATATAAATTCATATGAGATCATGTTGGATGACAACAATAATTAACAAACTGTTGTTTATACACGTGATTTTATGTTGTTGTCATTGATGCACGGTGTTTTCTGTGACTCCAGGGTTGTTTTAATATCAGTTTATGTCATTATCCTTCAAGTCAACACACGTTATTTATTATAATTAATAAAGAAAACCTCTCGTTTAGTGGACTAAACAAAAATCAGTCCATATAAATACATTAATAGCTAAAATAAACGGTTAAGCGACTCACTTGTCCCATGGCTCCAGAGGGTCGGGTCCCGAGTAGGAGCTCAAACTCTTTTCAAAACACCTGAAACAAATTAAAAACAAATCCATAAACGTGCCCTGAATTAAAGGTAACCGGTGTCATATCTGACGGTTATGTCCTTTTTATAAACTGGTCATTACACACGGAGACGGTGAAGCTAACCGCTAGCAGGAAGCTAACACCGGGGAGACGTTAGCGTTTCATTAGGACTTACTGTAAATACGTAGCGATGTCCATTTCACTTTAAGTTTAAAAAAAAAAAAAAAAGTCCTTAAAGTTGACAAACAGACGGGAATCTATTTGATTTGTGTGATCCGGCTCACTTTATGAATACATTTATCTAGTTTAGAGTCAGCATCGCCTGCTGTTGTTTCTTTCATCCGAGTTAATGCTGCTGCTCTTACTGAGTTTGAAATTTCGCGCTCAGCCAATAGCGTTTGACGTTGCGTCTGGTAGCCACGCCCCCTCCTATGCGTGACAAAGGGGGCGTGGTAGAAGGGGAAAATAAGTAAATAAATAAATGAATAAATAAAACGATGAAAGTGTAAAATCTTACGTATTATTTTAACTTTTTACGATTAATAACAGTAAAAAAAACTTAGATTCGTTTTTTCTTACAAAACGACGTGAATATTAATATATTTATATAAATACATATATTAATAAATGTATTGGAAAGAATTTTTTTATCTAATTTTAAACTATTACGACTGCTCAGCCTCTGCCCCATTAAAATGCAGTTCCTCCATAGTTTGGTATTACTTGGAGTATTCATAATGTGTTCTTGTTGTTATTGTTGTTGTTCTGTGTGTGATTGTTTTAATATTTATGAGACTACCACTTGGTTCAAGTCCATTTTCCATCTTTGCATCCTTGCAGCTCTGTACAATCCTGTTCAAAGTACAAGAGGGATGGAAGGTTGAATCTGTTTCCACAAAGAGTAATGGAGGCAATAAAAAAAATAATAAAAAAAACAACTGAAATATTTATAATTTTTTGATATATTTGAGTTTTTTACACAAATAAAAGTGTTGTTTGCTATTTTACAGTGTTTTCAGTCAATGAAAACACTGTAAAATAGTGCTACTGTTTATAATTATAGTCCAAAAAGTAGTCTAAAGAGTAATTCATAGCAGATTTGTGTTGAGCAGTCTAAAATCAAAAATGGTAATTGGGAATTTTTCCCTGAATTAACAAGAGATGTAGTCAAGAAGCTAAGTATTCAGTTAATGAGTTCATTCATGTGTTAATATAGGAACATTAAAAATATACACCTTCTATTTTCCTCTAAATAAATGTTTTTTCATGATTACCCTTTAAAATAATAGAGAAAAAATAGAGAAAACGACACTGTTACTGAAAACCTATGTCTAATTTACACAATGATTGTAGAGAATATAATAAATAATATGCCATATATTTAAAATAATCTGTCAGGAAATGAAGCTCACGGGTGGTATGAAATAATACCTGGCATAGTTATCTAGTGAGCTGGTATCAGTGAGTATTTAAATAGATATGTGTAGGTTTACCAGCGTTTGTTTTCATTTTTTAGCTGGATACTTGAAACCGGAGCAGCCCGTGAGAAGCAGCTCAAGAAACCCCTTAGACGGCTGGCCAGAAGCAGAGCTCGCGACGTTACGTGGCCGCCATTTTGTTTCGCCGGGAGTAAAGAAGCCAACCGTAAAAAAAAAGCACCGGTGTGACTATTTCCCCCCCTTCAATTGGAGCACTTTCAACACGGCGGATCAGCATCGTGCACCCGACTTCAAATCTGCATGGTATGTACGCACCGAGACCCCCTCCCGGAGAAAATAAAAAAAACCGCCGTTGCGTTGTTTTTTATTTTTTGTTTTTTTTTCTGCTTTCTTCGCACGCTAACTCGCTGGATGCGGCGCTCGCCCCGGCTACCGTTAGCATCAGCAGCTAGCCGGCATTTTGAAAAAAAAAAAAACGGGCCCGCTTTGGATAACGCTCACTTGAAGGGACGTTACATGCGAGGGTAAAGTGCGCCGAGTTTATAGGAATGTCATGTACTGGATAGAGTAAAGGTTTTATGTTTATGTTTTATTAACTTTGTCCTGGTAGCGGTTGCGATTCGCACGGCGGCAGTTGGGCCTGTGATCTGCACGAGCCGCCGATAGCTAGCTAGCTAGCCAGCTAACAGAGGCGTGGTGGATGTAAATGAAAACCTTACAGGCTTTTTTTCTTTTTTCTTTTTGCTGAGGTGATTATTTATTTATTACTACGTCCCTCAGCAGGGCAGGGCAGGGCAGGGTGAGGGTAGAGTTACGGAGCCCTCGTCTCGGCCATGTGTGCGTCCTCCTTTGAAGGCGCCGTCCATGTGTTTGTTTCAGTTTCGTAATTTCGGATAACGTCGCGGGTTTGTAAACGGCGAAGCGATGGCGCCAAACCGCACACGCAGCCACCCCTCGTCTCAGCTGTTGTCGATCTCCATTGTGCTCAGATGTCCGGAGACATGGCCACCGATCATGTGAACGGGAACGGGACGGAGGGCACGGAGGGCGCGGAGGAGCCGATGGACACGATGGACACGATGGACACTACGGCGGCGGCGGTGAGCCACTCGGAGCACTTCGAGGCTCTGCTGGAGGCTGGTCTACCTCAGAAAGTCGCCGAGAAGCTGGATGAACTTTATGTAGCAGGTAAGACCCGGCGGGTTCACCTGCACGTCTCTGCGTCTCTTTGTTGTTGTTGTTGTTGTTGTTGTGGTGTCACCTCTGGACTCGTCATCGTGGCATTGTTGTTTTGATTCTTGACTCTCTCGGGACCGTGCAGCCTCTGCTCTCTTCCAGCTGATCAGGTCACATGACAACACTGTTTAACGTCGGGTCTGATGCATATTTACATCCATAAGGAGCACTTAAACCTTTTTTAAAGCTGATTTCTAACTGTAGTAACTCAGAAAAAACACAAAGACAAGTTTATTTTGGCTCAGACGACACACACACTTTAAGGTCAGTGGCACACGGGAGATAAGAGGAAGCAATAAAAACATAAATGCATAAAAAGTCTGTGATTGCTGGAAGAGTAGATGGATTTGCCGCATTTTAAATCAGAAACTAAAGGATATTCACCCTTTTGACTTGATTATACGTTATATGTGCAGTTTCACTAACCTTCTGAGGCCGTTTAAGAATAAAACCACTCGTGTTAAGGTCTAATATGTGCAGCGTACACATATATATACGACTTCTGTTGTGTTTAATTTTCTAGTTTTGTACGTATTTAATGCTTTTGTCTCCTGCGTGCTGCTGCGACTCTGCAGATTTATCCACTGTGGGATAAATAAAGGGTTAACTTGGTTTATTTTTATCTTACACACATCACATGTGACATTTCTAACTTTCTCTGATATGTCCTGTTAGTAAGTTAAAGCTGTGAGTGGAGATCCAGCAGCTAAAGTAGTTGATTTAATCACGTCAGTGGCCAGAAAAAAGGACATTTAACGTCCTGCTGTGTCGCTGCGTTTACACATTCGGACCGGAGCTGCCCCAGACACAAGCAGGCACATCAAACCCCAGACTGAGAGGTTTCATATAGACGCTGGACTGAATGGGTGAAGGAAAGGGTTGATGGAAGCCAGCTGGCAGAGACAATAGAGCAGCTGCTTGGCCACGTTACCGTCTGAGCAGGAGCAGCAAAAGAAAAAGACCCAGCGGCTCAGACGGTGTTGGTTGTACCGGACCGGGCCTGGTTCTCACCGCTCTGTGGGTTTTCCTTTTTGTCCGTCCGGCTCAGACGCTTAATAATGAGCCTCCTCAGCTATGGTGCGCACCGTGTTTACAGTGACTGTGCTGCTGTGTTGTTCAGGCCTGGTAGCTCATAGTGACCTCGACGAAAGGGCCATCGAGGCTTTGAAAGAGTTCAACGAGGAGGGAGCGCTGCAAGTGTTGGTCCAGTTCAAAGAGAGCGATCTGTCACACGTGCAAGTAAGTTTAACGTCGACGGTGTTGGAGCTTAGTCCAGTCTTTGATTTATTACATTAATCAAACTGAAACTAACAGATGTCGTCTTTAGGCAAAATTGAACTTCAAATTAAAGTGCAGTAACGGGAGTAAAATGTCCAGCTTTCTAATTCTTCTTCTTCTTCTTCTTCCTCCTCCAGAACAAAAGTGCCTTCCTCTGCGGGGTGATGAAGACGTACCGGCAGAGAGAGAAACAAGGGACTAAAGTTTCAGACGCCACTAAAGGACCGGACGAAGCTAAAATCAAAGAGCTCCTGGACAGAACCAGCTACACACTCGACGTAACGACGGGCCAGAGGAAGTACGGCGGGCCCCCACCCGAGTCCGTTTACTCCGGGGCCCAGCCCACCGTCGGGACGGAGGTCTGTCTTCACGAATGAAAGAAAAAACAAATAAACAAATCAGACGTGATGAAGGGAGCTAGGCTTTGAGTCTCTAGTCTTTAAATATACTTCCTTTCTCTTCTTGTAGATTTTTGTCGGGAAGATTCCTCGCGACCTGTTTGAGGACGAGCTGGTTCCTCTCTTCGAGAAGGCCGGTCCCATCTGGGACCTGAGGTTAATGATGGACCCGCTGAGCGGTCTGAACAGGGGCTACGCCTTCGTCACCTTCTGCACCAAAGAAGCAGCTCAGGAGGCCGTGAAGCTGGTAGGTTGGTCAACGGGACGAGAGTCTACCGGGACAGAGACGAAGAGACAGGATCATGTCCAGTCACGTCCTCTCCTTTAGTGGAATAACTAAGCTCCATGTCTCCCTGGTTGTTGGAGGCAGTTGTTGTGTTTTTATTGGCAGCTGTCGTCATGTTCTTTCTTTCTTTCTTTCTTCTTGTACCAGTGTAATAATCACGAGATTCGTCCTGGCAAGCACATCGGGGTGTGTATATCTGTGGCCAACAACAGACTATTTGTTGGCTCTATTCCCAAAAGCAAAACAAAGGAGCAGATAGTGGAGGAGTTTTCTAAAGTCACAGGTAACGTTTTCCTTCCCGGACCGGTCTCTTCTCCCCCCCCTCGGGGCTTTTATTTCCTGCCTCACTCAGTGTCTGTCTCTTGTCCAGAGGGTCTCAGCGACGTCATACTCTACCACCAGCCCGACGACAAGAAGAAGAACCGCGGCTTCTGCTTCCTGGAGTACGAAGACCACAAGACGGCGGCCCAGGCCCGGCGGCGGCTGATGAGCGGGAAGGTGAAGGTCTGGGGCAACGTGGTGACGGTGGAGTGGGCCGACCCCATTGAAGACCCCGACCCAGAAGTCATGGCCAAGGTGAGGAACTGATCTTCTCTCCTCCTCCTCCTCGCTGTAGAGATCCACTTCTACCACATGATGGATGAACTTTTCTTCCTCTTCGTTGCAGGTGAAGGTTTTATTTGTGAGGAACCTCGCCAACGGTGTCACGGAGGAAATCCTGGAGACGTCCTTCAGCCAGTTTGGAAAACTGGAGCGAGTCAAGAAGCTCAAAGACTACGCCTTCATTCACTTTGAGGAGCGGGACGGAGCCGTGAAGGTACTGGAGTCGGTTCAACTGCCTCAGTGACGAGTAAAGTGAAAGGCTGAACAGACGTGAACCTTTTTTATTTATCTCCTCAGGCGCTGGATGAGATGAACGGGAAGGAGCTGGAGGGAGAACCCATCGAGATCGTTTTTGCAAAGCCACCAGATCAGAAGAGGAAGGAGCGGAAAGCCCAGAGACAAGCGGCCAAGACACAAATGTAAGAATCACCTGGCGTCTCCGTCAGCTCAGGCTGCCTTTAAAAAGTCCTCAGTTGTCCAGAAAAGACTGGCGTGGTGGTTAAACAGGACGGGACGAAACGTCTCCAAGAAACTCAGCGTTGAGTCCAGTTGAGTTTGTTTGAGACGTTTTAGAAAATTCAAAGCGATGATTTAAAAGATCAAATATCGATTCATAAAAAATATGAAATATCTTTTTGCCAGTTCCTGTTTCCTCTCGTTAGAAAGTAGAGGGTGACATCAGTTGTCGCTCCCGTCCCATCCAGAGCCCACAAAAATACTCCCGTTATATCCCGATCACGTCCCGCAAAATCCTGAGAGAAAGACTCCCCCATCCTGTCCCGCTCTCTATGTTGTTGTCTAAAGTTGTCAGACTCTGTTGCCCAGCTTGTCCCCCTGTAGCATGTTTGGTTAATCACGGTCAAATCACTGAGGTTGCCTTGGAAATTTAGGCTACACTTAGGCTAAATTTATTTTAATTTAATCTCCGGCTCCGTCCCGCTCCCGTTGATTATTTGCTCTATCCCGTCCCTGTCACGTTACCAACAGTGAAACTGCTGAAAAACTGTCGCCCTCTATTAGAAATCTCACGAGACAACGAGATTAGTAGAACATGAAGCCAAAGACAAATGAAAGATGAGAAACTAGAGGGAACGATATGGTGGAGACACCAACGACAACATCAGAGTTTCCCTTACGATGTTAATACTGTGGTGGCTCACCACGGTCTAATTTAATCCACCATGGTCTCATAGTGAATCTGAAATATTTTTGAGCGTCTTAAACAACGTTGGGCTTGTGTTGTTCTTCCTGTTGCTCCTGGGAACATCTCTTCCTCCTTCCCTTCCCAAAGCACCTCCTCCCCTCAGACCCTCCACCTTCACTGGTCCCTCACCTGCTCTGTCCTCAATGTCTCTTGACTTTTAGACCGTGGAGATTTATAATTATATAAAGAGAGTTGGTCTAAACCTGGAGGGAAACGACTCCTAGCTCAGCTTTATAAGAGCTAGTTAGCTAAAGTTAGATTGAAAGTCTGTTTACTATAAATTAGATTTATTCTCTGATTCTTTATTTAATCTTACAAACATTTTCTTATGTTTAGTTTTCCTGTAGATGAACAACATGATCAGCAGCCTGTAAACATTACATAAACACCATAAACATTAGTTTTAGTTTGAAGGAAAATTGTTCCAAAAGTGAAATGTCTCTAAATCAGGAGCGTCAAACTCATTTTAGTTGGAGAGCCACAAACATACAGTCCCAGTTTGATCTCAAGCAGTAAGATAATAACCTGTAAGTAACGACAGCTCCTGATTTTTTCTCTTTTGTTTTAGTGCAAAAAAGAACAAGTAAACGTTTCCAGTTGATAAACTAGACTTTAAAAAGGACATTTCTCAGTAAAATAAGTGCAGTTTGGACACTTTGCTGTCTGTTGTTTAGTCCAGTGTCTGTCTGTGTTGTGTTCTGTCCACGTCTCTTACTAAAGCAGTGGACAGCTTAGGGCTAACAGTTACTTTCATTGATAAACAGCAGCCTTCTATGTAATTTTTTGTACTTTGCAAATTCACTGTGGGCCAGATTAGACCCTGTGGCCGGTCGCTTTTGGCCCGCGGGCCGTATGTTTGCCACCTGTGCTCTAAATGAGCTGATTCCTCCTGCACCTTGTTCTACTCTACTTGTTCTTCACGTGTTTTTCTTTCTATGTTCTATTTTTACTGAGTATCTGACAATAAACATCTTGAATCATCTCGAACCTTGAACCAGAACTTTCTCGTCAGTGGTGACGACTCTGCAGGAATCGGTTTTATTTCATGAATCGATCACAGAAGTTTCCTAAAGTTTAAATCCCATTAAATCAGCGTTAGATGAAGAGTTAAACCTCTGCTGAGTTTAATCAGTTTTGTTTATAACGTCTTCCTGTTGTTGAACCTCCTCTGTTCTCTCTCTCTTGTCTCCAGGTATGATGACTATTACTACTACCCTCCCCCTCCCCACATGCCTCCTCCTGGTAGGGGGCGGGGCCGAGGAGGCAACCGAGGCGGCGGCTACGCCTACCCCCCCGACTACGGCTACGGCTACGACGACTACTACGACTACTACGGCTACGACTACCACAACTACCGGGGCGGCTACGACGACCCCTACTACGGCTACGACGACTTCCAGGTGCCGAGCCGAGGGCGGGGCGGCGGCAGCAGGGGCGCCCGGGGCGGAGGAGGCGGCTCGCCGGCTAGAGGAGGACGAGGCGGCGTCGGCGGGGCACCCAGGGGCCGGGTCAACTTCTCCCAGCGCGGCGGCGGCAGCGGGCTCGGACCAGGCCGTGGAGGAGGAGGCGGCGGCGGCGGCGGGCGAGGCGCGAGAGGAGGCTTGCAGCCGAGAGGGCGAGGAGGGGTACGTGGTGCTCGGGGTGGCCGCGGTGGAAATGTAGGAGGAAAGCGCAAAGCTGACGGGTACAACCAGCCAGATTCCAAGCGGCGCCAGACCAATAATCAGAACTGGGGCTCTCAACCCATTGCTCAGCAACCGCTCCAAGGTGGTGATCATTCTGGTAACTATTCCGGTTACAAATCTGACAACCAGGAATTTTATCAGGATTCTTTTGGGCAACAGTGGAAGTAAACCAGTAGATAACAAAAACCCGTCTTTGTTTTTGTTTTGTTTTTGTTCTTTTTGTCTTTTTTTATTTAGAGACTTGATCTGATTGGCCCTCAGTCCCATACGGTTGCCTGCATATTTTTTTTGTTTGTTTTTTACTATTTTTTTGTTTTTTTTCCCGCAAAATTTGGTGACAACATCTGGCAAGATATTATCTTTTTTTGTACATATTTTAATTAATCCGCTTGGACTCGAAACCAAACTCACACACTCCCACCTGTCTCTGGCGAACTGGTTTTATTTCATTTTATTTTTTGGAGAAAGAAAAAAAATATAAAAAAAAAAAGATGCTCATTAAAAAATTTTCCATAACACATTAAAAAAAAAAAAAAATGAAAAAAATTTTTAGATGCAGATATGTGCTGGAGCTGTCTATTTGGCTTATTAGCTTTAATGTATGTTTTTAGACGTTCTGGTTTTCATGTTTTAAGTCGCTAACGGCAACAACGAAAAAGCATTTGTCTCCTAAACCTGTATTTAAAAAAGAAAAGAAAAAACGAATGGAAAATACAATTTGTATTGTCTCAGAGTTAATGCGTGTCTTGTTATTGAAAAGAGATTTAAAAAAAAAAAAAAAAAAAAAAAAAAAAGAGGACCGTCTCAGTCCTATTTTTTTTTTTTTTTGGGCTTTTACATTTTTGGGCTTGTATTCTTTGCTGTTTGTCTGCTTTAATAAACATATACACGCTACACGACGTGTACGAAAAAAACTTTCAAATTGTGTTGCAAATTCATGTTTCGGAAAAAGAAAAAAAAAAAAGAAAAAAACTCTCTTCAAAATTGCCTTCCAAAAATTTTTCAAGGCTCCTTGTGAAAGAAAAAAAAAAACCTGCATGCCGTCAGACTCCAAACCACCTCTCTGTGAAACGCACCCATCCCCCGTTATTACACACAAAACACACCCATCTACCAATTGGTGTCTGTCACCGTTTTGTTTCTCTCTAGTGTCGGGGAGGGGTGAATACATAAAATTATAAAAAATTCAAAAAGAAAATTCACACAATTTGACATTTAACGACCTCCTTGTCCCAGAAGGATCTACCTGTAGCTGTTGAAGGCCTGGATACTAATCCTGCATGTTTTTATTGTGTGGAGGTTTGATGTGTGTGCTCCACTGCCGTGCATGACTCGCTTCTAGTTTTACTTTATTTGCTTTTATTAGATTTAAAAAAAAAAAAAAAAAAAAAAAAATGGCTGCTCTTCTCTTCTGTCAAACCTCCTCCTCCTCTTCCTCTGCTCGTCTAAAGCTCGTCTCACCTGCCGCTCCGTCTCTCTCTTTGCTCGTCGTCCTCTTTCTTTTTTTTTTTTTTGTGTGCATGCATCGGGGGTTTATATATTTATTTATATATTAAAATGTAAATCTGAACGTGTTCTCCCTCTGCGGTGGACAGAGGGGGCTAGGAGACTTGTGTGCAGATGTGATCCCATTCCTGTGTTCGGTTCTCTAACTGCTTCCTTTTGTTACCTGACTAGCAGGACAAAGGGGTCGAGGCTGGTCCTGACGCGTCGCTATGAGGACCGACCGGCGCACGGCGTCGAAAACGCGCTGCAGGCTGCCGGGCCGACGGAAACGGTAAGGTCCACCCGACCGCGGTGGCCCAGAGGTATTCCAGACCCTTTTTTTTGCTTTTTTTTTTTTATTTTATTTTTATTTTTGTTTTATTTTTTTTAAAAGGAGCGGGGGGGAGCAGATGTCCTGAGTTTGCCCCCTCCACCTGGTGGAAGATAATCAGAAGAGTGAGACTTGTAGGAGTTTACGACGGACATCCTTCTGGAAAAGGCTTTGCACTTTTTAAAAGAAAAGAAAAAAGTTTGGAGTGGTTGAGTAGAACTTTTCTTTTTTTTGGTTTGTTGTTTTTTTGTTTTGTTTTTGTTTTTTAAATGATGGACATTAAAAGGTGATAGTCTGTGATTATCAGAGCTGAAGGTCGGGCATTCCAGAAAATGAAATGGTTTGTTAACTACCTCGGTTTTTATTTCCGTGGACGGACGTCACAGCCAAACAACGGAGCACTTGATGAACTTTCAGTCCTGGAAACGAAGCCTGGACACAAACTGTTCTCTAAACTAGTAAAAAAAAAAAAAAAACCCTAAATGCCTGGAATAAAAAACCCCGCCGTCACTCTTTGTCTTCCACAATGGAGACGGCGGTCTTAACTCTTTTCTTTTTCTTCTTTTTGTCGTCGTCGTCTTCGTGAGGTGAAGCTGCCTGCGTGGAGGTTTCTGATAATCAAACGTCATCATGCCGTCATGTGTAAACTGGTTCGTGTCTTGTTCTCTGTGGCTGTCCGCTCACGTTAGACTGGAAAAGAAAAAACAAAAAAAAGGTTTCAGCTGGTGAAGATGTAGCTCGCATTTAGATTCACATTCTGTTTGTTTTTAATTGGTGTTGAACATGTTAAAGTGACTCTGAAGTGCCACGCAGCCTAGAAATGGTTTGACAAAGCTCATTAAACGTGATTTTAATTAGATTTAATTCATCTGAAGTCAAAGCTTCGTGAACAACAGCCTGCTTTTCTTTTCTCTTCACGGGCTGAGATGAGTGCGCTCACCGGCCAGTTCATTAGGTACACTAGTGACGGAGTGTGTGGTGCCGTTGAACTGGACTGACTCGATCCAGCTACACAATAGAAACACAGTAGAATCAACATTTCTCTGAGCTGGATGTAGAGCAGGACTGGCGTACCTAATGAAGTGGCCGGCCGGTGTATTACGCCACCTGTCTCCTCTGGTGTTCGCCTCAGGAAGTCCTCACAAACCACGTTGACTGAAAGTAGAACATTTAACTCTTTCTGTGGCATTCTGGGAAATGTAGGAACCTTTAGGAGGAGGAGTGCATCGTGCGTCAGACATTTCATTCTTTCTTCTTTTTATTTTCTTATTATTTTAAACAGATGTTTGGTTTTAAACTTCATCGTAGTCGCTGCCGTTTCATTTTATCTCTCATTTCATTCACGGTGACGGACGGCGTCTCGTCTCACGTTTAGCGTTCTTCCAGTTCAGTGAGGACTGTGCAGCTTGTTCTTCCTTTTATTTTATTTTATTTTATTTTAAAAACTTGTTTTTGTGGAAAAGAGCCAGATTTAAAAAAAGAAAAATGAAAAAAACAATAATCATAATAGTTTTTTTAAGAGTCAAAATGTTTTTTTTTTGTTTTTTTCCTAACAAGTGTTTGCACTCGTCTTGCAAATGAAATGTTTTATATTGTACAGTGAGGTGAGTTAAACCTATTTTTCTAATAAAGTTATTGACTTTGATCCGTTTGTCTTTATTTTAATTAACTGTTAATGTCTAATGTCTGTTTAAGAAATAAGAAATCCACAGAAAGAAAATTAAAGCAGTGTTTCAGCAGTTTAATGTTTTATTACAACATTAAACAAATTAAAGTTAATATGACATCACTTTTAAAATATATCAGCTTGTCTTGGATTATAAAAAAAATAAACAGTTTATATAGTTTATTAACATTTCTACAAATCATGTCAGTGATATAAAGTGTTTTCAGAATAACAAATATAATTAAAGTATAATTATTAATGGTTTAAATGTCAGTAAAATAAATTACTAGTTCAGTTTTAGTGACGCTGCTAAATTTAACCAGAGGAAATGGATCGACCAACCGGAAGTGACGTTGTTTGCGGATTTTGCGGATGCCAGGTTTGAAGATTTAAACGTTTAATGCGCTTCACTGGCGCGTTTATGCTCCGTAATCTAAATATATAAATATTATTATAACGTTTTAATAATATTTAGGTATTTAGGCAGGTTTAGTGTAATTTAATGTGGTTAAAATAAAAATAATAACGTCAGTCTACTTTAGATCTAATTTAATGGACACAAATTTAGTTTTTTTTTTTCCTTTTTTTTTAGGTTCAGTTAAAGACAATTAATTACAAGAATAATTTTATCTAATTTATTTAAAAACGACAGTGTTTCGCTGCTAAACTGGATTTAATTATTATTATTATTATAATTATTTTCCGTGTAACGTTCATTAAATTTAAACAAAAAGTCGCGTCTTTCCCGCGGATGTGGCAACCCACGCTAGGATTTTTAAACATTCCATCCGGAAGTCAGGAAGTCGGACTGGACGTCAGAAAAAATAAATAATAAAAAATAAAAAGAAAACATGGAGTGAAAAACTTTTGGAGCCGAAGACAGCAGCTCGTGTTTGGGACCAGTTTGACGAAGAGTCGAGGACACTGTTTGAGGACGAGATGTGTTTCATGTAGTTTTTTGTTTTTTGTTTTTTTTAAACCGCTGTGAGTTGAGCCGTTTGACCGTTAGCTAAAAAACAGCTAAAAGTGCTAACTGTGTGCGACACGGACTCTTTAAAGCGCTAATGTCACTCTGCTCCGGTTTTAATGGCGACTAAAGCGGTTAAACTTGTATTTAAAGCGTTATGTCGTGATTGTAAAGTATTATTGTTTCACCGTTGAACAGGCCCGTTGACAGGATGGCAGGTATTTTGACGTACGTGGAGGATTTGAAGCGGGGGCTGAAGGTTGACGTCCTGCGGGAAGCCGGGCGTCAGTATCCGGTCTCCTGCTTTCTGCTGCTGTCCATGGTGTCGCTGACGGTGCTGCTCAACAGGTTACAGCTCTTTATTCCTCTGCTCGATGTTTACTCGTGGTTATTTTGTACAATATAAATCGATAAAGGCCAATAAAAGGTGTGATTATCTTCCCGTTGGGTCACGGGACGTGTTCCAGGGCGTCAGCTGCTCCTCCTGTAGTTCCCCAATTCAGAACTTGCCTCAGAAATTTAATGTTTTTTAGGATTTCTTCATCCTCAAAGTAATTCAGTTAAATGTAAAGTCACATGTGATGATGCATGGTGGAAAGAAGCTGCTAATAGATGATTCGGCTTAATAAAAACATATGGGGAAACTAAAGTTTTGTGTCTTTGCACACAAGTGCTGCCGATGCCCAGCAGGTTATAAATGTTTATTACTCTGCACAATTGTTTACTTATGATTATCCGTCCAATATAAAGAGATAAATATCAATAGTAGGTGTCATTATAAAGCTGGTAATGTCACGGGAAGTGGTTCTGTCCTCCTGTTGCTCTCCAGTTCAGAAGTTGCCTAAGAAATTTCATGTTTTTAGGATTTCTACATCCTTAAAGTAATTCAGTTAAATGTAAAGGTACATGTGATAGTGCATGGTGAAAAGAAGCTGCTAGTAGATAATTCAGCAGCATTATAATAAATTATAGAAAGTCTGTACCTGGTGTTTATTGTAAAGCTTTGTGTCTTTGCACACGACTAATGCCGAGGCCACTACTTATTATTTTAGGGTTGTCAGTCAGTTAAAACAACTGTCTCAGCTGTATATACCAACAGAAGGTGTGATTGTCTCACTGGTTTGGTCACGGGACGTGTTGCAGGGCGTCAGCTGCTCCAGTTCAGAAGTTGCTTGAGAAATGTCACGTTTTTAGGATTTCTTCGTCCTCAGAGTACTTCAGTTAAATGTAAAGGTTCATGTGGTGATGCATGGTGGAAAGAAGCTGCTAGTAGATAATTCAGCATAATAAAAACAATAAAAAAACACATATATATAAACTCTATACCTGCTGATGCCGATGCTTTTCATTCTGGGGTCGTTACTCAATTAACAACTTAATAACTGACAATTATTTGTTCTAAATGTACCGTAAAAGCTTATTTTTAAAGTTTGAGGACTAATCCGTCATTTCAGACTTTTATTGCGTCATTGTCTCTAACAGACTTTATTTATTTATCATGTTGAACAGATAAACTAAACTAAACTGAGCTTAATTAGAGACGTTTGAGCAGCTGCACAGCACATGGACAAAAATAAAAACCCTTTAAATTGTGTATTAATTACACTGAATCGATGCAACGGTTATATTCAAGGTGACTACAGATTAAAAGTTGTGATTAAATGTTTAAACCTCTGCACCCTGAGGCTCCTTCAGTGTTTTATCTCATGACCTTGATCTCTCTGCAGCTACATCCACATCCTGATGATCTTCTGGTCGCTGCTGGCTGGTGTCGTCACTTTCTACTGCTCCCTGGGACCAGAGTCCCTCCTTCCAAACGTCCTTTTCACGGCGAAGCCAAGGACCAAAGTACGTCAGACGCGCTCAGACGATTTAAACCTGAACATGTCACAGACGTTAAACGTGCGTCGTCAGTAACGTTGTGTGTGTCGTTGTGTCCGGCAGCGTCGGGACCAGGAGCTGTTTCCTCTGGGCCACAGCTGCGCCGTGTGCGGGAAGGTCAAGTGTAAACGTCACAGGTACGATCTCACCTGGGGACGAGTTTAGTCTGTTGTATTAAAAGATTAGAGCAGGTAAGAGACAGGTGTGTGTGGAGGGGAGGGAGGGGGAGGCGGCTTAGAGGAGGGAGGGAGGGATGCGTTCAGGAGCAATAGGAAAAAAAACGTTGTCTGAATTTGTTTCAAGACCATGACGGAGTAAATTAGACCCTGGTGGTCCGCCGTAGAGTGGAGGAACCCTGATGTTGTCATGTTCATGGAACCAACAGTAGAACCTAAATAGAACCTCCGTCTGTGTTTACTGATCACAGGCCGACGCTGCTTCTGGAGAACTACCAGCCATGGCTGGACCTGAAGGTTCACTCAAAGGTGGACGCGTCCGTAGCCGAGGTAACGTCAACACCTGGTTCCTTTAACAGCAGCCAGCGCTGGCTCTGACCTCTGACCTTTGACCTCTGACCCCGTCTGCCGCCTCCTGTCTTGCAGGTGTTCGAGTTGGTCCTGGAGAACTTTGTGTACCCCTGGTACCGGTAAGAAAAGCTCCGCCTTCTTTTTAGAGAGAGAGACACATGTAGAAGAAGAGTCAGCTGATTAACGTCCTCCTCTGTCTCCAGGGACATCACAGATGACGAGGCGTGTGTGGACGAAGTCAGGATGACCTTCCGCTTCTTCGCGTCGGTGCTGGTGCGCCGAGCTCAGAAGGTGACGCGGTTTATGTCAGAAGGTTTTAGAGTTTAGGTTTGTTGGACGACTGGTCTGGACTGTGTATGAGGAGGAGGAGGAGGAGGAGGAGGAGGAGGAAGAGGAGGAAGATGATGGAGGAGGGAGAGGAGGTAGAGAAAACACAGAAGGAGTAAGGGGAGGATGGGAGGAGGAGGAGGAGGAGGGGGAGGAAGAGGAGGAAGAGGAGCACAAAGAAGATGGGGAGGACGAGGAAGAAGAAGATGAAAGATGAGAGGACCATGGTGACGAAGAAGAGGGAGAGGACGATGAAGAATATGGGGAGGAGGAAGATGAAGAAGACGACGAGGGGGAGAAAGAGGAGAAAGACCAGATGGAAGAGGAAGAGTAGTAGGAAGGAGGAGGGGAAGGAAGAGGAGGACAATGAGGAAGAAGATGAAGAGGTGGAGGAAGGAGGTGTAAGAAGATGGGAGAGGAGGTAGAGAAAGAGGAGTACAGGTGGAGGAGGAGGAAGAGGAGCACAAAGAAGATGGTATGGAGGACGAAGAAGAAGATGAGAGGAGCATGGTGAGGAAGAGGAGTAGGAAGGAGGTTCAAGAAGATGGAGAGGATGGGATGGGAGGTTGAGGAGGATGATGATGAAGAAGAAAGGAGGAGGACGAGGATGAGAGTGAGGAAGAAGATGGAGGAGAAAGAGCAGTAGGATGAGGAAGAAGAGTAGGAAGGAGGTTCAAGAAGATGGAGAGGAGGCCCAAGCCCCGCCCACTAACATGGAGGGGGCGGAGCTTATGACCTATACTGCAGCCAGCCACCAGGGGGAGCTCTACTTGGTCTGGACCAAGAACCAGAGTCATTAGATTTAATTTACAGATAAAATATAAACTATATATTAATTAATTAGTTCATTGACAGTCTAATAAAGTCTTATTTCGTCTTCTGGTCTCTGGACAGGTGGACGTCCCCTCCGTGTTCGCAGACAAAGTGATGAAGGCTGCGATGAAGCACGTGGAGATCATGGCTAAAGCTCGAGGACGAGGTGAGAGGACGAGCGTGTCTATTTGTTCAGACTCAGCCAGAGTCAGAGTCAGTGTGTGGAGGTTTGACGGCGTTTGTCTCCGTCCAGTCAACGGCGTGGACGGTCTGCAGCAGGCGGCTCTGGAGGAGTACGGCGCCGACCTCCACGTGGCTCTGAGGAGCAGAAAGGACGAGCTGCTCTACCTGAGGACGCTGACGGAGATGCTCTTCCCCTACGTCATGCCCCCCAAGGCCACGGACTGCAGGTCGGTACCTCAGCTTTGTTAGCTCTGTTCAATGACCTTTGACCCTGTGGTGACCTCTGACCCTGTGGTGACCTCTGACCCTGTGTGACCTCTGACCCTGTGTGACCTCTGACCCTGTGGTGACCTCTGACCCTGGGTTCAGGTCTCTGGCTCTGCTGCTGAGGGAGGTGATGGCCGGATCTGTTCTCCTACCGACCATGGACTTCATGGCTGATCCTGTGAGTATCTGTCTGACCGGTCAGCCACAACATTATGACCACCGTTAGGATGTTAGGAGGGAAAAACAGGTTTGAGATCAAGAGTCATTGACGAGGAGGAAGAAGATGGAGAGGTAGAGGGGGAGGAAAAGGAGGAAGAAGAGTAGGAAGGAGGTGTAAGAAGATGGAGAGTGGGAAGAGACAAAAGAATAAGTAAGAGGAGGATGGGATGAAAAGGAGGAGGAAGAAGAACATGGAGAGGAGGAGGAGAAATAAGAGGAAGATAAAGAAAAAGATGGGGAGGAGGGTGAGGAAGAGGGGAAGAAAAAGAGGAGGAAGAAGAGTAGGAAGGAGGTGCAAGAAGATGGAGAGGAGGAAGAGAAAAAGAAGGAATAAGGAGAATGGGAGGAGGAGGGAAAGGAAGAGGAGGATTATGAGGAGAAAGAAGAGGTGAAGGAGAAAGGACAAGGACGTAAATGAGAATGAGGAAGAAGATGGGGAGGAGGGTGAGGAAGAGGAAGAAAAAGAAGAGGAGGAAGAAGAATAGAAATGAGGTGCAAGATGATGGAGAGGAGGAAGAGAAAGAAGAAGGAATAAGAGGAGCATGGGATGAAGAGGAGGAAGAAGAAGATGGGGAGGAGGAGGGGAAGGAGGAGGAGGAAGAAGAGTGGGAAAGAGGTGTAAGAATATGGAGAGGAGAAAGGAGGAAGATGAGGGGGAGGGGAAGGAAGAGGAGGGGTAGGAAAGTGAGGAGGAGGAAGAAGAAGATGGAGAGGAGGAGGAGGGAAAGATGGAAATAGGGGAGGACGAAGAGCAGGTGCAAGAAGATGGAGAGCAGAAAGAGGAGGAGGAGAAAAAAGAGAAGGGAGGAAGAAGAGGAGGAAGAAAAAGATAGAGAGGAGGAGGAGGGGGGACGAAAGGAGGAGGAAGAAGAGTAGGAAAGAGGTGGATTATGAGGAGAAAGAAGAGGTGAAGGAGAAAGGACAAGGACTTGAATGAGAATGAGGAAGAAGATGAGGGGAGGAGGAGGAGGAGGGAGGAAGAGAAAGAGGAGGAAGAACAAGACTGAGGAGGAAGAAGGAGGAGGAGACAAGGTCATGGACCAAGGTGTTGACTCCAGATGTGAATCCATCATCTAGTTGGTCTGATCTATGGAGGCTCCTCCTCCTCCTCCTCTTCCTCCTCTTCCTCCTCTTCCTCCTCTTCCTCCTCTTCCTCCTCCTCCATAGTTGTAGTTTCTGTAACTCTCTGTGTCTCTGCTGATGTTTCAGGACACTGTCAACCTCATGGTTCTCATATTTGTCGACGACACTCCAGTAAGTCTCAGAGTCTCAGAGTCGTATTATTAAGTTACTTCAGTTACTTCAGTTACTTCAGGTTAAACCAGTAACTCTCTCTCTCTCTCTCTCTCTCTCTCTCTCTCTCTCTCTCTCTCTCTCTCTCTCTCCCTCTCTCTCTCTCTCTCTCTCTCTCTCTCTCTCTCTCTCTCTCTCCCTCTCTCTCTCTCTCTCTCTCTCTCTCTCTCTCTCTCTCTCTCTCTCTCCCTCTCTCTCTCTCTCTCTCTCTCTCTCTCTCTCTCTCTCTCTCCCTCTCTCTCTGTCTCTCTCTCTCTCTCTCTCTCTCTCTCCAGCCTGAAGCAGCCACTGAGCCTCCGTCTGCACTCGTTCCGTTTTTACAGAAATTTGCCGACGTCAGGAACAAGAAGCCGTCGGTGAGTATCTGACCAGCAGAGACGTGTTTGTTACTGTCTGCTCCTCTTCATGACCAGGAGTGTTTCTGCGTCTCCTCCAGGTGCTGAAGCTGGAGCTGAGGGAGATCAGGGAGCAGCAGGACCTCCTCTTTCGCTTCATGAACCTCCTGAAGCAGGAAGGAGCCGTGCATGTGCTGCAGTTCCTCCTCGCTGTCGGTAAGAGCCACCGTCCGCCGTCAGGTCTGTGAGTAGTCTGGGTTTTACCTGCAGCAGCCCCTCCTCCAACGCCTCCTCGTCTGTTGGTTTCTCCCCCTCCAGAGGAGTTTAACGATAAGATCCTGAGTCCGGAGCTGAACGACGCCGAGCTGCAGCGTTTACACGGCGAGGTGCTGCACATCTACGAGACCTACTGCCTGGATGAGAGCATCGACAAGATCAGCTTCGACCCGTTCATCGTGGAGGAGATCAGAAACGGTGAGACGAGATGTTCAAAACCTTAAACCCCGCCCATCTCAGAGCAGAACGTTTACAACAGGACGCCTCTACGTTTACTGGGAACAGCTGGTTGTCATCAGCGATAACGATACTAATGCTGATGCTAGAGGCAGTGGCTAAATTGATGCTAATTGTGATACTAAACGAGAAGCTAATGGTGATGCTAATGATAACACCAGTGGTGATGCTAAAGGCAATGGTGCTAAATTGATGCTAAAAGTGATACCATATGTAAAGCTAATGCGCAAATAGCAATGGCGGTGCTAATGGGGAAGCTAATTGCGAGGCTAATAATAATACTAATGCTGATGCTAAAGGCAGTGGCTAAATTGATGCTAATGATAACGCCAGTGGTGATGCTAATAGTTGACCCTAATGGTGAAACCAATAGCGATGGCAATGCTAAAGGCAATGGTGCAAAATTGATGCTAACTGTGATACCAAATGCAAAGCTAATGGTGATACGTAAATAGCAATGGCGGTGCTAATGGCGGTGCTAATGGGGACGCTAATGGCGAGGCTAAATCCAGGCAAACAGTGGTACTAAAAGCAAAGCTAACGGTGAAGCTAAAGATTACGCTTATGACAATGTCAATGGTGACACTAGAGGCAAAACTAATGGTAGTGCTAATGGTGATGCTAATAGCTAGCGTGTCAGTGCTGCTTTCCATCAGTGTTTCTGTTCATATCGTCCTCTAAAACAGCTAGTTTTCTATGAACTTTTAGCATTAGTTAGCAGTGGTTAGCCTTGGTTAGCATCACAGCCAGTGTCGTGCTGCGTTTCCTCTCTCGTAGACGTTGACGTTTGTCTCTTCTTCTTCTTCCGTCAGTGGCTAAAGGTCCGTACGGTGACGTGGTGAAGCTGCAGACGATGCGCTGCCTGTTTGAGGCCTACGAACACGTCCTGTCTCTGCTGGAGAGAGTCTTCACACCCATGTTCTGTCACAGCGACGAAGTAAGACGCAGATTTAAGATTTATTTACAGTCGGATTCATGTTTACCATCTCCTTCAGGGACCTCAAACCACAGATTATTCATTAATTTACTTTTCTCGTCTTTATTTCAGTACTTCAGACACTTGCTGATGGGAGCAGAGTCTCCGACGAGGAACTCTAGAGTCAACAGGTTTGTGAGCTGATCTCATTTAATGTTTCACTTTGTAAAGAAGGGATGAAAATAACTTAATTGTTAACAGTCAACAGTCTTCAAATGCCTAAACTTGAGAGCGTTCACCATTAACTTTTCTCTTCAGAAAAGTCAAACTTTGGTCAGAACGTAATGATTCTTGTCTTATTCCAGAAATAGCTTCAGTTCAGACGAAAGCCGGTGAGTAGAGGTCTTGAGCACGAGTCTGCTGCTGCTGCCTGCAAGCAAACAAACAAACAAACAAACAGACAAACGCTGTGTAGAATACAATGCATGAAGATACAGAACATCTCTCCCTGGAGGCTGCACCGTGAATCAATGCCGCCTGCCCGAGAGGAAAAAACCTTTAACAGATCTCTAACGCTACACGCTGCTCTGAGACGCTGGTTCACACTGATGCTTGTTGCACGCCGACTTTTTAACCTGACGACTACACGGGCTTTGAGAAAGTCTTTAACTGTGAAGAAAGATGTGGAAGATTTGAATCTTCTTGTTGAGCTTTAACGTTAGAGAAGGTCTAAACGGAAACTGTGTGCAAATGTTTCGCTACCAAAACGACCTCTTTGTAAATATAGTCAGATTTTCCTGAAAGTAGATGAAGAGAACCCAACACGAAACAGAAATATTATACTTTAGTATCGGTTTATTTAAGAAAATTAATAATTTGTGCAGCAATAACATCAGCTAAATGTTTCTGGTAACTGCTGATCAGTGGTCTACAGCAGCTTGGAGGAATTTTAGCCCATTCCTCAGAACAGAACCACTTCAGTTCTGAGATGTTGGTGGGTTTCCTCACATCAACTGCTTGCTTCAGGTCCTTCCACAACATTTCTATTGGATTAAGGTCAGGACTTTGACTTGGCCGTTCCTAAACATTCATCTTGACCTTGAAATTATCTTCTAATCCGGTCCACTCTTTGGTTTTAGGGTTCAGTTTAGAGCTAACTGGACATCTGTCCATGAGCTGAATGTGTAGAGAAACTGGGTCATGCAGCAAGACAACGAGAACCAAGAACACAAGTGGTTCTACAAAAGAACGGTTAAAGAAGAACAAGATGAATGTTTAGGAACGGCCAAGTCAAAGTCCTGACCTTAATCCAATAGAAATGTTGTGGAAGGACCTGAAGCAAGCAGTTGATGTGAGGAAACCCACCAACATCTCAGAACTGAAGTGGTTCTGTTCTGAGGAATGGGCTAAAATTCCTCCAAGCTGCTGTAGACCACTGATCAGCAGTTACCAGAAACATTTAGGGTCCAGCAGATACTGGAAACAAGGACGCTCTGACTTTTAGCAGCTTATTTTTCCAGCTAATTAATTACTAAATCACTTTTTTTATGTGGAAACAAGATTCAAACCTTTAAACGTTTGGTATGCTGCATGCACGGTGCTGCATAAACACAAAGAGAAAGACTCCAGGACGGAGATGATCAAACGTGACCTTCTCTGTTTGCTCCAGGAACACGTCCAAACGAGGGGAGACGTTCGGTATCAGCAGGATCGGCAGCAAAATCAAAGGCGTGTTCAAGAGCACCACCATGGAGGGATCGCTGCTGCCGCCGCCCAGCACCATCAACGACATCGACGACGACGTGGTAAAGAGGATCCTCTGCGAAGAAAACATCCCTTCCTTTCAGCCCGTGAACGTGTTTTTTTCTTGATGATTCGTCCTTGGTGTTCTCCTGCAGGTGGAGGAGGCGACCGTCGTGATGGAGGACGACTCCCCCGTCGAGCCCGTCAGCTATCAGGGTATCCAGAGGAACCTGTCGGCCTGGACGATCTCCATCCCTTTCGTCGACATCTACGACGACGAGGTCAAGAGGGAGAGGATCCCCGTCTTCTGCATCGACGTCGAACGCAACGACAGGAAGCAGGGTGAGTGAATCTGGCTACAAAATACTACTGATTCCACTACAGGAGGCAATCAGGACATTTTATTTAGCCTGGACATCATCACCATTGTGAACATTATAGAATCCAGAAGAAGATTGATATTTGGCCTCACTATATACAGTACGTTCACTCCAGTACCACAGTATGTCCACTAGATGGAGACAAAGATCTGATTGGACCGGTACACTCCAGACCAACTTTACACCACAAAAAGGTTTATGGACGAGGAAGTAGTTCTGATCATGTCTGCTCCATGTGGAGTCAACATCAGGGTGAGGAGTCTCCAGGAGGGACAGAAACATGGAGGTAGAGAAACAAGATGAACCAAGATGGAATCCATGTGGACAGAGACGATGGAGACGTGGAGACGTGGAGACGTCTTGGTCAATCCTCAACAACCATGAGGACTCAGAGATAATCCAGAGATAATCAGCTGACGGACATGTATATCTGGAGGTTAAATTAGAGATTAAACATTAGTGTGATGTTCTTGAACCTCCTCTAAGTGTTTAACATGACTCTGTGGTTCTGTTTTATCCTGATTTGTCGTCGTTCTTCTTTGCAGTCGGTCATGAAACTGAGAGGTGGTCCGTCTACAGGAGATACCTGGAGTTCTACGTACTGGAGTCAAAGCTCACTGAGTTCCACGGTAACATTAGATCCTTCTACCTAAATTGAACTTCACTGTTATATTAATCTAGTTATGTAGTTGGTGTTTATTTATTTATTTATTTATGTTTTTTTTTCCAGGCACATTTGCAGATGCACAGCTTCCATCCAAAAGAATCCTTGGACCAAAGAATTACGAGTTCCTCGTGTCAAAAAGGGATGAGTTTGAGGAGTATTTACAGGTATGTGGTTCTGATCTCATATCTGTGCTCGGCTCGATCGTAGTTATGGGGGAAATGAGGAAGAGATGAAAACAGCTGTAGCGTTAGAGGACAGTGATACGCCCTGTCACTACAAAACTGAAGAAGAAGACAGAAAGAGTTCTTCTTCTTCTTCTTCTCCTCTTCCTCTTTCTTTTCCTAGTCTTTCTTACTTCTTCTTCTTCTTCTTCTTCATTTTCTTCACACGTTCGTCTTCATAGTCTGTAATCAATGTGGATACATCTTGGTCCTCCTCCCGTTTCTTCTTCTCCTCCCAGTTCTTCTTCTTCTTCTACTGAATGATTGTGTGTTTGTGTGCAGAGACTCCTGCAGCATCCAGAGCTCAGCAACAGTCAGCTGTTGGCAGACTTCCTGTCTCCTCACAGCATGGAGTCTCAGTTCCTGGACAAGATGCTTCCTGACGTCAACCTGGGTAAGAACACCGGCCAGACCACATCAGTCTGGGTTCAGGTTTATTCAGACCAGATCATTTTCAGTTTGACTGAACAACAACAGTTGATTCAGATTATTTACATCTATTTTATTTCATTTCTTATTATTTCTTTATTTTGCACAATTTAAAAATAACAAAAGAAAAAGAAAACACTTTCACCCCTCTCTTCTTCTTCTTCTAATTCTTCTTCTTCTAATTCTTCTTCTTCTAATTCTTCTTCTTCTTCTAATTGTTGTTGTTGTTCTTCTTCTAATTCTTCTTCTTCTTATAATTCTTCTTCTACTTCTTCTCCTCCGTTCTTCTTCTCCTTATTTGTCTTCTTCATCTCCTCCTCTTTCTTCTTCTCCTCTTTGCTCATCTGAAGCCTCCACATTAATAATATTAACATTTCTTAACTAAACATAAACAGTAATATAACTAACAGCTGACTATATGAATAAATAAAGTACCTAGATTTGTTAAACATTAATAAACATCTCAGTGTGAATGAAGCAAATAAATCCTGGACACATGGACACTAAATATTATGTTTTAAATCTTTGTTCACTGAGGAACATTTATTTACCCAAAGCTCTTCCATCGTTTACAGTCACGTCTCATTTAAACAGCCCATTAATAAATGAATTAATACGAGTTTATAATTTCACTTCAGTCACTTCATGTGTTTTGTTTTACAGGGAAGATTTTCAAGTCCGTTCCAGGAAAGCTGATGAAGGAGGTGATGCTCTATAAATACTGTCCAGACACATTTCACTGCTCAACAGAACCCGTGAAAACATTCTTGATTTGTTCTGCAGAGAGGACAGAACCTGGAGCCGTTCATCCAGTCCTTCTTCAACTCCTGCGAGTCGCCCAAACCCAAACCGAGCCGCCCGGAGCTGACCATCCTCAGCCCCACCGCGGAGAACGACAAGAAGGTGAGACAGCCAGCGGCCATGCTTCACGTCTCAACGGGTTTTACCTCCAAAATACTACTGGTTCCACTATAGGAGGCAACGTACACACAAGTCAACCTTTGGATATTTTATTTAGCGTTTCACTACAACATGGCTGCGTTGTGTTTATTATCTGTAGTACCACCACTAGACCACTAGATGGAGACAGAGGAGCTTGTATGAACTTGAGGAACAGGGCTTCAAGTCACCATGTGGTGGATAGTTGATGTAGATCCAACAAAGGTTCAAAAAAGGCAACTGGACTTGTAGAGTTTTTTGAGAAGACGTTTCACCACTCATCATCCGAATAGCTTCTTCAGTTCTAGGGGACTGGTGAGAAGTCTGAGGTCCCACCCTAGAACTGAAGAAGCTACTCGGATGATGAGTGGTGAAACGTCTTCTCAAAAAACTCTACAAGTCCAGTTGCCTTTTTTGAACCTTTGTTGGATGAACCATGACCTGGATGACTGAGAACCTTCACAGATAGTTGACGTAGGATCTGAACCTTTCTCCTGCAGCTCTTCAGTAACCTGTTCAAGAACAACGCCAACCAGTCGAAGGGCAGGAGACCCCACCACAGGTTTCTGGAAATGGTCCCTGTGGACGGCATGTACGACTACATGATGTACGTCGGTAAGTGTCTGATTGGTCGGAGGGCTGTCCAGCTGATGCAGAGGTATAGGAGGAGAGAGTCTGGATACGACAAGATAACTACGGAGGGGTTTCATGATGACACATGTTTTCAAACTGCATTTAAATTTAGTTTGAAAACAACAGTCCTATTTATTTAATCAAAACCTTTTATCTGGTATAAATTCAGGCTGGAATAATAATTGATTATTTGTCTGTGAAGGAAGATATCTTTGTTTATTGAACATATTTATCTCTAATAATGATCAGAGAGGAGCTGGAAGATGATTCAGTTAATATCAAAACAGATTTATAATCTTCATCTGAACTTTAAACTCTCTCTCCTAACGTCGGCGTCTTGGTTCTGACTCTCAGGTCGGGTGGTGTTCCACATCCCGGACTGGCTGCACCACCTCCTGGCCGCGGGCAGGATCCTGTTGAAGAACACGTTTGAGGCCTACATGGACCAGTACATGCAGACCAAGCTGGACAAGCTCCTGCAGGAGCACCGCATGGTCTCCCTCATCACCCAGCTCAGAGGTAGAGTCTCGTCAGGACCATAGACTCAGTTCTTCGTCTCTCAGGTGTCTCTGGACGGTTCATCAGAGTTTTATTGACCCAATCAGCCACAGACGACGAGGTCTGGATAAAACCATCACAGAGCAGGAGTTTAAATCTGTCTGATGCTAAAAAAGTCACTTCAAAAGATGGTCCCAGCTAACAGTAGCTCTTCCTAGCCTCCTAGCTGACAGTAGCTCTTCCTAGCCTCCTAGCTGACAGTAGCGCTCCTTAGCCTCCTAGCTAACAGTAGCCCTCCTTAGCCTCCTAGCTAACAGTAGCGCTCCTTAGCCTCCTAGCTAACAGTAGCTCTCTTTAGCCTCACAGCTAACAGTAGCTCTCCTTAGCCTCCTAGCTAACAGTAGCTCTCCCTAGCCTCCTAGCTAACAGTAGCTCTCTTTAGCCTCACAGCTAACAGTAGCTCTCCTTAGCCTCCTAGCTAACAGTAGCTCTCCTTAGCCCCCCAGCTAACAGTAGCCCTCCCTAGCCTCCTAGCTAACAGTAGCCCTCCCTAGCCTCCTAGCTAACAGTAGCCCTCCCTAGCCCCCCAGCTAACAGTAGCTCTCCCTAGACTCCTAGCTAACAGTAGCCCTCCCTAGCCTCCTAGCTAACAGTAGCCCTCCCTAGCCTCCTAGCTAACAGTAGCCCTCCCTAGCCCCCCAGCTAACAGTAGCTCTTCCTAGCCTCCTAGCTGACAGTAGCCCTCCTTAGCCTCCTAGCTAAAAGTAGCGCTCCTTAGCCTCCTAGCTAACAGTAGCTCTCCCTAGCCTCCTAGCTAACAGTAGCTCTCTTTAGCCTCACAGCTAACAGTAGCTCTCCTTAGCCTCCTAGCTAACAGTAGCTCTCTTTAGCCTCACAGCTAACAGTAGCTCTCCTTAGCCTCCTAGCTAACAGTAGCTCTCCTTAGCCCCCCAGCTAACAGTTGCTCTTCCTGTTTCCCCTTTAGAGACTTAAGGCTCACTCATACAAGAAGAGCTTTAATAATAAATCTAAAAGTTTATTCTCTTGTTTTTCTTCGTGCAGATGCAGTTTTCTGTGAGAACAGCGAGGAGAGAACTGAGGAGGACAAACACGCCAGAGCCAAGCAGACGTTTGAGGAGATGATAAAATATCTACCAGGTCGGTTCCTACATTTATGAAGAACTCCTTCACTGAGGAATGTGACGTCTGGTTGAATCTAAATCAGTCTGACGACGGTCGTGTTTGATTTCAGACTTTGTGGTGAAGCTCATCGGAGAAGAGGCCAAACGCGAAGGCATCCAGATGCTGTTTGACGGTTTGCAGCAGCCGCTCCTCAACAAGCAGGTAAACGTGAAAAGATGTTGAGATGATCTGAATAAATAATGTCTAATTTATATCGATGACTGTAGACGTTGTGTTGTTTAGTCAGGATGTAACTTGGGCAACAAATAAGAACCGGAGTTTGTTGTGTTCTCTCCTCAGATGACGTACGTCCTGCTGGACATCGCCGTGCTCGAGCTGTTTCCTGAACTGGGCAAGGTGAACATTTTATTTAGGAACTCGTGGTCAGCATCTGGTTCTAAACTGTGACACACCTGGTCTCACCTGGTCCATCTACCTGTCTCTCACTTGTCTCTCTGTAAATAAGCAGCGCCATCATGTGGTCAGTAGAATATTGAACTGACTTGGGGACATGATCCAGATTTTGGAACAAGATGGAAAGACTCTCACACGTTAAGATCTAATTTATTTAAGAGAAGGAAAGAAAGACAGACGGAAGAAGGGGACGATGTAGGGAAGGAGGGAGGGAGGAAGGAAGGAAGGAAGGAAGACATAAAGGAATCAAGGAAAAAAGAAAGGAGAAGGAAGAAAGGAAGCAAGGAAGGAAGGAAAAGAGAAAAGAAAAAAATGAACGAAGGAAGGAAGGAAGGAAGGGTGGAAGGAAAGGAAGGAAGGAGGAAAGGAAGGAAGGTGGGAGGGGAGGAAGGAAGGACAGAAGGAATCCAAGAACAAATGAGGAAGGAATGAAGGAAGGAATGAAGGAAGAAGGAAGGAAGGCTGGAAAAGGAAGGAATAAGGGAAGGAAGAAAGAAAGGAAGGAAAGAAAAAGTAAGGAAGGAAGGGAAGAAGTAATGAAAAAGGGAGGAAGGAAGGATCAGAACCATGATCAGCTGTTTGTTGACTTGAGGACATGATCCAGGTTTTGTAACCATCTGTAAAGTCAAAGACTCAGATTAGAACCAATGAGGTTGTGTCTGATCAGTTTCTTCTTCTTTAACGTCTGAATATAAAACTCTGTAGAGGACAGTCTCTGATTGTCTCCCGTCTCCTCAGCAGGGAACCAACGACCTGTTCATCATCTGAAGCCAGCGCCGCGTCAACAACAGTCAAGTGCAATAATCTGAACCTGTTCTACATTCCATGTACATTAAAGCACTAATAAAGAGATTTATTTATTCACCTCGGTCTGAGCGTTCTTCTTCAGCTGAGTCATACTAATACATAAACCTCGACATCATCTCCAACCAATCAGAGACATTTAGACTAACTCTCAGATGATGTTAAGCCCCGCCCCCAGATGATCTGATTGCCCCGTCAGATATGTGCTGGAGCAGAATCAGTTCCCAACGGAGAAGCTGGAGGCCAACTTTCCAAAGCTAGGAATTTCTTGGCGGGGGATGGGGGAGGCGGGGGAGGCGGGGGAGTCATTCTCTCTTCCAGAATAAAGCGTCATTGTTCCTGTAAATGTTTTTGGGTGGAGCAGTCGTTTCTATTGTCCTTTATTTTCTTTTTTTAATCTATGGACAAACAAAACCACGTTGTCACCCAAGGAAATACCAGAGAGACAGTTTTTATACAGGCTGCGTGTTTTCAGCATCTAAATGCTCAAGTTCCAACAGGCCTCTGAGGTTCTTGTTTTGTTTGAGCTCGTAAAAGACGACGCACGAAATCAACCGGCAGATGATTAGAGAAGAAGATTCACTGAACAAACCAGGGTCGGAGCAAAAGCTGCTGGTTCCAGCATCCAAGGAGGAGATTTACTGTCGACGCTCCTCCCTCAGCGCCGCCTTTACTGGAGGCTTTCCACAAGAACGCTGCGGTCGTCGTCATCAGCGGAGGAGGTCTGAACGGTAGTCTTGTTGCGCCGACACCGTCCTCGTCCGTCCTCGACATGAAAGGACGGTTTTCAACTCGTCCTGAATGTGTCTCTTTTCTTGTCCTTGGCATCAGCTCCCGGCGTTGGCTGGTGCAGAGACTAATAAGGAGTTCCTGAGCATTAGCAGGCGGTGGACGTTGGTGGGGAGAACCCTTCGCTCCGCACAGAGGAGGCCTTGTTCAGTCCACACAGAAGAAGGGGAAGCTTCCTGAGATGTTCTCCTTATTACTAATTAAAGAATCCTTCAGGATTTATACGTTATAGACTCTGTTTAGACTTCACATTAACATCTGATCACAAGTGTCCACCCAGGACACACTGAGGACACAAGTGGAGTCTGTCACATTTGACGAGGCTCCAGGGTTCAGCTCTAATCAGAGAATCCTTCCTGCATGTTCTCCCCATGTTTGCGTGGGTTTCTCCAGGCACTCCGGTTTCCTCCCATCATCAAAACATGGTTGCTAGGCACCAGGTCAGGTTGACCCACAGTGGCAGCTCAGGACTAACTCCCCATCCCACCAAGCAATTTCGTTGAATGATTTATAGTGCTTACATTGTATAATGACAAATAAAGCTCTTTACCTTTATTTGTCTCTAAAATAATTAACGTCACATCTTGTCTCCAACATCTGGATCATGTCTCCAAGTCAACAAGCAGCTGTTGATGGTTCTGATCCAGCGGTAGGTAGAGATCCATTAGAGACAGCAGCTGGTACAATATTCTACTGACCACATGATGGCGCTGCTGATTTACAGACACACACACTGAGATCAGATCTCAAGTGCTGGCTGGGGACGCATGTGGAGACACCTTTTAACGACGTGTTAGTTTTAATAAAATTAGTAAGTTTTTATGATGCGACAGTTACAAGGAACGACCCGGGAGGATCACACGCTGCCATCAAACACTTACAACAAACCTTTCAAGCAGAAAACGTCTAAAAGATCAGAGACGTGTTTGTCGGTTGTTTTCATTAGTTTATGTAATTTACTTTGACAGATTTCCATGTTCATGCTAACCTGTTAGCCTCCGTGGCTTCTAGACGACAGCTGCTGCCTAGGAGAAGGGTTCTTACGACTCGAGGTTACGACATAGAAGGTCGAACCGATCAATAGTTGGTAGGCTAACAGGTTAGCAGGCTAACGCCGGTGAAGCTTAAGGTAGGAAATTCAAAGACTGGTAGGGTTCCTGAGATCACCACTGGTCTGTACTAAACTTATTCATACTAAGAAAACGTAAGATAAAATAAAATATAGAAAACATAAACATGACCTACTCACTGGAAGTTACATAATATTCTGCAGACTCCGTCAGGTGGAAGGATTTAAACTGTAAGTGTCTTTATTCCATGTGTCCTTCCCTCTAGTGGTTGTTAGAGGAACTGCAGCGTTAGAGCGTCCCTCTGAGGATGTGGTTTGGTTTGGTCCAACCTTGGTCCACGTGGAGTTTACTGGTTTGTCTTGGACACTTAAAGTTCCCGTGGAGTTCATAAAAACACACGCTAGATAAAAATGTTCCCGTCCTCTTTTGTCTCTTCTTGGTGAACTCACGAGCTCCCACGCAGACTCCAGAACAGCACCAGAGAAACCAGTAAAACCAGAGGAGCAGTGTTCGCCCGGAGACCAGAGGAAGAGCCAAACACCTTGATTCGTCCTTCAAGAGACGGATAAACTTTCTTTCTTTTTGAGATGTAGTTGGCCACAACGGAAATGTCCAGATCTCCTGGAACAGAAAAAGAAGCGTCAGAAAATAACTCATTGAACGAATCAAACTCCCTCTAAAGCGTCCACCGGTCTCACCGCTGTTGTGGCTGAGCTTCTCGTCTCTGATCACTGAGAATCCGTCTCCGCCATTCACCAGGTAGGACGGCAGCACCACTTTGTAAACCGCCTCGTCTTGGACCGCTTCATAGACAGGGACTCGGCATTTAGTGCAGAGGACGTCGAGGCTTTTAACTCTAGACCCCGGAGGTCTGGAGACGTCATACTCTACGTGGAAACCTGTTGGAGAACACGAACACGCCGTCAGTCCAGAACATCTGAATGCTGTCGGATATCTTTGTTTAGAGTTTGTTTATGATCGGAAATATTTGTTTCCGTCAGGACCCAGGATGTGTCGTCACATTATTTGAATTAACAACCTGAAAAAGTAAGGAATCACATGATCAGGATGTTAAAACATAAAACTAAAAATCTTATTTTCAGTCCTGATCTGATCCTAAATGTCCTAGAGTTGGTCTCCTGTAGCTTCCTAAAGTCTGTCCTTGTCTTCTCCTAGAGTTGGTCTCCTGTAGCGCCCTAAAGTCTGTCCTTGTCTTCCTTGTCTTCTCCTAGAGTCGACTGGATTCAGTCCAATAAATCTGTCAAAGTTAATGTAGTGGTTACTCCAGGGACGTGGTTTTGGTTTTTAGGGCTAAAATAAATAACAATAATAGATCAGAGTGGAGCTGAAGACCAAAACCGATCTGATCTGCCCTGACATCGATCGGGACATCTCTAATGTTTATATTCAGAGGTGTCAAGTAACGAAGTACAAATACTTCGTTACTGTACTTAAGTAGATTTTTCAGGTATCTGTACTTTACTTGAGTATTTCTTTTTCTGACAACTTTTTACTTTTACTCCCTACATTTGTACACAAATATCTGTACTTTCTACTCTTTACATTTGAAAAACAGGCTCGTTACTTTTTTAACCTCCATGGATGACAAGACGTAAAAGACGTGACATGATCGGACATGACTAGAGCATCGGACTAAAGAAGTAAAGTCAACAATGCGCTGCCTGTGTTCTTCTTCTACTGTTTTGAACAGGCAGCCTGTTGATTAGTTTGAGCTCTGCTGCCACCTAGTGACTGGAGGCTTGTTTATCGTTCAAGCATCAATAAAGACAGTAATACTGAAAGTCCACCTGACCCCACTATTTGAGAAGTACTGGTCTGGTATGGTGTGGTTTCTGTTGCTATCATTAGCTTTTTGAGGATTTTTTGGAAGCTAGTTTACAACATTAGCAATGCTATGGGAATACACCGATTTGATAGTATAGCTAACACTAGCTAGCGGTTTAAAAACAACTCAGTAACCCTCAATATATTATTAAAAATTGTTCCGGATGCTCATGCAGGACCTCTGATCAATTAAGTCTAGATTATTCTGCTAGAACTTTTTCATTTTGCAAAATTATCAACAGATGAATTGTTAATGGAAAAATCTGGCAAAAATTTTTACTTTTTACTTAAGTACATTTCAGAGCCTGTACTTTCTTACTTTTACTTGAGTAAAGGAGTTGAATCAGTACTTATACTTTTACGAGAGTATTTTTTTACACAAGTATCCATACTTTTACTTAAGTACAGAATGTGAGTACTTTTGCCACTTCTGTTTATATTTACTGCCTTTTCATTGGCTCACAGCTTTTCACATATTTCTTTTCCTTGTACATGAAGTCTGGTTGGCCACCTAATTCAAAGTTTAACCCAGAGATGGCGCTGTAGGGAGCAGATACAGTAAAACACCCAGTCAACCAACTCTACACCCAAAACTACAAATATCAGCTTCACCAAAGTTGGTGCTATTCGTCCTCCAGGTGCAACGATCACCTCTGCACTAAATCTAACATCAGTCCGTCCAGAAACCGTCGAGCTGTTTCATTCTGATCCAGAGTCGTCCAACAGCGATCAAACACACATGTTGAGATGTAGAAAAGCAGAATACCGGTCACTTGGAGGAATTCTCCGGAGCCGTTGCCGTATCGTTTGACCGAGTGTTCGAACACATTCCTCAGCGTGGATCCTTTCAGCTGCACCAGGTCAAAGGTTCCTTCAAAGGGTAGAACCGAGAACAGGTCCTCCATCGTGATAGAACCTGCAGACGACACAGCAGTGCAGTTTTATAAAGTTCGTCTGAACACAAAGAGAAGAGCTCAGCGTTCAGTGAGTCGTAGGATGTTGGATCATATAACCTCTTTCCCGTCATGCCGCGCTCTGTTTGTATCTGACCTCACCGTTCCTGGTGTGTTCATCAATAGACGCCCGGATGCCTCCTCCGTTGGTGATGCAGGCGCTGACGTGGTTCCACTGGTGCTCATCGGAGAACCTGATGTTGTTGTCGAGCTGCAGAACCAAAGGAAACTTTTTTTCAGATCTATGTGCTTTCATTCAGTGTTTAGTTTAGGAACTCCTCCGGCCTGAACCGAGCAAAGGTTTGCGTCTTTTCCACAACAAATGTTGTGGAAGACTTTAGGCATTTCCAAAAAAACAAAACTAAAACAAAAGGGAAAGGACTTGTATGAGTTTTCTTCGACGACAATAAGGAAAATTGTAAATTACAGTTTAAAATGTCTTCTAGAAACTCTAGTTGTCCTTGTTTCAGCTTTGTTTTGTTGTATAAATGCCTGGCAGACGAGACTTCAGGTTCTTTTTCATGGTTTTCTGTTAATCTGATCTAATTCTCATTAATATAATTGATTTCGCACTCAACATAACAGCAAAGAAATGAGCAATTAACCATTTAAAAGAAGTAGTTACAGGTTCAATGGTGAATTTTACGCAGAAGGTCAAAGATTAGACGTCTAAGAGTCATTTATAACAAATACGAGACCGTCGTCTGAGCATTGTGGCAGGAAGAACAAAAACCCAAGTTGTCAAGAAAAACAACGTCGCTGTCATTTGTTATCCGGAAGGAAAGTGAGCTGAAGTCAGCCTCCGGTCCACTCACCATGGCGTCACAGATGAGGTTTCCCAGGTTGCATTCCTTATAGCGACAATCCCTGCCTCCATTCAGGAAAACCAGAGTCTTTCCCACCACCTGAGCCGAGTAGTTGGCCAGACTCTTCTTCCACTTCTCCACCTCAGCCAGAACCTCTGGATCTGTAGAGACACGTGTCAGGAAGTTCTGATATGGCAGTATTTCATTCAGTTCAGATGTCAAGACAATAAATATCTCGTTTCTAAGCGTTATATAAAGAGCCTAAAGATACACATCTTCTTGAATACTGAGGCCGGTCAAACCTGATCTCACCTGTCCATCTCTAAGTCCCTGTGTCTCCACCTGGTCTTAATACAAATGTGTCTCCACATGCGTCCCCAGCCAGGACTTGAGATCTGATCTCAGTTTGTCTATCTCTAAATAAGCAGCACCACCCAGCCGGGGAAACTTTCAGGCCTCCAACCAATCAGAGACATTTAAACTGATCAGATGACGTGTATGACTGCTGTTACCCTTCTGTCCGTCACATTAAACTCCGCCCACACGATCTGACTGGCCCAGAGTCTGTCCTACGTCATGTGATGGCGTTGTCCTTACCCTGCTGGATGCTGCTGTCCAGGAGGATGGGGTTTCCCGAGGAGTTCAATACATTCCCTGCGTCATCAAAGGTCACCTTCAGATAACCCAGATATTTTCCAAACGCGTACGCCTGCACAACAGGAACCTGCCGCCCATCCTCTGACTTCACCATGAAGGGATAAGGACCCTCAGGGACTTCAATCGAAGGAGGCTTTCCTGGAAAACATGAAAAGTATGTGTTCAGAATCAGAGGATCCTTTGTACTGACGTCTAAAAACTGTTTATTCAGTCTAAGATATCTCAAAAGATTACAAAATAAAAGCCAAACCATTTTTCTCAGAGTTCACAGGAGTTTGAAACAGTTTGAAACTCAAAACCTGACTTCTGAGAAGCTGGAACCAGACTTTAACCTGAGATCAAAATCAAGAATTGTTCAGTTACAACTCAGCTCTTCAAATTGTGCACCTTGGAAATTATCTTATCTAAACTCCAATCTGTTCGGTTAAACTTGAAATCAAAGCGTTTTACACCAGAAACCAGACAAACATCCCAAGACACATAAACAATTTACAAGCTTCACTCAATAAATCACAGAACCAAAAAGCCTTGGAGACAATTGAGAAGGATTTATTCCAAGTCCCTGTTCTGCTAAGTTCAGTTGGTTTGGAAAGCGTCCATCTCTGAGTCATCTACGCACACGTGGTATATATTTAGATTCACTGTGACTCACATTTTCTGAGGACTACTCCATAGCTGCAGAAAGAATCAGGGAATCAACAAGTTTTAGAGTCTGTGAAGGTCCTCAATCGTCCAGGTCACGGTACATCCACAAAACAAGCTGAAACCTGGACAACCTGGACAACCTGGACCTGTTGGGTTGAGTATCAGGTCGTTAACAGACTCTAGTCTTGTCAGCTTCAGGTGGACACCCACACATGTTCCTACAGTGACGCCAGAAAGTAAAAACAGGAACTGAAAGCTCTGCACATGGGGTAGAATTTATTCAAGCAGAAACCTCTTGCAGTTCCTCTAATGTCCACTAGATGCTGGCTCTTAAAGTGAGTCCATGTTAGAAACGTTACAGCAGAAAATAAACTGCGTGTCAACAGACAGGTACAAAAAACTGTTCTGGTCTCTTGAGGTATCAAAAAAAACAAAAAACAAAGCTGAAACAACTGGACTAGAGTCTGTTTACGATGCTCACCTGGAATTTAAAGAATCTGTTAACAAAACTACTTGTCTTAACTAAACTAATGTTTGCAGGATATAAAATAATAAATTATGATGTCGTTGAAGACTTGAGGTAAAACAATGACAAATGGAGTCTGGTTTGAGTTTTCTTGACCTAAATCACAGCTTCAACAATCAACAACTTTGAAGACATCTGTGAATCATTTCACAAGTTCAGTCATCCAAGTTCAGACTCTGCATTTCACGGAAAATGTGACAATGCCAGTTTCAACAAGTTTGCACAAGTTCAACAGCAACTTGAGGAGGCGGTGGTGGTTCATCAGGTCCATCAGAGTCTTCTCTGTTGGCCTGAACTTTATCAAGATCACTTACATTTATAATATTTTCCCATTAATCTTATTAATTTATTCCAATAGTTTATTTTTTCATGTTATGGCTTGTCTGTCTCTCAGCTGCAGTGTAGCTTAGCATTGGAGCTTTTATCCAATCATATTTCAGCCATCATGTTGCTGGAGTCAAAGAAATCTGCCTGGGCCTTCACGATTAAAACTGAAACACACTGTAATGACGCTGTTCCTTTAACCAATCACATTTCTTGTTGGTATTCTTAGTCCTTCTCTGTGGCCTACGGTAGCGTCAGCGTTTTACCGTCCTCTGATTGGACGGTCAGAGAGCCGCTCCGTTTAAGCCAAGCTAGCGGTTCATGTTCATCTGTTGCTAGCTGCACAACGTTAACGTTCTGATAGCTATATGTTGAAGCCACCATGGAGGAAGGAGGAGAGGCTATCCATTTGGTTGCAGATCTTCTCAGAAAGACATTTTCACGGCGGGCTTTGAAGGAAAAGCTGGATATTGTGAGGAAATGCCGCCCAACCCTGGAGCTAGCTAGCCTGACCCAGCCGGGGAAACTTTCAGGTCAGCAACTATGAGCGCTACTCTTGGTTGACAGGCTCCGAGGAGAACTCTCAATAGTTTCTTAAGTTCTGGTGAGTAAAATGAATTATATTTACATCTGTTATGTATAATTTTGTCGTTTTATTGGGTCGACGTTGATGCTTCTGCTGGATTTGACGTATGTGGAGCTGGTGGCTGCAGTCAATATGCAACATCCTGTTTACTGCGTGTCCATATGACGTTGGCATAGCGATTAAGTGTTAAGACGTGTTTTGAATGAGGTTGGAGGACGTTGAAGGACTAGGTGGAAAATACACGGCCCTCCACAGCTCTTTTCTTTCACAAACCTCCAGCTCAGAGTCTGATCTATGAACCGGTCGTCGCTAACAAGCTAAATAAGGGGAGCAGTTTGAGGTTTACACTAGTGTCTAAACACGAGTCCAGTGTATACACACCATGAGGTCAGTTACAGTGAGAACGTGACATTAGGACCCGAACGCATCACTATCAGCTTTCAAGGACACTCTTCTGTCCAAACAGTGACTAAGTTGAGAGCAGCCACATCCTTCATCCTTCCTCCATCCACAGCGCTGCACGCCGCCTGGTTTCTCTGCAGCCTGACGTCCAAACCGGTGGCTGACCACAGAGGCCGTTTATCACCGTTTATATATAACGCTGCAGAGTTATTTATGGAGGCCGGGCTCGTGCCGACAGCGTGTTTACTCTCCAGTGACAGGAAGGAGAAGACGCAAAGTTTCCTCTCGTCCAAGAGCAGAAGACACAGCTCACTGTCGGAGGCCGCCGGAGAATGAAATGCAGGAATCTGAATTATTCTGACTGAGTCTGCAGCTACGACCTCGAGTTCATATACGACTGAATGGACGTCTGTGAAGGTTCCCAGTCATCCAGCTCATAGTTTAAAAAAAAAAACAACAAATGTCTAAAAGACTGGTGGAGAGTTTAGGTTTAAATAAGCACAACTGTGACATGACTGGAGTCTGTTAACGACCAGGTACTCTCCTGTGATTGTAGGTTTGATCCTGGTACTCAGACTATTCGTTTATGTCTAGAGAGTCTTGGGTTTATTGGAATTCAGACCAGATTTAGAGACGGATGTTGGATGATCACCTCAGAGTGGATCTGAATGCTTGTGATCAGATCAGGTGTGAACAGGACTATCGATGCAGACCTTCATCGTCCAATCAAATGAGTCCTGATGACTTGATGATACTACTTTATGCTACGTTCACACTAGAGGTGATTCATTGTCTACAGACACTTGTCGGACCTCATATCAACCTCCAAACCCCTTAACTGCACCTAAATAAACCCCACAGACACTACCTGAATACTTCCTACCTGTAAAGAGGAAAGTGTTGGTGTGTCCACCGATGACCACGTCCACTCCTCGGACCCTCTTGCCGATCTCCTGATCTGTGGTGAAGCCCGAGTGTCCCAGAGCGATGATCTTATCGACGCCCAACGTCCGAAGCTTGTCCACCTGCAGCTGCAGTTCCTTCACCTCGTCCTCAAACTTCAGGTGTGTTCCTGTTCGGAGACATCGAGGCTGAAAAAAAAAAACACGAACCACGAACCCGAAGCTCATCCAGAAACCAAACGGAGGCGTCCCTGTCGGCCTTTTATTGGCAGGAGTCATGGGACGGGACAAAGAGACTCACCAGGTTTGGACAGAGCTGGAGTTTCCTGTGAGGTGTACCCCACCACGCCGACCCTCTGACCTCCAACATTTAGGATCTTATACGGTGAGTAAGCTTTGCCAAACGTGGAGGACAGAGTCTCGTCCGGTTTGATGTTGGCGCTGAGGACGGGACACTTGATCTGCTCCATGAACGGCTTCATGAGCCCCTGCACGCCGTTGTCAAACTCGTGATTTCCAAGAGCCTTGGAAAAAAAAAATGACAAAATGAAGGAAAGATGAAGATAAATGAAGGACTTGATGTCATCCTGTTGGTTCATAGCCGGTTCCTGTAAGTCATTAGTGGAGGAACTGAAGGGTCTGGAGCAGAGGAACTTCCTGGACGTAGTTCTTTAAGTTAATTTAGTTTTATCAGGTTTAATGACCCACACATCCTCTCTGTCCCTGACTCTGCTCTGTTATAAATCTGATTTAGAAATAAACCGACGCATCACGTCTTCTCGTCGCATTGACATGAGCTCATGCTGCAGGACGCGTTTCTTTAAACTGAAACAGTTTTCATCACCATCCACTAAGGTTTAAAGTGGCTCAGAGGTTAAAAGGCTCAGAGGGAACACAGCTGATCAATTAAACTCATTAAATGAAAGAGGACCCATAAATCAGCCTGGAGGCTTTCAGAGGGGGGGTTGGAGCTCGAACCAGGGGACTGGTCCAGACTGGTCCTGGTCCAGACTGAATATTAGGACCATGATTTAAAAGGTTTAAATATTATATGTCCAGATTTTATTAGACTTTATCTACAAATATTTGCAAGAACAATTAGCAGAAACCATTATTCGGGGGGGTAAGTCCTACCATGGCATCGTAGTGCAGCAGGTTCATGAAGTGCGCAGCCTCTGCTCCTTTGTAGAAGTTGAACCACACTGTCCCCTGGAACTGGTCCCCTGCGTCCAGGAGGAGGACGTTCCTCTCGGAGCCGCGGATCCTCTTGACCTCCGTGGCTCTCCGGGCAGCGCCGCCGTAGCACCCTCCGCCGCCGCCGCCGCCGCTGCTGCTGCTCCTACCGCCGCCGCATTTCCCCGAGCGCACGCTGGTCTCCTCCACCCGGGCGTGCACGTCGTTGGTGTGCAGCAGAACCAGGTCCCAGGCCGCCGAGGGGAGCACGGGGGGGAACCCCAGCAGCAGCAGCAGGAGGAGCGGGAGGAGGAGGAGGAGGGAGAGCCGCCCGGGGAGAAGCGCTTCCATCGGATCGGGACGCGCGTAAAAGAGTGGAGCCGGTGGTTGATCCTCGAGCTGAGTTCTCCTCCTCTCTGCTCCTAATGCTCCATGTGTGTCTGCTAATGGAAGAAGCGAAACAGGGAGGGAGGGGGAGGGAGTCAGGAGGAGGAGGAGGAGGAGGAGGAGGAAGATTGGAACTGCTTTTTAAACGCCCCCCAACCCTCCACTTCCCCTCACATAAAAACATGAGGAGGTTTCACTGGTTTACGCAAGATACACAAGGTTAGAAACAGAACTGAGGAGGAGGATTAAGTTCTCATTCTTCAAGAGTTTATTTAACAGGTTCATTGAAACAAAAATAAAGAGAGTGGAGACGAGTCTGCACAAGAAAACAGCACCTGGTCAAACAGTGACGGAGCTCAGGAGGATGAAGGGCGATCTTTTAGTTCCTGTTGATAAAAACCTGGAGGAGCCACAAAAGAAATATGTCCAGGCCTGGTTTGACGTCCAGAAGACACGTGAGACATCTGAGAAGGACCTGAAAATGAAAAAGCTGAAGGAACGATCTGAGGTTCCTAGAGATAAAAGTCCTCGGGACTTTTGTGTCGAAGTGCTGGAACCGAGACACCAGGACCCGTTGTGTTTGTTGAGGACGGTGAAGACTAAAGATCTAAAGGTCTCGCAAGGAACCTTTGACCCAGAGAGACGAGATGAAACTACAACGAGACGTGAGACACATGACCCCTGAGGACACGTCAACTTGTCACAAGATTCTGTTTCAACCAATGACTCACGGTGACGGTGATGGAGCTGATCAGTCACTTATTTGGGTTAAAGTGAAATATGTTCATGTTCCCCAGACTGGTGGTCTGAACAGAAAGAGGATGAGCTCCTGGTGATTGTCTACCACCTGTCAACAGATTCAGGAAAGAGGAACAAGTCAAACTAAAGGCCTCTGATGTCTGAGCTAAAACTAAAACCTAGTTCCTCATCTACACTGTAAAACAAAGACGTCTGACTCAGATGAAACGATGATTCTTCTTAGTTGTCATCGTGTTTGACTCTTATGACTTGTTATTGTAGGAAGCTGATGAGTAAATCTAAAGGTTTTGCTCAAACACAGCAACTCTGTCAAAGACACATTACGATCATCTTGTGACAGTTCAATGTTCTGCTGGGAAACTTCTGGACCTGGCATTCATTGGTGTGGATGTTACTTAGACATGTAGCACCCACCTAGACCAGACCAGGCACCCCCACCCCATAGCAATGACACTCCTTGATGGCAGCAGCCACAAAAACATGAAGAACGGCACAAGGTGTTGACCTGGCCTCCAAATTCAATGCAATGGATGACAAAGTATACCCAGTCCTGTACCATTGAGGTGTCTGTGGGATGAGCCACATAGGCCCCGCCCCTTAAAGCTGACTTTACAGGAGCATTGGTGGTATAGTGGTGCGCATAGCTGCCTTCCAAGCAGTTGACCCGGGTTCGATTCCTGGCCAATGCAGACATTGTTCTTTAGCGTTGTGATTTAATTTAGACGCCACAGAGGCCCCTCCCCTCAAAGGCCCCCCCACTAGACATCACAGGACACCCTCAGAAGGCCCATGTCCATTCTCTGATGAGTCACCACAAGGGAGACCTGCACAATATTAAGAATCAGAGTCAGACAAGACTTGTCATAATGTTATGGCTGATTGGTGTTCCTGTTTTATTTTTAAAAGAGTTTACGCGGATCAGGAACGGGAGGTCGTTGGTTCGTGACTCTTCCTTCTTGTTTCATCTGAGCTTTGTCTTCATGACAAAACACAATAAATTCACAGTGTTAGCTTTTAGCTTTTAGCCACCGCTGTGTTTTAAATGAGGTGGAAGCTTACAGAGCTGGTTTAGATCAACCACAGGAAAACAAACTCTTTGTCCTGACCTGCCCTCCTCCTCTTCCTCCTCCTCCTCCTCCTGAGGAGACACAGTGATTAATACAATCTGTTTCAGCTGCTGCCTGACACCAAGTTAACACCAGTATCCGTCTATCACGTCTAGTCTGAAGAGGTTTTTTAAACACGCTGAACGTCCATGTACATTTATAGTCAGAGTCCAGGCCCGCTGTGTATACTGTACATACTGTCCACCGTGTCCATCACTAGACGCACATATTTATCCCAGCATGCTTTGCACTCTATTTTTAACCTTCTACAGTAGCTCAGTGCATTTGGCTTGAATCCGTAAACGAAAACATCGTTGCGCCTCGAGGACTGGTTATTTATCTGTGACGAGTCTAAACTTGAACGTGGAAGGATTCCCTCGGGCGGCCGTGAAGATTTAAAACCTTTAACTCTTTACACCCGGCCGACCGGGGCTTTCCTGAGTGTCATCACTGCTTCTCATCACCGCTCAGTTCTGCCTCAGATATCGAATCATCTGTATTTATAGCCCACACGCTGCAGACAAAGATAAAGAAAAGACATCCTGCTGCTAAATAAATAGATGACTGACACTTGGGATGTTTTCAGAAAGAGGCCAAGACCCACTAATATAATAAATATGTACATATAGTCTTATATTTCTACCTAAAAATGACTCGAAAGATCCTGAAAGTAGACAAAGAGAACCCAACCAAACACATGAAACACAAATATTAGACTAAAAATACACCAATATTACATATCAGAGAGGTCCAATCAGAGTCCATGTGTTCAGAAGTGTCTCCATCAATGTAGTGAGACTCAGGTGTGGTTCAGTTCCTGGTTTAGTTTCAATAAATCAGGGATTTGTCTCAGTCTGATCTTCACAACACATGTTTGTGGACAAAGGAGCTTTCTGAGGAGCTCAGAGAATGAGTTGTTGTTGCTCATCAGGCCGGAAAAGGTTCCAGAACCATCTCTAAAGAGTTTGGAACCCACAAATAATCCACAGTCAGACAGATTGAAGACGACTGTTCCCCTCCACAGGAGTGGTCCACCAACAAAGATCACTCCATAATAGTCTGAGAGGTCCCAAAGGAACCCAGGGGAACTTCTAAGCAGCTAAAGGCCTCTCTCTCATTGGCTAATGTTAATGTTGATGAATCCACTGAACAACCATGGTGTGATGGACAAAGACACTGCTCTCCAAGAAGAACATTTCTAAACATCATGTGGACAAGACAGAAGACTATTGGGACAATGTTTAGTGGACAGATGAGACCAAAGTAGAATAGTTTGGTTTAAATGAGATGAAACAACACTGCATCATTCCAGCATCAGAACCTCATCCCTCCATCAAACATGGGGGTGCTAATGTCCTGGTTTGGGCCTGTTTTGCTGCATCTGGACCAGGACGGCTTGTCCTCATTGATGGACCAATGAATTCTGAATTCTACCAGTGAACTCTAAAAGAAAAAGTCAGGACGTCTGTCCATGAGCTGAATGTGAAGAGAAACTGGGTCATGCAGCAAGACAACGAGAACCAAGAACACAAGTGGTTCTACAAAAGAACGGTTAAAGAAGAACAAGATGAATGTTTAGGAACGGCCAAGTCAAAGTCCTGACCTTAATCCAATAGAAATGTTGTGGAAGGACCTGAAGCAAGCAGTTGATGTGAGGAAACCCACCAACATCTCAGAACTGAAGTGGTTCTGTTCTGAGGCGACTGGTCAGCAGTTACCAGAACCCGGGAAAGATTCACTTACTTTTACAACGCACAGATATGAACAGATGATTTTTATTTTTTTTACTAAACGAATACATAAGCCTTGATGGTTTTCCTTTCGTCCTCTTCCAGGATGTTTTGAGTTATTTTTATATATAAATGTTCGTGTGAAACAAGTTGCCCGTCAACTAAAAGTAAATCTTCTCCCCTACAGATGCCTCGGTGGGCCACAAGCTCCAAACATGTGTAATTGCTGTTGTTGCCTCTCCCGACACCGTTGTTATTTTATTACGTCTTATTTTTGGTCGGTGGGAAGAAGCCACAGACTCAGACTGTGTTTAGTGGTCACGACGTTGGGCGGCGTCGCTCTACGAGACGTCAAAGAGGCAGCGAGCAGCAAAACAGGAAGATGACTCCTAAAGGGGTGACTGGGGAGGGATACTCAACGTTACTCAGCGTTACTCAACACAGACAGTGATAGAGCTGAGGAGGAAGTATTTAAGACTTGATGTTACTGTCGTCCCATCTGTCGCTCTGAGTTTCAGGCCGGACTAAAAACCCTCTACGGACATGGAACCTATTAAAACTGTTTATTTGTGTTTAGCTGGAGGCTTTTCTCTGGGCACAAACAACCAGACGGTCAAATAAACTCACCCTCCACCCTCAGGCTTTCATTACGCTGGAACACAGGACAGGTTTTATTATTCCTGGATGCTCTTTCTAAAGATGAAGCAATGAATAATTAAAACTTCGTGTTTGTCTCTAGTTCCTCTAGTGTGAGGAGACTCTGTGTTTCCTTCTGCAAATGATGATTATTTTTACTCCTTTGGGAGGATTGATGAGTTAAACCCTGGTGCAGATCAGTTCATTCATCTAAATCTGTGATTTGTGGAAGACCGAGCTCAGATAATTTGATTAACTGAGTGAAAAGTCAAGTTGACTGCTTCCAGAATGAGGTCAGTGAAAGTGGGAGTAACGTTGAAATAAACCAGGTCAGATGAACGATAAACAGTCCAACGGTAACAGAAACACATTCAGGCTCCAGCTGCTGCTTCTCATCAGAATATGTGAAGCAGGTTTGAGTTTCACTAGAGAGCAGCAGAGAGCCAGAAGAGAGTCAGCACAGAGATCAGCAGACGTCTCGTCGCCTCTGGTCTTCAACTGGAATTAATCAGTTCTGGTTCGTTCATCTTCTGTAACCTCTTGTCCTGTGAAGGGTCATGGGGGGCTGGAGCCTATCCCAGCTGTCATTGGTCTAGAGGGGGGGTCCACCCTGGACAGGTCTCCAGTCTATCCCAGGGCTAACACAGAGAGACACTCACACCTACGGCCAATTTAGAATCACCAATGAACCTAACCAGCATGTCTTTGGACGGTGGGAGGAAGCTGGAGAACCTGGAGAGAACCCACGCAGACACAGGGAGAACATGCAGACTATACACAGAAAGGAACCAGCCGGACCATGGATTAGAACCCAGAACCTTCTGGCTGTGAGGCATCAGTGCTAACCACCTCACCACTGTGGCTCCCTTTAAAGGAGCTTAAAGATCCACGGTTCACGGTGTTTTTTGTTCAGGTCTTGAACTCTTGATTGGATGATCAATGAGAGTCACTGGTCCTAATGAACCAGACGGCCAGTGTTAACGAGTCTGACCTCTGACCTCTGACCTCTGAGCAGAGGAGAAGACATCCAGTTAACCAGCTCTGAACCGTCAGCTGATTCTACAACATCATGGTTCAATCAAACCTTTATTGACACTAACGATCTGTTGTCAGTGACTGGGCTGGTTCACAGAGACCTGGAAACTCTGAGATGTCAGCCACAACTTTATGACCGCTGACAGGTGACGTTAGTAACTCCAACTGTCTGGTTCTCACGGCTCCTGAGAGAAAGAAGGAGGAAGAGGAGGAGGAAGACCAGGAAGAGGAACAAGAGGAAGGAGAGGAGGTGCAAAGATGGAGGAGAACCAGAGACAGGGTCATCAGTTACATTCAAACCAGTAGACTCTGACAAAGACTCAGACTCAGTGACACCTGCGTTGAGGAGGAACAGGTGAGTTTAGATGGAACATGTTTGATGAGTCTGATCAGTAATAATCATTTAATCCTTCGTTTATATCCTGAAAGCTGCAGCCTGAACGTGTTAAAGGACATTTACCTTTCTGAGTGGACTCATGTGTCCAGTAGAGGGCAGTAGAGGGACATAAAGGAGAGAGTCCTTGTCTCTGGGACACAACTGAGACATAGTGTTCAGATTGGATTTAGTTTGGTGTAAAAGACGAAGCTCTGATGAAACGGATGCAGACGTTCTCCCTCTGGAGACGTGTCTTCATGTCTTCATGTCTTCATCCTGCACTAAAACCAAACCCACCCACATGGATACACTCCTCCTCTTCCTCCTCGTCTTCCTCCTCTTGCTCCAGAGCTCCCCGGCAGCAGCAGCGGTTGTCTCTGAGGTTTTAATCCTTCCTCCGACACGTCCCCTGATCGATGGGAGCTCCCGTCCTAACGATCGTCCCGATAATGAGGCGATCGGTCGGGAAAGCAGCTGACATGGCTGCTTAGCGTCAACCGTGACGGGGACGATGGCGGCGGACGGCGTGGAGGTCAGAGATCACGCCGCTTCACTCCCGGGAGGTCGTCCTCAAGGACACGCCAGCAGATCAGCGGGACAACGGTACGGTGTCTCTGGTACTGATCTGGAGTTTTGATCTTTGAGTTGAGTGTTTTATGGATGATATTCACTCACTGGCCACTTTATTAGGTACACTAGACTAGTGAAGTCTATCATCAGCTCTGAATCTGACCTTTAACCTTCCTCCTAGATTCACTAGAAAAGAGTCAGATCAGCTCAGAGAGTCCAACGTTCAGTGAATAATTAATCGATGCCTCAACTCTTCCTGATTCACCTCATGTTCATTTAAATAATTAATCGTTATTGGTCTCTGCTGTTGAGAACCACAGGAACCAAAGTGATCCAGTAATAAAACTGGTTCCCACTGCTCCTCAGTCCCGGTTCTATACTTTAAACTTTAGTCTCTGCTGTGTTCATCAGTCTTTGTACGAGTCCTGCAGGTTCGCTCTGAACATCTAGAGCCGCTCTTGATCTGGTCTGGTGACAGTAATTATTTTTCTTTGGTGGGAAATAAAAAACATGAAAGTGCGTCTTGTGTTGCTGCAGGAAACATCCAGACCAGCGGAGTCTGATCTCTCATTAAACTCGTCTGATTCCTGCATCAAACGCTGCCGTCGTCGGTGGAATCTCCCTCTGATCTGTAAAACCAGAGTCAAAACAGAAAGCGTCATTAGTGACGTCGTCTTGTTTCCTGGCGTCGCCTCGGCTCGCTCAGCGTGAACGTCCTCGTCGAGGTCGTCCTGCTCGTGGACGGGGGGACAGATTGAAATGAAGATCGCGCCTCATCCTCATCCTCATCATCTTTGTCGTTTCTGAAGATCATGACGCAAATCACAAGACGTGGGCGGAGGTGGACGGAGAGACGGCTTTAAACCTTGAAAGTCTTCTGGGTATTTTTAAACTTTCTGGACAGATCTGTTGGAGTTTGTGTCGATAAATGATGAAGGACGGATCTTTGACATCACTCAGAAACAAAACAAACAGGAGGAGCTCAGAAATGATAAATATAATCAGTTGATTGAAAAGAAAACAGTTGATAGACGTTCACTCCACACCAGTGAGATCAATGATTCAGTAGCTGACCAAGGGCAACTGGACTTTTAGGGTTACATGGTGCGTTCAAGTGCAACGTTTTGGTCCAGACACGTCAAGCCCTTTATTTTTTTAACGTTCATTTGGCCTTTAAGACTAATGCTACGTTCCAGAAAACTGGGAGGTCTGAAATGTCAGACGTCCTACTAGGAAAAGAGCCCTGGAACGTCTCTTCTGCCTCTTCTGTGGAGGTTTTTCATGATGTTCTCTCAGCTGATGGGAGGAAGGAGGCCACCACATCATTAACCCCCCCACCCCCCACCAACATAGACTTCAGTGTTAATTACAGGAGACAGACGGAGGACGTAGAGTTTCGTTAATTACAGGCTTTGAGAAGCAACGATCCAGAGCTGAGATGTGAAATGTTTACAGAATTTTAGTTTTAGTTTGAGTCTGAATTTATATTGTTAAACTTTTTAAACTTTATTTTTAAAAATATTGTTTAAACTCCATCAAACTGTAACCCACCTGGTGTGTGTTTCACCAAACCTGCAGGTATATCTAATGTCTAGGCTCTAAGAGGAGACTGGTGTAAAATTAGTGCAGTAAAGTACATGAACACTTTAAATCCTTCCCGTAATAATTCACACCAACAGCAGAATAGTTGGAGTTCACTGTATTATTTCTTCTGAATTAAATGAATTTCCAACCATTTCCGCAATGAATTGTAACTAAAAAATGGTGTACAAATATAGTGTACTCAATTACACAAATTAAAAAGTTGGGACCCAACCAATATAAAACACCAACATAAAAAAACAAAATGAGATCTCAATAAAAAACAAAATACAGACTCTGTGCAGACTCAACAAGGTGAGCATAGATCAGTCTTTGATTTCTCAACCCAGATTTGTGAAAGTTCAGTTTGTTTGAGTGCACTCAAGTTTCCTACGACTGTCCATCCTGGTCGACAGATGAAGAAGCAATGGTATGAGTTAGAGAAGAAGAAGATGGCGATGATCCACTGACGAATGATGAAGGAGAATGATGGGATGGAACCAGAAGGCGGCTTGTGCAACTCAATCCAGTCTGTAGATCGGCTAATCAAAAAACCAGCCTGCACAAAAGGTGCAGAAAAATTAATTGTCCTTTTCGATAGTCCATGTGTGTTTTTTATCCCTCTCTCAGATTGTTACACACAGTATCGCACAAACAATCCCTCATACTACATTAATAACATTTCACTCACATATTTATGCCTGAACTTAATATGATACACCAAGCTTAATGAAACAGCTTACAAGAACATGGTCACAGTGCATCAATCACATAACACTAACCATTTCATTCTCAAGCTAGCTGACCACTACGTAGCATTTCTCCCACAATATTCAACATTTCCAAATAAACGTACCGTTTATAATATCAACCGGTTTATCCCGACTGGTTTTTTTAAACATACATACACAACCTACAACCTCAAAGTTATAACTTATTTAAAGTTATCAACAACCAGAGTGCTAATTCAACATGTTAGCTAGCAGCTAACTCACCAGAATATTCAACAACCACGTCATTCGGACCGGTCGGCAACTCCGTGGCGGTCTGACGACTTATCTATCTAATAATGCAAGGAGCGTCTGTCTGCGTGTCACTCTGTGTGTCTGTCTGTCTGTGGCACGCATATCTCGCGAACCGTTGGCCCGATTGATTTGAAACTGGGCAGGTGTCTCGCTACGGGCACGAAGATGTGCACTGCTAAGTTTGACGTTGTTTGGATAAGAAATGTAAAATATATCGGTAAAATAGGTTTTCTCCGCTCTAATATTTCCACTACTCCAGTTGCCATGGCATCAAAAACAGCCACTTTCAGAAATTCACCAAAAACGGAGAGGAAGAGGCGGAGCATGCGCACAAATCTTGAGCACTGTTTACAAATCGGCTTTAGAAGAAACCAAACTCAAGGAGAAATGATATTTTGCCCTGGTAACCCTAATAGGCTCAATATCTTCTCCAGCAGGAAAACTAGCATGTAGTCCGCCATCTATCTATAAATCAAGAAGCTTCTGTGTGTGTGTGTGTGTGTGTGTGTCTGTGTGTCTGTGGCACGCATATCTCGCGAACCGTTGGCCCGATTGATTTGAAACTGGGCAGGTGTCTCGCTACGGGCACGAAGATGTGCACTGCTAAGTTTGACGTTGTTTGGATAAGAAATGTAAAATATATCGGTAAAATAGGTTTTCTCCGCTCTAATATTTCCACTAATCCTCATACACAGCACCTGTAGGCTCCCACTATAGGAATACATACTTCCGACGGGCACTGCACTAGTATCTTCTAATGGTCAAAACAAACTTCTGCTAATGTAGCCTTGCTACTTTATTTAGTGACAATTAATAACTGTCTCCTTTCCAGCAACAACTTTTTGCGGACGCTGCTACGCTCCGATCTCCCTGTTCGTCTCCTTTTCGAGTGGAAAAGTCAAGTGCACTATATTGGCTATTGCTCAATTACACCACTAGGCGGCAGTGGCGGACACTGGAAACATAGATATTTCGAACATAGAGTGGCTGTTCAGACTACCAGGCTACAAAACCAAATCAACAGATTAAATCAAACGTCGTCTAGACCAGTGGTTCCCAACCTTTTTTCCTTGAAGCCCCCCTTGCCTGTGTCCAAGACAAGCCAGGCCCCGCCAAACCCCTACCCGCATACACGCACTGAAAGAATAAAGTGGTTAATTACAAACTTTTATTTGCAAAAATAAACAACAGTTGTAGGTTTTTGCTCTTATTCTCCTTGTTCTACAATGTATATAGATAAATGTCTTCTTTTTGTGTCATCAGGTGTATCACACATAAACACACACACACAGTTTAATTTTTGACCAGAACAGGCCTACCAGAGAACAGAACAGGCCTACCTCATTACAACAGAAAGATAATGATTCATTGTTAAGATATATCCAGGGCTTAAAGTATTCCAGCACCGTGCCGGATCTCCAGCATGAGGCGCTTGACTGCGATGAAAATAAATAAATAAATAAATAAATAAATAAAAACTTGTTGATTTGGGTTATTGTCAGGTTCGAGTCAGTTGAGTTCGCTGACCAATGGAATGAGAGGAAACCAGCTTTTGCTCCTAACCAAACTAATATTACAGCCAATCATAAGTAGGGTGGGGGCGGGGCCTGGAAAATCTTAATTGAGATCCAGCTGCAGTTGATGCTGCGTTCATGACTTGGGGATAAAACGAGCTCTGAGTTGTGAAAAATTAATTGAACAGCGTCAAACTCTGAAATAACAGGTTGGAAATTACACACATATCGTCTTTTTCCAAAATAAGCATAAATTGCTGCTGCATATATTTTTAGTGTTCAGCAAATAGTGACAACATCCCAAAGTTATTTTTTCTCCTCCGAGTTAACCTGTAGCTTGAACGCTGACTTATCGGTTACTTCCGAGTTGTCTTGAACGCAGCAGACACAACGCAGTAGTTGAAAGATGGAGATGGCGCGGACCCCAGCTTGGGAACCACTGACTTACAGGAAATTCAGGCCAGACTGGAGCAGGATTCATTTTAGCTGCAGACGTCATGTGGTTTATAAATAACCTGTGTTTTATTCATATTTTTGTGTTTTTTTATAGTTTTTGTTTGATTGCATGCTCCTGTTGTTAAAACTGCAGATTTATTTTGTTGCTGTGAAAAACTTTGTAAAGCTGATTTGAAAAACTTCTATAAAAAATAAGATTATTATTAATAAAATGAACAAATACCGTGAATATATATATACATGTGTTTATTTAAGGCCTCAGCCATGCAGGAAGTAAAACACAGCAGTAGAGTTTTCTTTATCTGAATCTGACTAGACTGTTCAGCCTTTAATTATGATTTAAACTTTATTATTTATTTATAGACCGATAGATGAATAGATGAATAGATGGACAGTATATTTAAGTTATATAATATTTTCCAGCTGTACAACTACTCCCTCATATTCACATCAATGCTTTTCCATCCATATTATTGAACCTCATCATTTATCCTTCCTTTATTTATAGTATATATTTACTTCTATTTTTATTTCTTGTAGATTTGTACATATGTAAATCTTGTGTTTATATATTTTTCTTCATGATTTATTTATATAATGAGTGTATTATGTGACCAAACAGATAAATAATTAAACTATAATCATTTACAGACTTTATCTCTGGTTCTGACGTCTCTGCTACTTCCTGCTTCTAGATGATTATAAACCTTTTATACCGTATACACACTTTCTGACAGCTGTAGTTACTTTGCAGAGTCGTGTTAATAATAAAAAACATGATGAGATGAGACTGTGTCGACCCTGGGGAGAAGCATTTATAATCAGCTGCACCTTTTACTGATGGGATGAACACATGAATGAATGCACTACATGCACTTTGTAGCCTGACGTCTGTCCAGACTTTTTGATTGAAGGCTGTGTTGAAAACAAAACTCTTTAACCCGCAAACCGTAGATTTTTCTGTTCCATGTGTTTATTGGGTTCTATCTTTGTCTACTTTCAGGACTTGTGTGAAAATCTGTTGATGTTCATGGACATCAACAGATTTTTTAAGCAGCTCTGTTTATATCAATATACACAAAACACACACTGAAGTAACTCACTCCACAATAAAACACCTTTGGACTGAAACACTCCCCTGACTGACAGGTCAAAGTTCTACATTTATGAGAACAGTTCAGGTAAAGCTCCGTCCCCTCACCTGATTTACCTGAGACAAACCAGGAAACAGTTTATTATTGTGTGAGACTAAAGAGAGACACAGACGATCAGATTCACCTTCAGACCAAACTAACACCTTCCTCTGAGTGAGTCCAGCTACAGGAGAGAAAAGTGGAAAACTACAACACTGCTGCTTCAAGCTGCTGACTCTCCACACACTGAAGGTGAGTTTGACCAAAAACAGGACTCAAAGTCAAAGGAAGCTTCAGGGAAGTTAGTAGAAGATGGAGGAGAGCCATGACTGACTGGACTTTGTGTCTGCTGTGTTTCAGCTTCACTCAGAGACTAAATGGCTTCCAGATCAGAGGAGGATCTCTGCTGTCCGGTCTGTCACGACATCTTCAGAGATCCTGTTCTTCTGTCATGTAGCCACAGCTTCTGTAAAGTCTGTCTGAAGAACTGGTGGAGAGAGAAACCAACACACCAGTGTCCAGTTTGTAAGAGAAGATCTTCAAAGGAAAATCCACCTTTAAACTTGGCCTTGAGGAACCTGTGTGAGTCCTTCTTAAAGAAGAGAGATCAGAGATCTTCAGAGGCTCGCTGCAGTCTACACTCTGAGAAACTCAGACTCTTCTGTCTGGACCATCAGCAGCCAGTGTGTCTCGTCTGCAGAGATTCAGAAAAACACTCCAAGCACACAATCAGACCCATCGATGAAGCTGCACGACAGCACAAGAAGAACCTTCAGGAAACTCTGGAGCCCTTAAAGGAGAAGTTAAAGGTTTGTGAACAAGTTAAAGTGAAGTTTGATGAAACAGAAAAACACATCAAGGTCCAGGCCGAACACACAGAGAGGCAGATTAAGGAGCAGTTCAAGAAGCTTCACCAGTTTCTAGACGAGGAAGAGGAGGCCAGGATGGCTGCACTGAGGGAGGAAGAGGAGCAGAAGAGTCAGATGATGAAGGAGAAGATGGAGACTCTGAGCAGAGAGATAGCAGGTCTTTCAGACACAGTCAGAGCCACAGAGGAGGAGCTGAGAGCTGAAGACGTCTCATTCCTGAACAACTACAAGGCTGCAGTGGAAAGAGTCCAGCGCTGCCCCCTGCTGGATGATCCACAGCTGCCCTCAGGAGCTCTGATAGACCAGGCCAAACATCTGGGCAACCTGACCTTCAACATCTGGAACAAGATGAAGGACATGGTCTCCTACACTCCTGTCATTCTGGATCCAAACACTGCTCATCCAGAACTGATCCTGTCTGAAGATCTGACCAGTGTGAGACGAGGAGATGAACAACATCTTCTTGATAATCCAGAGAGGTTTGATTCTGTATGTTCTGTCCTGGGCTCTGAGGGCTTTAACTCAGGGACTCACAGCTGGGATGTTGAGGTTGGATATAACACAGGATGGGGACTGGGTGTGTTAGCAGAGTCTGTCCAGAGGAAGGGACTCATACGATCTGGATTGTGGGGAATAGGGTTCTATATAGGTAAATACTCAACATGGTCACCACGAGATCCTTTCACTTATCTCTCAGTAAAGAAGAAGCTCCAGAGGATCAGAGTGAATCTGGACTGGAACAGAGGAAATCTGTCGTTCTCTGATCTTGATACTAACAAACACATACACACCTTCACACACACTTTCACTGAGAGGATGTTTCCATACATTAACACTGTGAATAAACTCCCAGTGAAGATATTACCAGTGAATCAGATCAGTTAGAGATAAACATTATGATTATAAATGTGTATTGGGCTGTAACAACTAATCAATGTCAGTGATCATATAAATTGTAGTTTTGTCGTCATGGTGTTGGGTCAGTACGTCACTGCAACCAATGAAAACACATTTAATATCTGGTGGTGGAAGTAGATCGTTGTGTTTAGAGTTTAAGACACGTTGAAGCTAGAGATGATAACTTTCTTTATACAAGGACCTGAAGCAAGCAGTTGATGTGAGGAAACCCACCAACATCTCAGAACTGAAGTGGTTCTGTTCTGAGGAATGGACTAAAGACGACTGATCAGCAGTTACCAGAAATGTTCAGTTGATGTTATTGCTGATCAGATGTTGAAGTGTGTAAGGAGGGACAGTGAGTTCAAGAAACTCTTTAGGAAATAACTAATTGTCATTAACTCTCAGTAGAATCTGTCAGTAGATACTCGGTTTTTGTTTGATTTCATGCTCCTGTGGTTAAAACTGCAGATTAGTTTTGTTGCTGTGAAAAACTTTGTAAAGCTGATTTAAAAAGTTCTATAAAAAATAAGATTATTATTAATAAAATGAACAAATACCGTAACTATATGTTTATTTGGGCCTCAGCCATGCAGGAAGTAAAATCTAATTAGTTGACCTTACTTAAAAAAAGTATGCAAACTCGTTGCCTCAAAAAAATTAAGCAAAGCAATCTTAAGATTAGTGAGTTAGAAAAGCTTGTTTATTTTAAGTGTGCAGTACTAAATCGAGTAGTACAACTAAAAAGAAAAAAATAAGTTCATGTAACTTAACAGCCTAGCATAAAATAAAATGATACATCCAGACTTGTTCTGATGTTCTGCCATGTGAATGACCTCCTGTTCATGGAAACTCACAAACCGCCGGGATCAGTCTCTCATCTTGAATCAGTACTGACAAAAAAATAAAAAATAAAAACTCAGGCAGCGGGTGTGCGCGTGCACTTGACGAGCACGGCCGCGACCGTTACGCTAAAATTTCTCAAGTTTAACGTGACAAAAGTCTTCATTGTTACCTATTTTCAATAACAAGCAAGTCGTGGGTTGAAAAAAATAATAAAGTACTAACCAAGTTTCATCACAGTTTAGCCACATTATGTCTATAAGTTAAGCTAGCGTTAACCGACATTACGACACACATCATTACTAGCTAGCACGAAAAATATGGCGCTTACTTACAGAAACACAACGGTCTAAACAAGGGTAAAATATTACTCACCAAATGAGCGTGCCAAGCACAAGAATGCTGAAAATAATTATCACGGGTGCTGCTGCAGCAATTAGGTCCAGCTCAATAAGATCCAACTCCACCGCGTCCGTTGAGGGCATATTGTTGACATGTATCGTCAAGCGCAGAGAGGACGGGTCTGCGCATGCCCACAAGTCGAAAAAAGTTTTTCAAATCCATAGAAAAAAAGACAATTATCAAAAACGTACTTTTTCTAAGTGAATCCAGCTCAAGTAGACTGAGCTGATGAGATTTTTCAACCACAAATTACACGTAACTTACTAAAAGCGAGTGTTAATAGCAATTTGATAAAAACTGATTTAAGTCAATTTACTATTTTTAATTAAATACCATGTTTGCATTTACAGCAGTAGAGTTTTCTTTATCTGAATCTGACCAGACTGTTCAACCTTTAATATTTAATAGAAAACCTACGATAAAGCTTCTCTGAGCCTTTTCATCCAAATCTCTAATTGAAAACTAAGATTTTTTTTTTCAAAGGGGGGGGGGGGGGGGGGGGGTAATAGAGCTGGTTTACATGGAATCTGACAAATAACCCACTCAAGCTGCTCGATCCAGGGCTTCAAGTATTCTGGCACCGTGCCGGATCTCCGGCGTGAGGCGCTTGACTGCGATGAAAAACAAAAAATAAACAAATAAATAAATAAATAAATACATAAATAAAAACTTGTTGATTTGGGTTATTGTCAGGTTCGAGTCATTTGAGTTCGCTGACCAATGGAATGAGAGGAAACCAGCTTTTGCTCCTAACCAAACTAATATTACAGCCAATCAAAAGTAGGGTGGGGGCGGGGCCTGGAAAATCTTAATTGAGATCCAGCTGCAGTTGATGCTGCGTTCATGACTTGGGGATAAAACGAGCTCTGAGTTGTGAAAAGTTAATTGAACAGCGTCAAACTCTGAAATAACAGGTCGGACATTACACGCATGTCGTCTTTTTCCAAAATAAGCATAAATTGCTGCTGCATATGTTTTTAGTGTTCAGCAAATAGTGACAATATCCCAAACTTATTTTTGCTCCTCCGAGTTAACCTGTAGCTTGAACGCTGACTTATCGGTTACTTCCGAGTTGTCTTGAACGCAGCAGACACAACGAAGTTTCAACGAAGATGAAGAATTAGGGCCTGTCCACACAGAAACGCAAAAACGCAGAAACGCAGATGTTTTGCATCGTTTTGGCCGATCGTCCACACGTATCCTGTAAACGCATAGACCTAAAACGCACTTTTCTGAAAACGGGTCCCAGGGTGGAGAAATTCACAAACGCACCTCTTGCGTTTCTGTGTGGACAGACAGAAACGGAGAAAATGATGACGTCTTCGCCACACCCCCTCGAGCCTTCCACCTCTTATATCCCGCGAGACGTCTCATAACAACATCAACAACAATGGCGGACTACATGCTCGTGTTCCTCCTGGAGAAGATATTGAGCCTATTAGGGTTACCAGGGCAAAATATCATGCTCCTTGAGTTTGGTTTCTTCTAAAGCCGATTTGTAAACAGTGCTCAAGCTTTATGCGCATGCTCCGCCTCTTCCTCTCCGTTTTTGGTGAATTTCTGAAACCGAAACAGCGCCACCTATAGGCCTGGAATATGAAGTAGCGTTTTCGGTCGTGTTGAAACGGATCTGTGTGGACGCGGATATTTCTTGAAACGATGCCATCGAAAACGGAGAGGGAAAAGATCGTTTTCCTACGTGTGGACGAGGCCTAAATTCAAGAAGCCAGGGGAAGACGTCCTGACTGATAAATGACTTAAAAATAAATGGCGCTGGGCGTGGGTAGAAGAAAGGGGCAGAGACGGCAAAGGTGGCAGAAATTAAGAGAGCCAGGTGCTTGTTTCTGTGTGTCGTGCTCGAAGAAGCTAATTTACGCTACTAGCGGGAAAAAAATAAAAGTTCTACGGCGTCACCAAGGAGACCCCGGTCACAGAACAGCTGTTCACACATTCAACACACAAGTCGTTTGCCGAGAGCAACATCCACAGCTGACGCACCGGCAACAATGACCGATCCTGTTTGTGACTTGAAAATACGTGTGAGCTCGTTCATTGCAGAACTGAAGGTCGCTCGACCGCTTGTTGATCGGTGTAAAAAGTAGCTGTTGATAAAAATGTGGACCAAAAATATGTTTCAATTTGGATTATACAGAGTTTTGATCATCGAGTTGGGTGTGTTTTTTATTTTATTTTTAATTTTATAAATTTAATGTGCACAAATTTTGGTAACCTCACAACCTCAGAGCAGACAAAGTTGTGCGCACCCCCTACGATCTCTGGCGTCCTCCAGTGGGGGGCACGGACCCCAGCTTGGGAACCACCGACTTACAAGACATTCAGGCCAGACTGGAGCAGGATTCATTTTAGCTGCAGACGTCATGTGGTTTATAAATAACCTGTGTTTTATTCATATTTTTGTGTTTTTTTATAGTTTTTGTTTGATTTCATGCTCCTGTTGTTAAAACTGCAGATTTGTTTTGTTGCTGTGAAAAACTTTGTAAAGCTGATTTGAAAAAGTTCTATAAAAAATAAGATTATTATTAATAAAATGAACAAATACCGTGAATATATATATACGTGTGTTTATTTAAGGCCTCATCCATGCAGGAAGTAAAACACAGCAGTAGAGTTTTCTTTATCTGAATCTGACCAGACTGTTCAGCCTTTAATTATGATTTAAACTTTATTATTTATTTATAGACAGATAGATGAATAGATGGATAGATGGACAGTATATTTAAGTTATATGATATTTTCCAGCTGTACAACTACTCCCTCATATTCACATCAGTGCTTTTCCATCCATATTATTGAACCTCATCATTTATCCTTCCTTTATTTAGTGTATATTTACTTCTATTTTTATTTCTTGTAGATTTGTACATATGTAAATCTTGTGATTGTCATGATTTATTTATTTAAAAGTGTTTATCGTGACCAAACAGATAAATAATTAAACTATAATCATTTACAGACTTTATCTCTGGTTCTGACGTCTCTGCTACTTCCTGCTTCTAGATGATTATAAACCTTTTATACCGTATACACACTTTCTGACAACTGTAGTTACTTTGCAGAGTCGTGTTAATAATAAAAACATGATGTGATGAGACTGTGTCGACCCTGGGGAGAAGCATTTATAATCAGCTGCACCTTTTACTGATGGGATGAACACATGAATGAATGCACTACATGCACTTTGTAGCCTGACGTCTGTCCAGACTTTTTGATTGAAGGCTGTGTTGAAAACAAAACTCTTTAACCCCCAAATCGTAGGTTTTTCTGTTCCATGTGTTTATTGGGTTCTATCTTTGTCTACGTTCAGGACTTGTGTGAAAATCTGTTGATGTTCGTGGACAACAACATATTTTTTAAGCAGCTCTGTTTATATCAATATACACAAAACACACACTGAAGCAACTCACTCCACAATCAAACACCTTTGGATTGAAACACTCCCCTGATTAACAGGTCAAAGTTCAACATTTATCAGAAGAGTTCAGGTAAAGCTCCGCCCCCTCACCTGATTCACCTGAGACAAACCAGGAAACAGTTTATTATTGTGTGAGACTAAAGAGAGACATAGACGATCAGATTCACCTTCAGACCAAACTAACACCTTCCTCTGAGTGAGTCCAGCTACAGGAGAGAAAAGTGGAAAACTACAACACTGCTGCTTCAAGCTGCTGACTCTCCACACACTGAAGGTGAGTTTGACCAAAAACAGGACTCAAAGTCAAAGGAAGCTTCAGGGAAGTTAGTAGAAGATGGAGGAGAGCCATGACTGACTGGACTTTGTGTCTGCTGTGTTTCAGCTTCACTCAGAGACTAAATGGCTTCCAGATCAGAGGAGGATCTCTGCTGTCCGGTCTGTCAGGAGGTCTTCAGAGATCCTGTTATTCTGTCATGTAGCCACAGCTTCTGTAAAGTCTGTCTGAAGAAATGGTGGAGAGAGAAACCAACACACCAGTGTCCAGTTTGTAAGAGAAGATCTTCAAAGAATGAACCACCTATAAACTTGGCCTTGAGGAACCTGTGTGAGTCCTTCTTACAGGAGAGAGATCAGAGATCTTCAGAGGCTCTCTGCAGTCTGCACTCTAAGAAACTCAGACTCTTCTGTCTGGACCATCAGCAGCCAGTGTGTGTCGTCTGCAGAGATTCAGAAAAACACTCCAAGCACACAATCAGACCCATCGATGAAGCTGCACGACAGCACAAGAAGAACCTTCAGGAAACTCTGGAGCCCTTAAAGGAGAAGTTAAAGGTTTGTGAACAAGTTAAAGTGAAGTTTGATGAAACAGAAAAACACATCAAGGTCCAGGCCCGACACACAGAGAGGCAGATTAAGGAGCAGTTCAAGACACTTCACCAGTTTCTAGACGAGGAAGAGGAGGCCAGGATGGCTGCACTGAGGGAGGAAGAGGAGAAGAAGAGTCAGATGATGAAGGAGAAGATGGAGACTCTGAGCAGAGAGATAGCAGCTCTTTCAGACACAGTCAGAGCCACAGAGGAGGAGCTGAGAGCTGAAGACGTCTCATTCCTCAACAACTACAAGGCTGCAGTGGAAAGAGTCCAGCGCTGCCCCCTGCTGGATGATCCACAGCTGCCCTCAGGAGCTCTGATAGACCAGGCCAAACATCTGGGCAACCTGACCTTCAACATCTGGAACAAGATGAAGGACATGGTCTCCTACACTCCTGTCATTCTGGATCCAAACACTGCTGATCCAAAACTGATCCTGTCTGAAGATCTGACCAGTGTGAGACGAGGAGATAAACAACATCTTCCTGATAATCCAGAGAGGTTTGATTATCACTTGTCTGTCCTGGGATCTGGAGGCTTTAACTCAGGGACTCACAGTTGGGATGTTGATGTTGGAGGTAACACAGGATGGTCACTGGGTGTGTTAGCAGAGTCTGTCCAGAGGAAGGGACGCATACGATCTGGATTGTGGAGAATAATGTTCAATGGAGGTAAATACTCAGCTCGTTCACTACCAGCTCCTCCCACTGTTTTCTCAGTAGAGAAGAAGCTCCAGAGGATCAGAGTGAATCTGGACTGGAACAGAGGAAATCTGTCGTTCTCTGATCTTGATACTAACAAACACATACACACCTTCACACACACTTTCACTGAGAGGATGTTTCCATACATTAACACTGTGGATAATCTCCCAGTGAAGATATTACCAGTGAATCAGATCAGTTAGAGATAAACATTATGATTATAAATGTGTATTGGGCTGTAACAACTAATCAATGTCAGTGATCATATAAATTGTAGTGTTGTCGTCATGGTGTTGGGTCAGTACGTCACTGCAACCAATGAAAACACATTTAATATCTGGTGGTGGAAGTAGATCATTGTGTTTAGAGTTTAAGACACGTTGAAGCTAGAGATGATAACTTTCTTTATACAAGGACCTGAAGCAAGCAGTTGATGTGAGGAAACCCACCAACATCTCAGAACTGAAGTGGTTCTGTTCTGAGGAATGGACTAAAGACGACTGATCAGCAGTTACCAGAAATGTTCAGTTGATGTTATTGCTGATCAGATGTTGAAGTGTGTAAGGAGGGACAGTGAGTTCAAGAAACTCTTTTGGAAATAACTAATTGTCATTAACTCTCAGTAGAATCTGTCAGTAGATACTCGGTTTTTGTTTGATTGCATGCTCCTGTTCAGGGGTGGCCAACCGGTCAGAGGCTAAGAGCCACAATTTTTACTTTTTTAACGCAAAGAGCCAGATTTACTGTAAATGTCACACATCAACGTAAGACCACAGGCCAGTCATTTGCAACAACGAACACTGTGTGCACTGTCTCACAAACAAACTCTCAGTTCAATGTTCAGTTCATGTCTACAAACAAAAATATAATTTACAATAGCATTTTTTCTCTTACCATGCATGTTGCTTAGTGGGACTTCTGGCATTCCTTGCCCTCAACAATCCTTTTCAAATCTGGTTTATAGTCAGTTGTTGCCACTCGAAGCAATTCCTTCACATGTGTGTCTGTCAGAACAGATCGATGCTTTGATTTCACGTGTTTCAGGGTAGAAAAAACAGACTCGCAGACGTAAGTTTATCCAAACATTGACAATATCTTAAACGCAGCCCGTTTGACATTTGGGCACTTTTCCATTGGCACACTTTTCCAGAATTCAATGGTCCCTTCTCTCAAAGCAGGTTTCAGTTGGTCCTCTTCACAAAGATCGATCATCTCCAACTCAGCCGCAGCGTCATCTATGACCAGCGGGGTTTTCAAACAGCCCGTCTCCGCATGAAACGGGTCGACGAGGAACGTAATCTGTGGCCTTTTCAGTTGAAGATCACGGAACCGGGTCACAAAGCTTTCGTGCAGGTTTTCAACCATAGTTGCATATCTGGCTGTTTGTTTATTCAGGACAGCGCTGATGACTTGCCCGCTGGCTTTTAGCAGAGTGGGAAAATGCGTTAAATCTCTCTTCTGTATATGCGTCTTGAACAGCTTCAGTTTGTTGGCAAACGCAAACACACTTTGCACCAGGTCAGGCAATATTTTTGACTTACCCTGCAGGGTCAGGTTCAGTCTGTCCAAGTGACACAGCATGTCGACCAAAAAAGCCAGATCCATAATCCACTTGAGTTTCTGAGAGCTCGGGATAGTGCTTGTCCTTCTCTTCCATGAACAGTTTCACGGCATCCAAAAGCTCAAAGAAGTGACAAAGTACCTTGCCTTTTGACAGCCACCTCACAGTGCAGTGCAGCGGCAAGTCACCTGGAAGTCCTTGGTCCAGCTCAGCGATGAGATTTTTGAATTGCCTGTGGTTAAGCGCATGTGTGCGGATGTAGTTAACGATTTCCATCACAGGCTTCATGACGTTGTCTAAATTCAGTGATTTAGACACGAGTTGCTCCCTGTGGATGATGCAGTGGAAATTCCAAAACTCGGGAAAAGTTTGGTCAGCTTTGCACAGCCCCACAAGCCCGTTCACAGATCCGATCATGGCTGGCGCTCCATCCGTGGCTATCGCAGTTAGCTTCGATATGGGCAGATTTGCTTTCACAAATGCAGCCATCATTGTTTCTTTCAGATCTATGCCACGGGTTCTGTCTTTTAATGGCACAATATCAAGGAGTTCTTCTTTGATCACACAATCTTTTGACACAGACCGCACAAATATTGCCAGCTGAGGCTTGTCTTGTATGTCACAACACTCATCCAATGCGACACTAAAATACTCACAGGCTTGAAGGTCGGAGCGCAACTGTGATTCAATAGCCATGTTAATGCCTGATATTCTGTGTTCAACCGTGTGGCGGGACAGTTGGATGTCTGATATCATTCGTTTTAGTTTGTCGTTTTCAGGAGACAAGATTTCAACAATGTCACCGAGGCATCTTTTGACGAACTCCCCTTCATTGTATGACTTTTTAGCCTGTGCAATGTTCCAAGCAAGTTGATACGATGCAAGCGTTACGGTCTCTGAGTGCTTCACAAGTTTTTGGAAAAACTGTGTCTGCTTTTCTGCCTGACTTTTCAAAGTGACCAGGTTGTGCTTGCGAAGTTCAGTCCCCTTTGGAAATTCCTGGTCGATGTTAGCATGGAGTGAACTGAAGTGCCGCTGAAGATTTGAAGCCTTGAAATGCGCTAATGATGTCTGACATATAAGGCAGAATGGCTTGCCATTACGTTCAACAAAAAAAAAAACAACTCTCCCACTCTATTAAAAACGTCCTGTGTTCATCTTCATATTTTCGTTTTGCTGTGCATTTTTTCCCTGACATTTTGAGAGCGAACTTGGTTCTTGCCTCTTGCTTTCTTCCCTCCAAGTCATTTGCGTGAGATGCACGTACCGTAAAAAAACACAAAATTCGACATGACCGTAAGAGCCGCATGAAACCAGGCAAAGAGCCGCATGCGGCTCGGGAGCCGCGGGTTGGCCAGTCCTGCTCCTGTTGATAAAACTGCAGATTTGTTTTGTTGCTGTGAAGAACTTTGTAATAATGATTTGAAAAAGTTCTATAAAAAATAAGATTATTATTAATAAAATGAACAAATACCGTAACTATGTTTATTTAAGGCCTCATCCATGCAGGAAGTAAAACACAGCAGTAGAGTTTTCTTTATCTGAATCTTACCAAACTGTTCAACCTTTAATATTTAATAGAAAACCTACGATAAAGCTTCTCTGAGCCTTTTCATCCAAATCTCTAATTGAAAACTAAGAAGGGGGGGATAATAGAGCTGGTTTACATGGAATCTGACAAATAACCCACTCAAGCTGCTCGATCCAGGGCTTAAAGGTGCAGTAGGCAGGATTGCGAAGATCCAGGACTTAGCCAAAAAATTTGAACATCGACAACTTCTCAGTCCCTCCCCCCTTTCGGCTAAAGCCCAAAACGGTCTCCCAAGCCCCTCCCCCCACAAGGGAGAGCTGTGCACGATAGAGCGCGTGCATATTGGCCCTGGAATACTGTGCACGAGCAGAGAACCGAGAGAGAGCGAGTAAACAAACTAGCATGGAACACACCGACGTAGTTTTTATAATACCCTTCGTTATTGCTAAATAATTTGACCTAAAGTACAACGATACAGTCGTTATACTTTAGGTGAAAATATTTAGCAATAGTCAACTTTAGGACAAAACCAAGGTTAGGATGTTTCTGAAAGTAGCCTACATTGGTGATGTTTGCTATCAGTAACAGTTAGAAGCATTCATTGTGGCGTTTTATTCCACAGTTTAGATTTATCAGTTTGCTATGTGGTAGATATATGACCGCTACCTGTTGATGTGGTTAGACGTTTGAGAGTGAAGCTGAGGCACAGGCCTCACACGAGGATTACATCCCGGCTCCTTCTACACGCCCATGGGCAAGGGGAGGGCGCTATGAAATGGTGTCCATGAGAAGTGATTGACACTCTGTTAGATACACCCCTGGACGTGATTGGTGCATCTGGATGTGGAGCGGTGGATGTCTTGCAAATCGCGCTACAGGCTCTAGGTGGGGCCAGAGGAGCCGATTTTTTTTTTTTAAATGACCTGCTTCATGCAATTATACTTGAACATAGGGTCAGTTTCAGCAAATATGACAGAAAGTTAGTTTTATAAGACTTGCCTACTGCACCTTTAAAGTATTCCGGCACCGTGCCGGATCTCCGGCGTGAGGCGCTTGACTGCGATGAAAAAAAAATAAATAAACAAATAAATAAATAAATAAATAAAAAATAAAAACTTGTTGATTTGGGTTATTGTCAGGTTCGAGTCAGTTGAGTTCGCTGACCAGTGGAATGAGAGGAAACCAGCTTTCGCTCCTAACCAAACTAATATTACTAGCCAATCATAAGTAGGGTGGGGGCGGGTCCTAATTGAGATCCAGCTGCAGTTGATGCTGCGTTCATGACTTGGGGATAAAACGAGCTCTGAGTTGTGAAAAGTTAATTGAACAGCGTCAAACTCGGAAATAACAGGTCGGAAATTACACGCATGTCGTCTTTTTCCAAAATAAGCATAAATTGCTGCTGCATGTGTTTTTAGTGTTCAGCAAATAGTGACAATATCCCAGACTTATTTTTGCTCCTCCGAGTTAACCTGGAGCTTGAACGCTGACTTATCGGTTACTTCCGAGTTGTCTTGAACGCAGCAGACACAACGCAGTTTCACCGAAGATGGAGAATTAGGGCCTGTCCACACAGAAACGCAGAAACGCAGAAGTTTTACATCGTTTTGGCCGATCGTCCACACGTATCCTGTAAACGCATTGCCCTAAAACGGGTCCCAGGGTGGAGAAATTCGCAAACGCACCTCTTGCGTTTCTGTGTAGACAGCAGGCTTGTGCACAATTCAGAAATTGAGAATGACTCCTAATTCCAATTCAATTCTTGAATTTGAATTGAAGTTGAATTGATGTCAAAAACAGGATCTAGAATTACAATTCGAATTTGAATTAAAGGAAGCAGAATTGCAATTCAATACAAATTCAAAGAAATTCATATACATAAGTGAAGTGTTTAACAATGAAGCTTTACAATATATGTCAGATATGATTTCATTACATATTCTATAAATGATATTAGTTTCAACTACTTGTACAGATTACATTAACAGGAAATGTTTCCCCCCAGCAATGAATGTTAAAAGCTCTAGTCACAGAACACATAATTAGTTTGATTTATTGGAATTGTAATTTTGTGGAACACAATGGAACGTGACTCCATATCCCAGAATGCTTTGCTTTAACCAAGTATTTAAAATGGTTGCCAAACAATTTGAGGTGGACATTTGTTTGAAAGCTTCTTTTCTACACAATATGGTGGTCCACACCGGACTTTAAAGGAGTCCTAGAATTCAAAACCACATTTACGTTGTTCCTGTTGAATTTAGGCTCCGAGTGGTGTCTAAGGACCACACCAAAAACTTCACCGCCTTCTCCAGCCTGCTTTCGTATGCAAATTCAAAACTAGAAACGGCCGTGTTGAAATGGGCAAATCTGAACAGAGCTCCAATAACACGTAATAGGCGCCCAGCCCTTTTGGATACACCCTCTCTCATTTGCATGTTCCAGCCCACTGTAAGGGCGGAGGCGTTAGCTAGCTAGCCCCAGCGACAGCTAACCGCAGTTTCTGACAAGAGGGATACGGTATGTCGGACTATGCGTGTAATGTTCCAGGATGTTTGGGGCAGGTCAAGACTCTACACAGACTTCCCCAAGAACTCAACTGTCAGCGGGAATGGTTGATGTTCATTTACAACCGCGTTCCACAGAGCTTCAACCCGAGGTTGGTAGTTTGTTCTGCCCACTTCACCCCGGAGTGTTTCTCCAACCTCGGACAGTATCAAGCCGGCTTTGCACAGCGCCTGAAATTAAACCCAGGATCAGTGCCAACGATTTTGACACCACAACAGACATCCGTAAGTATCACGCTAGGATTTTGTGTGTTTTGTGTGTCGTTAATGACTAATGTATCAGCTATTAGCCATAGTAGCTATCTGTATATGATTTGGCTAGCTATCTCTACGGCTATCAGTTTGACGTCTTGCGTTTTTGTGACTAGTTTGTATGACAAATGGCCGGTTATGGTTAAGGATATGTTTTTCCCTGGTTTTTCCCCGTTTGTGGACCATTTGTGGCAATGCAATCGATCACCTGTTGTCATTATATGGATTGAAAACTAAGTTTGCCCGGCTCGAAAAATACAGGGCAGAATTAGTGTTGCTAATTGGCATAGCGTTTGCTAACGCCGACAAATTCGACTAATTTCTTTCTCAGCAGTAAACGTAGTTCGGTTAGCTATCGATGGCTTTGGCTCTAGCTTCAGCGCGGTGGATTAGGCCAATCAGCTTTCAGGATATGTGGGCCAATCAGCCTTTGGGTAAACTGGCCAATCAGCACGCAGCTCATTTCATTATTCATGAACTTGCTGAGTGGGCGGGAAAAACAAACTGTTTCATTGCAGGGCTTATTTATGACCTTGTATTAGGCTCTCTAGCAGTGCTCCTGGGGCGTTTTCAGCCCCACAAATTTACATATGCCATTATTTAGGCTCAAAGATCAATTCCTAATGGTCAAAAAATGTGTTCTAGGACTCCTTTAAGTTTCAGAAGTCCCTTACAACTTCAGATTACAAACGTTTATAGATTTAACACCTGTAATAACAGCAACATGGAAAATAATAGCAGGCCTAAAAGGTCATTTGTACTAGTACATTTTGAAGAACCAATTCCAACAAGAACACCAGGTAACCACAGAGCCATATGCAAGCACTGCAGTGCTCCAGTCTGTGGCTCCATCAGGGCTACTTCAAATTTCAAAAGGCATCTACAAGTAAGTTAACAGACAGACAGTCTTTTATTTTGAAAACCATCTCTTGATGGTATTATGCTACTGATATTTGATATCATCAGTGTTGGGGTCACTACTCAAGAATGTGTAATACACATTATTCACTTAAAACACATAATGCATTACCTTACTTGTTATTCTCTATGGATAGTAACTCATTACTTTACTCATTACAGTAGTGCAACACAGCAAGAGCCTGGCATATAGCTCATAAATGCCTTAAACACACCTTCAACTCACAACACAACAGTAACATGAATGTGTTACATTACTCAGTTACAGCCAAATGTGATTATATTATGTTATACCCAAGTTACCCCCAACACTGGATATGTGTTTAAAAGCATGCAAGCACACCTTCTCTGAAAATAACATTTTGAACAAAACTAATCAAACATTGAGGGAGTCATTTATTTCAAGAATTTGATCATTATCTTTATGTTGGAACAAAATGTATGCAGGGTTGAGGAGTGACTAGTTATGTGTAATGACATTATGCTATTAAATTACAAAATGAATGTAACTGTATGTGAGATTCAACCCATTCTTTCTGTTGTATGACTGTGTGGAATTTCTTTGAATTGCCATGAATTTAATTCCACTTCCTGTCATTCCAACTCCAATTCAAATTCAACTTCCTGTGGGGCGGAGTCAGTTCAATTCAAATTCCAACTCATGAATTGAATGGCGGCCAATTCTGAAATTCTGAATTGTGGACAAGCCTGCTAGTGACGTAGTTGGACTCATTCCAATCCTGTCTATAGCTGTCCGCCGTGGATTGGCTGCGTTCGGTTTCTGCCGCTCAACCAAGCTACAGCAAAGCTTCATAATATTTTCAAATAAACGACTCAAATGCAGTGTTGTGTGTCATTTCTTAACTTAAAGCAACTATAATCACTGCCGTTACAAGTTCGGCTGTAGTAAATATTTCATGTGTTCAGCAGATAAACCAATCCAAACCCTGCCTACTGTAAGCCTACTGAAGCGGGAGAACCAAACTGCATTGCTGTTTGGCGTAAATCTATATTGCGCGGTTCTAAACACATCCTAAATAAACTCTCTTTACTTTTTCTTAACATATATCGACTTAAAGCAATGTCATCGCTAGTTCGGCAATACTAGATGTTCAATGTAATCAGTATATATATCCTTTACAACCCTATTTTAACATTCGTTTGAAAACTGAAAAAACTACAAATATCACGTGACTTGGTATAAAGCTATACGTCGCAGCTCAAGGGATTTGTAGTTTCTACCACGATTAGTGATTGAATAGGAGGTTATAAATAATAAAATGAACACATAGCCGGGGGTTTAAGGGTGTGGGAAACACATTTCTGTGACCAGAATTTAAGTATATAATTGTCAAGTGGGTGAAAAGATATGTTTACCATTTTGAACAGCGCCCCCACTTTCTGTCTATATCCACTATAGGTATAGTCACACAGCTGAGTTCATAAGCTTTCTAGAACACTTAGTCCCATGTCTATAGCCCCTTTTGATGCAGAATTAGAGCCCTTCAGAACTTCTCAGAAGTCAGGGTTCAAAGGTCAATAGTTCAAAGAAGGATCCATTTACAATCCCCTAACTAACATATGTTATTCCCCACGTTGAGACCTTTCCAACAATATCTTCATTATAGTCCTACAACAAAGTATGGATTTTCACATTTCATGGACACAGCTGTGCACAGGCTTAGATTCAGAGAGCCTTTTGAGGGCTCAGCCCATGAAAATGTATTTTTCAAGTATTTTTTTTTTTTTTAAATAGCAATGAGAAAAAACATGTAAGGTAATCATATCTGACAGATTTACAACTGAATTAGTAATTTATATTGTATCTGCTCATTTGTTTTTGCCAATTAATTCCACCAGACATTTCGAACCTGTGTGTAAACTAACATCACAACAGCTATTTGTCAAGGGACTTTGAGTAAATCAGTTACACATACCGTTGTTATGATGTCCAATAGGTCATTTCTGACATCTGTGTGTTTCAATGAAAAAACAGCATCTCAACAAAACACTAATGAGGATATGCGACAGGGGCATTCCTTGATTTCAGAATATTGTAACTTCTATCCTCACCTATAGTGTAACTACTGGTTCACAGCTTATGCCTTTAACAATAAATGTTAATCAAAACTAAACTAAACTAACTAAATCAATTCTGAGTAATTAACAAGCAATATAAGCACAAGAATTCAGCTGATGGGTAAGAATGTACTTCTCGATGACATGGGCTTGTCTTTTATGCTGGCTAAGCTACTGTAATGGGTGTGATTGGATGAAGTTGTCTGTTAACCCCTCACCTTTTTTTTTAGTGAAAACAAACCTATTCAGACTGCTAATTTTTAAACTGTAAACAATCATGAAACTGAATTGAATGGAAATGAACACAGACAGAGACAGGTGGCAGGTATTTTATTTTAAAACATTACCAGACATTAACATTTATCATTCATGTAGCCAGGGTGGTTAGCACTGAAGCCTCACAGCGAGAAGGTCACCGGTTCGAATCCATGGGCCGACTGGTTCCTTTCTGTGTGGAGTTGTATGTTCTCCCTGTGTCTGCGTGGGTTCTCTCCGGGTTCTCCCGCTTCTTCCCGCCGTCCAGAGACATGCTGGTTAGGTTCATTGGTGATTCTAATTGGTCGTAGGTGTGCACGTGAGTGTGAATGGTTGTCTGTCTCTCTATGTTAGCCCTGTGATAGACTGGCGACCTGTCCAGGGTGTACCCCGCCTCTCGCCCGATGACAGCTGAGATAGACTCCAGCAGACCCTGCGACCCTTAACAGGAATAAGCGGGTATAGAAGATGAATGAATTAATTAATTCATGTAGCCTGTCTCCTCAAAGATCAAGCAAAACAGATCATAAAGCAGTTACATCAAAGAATATATAATAACTGTCAGTCTCCATAACTGGCATACAACACAGCAACAATAACAAAATCACTATGACACAGTAACAGTCTATTTCAGGATGTTACCTTTGAATGTTGTCTTTTGGCTCCCAGGAGTTTTTCCACTTTGTCCCACTGCAAGACAGACAAATAGACAGCATTAAGTATTACTGTTAAATTGCTTTAAGATTATTGGAAAATGTACAACGACACATTCCTCAGGTATGCAGATATTTGGTAATCATAATACCTGGCTATGTATGCAACAGCCTGTATTTGAAGATGACACGATAAATTAGTGTAGCCAAGTTAGATAAAAAGGTGCATTATGTAACACAGTATGCATGTAGTACACAATCTAGTATGTACATTGTGTACTACTTCACACTTTTAAATGATCCAATGATCACTCTGACCTGTCAGAGGGCCTCAGGTTCTCAGGGACCATGCCTGATTTCAGACATAGGGCAGTTATATATTAATATATTACTTAACTACTTCAACAAACGCTTTGTCTTCGGAACAATAGATACTGTGATTGGTAAATTAAGAATGTAAAATGATAATAGCATTTGAAAAGCGGCTTACAGGCACCAATGGACACCTGTCTTATCTGTCTGTCCTTTTCCATTCCAGGTTTTCACTTTTTAAACAACTTTATTTAGCTTTAGCAACATGGTTACAAACATGATATTCACCTGTGCATGTCCTGACGTCTTCTAAAAGTCATATTTACGTAACTGTTATCATGATAGCTAGCTAGCTAGCTACCTTTAAAAAAATAACTTTTGGCTAGTGGTTTTAATGTAACGTTAGCTCTTATAACGTTAATTATCCCCCGTAGTAATTCTAGATGGTATACTAGAAGGCGAATCAACATTGAAACGAGCTGACAACATGTTATATTGTTATCAAATGTTAATTAAACACATTTGCTGTATTTACCTTAATTCGTCCAACTATGACATACCGATGTAGTGGATTAATCCACGCAATCCGCAATACTCCCCTGTTACCGGTAGGAGCGCTAGTGCAAGAAACTGCAAAATACACATTTGTAACACAAAATCAATCGCCAAAAAACATATTTCCAGCGCGACTGGTCCGTGAAAATATTCTCGCTGCACCGGTAGGGACGCTGTTGCGAGACCACCAATTGAAAAACATTAGTCGGTGAGACGTGAACGCATCACGAAAATCTTCGAAATTTCGTGACGGTATCACGATGTAATAGATTAATTTTCGTGATGCCATCACGACTTGCCGTGAGACTGGGTTGGCACGCGTGTGTGTGTGTTCCTGGCCCTGCGCATCCCTGGCGCATTCCTAGCTGTGCGCCCTCGCGCCATAGTGGCTGACAGAGGGATTGCATGACGGCCAGACCGTCCACCAGACCGAATAAGTGTCCTTGACACTGAACCCCAAAATTCTCCCAATGGGCCGTGATAGCGCCTTGCATGGCAGTAACTGCCGTTGGTGTGTGAATCGGTGAAGGAGAGTCTTTCATTGTAAAGTGCTTTGGATAAAAGCTATATGTATAAGTGTAGTCCATTTACCACATGTATCACAAATTCTGTTTACACTGTTAATTTCACAAAACCATATAGCTCCAAAATATGATATTCAATTTAAACTTACCACAGATGGTCTTGCAGAGCCGTGACTGGGAAAATGACAGCTTCCCCGATCCCCCTTTCATACTCATCTTGGCCATCAAGGCATTTGAAAGAGTTCTGAAAAACACACAGTATGAATTTAGACTACAGTGTTTTTGTCCTTGTCATGTAAGCACCTTGCTTGTTTTTCTTTAATAAATAAAAAAAAAGTATAGTAAATTTAAATTTCAGTAACTGTAATTGCGTTACTTGATTTACAAAAATACTTCGTTACATGCTCATTACCACTAAAAGTAATGGAATTACACTGCATCATAGTCTAGAAAAAATAGCATTCAAAACTGTTGCGTATCTTACCTTAAAATGTTCTGCCCTCTCCAGCTAACGCTCGCGCCTTTTTCTCAGTAGAACTCCTGAAGAATTGAACACACGATTAGCTAACGTTAGCTAGCTAACAATATAGCCTAGCTTAAAACCACATGTTAGTGTGTCTCAAATGGCGTACTTTCGTCAGTACACTTCGATATCATGCACTATGCACTTACGTCCGTAGAGCGTAATTTTCAAAAAGGTAGTATCGTCTCAAATGCTACGCCTATACTTGGAAATGACGAATGACTAACGCCGTATTTTGATTTTGACCGCGAGCGTATATCGAGCAGCAATTTAATAGTACTACGTGTAAAACAGCAATATATATCATTTTCATTAAATGTCATATTATAACTTACATCTGTATGGACCTGTAAAACTGCTCCACCACCGCTTCCAAATCACTGCCGCCACTATCAGCCGCCACTATTGCAAGTTTGAATTGGGTTGATAGTCCCTCCCCTTCCGCTTCGTAGCCAAGATGGCTACCGTTTAGTGTGCAGCGTTCCACACTCAGCTTTTTGACCGTTATGAGTCTCGTTGGAATTTTCAGTGTGAACGCCCTCACGTACTCAAATTAGGTATTTAAAGTGCAGAAGTACGCGATTTGAGACAGACCCAGAGTCATGTTGACGTTAATACATTTTCGGTCAAATTAAAGCATTCAAATAACTTCCAAATAACGGCCATCAGTCACACTGTGTTAAGTAAGCGGCGCCTAATTAGCAAGTTCATAGCTAGTTACCGTTAGCTAGCTAATGAGACGTTATAGAGAAACGTTACCGTTAGCTAGCTAATGAGACTTTATAGAGAAACGCAGACTGGTTTAAATTTCAGTAGCTAATGTTAACGTTAGCATTATTCGTTCAACTCTCTAGAAGGCGGCAGCTGACTGACTAACTTTAGTTTACGTTAGCTAGCTAGTAAATTAGCGCCTCACGAGCTAGAATAAATAATGTTATTGTTAATAGCTAATAACGTTTATGTTAATACTTTTTGTTTAAAGAAAATGAACTCAAAATCAAACCATTAATGAAATCACTTACTTACTTCAGCCGGCTGTGCTGCAGCGTAGTGTCCAGTAGTTGCCTAGAACTAGTTTTCCCGCTGCTGTGCGCAATAGAGCATCACAGTCCCGCCCACAACCGATGCCGGAAGTAGAATCCAATGCAATTTCTCCATTGACAGTTCGGATATAAGCCATAAAAACTTAACTGCACATGGTTGACTTAAAACCAGCTACGGCTGTACTAAGCGATTGTATATGCTCATGTAGACACCAAAAGTTCATGGGGCACTAACCTTGTTTTGAGATAAATGCCTTTTATTCGCGATGTCTTGGATAAGTACTTCATTACCCACAATCCTGAAAAATCCCACAATCCCACAGTGATGCATCTGATTGGTGGAACTCGTGGAACGTCTGGTTAAACCCCGCGAAGGTCCGTAAGACTGAAGAGTCTGTGCTGCTGTGTGGGCTACTGTAACGTTACTGTCTACTACGATCACAAATAAATAAATAAATAAATAAATAAAAAAGAACTGTTTCAATATTGACACAACAACTGACATTATTTCACCTATAATTCAACATTGATTTTCTTGACCCTTTTACAACCATTTAGCATTAAACATTGTTTCAACATTGTTTCAACATTGACGCAACAACTGACGTTATTTCACCTATATTTCAACGTTGAAGGTCGGTCGTGTGCCGGCTGGGAAGAAGCTAATTTACGCTACTAGCGGCAAAAAAAGTTCTAAGGCGTCACCAAGGAGACCCCGGTCACAGAACAGCTGTTCGCGCATTCAACACACAAGTCATTTGCCGAGAGCAACATCCACAGCTGACGTACCGGCAACAATGACCGATCGAAATTTAATTTTGGTAACCTCACAACCTCAGAGCAGACAAAGTTGTGCGCACCCACTGCGATCTCTGGCGCCCTCCAGTGGGGGGCGCGGACCCCAGCTTGGGAACCACTGACTTACAGGACATTCAGGCCAGACTGGAGCAGGATTCATTTTAGCTGCAGATGTCATGTGGTTTATAAATAACCTGTGTTTCATTCATATTTTTGTGGTTTTTTATAGTTTTTGTTTGATTGCATGCTCCTGTTGTTAAAACTACAGATTTGTTTTGTTGCTGTGAAGAACTTTGTAAAACTGATTTGAAAAAGTTCTATAAAAAATAAGATTATTATTAATAAAATGAACAAATACCATGACTATATATATACGTGTGTTTATTTGAGGTCTCAGCCATGCACGAAGTAAAACACAGCAGTAGAGTTTTCTTTATCTGAATCTGACCAGACTGTTCAGCCTTTAATTATGATTTAAACTTTATTATTTATTTATAGACAGATAGATGAATAGATGGATAGATAGACAGTATATTTAAGTCATATAATATTTTCCAGCTGTACAACTACTCCCTCATATTCACATCAGTGCTTTTCCATCCATATTATTGAACCTCATCATTTATCCTTCCTTTATTAATAGTGTATATTTACTTCTATTTTTATTTATTGTAGATTTGTACATATGTAAATCTTGTGTATATATATTTTTCTTCATGATTTATTTATTTAATGAGTGTTTTTCGTGACCAAACACATAAATAATTAAACTATAATCATTTACAGACTTTATCTCTGGTTCTGACGTCTCTGCTACTTCCTGCTTCTAGATGATTATAAACCTTTTATACCGTATACACACTTTCTGACAGCTGTAGTTACTTTGCAGAGTCGTGTTAATAATAAAAACATGATGTGATGAGACTGTGTCGACCCTGGGGAGAAGCATTTATAATCAGCTGCACCTTTTACTGATGGGATGAACACATGAATGAATGCACTACATGCACTTTGTAGCCTGACGTCTGTCCAGACTTTTTGGCTGAAGGCTGTGTTGCAAACAAAACTCTTTAACCCCCAAACAGTAGATTTTTCTGTTCCATGTGTTTATTGGGTTCTATCTTTGTCTACTTTCAGGACTTGTGTGAAAATCTGTTGATGTTCATGGACATCAATAGATTTTTTTAAGCAGCTCTGTTTATATCAATATACACAAAACACACACTGAAGCAACTCACTCCACAATAAAACACCTTTGGACTGAAACACTCCCGTGACTAACAGGTCCAACAACATGTGTAGCTCCGCCCCCTCACCTGATTCACCTGAGACAAACCAGGAAACAGTTTATTATTGTGTGAGACTAAAGAGAGACACAGACGATCAGATTCACCTTCAGACCAAACTAACACCTTCCTCTGAGTGAGTCCAGCTACAGGAGAGAAAAGTGGAAAACTACAACACTGCTGCTTCAAGCTGCTGACTCTCCACACACTGAAGGTGAGTTTGACCAAAAACAGGACTCAAAGTCAAAGGAAGCTTCAGGGAAGTTAGTAGAAGATGGAGGAGAGACATGACTGACTGGACTTTGTGTCTGCTGTGTTTCAGCTTCACTCAGAGACTAAATGGCTTCCAGATCAGAGGAGGATCTCTGCTGTCCGGTCTGTCAGGAGGTCTTCAGAGATCCTGTTCTTCTGTCATGTAGCCACAGCTTCTGTAAAGTCTGTCTGAAGAACTGGTGGAGAGAGAAACCAACACACCAGTGTCCAGTTTGTAAGAGAAGATCTTCAAAGGATGAACCACCTATAAACTTGGCCTTGAGGAACCTGTGTGAGTCCTTCTTACAGGAGAGAGATCAGAGATCTTCAGAGGCTCTCTGCAGTCTGCACTCTGAGAAACTCAGACTCTTCTGTCTGGACCATCAGCAACCAGTGTGTGTCGTCTGCAGAGATTCAAAAAAACACTTCAACCATAGATTCAGACCCATCGATGAAGCTGCACGACAGCACAAGAAGAACCTTCAGGAAACTCTGGAGCCCTTAAAGGAGAAGTTAAAGGTTTGTGAACAAGTTAAAGTGAAGTTTGATGAAACAGAAAAACACATCAAGGTCCAGGCCCGACACACAGAGAGGCAGATTAAGGAGCAGTTCAAGAAGCTTCACCAGTTTCTAGACGAGGAAGAGGAGGCCAGGATGGCTGCACTGAGGGAGGAAGAGGAGCAGAAGAGTCAGATGATGAAGGAGAAGATGGAGACTCTGAGCAGAGAGATAGCAGCTCTTTCAGACACAGTCAGAGCCACAGAGGAGGAGCTGAGAGCTGAAGACGTCTCATTCCTCAACAACTACAAGGCTGCAGTGGAAAGAGTCCAGCGCTGCCCCCTGCTGGATGATCCACAGCTGCCCTCAGGAGCTCTGATAGACCAGGCCAAACATCTGGGCAACCTGACCTTCAACATCTGGAACAAGATGAAGGACATGGTCTCCTACACTCCTGTCATTCTGGATCCAAACACTGCTGATCCAGGACTGATCCTGTCTGAAGATCTGACCAGTGTGAGACGAGGAGGTAAACAACATCTTCCTGATAATCCAGAGAGGATTGATTATAACTATTATGTCCTGGGCTCTGAGGGCTTTAACTCAGGGACTCACAGCTGGGATGTTGAGGTTGGAGATACCACAGTATGGGGGCTGGGTGTGTTAGCAGAGTCTGTCCAGAGGAAGGGACGCATAGGATCTGGATCGTGGGGAATATGGTTCTATGGAGGTAAATACTTAACATGGTCACCACCAGTTCCTTCCACTCTTCTCTCAGTAGAGAAGAAGCTCCAGAGGATCAGAGTGAATCTGGACTGGAACAGAGGAAATCTGTCGTTCTCTGATCTTGACACTAACAAACGCATACACACCTTCAAACACGCTTTCACTGAGAGAATGTTTCCATACATTAACACTGTGGATAAACTCCCAGTGAAGATATTACCAGTGAATCAGATCAGTTAGAGATAAACATTATGATTATAAATGTGTACTGGGCTGTAACAACTAATCAATGTCAGTGATCATATAAATTGTAGTGTTGTCATCATGGTGTTGGGTCAGTACGTCACTGCAACCAATGAAAACACATTTAGGGCGTATTCACACCAGGAAGGTCCGTTAGTTCACTTGCTTTGGTCCGGACCAAATTATTATTTTTTTTTTGTTTTTTTTTAGTGCGGTTTGCTTTCACACTGTGATTAATTGCAACCGGACCAGAATTTATAAACAAAAACACGTGTTAAGGTCGTTCAGCCATTGGCTGGTAAACGTATAGGCGGGGTAAAGAAGGAAGCCAAATGTCCCACGTAAATAGGCTACAATGGAGACTTTGCGTACTGTAGGTCTACTTGTTATTATGCTAGCAATATGGTTTATAAACTTACAGCTTGTGCTCGAGCGTCAAGACCGTTTGATGCAACATGAGTTTAACCATATCATGCTCGTTATTTTGCAACGACGAAGACGTGCAGCAAAACGGCTGCGTTTGTTTGCTTCACGTGTCTCTCTCTGTTGTGTGTGTCACTGGGCTATCCTACATTTCCCATAATGCGCGAAAACTACGGGAGCTCGTCAAATCCAAAAAGGTAGATTTTTGCAACTTGGGTCGGATCGAGGTCGGGCTGCTTTCACACCATAAAGGAACCGCTCCGAGACCACCTCCTCAGCTGGGTCTCGGTCCGCTTGTTTGGTCCGCACCAGAGTTCGAGTGATTGTATTCACACCAGTCAAAAAGGTCCGAACCAAGCAAGGAAACGAACTTGAGTTCGTTTTAATCGAACTAAACAAGGCAGGTGTGAATACACCCTTAATATCTGGTGGTGGAAGTAGATCATTGTGTTTAGAGTTTAAGACACGTTGAAGCTAGAGATGATAACTTTCTTTATACAAGGACCTGAAGCAAGCAGTTGATGTGAGGAAACCCACCAACATCTCAGAACTGAAGTGGTTCTGTTCTGAGGAATGGACTAAAGACGACTGATCAGCAGTTACCAGAAATGTTCAGTTGATGTTATTGCTGATCAGATGTTGAAGTGTGTAAGGAGGGACAGTGAGTTCAAGAAACTCTTTAGGAAATAACTAATTGTCATTAACTCTCAGTAGAATCTGTCAGTAGATACTCGGTTTTTGTTTGATTTCATGCTCCTGTTGTTAAAACTGCAGATTTGTTTTTGTTGCTGTGAAAAACTTTGTAAAGCTGATTTAAAAAGTTCTATAAAAAATAAGATTATTATTAATAAAATGAACAAATACCGTAACTATATGTTTACTTAAGGCCTCATCCATGCAGGAAATAAAACACAGCAGTAAACTGTCATTCGGTTTTTGTTATGAGAATTTGACATAAATCAAAGTGACATTACCAGAAGTTGTCTTGGTCATGACAAGTTGACATTAAATATGTTTGGGATTAATGGAAATCTGACCGACAAAATACTGTTACAAAGATCAACTAGACAAGGATGTTGTTTATCACCGGTTCTGTTTGCAATCTTTATAGAAGCTCTGGCTCAAGCAGTTCGACAAAATAAAGAAATTAAAGGTGTCACAATTAAGGATGTAGAACATAAAATTGGACTTTTTGCAGATGATATAATAGTTTACCTCAAACAGCCAAACACAACGCTCCCTAATCTGATGAACCTACTAGAATTGTATGGACATTTCTCAGGATATAAAGTCAATATATCTAAAACCCAGATTTTAACGTTCAATTATAAGCCATCGACAGAGATCCAGGAATCATACAAATTTAATTGGAACGTAAAAGCCATTAAGTATTTAGGTGTCATGATCACTAAGAACCTTTCTGAGCTGTATAATGCAAATTATAAAAATTTAAAACAAGAAATACAGAAAGATATAACAAGATGGTCTACCTTACCACTGGACTTAAATTCAAGAATTGACTTAGTTAAACTGAATATACTACCCAGATTCCTGTATGTGTTCCAGTCCCTGCCAGTAGATATCCCCCAAGGCCAATTTGTACTTTGGGATAGAATGATCTCTAGATTTGTTTGGGGGGGTAAAAAACCTAGGGTCAGATATAAAACTCTCCAGCTCCCCAAAGAAAGAGGTGGTATGGGTCTTCCGAATCTGATGGAGTATTTCTATGCAGGACAACTGAGACCTGTTTATTGTTGGTGTAATCCAGAATTTAGAGCAAAATGGAAAGATATAGAAAAAGAAGTAAACCAAATTCCAATTCAAAATATGGTTGGTGACCATCAGCTATATAAGGAACTTAAAATTAATATGGATCCAATCACAGTACATACATTAGATCTGTGGTTCAAAGTACTGAAAAGACACAAGATTCAGAATGATGTTAAAATATTAAAATGGGTAGCTTATGATAGCAACTTCAGTCCGGCAAAATACGATCATAGATTTAAACAATGGGCAGAAAAAGGAGTAACTGCTTGGTGTGTGTTAGAAAACAAAGGGGAGCTGGTGAGTTTTGAAGATTTTAGAAGAAAATATGAATTAGGTAAACATGAAATCTTTAGATACTTTCAACTAAGGGACTACTATAAAAAGGAACACTGTAAAAACTGTCACTTAGATCTAACTCAAAAAAATTAAGGCAACATTTTCCAACCACTTTTTCGAAGTTTAGCGAACTAACTAGTAATTTGAGTAAGTAGAACCTAATAATATGCATTTCACTGTATGCTAAAATATTAAGTAGCATTTGCAAGAAATTGAGTAAAATCAATGAAAAAGCATCAGAATATGAAACTTAATTAAATTAACATGAAATTAAAAATTAATAACTTGTGTACTCTATTTTATTATTTTTTTTTATTTATTATTTATTATTTCTTTGTTTTAGTTAGCATTATCATACACTTAACAAATAAAGAGAGATATCAATTTTGAACATTTATTAAATCACTACCATATCCAAACAGTGGTAAGTAGAAAAACCAAGTCCATCCATATTCAGTGCATAAAAGAACATGAGCTTATAATGTGCTGTTTAGGAAAACACCTTAAGTACATTATAAAAACATTTCTACATTAACATTAACACTTTTGCAACAATTTACAAGCATGAACATCTGACCTCATATTAGCAGAACACCTTTAAAAGATATTAGCAGAGCATTTAAAACAGCATGGGCAATCTAAATGAATGCATAGCGTGGCTGTGTCCAAAGGTCCTTCATCACGGACCCAACTTTAGGCAAAAATTCCAAAAAAATCTAACTTAAATGGCTTTAAAACGTATCAACAAAGTTAATACACATCAAGAAATCTGGGTTAGGCATTTTCAATCAACAAATACACAGAAAAATGAAATTATGCGTACGGGGCAGAACAGAGGCGAGGTGGTTAGCAGCACTGTTGCCTCACAGCGAGAAGGTCCCGGGTTCTCATCCATGGACCAACTGGTTCCTTTCTGTGTATAGTTTGCATGTTCTTCCTGTGTCTGCGTGGGTTCTCTCCAGGTTCTCCAGCTTCCTCCCACCATCCAAAGACATGCTGGTTAGGTTCATTGGTGATTCTAAATTGGCCGTAGGTGTGAGTGTCTCTCTGTGGTAGCCCTGTGGAGACCTGTCCAGGGTGGACCCCCACCTCTCGTCTGATGACAGCTGGGACCCTTAACAGGAATAAGCAGAAGATTAACATAAGATGAATGAATGAATGATGCGTACAGTACATGGTGAACATACACTTGTTAAGCTGTAAAACTGGTATATTTAAATCAGTGTCGATAATCCATGTTTGCAGCCGATGGGGCCTCTCAGTGAAAAGGTGTGTTAGTGGAACAACTGGAATGACTGACAAATGTGTGAATGTACCACAGTGGGACCAACAGATACTGTTGGATATCCATAGCAAAGCTTCTTATTAGGACACCTGGAGGAGCACTACTGTTTATCTGTTACTGCAGGCGGGAAATGTGGCTCCGTGCTAAGGTGCAGGGAGCTCTGCTGGCTGAGAATACTGTAGACTGTATTATGGTGCCGGGACGCCGTGGTAGTTTGCACTGCTCACCACAAGCTAATGACTGTTAAATGCCGACCCTTCGGGTCATTCCACACTAAGCCATTGTGCGGATAAACGGTAATAGTCGCCACTGTTTATCGGGTATGTGACAGTCATCACCAGCATGTGTGTGTGTGCCAGACAGAAGTGAGGAAGTCTTAGCAACGATAATGTTTTTTTAGAAGTTACGCACTATCTGTATGAAATAAACTACTGCTTATCATAAAACGCGCACAGGTATAGAGGGTAGCTAGCTAGCTAGCTAACTGGTTGAAGGTCACGAACTGTTGTGTATATTTGAAATAGCGTTGGCGGCCGCTAATGTAGCTAGCATAATGTAGGAAACAAGAGTAATGCCTTTGCAACAAGCGCAATACAGTCATGTTAATTCGGACAAAATCTAACTTTGAACAATACAAATAGTTACTTACCTGAGGTGGGTGAAGTATTTTTTTATCCTCAGGCTCAGTGAAAAACGTGCAAAGCTACACTCAGAGAAGATGAAGAATCTGTCCGGGCTTGTTCTTCCGTTGCAGGTGGGCGGGGCGTGTCGTTCTACGTCTGACATAAGCTTTAAAACTGAGTTTTGTGAAATTAATTTATGGTCAAATCCCATGAAATTAATTTTATTATAGAAAATATTAAGTTACGAAAACATACACACATTTTACTTAGCGTTAACTCAAAAAACAAAGAAAACAAAAAGAAATCAATTTGTTGGAGTAAATATACTTTTAAAAATAAAGTCATATGGACAATGCCACTGAGAGGCTTTTTACAGTGAAGTCAAGTTGGATTCTTCCGGGGAAGTGAATGATGTAATCCGAGTCATAGTTAAAGCATATCTTAAAAGGAACATAAGAATAATCTCATCATTATATCAAGGATTGAATTCTAACAATAAACATTCGACTAAATATATTAAAGTGAAATGGGAGGAAGAACTTAATATAGAAATCTCAGATGGGGAGTGGCACACAATGTGGAAGACACATCACTCATCCACCAATTCACGAATTTGGAGGGAGTTTGCATGGAAGAATCTGATTCGTTTTTTTATTACGCCAAAAATGAAAAGTAAGCAGCTACACAGATGTCAGGAATGTTGGCGGGGATGTGGATCTTTTAATGTTGACCACTCCCATATATTCTGGAAATGTCAAAAACTAACAGTATTTTGGGAAATGGTATGTAAGGAGCTACAACAAATACTAGGATATGGAGTGCCTAAGACCTGCTCGGTGCTTTATTTATGCATATTTTCAGAAGAGACAGACATTACTCGTGATGGTTACTTGATCAAAATACTACTGCTGGCATGCAAGAAAGCCATCACGAGGAACTGGGGAAAGGAAACACCACCGATGAAAGACCAATGGATCCAATCCAATCCAATCCAATTTTATTTATATAGCACAATTTAAATAAACACAAGGTTTCCAAAGTGCTTCACAATAAAATACAATAAATAACACAACAGAAGTACAATAGAACAACGAACACAATGAGGTAAAAGTACGGTAAAACAAAAATAAAGCCAATGAGATAAAAGAGATAACAGATAAAATACAGTAAAAATCCTTAAAATAAAATAAAAGAGGTCAACTTCCTACTAGGTGTTAAAAGCCAAGGAGAAGAGGTGGGTCTTTAGGTGGGATTTAAAAACAGACAGAGAGGAGGCCTGTCTGATGTGCTGAGGCAGATTGTTCCAGAGTTTTGGAGCTGCCACAGCGAAGGCACGATCCCCTCTGAGCTTCCGCTTTGTTTTAGGCTCTCTCAGGAGCAGCTGATCAGCTGACCTGAGAGAGCGGGAAGGAGTGTAAAAGTGTAGAAGCTCAGAGAGGTACGGTGGGGCAAGACCATTGAGGGATTTAAAAGCAAATAAAAGAATTTTAAAGTGAACCCTAAAACAATTGTGGATGAAATTTTCTTAATGGAAAAACTGACACACATACTAAGGCTTCAGGAAGCACAACTGGACAGAAAATGGGAAAAATGGACCCTATACAAGACTCAAAACGACGATACTGGACTGAAATAAAAATGGATGGATGTAATTATCAGCAAGACTACAATATTGTGTATTTCCCGGGCAGCTTCTGTTAGTTTGTTAATATTTGTTTTGTTGTTGACAATTTGTTAATAAAAATCTAAGTGAAAAAAAAAATATATATGTTTGGGACGTCTTTGTAATGATAACTTGACATTAACCAGGATGACATTACCAGAGGATGTCTTTATTCATGACGTGTTGACATAATGATTATTCTAAAAAATGATTCAGGAGGTTAGTTAGTATGACTTAAAAACATGAGCTTTTTCAGCATAAAAAAACACAATTTGTTACATGTCCATTGTTTTATTAAGTTGATAACTTATTTCAAGAGGTTGATCAAAACCTTTAAAAATAAAGAAAGTTGTCTTAACTCAGAAATATATTGATTTTGGATAAGCATTTCTGCCTTCATTTAACACGGAAAAGTATTAAGTTATTGAAACTTAATATTGTATTATAATATTAAGTTAGTGCAGCTTCCTATCACGTGTTCATGTACTAAAGCAGAGAACGTGACCAGCGGCCATTTTATGCTGCCAGACTGCACCAGCAACAGCCAGGGAGAGACCAAGGAGTGAAGGTCAAGGTTGGATTAACTTTATTTAATTAATTTTATTTTCTTATTTTTATGTGCAACAGCAAGTAACTATAAGCGCTCAGTCGAGTTACACAAAAGTAAAATTGAAATGTAATATCTTCAAAGTAACTTAACTTCTAATGTTAGAAGTGCATTGGAGTCGGCTATAAGGTGCCTAAACTTGCGGTCCCAGAACTGCTGCGGGAATTAATCTTCAGCCCTCTGCAGACACAGGTATGAGCTGGCATTGGTGAGGAATATGTTGTGGAAAGGCGCTAGCCGTTAGCCGCTAACGCGCCTTGGCGCCTTAATCCGAAATGATTGAAGAAACATTACTATTTCTGTGTGTGCATGAGCAAAGTAGTTTTTTATTGCTATGCGTGGTATTTATTCAGTTTTGGGGAGGAGTAGTTTAACATTTTTGTTTCTTATTCACAGGATGATGCTGTGGAAATGAGCAGAGGCTGCGATCCGTGGATTGGTGGTGTACCTCGGAGAAAAGGAGGATAATCTCTTTAAAGAGCATTTGGTCGGTAAATCCAACACGGAAAAACTATACTTTGTGTTAGTCTTGTTTTAATTGTTATGTGTTTAATTCTGACATTGATTGTGGCCTATTTATGCTAGGTTGATGGAGATCTCACCACTGAAGTGTTGAAGATCATTGTAACCAGAGGTGCCACATCGGTCAGATCCAGCCACCACACGGACTGTGGTTGAGGGAACAGAAGTCCTGGAAGATGTAGACGTACCCAGAGCCTGTGCCTTGCTAATGGGGCTGATCTACTCTCACAATCTCAGCTAGTTTTCACAAGGTGAACTGAGTGAATGTTGATCAGATGGTTTCTGTTCTTCAAGTGCTGACATATTTCGCACCGAAACAGAATATTTAGGCAGGGCTTTAGTGTTTACCGCATCCTTCACCTCATATTGCTGGTTGATTGTGATAAAAATTGTTATTGATATTGAAGTTGGTTACAATAAATACATTTTGACAGTAAAACTGGAATTGCCATGTCTAATTTATTCTGACTTAAATTAAATAAGTTACTTATACTCAATAAATTTGAGGTAACAATTTGCATTGACTTTTCTGAGTAGAATGAAAGTAAAAGAAAGGAGTTATATCAACTTAAATGGAGTAATTTGACCACCACTTATTAACACTAAAACTTTGATATAAGAATGGAGTTGGTTCAACATAATTAAGCTTGTAGAGGACAAAACAAATCATGTTGGTTGTACTAAACTATTTGAGTTAGTCCAGCTATAAAAGGCTCATGGGAAATACTCAATAATGGCTTAGTTGGATTTACTTAAAAAGATTAATGCAAATTGTTACAATGATTTTTTGAAGTTGAGCCAGTGTAATTTTTTTTAGAGTGTATAATTGGTACCACTTTAGGTCAAAGAATGTATTCGTTACACTGTCATAATGGTGTCATGACAGTCAGTTTTGTGAAATATCCTGTCATGTCACACACACACATCTATCTGACCAAGTGCTAGAACTGGTCTCTAACCTTGTACATCTAATTATAGTAATCATTATGTCAACATGGGGCGGCACAGTGGCGAGGTGGTTAGCACTGATGCCTCACAGCAAGAAGGTCACCGGTTTGAATCCATGGGCCGCCTGGCCTTTCTGTGTGGAGTTTGCATGTTCTCCCTGTGTCTGCGTGGGTTCTCTCCAGGTTCTCCAGCTTCCTCACTCCACAATAAAACACCACTGGACTGAAACACTCCCCTGACTAACAGGTCCAACAACATGTGTAGCTCCGCCCCCTCACGTGATTCACCTGAGACAAACCATGAAACAGTTTATTATTGTGTGAGACGAAAGAGAGACACAGACGATCAGATTCACCTTCAGACCAAACTAACACCTTCCTCTGAGTGAGTCCAGCTACAGGAGAGAAAAGTGGAAAACTACAACACTGCTGCTTCAAGCTGCTGACTCTCCACACACTGAAGGTGAGTTTGACTAAAAACAGGACTCAAAGTCAAAGGAAGCTTTAGGGACTAAATGGCTTCCAGATCAGAGGAGGATCTCTGCTGTCCGGTCTGTCAGGAGGTCTTCAGAGATCCTGTTGTTCTGTCATGTAGCCACAGCTTCTGTAAAGTCTGTCTGAAGAACTGGTGGAGAGAGAAACCAACACACCAGTGTCCAGTTTGTAAGAGAAGATCTTCAAAGGAACATCCACCTTCAAACTTGGCCTTGAGGAACCTGTGTGAGTCCTTCTTAAAGAAGAGAGATCAGAGATCTTCAGAGTCTCTCTGCAGTCTGCACTCTGAGAAACTCAGACTCTTCTGTCTGGACCATCAGCAGCCAGTGTGTCTCGTCTGCAGAGATTCAGAAAAACACTCCAACCACAGATTCAGACCCATCGATGAAGCTGCACGACAGCACAAGAAGAACCTTCAGGAAACTCTGGAGCCCTTAAAGGAGAAGTTAAAGGTTTGTGAAGAAGTTAAAGTGAAGTTTGATGAAACAGAAAAACACATCAAGGTCCAGGCCCGACACACAGAGAGGCAGATTAAGGAGCAGTTCAAGAAGCTTCACCAGTTTCTAGACGAGGAAGAGGAGGCCAGGATGGCTGCACTGAGGGAGGAAGAGGAGCAGAAGAGTCAGATGATGAAGGAGAAGATGGAGACTCTGAGCAGAGAGATAGCAGGTCTTTCAGACACAGTCAGAGCCACAGAGGAGGAGCTGAGAGCTGAAGACGTCTCATTCCTGAACAACTACAAGGCTGCAGTGGAAAGAGTCCAGCGCTGCCCCCTGCTGGATGATCCACAGCTGCCCTCAGGAGCTCTGATAGACCAGGCCAAACATCTGGGCAACCTGACCTTAAACATCTGGAACAAGATGAAGGACATGGTCTCCTACACTCCTGTCATTCTGGAGCCAAACACTGCTCATCCAAAACTGATCCTGTCTGAAGATCTGACCAGTGTGAGACGAGGAGATGAACAACATCTTCCTGATAATCCAGAGAGGTTTGATTCTTACAGTTCTGTCCTGGGCTCTGAGGGCTTTAACTCAGGGACTCACAGCTGGGATGTTGATGTTGGAGATAACACATGGTGGAGACTGGGTGTGTTAGCAGAGTCTGTCCAGAGGAAGGGACGCATACGATCTGGATTGTGGAGAATAGGGTTCTATATAGGTGAATACTCAGCATATCCACCATCAGATACTCCCACTGTTCTCTCAGTAGAGAAGAAGCTCCAGAGGATCAGAGTGAATCTGGACTGGAACAGAGGAAATCTGTCGTTCTCTGATCTTGATACGAACAAACACATACACACCTTCACACACACTTTCACTGAGAGGATGTTTCCATACATTAGAACTGAGGATGATAAACTCCCAGTGAAGATATTACCAGTGAATCAGATCAGTTAGAGATAAACATTATGATTATAAATGTGTATTGGGCTGTAACAACTAATCAATGTCAGTGATCATATAAATTGTAGTGTTGTCGTCATGGTGTTGGGTCAGTACGTCACTGCAACCAATGAAAACACATTTAATATCTGGTGGTGGAAGTAGATCATTGTGTTTAGAGTTTAAGACACGTTGAAGCTAGAGATGATAACTTTCTTTATACAAGGACCTGAAGCAAGCAGTTGATGTGAGGAAACCCACCAACATCTCAGAACTGAAGTGGTTCTGTTCTGAGGAATGGGCTAAAGACGACTGATCAGCAGTTACCAGAAATGTTCAGTTGATGTTATTGCTGATCAGATGTTGAAGTGTGTAAGGAGGGACAGTGAGTTCAAGAAACTCTTTTGGAAATAACTAATTGTCATTAACTCTCAGTAGAATCTGTCAGTAGATACTCGGTTTTTGTTTGATTTCATGCTCCTGTTGATAAAACTGCAGATTTGTTTTGTTGCTGTGAAGAACTTTGTAAAGCTGATTTGAAAAAGATCTATAAAAAACAAGATTATTATTAATAAAATGAACAAATACCGTGACTATATGTTTATTTAAGGCCTCAGCCATGCAGGAAGTAAAACACAGCAAACTCGTTGCCTCAAAAAAATTAAGCAAAGCAATCTTAAGATTAGTGAGTTAGAAAAGCTTGTTTATTTTAAGTGTGCAGTACTAAATGGAGTAGTACAACTAAAAAGAAAAAATTAAGTTCATGTAACTTAATAGCCATGCTTACTGTTAACTTAAATTTTTCATGTTGTGTGGACTGCTTGATATAAATTTAACCCACTTAGAATTACTAAATACCGACAACTTACTACTCACTAATTTTTATTAAGTTCACTTAAATTAAACAAATCAATTTCCTTGAATGGGTCCTTGTCCTTCTTCTCTCTCTCTCTCCCATTTCTTATCTATTTTAGCTGTTATTATCTAATAAATCAAAAACACCACAAAAATATAAAAAAAACAGTCACTGGTTGATTCAGCTGTATTACAACATTTATTAAAAAAATAAGAATTGCATCATTGACAGATCTAGGCTGAAGAATAAACGTTTTATTACTCATGTAATAGATAGATAGATAGATAGATAGATACTTTATTAATCCCAAGGGAAATTCAAGCATCCAGTAGCAGTTACAAACATTGAACATAAAATACAAAAGCTATATAAAAAATAGAAAGTGACTAGAAATAAAATGTTTATACAACTATAAACTATGTTACAAATATAAAGTGACCTGTTAGAAATATAAATATAAAGTGACCTGTTAGAAATATAAATATAAAGTGACCAGTAGAAGTAGAAGGGTTTTTTTTTTTTTTTTTATAAATATGAGAGCTACAAATGGGAGAAAATGAATGAAAATCACAGTCACCAGATGTAGCAGAGGTAGACAGACATGGTAAATGAGAGTGTCCGGTAAGTAGGTGCAAAAGGTTTGTCCATTGTCTATTGTGTCTCCTGCCATCACTGAGAGCTGTTGTACAGTCTGATGGCCAGGGGGACGAAAGAGTTTTTCAGTCTGTTGGTGGAGCAGGACTGAGACAGCAGCCTGCCACTGAACACACTCCTCTGTCTGATGAAGGTGTTGTGCAGAGGGTGGTGGGCGTTGTCCAGTATGGACAGCAGTTTGTCCAGGGTCCTTCTCTCTGCCACTGTCACCAGAGAGTCCAGCTCTGTGCCCACCACTGAGCCAGCCCTCCTCACCAGTCTGTCCAGTCAAGCAGCGTCCCTCTTCTTGCTGCTTCCTCCCCAGCAAACCACAGCATAGAAGAGGACGCTGGCCACCACAGACTGGTAAAACATCTGCAGCAGTTTTTTGCAAACGTTGAAGGACCCCAGCCTTCTCAGGAAGTACAGACGGCTCTGTCCTTTCCTGTGGAGTGTGTCCATGTTTGTAGTCCAGTCCAGCCTGTCGTCCAGCTGCAGCCCCAGATATTTGTAGGTCCTGACCACCTCCACATCGACCCCGTCGATGGACACAGGTTGGAGATGTGATTTCTTCCTTCTGAAGTCCACCACCATCTCCTTGGTCTTGGAGGTGTTCAGCTGCAGATGGTTGGACCTGCACCACCTCATGAAGTCCGCGACCAGGCTCCTGTACTCCTCCACCCGTCCATCCTTGATACAGCCAACTATCGCAGTGTCATCTGAGTATTTCTGCATGTGGCAGAGCTCAGAGTTGTACTGGAAGTCAGATGTGTACAAGGTGAAGAGGACGGGAGAGAGCACGGTCCCCTGTGGTGCTCCGGTGCTGCTGACCACAGTGTCCGACGTGCAGTCCTTCAGTCTGACGTACTGTGGTCTCTCTGTGAGGTAGTCTGTAATCCATCTCACCAGGTGTGAGTCCACCCTCATCACTGTCAGCTTGTCTCTCAGCAGGAAGGGCCGGATGGTGTTGAAGGCGCTGGAGAAATCAAAAAACATGATTCTCACAGCGCCGCTCTCCTTGTCCAGATGAGAATAAGCCCTGTGTAACAGATAGAGGATGGCATCCTCCACGCCCACCTTCTCCTGTTATCCAAACTGCAGTGGATCCTGTGCGTGGTGGACCTGGGGTCTGAGGAGATGGAGCAGCAGCCGTTCAAAAGTCTTCATGATGTGGGATGTTAATGCAACTGGTCTGAAGTCACCTGGCTCCCTGGGGTGTTTTGTTTTGGGAACCGGGATGAGACATGAAGTCTTCCAGAGCACGGGGACCCTCCCCAGCTGCAGGCTCAGGTTGAAGACATGCTGAAGCGGCTCCCCCAATTCAGCAGAGCAGGCCTTGAGCATCCTTGGACACACTTTGTCTGGGCCCGCTGCTTTCCTTGGGCGCAGCCTCCTCAGCTCTCTGCTCACCTGATCCTTGGTGATGGTGAAGGGGAGGGGGGTTGAACTGTCCGTGGTGGTGGTGGTGGTGGGGAGGGGGAGGTGGGTTGAACTGTCTGTAGGGGTGGTGGGGAGGGGGAGGTGGTTTGAACTGTCTGTGGGGGTGGTGGTGGGGAGGGGGAGGTGGTTTGAACTGTCTGTGGGGGAGGTAGGTGGGAGAGCTCTGCAGTCCGAGGTGATGATGGACGTGATGGGGGTGTGGAGTGGGCAGTCACTGTCTGTGGGAGCTGGAGTATCAAACCTGTTAAAAAACAGGTTCAGCTGGTTTGCTCTCTCAGCATCCCCCTCTTCTGTGCTGCTGCCCTTCTTCTTGCAGCCTGTGATGGTTTTCATGCCATCCCAGACCTCCCTCATGTTGTTGTGCTGCAGCTTCTGTTCCACCTTCCTTCTGTACTCCTCCTTTGCCTCTCTCAGCTGGACCTTGAGTTCCCGCTGTACACGCTTCAGCTCGTCTCGGTCACCATCCTTGAATGCCCTCTTCTTCCTGTTAAGGATGTCCTTGACATCACTGGTGATCCAGGGCTTGTTGTTCGGGAAGCAGTGTACAGTCCTAATGGGGACCACAACATCCATACAGAAGTTCAGGTAGTCAGTAGTGCAGTGGGTGACCCCCTCGATGTCCTCACCATGTGCGTCCTGCAGGACGTTCCAGTCAGTAGATTCAAAGCAGTCCCTCAGAGCCTCCACTGCCTCAGGAGACCACTTCCTGAAGGAGCGTGTGGTTGTGGACTGTCTCTGGATCTTTGCCTTGTAGTGTGGTGTGAGCAGGACCAGGTTATGGTCAGACTTTCCCAGTGGGGGCAGAGGAGTGGCAGTGTAAGCTTCCTTCACGTTGGCATACAGGAGGTCTAACGTCCTGTTCTTCCTGGTGGGGCAGCTTACAAACTGGTGAAAGTCTGGTAGTGTGGAGTCCAGTGTGACATGATTAAAATCCCCAGAGATGGCGATGAAGGCGTCTGGGTGTTGCGTTTGCAGTCCTGCTACGGTGGAGTGGATGACGTCACACGCGGTCTCGGCGTGTGCACGCGGAGGGATGTAAACACAAACAACAATGGCGTGGGAGAACTCTCTGGGCATGTAATACGGTCTGAGACCTACCGCCAGCAACTCGATGTCTCTGTTGCACACAATCTCAGTGCGAGTCCTCCACCTTTGCGTTTGCCGCTGCTTCTGCAGTCCCTGTCCGCTCTCACCGTCGTGAATCCAGGTACATCCACATTAGCGTCCGGTGTGTTCTGAGTGAGCCAAGTTTCAGAGAGACACAGTAAACTGCTCTCCCTGAATGTCCTGTCGGTCCTCACAAGGGCCGCCAGCTCGTCCGTCTTGTTGGTGAGACAGTTAACATTCCCCATGATGATCGAAGGAACCGAGGGCTTGTACTTCCACCGCTTAGCCTCTAGCCTAGCCTTCACCTTCGTCCCGGCTCTGCGGCCTCGTCGCCTCCTCCTCAGCTCCTCAGGTATGGGGTGAACAATGCCGGCTCGTCCCGTTGTTTGGAGTAAAAGCAGCTTCTCCCTTGAATAAACAAGTTGTCCACCGCTGTGTTGCCGGTAAAAAGACATTGTATCCATAGGATATATAAAGTTACACAGCACGTGTAGTTAAAAAAAGAAAAAAAGTTGAAAAAAACACACTTTAAGCACTAAAAACGACACGACACGGACGGAGCTACTGGATCGGCGTCCTGCTCGCGCTGGCGCCGGAACTGTATATAATATAATAACCTTACAATAAGGTATTCATTATTCATTGCATTTCTGATCAAAACTGAAAGTACAACAAATGCTTTTGTGTCCCAGAGCGAGCATCAGTCCAAGGTTTAAACCAACCAATCCAAATGCAAAGCATATGTAAGCCCAAGTAACAGACAAACTGCCTGAGGCAAGTTTTTAATACGATCCATGATAATACCTCCCTCCAGAATGATGGCAGTGGAGATGGGCTGGAGGTCCACTGAACTTGGACCCTCGTGAGGACTGTCTTCACTGACAACTGTCAGCACACCAACGGTGATGCATTCTAGGGCCTCGTCTCTCGCCGTATCCTACAAAGACACACACGTTCTTCAGCATGGCAATTTGTGCTCTTCTAAAACATTAGCTGTGGAGGAAATGCTATACAAAATACACCAATCACTGTACAAAATGTATATTGTGCAGATAGAATTACATCTTCTATGTCAGCACAGATACAGTTCTATATTAATGCAGACCAAACTTTTTCTTATGTGCAAGTACTTACAGAGCATGTCTTGAAGAATTCACTGGAGTCGTCACCAAGTAAAATGGGAATGCCTTTGAGGACAACAGAGCGAAGTACTGTCACGTCTGGTGTCTAATGATACAGAGAGAGAAAAGACCAGTTAACAGAGTCATTCACAAGGCACAAGTCAGACAGGAAATAGAATAGGTTGGTCTGGATCATCTCATTTAGAATTTGATTCATGAACTATCATATAGATCAAAAGCAAAGTTAATCTACTTACCGTCCAGCTCATGTGCTGCATCAGCTCACTGAGTTTCTGGTCAACAGTTCCCTTTTTTGTTTTAAAAAGTTCGATGAAACGCGGGGCGTCCTGGTCCAGAGCCTCAAAGAAGTCTCCCTCAAGATTCTTACTGGTGATTCTATTAAACTCAGCAAACATCTGAAAAAGTATTGAGAGGGGTGGGTAGGGATGGAGAGATGGCAGAGGTGTTAACATTCCAACAATGTACATCTACACAGTGGTAGTCCTGTCTCTGACGAGCACAGACTGTTATGGTTGGTAGCTAAAGTTAGCTAAGTTAGCATCGTTCCTAACTTAATGGCCTAGCTTAAAATAAAATGATACATCCAGACTTGTTCTGATGTTCTGCCATGTGAATGACCTCCTGTTCATGGAAACTCACAAACCGCCGGGATCAGTCTCTCATCTTGAGTCAGTGGATCAGTCTCTCATCTTGAGTCAGTGGATCAGTCTCTCATCTTGAGTCAGTGGATCAGTCTCTCATCAGTGGATCAGTCTCTCATCTTGAATCAGTGGATCAGTCTCTCATCTTGAGTCAGTGGATCAGTCTCTCATCTTGAGTCAGTGGATCAGTCTCTCATCATGAGTCAGTGGATCAGTCTCTCATCAGTGGATCAGTCTCTCATCTTGAATCAGTGGATCAGTCTCTCATCTTGAATCAGTGGATCAGTCTCTCATCAGTGGATCAGTCTCTCATCAGTGGATCAGTCTCTCATCATGAGTCAGTGGATCAGTCTCTCATCTTGAGTCAGTGGATCAGTCTCTCATCTTGAATCAGTACTGACAAAAAAATAAAATAAAATCAACTCAGGCAGCGGGTGTGCGCGTGCACTTGACGAGCACGCCCGCGACCGTTACGCTACAATTTCTCAAGTTTAACATGACAAAAGTCTTCAATGTTACCTATTTTCAATAACAAGCAAGTCGTGGGTTGAAAAAAATAATAAAGTACTAACCAAGTTCCATCACAGTTTAGCCACATTATGTATAAGTTAAGCTAGCGTTAACCGACATTACGACACACATCATTACAAGCTAGCACGAAAAATATGGCGCTTACTTACAGAAACACAACGGTCTAAACAAGGGTAAAATATTACTCACCAAATGAGCGTGCCAAGCACAAGAATGCTGAAAATAATTATCACGAGTGCTGCTGCAGCAATTAGGTCCAGCTCAATAAGATCCAACTCCACCGCGTCCGTTGCGGGCATATTGTTGACATGTATCGTCAAGCGCAGAGAGGACGGGTCTGCGCATGCCCACAAGTCGAAAAAAGTTTTCAAATCCATAGAAAAAAAGACAATTATCAAAAACGTACTTTTTCTAAGTGAATCCAGCTCAAGTAGACTGAGCTGATGAGATTTTTCAACCACAAATTACACGTAACTTACTAAAAGCGAGTGTTAATAGCAATTTGATAAAAACTGATTTAAGTCAATTTACTATTTTTAATTAAATACCATGTTTGCATTTACAGCAGTAGAGTTTTCTTTATCTGAATCTGACCAAACTGTTCAACCTTTAATATTTAATAGAAAACCTACGATAAAGCTTCTCTGAGCCTTTTCATCCAAATCTCTAATTGAAAACTACGATTTTTTTTTCAAAGGTGGGGGGGGGGGGGGTAATAGAGCTGGTTTACATGGAATCTGACAAATAACCCACTCAAGCTGCTCGATCCAGGGCTTAAAGTATTCTGGCACCGTGCCGGATCTCCGGCGTGAGGTGCTTGACTGCGATGAAAAACAAAAAATAAACAAATAAATAAATAAATAAATAAATAATAAAAACTTGTTGATTTGGGTTATTGTCAGGTTCGAGTCAGTTGAGTTCGCTGACCAATGGAATGAGAGGAAACCAGCTTTCGCACCTAACCAAACTAATATTACAGCCAATCAAAAGTAGGGTGGGGGCGGGGCCTGGAAAATCTTAACTGAGATCCAGCTGCAGTTGATGCTGCGTTCATGACTTGGGGATAAAACGAGCTCTGAGTTGTTAATTGAACAGCGTCAAACTCGGAAATAACAGGTCGGAAATTACACGCATATCGTCTTTTTCCAAAATAAGCATAAATTGCTGCTGCATAAGTTTTTAGTGTTCAGCAAATAGTGACAATATCCCAAACTTATTGTTTCTCCTCCGAGTTAACCTGTAGCTTGAACGCTGACCTATTGGTTACTTCCGAGTTGTCTTGAACGCAGCAGACACAACGCAGTTTCACTGAAGATGGAGAATTAGGGCCTGTCCACACAGAAACACAGAAGTTTTGCATGGTTTTGGCCGATCGTCCACACGTATCCTGTAAACGCATTGCCCTAAAACGCACTTTTCTGAAAACGGGTCCCAGGGTGGAGAAATTCGCAAACGCACCTCTTGCGTTTCTGTGTAGACAGCAGGCTTGTGCACAATTCAGAAATTGAGAATGACTCCTAATTCCAATTCAATTCTTGAATTTGAATTGAATTTGAATTGATGTCAAAAACAGGATCTAGAATTACAATTCGAATTTGAACTAGAAAATTCCCGCGGAAATTTTTGAAGTGCCGAGTGGGCTGTTGCCGGGGTTGTGTATTGAAAAAGCACACCTAAAATAGTAATTTTTAACATGTATATTTACACACATGAGCCACTAATTCTACCATTAGCCACAATTGTTAGCAATTAGCATGTCTTTAGATGCAGTCAAGCATTAGCTGCTAATGTTAGCAATTAGCATGTCTTTACGACCATGAGCAGCTAGCACGCTGGCCGCTCTTGGTAGTAAAGCATTAGCCACTAATGTTAGCAATTAGCATGTCTTTACTAAGTAGCATGTCTTTACTACCATGAGCAGCAGCTATAACAAAAAGCACAACTCAAATAGTCATTTAAGGCCTGGTTCGCCTGGCTCGCACGCTAGCTACTCATGGCAGTAAAGCATTAACCACAAATGTTAGCAATTAGCATGTCTTTACTACCACGAGCGGCTGGCACGCTAGCTACTCATGGCAGTAAAGCATTAACCACAAATGTTAGCAATTAGCATGATTCGCTAGCCACTAATTTTAGCATTGGCTTCGTGTGGTATAGCTTCACAATACCCTCTAATAGTAATTTTTAACATGTATATTTACACACATGAGCCACTAATTCTAGCATTAGCCACAAATGTTAGCAAATAGCATGTCTTTACATGCAGTCAAGCATTAGCCGCAAATGTTAGCAATTAGCATGTCTTTACTACCACGAGCGGCTAGCACGTTAGCTACTCATGGCAGTAAAGCGTTAACCACAAATGTTAGCAATTAGCATGTCTTTACTACCATGAGCAGCTAGCACGCTGGCTGCTCTTGGTAGTAAAGCATTAGCCACTAATGTTAGCAATTAGCATGTCTTTACTCCCATGAGCAGCAGCTATAACAAAAAGCACAACTCAAATAGTCATTTAAGGCCTGGTTCCTTCTGACTGGATGGGTGTGAGTTTGATGTCATGCAGGGTACAACAAACCAAACAGGATGAGGAGGATGCAGTAGGCCTGGCTGAGAGAGCGAGACACTGAGAAGGGTCGTCCTTTACGCCCTTCTACAAACTGAAGGGCAGGTACAGGCAGCAGAGCCCTCCCAGCTCCACCTGAAAGCCAGCATCAAATAAGGAAGAGAGTGGGAGGGATCGTCACACCCCCACCTTTAAGAGGGGCATCCTCACTAGGATCCCCAGACAAAGAACGAGCAAATCGTAACAATTGATCGTTAATCATAATAATTTCAACAATAAAACTCATTACTCCTACCTGAGCAATAGTTTAACAGTTTACGGCACAGTCTTACAGTTAGAAAAACATCAATATTAAACTTAACACATCCAGGCTGTAACAAGGAATCAGCGATGAAGTGAAGACCTTCAAATTGTCCTGTTAGTCCAGCTCTTTGTCTCATGTTGGACGTCACTGCAGTCTGTCTGGATCAGCTGGAGGAAAACTATATGCAGACAAATAGACATGTCAAATAATGTTATGTAACATACTGAATATAACTCTTATGAGTGTTCAACAGCTCATTATTTATTTAATTAAAAACATCATATTATATTAAATTACTCCAATTATATATATATACTATCATTAATGTTGTTACAAGCCATAAACGTTTCGTACTTTATGTGGTGGAATAATATATTTTTCAGTTTGACACAGTTTTAGTGGCTAACCCCACTAGCCTCCACGTTAGCTCGCGGCAAACTCCCGCGGGTCTGCGGTTAAATCCCGGTTAGCTCGCGGTTAAGTCCCGGTTAGCTCGCGGTTAAATCCCGGTTAGCTTGCCGTTAGCTCGAGGCTAGCTCGCGGTTAGCTCGAGGCTAACTCCGCGGTTTAGTCTCCCCATTGTAACAGTCTGAGAGTCCCTAATGTTTTGTCAGTCTGTGTCTGTAATGCTATAGTGGGAGGGGAGGTGGGGGGGTTGGAGTGGGGGGGTCATAGTGTCAGGTTCTGGCTCCCTACTATAGTCCTGTAATGGGTTTAGGGGGTCATAATGTTTTGGCAGTCTATTACTGTAATGCTTAAATGGAGTGGAGGGGGGTCATAGTGTCAGATTCTGCAGCCCAACTATAGTCCTGTAATGGCTTAAGTGGTCATAATGTTTTGGCAGTCTGTGTCTGTAATGCTATAGTGGGAGGGGGGGTGGGGGGGGTTGGAGTGGGGGGGTCATAATGTCAGGTTCTGGCCCCCTACAGTACTGCAGTAATGGTTTGAGGGGGTTTTAATGTTTTGGCAGATCATGTTTTCCAGCAGCTGCGTGTGTGAACGTGTGTAAGCTGGTTGGGGTCTGGTTGTCATGGCTACCAGGGTCAACTGCTCCTGTCAGAATGTCAGTTGGAAGACGGGGAGAGAGAGAGAAAATGCTGAAAAAACGCCTCGAACAGGAAGGACTTGTGGCCAAACCGTATTTCCAATCATTGAACCGACTTAACTTTGGGCATCTTGAGGCTTTCCTGAACGTCTACATATGCAATTTGTGGGTAAAATGAAGAAATGTGACCTATTTAAAGCGATTCAAAAAAGGTTACTTCTGCTTTCCTCCAGAAATTTCCCTGCCTTTTTAACATGGCAGTCTATGGAGCTGTGGATGGGTGTTGCTGGCGCATCTTTGTGTCTGACGCCAAAACTATAAGACTTACAGCTTTAGCAGACGGATATGAGTGAGAAGACAAATTTTCCTACGTTTCTATGTATAAATTATGTCTGTCGTGTGAAATTTGTGGCCATGGGAGCAGTTTCTGTACAGTTTTTTGACTAATTTTCTTCTCTCCTCCTCACTCTAGCTGATGATGTCATCCACTCTAGCACAAACATTCCGCGCAATACACACCCATTATAAACCCTGAAATTTGAGTAAAAACCTACACAACTCTGAGGCTTCATAGTTTAAAAACGGTAAAAGTTGTCGATAAGTGAAGTGAATCTCTGAAGAGAAGGCAAGAGTACCTACGTTTTAAAGTTTAAATGAAGTCTCTCGGTTAAAGTATGCCAGAGCAGTTCATTGTTGAAAATGTCTGTTGATTTATTTATTTTTTCGGGCTTCTCCATTCATTTCAATGGGAAATTTATCGCGGTTTTTCGCGAATAAATTCGCGAAAAACTCACGAATCCCTTATAAAAGTAATAGCACGGGATTCGGGATCAAAACACACGTTTTGATATATCATGTGTTGGGGTCCTCTCGCCGGTTCGGGCCGCATTAATCGGCGAAAAAGGGCGGAAAATGAATAATAAGTAAAAACTAGAAAATTCCCGCAGGAAATTTTGAGAGTGCCGAGTGGGCTGTTGCCGGGGTTGTGTATTGAAAAAGCACACCTCAAATAGTAATTTTTAACATGTATATTTACACACATGAGCCACTAATTCTAGCATTAGCCACAAATGTTAGCACGCTAGCTACTCATGGCAGTAAAGCATTAACCACAAACGTTAGCAATTAGCATGATGAGCTAGCCACTAATTTTAGCATTGGCTTAGTGTGGTATAGCCTCACAATACCCTCAAATAGTAATTTTTAACATGTATATTTACACACATGAGTCACTAATTCTAGCATAAGCTGCTAATGTTAGCAATTAGCATGATGCGCTAGCCACTAATTTTAGCATTGGCTTAGTGTGGTATAGCTTCACAATACCCTCAAATAGTAATTTTTAACATGTATATTTACACACATGAACCACTAATTCTAGCATAAGCTGCTAATGTTAGCAATTAGCATGATGCGCTAGCCACTAATTTTAGCATTGGCTTAGTGTGGTATAGCTTCACAATACCCTCAAATAGTAATTTTTAACATGTATATTTACACACATGAGCCACTAATTCTAGCATTAGCCATAAATGTTAGCAATTAGCATGTCTTTACTACCACGAGCGGCTCGCACGCTAGCTACTCATGGCAGTAAAGCATTAACCACAAATGTTAGCAATTAGCATGTCTTTACTACCACGAGCGGCTGGCACGCTAGCTACTCATGGCAGTAAAGCATTAACCACAAATGTTAGCAATTAGCATGATTCGCTAGCCACTAATTTTAGCATTGGCTTCGTGTGGTATAGCTTCACAATACCCTCAAATAGTAATTTTTAACATGTATATTTACACACATGAGCCACTAATTCTAGCATTAGCCACAAATGTTAGCAAATAGCATGTCTTTACATGCAGTCAAGCATTAGCCGCAAATGTTAGCAATTAGCATGTCTTTACTACCACGAGCGGCTAGCACGCTAGCTACTCATGGCAGTAAAGCGTTAACCACAAATGTTAGCAATTAGCATGTCTTTACTACCATGAGCAGCTAGCACGCTGGCTGCTCTTGGTAGTAAAGCATTAGCCACTAATGTTAGCAATTAGCATGTCTTTACTCCCATGAGCAGCAGCTATAACAAAAAGCACAACTCAAATAGTCATTTAAGGCCTGGTTCCTTCTGACTGGATGGGTGTGAGTTTGATGTCATGCAGGGTACAACAAACCAAACAGGATGAGGAGGATGCAGTAGGCCTGGCTGAGAGAGCGAGACACTGAGAAGGGTCGTCCTTTATGCCCTTCTACAAACTGAAGGGCAGGTACAGGCAGCAGAGCCCTCCCAGCTCCACCTGAAAGCCAGCATCAAATAAGGAAGAGAGTGGGAGGGATCGTCACACCCCCACCTTTAAGAGGGGCATCCTCACTAGGATCCCCAGACAAAGAACGAGCAAATCGTAACAATTGATCGTTAATCATAATAATTTCAACAATAAAACTCATTACTCCTACCTGAGCAATAGTTTAACAGTTTACGGCACAGTCTTACAGTTAGAAAAACATCAATATTAAACTTAACACATCCAGGCTGTAACAAGGAATCAGCGATGAAGTGAAGACCTTCAAATTGTCCTGTTAGTCCAGCTCTTTGTCTCATGTTGGACGTCACTGCAGTCTGTCTGGATCAGCTGGAGGAAAACTATATGCAGACAAATAGACATGTCAAATAATGTTATGTAACATACTTAATATAACTCTTATGAGTGTTCAACAGCTCATTATTTATTTCATTAAAAACATCATATTATATTAAATTACTCCAATTATATATATATACTATCATTAATGTTGTTACAAGCCATAAACGTTTCGTACTTTATGTGATGGAATAATATATTTTTCAGTTTGACACAGTTTTAGTGGCTAACCCCACTAGCCTCCACGTTAGCTCGCAGCAAACTCCCGCGGGTCTGCGGTTAAATCCCGGTTAGCTCGCGGTTAAGTCCCGGTTAGCTCGCGGTTAAATCCCGGTTAGCTTGCCGTTAGCTCGAGGCTAGCTCGCGGTTAGCTCGAGGCTAACTCCGCGGTTTAGTCTCCCCATTGTAACAGTCTGAGAGTCCCTAATGTTTTGTCAGTCTGTGTCTGTAATGCTATAGTGGGAGGGGAGGTGGGGGGGTTGGAGTGGGGGGGTCATAGTGTCAGGTTCTGGCTCCCTACTATAGTCCTGTAATGGGTTTAGGGGGTCATAATGTTTTGGCAGTCTATTACTGTAATGCTTAAATGGAGTGGAGGGGGGTCATAGTGTCAGATTCTGCAGCCCAACTATAGTCCTGTAATGGCTTAAGTGGTCATAATGTTTTGGCAGTCTGTGTCTGTAATGCTATAGTGGGAGGGGGGGTGGGGGGGGTTGGAGTGGGGGGGTCATAATGTCAGGTTCTGGCCCCCTACAGTACTGCAGTAATGGTTTGGGGGGGTTTTAATGTTTTGGCAGATCATGTTTTCCAGCAGCTGCGTCTGTGAACGTGTGTAAGCTGGTTGGGGTCTGGTTGTCATGGCTACCAGGGTCAACTGCTCCTGTCAGAATGTCAGTTGGAAGACGGGGAGAGAGAGAGAAAATGCTGAAAAATCGCCTCGAACAGGAAGGACTTGTGGCCAAACCGTATTTCCAATCATTGAACCGACTTAACTTTGGGCATCTTGAGGCTTTCCTGAACGTCTACATATGCAATTTGTGGGTAAAATGAAGAAATGTGACCTATTTAAAGCGATTCAAAGAAAGGTTACGTCTGCTTTCCTCCAGAAATTTCCCTGCCTTTTTAACATGGCAGTCTATGGAGCTGTGGATGGGTGTTGCTGGCGCATCTTTGTGTCTGACGCCAAAACTATAAGACTTACAGCTTTAGCAGACGGATATGAGTGAGAAGACAAATTTTCCTACGTTTCTATGTATAAATTATGTCTGTCGTGTGAAATTTGTGGCCATGGGAGCAGTTTCTGTGCAGTTTTTTGACTAATTTTCTTCTCTCCTCCTCACTCTAGCTGATGATGTCATCCACTCTAGCACAAACATTCCGCGCAATACACACCCATTATAAACCCTGAAATTTGAGTAAAAACCTACACAACTCTGAGGCTTCATAGTTTAAAAACGGTAAAAGTTGTCGATAAGTGAAGTGAATCTCTGAAGAGAAGGCAAGAGTACCTACGTTTTAAAGTTTAAATGAAGTCTCTCGGTTAAAGTATGCCAGAGCAGTTCATTGTTGAAAATGTCTGTTGATTTATTTATTTTTTCGGGCTTCTCCATTCATTTCAATGGGAAATTTATCGCGGTTTTTCGCGAATAAATTCGCGAAAAACTCACGAATCCCTTATAAAAGTAATAGCACGGGATTCGGGATCAAAACACACGTTTTGATATATCATGTGTTGGGGTCCTCTCGCCGGTTCGGGCCGCATTAATCGGCGAAAAAGGGCGGAAAATGAATAATAAGTAAAAATAAAACTGCAAAGAAACACGCAGAAGATCAATAGTGGCCTCGTGCTCACCATCACCAAGGATCAGGTGAGCAGAGAGCTGAGGAGGCTGCGCCCAATTCAGCAGAGCAGGCCTTGAGCATCCTTGGACACACTTTGTCTGGGCCCGCTGCTTTCCTTGGGCGCAGCCTCCTCAGCTCTCTGCTCACCTGATCCTTGGTGATGGTGAAGGGGAGGGGGGTTGAACTGTCCGTGGTGGTGGTGGTGGTGGGGAGGGGGAGGTGGGTTGAACTGTCTGTAGGGGTGGTGGGGAGGGGGAGGTGGTTTGAACTGTCTGTGGGGGTGGTGGTGGGGAGGGGGAGGTGGTTTGAACTGTCTGTGGGGGAGGTAGGTGGGAGAGCTCTGCAGTCCGAGGTGATGATGGACGTGATGGGGGTGTGGAGTGGGCAGTCACTGTCTGTGGGAGCTGGAGTATCAAACCTGTTAAAAAACAGGTTCAGCTGGTTTGCTCTCTCAGCATCCCCCTCTTCTGTGCTGCTGCCCTTCTTCTTGCAGCCTGTGATGGTTTTCATGCCATCCCAGACCTCCCTCATGTTGTTGTGCTGCAGCTTCTGTTCCACCTTCCTTCTGTACTCCTCCTTTGCCTCTCTCAGCTGGACCTTGAGTTCCCGCTGTACACGCTTCAGCTCGTCTCGGTCACCATCCTTGAATGCCCTCTTCTTCCTGTTAAGGATGTCCTTGACATCACTGGTGATCCAGGGCTTGTTGTTCGGGAAGCAGTGTACAGTCCTAATGGGGACCACAACATCCATACAGAAGTTCAGGTAGTCAGTAGTGCAGTGGGTGACCCCCTCGATGTCCTCACCATGTGCGTCCTGCAGGACGTTCCAGTCAGTAGATTCAAAGCAGTCCCTCAGAGCCTCCACTGCCTCAGGAGACCACTTCCTGAAGGAGCGTGTGGTTGTGGACTGTCTCTGGATCTTTGCCTTGTAGTGTGGTGTGAGCAGGACCAGGTTATGGTCAGACTTTCCCAGTGGGGGCAGAGGAGTGGCAGTGTAAGCTTCCTTCACGTTGGCATACAGGAGGTCTAACGTCCTGTTCTTCCTGGTGGGGCAGCTTACAAACTGGTGAAAGTCTGGTAGTGTGGAGTCCAGTGTGACATGATTAAAATCCCCAGAGATGGCGATGAAGGCGTCTGGGTGTTGCGTTTGCAGTCCTGCTACGGTGGAGTGGATGACGTCACACGCGGTCTCGGCGTGTGCACGCGGAGGGATGTAAACACAAACAACAATGGCGTGGGAGAACTCTCTGGGCATGTAATACGGTCTGAGACCTACCGCCAGCAACTCGATGTCTCTGTTGCACACAATCTCAGTGCGAGTCCTCCACCTTTGCGTTTGCCGCTGCTTCTGCAGTCCCTGTCCGCTCTCACCGTCGTGAATCCAGGTACATCCACATTAGCGTCCGGTGTGTTCTGAGTGAGCCAAGTTTCAGAGAGACACAGTAAACTGCTCTCCCTGAATGTCCTGTCGGTCCTCACAAGGGCCGCCAGCTCGTCCGTCTTGTTGGTGAGACAGTTAACATTCCCCATGATGATCGAAGGAACCGAGGGCTTGTACTTCCACCGCTTAGCCTCTAGCCTAGCCTTCACCTTCGTCCCGGCTCTGCGGCCTCGTCGCCTCCTCCTCAGCTCCTCAGGTATGGGGTGAACAATGCCGGCTCGTCCCGTTGTTTGGAGTAAAAGCAGCTTCTCCCTTGAATAAACAAGTTGTCCACCGCTGTGTTGCCGGTAAAAAGACATTGTATCCATAGGATATATAAAGTTACACAGCACGTGTAGTTAAAAAAAGAAAAAAAGTTGAAAAAAACACACTTTAAGCACTAAAAACGACACGACACGGACGGAGCTACTGGATCGGCGTCCTGCTCGCGCTGGCGCCGGAACTGTATATAATATAATAACCTTACAATAAGGTATTCATTATTCATTGCATTTCTGATCAAAACTGAAAGTACAACAAATGCTTTTGTGTCCCAGAGCGAGCATCAGTCCAAGGTTTAAACCAACCAATCCAAATGCAAAGCATATGTAAGCCCAAGTAACAGACAAACTGCCTGAGGCAAGTTTTTAATACGATCCATGATAATACCTCCCTCCAGAATGATGGCAGTGGAGATGGGCTGGAGGTCCACTGAACTTGGACCCTCGTGAGGACTGTCTTCACTGACAACTGTCAGCACACCAACGGTGATGCATTCTAGGGCCTCGTCTCTCGCCGTATCCTACAAAGACACACACGTTCTTCAGCATGGCAATTTGTGCTCTTCTAAAACATTAGCTGTGGAGGAAATGCTATACAAAATACACCAATCACTGTACAAAATGTATATTGTGCAGATAGAATTACATCTTCTATGTCAGCACAGATACAGTTCTATATTAATGCAGACCAAACTTTTTCTTATGTGCAAGTACTTACAGAGCATGTCTTGAAGAATTCACTGGAGTCGTCACCAAGTAAAATGGGAATGCCTTTGAGGACAACAGAGCGAAGTACTGTCACGTCTGGTGTCTAATGATACAGAGAGAGAAAAGACCAGTTAACAGAGTCATTCACAAGGCACAAGTCAGACAGGAAATAGAATAGGTTGGTCTGGATCATCTCATTTAGAATTTGATTCATGAACTATCATATAGATCAAAAGCAAAGTTAATCTACTTACCGTCCAGCTCATGTGCTGCATCAGCTCACTGAGTTTCTGGTCAACAGTTCCCTTTTTTGTTTTAAAAAGTTCGATGAAACGCGGGGCGTCCTGGTCCAGAGCCTCAAAGAAGTCTCCCTCAAGATTCTTACTGGTGATTCTATTAAACTCAGCAAACATCTGAAAAAGTATTGAGAGGGGTGGGTAGGGATGGAGAGATGGCAGAGGTGTTAACATTCCAACAATGTACATCTACACAGTGGTAGTCCTGTCTCTGACGAGCACAGACTGTTATGGTTGGTAGCTAAAGTTAGCTAAGTTAGCATCGTTCCTAACTTAATGGCCTAGCTTAAAATAAAATGATACATCCAGACTTGTTCTGATGTTCTGCCATGTGAATGACCTCCTGTTCATGGAAACTCACAAACCGCCGGGATCAGTCTCTCATCTTGAGTCAGTGGATCAGTCTCTCATCTTGAGTCAGTGGATCAGTCTCTCATCTTGAGTCAGTGGATCAGTCTCTCATCAGTGGATCAGTCTCTCATCTTGAATCAGTGGATCAGTCTCTCATCTTGAGTCAGTGGATCAGTCTCTCATCTTGAGTCAGTGGATCAGTCTCTCATCATGAGTCAGTGGATCAGTCTCTCATCAGTGGATCAGTCTCTCATCTTGAATCAGTGGATCAGTCTCTCATCTTGAATCAGTGGATCAGTCTCTCATCAGTGGATCAGTCTCTCATCAGTGGATCAGTCTCTCATCATGAGTCAGTGGATCAGTCTCTCATCTTGAGTCAGTGGATCAGTCTCTCATCTTGAATCAGTACTGACAAAAAAATAAAATAAAATCAACTCAGGCAGCGGGTGTGCGCGTGCACTTGACGAGCACGCCCGCGACCGTTACGCTACAATTTCTCAAGTTTAACATGACAAAAGTCTTCAATGTTACCTATTTTCAATAACAAGCAAGTCGTGGGTTGAAAAAAATAATAAAGTACTAACCAAGTTCCATCACAGTTTAGCCACATTATGTATAAGTTAAGCTAGCGTTAACCGACATTACGACACACATCATTACAAGCTAGCACGAAAAATATGGCGCTTACTTACAGAAACACAACGGTCTAAACAAGGGTAAAATATTACTCACCAAATGAGCGTGCCAAGCACAAGAATGCTGAAAATAATTATCACGAGTGCTGCTGCAGCAATTAGGTCCAGCTCAATAAGATCCAACTCCACCGCGTCCGTTGCGGGCATATTGTTGACATGTATCGTCAAGCGCAGAGAGGACGGGTCTGCGCATGCCCACAAGTCGAAAAAAGTTTTCAAATCCATAGAAAAAAAGACAATTATCAAAAACGTACTTTTTCTAAGTGAATCCAGCTCAAGTAGACTGAGCTGATGAGATTTTTCAACCACAAATTACACGTAACTTACTAAAAGCGAGTGTTAATAGCAATTTGATAAAAACTGATTTAAGTCAATTTACTATTTTTAATTAAATACCATGTTTGCATTTACAGCAGTAGAGTTTTCTTTATCTGAATCTGACCAAACTGTTCAACCTTTAATATTTAATAGAAAACCTACGATAAAGCTTCTCTGAGCCTTTTCATCCAAATCTCTAATTGAAAACTACGATTTTTTTTTCAAAGGTGGGGGGGGGGGGGGTAATAGAGCTGGTTTACATGGAATCTGACAAATAACCCACTCAAGCTGCTCGATCCAGGGCTTAAAGTATTCTGGCACCGTGCCGGATCTCCGGCGTGAGGTGCTTGACTGCGATGAAAAACAAAAAATAAACAAATAAATAAATAAATAAATAAATAATAAAAACTTGTTGATTTGGGTTATTGTCAGGTTCGAGTCAGTTGAGTTCGCTGACCAATGGAATGAGAGGAAACCAGCTTTCGCACCTAACCAAACTAATATTACAGCCAATCAAAAGTAGGGTGGGGGCGGGGCCTGGAAAATCTTAACTGAGATCCAGCTGCAGTTGATGCTGCGTTCATGACTTGGGGATAAAACGAGCTCTGAGTTGTTAATTGAACAGCGTCAAACTCGGAAATAACAGGTCGGAAATTACACGCATATCGTCTTTTTCCAAAATAAGCATAAATTGCTGCTGCATAAGTTTTTAGTGTTCAGCAAATAGTGACAATATCCCAAACTTATTGTTTCTCCTCCGAGTTAACCTGTAGCTTGAACGCTGACCTATTGGTTACTTCCGAGTTGTCTTGAACGCAGCAGACACAACGCAGTTTCACTGAAGATGGAGAATTAGGGCCTGTCCACACAGAAACACAGAAGTTTTGCATGGTTTTGGCCGATCGTCCACACGTATCCTGTAAACGCATTGCCCTAAAACGCACTTTTCTGAAAACGGGTCCCAGGGTGGAGAAATTCGCAAACGCACCTCTTGCGTTTCTGTGTAGACAGCAGGCTTGTGCACAATTCAGAAATTGAGAATGACTCCTAATTCCAATTCAATTCTTGAATTTGAATTGAATTTGAATTGATGTCAAAAACAGGATCTAGAATTACAATTCGAATTTGAACTAGAAAATTCCCGCGGAAATTTTTGAAGTGCCGAGTGGGCTGTTGCCGGGGTTGTGTATTGAAAAAGCACACCTAAAATAGTAATTTTTAACATGTATATTTACACACATGAGCCACTAATTCTACCATTAGCCACAATTGTTAGCAATTAGCATGTCTTTAGATGCAGTCAAGCATTAGCTGCTAATGTTAGCAATTAGCATGTCTTTACGACCATGAGCAGCTAGCACGCTGGCCGCTCTTGGTAGTAAAGCATTAGCCACTAATGTTAGCAATTAGCATGTCTTTACTAAGTAGCATGTCTTTACTACCATGAGCAGCAGCTATAACAAAAAGCACAACTCAAATAGTCATTTAAGGCCTGGTTCGCCTGGCTCGCACGCTAGCTACTCATGGCAGTAAAGCATTAACCACAAATGTTAGCAATTAGCATGTCTTTACTACCACGAGCGGCTGGCACGCTAGCTACTCATGGCAGTAAAGCATTAACCACAAATGTTAGCAATTAGCATGATTCGCTAGCCACTAATTTTAGCATTGGCTTCGTGTGGTATAGCTTCACAATACCCTCTAATAGTAATTTTTAACATGTATATTTACACACATGAGCCACTAATTCTAGCATTAGCCACAAATGTTAGCAAATAGCATGTCTTTACATGCAGTCAAGCATTAGCCGCAAATGTTAGCAATTAGCATGTCTTTACTACCACGAGCGGCTAGCACGTTAGCTACTCATGGCAGTAAAGCGTTAACCACAAATGTTAGCAATTAGCATGTCTTTACTACCATGAGCAGCTAGCACGCTGGCTGCTCTTGGTAGTAAAGCATTAGCCACTAATGTTAGCAATTAGCATGTCTTTACTCCCATGAGCAGCAGCTATAACAAAAAGCACAACTCAAATAGTCATTTAAGGCCTGGTTCCTTCTGACTGGATGGGTGTGAGTTTGATGTCATGCAGGGTACAACAAACCAAACAGGATGAGGAGGATGCAGTAGGCCTGGCTGAGAGAGCGAGACACTGAGAAGGGTCGTCCTTTACGCCCTTCTACAAACTGAAGGGCAGGTACAGGCAGCAGAGCCCTCCCAGCTCCACCTGAAAGCCAGCATCAAATAAGGAAGAGAGTGGGAGGGATCGTCACACCCCCACCTTTAAGAGGGGCATCCTCACTAGGATCCCCAGACAAAGAACGAGCAAATCGTAACAATTGATCGTTAATCATAATAATTTCAACAATAAAACTCATTACTCCTACCTGAGCAATAGTTTAACAGTTTACGGCACAGTCTTACAGTTAGAAAAACATCAATATTAAACTTAACACATCCAGGCTGTAACAAGGAATCAGCGATGAAGTGAAGACCTTCAAATTGTCCTGTTAGTCCAGCTCTTTGTCTCATGTTGGACGTCACTGCAGTCTGTCTGGATCAGCTGGAGGAAAACTATATGCAGACAAATAGACATGTCAAATAATGTTATGTAACATACTGAATATAACTCTTATGAGTGTTCAACAGCTCATTATTTATTTAATTAAAAACATCATATTATATTAAATTACTCCAATTATATATATATACTATCATTAATGTTGTTACAAGCCATAAACGTTTCGTACTTTATGTGGTGGAATAATATATTTTTCAGTTTGACACAGTTTTAGTGGCTAACCCCACTAGCCTCCACGTTAGCTCGCGGCAAACTCCCGCGGGTCTGCGGTTAAATCCCGGTTAGCTCGCGGTTAAGTCCCGGTTAGCTCGCGGTTAAATCCCGGTTAGCTTGCCGTTAGCTCGAGGCTAGCTCGCGGTTAGCTCGAGGCTAACTCCGCGGTTTAGTCTCCCCATTGTAACAGTCTGAGAGTCCCTAATGTTTTGTCAGTCTGTGTCTGTAATGCTATAGTGGGAGGGGAGGTGGGGGGGTTGGAGTGGGGGGGTCATAGTGTCAGGTTCTGGCTCCCTACTATAGTCCTGTAATGGGTTTAGGGGGTCATAATGTTTTGGCAGTCTATTACTGTAATGCTTAAATGGAGTGGAGGGGGGTCATAGTGTCAGATTCTGCAGCCCAACTATAGTCCTGTAATGGCTTAAGTGGTCATAATGTTTTGGCAGTCTGTGTCTGTAATGCTATAGTGGGAGGGGGGGTGGGGGGGGTTGGAGTGGGGGGGTCATAATGTCAGGTTCTGGCCCCCTACAGTACTGCAGTAATGGTTTGAGGGGGTTTTAATGTTTTGGCAGATCATGTTTTCCAGCAGCTGCGTGTGTGAACGTGTGTAAGCTGGTTGGGGTCTGGTTGTCATGGCTACCAGGGTCAACTGCTCCTGTCAGAATGTCAGTTGGAAGACGGGGAGAGAGAGAGAAAATGCTGAAAAAACGCCTCGAACAGGAAGGACTTGTGGCCAAACCGTATTTCCAATCATTGAACCGACTTAACTTTGGGCATCTTGAGGCTTTCCTGAACGTCTACATATGCAATTTGTGGGTAAAATGAAGAAATGTGACCTATTTAAAGCGATTCAAAAAAGGTTACTTCTGCTTTCCTCCAGAAATTTCCCTGCCTTTTTAACATGGCAGTCTATGGAGCTGTGGATGGGTGTTGCTGGCGCATCTTTGTGTCTGACGCCAAAACTATAAGACTTACAGCTTTAGCAGACGGATATGAGTGAGAAGACAAATTTTCCTACGTTTCTATGTATAAATTATGTCTGTCGTGTGAAATTTGTGGCCATGGGAGCAGTTTCTGTACAGTTTTTTGACTAATTTTCTTCTCTCCTCCTCACTCTAGCTGATGATGTCATCCACTCTAGCACAAACATTCCGCGCAATACACACCCATTATAAACCCTGAAATTTGAGTAAAAACCTACACAACTCTGAGGCTTCATAGTTTAAAAACGGTAAAAGTTGTCGATAAGTGAAGTGAATCTCTGAAGAGAAGGCAAGAGTACCTACGTTTTAAAGTTTAAATGAAGTCTCTCGGTTAAAGTATGCCAGAGCAGTTCATTGTTGAAAATGTCTGTTGATTTATTTATTTTTTCGGGCTTCTCCATTCATTTCAATGGGAAATTTATCGCGGTTTTTCGCGAATAAATTCGCGAAAAACTCACGAATCCCTTATAAAAGTAATAGCACGGGATTCGGGATCAAAACACACGTTTTGATATATCATGTGTTGGGGTCCTCTCGCCGGTTCGGGCCGCATTAATCGGCGAAAAAGGGCGGAAAATGAATAATAAGTAAAAACTAGAAAATTCCCGCAGGAAATTTTGAGAGTGCCGAGTGGGCTGTTGCCGGGGTTGTGTATTGAAAAAGCACACCTCAAATAGTAATTTTTAACATGTATATTTACACACATGAGCCACTAATTCTAGCATTAGCCACAAATGTTAGCACGCTAGCTACTCATGGCAGTAAAGCATTAACCACAAACGTTAGCAATTAGCATGATGAGCTAGCCACTAATTTTAGCATTGGCTTAGTGTGGTATAGCCTCACAATACCCTCAAATAGTAATTTTTAACATGTATATTTACACACATGAGTCACTAATTCTAGCATAAGCTGCTAATGTTAGCAATTAGCATGATGCGCTAGCCACTAATTTTAGCATTGGCTTAGTGTGGTATAGCTTCACAATACCCTCAAATAGTAATTTTTAACATGTATATTTACACACATGAACCACTAATTCTAGCATAAGCTGCTAATGTTAGCAATTAGCATGATGCGCTAGCCACTAATTTTAGCATTGGCTTAGTGTGGTATAGCTTCACAATACCCTCAAATAGTAATTTTTAACATGTATATTTACACACATGAGCCACTAATTCTAGCATTAGCCATAAATGTTAGCAATTAGCATGTCTTTACTACCACGAGCGGCTCGCACGCTAGCTACTCATGGCAGTAAAGCATTAACCACAAATGTTAGCAATTAGCATGTCTTTACTACCACGAGCGGCTGGCACGCTAGCTACTCATGGCAGTAAAGCATTAACCACAAATGTTAGCAATTAGCATGATTCGCTAGCCACTAATTTTAGCATTGGCTTCGTGTGGTATAGCTTCACAATACCCTCAAATAGTAATTTTTAACATGTATATTTACACACATGAGCCACTAATTCTAGCATTAGCCACAAATGTTAGCAAATAGCATGTCTTTACATGCAGTCAAGCATTAGCCGCAAATGTTAGCAATTAGCATGTCTTTACTACCACGAGCGGCTAGCACGCTAGCTACTCATGGCAGTAAAGCGTTAACCACAAATGTTAGCAATTAGCATGTCTTTACTACCATGAGCAGCTAGCACGCTGGCTGCTCTTGGTAGTAAAGCATTAGCCACTAATGTTAGCAATTAGCATGTCTTTACTCCCATGAGCAGCAGCTATAACAAAAAGCACAACTCAAATAGTCATTTAAGGCCTGGTTCCTTCTGACTGGATGGGTGTGAGTTTGATGTCATGCAGGGTACAACAAACCAAACAGGATGAGGAGGATGCAGTAGGCCTGGCTGAGAGAGCGAGACACTGAGAAGGGTCGTCCTTTATGCCCTTCTACAAACTGAAGGGCAGGTACAGGCAGCAGAGCCCTCCCAGCTCCACCTGAAAGCCAGCATCAAATAAGGAAGAGAGTGGGAGGGATCGTCACACCCCCACCTTTAAGAGGGGCATCCTCACTAGGATCCCCAGACAAAGAACGAGCAAATCGTAACAATTGATCGTTAATCATAATAATTTCAACAATAAAACTCATTACTCCTACCTGAGCAATAGTTTAACAGTTTACGGCACAGTCTTACAGTTAGAAAAACATCAATATTAAACTTAACACATCCAGGCTGTAACAAGGAATCAGCGATGAAGTGAAGACCTTCAAATTGTCCTGTTAGTCCAGCTCTTTGTCTCATGTTGGACGTCACTGCAGTCTGTCTGGATCAGCTGGAGGAAAACTATATGCAGACAAATAGACATGTCAAATAATGTTATGTAACATACTTAATATAACTCTTATGAGTGTTCAACAGCTCATTATTTATTTCATTAAAAACATCATATTATATTAAATTACTCCAATTATATATATATACTATCATTAATGTTGTTACAAGCCATAAACGTTTCGTACTTTATGTGATGGAATAATATATTTTTCAGTTTGACACAGTTTTAGTGGCTAACCCCACTAGCCTCCACGTTAGCTCGCAGCAAACTCCCGCGGGTCTGCGGTTAAATCCCGGTTAGCTCGCGGTTAAGTCCCGGTTAGCTCGCGGTTAAATCCCGGTTAGCTTGCCGTTAGCTCGAGGCTAGCTCGCGGTTAGCTCGAGGCTAACTCCGCGGTTTAGTCTCCCCATTGTAACAGTCTGAGAGTCCCTAATGTTTTGTCAGTCTGTGTCTGTAATGCTATAGTGGGAGGGGAGGTGGGGGGGTTGGAGTGGGGGGGTCATAGTGTCAGGTTCTGGCTCCCTACTATAGTCCTGTAATGGGTTTAGGGGGTCATAATGTTTTGGCAGTCTATTACTGTAATGCTTAAATGGAGTGGAGGGGGGTCATAGTGTCAGATTCTGCAGCCCAACTATAGTCCTGTAATGGCTTAAGTGGTCATAATGTTTTGGCAGTCTGTGTCTGTAATGCTATAGTGGGAGGGGGGGTGGGGGGGGTTGGAGTGGGGGGGTCATAATGTCAGGTTCTGGCCCCCTACAGTACTGCAGTAATGGTTTGGGGGGGTTTTAATGTTTTGGCAGATCATGTTTTCCAGCAGCTGCGTCTGTGAACGTGTGTAAGCTGGTTGGGGTCTGGTTGTCATGGCTACCAGGGTCAACTGCTCCTGTCAGAATGTCAGTTGGAAGACGGGGAGAGAGAGAGAAAATGCTGAAAAATCGCCTCGAACAGGAAGGACTTGTGGCCAAACCGTATTTCCAATCATTGAACCGACTTAACTTTGGGCATCTTGAGGCTTTCCTGAACGTCTACATATGCAATTTGTGGGTAAAATGAAGAAATGTGACCTATTTAAAGCGATTCAAAGAAAGGTTACGTCTGCTTTCCTCCAGAAATTTCCCTGCCTTTTTAACATGGCAGTCTATGGAGCTGTGGATGGGTGTTGCTGGCGCATCTTTGTGTCTGACGCCAAAACTATAAGACTTACAGCTTTAGCAGACGGATATGAGTGAGAAGACAAATTTTCCTACGTTTCTATGTATAAATTATGTCTGTCGTGTGAAATTTGTGGCCATGGGAGCAGTTTCTGTGCAGTTTTTTGACTAATTTTCTTCTCTCCTCCTCACTCTAGCTGATGATGTCATCCACTCTAGCACAAACATTCCGCGCAATACACACCCATTATAAACCCTGAAATTTGAGTAAAAACCTACACAACTCTGAGGCTTCATAGTTTAAAAACGGTAAAAGTTGTCGATAAGTGAAGTGAATCTCTGAAGAGAAGGCAAGAGTACCTACGTTTTAAAGTTTAAATGAAGTCTCTCGGTTAAAGTATGCCAGAGCAGTTCATTGTTGAAAATGTCTGTTGATTTATTTATTTTTTCGGGCTTCTCCATTCATTTCAATGGGAAATTTATCGCGGTTTTTCGCGAATAAATTCGCGAAAAACTCACGAATCCCTTATAAAAGTAATAGCACGGGATTCGGGATCAAAACACACGTTTTGATATATCATGTGTTGGGGTCCTCTCGCCGGTTCGGGCCGCATTAATCGGCGAAAAAGGGCGGAAAATGAATAATAAGTAAAAATAAAACTGCAAAGAAACACGCAGAAGATCAATAGTGGCCTCGTGCCTATGGCACGAGGCCACTCCTCCCATAGCTTGCTATGGGAGGAGTGGCCTCGTGTCATAGGCACTCGGCACTAACTAGAAAATTCCCGCAGGAAATTTTGAGAGTGACTCGAGGGCTGCTGCCGGGGTTATTAAAAAAAGAAAAGGAAAAAGATGTTAGCATTACCAATACTAATGTTGGCATTACCATTTGCCACGCTAACGCGCGGCGCTGACGCACTAAACTACACAGTAAATTTTGCAGTGTTAAAGTAACACTTAAAGAGTTAAATTTAACACCATTTCCGAGTGTATTTGGTCCAACTCGGAATTAGTGTTAAATTAACTCTTACCATAGTGTTTAGAATTTAGAGTTAAATTAACTCTAAATAGAGTAAAAATTTAACACTCGCTTACACTGAATAGTGTTATTGAAATTTTACACCAAAGGTTAAATAACACTGAAGAGTGTAAATATTATTCTTGGTAGAGTTGATAATTCACTCTTCTATGGTGTCAAATCAATTCTGATTGAGTTCCATTCCAGTACAGATTAACACTCTAATAAGTGTTGATATTACACACTGCTGTGTTGATAATTTACTCTCTTGCAGTGAAAAACAAGCTCTTATAGAGTAAAATTCTAACACTGTATAGTGTGAATGAAATTTGACACCATTTCTGAAAATAAATCTTAGCAGTGTTAATTTTACACTTTTGTAGTGTCAACTTACATGCAACACCATTAAGTGAGTAAAAATCACAAGTTTCCACAAAATAATGCATTTAAGAACTTTATTAGCAGCTCTCAACTATGTCAGGCTGAAATATCATCTCATCAAAACATCTCATGTAGAATACAAATCTACATTTAAAACATTGACCTTAAGTCTGCATAAAATGACAATATGGAACAACATAGAAAGAAGAATCTGTCGTTCCATACTTCAATTGTACATCAAATGGTCTGAAGTAACGCAGCTCACTTATGTTCAACATCTTTAGAACCCTGTCAGGATGCAGCCTGACCTCTGTTTCCTGTGGAGATAAGCACTGTAAAGCTGCATCTTTAGCTTGACTATGAATCTCAGAACACACTTCTTCCATAGAGGAAACAAAACTATTTACAGCAGATTGACTTAATCCGGCTGCCTTGAGTTGTGCAACAGCAGAAGCACACATATCTAGAGTGCTCCTATTGGAGTTTCTCAACAGTTCAGATGTTGTGGTTACCTCATCTTTGTTACCCGTCAGCGATGTTGTGGCTGTCTCATCTACATTAGCTGTCACCACCTCTCCTGTGCTCAAATTAACATCAGTGTCAACCTCCTGGTCAATATACTCAGTGTGTTTGGTGTTTAAATGTTTCCTAAAACCAGAAAATGTACCAAACACAAATCCACATCCAGTCTGGGCACATTTAAGCCTGAGATTTTTTCCAGGTAAGTAACCATGAACTAATCGTAAATGCCTAACAAGCATATTTGAACTTGTTAACTCAGCCTGACAAACAAAACACTGCATGATAGAGGAGAAACTTCAAGCACTAATGAAGCAACCTCGCCCTAACTTCAGAGACACGAGGACTTTCCTTGACCTTGCCGACATCAATGTTGTACACTGTGGTTTGGATAAAAGTGTACATGTTGTGGAGCATGCTGTTGTATGATGTGCCAAACACAAAATGAGCCTTAAACAGTTCATCAAAGGCACCAAGAGAAGAGGTTGACCTGCAAGGTATGGCATTCTTGTCAAGAATGATGAAGAACTGATGGATTGCATTCTTCTTAACTCCAACAGCCAGGAGATAGGGTTGAGCTCTGGTGGTGATGGCATCGAGATGCTCTTGAATGTTTGTTCCACTCTGCGAAGACAAACACATGAAGATATGATTACAATTGGACAATTGTAATACATAAAACCAAAACAAAAAGAACAGAAAAACTAAATAATAATACTTTAAGTGAGACATATTCACCACCAACTAGTTGCTTATTAGAATACACGTTAGCATCATATTGGCTGTCAGTACTCATTACAAAGCACTTTATTAATGCCTTATTGTGCATGACCATATTCTACAACTATTAGGCAATTATATAAGATTTGACCCTCAATAACCTCCAAAAACACAAACCTTCTTGAAGACCACAAGATGCTTCTCTGCTTGGGATGCCGAAACCTTTCCTGGTCTCTTCCGACCCTGAGCAGAGGGTGGAATCAGGTGTAGCAGCAATAAAACCGACGAAAGGTCACTGTCCCAACCTGTAACAACAATCGTGTGTTCAATCTCAACACACTTCAGTTATGCGGGCTGTCAACAAAATTCAGTGGCTCTGCAATGGCAGTAGCATTTAAATAAAAAAAAAAAAAAACAATAACGGAAAGATAGCAGTTTTATATCATCACAAGAAGTTATCCAAATCAAACCATGGGACAAACACTTCAGTGCTTTTGAAGTTTTGTTCAATATACTGCGTACATAATGTCCTCTTACATTTATCACACATCCAGATATGTAAATGTTTAGATATGATAATTATATATTCCAAGTATATGAGAGCAGCAGAAGAAGAACACGAACAATTATCTTACCAAAGTCAACATCAACTTCAGTGCCATCCTCAGGAGGATCAGCTGCCAGCAAGAGTTCTTCAAGCTCACTTGTGGATAGAAGCTTTCTGCATTGTTGGATGATCTTTTTCTTGAACATGACCGGCCACCTCTCCAGAAGCTTGCTTGAGGTATCCTCTCCAAACATCAGAATGAAATCCTGTTCAACCTGGGGTGGGGTGGTGATGGGTGACAATTTCAATTTCAGGCAACCAAAGTTAACGGGTGATAGTTATTGGGGTATTACTACAACGCCTGTCTACCGTCTTATAAGAACTATTCAACTGTCATAATGTTTTCAAAATAATGATAGATAATTACCAAGCCTTTGACGTCTTTAAAACGTGGAAAGTCAGACAGTATGTTGCTCGACTGCTGGGGGTCAAGGACCATGTTGCGGCGATACACAAACGTCAGTTTCATTTTCTTGTTGACAGTGTCCTCATCAGCTGAATGTTTCATCAATGAGATTGCTTCGTTGCACTCATCTTCAGTCAGGGCAGTCTCTGGATCGAACTCGGACTCTCGTCTGACAGTTGGTCCTCCAGACATGGCTTCACCAGATGATCCTTTGGCTGATTCTACATAACATGGGAAAATACAGTATTATAAATACTGATATCAAAAACAGTTTTAGAAACCTGGCAAACTTTTAAAGAGGTACTCTTTACTCTTTATACCAAAAGTATAAACTTAATTACTGACTGTACTGTGATGAAACATATCAGTGCTGGTGTTAATATTGACATTTTTTTCTTCACAACTTATGATTATTACTATTATTTTGTGCATTGAAAGTGGCTCAAAATGTCTACTGTTTTGAATCAAAGTCAGAGGAATTGAAGGGTGTAGTTAGACTTCAAGAAAAATATTGTATTATTTTAAACATTATGTGCAACAAATGCAATAACTGATCTTGCGACTGTTTTGTTCCATACATTTTTCCAGTATTACCTCCAAACGACGATCGCCTGTCTTCAGCTGTAGTTAGTAGATAGTTTTAATCCTCCAGGCCAAGTACCCAGTTCCACTCACACCATCATAATAGTGCTCCTTGGAGGATGAAAGGATAACAAAAAAAAAAGACATTCATTAATAACATTTAAAAGTGAAAACAACAGGCTCCGATAGGATTCAAAATTTTTCAATACAGCATTTAACATTACTACAACCATTACTGTGTGCAACTCACATAGCCACTCTTAGAGAATGGGTCACTGAGGTAGGGGAATAAGGTCACTATTCCTCTGGCGTACATTTCTTTCACTTGTCTGGGTGGGGATGTACTGCAAGGAGAAAGGGGTTTGCGGTTATATTCACTGGATTTAATTTCGATTTCAAATTAATCTCTAAGCAGAACACAAGGACTGTTAACAAATTACCCATTCTTTTCTGTCATGTCAGCTGCTAGTATGTTGACCATTTTTCGTCTGGTTTCATCAGTCAAGGATTTGGTTCGCCTGTATTCATTTATTACACGTTCCCCACCAGGTTTGTTGGTAAGAACGGATTCCACCAACTTGAAACACAATACAAAACAATTCAGCACATTAGGACTATATCCACTGCAAATCAGAGTTCACTTAAATGCTGGAAATAAATTCATATCATGGCTAAAGATGTCCCGATTCAATCTCAAAGATATCGGCGGAACAATCAGCAGACTACAGACAGTTTATTAATTCAGGTAAAGGCTGCACCGAAGTAACAAACACTGAAGAGCTCCATCCAGACAGTGACATGGTTATAAGGATTACAGAGAGGATTTGTTAATTTATATTTTATTGTTAAAGATAATAATAATAAAAACAAGCATATAAATTTAATTGATTTTAATAACTTTGATGTACTTGAAGTGTACACTTTATTATAATAAAATAAAAAACTTTCAGGAGCTAAAAAACAAAAAACTTCAAGACATAATGAGATCAACAATGTCTTCCAACCACGTAAATGTCATAAGAACTTATTTCTAAGAACTTACTTGCTCAGCTTCTGCGTCCAACCTCTGGCGTTTTCTGGAGGGACTATCGGAAATGATGTCTGTGTCCTCAGAGTCCAAGGAATTGAGGGATGATGGTTGGGATTGCTCAGGAGAGGCTACCGTGGAAACAGATTCTAATCATGAATTGAGAAATCGAAATAAGAACACATTATATAGAGTTTGCTGATAACCCTAACCTGTCACTTCTAATAAACATCATAACATAATAGAAATTTAACAGAAACAAACCTGAGTCATATTTGATGGTTAACACCCCAGTGGAGGGATCCGTTACTACATCCTGAAAAACATCTTCATCCAACTCAGTCCCTGAACTGTCGACAACTTTCACACCTTCTGTTACAGCTGGGACACCAAACTTTGCAAATGCTAGGACACAGGAACAAAAGCTTGTGTAAACAAGAAAACCATTGCTTATCTAATGATAACATTTCACTACTCACTTAATATTCACTGAATCTGGATTACCTTTTACAGTAGGGCTCAAACAAACACTTAATGTGAATTAAAATTATTTTTTATGTTTTTGTACCAACTATACTTTAAGCAATGCATCCAAAGTTAAGGGTGTGGTTAGAAAGGGTAACACAAAACACATATAGACGTTTGTAAGATATTGATTAATTCCAAAATCCAAGAACTTAAAATTTTCCATCATTTTATATTAATATTCCAGTATATCAATTTTAAACAGCTACTATTACTATTAGCATTTAAAGCTCCTTGTGCAAATCTTAATTCCCTGCAGAGAGTATCAGCACAGTTCATGGTTAAAGTTCATGTGCTCATTATTACAATAAACAAAAACTATATGCACTGTATTCCCTCAAATTTGAGAATATACATAACATACATAAGAATATCATGCATTTCAACTGAACAGTCCAGAAGCGAGGCCACCTTTTGAGGTGAATCACGTTCACTTTGAGTATAATAAAGTTTGTTTCAAGCCACCAAACTGCTGGGAAATAATCAGCTATTTTGCAGAAATGACCAGTAAGATTTAATTTAACTTAATCATGTCATCTTCCTGAAGGTGCCCAACTGTCATACGGATTTACTTTACATTGCTGTAGTAACGTTACTTAATCCTACCGTTACAATACAAAAACCACCGGGCGCGTCCGCATTACATGTGCTATTCAATGTTTCAAAACCTACCGGCAGCCGTGGTACGGGAAGCGTCACCAAAGCGGGCCTCCGCTGATCTATTTTTGACGGACACCGCGGGCAGCCCGCTTCAACACAGAGCACCTCGAGCGGGCAGAAGCCGGACACAGAAAAAGCAGAGAGGATCCGGTCGATTTTCAAAATAAAACACACCGCGCAAACTACCGGTAGTAAAAACAGACAAAAGAGAAACTAATTAACTACGTAGCATATTTACACACGGAGAAGCAGATCTAGAAGCACATAAACGAAAGAAAATGACAAAAATCTGAGCAAGTAAACAAAGTCTGGCGGGCTAATCGCTTCTGAAACGCTCCCGCTAGGGTTTGAAGTCGCGTGCAGGACCGACCAAAACAGCGTCACGTGACAGAGACGTGCGGGTTTCGGGGTTAAATTTAATGTCTCCAACACATTAAAAACGACAACGTCTGTCAGTAACACCTGCAGTAACTTTAAAATACAAAAGACAACGCTTACTCAGTACCCAGAGTTAATGTCTACCCGCTCATGCAAAGGCAACGGATAGTCCAGCTAACATGAACTTTAGCTAGTTTAGCCAACTCCCCACACTAGCAATCTTCGCTATTCCACTATAATATTTGAACGTCACAAAGAACTACACAATCACACATCCACACTGTATTAACAAAGTTAACATAACTCTTGATAATTTGAGTGTTTGCTAGTTAATGTTAATTAGCTAACGTTAGCTACCTTAATGCTGCTCGCACATGGACTTGACATTCACTCGGCCACTACACATTAGCCGTCTGAAATTCGGCATTTGAAGACATAAAACGAGTTAAAGTTCACAGTTAACAGTGATATAAAGTCATTCTAAAATGCTGCTTCTGTTGAAAGGACAAATAATGCGTTTAATAGTCAACTAGAAAATTCCCGCGGAAATTTTTGAAGTGCCGAGTGGGCTGTTGCCGGGGTTGTGTATTGAAAAAGCACACCTCAAATAGTAATTTTTAACATGTATATTTACACACATGAGCCACTAATTCTACCATTAGTCATAGTGTCAGGTTCTGGCTCCCTACTATAGTCCTGTAATGGGTTTAGGGGGTCATAATGTTTTGGCAGTCTATTACTGTAATGCTTAAATGGAGTGGAGGGGGGTCATAGTGTCAGATTCTGCAGCCCAACTATAGTCCTGTAATGGCTTAAGTGGTCATAATGTTTTGGCAGTCTGTGTCTGTAATGCTATAGTGGGAGGGGGGGTGGGGGGGGTTGGAGTGGGGGGGTCATAATGTCAGGTTCTGGCCCCCTACAGTACTGCAGTAATGGTTTGAGGGGGTTTTAATGTTTTGGCAGATCATGTTTTCCAGCAGCTGCGTGTGTGAACGTGTGTAAGCTGGTTGGGGTCTGGTTGTCATGGCTACCAGGGTCAACTGCTCCTGTCAGAATGTCAGTTGGAAGACGGGGAGAGAGAGAGAAAATGCTGAAAAAACGCCTCGAACAGGAAGGACTTGTGGCCAAACCGTATTTCCAATCATTGAACCGACTTAACTTTGGGCATCTTGAGGCTTTCCTGAACGTCTACATATGCAATTTGTGGGTAAAATGAAGAAATGTGACCTATTTAAAGCGATTCAAAAAAGGTTACTTCTGCTTTCCTCCAGAAATTTCCCTGCCTTTTTAACATGGCAGTCTATGGAGCTGTGGATGGGTGTTGCTGGCGCATCTTTGTGTCTGACGCCAAAACTATAAGACTTACAGCTTTAGCAGACGGATATGAGTGAGAAGACAAATTTTCCTACGTTTCTATGTATAAATTATGTCTGTCGTGTGAAATTTGTGGCCATGGGAGCAGTTTCTGTACAGTTTTTTGACTAATTTTCTTCTCTCCTCCTCACTCTAGCTGATGATGTCATCCACTCTAGCACAAACATTCCGCGCAATACACACCCATTATAAACCCTGAAATTTGAGTAAAAACCTACACAACTCTGAGGCTTCATAGTTTAAAAACGGTAAAAGTTGTCGATAAGTGAAGTGAATCTCTGAAGAGAAGGCAAGAGTACCTACGTTTTAAAGTTCAAATGAAGTCTCTCGGTTAAAGTATGCCAGAGCAGTTCATTGTTGAAAATGTCTGTTGATTTATTTATTTTTTCGGGCTTCTCCATTCATTTCAATGGGAAATTTATCGCGGTTTTTCGCGAATAAATTCGCGAAAAACTCACGAATCCCTTATAAAAGTAATAGCACGGGATTCGGGATCAAAACACACGTTTTGATATATCATGTGTTGGGGTCCTCTCGCCGGTTCGGGCCGCATTAATCGGCGAAAAAGGGCGGAAAATGAATAATAAGTAAAAAAAATAAAACTGCAAAGAAACACGCAGAAGATCAATAGTGGCCTCGTGCCTATGGCACGAGGCCACTCCTCCCATAGCTATGGGAGGAGTGGCCTCGTGCCATAGGCACTCGGCACTAATTAGGAGACACTTACCGCAGTCCTTCGGCACGAAGAAAATGGCGGCCTGAAATTTCCATTAGACGAGGGGGGTGGGCGGAGCTTTCCAGAGTACGTTTGACACTCCGTAGTTTAACGACGTATATTTTCACCAACACTGGGCGGTATCTTACTCCAGCTGTTGTTGTAATAACTCTGAAGGAGTCAATGTACTTTGACACTGCATATTTAACACTGTAGAATTTACTTTGAGCTAAGGGTAGAGATTAGCACAGTCACGCACACACACAATAGAAAACATTCAGCTCAGATGTACACACAGAGCAAGCAGAGTGACAGTCACCTCAAAAAATGTCTTGCTTTACCTCTCTGTTACTGCCTGTCTGTCTTTTACCCTCTCTCTGTCTCTTTCTTTGTTATTTACTTAAATAAACTGAAATTAACTGCCAAGGACTACAAAAATGGCTGCAGCTGTGGCCCTGGCCTGAGGCTGCCATGGTGACTCTGCTGGTTGCCATGACTACTCACAGACACAGGAGAGGAGAAGGAAGAAATTTTGATTTTTTGCCCTCTGACAGTCCTCGCATTTGGGCTCACTGAGGCAAAACCAAAGCTCACATCAGAAAAAAAAAACAGACAGTGATTGGCAGGAGAAGTTCCCGAACACACTGATGTAATTTTGGTGTCTCTGGAGTAAATATTGTGGAAACTGTGGCGAGTATAAGAAGAGGGTGGATTCAGCTTTCCTCGAAAATCAGCTTCATATTTTGAATGGGAGTTTATTGGCAGTTGGAGCGGGACACTCCTCACTCTGGGGCACGCCATTCAAATTCAGAAAATGTCTCGTCTTAGGCGAGCACATTGTATGAATCAGGACAAGTTCCTCTACAAAAGTGGAAAAAATCTAATGTCTACGATGTAAGATGTGCCCAGGAGCAGCGTGGAAAGAGAAAAATTTCAGTGAATTTCAGACAGCCTCTACCACTCTAGCCTCTGAGGTCTCCCACTCTACGCCGAACATTCCACGCAATACACACCCATTATAAACTCAGAAATTTCACATGATTGATCACGATGATTGACGAGTGATTGATCGAAAAGTATAAAAGATATCAAATATCTGAATAGAACTTTTATAGAGGACAAATTTACCTACATTTTAAAGTTTAAATGAAGTCTCTAGGTGAAATTTTGCGGGAGGAGTTAGCTTTTGAAAATGCCCCTCAAAAGTGTCAGTTTTTTCGTTTTTTCGCAGTTTCCCATTCATTTCAATGGGACGATTTTCGCAGTTTTTCGCGAATAAATTCGCGAAAAATTCGTGGATTCCTTATAAAAGTAATAGCACACCATTCCCGATAAAGGCGCACGTTTTGATGTAATTTTTGTCGGTGTCGCCCCAAAATTGCGGGGCGAGTTAGAGACCGAAAAAAGGTACGGAAGATGAATAATAATATAGAAGAAACACGCAGAAGAACAATAGTGTCTCGTGGCTTCGCCACGAGACACGACTCCCCATATAGCTTAGAGCTATATGGGGAGTCGTGTCTCGTGCGTAGCCTCGAGTCACTAATAAAACTGCAAAGAAACACGCAGAAGATCACTCCTCCCATAGCTTGCTATGGGAGGAGTGGCCTCGTGTCATAGGCACTCGGCACTAATTAAAGGAAGCAGAATTGCAATTCAATACAAATTCAAAGAAATTCATACACATAAGTGAAGTGTTTAACAATGAATGTAGGAGCCAAATACACTGTTATGGGGAAGCAGGGTGAAATTGTATTTGTTGTGGGTACAGTAGGGGGCGCTGTAGTAGTTTCGACACAAAGGTAGAAAGGTAATGGGAAATCCGGGGCCGTCAGGTGTTGTGTGACCCCGGAAGGGCAAACGGTTTTTGACCGCTAAGACACAAGGGTTTGAATATTTAGGTTTGGAGGATGTATGGAATAACTTTTTGTATCACACAGAAAATAAAACGCCGATTGAAGGATCAGTCAAGGGACGCGTGTGGACTCATTCCTTGAACGCTTAGCGCGTCAGATAGGTCGCTCCGGGGCCAAACCCTCAGTAGCTTATAGTAGATTAAGCTCCTTTAACATTAGTCAAAAACCTCCGCAACGATTGGACTTTGTTTGTGAAACCTTCGGCACGTTCGGCACAGACCGGAGGTGTCACAGGAGGAGAGCTACCAGGTGTTGGATCTCTGCGTGCTGGATGTTGCAGTTTCATCGACACAGGAGCGACGGTGCTAAAGCTAAAACTGCTAACAAGCGTCGGATCAGCTGATCACCGCTCGGCGCCCAACGCGTAAGGTATGTGTAGCGCTACACGGTAATGGCCATTCAAATCGTGTGCACACGTAAGTCCAATGCATTGGTTACCGACTTGAACAGAACACAGACTTTGCGTTGACTGATTACATTGCGAACTATTCACGGACTGGCTGACTGGTTGCCATGGAGACGCAGGACGCTGTGTCGGACATTACCGGAACTGATGTGCGAAATGCTAGTAAACCGGGCAGTGTGACTAGTGGGATGGGAACTCAAACTACAAAACGAGTGATTAAACTCACTGCTAAAGCACTTGCCGAGAAATTGGACAGGCTGCAGAATGCTAGGAAGGCAAAGCTAAACAAAGCAGCCACAATAAGGAAAACGATCCAAAGTTACATGTTAAAAGGTGAAAAAATACAGGTTCAAAATGCTCTTGGGGAATTGATTGATGTGTGTGAAGAGGTAAAATGCTTGCATGAATCTTTGTTGTGTCTATTACCATCTGATGAAGCAGAAAACCACAAAATATGGTTTAAAGCAAAGATGCTGTTTAATGATGAGTGTGTCAAAGAGGTAAAGGTGTGGGTCTCTGGCAATGAAGGTTGTGTAAATGATCGTGAAAATGTTGAGTATGACATAAATCCCAATGACAGTATTTCCAATATTGGGAGCAAACGTTCAGCCAAGAGTGTTAACAGTGATAGGTCCAGTACCACATCCTCTGCACGAGTTAAAGCTGAGGCAGAGAGAGCTGCAATTGTTGCTCGTGCTGCAATTTTAAAGGAACAGCATGCTTTGGAGGAGCAGGAGCAACAGTTGAGGAGGAGAAGGGAACAACTTCATGTGGAGGCTGAATTAGCTGCATCTGCTGCTAAGCTGGAAGTGCGACAGGCTTTAAGTCGGAAAGGCTCTCGTGCAGCCTCAAATGGCATGAGTTCCTATTTTGAAAAGGAAAAAGGAAAACGTGAATCAATCCATGTCTTAAATCCTATGGCAAATGAATACAAACCTGAAGCATGGAAGTCAACACAACAACCACATGATTTAACAACATGGACTCTGCCGTCAGACAAACCACCACCAAAAGCTGTGCAACGAAAGGAATCTGAACAGCAGTTTGAAATGGGTTCGAAACATGAATACATCTCCAAGGAACTAGAACAAGGAAACATAGTAAAAGGAACATCACAGTATTTACCTCGACAGACATCAAATACACAGTTAAAGGAGGAGGAAGCCCATTCTACAAGTCAACAGATAAAACTTCAAAGTCTGCCTCTTGACCTACTAACCATCATGCAAAGGCAAAATGAGATCACTGCTGCCCTGGTACAGCAGCAACGCTCGCTGACACTACCATCACGAGAAATTCCTATATTTGATGGAGATCCTCTCAAATATGGAACGTTCATCAAAGCTTTTGAGCAAGGAGTGGAGGAAAAGGCCGGAAAGGCTGATTGCTTATACTATTTGGAGCAATTCACACGGGGACAACCAAGAGAGCTAGTGCGCAGCTGCCAACACATGGGCTATGAGCGTGGCTACGCTCTAGCAAAGTCACTCATTCAAAAACATTTTGGAAATCCATACAAAGTAGCGGCAGCTTATATGGAAAAGGCTTTGGCTTGGCAGGCAATGAAAACTGAACAGTTGAAAGAGCTCGAGGCTTTCTCCCTATTCTTGCGAGGATGCTGCAATGCAATGGAGGAACTGCAATATCTGGAAGAACTGGACATGCCTGTGAATATGAGAGCCATTGTCACAAAATTGCCATATAAAATGAGAGAACAATGGAGGACTGCAGCACATGACATCATGGAAAATGCATGCCGCAGAGCTCGGTTTGGTGACTTAGTCATGTTTATAGAGCGACGTGTCAGAATACTTTCTGACCCCCTATTTGGCGACATACAGGACCCATTACCTGTTGGTGCTGGGATAAAAGCAAGCACCAGGTTTAAATCTCAGACCGTCTTTAAATCACAACCAAGGGACAGAGTAAGGGGAAGTGTTGTTGCCACCACAGTGACATCTATGGATCCATCAAAGGGAGGCGAACAGACACCAGATCCTGGAAAGCTGGAACGTGGATGTTTTTGTTGTGCTCGTAATCACTCATTGGAGGAATGCAAACAGTTCCAAGGAAAAAAGCACAAGGAAAAACTACAGTTTCTACGGGAAGGGGGAGTTTGCTCTGGATGTTTGTGTGTTGGACACATGAGCCGAGACTGTGAGAAGCGCTCGACATGTAAAGTTTGTAGACAAGCTCATCCCACCGTGCTTCACATCAAAAGGCAAACATCTCAGGAGGAAGCATCTAAGGACGTGCCTATGCTACTAAAAACATGTGGACATACAGGGTGCCGGTAAGGATCGGTGTGCACTCTCCATACTTCCTGTACAGGTGAAATATGCAAAAGGAAACCGCATCATAAAAACCTATGCCTTTTTGGATCCTGGAAGCAGTGGCACATTCTGTACAGAAAGTCTCATGTGTAAGCTGAACGTTACAGGGAGAAGAACCAATTTCCTGTTGCGCACAATGACACAGAAAACAGTCAGAACAGCCTACTCATTAACTGGGTTGGAGGTAGCAGGTTTGGACAGTATTAACTTTCACAGTCTACCAGAAGTCATCACACAGAAGGAAATGCCAGTAACTGGGAACGACATGGCGACACCTGGGGACCTGGCAAAGTGGCCATACCTCTCCAAAGTTCACATCCCATCTATAATGGCGGATGTAGACCTTTTGATTGGGACCAACGCTCCCAAGTTACTGGAACCATGGGAGGTTATAAACTGCGAGAGAGATGGTCCATACGCCGTTAGGACAGTATTGGGATGGGTCGTTAATGGTCCACTGAATGGAACCAGTGGTACTATGGAGGAAGACCTGCTCTCAACCACGGTGAACAGGATATCTGTGTGCAGACTGGAGGAAATGCTGACCAAGCAATATAACCATGACTTCAGTGAAAGGAGTAGAGAGGAAAGGGAAATGTCAAGAGAGGACCACCGGTTTATGCAAATAATGGAACAGTCAGCAGTACTTCAGGAGGGGAAGTATTGTCTGAAATTGCCCTTTAAGAAGACGGAGGTCTGTCTGCCCAATAATTTTGCAGTGGCAAAGCAAAGGATCCAGGGCCTGAAGAAGAGGTTCCTTAATGACAAGGGCTTGCACCAGGAGTACACAGAGTACATGAGCGGGCTCATCAGTAAAACCTATGCAGAGAAAGTACCTCAGAAACTGCTGCACTGTAAAAAAGGGAAGGTGTGGTATATTCCTCATCATGGTGTTTATCATCCGAGGAAGGTATCTCTCAGAGTGGTATTTGATTGTGGAGCCACGTTTCAAGGTACATCATTGAATAGTGAACTCCTGCAGGGACCCAACCTCACCAGTTCACTGTTGGGTGTTCTGAGCCGTTTCAGACAGGAACCTGTGGCCTTTATGGGTGACATCGTGGCCATGTTTCATCAGGTGAAGGTTGCCGAAGAGGACAGGGATTCTCTGCGCTTTCTCTGGTGGCCAGATGGGGATGTCACAAGGGATCTGGCGGAGTACAGGATGACGGTTCACCTGTTTGGTGCAGTGTCATCTCCCAGTTGTGCAAGCTATGCACTGAGGAAAACTGCTGATGACAACCATTCTGAGTTCTCAGCTAAAGTGTTGAAAGCCATCAAGCAGAATTTCTATGTGGATGACTGTTTGAAGAGCTCGGCCACTGAGGGAGAAGCTATCCAGACGGTAAGGGATCTTATCGCTCTGTGCAGGAAAGGCGGCTTCACTTTGGAGAAGTGGATCAGCAACAGTCGAATCCTTTTGCAGACCATCACTGAGGATCAAAGGGCCAAAGACCTAAGGGAGCTGGATCTGGACCGAGATGAACTTCCTATGGAAAGAGCTCTGGGCCTACAGTGGTGTGTGGAGACAGACTCTTTCAGGTTTACGTTGGAAGCAAAGCAACGGCCATTCACCAGGCGTGGGATGTTGTCTATTAACAGCTCAGTGTATGATCCCTTTGGGTTCCTGGCACCAGTCACTTTGCCTGGTAAAATGATGCAACAAGAGCTCTGTAGGAGAAGTTGTGGATGGGATGACCCTTTACCACAGGACATCATGCATCAGTGGAAAGGGTGGCTGGAGGATTTGGATCTGCTGGCGGTATTCAATGTGAGCAGGTGCATTAAACCAGTAGACTTTGGTGAACTTAGACATGCCCAGCTACATCACTTTGCCGATGCCAGCGAGGGTGGCTATGGAACCGTAACATACCTTCGGATGTTAAATCCACAAGGTCACATCCATGTCTCCTTCCTGCTTGGCAAAGCTAGAGTAACTCTAATGAAGGCTGTTACCATTCCCCGGCTTGAGTTGACAGCAGCTGTCCTTGCTGTCAGGGTGGACTCGATGTTGAGGGCAGAGTTAAAATTGCCGTTGAAGGAATCGGTATTTTGGACTGACAGCACTTCAGTGTTGAAGTATCTTAACAACGAAGACAAGCGCTTTCATACATTTGTGGCCAATAGGATTTCCACCATCAGGGAAAATTCTGAACCTTCACAGTGGAGACATGTTGGTTCAAAGGACAATCCAGCTGACGATGCTTCAAGAGGAATGAGGGTTGCTGACTTTCTGAAGAACAGCAGGTGGCTGGAGGGGCCAACATTTCTCTGGAAATATGAGGAGGAATGGCCCAAAACTGTGTTGGAAGTGTCTCTGGATGTGGATGACCAAGAAGTCAAAAGGCAGGTAACAACAAACGCCATCATTGTGAATGATGTGTCTACTCCTACAATGAAGCTTTACAATATATGTCAGATATGATTTCATTACATATTCTATAAATGATATTAGTTTCAACTACTTGTACAGATTACATTAACAGGAAATGTTTCCCCCCGGCAATGAATGTTAAAAGCTCTAGTCACAGAACACATAATTAGTTTGATTTATTGGAATTGTAATTTTGTGGAACACAATGGAACGTGACTCCATATCCCAGAATGCTTTGCTTTAACCAAGTATTTAAAATGGTTGCCAAACAATTTGAGGTGGACATTTGTTTGAAAGCTTCTTTTCTACACAATATGATGGTCAACACCGGACTTTAAGTTTCAGAAGTCCCTTACAACTTCAGATTACAAACGTTTATAGATTTAACACCTGTAATAACAGCAACATGGTAACTTATCGGTTACTTCCGAATTGTCTTGAACGCAGCAGACACAACGCATTTTCACCGAAGATGGAGAATTAGGGCCTGTCCACACAGAAACGCAAAAACGCAGAAACGCAGAAGTTTTGCATCGTTTTGGCCAATCGTCCACACGTGTCCTGTAAACGCATAGCCCTAAAACGCACTTTTCTGAAAACGGGTCCCAGGGTGGAGAAATTCGCAAACGCACCTCTTGCGTTTCTGTGTAGACAGCAGGCTTGTGCACAATTCAGAATTGAATTGAGAATGACTCCTAAATTCCAATTCAATTCTTGAATTTGAATTGAATTTGAATTGATGTCAAAAACAGGATCTAGAATTACAATTCGAATTTGAATTAAAGGAAGCAGAATTGCAATTCAATACAAATAAGTGAAGTGTTTAACAATGAAGCTTTACAATATATGTCAGATTTGATTTCATTACATATTCTATAAATTATATTAGTTTGAACTACTTGTACAGATTACATTAACAGGAAATGTTTCCCCCCAGCAATGAATGTTAAAAGCTCTAGTCACAGAACACATAATTAAGTTTGATTTATTGGAATTGTAATTTTGTGGAACACAATGGAACGTGACTCCATATCCCAGAATGCTTTGCTTTAACCAAGTATTTAAAATGGTTGCCAAACAATTTGAGGTGGACATTTGTTTGAAAGCTTCTTTTCTACACAATCTGTCTGAAAATGGCGCCGGAGAATGGCGACATGGTGCTGCTCTGGTTACTCTGGCTGTTAATTGTTTGTCTAAGTATGGATCGTGTGGATTGTCTACTAAAATATGAGAGACTGGAATTACTGCATATTCGGGACACCATGCAGCAGTTTCCTCCAAGACTGTTGTATTCATCAAGCGACTTTGAAAACACATCGACACCGCCGTCCGAGTGTGTCTCAGCCTCGGGACGCAACCAACCACCCCGGAAGCGAGGGAGAAGAGCTGGGGCTCTCGTGCGTCTACGGAGGCGCAAACACCGGTGTCCACTGCCTAGCATAATCCTGTCTAACGTCCGATCGCTAGCTAACAAGACGGACGAGCTGTCTCTTCTGATCAGCTCCAGACGTGACGTGGCTGACTGCTCGGTGATGTGCTTCACAGAAACCTGGCTTCACGAGGGAGTGCCAGACTCCGCAATTCTACCAGCCGGCTTTTCACTGTTTCGGGCGGACCGTACGGCGGACTCGCTAAAACAGAAGGGCGGCGGGGTCTCCTTCCTGGTGAATGAAAGATGGTGTACCAACACTACAACAATACATCGGTCATGCTCGCCTGAACTAGAGGCCCTCACAATACAATGTCGGCCCTTCTACTTACCGAGGGAATTCGCCTCCATTATCCTGGTGGCTGTATACATCCCCCCGCAGGCCGTAGCCACATCTGCTATGCAGCAACTAGCTGCCCAGGTCACGGAGATTGAGAGAGCGCACCCGGACTCGGTCCTGCTGTTAATGGGGGACTTTAACCATGTCAACCTCAACAAATCACTCCCCAGGTACAAACGACAGATTCACCTTGCTACGAGAGGTGAGAAAACTCTGGACCAATGTTATTGCACTATTCCTCAGGCGTTCCATGCTGTGGCGCGGGCGCCTCTAGGTCAATCTGACCATAACATGATCTTTTTAATGCCTCAGTACCGTCAACAATTAAAAACTGTTAAACGATCCATGAGGACAGTAAGACAATGGACGCCTGCTGCTGCGGAAATGTTAAGTGACTGTATGGAACAAACGGACTGGCAAGTTTTTAGGGAAGCATGCGATGGTTTGGACGAATACACTGACACAGTCACCTCCTACATCAACTTTGTAGAGAACTTATGCATACCGTCAAAGTCCGTGGCTGTTTTTAGTAACAATAAGCCATGGTTCAATAAAGAGATTAAACAATTATGTACAGAGAAAAATCGTGCTTTTAAAAGTGGTGACAAAGATCTATATAGAGTTGCTAGATTTGAATTTGAACGTGCTGTGAAGAAAGCAAAGGCGAGATACAGAGATAATCTAGAAGATAAATTAAAAGCTAAAGATACGAGAGGGGTATGGCAGGGACTACAGAGGATGACTGGGTACAAAACTAAACAGGTAGCTCAAGACGCAGACCCCCAGCTCCCAGATAAGCTTAATGAGTTTTACTGCAGATTTGATTGCCCCCAACTTGACTCAGCCCCTGCACCTAGAACAGACCCTGTAACCCCACCTTTTGTGGTTAGGGAACATGAAGTCAAAGCCCTGCTCCGCAAACAGAATGTGAGGAAGGCAGCAGGGCCAGACGGTGTGTCTGCTTTTACTCTTAAGAACTGTGCCCATCAACTTGCCTCTGTCTTCACAGATATTTTTAACTGGTCTCTTTTTGAGTGCAAAGTCCCTGCATGTTTTAAATCTGCTGTAATCATCCCTGTACCTAAGAAATCAAATATTAGTTGTTTGAATGACTACAGGCCTGTTGCTCTGACCTCCATTGCAATGAAGGTTTTTGAACGGCTCGTCTGCAAACAGTTAGCCAGTGTTGAGATGGACAGCTATCAGTTTGCCTACCGTGCTAACAGGTCTGTAGAGGATGCTGTATCTCTGTGCCTCCACAGCATCCTGCAGCACCTGGAGGCCCCAGCTACATATGCAAGAGTTTTATTCATAGACTACAGTTCTGCTTTTAATACTATTATACCCATTACATTATTTGGTAAACTCCAGCTGATGGGAATCAATCAATCCCTCTGTCACTGGATCTTAAACTTTTTATCAGACAGGAGGCAGGTTGTGAAAATGGGCAACCTGTTCTCCAAATCCAGTACTATCAACACCGGGGCCCCACAGGGGTGTGTCCTCTCTCCTCTGCTCTATTCTCTCTACACCAATGACTGTGTGTCCCATTCTGACAATGTTAAAATCTTTAAATATGCTGATGACATAACAGTTGTAGGACTGATCAGTAACAATTGCGAGTCAGACTACAGATCTGAGGTGGCAGCCTTAGAGGTATGGTGTAAGGGGAACAACCTATTTTTAAATGTCAATAAGACAAAGGAACTAATCATAGATTTCAGGAAAAACAGGTTAGTTCATTCCCCTCTGATCATCAATGACCAGGCAGTGGAGAGAGTGTCCAGTTTTAAATTCCTTGGCACCACAATATGTCAGTCTCTAAAGTGGGAGGTCAACACCAACCTCATCATAAGCAAAGCCCACCAGAGGCTTCACTTTCTGCGCAGGCTCAGGAAGTTTGGTGTAGCTAGGGATGCAATGCTCCAATTTTATAGAGCTACAGTGGAAAGTGTGCTATCTTTTTCCATCACTGTCTGGTACGGTAACACCACCTCTTCAGAGAGGAAGCAGTTGGAGAAGGTGGTGCGTTCCACTTCCAAAATCATTGGACATGCAATTCCACCTGTAGCTTCTATCTACGCCACACGGGCCAGACATAAAGCCCGGAAAGTACTGGATGACCCCTCCCACCCTGCCAGGTACCTCTTCAAACTACTGCCCTCTGGTAGAAGAGTCCAAAGCCTTAGGGGTAAAACATCCCGTTTTTGTAACAGTACCTACCCTGCCACTATTAGGCTCCTCAATGCTTCTAAATGACCTCTTTTAAATACACTCTACTGAACTGCACAAGACACTTGGGAAGTTTTAAAGTTTTAAATTCTTACAGCTGTTTATTGGTTTGAATGATTGTCTATGTGATTGTTTCTCATGTACTGTATGTTCTGTCCTTTTAACTGGAATGGCACTAAGACAAATTCCAATCAACTGTGTTGATATGGCAATAAATTATTGAATTGAATTGAATTGAATATGATGGTCAACACCGGACTTTAAGTTTCAGAAGTCCCTTACAACTTCAGATTACAAACGTTTATAGATTTAACACCTGTAATAACAGCAACATGGAAAATAATAGCAGGCCTAAAAGGTCATTTGTACTCGTACATTTTGAAGAACCAATTCCAACAAGAACACCAGGTAACCACAGAGCCATATGCAAGCACTGCAGTGCTCCAGTCTGTGGCTCCATCAGGGCTACTTCAAATTTCAAAAGGCATCTACAAGTAAGTTAACAGACAGACAGTCTTTTATTTTGAAAACCATCTCTTGATGGTATTAGGGATGCACCGATCCGACTTTTTCAGTCCCGATACCGATGCCTGGGCTTTGTATATCTGTCGATACCCGATACCGATCCGATACCGTTGAATTAATATAATAAACTGCATACCTTCCACCTTATACCTTCCTTCCACCATGTAGAAGAATCTAAAGGCACCAGACTTTCCTAACTAAGACAAAATAACATAGATGTAATGTATTGAATACTTATTTATTTGTTATTTGAACAATTGTGCATCCAAATTGAAAATAAAATGTAATCAAACTTCTTAAACTAAATTTAAATAAATAAAATGTAGTAGTAGAAACAAAACAGTAATCAAAACAAGTTACCAAACACTGTAAACATGTAAAACATATATTAAGTGCAAAGTACTGCAGGAATTCAAAATACAAAAGCAGCTGAACCTGAGAATATAACCCGTGAAATGCCTCCACACACCCGACTCTTTCGCTCGCTCCATGTTAAACGCTCCAGCTCGTTCTTCTTCTTCTTCTTCTTCTGTTTAATGGCGGATCATATCTTTATGACATACCGCCACCTACTGGACTACTACAGGATCTCCAACTCGTTCCACCATGCTGCTAACGAATGACGAAGGATTTGCTGCGACGGAGGAAAAAAAGAAAAGAAAAGAAAAGAAAAATGGATCGGCCCGTGGATCGGTTAATTTTACCGATACCCGATCCAGCTATTTTTTCCAATATCGGGGCCGATACCCGATACCAATATCGGATCGGTGCATCCCTAGATGGTATTATGCTACTGATATTTGATATCATCAGTGTTGGGGTCACTACTCAAGAATGTGTAATACACATTATTCACTTTAAAAACATAATGCATTACCTTACTTGTTATTCTCTATGGATAGTAACTCATTACTCTACTCATTACAGTAGTGCAACACAGCAGGAGCCTGGCATATAGCTCATAAATGCCTTAAACACACCTTCAACTCACAACACAACAGTAACATGAATGTGTTACATTACTCAGTTACAGCCAAATGTGATTATATTATGTTATACCCAAGTTACCCCCAACACTGGATATGTGTTTAAAAGCATGCAAGCACACTTTCTCTGAAAATAACATTTTGAACAAAACTAATCAAACATTGAGGGAGTCATTTATTTCAAGAATTTGATCATTATCTATATGTTGGAACAAAATGTATGCAGGGTTGAGGAGTGACTAGTTATGTGTAATGACATTATGCTATTAAATTACAAAATTAATGTAATTGTATGTGAGATTCAACACATTCTTTCTGTTGTATGACTGTGTGGAATTTCTTTGAATTGCCATGAATTTAATTCCACTTCCTGTCATTCCAACTCCAATTCAAATTCAACTTCCTGTGGGGCGGAGTCAATTCAATTCAAATTCCAACTCATGAATTGAATGGCGGCCAATTCTGAAATTCTGAATTGTGCACAAGCCTGGTAGACAGACAGAAACGGAGAAAACGATGACGTCATCGCCACACCCCCGAGCAGCCTTCCACCTCTTATATCCCGCGAGATGTCTCATAACAACATCAACAACAATGGCGGACTACATGCTCGTGTTCCTGCTGGAGAAGATATTGAGCCTATTAGGGTTACCAGGGCAACATATAATTTCTCCTTGAGTTTGGTTTCTTCTAAAGCCGATTTGTAAACAGCGCTCAAGCTTTATGCGCATGCTCCGCCTCTTCCTCTCCATTTTTGGAGAGGAAGAGGCGGAGCATGAAACGGATCTGTGTGGACGCGGATATTTCTTGAAACGATGCCATCGAAAACGGAGAGGGAAAAGATCGTTTTCCTACGTGTGGACGAGGCCTAAATTCAAGAAGCCAGGGGAAGACGTCCTGACTGATAAATGACTTAAAAATAAATGGCGCTGGGCGTGGGTAGAAGAAAGGGGCAGAGACGGCAAAGGTGGCAGAAATTAAGAGAGCCAGGTGCTTGTTTCTGTGTGTCGTGCTCGAAGAAGCTAATTTACGCTACTAGCGGCAAAAAAAAATCCACAGCGTCACCAAGGAGACCTCGGTCACAGAACAGCTGTTCGCACATTCAACACACAAGTCGTTTGCAGAGAGCAACATCCACAGCTGACGCACCGGCGACACTGACTGATCGTGTTTGTGACTTGAAAATACGTGTGTGCTCGTTCATTGCAGTTGGGTGTGTTTTTTATTTTATTTTTAATTTTATAAATTTAATGTGCACAAATTTAATTTTGGTAACCTCACAACCTCAGAGCAGACAAAGTTGTGCGCACCCCCTGCGATCTCTGGCGCCCCCCAGTGGGGGGCGCGGACCCCAACTTGGGAACCACTGACTTACAGGACATTCAGGCCGAACTGGAGCAGGATTCATTTTAGCTGCAGACGTCATGTGGTTTATAAATAACCTGTGTTTCATTCATATTTTTGTGTTTTTTTATAGTTTTTGTTTGACTGCATGCTCCTGTTGTTAAAACTGCAGATTTGTTTTGTTGCTGTGAAAAACTTTGTAAAGCTGATTTGAAAAAGTTATAAAAAAATAGGATTATTATTAATAAAATGAACAAATACCGTGAATATATATATACGTGTTTATTTAAGGCCTCAGCCATGCAGGAAGTAAAACACAGCAGTAGAGTTTTCTTTATCTGAATCTGACCAGACTGTTCAGCCTTTAATTATGATTTAAACTTTATTATTTATTTATAGACCGATAGATGAATAGATGGATAGATAGACAGTATATTTAAGTTATAGAATATTTTCCAGCTGTACAACTACTCCTTCATATTCACATCAGTGCTTTTCCATCCATATTATTGAACCTCATCATTTATCCTTCCTTTATTTATAGTGTATATTTACTTCTTTTTTTATTTCTTGTAGATTTGTACATATGTAAATCTTGTGTATATATATTTTCCTTCATGATTTATTTATTTAATGAGTGTTTTTCGTGACCAAACAGATAAATAATTAAACTATAATCATTTACAGACTTTATCTCTGGTTCTGACCTCTCTGCTACTTCCTGCTTCTAGATGATTATAAACCTTTTATACCGTATACACACTTTCTGACAGCTGTAGTTACTTTGCAGAGTCGTGTTAATAATAAAAACATGATGTGACGAGACTGTGTCGACCCTGGGGAGAAGCATTTATAATCAGCTGCACCTTTTCCTGATGGAATGAACACATGAATGAATGCTCTACATGCACTTTGTAGCCTGACGTCTGTCCAGACTTTTTGGCTGAAGGCTGTGTTGAAAAAAAAACTCGGTAACACTTTACTTGACAGTGTCGTCATAAGAGTGACATGACACTGTCAAGTAAAGTGTCATAAACTTTATAAACATGTCATAAACAATTTGACATTAATCAAAGTGACATTACCAGAAGTTGTCTTGGTCATGACAAGTTGACATTAAACATGTTTGGGACGTCTTTGTAATGACAACTTGACCAGGATGACATTACCAGAGGATGTCTTTGTCATGACAGCTTGACATAAACAGAAAATCCACCTCTTTTTGTATTCATGACATGTTGACATAATGATTATTCTAAAAAATGATTCAGGAGGTTAGTTAGTATGACTTAAAAACACGAGCTTTTCCAGCATAAAAAACACAATTTGCTACATGTCCATTGTTTTATTAAGTTGATAACATATTTCAAGAGGTTGATCAAAATTAAAAATAAAGAAAGTTGTCTTAACTCAGAAATATATTGATTTTGGATAAGCATTTCTGCCTTCATTTAACAAGGAAAAGTATTAAGTTAATGAAACTTAATACTGTATTATAATATTAAGTTTCCTATCACGTGTTCATGTACTAAAGCAGAGAACGTGACCAGCGGCCATTTTATGCTGCCAGACTGCACCAGCAACCATAGATATATATATAATGATTCATTATATATATATATATATATATATTCATTATATAGTCATATATCTATGCCAGCAACAGCCAGGGAGAGACCGCAAGGAGTGAAGGTCAAGGTTGGATTAACATTACTTAATTAATTTTATTTTCTTAATTTTATGTGCAACAGCAAGTAACTATAAGCGCTCATTCGAGTTACACAACACTAAAATTGAAATGTCCGCAGCGTGCGTTGAAGATATTAGCTAGCTAGCTAAAAGCTGCGGAGCTTTTAGCTAGCTAGCTAATATCTTCAAAGTAACTTAACTTTTAATGTTAGACGTGCATTGGAGTCAGCTATAAGGTGCCTAAACTTGCGGTCCCAGAACTGCTGCGGGAATTAATATTCAGCCCTCTGCAGACACAGGTATGAGCTGGCATTGGTGAGGAATGTGTTGTGGAAAGGCGTTAGCCGTTAGCCGCTAACGCTAATAATGATAAATTAACAGAGACGCGCCAACCGTTAGCCGTTAACGGGCCTTAGCGCCTTAATCGAAATGATTGAAGAAACATTACTATTTCTGTGTGTGCATGAGCAAAGTAGTTTTGTATTGCTATGCGTGGTATTTATTCAGTTTTGGGGAGGAGTAGTTTAACATTTTTGTCTCTTATTCACAGGATGATGCTGTGGAAAAAAGCAGAGGCTGCGATCCGTGGATTGGTGGTGTACCTCGGAGAAAAGAGGAGAATCTCTTTAAAGAGCATTTGGTCGGTAAATCCAACACAGAAAAACTATACTTTGTGTTAGTCTTGTTTTTAATTGTTATGTGTTTAATTCTGACATTGATTGTGGCCTATTTATGCTAGGTTGATGGAGATCTCACCACTGAAGTGTTGAAGATCATTGTAACCAGAGGTGCCACATCGATCAGATCCAGCCAGCGCACGGACTGTGGTTGAGGGAACAGAAGTCCTGGAAGACGTAGACGTACCCAGAGCCTGTGCCTTGCTAATGGGCCTGATCTACTCTCACAATCTCAGCTAGTTTTCACAAGGTGAACTGAGTGAATGTTGATCAGATGGTTTCTGTTCTTCAAGTGCTGACATATTTCGCACCGAAACAGAATATTTAGGCAGGGCTTTAGTGTTTACCGCATCCTTCACCTCATATTGCTGGTTGATTGTGATAAAAATTGTTATTGATATTGAAGTTGGTTACAATAAATACATTTTGACAGTAAAACTGGAATTGCCATGTCTAATTTATTCTGACTTAAATGAAATAAGTTACTTATACTCAATAAATTTGAGGTAACAATTTGCATTGACTTTTCTGAGTAGAATGAAAGTAAAAGAAAGGAGTTATATCAACTTAAATGGAGTAATTTGACCACTTATTAACACTAAAACTTTGATATAAAAATTGAGTTGGTTCAACATAATTAAGCTTGTAGAGGACAAAACAAATCATGTTGGTTGTACTAAACTATTTGAGTTAGTCCAGCTATAAAAGGCTCATGGGAAATACTCAATAATGGCTTTGTAAGGGAGCTAAGGGACTAAGGGCTAATTCGTGTAGGTGATAACAGCATCCAAGATGGTGTGTCGGTCAGGACACAAAGGAACGGAAGACCAGCGTCTCTTCAAGGCAGGGGGTGTTTATTTTGACACATCCGTGTACACAGTTCTGAAATAATAATAAACAATATTATTTCCTACCTTGGTAAATTCTTGCATGAATAGTACACATAAAGCTATACACAATTATCTCCAATGTATTAAGCAAAAACATAACATAAACATGAGGTACATGGCACAACACTGCCCTCTGCTGCCTATACGAGGCATAGAAATGAGCGCCCACCCGCGGCACACATATCCGACTCTTAACGAGCAATTAAGGATTAAAATAATAACTACATGTATGAATATCAACCAGCTACTTATAAACAACTTTACAGCTGCAGAAATTCACCCTGTCCTTTTAACAATGGGGGCATAACAGACACGGCAGCAAGAAATACACACATCACCGCCGAAGCAGTTAACGAGGCAATAAAAACTGCGACAGGAACGATACTCACGTTTGGTCATAAACTTAACTCGGAGTGTCAACACAAAAACCCACTTCAAAAAACACCAGGTAACTTCAGGTCTAGCTCTTCTTCTTCTTTGTTTATTGGCAGATTATATCTCTTTGGTGCATACCGCCACCAACTGTACAGGAGTGTGCAAAGGGACTTGGCTTACTATCATGGTACTCTATGGTTGAAGAGGAAACGTTATATTTATAAAAAAAATAAATAAAATAAAAATGGAAAGAAAAAAAAAAAAAGGATCCTAGATCCTTTTAATTAAACCTGTGTCATTCAGAAAAATGAATAAGGATTTGATCCTGTCTCTTTGCATTCCTTCTTCCTTAAGGATGTTCTCAATCCCATTTTCAGCCTCTCTTTCTTTCCATTGCTGCCTGTGTTCTGTGTATTTTTTGCACCTAAATAAAATATGGTCTACATCTTCTATAACATGACATTCAGAACATAAACCATTACTCTTCCCAATTAATCTTAGTGTACCATTAACACCTGTATGACCCAATCTTAGTCTACTATACACCACCTCTTCCCTTCTGTTGATACATACTGTTATTCTTTTCCTCCATACATTTTTTTGAATTGTGTGATAATGCCTTGCATTGTACTCTACCTCCCATTCATTTTGCCATTTCAGTATACCTTCTGATTTAATTTTAGATTTGGCTTCTCCCTTCCCCATTGAAATATTGATTCCTATATGTTCTTTTTTCAGCCCATCCTTAGCTATTTTGTCAGCCACTTCATTCCCCTTTATCCCGACATGTGCTGGAACCCAACAAAACTGAACCAATATTCCAAGGTTCTTTATATTCAATAAAATATGTCTTGCCTCTATTACCAAGTCCTCTCTTACTGATTTTCCTGTTTCAAAACTGGTTAATACTGCCAAGGAGTCAGTACATATGACAGATCGTAGTGGCTTGATTTCTTCAATCCACCTCAATGCAGTTATTATTCCTGCTAGCTCTATAGAATATATTGATAGGAAATTATTCAATCTATAACCATATTTTTTCTTAAATGTAGGAATATATATCCCAATTCCACAGTGACCATCTTGAGGATCTTTTGACCCATCTGTAAATATTTTAATAAAACCATAATATTTAGACAGAAGATGTCTTTGGCTGTATTCTGCAAGGTTTGCTTCATTAGGCTGTTTTGCTTTTTCCTTCAACAGTTCTACATCAATGGATGGCACAGGCAGCATCCATGGAGGAACTGAACTCAACACTAGAGCAGGGCTAAACTTGAAATCTAAAATTCCATACTCTCCTGCTGTATTTGTAATGTGCCATCCAAAACCAGAACTCTTTGAATGGTATTCCCAACATGCATTAAGGATTGTTAAGGCAGGATTATTTACACTTCCTTTAAGTCTCACCCAATATGTTAAGGACAACTTATCAAATCTAAATTTAAGTGGAGTTTCTTCAGCTTCAACTAATAGAGCACAAGTAGGAGTTGTTTTAAACGCTCCTAACGCAATTCTTAAACCTTTAAATTGCACTCTATCAAGTTTCCTGAGAGATGTTGCACATGCAGAACTATATACTATGCATCCATAATCTATATTTGATCTGATTAATGCTTTGTAGATGTTCATTAATGATTGTTTGTCTGCTCCCCATTGCTGCCCAGAAATCATCCTCATAAGATTTAGTACTTTTTTACATTTAGTTTCTACATGAACTATATGATGTTTCCATGTCATTCTTTCATCCATGTAGATTCCAAGATATTTAAACTTATTCACTCTTTCCAGTTGCTGATTATATAACATAATTTTAAAATTCTCTGGAACCTTCCTTCTTGTGAAGAACATTATCTTCGACTTAGGTAAAGAAAATTTAAATCCCCAGTCTAATCCCCATTGTTCTATTATTTCTATTTCTTTTTGTAACCTTCCAACAATATATGGAACATTCCTCCCTCTTTTCCATACTACAGCATCATCTGCATACAACAGACCTTCACCTCCCTTTTCAAATAAATCATTAATCATAATATTAAATAAAATAGGACTGATAACGCTCCCCTGGGGAATTCCACTTTCCACCACATATTCTTCTGATAACTCATTACCTACTCTGACCCTCAAAGTACGATGAGATAAGAAATCCAAAATGAAATTAAACATCCTCCCATTTATTCCAATCTTTTCCAACTTAATTAATAGACCCTCTCTCCACATGGTGTCATAAGCTTTTTCTATGTCCAGAAAAACGGCTACCATCACCTCCTTCATGACTAGAGACTTTTCAACTTCATTACACAGTTTAACAAGAGCATCTGTTGTTGATTTATTTCTTCTAAATCCTGTTTGGTAACTTTTAAGCAGGGATTTCTTTTCCAAAAAATAATTCAAACGGCCCACAACCAATTTTTCCATAAGCTTTCCTAGGTGTGAAGTTAGAGCTATGGGTCTATAATTACCTGGATTACCAGCATCTTTCCCTGGTTTAGGAAATGGGAGAATTATAGCCTTTTTCCATATCTTAGGTAACTTTCCTTCTTTCCAAATTTCATTAATTAGCTCAAGAATCTTTTCCAGTACTTCCTCAGGAAGTTTCCTGAACATAGCATAGCACAGATTATCACATCCTGGTGAGGAGTAACCTGTATTATTTACTGCCATTTTCAATTCTGACATATTAAAGCCATCATCAAGTATAGACTCAGTTTCAGATTTAGCATTTAAAATACCTTCATTCGCCTTTAAAATTTCCTCTTTCCTTTTTTTAAAACTATCTTCCAAGTGCTCTCCTTTATGTATTTCAGCAAAACATTTCCCCAACATATTAGCCTTTTCCTTATCTGATATAGCTTTACGATTTGTTTCATCAATTAGTACAGGAATATTTGCTGTTTTATATCTACCTGACATCTTTTTTACCATCATCCACATCTTATCTAATCTAGTCTCCCTTCCAATTGTGGAGCAAAACTGCCTCCAAGATTCCCTTTTAACCTCTTTAATTACTTTCCTTGCTAGAGCCTTCTTTCTTTGGTATTCTATAAGATTATCTGTAGTTAAAGTTTTACGCAGTTTTTTCAAAGCTTTATTTCGTTCTTTAATAACTTCTTTACATTTATCATTCCACCATGGAACATTGACTCTTTTCTTCTGGCTTTTACTTATAGGGATGGCCTGACTAGCTGCATTCAAAATGAGGATATTTAAATTATCATTCCTCTGATCTATAGTTTGTTCTACATTTGGAATATTCTTAACCTTTTCATTGCAATTTGTTAAATATTTCTCCCAATCTGCTTTCATAAAATGCCATTTATGATGAATGTAACTTTCTTCAATCTTCAGTTCAACTTCAATTTTACAAAAAATAGGAAAATGGTCACTACCAATACTTGTGTTCTGATCAGTCTCCCATTCACATATACTTGCTATTTTCCTATCAACTAAAGTCAGGTCAATACATGAGGTTTCATTTTTGTATATATTTATTCGTGTTCCACTACCCTTATTTAAACATACTAACATTCTGTCATTCATCATTTCCTCTACAGCCTCCCCATTTAAATCTGTATGTTTACTTCCCCATAAGCTATTGTGTGCATTAAAATCCCCACACCAAATTTCTCTGTGAGACCTTTTAATAATGTTCCTCAGCAACTCATTTGTTAGAGCTTTACATGGATTATAGTAGTTAACAATTGTGTATTTGCCATTATCCCCATTAAAAATTTCAGTCACTATACATTCATGTTCTTTAGCTGTACCCAACTGTCTATATGGTATTCCTTCTCTAATAAAAGTCATACACCCTCCTCCTCTCTCTTTATCCCTGTCATGTCTGATACTGATATAACCTTTTAAAACAAATTCTAACTGTGGTTTTAGCCATGTTTCCTGAATACATATGATATCTGGTTTATTATTTAATTCATGTATATACCTTTTAAACTCCTGTCCATTTGCTATTAGACTTCTTGCATTCCACTGAAGAATGATTAAAACCATTAGATATTTAACCAGCTTGAGAATCTCCATATTTATTATTTAACATTTCATGAATTTCATCAGCTTTAGTTGTGGTGCCTAAAAATTCATTTGCAGCTTCCACAACTGATTTAATTCTATCACTCTTCCTAGAGTGCTGTATTGTGACATTAACTATAGAACATATGAATGCTATGAACTCTTTTTCCTTTATCAGCAAAGTCTCTTTTGAGATTCTTGATCTGCATTCACAGCATTTTGTCACTGGGTTAGACCTAGGTAGGCCTACCTCTAGCTGTTCATCAGTATGGTTCCCAGTATTCTTTCTTGGACTCCAAGAGTTCTGTTCTGTTGGAGATACAAGTCCGTTAACATTAACGTCTTTCTTAGCTTTACTTATTTCTTTAGTGCATTAGCATATGAAACCTGATGAGTCAGTTTGTACTTCTGAATTTCTTTCGCTTCCTTCTGTCTTTCACACCCCCCATATGCAGCACTATGTTGACCTCCACAGTTACAACATTTTAGCTGAACATTCTCCCCACATTTCCCATACTCATGATCCCCTCCACATTTTGCACACCTAAGTTTACCTTTACATTGTACTGCTACATGACCAAAACGTTGACATTTAAAACAACGTATTACAGGGGGAATGAATTCTCGCACTGGGTAGCTCATAAAGCCCATTTGTACTTTTGCAGGTATCTCATTCTTGAAAAAAAGTAAAACTGATAAACTCTCTGTTTTTTCTTTACCTTTCGTCAGGCGTTTTGCATCAACTATCTCTCCTCCTTTCACATTGTTTTTGACCTCCTCAATGGATACTGACACTGGGATCCCAGTAATGACTCCCCTTTTCTTTGCCGCTACTCCTGGAATGTGTGATTTTATTTTAGAACCATTTAGGGTAGATCTCTTTAAGATCTTATCTCGCTGAGCTTCAGACGCTGCAAAAATCAGTAGCCTACCGTTCCCCATAAAGCGAGCATGGTTAATTTGACCAATTTCTTTGTCAATAGCTTTGGTAACATGAATGGGGTGTAAATCTGGCCCTCCTTGTTGATCAAACACTATAATTACTTTCCAAACTTCTTTATCTGGCTCCTTAACTCTAGATCGTATTTCAGATTTACTTCTTTTAGCTGTGTCCACAGTTTCAGTACTACTGCTAGACTCCGATCTTTGCCTCGTTTTCTTTTTCCTCACTTCCTCCCAAAACATTTCCTCCTCATTATTCCTTATATTACTAGTACCTGCTGAATCTTCTGCCATTGTCCACTTTACATTCACTGTACAGTAGTTAAATTCAAACCTTCCGCGTTTACTGTCACTGTTCTCCGTCAACCACTTCCGCTTCCGCTTCTGGTCTAGCTCTCTCAGGTACAGGTGTTTAAATAGGCACAGGAAAACTTCTTAGCATGGCTGCCGGCTAAAGTTTATCTTTCGCTTCTTCTGGTGATGCTGCTGTCCCTTCCGGTGGCGGCAGGAAGGAGGGGGCGCACTTCAAATAATAGCCTTTTATACATGCTTAGTTGGAATTACTTAAAAAGATCAATGCAAATTGTTACAACAATTTTTTTAAGTTGAGCCAGTGTAATTTTTTTTAGAGTGTATAATTGGTACCACTACTTTAGTTCAAAGAATGTATTCATTACACTGTCATAATGGTGTCATGACGGTCAGTTTTGTGAAATATCCTGTCATGTCACACACACACATCTATCTGACCAAGTGCTAGAACTGGTCTCTAACCTTGTACATCTAATTATAGTAATCATTATGTCAACATGTCATGAATACAAAAAGAGGTGGATTTTCTGTTTATGTCAGGCTGTCATGACAAAGACAACTTCTGGTAATGTCACTTTGATTAATGTCAACTTGTCATAACAAAAACCGAATGACACTTAATGACAGAGGTCATAAACGTTTATGACATGTTTATAAAGTTTATGACAGCGTCATGTCACTCTTATGACGACACTGTCAAGTAAAGTGTTACCCAAAACGCTTTAACCCCCAAATCGTAGATTTTTCTGTTCCATGTGTTTATTGGGTTCTATCTTTGTCAACTTTCAGGATTTGTGTGAAAATCTGTTGATGTTCATGGACATCAACAGATTTTTTAAGCAGCTCTGTTTATATCAATATACACAAAACACACACTGAAGCAACTCACTCCATAATAAAACACTTTTGGACTGAAACACTCCTGACTAACAGGTCAAAGTTCAACATTTATGAGAGGAGTTCAGGTAAAGCTCCGCCCCCTCACCTGATTCACCTGAGACAAACCAGGAAACAGTTTATTATTGTGTGAGACTAAAGAGAGACACAGACGATCAGATTCACCTTCAGACCAAACTAACACCTTCCTCTGAGTGAGTCCAGCTACAGGAGAGAAAAGTGGAAAACTACAACACTGCTGCTTCAAGCTGCTGACTCTCCACACACTGAAGGTGAGTTTGACCAAAAACAGGACTCAAAGTCAAAGGAAGCTTCAGGGAAGTTAGTAGAAGATGGAGGAGAGACATGACTGACTGGACTTTGTGTCTGCTGTGTTTCAGCTTCACTCAGAGACTAAATGGCTTCCAGATCAGAGGAGGATCTCTGCTGTCCGATCTGTCACGACATCTTCAGAGATCCTGTTATTCTGTCATGTAGCCACAGCTTCTGTAAAGTCTGTCTGAAGAACTGGTGGAGAGAGAAACCAACACACCAGTGTCCAGTTTGTAAGAGAAGATCTTCAAAGGAAAATCCACCTTCAAACTTGGCCTTGAGGAACCTGTGTGAGTCCTTCTTACAGGAGAGAGATCAGAGATCTTCAGAGGCTCGCTGCAGTCTGCACTCTGAGAAACTCAGACTCTTCTGTCTGGACCATCAGCAGCCAGTGTGTCTCGTCTGCAGAGATTCAAAAAAACACTTCAACCACAGATTCAGTCCCTTCGATGAAGCTGCAACAGAACTCAAGAAGAACCTTCAGGAAAATCTGGAGCCCTTAAAGGAGAAGTTAAAGGTTTGTGAAGAAGTTAAAGTGAAGTTTGATGAAACAGAAAAACACATCAAGGTCCAGGCCCGACACACAGAGAGGCAGATTAAGGAGCAGTTCAAGAAGCTTCACCAGTTTCTAGACGAGGAAGAGGAGGCCAGGATGGCTGCACTGAGGGAGGAAGAGGAGCAGAAGAGTCAGATGATGAAGGAGAAGATGGAGACTCTGAGCAGAGAGATAGCAGCTCTTTCAGACACAGTCAGAGCCACAGAGGAGGAGCTGAGAGCTGAAGACGTCTCATTCCTCAACAACTACAAGGCTGCAGTGGAAAGAGTCCAGCGCTGCCCCCTGCTGGATGATCCACAGCTGCCCTCAGGAGCTCTGATAGACCAGGCCAAACATCTGGGCAACCTGACCTTCAACATCTGGAACAAGATGAAGGACATGGTCTCCTACACTCCTGTCATTCTGGATCCAAACACTGCTGATCCAGAACTGATCCTGTCTGAAGATCTGACCAGTGTGAGACGAGGAGTTAAACAACATCTTCCTGATAATCCAGAGAGGTTTGGTTTTCCACGTTCTGTCCTGGGCTCTGAGGGCTTTAACTCAGGGACTCACAGCTGGGATGTTGAGGTTGGAGATAACAAATTCTGGATACTGGGTGTGTTAGCAGAGTCTGTCCAGAGGAAGGAAGCCACACCATCTGGATTGTGGAGAATAATGTTCAATGGAGGTAAATACTCAGCACGTTCACCACCAGATCCTCTGGAGCTTCTTCTCTCAGTAGAGAAGAAGCTCCAGAGGATCAGAGTGAATCTGGACTGGAACAGAGGAAATCTGTCGTTCTCTGATCTTGATACTAACAAACACATACACACCTTCACACACACTTTCACTGAGAGGATGTTTCCATTCATTTTAATTATGGATAATCTCCCAGTGAAGATATTACCAGTGAAGATATTACCAGTGAATCAGATCAGTTATAGATAAACATTATGATTAGAAATGTGTACTGGGCTGTAACAACTAATCAATGTCAGTGATCATATAAACTGTAGTGTTGTCGTCATGGTGTTGGGTCAGTACGTCACTGCAACCAATGAAAACACATTTAATATCTGGTGGTGGAAGTAGATCATTGTGTTTAGAGTTTAAGACACGTTGAAGCTAGAGATGATAACTTTCTTTATACAAGGACCTGAAGCAAGCAGTTGATGTGAGGAAACCCACCAACATCTCAGAACTGAAGTGGTTCTGTTCTGAGGAATGGACTAAAGACGACTGATCAGCAGTTACCAGAAATGTTCAGTTGATGTTATTGCTGATCAGATGTTGAAGTGTGTAAGGAGGGACAGTGAGTTCAAGAAACTCTTTAGGAAATAACTAATTGTCATTAACTCTCAGTAGAATCTGTCAGTAGATACTCGGTTTTTGTTTGATTTCATGCTCCCGTTGATAAAACTGCAGATTTGTTTTGTTGCTGTGAAAAACTTTGTAAAGCTGATTTGAAAAAGTTCTATAAAAAATAAGATTATTATTAATAAAATGTACAAATACTGTGACTATATATATATGTGTGTGTGTTTGTTTAAGGCCTTAGCCATGCAGGAAGTAAAACACAGCAGTAGAGTTTTCTTTATCTGAATCTGACCAAACTGTTCAGCCTTTAATTTTGATTTAAACTTTATTATTTATTTATAAACAGATAGATGAATAGATGGATAGATAGACAGTATATTTAAGTTATATAATATTTTCCAGCTGTACAACTACTCCCTCATATTCACATCAGTGCTTTTCCATCCATATTATTGAACCTCATCATTTATCCTTCCTTTATTTATCGTGTTTATTTACTTCTATTTTTATTTCTTGTAGATTTGTACATATGTAAATCTTGTGTATATATATTTTTCTTCATGATTTATTTATTTAAAAGTGTTTATCGTGACCAAACACATAAATAATTAAACTATAATAATTTACAGACTTTATCTCTGGTTCTGACGTCTCTGCTACTTCCTGCTTCTAGATGATTATAAACCTTTTATACCGTATACACACTTTCTGACAGCTGTAGTTACTTTGCAGAGTCGTGTTAATAATAAAAACATGATGTGATGAGACTGTGTTGACCCTGGGGATTTCTACGTTACAAATGATGAACATGACCGACTCACACGGGATTAAGATCACAGACGACCTCTGATGTTATTAGAAATAACTAGAGGTCCTCAGGTAGAACTAGTCCCATGTGAGTGGGGTTTAAGGCATTTAAAGTTAATTCATTCATTCATCTTCTATAACTGGGGGGCTGGAGCTTATCTCAGCTGTCACTGGTCTAGACTCTAGACGTCACTTTTTCTTCTTCTTCATCAACTCTGAGATAAAATGTTCAACTGACTCCCTGATGTATAATAAACTGATAGGAGCCATGACAACCACTACTTACTCCTCCTCCTCCTCTTCTTCCTCTTCTTCATTGTCTTCCACTTTCTCCTCTTCATCCTCCTTCCTCACCCACCCCATCTACCTGTTCCCCCTCTTCTTCCTCATCCTCCTCTTTCCTCATCTTGTTATTCCTCTCCCCCCTCTTCCTCTTCCCCTTCTTCTTCCTCCACTTTCTTCTTCATCTTCCTCCTTCTTCCTCCCCCACCCCTTCTTCCTCTTCTCCCTCCTCCTCCTCCTTCCTCCTCTTCCTCTTCTTCCCCTCCTCATCCTCCTCGTCCCTCATCTTCTTATTCCCCCTTCTTCTTTCTCCTCTTCTTCCTTCCTCCTCATCTTCCACTTTCTCCTCTTCCACTTTCTTCTTCATCTTCCTCTTCCTTCCTCCCCCCACCCCTTCCTCCTCTTCCTCTTCTCCCTCCTCCTCCTCCTTCCTCCCAGTCCCCCTTTCTTCTTCTTCCTCCTCTTCCTGAGTTTGTCAGTCACATTTTAATGAAACACGTTGTGGTCATGTGACTCCAGATGAAAACAGGACAAACAGGAAGCATCTTTATCTGGTCTGATGTTGGGGAGCGTTAGGGTTTAACTGGTTGCCTGGCAACGGCAGGAGGAGGGGGAGGAGCCAACAAACTACTTTATCACAGAGAGTTTAGAAGAAACAGGTTTACTGCTCAAAGTCAAAACCTGAGAGCACACAGATGAACCTCGGCTCCGACTGGTTTTTATCTCCAGAGTAAATATCGTCTGAGAGTGAGATCCAGACCACACGGCTCCCCGGAGGACGACTCTGAACGCCCACGGGGGTCAAAGGTCAGACGCTGGGATCAGGTTTAAGGTGGACACAAAGCCACAGCTCCTTCCATCTCTCTGTAGTGCTCAGAAAAATCCCTTCCTAATGATTTCCTCCACTTTTCAAAGGCCCAGCGTGAACTTCAGACTGCTGACCTGCGGAGGAGGCCGGAGATTTGGCCCCGTCACCCGCCGACCGGCTGCGGGCGCTGCCTCCTCCTCCGTCGGGACGCCGCCAGAATACTAAGAGGCTTCTCCACCGTGTCAAGAGTCTGGACGTGCTTTAATAATCAGACTGAGCTAAATACAGAAACACCAGAGAGAAGATGAGATCAGGAACAGATCTGAGGGAGGTAAGGTTTATAGGTTCATATACGACGATGTGGTTAAATTACACATCAACCAAAAACAAGACTTTAATTACAGCTTCCTTGAAAAAGTGGAACTCTCTAAACGTTAAATCATTTTACAGACGTTCTAACGGAGGGCAGTGAGGACCGCTATAAACCACAGGAACAATTTAGCACCAAGTCTTATTTTCCTTAGTGTAAAGACAGGAAGCAGAGGAAACAGCCAGCCTAAGGTCTCGTCCATCTCAGGCTCTGGTTGCCTAGGTAACCCTCTTGTATATTTCACAGTGAAACAGGCAGAACATAAAAGTATCGCACCAAAGTCGTGGACGGTGTTTTCTCTCAGGTTAAAGTAAATTTAGACGTCTTTGGACGGTAGCAGGAAGCCGGAGTACCCGGAAAGTCTTTGTAGGCAGCCATTTTGGAAATGGCTGCCAAAAGCTAGCGACTGCAGAGCCTGGATAAATAACAAGTCTCTAACAGTTTTTTTTGTGGGTGGAGCAGATTTCTTGGAGCTAAAGGGTTAAACAGGATCTCATATACGTGAGTTTCAATCCCGCTCCAGATACTTTTCTAGCAGCAGGTCGTTTCCCTTCGTTCCTCTCACGGTTTGAATAAATTTGTTCCATTTACCAGCAAATCAAATTAAATAGAAAACCTACAATAAAGCTTCTCTGAGCCTTTCATCCAAATCTCTAATTGAAAACTAAGATTTTTTTTCAAAGGGGGGGATAATAGAGCTGGTTTACATTACAACCCACTCAAGCTGCTCGTTTCCTTGGAGATGAAGAGACTCTCTCTCTCTCTGTGTCGCCTCTGCAGTTTGGACCGAAAAGAAAACATCCAGTCACTGAGAAGGATGAAACTGAAAGATGAAAACACGATGCACCGAGTTTAAAGTCATCACGGACGAGACTACAGCTCCAGAGTAACTGGAGGTTACTGAGGATCCTGGAGGAAATGTTAAATGGCCCTGAGTCCACATGATAAATCTCCTCTTTCTACCCATTCAGCAAGAACATGAGCACATTTCTGAATTGTTTAATTCACGTAGCACGTTTCTTCTGAGGACTCCGACACTAAGTGATTCTTTCTTCCTCTTAAAGCTGCACGGAGCTCATACTCTGTTTTATGTGACGGCTGCTTCCCCTGAACCTCTGCCAGGACTACAAACACATTATTTCTTTCACTTTTCATTGAAGCGCATTAAAGTTACAACAACCCTCCACCTCTGCAGAGGAAGTCTTGACCGGTCGGGTCCTTGACACTTTCCAGAAGTCCAATTATCAACTAAAGAAGACCTATGCTGGACAAGAAACGCAGATAAACGGATCATTTGCTCGTGTGCTCTCCTGCTTGGCTTCTCCACCGGCTTTCATCTGGGTTTGAGGCTCTGGCCTGGCAGCAGAGATATAGGCGAGTTCTCCGTCCCTCATTAGTCATGTTACAAACATGAAACGCTCCGGCTGTAATGAGATGAACTGAATGCATGAAGACTAACACCTAGAAGCCATGAGAGCTCAGAGTGGGGTTCAAACGCTGCAGAGAAAGGACTCCCCACACTCTCAAGTTGAATATGTTTTTGCAGCTGTGTTTCTTCTCCATCAGTTCCTCCTTCACTGTCACCTGCCTCAGTCGGCATTTAACTCCATCAGCCCCAGCCGATGTGTCAACAAACTACCCTCTGTCGGTGGATCACAGGCACCTCCACATCCTCCACCATCGTCCTCAACACCAGAGTGCCACAGGGCTGTGTCCTAAGTTGCTTTACACCCACGACAGCTTTGCCACCTGCGATACCAACACCGTCGTCAAAGACACGACCACCGTGGGACTGATCAGCGGCGGTAGGTCCAGAGGCTAGTGGCCTGGTGCAGTGACAACCACCTCAACCTCAATACCAGGAAGACCAAAGAAATCATCACTGATTTCCGGAGGTTGAGGACAACGCTGGATACAGGTCTAAACATTAATGAAGAGGTGGTGGAGCAGGTCACAGACTTCAAGTTCCTCGGTCTCAGAGGACCTGGTCTGGACCGTGAATGCCCAGCAGCGTCTCTTCTTTCTGAGAACGCTAAGGAAGAACAAACTCCCTCCACCACTACTGAAAAACTTACTAACCTACAGATGTACGGTGTGGGACACCAGATGCCCAAAAAAACAGCTGCAGTGGGTCATAAAGACAGCCAAGTGGATTGTAGGCTCCCCACTTCCACATCTGGACAAGATCAACTCAGGCCGCCTCCTTAGACGGGCCACAATGATCCGTAGGGACTCAGAGTCATATGGGCCCACACCAACAGACTCAAGCACTATATCATATATATATTTATTACCTTTATAAACACCTGACCTCAAGCTGCTGCTAGAGATTGCTGCCAAACAAAATGTCCTGCTTTCCTAAGATCATCATTCAGAAAGGAGTCCGCTATGGTCTCTGTGACCCACTGACAAGACGACAATATATGGAAGTGATCGACTCTCATGTTGGGTTCATGACTTTTCAGGGAGGTACCCGATGATTTCTGTTGAATTCTCTACGATAAAACATCCAGCGAAGTGATTTTGACTCTATTGCAATTTAGTTTGCGGTATCGTTCCCAGTTCACGTTGTTGGACGCTCAAGCAGCGTTTTCAGGCAAACTGTCAAAGCTTGAGTAGGAGATCAACGACTTTCTAAAAGTTCTAAAAGACTTGGTGGGGAGTTGACGTTTTAACATCTATGGCTGGAGTCTGTACTAAGTTCCCCAAACTTGAAGGAAACGTCGTCCACCATTTTGGTTCCTATCACCAGATCCACCATGATGTTAGCGGCGTGGAGCGTCGGGTTGAACCCAGGTGGAGCCTTGAGGATGTTTTCTCAGCTCCGTCCATCCACCAGAAATGTTTTTATGTTCTCCTTCTTTCACTGGCAAATATACAAGAGGGTTACCTAGGCAACCAGAGCCCTTTCCAATAGTTTCACTTCCACTCAGAGACTCATTATAATCCCTAACAGGTGAGTCGCATGACATTCATGAAACAAATATATAAGAGTCAGCTCTTGTAATATAAACATGTTGGACATTGGAGAAAGGAGCAAAAGACCGGAACAGATCTGTTGAAGGACAAATCCTCACGGACAGAAAGTCTGAGTCCGTCTGAACACTAAGGCTACAACCATTTAATAGAAGTCAAGGGTCAGAGATTCAACTCTCCTTTCCTTCAAGTAAGTTAAAGTAAAACCTTGACACTGGTGTCAGAGAAGAACTCTGAGCGAGGCAGAGCTTTGAGGTGAAGTCTGGAGGCGGTGGGCGAAGCTCCAGAGTTTGACTGACATGTGAATCGATATAAAGCCAGACATAGAAACCCTGTCAGATTAAATATATCAGAACGGCAATTAATGCTTTTTTTTTTTCTGCTGCTGATGAGACTCAAACGAGACGGATTCTCAGCTGTCGGTAAAGGTCTTTGTTTGATATTTCCTTCAGGATATAGTTTGGCCTTCAGGGAGTCTGTTGGACTCTGAATGTGTTGTTAAGATAAAAAGTGAATACTGACTGACTCTGTGTGTCCTGATATTAAAAACTACAAGATGTCACAAATAAATCTGTTTTTGAATGTAGGGATTTAAGACAAATAAGCTGCTAAAACTAAGTGAAGCCTTGTTTCCAGTATCTGCTGTACCCTAAATGTTTCTGGTAACTGCTGATCAGTCGTCTACAGAACAGAACCACTTCAGTTCTGAGATGTTGGTGGGTTTCCTCACATCAACTGCTTGCTTCAGGTCCTTCCACAACATTTCTATTGGATTAAGGTCAGGACTTTGACTTGGCCGTTCCTAAACATTCATCTTGTTCTTCTTTAACCGTTCTTCTGTAGAACCACTTGTGTTCTTGGTTCTCGTTGTCTTGCTGCATGACCCAGTTTCTCTTCACATTCAGCTCATGGACAGATGTCCTGACATTTTCTTTTAGAGATCACTGGTGCATCAAATCACTGATATTTAATATTCGCTAATTTGAATAAATAAACAAATACACTAGTCTAATATTTCTGTTTCATATGTTTGTTTGGGTTCTCTTTGTCTACTTTCAGGACTACATGCAGAACTTATCTGTTATCTGATAGTTATCTTAGTTGGTCCCTGAGCATTTAAAACAAACAAATCTGCTCTGATTATATTAGAGTTGTGTCAGAATCCCCTTCAGTTTTCTTCTCTTAAATCGCAGAGAATAAAGGAATAAATATGCGCAGTCTCACACTTATTTACTCTCTAACAGATGAGCAGAAACACTGGCGTCTCATGTTCTCTGGCGCTGTTTTCGTTCTCCGAGTCTAATTTATGTATCTGCAAACATTGTTGTTGCTTCATGCGTCTCCAGGGTCACTGCAGACGCTGGTCGGGGGAATAGTAGTGCCATGCTAATCCTTTTAATTATACATTGTTTATTCCTCTTTTCCCCTCAAGCGATAGTTTGATTGCAAACTTGCGAGCTGAAGAGCAGCAGCGAGGACGGCGTGAGGACGGAGACAGACGCTCCCACCGAGTCCAAACTGGATTTCTGTGTCCACTGATGCATGTTGGTTAGAAAGACGTTGCCGCGGCGGGTTAATTAAAGGTCCGTGGCTCCGAACAGAAACTACTTTTAAGAGTTTCAATCGTTATTGGTGAAACTTTCGACAGGTTTTGACGGGATTCTGCCTGGAAGACCTGGACTGACTAGTTTTCAGACCACCGATTGTGGGATTTTGGAAAGTTTGGAAAGCTTGAAATGTGACGAAAAGTTTTAATAAATGAAGCCCCGCCCACATCGTCTGATTCAGATCCCAACGGAAAGACTCCAGACCGACTATCTCCAACAAACAATTTGTAGACGGGGTCTGACTTCTTGGCTAAATCCTAATTTGTTGAACAGAAAGAGACGTTGCCTCAGACTCCAGGACGTTATGTTGGACACATATTTGGTTGTTCCACTCCACGTCAAAGCTCCAAACCTCACGGTGGTGTTAGAGGAGGACACCAGAATCATCAGGACATACTCCTCGGACAGATGTGGCAACAGAGCATGTATCCTCGTATCAACAGTGGAGACGAGGCGTCCCAGCATTTAAACTAAAGGCTGAAGTAGCGTCCAGAGGAGGACAGGAGCAACCTGCCTGGCTCAGCAACATCTTAAAGGTTAAACGAGCAGCAGGAGACGATGCATTCGTCGTCCTCTGCTGACTCAGGTATCTGTGTTACTGCTGACCACAAAGGCCACGAAGAACCACTCACCTGAACATGTGAGATTAAGTCGTCGATGCTCCCGATCAATAGCCACCGGCCAGACGTTATGTACTGGACTCTTGGGCAGGTACCGCTACTGATTTCATTTAGAGATATTTAGAAACTACTTTGTCTAGTCATGACAGAGATGTGTGGTATCTACTCAGTCTTCTCCTTTTAGTTTCTCATCTTTCATGTTGGACAAATAAACCTCATCGGGACATCCCTTGTTGTCATTTTGGACATTTAGACAGGACGGTTCATTTGTTCCAGAACAGAGTGTGTTTGCTGAGTTCACAGAAAGTATAGACTGTATATAAATATGGACTACACGTCTCCACTTCCTCTCATTGGTCAAAGTGATGCTATTTTCCCGGGGATATGGGCGATGCCATCTTACAACTTTGGATCCAGAGTCTGATCAGTGCGGTCAGAGGGTGGAGCCACGTGGAGCCGTGATATTGATGCCCCGCCCATACTTCCTCCAGACTCACTCGCGTTTTGGTTTAATTAATACTACGCTCTGCTCTACCTCCACCAGTTACAAGGAGATATTGGATTATACAATGTACTCATTTACTTTATTTATTTTTTTAGAACTCTCACGGCCCTACAGGATTGCTTTACGGAGTAGTTGGCATGGCAACTTGTAGTCTTCACGATGTCACATCCCGTTTCTAACTAAAACGAAACTTATCCAAAAAATTAACACTTGAACATTCATCAACATTATATTAGCTACCTAAAATGACTGAAACCGTCCTTGAAAAAAATAGTATTTTAGTGTCTTAGTTTGGCCCAAGTCCCGCCCACTAACATAGAGGAGGTGGAGCTTATGACCTATACTGCAGCCAGACACCAGGGTGAGCTCTACTTGGTTTGGCTGTTCAGACGTCCATCTTTATATCGACTATGGTTCACATCAGAACAAACCAACCAACCAACACGAGAAGTAAACAATGTTCTTTCCTTCTTTACGGATTAATATTCAACTTGTGTGCAACACTAAAATCTAAAGAATAAACATGAATATTCATGTTCCTATTGTTTAACTCGGCTGTTGAACAGACTGACTGTAAAGAAGAATGTGACCTTAAACTCGTGTGAATCTCGTAAAAGTTTCTGTCTCTTTTCACTAAAGAATGACAAAGGATGTGTTATAAATAGGGTTGGGACTTTAACACGTTAATTAAGATTAATTGATTACACAAAAATAACTCGTTAAACATTTTTTACGCATTTTAATCACTTATTTTTGCACCGCGGAACGTTTCTCACTGGATGAGTTTCGGCGGACCGATTATACTGGAGCACCAACTAGCGTTCATTACTTCAGACAACAACAAACCACGGTGAACATGAACGAAGAAGCTGATGAGACCACTTTGGTTGGCCCCGTGGATGGGAAATTTATTCAGTCATTATTCAATGGTATACTAAAAATCCATATGAAAAAAATTACTTCTCACTGTTCTCAGGTCAAATATTTATATGCGATTAAAATGTGATTAATTTAAATTAATTAATTACAAAGCCTCTAATTAATTAGATTAATTTTTTTTAATCGAGTCCCGGCCCTAGTTATAAATCAAAGTATGGACGGATGTTTGGGTGGAAAGTCCAGATGTTTCATGGTAAAGGGGTGTTTAGATGTGATGGACTTTATTTAGTGAGGCGTTCATGTGTTCACCACATCAGGTGAAGGTGGAGCTGATTTAAATACTGATCAATACGGTCTCATCACATCATGTTTTATTTTTATTGTTAGTCTGAATCTATAACTAAAGCTGTCAGAAAGTCTATAAAAGGAAGAACAGGAGGTTTATTTATCCTGTCAGACTGATGACACACAGACGTAGTAATTTCTAAATCGCACAACGTCTCCGGGTTAAACCGAATAAGTTTTTAACGACGGAACAAACACAGCTACACAACTCAAGAGGAACGAGCCGGAGGTCGATACTCGTATCAATTCTGCTCGCCCAGCAAAAACTCTGACGCTCACATATTAACCAGGAATGTTCACAGGGGGAAGGATCAGTGGTTTTAAAGTCATTTCCATCTACTCTGCAGATTGAGTCCAGCATGGGGCTCCCTAATTCATTAGTAATCCAAACAGAGACATTAAACTTCCCCGCTTCACTTTCAGCTTGAGCTGGAGACGAGGAAACCAGGATCCAATTTATGAGAACGACCGAAACATCAACTCTGCACGTAGAACGAGGGCAGGAATAAAGATAATGTTTAGTGTTAACATCATAAAGAGGCTTTGAGATGAAATATAAAAGCTCCTGTGTATTAATGAGATCAGTGTGGTTTGTATTGATCAAACCGTTTCATTGTTTTCTGGTTTGTTATGAGCTCTGCAGCTCTGGGAGGCTCCAACCACTGTTAGAGTTTCCTCTTATTTCTTTAAAAATATCTTGAGGACGCCTTCCAAAACAGTTTTTTACTTTTACAAATTGCAGAAAACACACGTCCACTAATCAGGTTGTGTCAAGAAACCAGAGGATCCAGGAAACGGTCAAATCAAGATCAAATTGAATTGAATTGAATTTAAATCAGAGGTGTCCAATACGTCGATAGAGATGGACCAGGAGATCGCAAAGGTAGGGCAGGTAGGTTGTTTGTAGTTCAGAAAAAAATAATTTAGATAAAAATTAGTTAGTTCTGGTCCAAGTGAGAAAGTCTGCTGCTGTCAGGACTATCTAACCCTTCATTAGATGACGATAAATGTAGTGAATTGTATTTGTACCATTAGGATTCAGGCAATTATGTATTTTGCCTTGGTCGTTGTGAAAGTACACCGATCAGCCACAACATTATGTCTACTGACAGGAGAAGTGAATAACATTTAAACCATCTTGTGACAGTTCAATGTTCTGCTGGGAAACTTCTGGACCTGGCATTCATTGGTGTGGATGTTACTGAGACATGTAGCACCCACCTAGACCAGACCAGGCACCCCCACCCCATAGCAATGACACTCCTTGATGGCAGCAGCCATCCCCAGCAGGATGCAGCCTGACACAGACACACACACACAAAAACCCTTTAGGAACAACTAAAAAAAAACATGAAGAACAGCACAAGGTGTTGACCTGGCCTCCAAATTCACTAGATCCCAAACTGATCAAGTATCTGTGGGATGATCCACAGAGGCCCCTCCCCTCAAAGACCCCCCCACTAACACCACAGGACACCCTCAGAAGGCCCATGTCCATTCTCTGATGAGTCACCACAAGGGAGACCTACACAATATTAGGAAGCTGGTGTACCTAATAAACTGGCAATCAGGTGAATATCATGTTATGCCTGACTGGTGTAAAAGTGGCACACCTGTACAGTCCCCACCTGGCTGGGTTGTCTCAAACTAAATGTCTTACTGAAGACGATGAATTATGTAGCAGTCAAGACTTCAGCGTCTTTTCACGACACATTCTGACGGATATTCATCGACACACCGTTTACTGCGATGGTCAAAACGTCGATCATCCTCCGCAGGCGCTGAACTCCGGCTTGCTTCCATCTTCAGAACGAGCCGCTGCCTTGGCGGCGTCTCTAGGCGTTGCCCTTCGATCAATAAAGAATGACAAGAGACAATAAAGAAAGGGTCAACCGACAGTGATTGTCTGAAGGCAGGCACGCTCGGCTGAGCAGCTTCCACCACGGCCCAGAGGTTAAGGTTTTACTATTTGTTGAATATTTCAGAGGGCTGCATGGCAAGTAGGGGTGTAATGAACATCTCAGTGTTGAGTGAATTAAGAGGAGTCTGACAAGAAGTGAGATCAAACCGACGAGTAACACGAGAAAATGAGAGTCCTCGCCGTTCACTTTGCTCCCACGGCTCATTAAGATACCCCCACAGGACCTGACGCACAAAGCAAAGGCCAGAATTGCCCCAGATAAATTGAAAGTGAACTTCAGCATTACCTGACATGCTTGGTTAAATAAAAAGAAATAAATCTAATCATGGTCGTTCCTGCAGCTGCTGGAAATCAAAGGCAAGTTGAATACAGAGCTACAGAGAGTTTGTGAAAGCTCATATACAGTTAGTTTAGACTGAGCAGCTTGTGTTTTATTTTACAGGGAAACCAGATTGAATGTAGAAATCTGGATTCAAAACAACTGAAGGAGCATGATGGCTTTATGTTTAATACAACACCAGGAACTGAGTTGATGATATTCACTTACTTGCCAGTGAATTCATTCTTTATCACCACCTTCCTAATATTGTGTAGGTCTCTCTTGTGGTGACTCATCAGAGAATGGACATGGGCCTTCTGAGGGTGTCCTGTTGTTAGTGGGGGGGGGCTTTGAGGGGAGGGGCCTCTGTGGATCATCCCACAGATACTTGATCAGTTTGGGATCTAGTGAATTTGGAGGCCAGGTCAACACCTTGTGCTGTTTTTCATGTGTTTTTAAAAGTGTTTTTGTGACTGCATCCTGCTGGGGATGGCTGCTGAACATCAAGGGGTGTCAATGCTATGGGGTGGGGGTGCCTGGTCTGGTCTAGGTGGGTGCTACACGTCTAAGTAACATGCACATGAATGAATGCCAGGTCCAGAAGTTTCCCAGCAGAACACTGAACTGTCACAAGATGGTCATAATGTTGTGGCTGATCTAAATCCTCCTTCATGACTATCCTAATGTTCAGTTGATGGTATTTTCTTTTCAAACAGAAGACGAGCCAGCTTGGTTCATACACTAGACATACTCGCGTCCTCTGTGAATTGCTTCACTTCTTCTTGTTCCACTTAAAGGAGACTGTGTCCGATCAAGTGTTCGTTTATTCATAGAAACCAGAGTGAATGTCGGGTCCATCCATCAGGCTCTAAATGTGGTTCAGGTGCTGAGCTGGAATCAGCTCTGATGGAAACAGTTGGTGTTTTTTTTTTACAAATCAGCGGTTCTTCCTTGAAAATGTCCGGCCTGGTGTGTGACGAGGCCTCTGGGAAGCTTTTCTAACAAACATGGCACCGTTGCTGCCCGCTGGCTGTGTTACTGACGCCGTGCTTCCATTACCGCTCGTGTTCCTGACAAATGAAAGCCATTAATGAGCAGCGGAAGGCACCTGGTACTAGACGGCCACCGCAACGCTCAGAGCGATAGAGGCGTCCAGGAGGACGGCCCGGAGGACGGATGCTGGCTGTCAGATTAGTCTGAATTAGAGATAAAACCCTCCATTTACCAAAGGAGGATGGATTCACACATGTAAATGAGACTCAGAGGCACAAAGCTTCGGCCACTTCTGTTTATTCTGTCATTATTGTTCCTTGACGTGTGAATGAAAACCTTTTTTCTCTTTAGTAAAGATCGGACTAAAGTGTTTACGTTCAGAAAATCTCTGAGATGACAAACACTTGATGAGATTTCTATCCAGCTCAGTGGAGTGTGTCACCAGCAAAGGCTTCATACATTGAGATTGATGGACGCTGCCTCTTCCTCTGGTGTGTTTCCTCTGGTGTGTTTCCTCTGGTGTATTTCCTCTGGTATGTTGGGAAATAATGCGTCAACGCCGCGTGGCTCTAGTGAATTTATGCCGTAATCTTCCAATGATGCAAAAACCTGTGAAATTAAGATGAACGAGCAGGAAGTCGTCTTGATTTACAGCCTCCTGAACCACATTACTCTCATCAGCTCGTAGAGCGGCTGGGGGGGCGAGGAGGGCAGTGGTAGGGTGTCTGTATTTAAATTTATGTGACAGCGAGCGAACAGGGGAACGTATGGACAGAATGAACAGTGGAACGGTTCAAGGACGAGTCAACGGGAACCAGGACTCACTTTGGGACGTTACGACCTCTGAGAACTGGAGTCAATAATTCTGATCCTCTGGTTGTCATGGGTCCATCAGTTTGTAGATTTATATCAGGAAACAAGTTGAGACAAGAACCAGACGATGACGTCTAGACGACGTCTTTCTACTTCTCCTCTTTTTTCTTTGTCTTCCTCCTCCTTCCTTCCTACTGTTTCCATCTCCTTGTCATCCTCCTCCACCTTTTCCACCTTCTGCTTTGTCTTCCCATCTCTCCTTCTCGATATTCTCCATTTCCTCCTCCTTTTTCTTGTTCTTCTTCTTTCTCCTCCCCCTTGTTCTTCTGCTCTATTTCCAGTAGATGTGATGCTCCACATCATCAGAACATCTCCATCTTCCTGGTCTGCAGTAGAAGAAGAAGAGACGGAGGAGGAAGAGGAGAACCAGAGACAGGGTCATGTGTCATTGAGGAGGAGCAGGAAGGAGGAAGAGGGGAAGGGGGGGGGGGGTGAAGAGGAAGAAGAAGAGAAGGAATAAGAAGTAGAGGAGAACCAGAGATAAAATCAGGGACCAACGATCACTGAGGAGGAGCAAGAAGGAGAAAGAGGAAGAAGAAGAGGAGGAAAAGGAAGAAGTGGAGGAGGAGGAAGAGGAAGGAGAGGAGAAGGAGGAAGATGAATAAGGAGGAGGAGAAGGTAGAGGAGAACCAGAGATAGGGTCATGGACCAAAGGAAGGAAGAAGGATAAAGAGGAAGAAGAAGAGGAGGAGGAGGAGCTGAGGATCCAGATCACCTGTTCAGTCTTTATGGTCGATATAAACTCGTCACATCTCAGTTTCATCTTCTCTTGAATCATCTCCTGATCAATGTTTATTTAAACCAATTCTCTGTCTATCTTCATGAACGTATCCTGACAAACTCTATTTTCATCCATCAAGAGGATGAAGCCACAGCTGAATTTATTAAACTCCTGTTTTCCAGAAAGCTGTTGACCTTAACACCGCTGGGCCTCCGATCTACGACTGAACATATGGAGTCCAGAGTATAATCCAACATGTCCTTGTAACAGGTGGAGGTAGAGCAGAGCGTAGTATTAATTAAACTAAAACATGAGTGAGTCTGGAGGAAGTGTGGGCGGGGCATCAATATCACGGCTCCACGTGGCTCCGCCCTCAGACCGTACTGATCAGACTCTGGATCCAAGATGGCGCCGCCCGTATCCCCGGGAAAATAGCATCAGTTTGACCAATGAGAGGAAGAGGAGATGTGTAGTCCTTATTTATGTACAGTCTATGCTCCAGAGTCTTAAAAACGTCTAAATCTGTATATTTGCTACAGAGTGAATCCAAACATGAGAACAGCGTCAGATCTATGATTAATACACATAAACAGCCTGCCGTCGACCCTCGCTGTGGTTCTCTGCCGGCGACGCCACGCCTGATGACACGGATTCACATAAACCACCAGAGCACGTATCGGGTTTTTATTTTTATTTTCCCAACAGGATATGAAAGATGAGGAGATCACAGACGGAGAGGGGCACAAACCCAGAGCAGACACAATAGCAGCGATGGCTATCAGCGCAGCCGGGACCCCGAGAGCCGGCGGTTATTCATGACGTACCAGGAAACTGATTGGGCTGCAGCTCCGACCCCCGGGCCCGCTCGTTATTGAACATCGAATGAACAGCAGGGAAGAGAGCTGCTTTAAAAAAAATAGATTCTCCTTCCTTAAATCTTTACTAAAATCCCAATCAGAAAGCAGAAAGTTTACCAGAAAGATCAGACTAAGACTAAGAAAACACTTTATAGACGAAGGAGGAAACTCTGGGGTCAAATAAAACGATGTGACGTTAGTGAGTCCTATCAATGTTGGAATGAATAAATTAAAGCACAGTGAGAAAATATCAGGATTTATTTTTGTCTCTTTGCTGTTTTTTACATTTGTTGTCATTTCTTGAGAGTCTGTAAATGGTTTCCATATTTGTTGGAGTTTGTTGCTGCTAAAGACGACGACAAATACTTGGGTTGAGCTTCCTAGCCTCCCAGCTAACAGTAGCGCTTCCTATTTTATTCTATTCTCTTTTGCTCCTGTCTTCTCAGTCCATTGAGTGTTTGGTCTTTCTTATGGACGTATTGACAGTAAAAGAAATTCATAATAACACCAGATCTATCCTTCAACTAGCTTGTGGATATTCTGTGTTTTTTCTAAAACCCAAGCTAAAAAGGAGCTGAACTTGTTTGAGGTTTCCTGAGTGGTGAAACGCCTCCGAGAGGAAGAAGACCAAGGCCTTTGTTTTAGCTTTGTGTTAGATTTACTATGACTTTCCTTTGCTCTATCCTCAGCACCAGGTGTCCAGTCCTACCTTCCCCCATCACGAGGTGAGGAGTCCTCCTATCCTCCACATGTAGATCGCAAACAAGGGAAACTCTTCGGACAAAAGAAAGACCCGCTGCTCCAGGAGACTCAGGAAGTCGGCCGCCGCCCTGCACGGTACCTCCTGCTTTGGTTTCTGCAGCAGCTCCTCCAGGATCCAGAACAGGTGGCACGAGTTCTGGTACCGGTCCACGGGGAACTCGTCGAGCCCGGAGCTTTCCTGGTCCTGTGGAATGGAATCGACACACAAACGGTTTTCTGCGTGAAACTGGACAAAGGCCAGAGTTAAAAGTACGACTTTCACCACAATAACGAATAATAATCACTTGATTAATATAAAACAAAGGTAATATCTTTACAAACTTTCAAAAACACAGTGAGTACAAATGTTCAAAAGCCAATTTAAATATCTTATCGCAATGCATTTGACATTTTCCTGTAGTTAATGGAGAGAAAATGCTAACAATATACAAGACTGGAAGCCAGACCTACTACCTTTGCCTACTAAGAATAGCTACTATTAAGTGGGAGGCTAGGAAGAGCTACTGTTAGCTACAATTAGCCAGGAAGCTAGGAGAAGCCACTTGTAGCTGGGAGGCTAGGAATAGCTACTATTAGCTGGGCGGCTAGGAAAGAAAGAAAGAGAAGAAAGAGCCTTTATTTGTCATTATATTATACAAGTATCATATAACGAGATTGCATGGTCAGACATGGAGGGTTGGCCCTGAGCCGCTGCACTCGCGCGCGCCGCCACTGTGGCCCAACCTGACCGGTGCCTAACACCTAGCATGTTTTGATGATGGGAGGAAACCGGAGTGCCCGGAGAAAACCCACGCAGACATGGGGAGAACATGCAAACTCCACACAGAAAGGCCTCCGCCCCGGGGATTTGAACCAGCGACCTTCTTGCTGTGAGGCACCAACGCTACCCACTGTTCCACCGTTAGCTTGGATGCAAGGAATGGCTACTATTAGCTGGGAGGCTAGGAAGAGCTACTGTTAGCTGGGAGGCTAAGAAGAGCTACTGTTAGCTACAATTAGCCAGGAAGCTAGGAGGAGCCACTATTAGCTGGGTGGCTAGGAATAGCTACTATTAGCTGGAAAGGTTCTGTCATCGTGTAAATCTATTTTCAGCTAATTAAGTGTTTAAACAAACGTTAGGGGGCGGGGCTTAATGTGGTCAGAAGAGTAACAGAGATCATACATGTCATCTGAGCAACGTTGAGTTGTATTAGTTTACAACTAAATGTCTCTGGTTGGTTGGATTTTGAAGAAAATCTGTGTTGGAGTTTTTATAACTTAAATATCTCTAAATTATTTGAATGGCCTAAAGGAACCAGTAGTGATACCCATGGTTATTTCTGGATCCAGTAACCCCTGGTTCTAAGATGATGACCTGATAGAAATAACAACTGTTTCCACTTAAAAACAAACAACACAACAAACCAAAGTTTAATTATTCAAAGCGACAGAAGCATTTCTTCCCAGGCTGGTTCTCAGTGTGTCACGACTGAGATGTCACAGAGAAAAACAAGCACCAGATGGTTGTCAGGTATTCCTCCAGGCTAACACCTTCAGAGAGCTGACAGAATGCGACAACAACAACACACCTTAACCTCCAACAAACACAAAGTATTAGACGACACCAGGATGGATCGGGTCACTCAGCACTCTGCTGCCACGATATGGTATCTCATAACTCCTCGAAAACATTTTCCCAGCAATGAAAGATAACAGATAATTCTGGACTGAACTCTCCTGCTGATAAAACAACGATCAAGTGATCAATCTCCTCCAACAGTCTCTGCATCTGTTGTACCATATGTGATTGATTATCTTATACCCTTAATGATGGAAACGTTTTAGATTAACAGCAATACTCTAATGGTATGGAAACACCAAACTGACAACGGAGAGCAACCAATAACTTGAACTTGAACACACCACAAAAAACGCAGCCAACTGGTACGAGGGGAAATACCACTTTATAAAAGCGGGTGGCAGCAGTCTGTATTCATCACTCAAAGGGGAAACAGGAAGATCTACTATTAGCTGGGAGGCTAGGAAGATCTACTATTAGCTGGGAGGCTAGGAAGAGCTACTATTAGCTTGGATGCAAGGAATGGCTATTATTAGCTGGGAGGCTAGGAAGAGCTACTATAAGCTGAGAGGGTAGGAAAAGCTACTGTTTGCTGAGAGGCTAGGAAGAGCGACTATTAGCTGAGAGGCTAGGAAGAGCTACTATTAGCTGAGAGGCTAGGAAGAGCGACTATTAGCTGAGAGGCTAGGAAGAGCCACTGTTAGCTGAGAGGCTAGGAAGAGCGACTAGTAGCTGAGAGGCTAGGAAGAGCTACTGTTAGCTGAGAGGCTAGGAAGAGCGACTATTAGCTGAGAGGCTAGGAAGAGCCACTGTTAGCTGAGAGGCTAGGAAGAGCGACTATTAGCTGAGAGGCTAGGAAGAGACACTGTTAGCTGAGAGGCTAGGAGGAGCGACTATTAGCTGAGAGGCTAGGAAGAGCCACTGTTAGCTGGGAGGCTAGGAAGAGCCACTGTTATCTTGGATGCAAAGAATAGCCACTATCAGCTGGGAGGCTTGGGAGAGCAACTATTAGCTGATGCTAGGAAGGATGTTAGCTGCAGTTGTTTTTGTTTCATCACTTCCTGGTTCTCTGAGCTGATCAGCCAATCAGAGTGACACTATTTTACAGTCTCTACAATGCACAGTGTGGCATTTACTAACTAATACTGTATCTTCACGGCAGCTGAAATGCTTTAAACACATAGTCTCCACGATTTTTGCTTGGCTTCTCTAAAAGCTAAATATGAATCGTGGAGAGCTTTGACCTCCTAAAAACATTTACTCGACCTGTTAGCAGCAGGTCAGCGCTCAACACTCACTGAAATATGGCAACACATGGAGCATGTTTAAAGTTTCTCTTTAAGAGCAGTGCGGCAGTAGCTGGGCCAGATACTACAGATATTTATGAACGTGTCTGGATGCTGCTGGGTTTTTAGAGATAACACAATCTCATGTGTTAGCCCGTTTATTTAAGGCCACGTCAGTCAATCTTAGGAGTGATAACAGCTTCCATTCGTGGGTCATTTTTGAGTTTAGGGACAGTATGGTGGCGACTAAAGATATTCACACTGTCTGCTGCAGCAGCTGTCAACAAGACGGAGAGCAACACATTTCATCTGCCTGATGAGACGAGGCTCCACAAATCATTGTTAAAAAACAGGATTATCTATTCTCGCCGCCCTCAGACGATCCTTCACAAACCAACAAAGACATGAGCTTGGTGAAGATGCTTCAAGTGAATGATTAGGTTTTATTTTCAGTTCACCTGACACGTGCTTATTTTGTAACGGAAAAGCAACAGAAGCTCTGCAGGTTTTTCTCAGACGTAAAAAGATCCGACCAAGGACACCAGGAAACAAAGGAGAGCTACTATTAGCTCATAGCAGGGAGGCTAGGAAAAGCTACTGTTAACTGGGAGGCTAGATAACTAAGAAGAGCTACTATTAGCTAGGAAGCTGGAAAGAGCAACTAGCAGAAAGGCTAAGAGGCTAGGAAAAACTACTGTTAGCTGGGAGACTTGAAAGCTAGAAGAAGCTACTATCAACTGAGAGGCTAGGAGGCTAGGAGGAGTTACTGTTAGTTGGGAGGCTGGGAAGCTAGGAAGAGCGATTGTTAGCTAGGAGGTTAAGAAGAGTTGCTGTCAGCTAATAGACTAGGCAGCTAGGAAGAGCTACTATTAGCTAAGAGGCTATGAGGCTAGGAAGAGCTACTGTTAGCTAGAAGGCTAGAACGTTACAAAGAGCTGCTATTAGCTGGGAGGCTAGCAAGCTAGAAGAAGCTACTATTAACTGAGAGTCTAGGAAGTTATTGTTAGCTGGAAGGCTAGGAAGATATATATATATACACTTTTTTTTTTAAATTGTCATATTAATAGTTGTTACAGTGTTAAAAGCTCTATCCATCTTTGTTTTAATTTTTATCAAGAAGAATTGGTGCACTGCACCTTTACAAAAATAGCGAAAGACGGTAGTCTGGAGTTGCGTGGCTGTGGATGTGTGCCTCTGAACTGAGGGCATGTTGCAACTAGTAAAGTAAAAATAAAGATGAAGGTTTGTCTTGCTGTTTGTTTTGGAGTTGCAATGGATACATGTTTTAGACTAACATCAAAAAAAAAAAAAAAAAAAATAATAATAATAATAATAATAATAATTCAATGGCACGCGATCTACCCGCACTACCATCGCGATCTACAGTAGCCTACCTGTAGTATGCTACTGCAGGTGGCAGTTATCGCGAGGCTAGTGACAGAGCTCAGATTGGGAATATTTTTATTTTATTTTTTTTACTCCGCCCGGGCCCGGGGTATTATTATTTTTTTAATAACGCATGTTAAAATACGGGAGATTTACGGGAAAATACTAATACGGGAGGACGGCGGGAAAGAAGGGTAAAATACGGGACTTTCCCGGCCAAAACGGGATACTTGACAGGTATGATAAGTAGTTAGATTCAGATCTCTTTCACACCGTATCAGTCTCATCAGACATTCATACTTTTAATGAACCAGGCTCATTAATACACAACATGATATTAACAGTAGGTAACCTGCATGTATCCTGACCACAGTCTGAGGGAGCTACAGCTAACAGCAGGACAGGCTGATTGAGTTATCTGTAGCTTATTAGCGGATGGTTGGGATCCGTCAGACAGTGACAGGATTCACTGCTGTCTTTTAGTAATGCTGATGAACTATCCTCTGCCTCAGCGCCAGTAACAGGACAGCTTTCACCTTCCAGGACAAAGCACAAGGTCAAAATAAACGCCAGCGTCTCTGAACCTACGAGCTAAACGCCGGACGCCAAGGACTCGGGAGGAGCTCAGGGTTAAAGACAAGGTTATTTCACAATCGACTCTCCCGGTGACAACAAGTTTGGTCTTTGAAGCTTAACAACAGGACACTGTAACAAGCCTCTGAATGTCTGCAGGAGGCTACAGCTCCACCACTGAGCCCTGGAAAGGTGATAATTAGATTTGTCAGGAATGAACATCTGTGTTTACAGGTTGATTTCACACGGTTTTATCATTTTAATGAGGAGCTGGGCTAATTCACCTCTCAACAGCTTTTGAATTAAATGGTTCCCACTTTTCTAAACTGTATGTTTATATTATTAACCATGTTTGGCTTCTGCTTCTTTGGATCCAGACTAAAACATCTCAGCCACGATTCTCTGAGGTTTAATAGCTTTGGTGAACTTTTTATCTAGAGCCATCATCAGGTCGGAAAATTAGTAGATCTGGTATTTTTAAAATAATGGGATTGTGATCTTTTGTAGTTATTTATGTTAGGTCTGCCATAAACCAAAACCACGTCCCTGTAGCGTCAAAACATCTTCGTTTTAATGGGAGTTGTTGTCAAAGCCGAAGAAGAAGAAGAAAAGGAACCAATGAGTCCAGATGTCCAATTTCTTCTTTGGATAAACCATCAAAATCTGCTTCTCCTTTTTTTCTTCCTTCTTTCTTCTTCTGTTGAAACAAGTGTTTGAAAAGATGAACCAAGCTGGAATCCATGTGGACATGTCTTGGTCGTCTTCTAAGACTCTAGACATTCAGGACCGCACAAACATGGAGGAAGAAACACTCCTTCTCGTTCTTATTTTCCTTCTTCTATCCCTTCTTTCTCTCACCTCTTCGTCCTTCTCCTTCTTCTCAGTGTCTTCTTCTTCTGTCTTTACCTTCTCATCCTTTTCTTCCTCTTCCACATTCCTCATTCTTCCTCCTTCTCCATTTCCTCTTCTTCTGATCTTTTTCTTCCTCCAAATCCTTCCTTCCACCTTCCTCCTCCTCCTCCTCCTCTTTTATGTCCTTGTCCTTCTCCACCTCCTAATCTGTCCTCTTCTTCTCCTCCTTATATCCTCATCCTACTCTTTCCATCTCCTCTGCCTCCTCCTCCTTCTTCTCCTTTTGTTATATTTACAGTAGATTTGACAGCATCAGAACCTCTTCATCTAGAAACTCGTATCCTGACTGTATCACCATGTAAACTATTCAGGTCTATGTTCAGAACTCCTGATGTCTTGATGTTTTATTATATTTTACACTGAGTTGATATAAATAATTTAGATCAATGTTCAGATTTAGATCTCAAGTCGTTTCTTCGTAATGCAGATATGAATTAATAAACATAACCCACTGACACAAAGGTGAATTAATCGCAAACAGAGAAACAGAATCAAGGAATGAATCAGAGTGAAATATTTTCTTCTTCCATCTCGTCAAAGTGAATTGATTTCGTTGCTGTTCTTTGAAGGCCGAGATGAAAAATAATGCTTTGAGACAAAGTAAATAGTCTGAGGGTTTGTTGGTATTGATCTTTGAAAAATGAATGAGGTTAATTACCGCTAGTCTGTCGAACACCATCTGGATTTCATTATGTTACAACTGAGAAACAAATACCTCAGCATCAACCAGATAGTCTCCAACCAATCAGAGACATTTAGTTGTAAACTAATTCAACTCCACGGCACTCAGATGATTACTGATACTCAACCAAATAAAGCCCCGCCCACACCATCTGATTGGCCCAACAGATCGTTTTCCGACGGAGAAACTCCAGAACAACTTTAAGCCACAAAAAATATTACAGTCGAGGAGTTGGTCTGGCTTCCAGGTTAGCGTACATTACTTCACAAGTCAAATCACAGACAAATGTATGTTAGCTAAAAGCTAGGTATTAGCTAGCATGTTTTTTTTTCTTTGTTTTGTTTTGTTTGAAAATGTGTTCAGTTCTTTTTGTCATTTGTTTATTTACTTATTCAAGTTCGAGAGCCATTTGATTGCCGCGGCAGATCTTAGGCGAGCTCATGGCGTCCCTCAGGGCTCCATCCTGGCTCCTTCTGAAATTCTAATATACTCGAATGGTGCTTCAATGTTAATTAAAATTACAAAAATTACACTGTTGTTTTTTTACATTGGTTGTTTGACGATCAGTGCTTTAAAAACTCATGGACATATCTAAGACCTATCCAGAGCTTCTGTTTACCTCTGTTTTTACTACTGTTTGCGTCAACGCTCCTTTCTATAAGATGTTTTTTTTTTTATTGTGTGTGTCCACTATGTACATGAAGAAAGAAAGATCCAGAAATAAACATAAAATAAGGTGAAACATCAACATCAACAAAGTGAACGCACATAAAGAGCCGGAGAGCTTCACGGAAAAAAGGCAAAAGGCAGAGAAAACATAATGTGACAGGAAGAAGGAAGGAGATTGATTAAAATAAAGAAGGATTGGGCATGGGAGGCGGTCGAGCTGACAAAGAGAACATAATGAAGCTGTGCACGGCTGGATGTGTGAAGGGCAGTAATTTACCGATCAAGGACAGAGAGTGATTTGTCACCAGAGTGGAAAAGAAAGTCTGAGTGAGAAGCTTCAACCGATTATCGACAGCAGCGCCGTCAGTTATCCACCGCTGGCTACTGAATGCTGAATGAGTCTGAATGCACAGAGGCTTCAACCCGTTTCTGACCTCCACAACAACAACAACAACAACAACAACAACAACAACAACAACAACGTTTAGTCCTTTCATTATAATGCAACCTGGTCAATAGACTGTAAAAATAGGGGGCGCCATGACAGCTTCTCTAAAAGTAAAGCCAATGCATGTGGCTAAAGAATAGGTCATAAAAGCCCTGCCCCCTTACTGTTAGTGGAAGGAAGGAAGGAACCGAGGAAGGAAGGAAGGAAGGAAGAAACAACGGAGGGAGGAAGGACAGAAACAAGGAAGCAAAGAGGGAAGGATGGAAAACGACCAAAGGTAGGACGGAAGGAAGAAAGAGAAAAGAAGGAGGGAATCAAAAAACAAAGGCGAGAGGGAGGGAGGAAGGAAGGAAGGAAGGAATCAAAGAGGAAGGAATGAAGAAAGAGAGGAAGGAAGGAAGACAGGAAGGAAGAAAGAGAAAAGAAGGAAGGAATCAAAAAACAGGAGAGAGGAAGGAAGGAAAGAAGGAAGGAAGGAAGGAAGGAATCAAAGAGGAAGGAAAGATGGAAGAGAGGAAGGAAGGAAGACAGGAAGGAAGGAAGATAAAGGAGGGAAGGAATCAAAAAACAGGAGAGAGGGAGGAAGGAAGGAAGGAAGGAATCAAAGAGGAAGGAAAGATGGAAGAGAGGAAGGAAGGAATCAAGAAGGAAGGAAGGAAGGAAGGAAGGAAGGAAGGAAGGAATCAAAAAACAAAGGAGAGAGGGAGGAATTCAATTCAATTCAATTCAAAGCACTTTATTTGTCCCCAAGGGGCAATTTAAAGGAAGGAAGGAAATGAGGAAGGAAGAAGGGGAGGAAAGATGGAAGGAAAGAAGAAAGGAACAAATGAGAAAGGAAGGAACAGTGATTAATCTAGTCTCCGTTACTCTTGTCCCACATTGATGCTAGCTATCATACCACAGTGACTGACTAGTCATGCTAATCATGCTAGTCGTGTTTAGCATCTGAAGCTGAGCCACTATCTGACTGAAGCACAAATCATCCCGACACTGATCAGCCACTGTCTGTTCATCTCTGGCCGTCATTGCTGAAGAAAATGTAAAACTAATTAAATCAATATTTAGGCCAATCTGCACCGTTGCCAAGTACATTTAAAGAGCAGAGATCTGGCCCAGAACAAAGATGATTTATGCCAAACAAACAAAAAACCTCCAGCACCAGAATCTAAATTATTATGACTAAGAGGAGAGAGAGAGAGAGAGACTGGCTACCAGCTCTGAGTCCAACCTTTTCAACCTTGACATCATGTAAACAGAGAGGAGAAACTAAAATTCAACATTTGGGATGAAATAAAGTGCTCACATGACTCACCAGATATAAAACTATAACTCTGAGCTAAATAAAGTTGAGAAGCTTCATAAACTGCGGTCCTGACCAGCCGTCTGGGGTATTTTAGTCTGTTAAACATGATCAACGCTTGAAGACGGGCGTCCTCCCAGCGTCCGCCTGCCGCCACACGTGTGGACAGACTTGAAGAACGATCAGATTTGAGACAAAAAAAAGAGAAAGTGACGGACAATTAGCGTCAGATCAAAGCGGTCCTGGATCCTCAAAGCCCAGCGCTCTCATTAGCGGCGGCTGGGACCACTTGATCAAAGTCACTTTAGAAAGCTAAACCTGGAAGCCTCCGTGGAGATCCTGTCAAACTCTCAAGCTTCAGGCTCACGCATCGGTGCTCAAACATAATGTAGACGTAGAAAAACAGCTTCTGTCTAAATTCTCCACCAATATTTGTACTGACTAAGATGTTTTCTTTAGTGTTCAAGGTTAAAAAGTCATTAAATGTCAGACACTGCCTCCTTAGTCACAACACTAGTGTAGGAAGCTAGCATGACACAGACATTTTCCACCAAAACCTTAAGATACAACTAGTAAAAATAGTTTAATGTTAAATTCTTACATTAATTAAATATGAAAACACCTGAAAACTGTTGGTCTACAGTGCACCCTTTGAATTAACTTGGAGGAAGTTTACGAGCCGACAATAAATCCACATAATTTTTAAGAAAGTCAGAAAAAACTTCATTATTCAGAGCAGCATCTGTTTTCAGTGCAGCAAACAAAACAAACTGAATGATCTTGTTCATTTTTCAAAAATTTAATCCAGTAAAAAAATATTTAATTGCGATTAATTGCATGATTTCCACAAATCTGTTTAAAATGTAATGTGGAAGTTGGTACGTACTGAAGTTGAAATACGCTGTTATTATTGCAACAAACCAAAACAAAGACAAATACTGTCCTGTCTTTGTTGTAATTTATTCGTACTGTGGATCATCTGTTTCAGTAAATGCTGATTAGTTAGTTCTTGTTCAGAGAAACATCTGACAAGACTTTGAATCTGAACTTGTTTTCTTCTACTTCTTTCAGGTTTTTGGCCGTTTGGACACGTCAGGGAGTATTAACTGCCCTCTGCGAGGTAAAACTGTTCACTACGACCACACTTCACATTCTGCTTGCTTTCCACACCACTGGGCCGAGGTCATAATAAAAGAAAGCGCAGGCGTCAAAAGGAATTTAAGCATTTAGACGTTTCTGATTGACCCCAAGGCTGAATCTTAACAGTTAAGGCCATCAGACGCCGTCATTAAGAAAAGACTTTAAGCTGTTTACTCTCAATAAGCCTGGCGTGTTACCAGACTCTATCTTGAAAATAACACCTCTACATCAACTGGACATTTAGTTGGAAACTAACTCCACAACGCCCTGATGAGGTGTATGACTACTGTTACTGTTCTGTCCATCACCACATTAAGCCCCGCCTACATGATCTGATTTGGCCCATCGGCAGATCTTTGCTGGAGCTGAATCAGTTCCCAACAGAGAAACTCCAGATAAACTTTGGCGCAAAGTTTGGTGTGGCTTCCAGGCTAGTTGGTTTAAAGACTTGAGCTAAACCAAGGAAAGACTGTTTCATCTTTAACCACATCTTGTCTAAATGATCAGTCTGTAGTTGTTGATATGAAGCTTTTAAAGTCATAGAGTTTAATGAGTTTAAGGGTTCATTTACACCAAGGTCGTTGTGATCATTTATCCCTTAGGTCTTTTGGCTCAGACCAACTTTGTGGGCTTCCAAGCTAGTTCTAGGCTAAGCTTGTTGGAATAACCGTCAGAAGTGATACTTAAACCTTCATTATTCACTACATTACTGTCCAAAAAGTGTGATCTCCAGATGACAAAACACAAGCTCAACTTTTAAACTAGACGAGATCAAACTCATGCAACTAAACAACCTGGAGATTTGTTGAGTACCAGTCCTTTAATAAAGTTATTTTATGTTTCCAGATCTTAGAGACGATAACGGATAGAAATAAGAAAACTTCATCCTTTAAAACTGGAGTCAAACTGTGAAGGAAGAGAGAAGAGGAAAAGGTCTCTGAGTTGTCAGGTCAAATGTGCAGCTTATCTGTCATCTCTATCAAGTCTTTTCAAGTGGCTGAACACTATAAATATTTTGTCTTGGCTCTTCGGAGGAACTCTCTGCTGTCAAATCAACCACCTCCAGTTGACAGATGTGACGGGAACCGACCTCACGCCTGGAACATCGTCCATCCTCCTGAGACCATTTAACCAAAAAAAAAAGCAAAGCAATCACCCAAACCCCAGCAGAACTTTCTCGGGTTTGCTGCTGATGAGATAAACTCAGCAGAGGATACTGTACGTCTTTGTGTGAGCGTACGAACTAGACAAACCTGTGTTCTTCCTCACTCCCCCCCGAGGGGGAAGCCGAGATGTCGAGATATGAGCTCGGAGAACACCGACTTGGATGAGATGGAATTGATTTTCTGTCACTTGAATCTGTGGATTGTCGGCGGACCCCCTTGAAAGAGATGGTCAGGGGAAAAAAATAAAACACAGCAAGAGGATGCTGCTACAAGAGGGAGAAAAAAATCAATTCCTGGGAGTAGTTGCCTGCTCTCACCTAACGGTTGTGTGGTGCATGTCACTTCGGTTCAGGAATATTTAGAGGTGGATTTACTAGACTGGGTGGTTGGGTTGTTTAGACGTTTGATAAAACTGCAGTTCCTCTAACGTTCACTAGAGGCCCCAACAGTATATAGAATACGTAAGGAATGCATAACTATGGGTACTTCCTTCCAAGAGAAAAGGAAAGAATAAGTCATTCATGTTTTGAGTAGTTTTAAGGCGGCGTACAAACAGGAAGTGACTAGCAGCGATGTCGTGACCGGAGACGATGAAATTTAGCAAGTTGTAGCGACAACAGTTGGCAAAAAGGAACTATTTGGCATGTACCTAGATGAACTAACGTTAACTTTAAGGTAACAACCAATGGCAGCAACTGAAGGAAGCATCATCCACCATTTTGGTTCCTACCACCAAATCCATAACGAAGACAGCGGCTTGGAAGTGTCGCCAGGCTGAGAGGCGTCAATGATGTTGACGGTAGCTCTGTTCAAGCACTAGACATATTTTTATGTTCAGCTTGTGTTACTTGGAAGTACACAAGAGGGTTACCTAGGCAACCAGAGCCTGGAACGTCCACCGGAGACCAACTGTCAGCTACGAGGACATGGACGACGAGTGAATCGTTTTATTTGTGGACGCTGAACGCAACAAGGGGACCGCGTATTTCCCACCACTGCTCCGCTGTGTGTTCGCCCCCCTTGATCGACACAATGGAAGTGATATGAAACATTAAGCTGATCAGTAGAGTGGTGGATTATTTTAGTGACAGCTGAGACAGGCGAGCACCGTGGGAGGACGGCAACAGGCGACCAGAGAGCCCAAAGAATGCTAATTAATTAAGCCATCGACACAGATGCCAGCAAACGATTTAAAAATCAAATATTCTGCTTCTTCTGTGCGCGGAGCTCAAAGGAACGCTGTGACAATGGGTGTCAGGTGATTCGTGGTGAAGGGCTGGTAGCAGACCAGACAGGAGGCCTGCTTCCTCTATTCCCATAGCTGCAGATTAAAACACAACAGGATTCACGGGGGTCGTTCGCTGAAATAACAAACGCCGTCCGAGGTGGGAAGCAACAATGAGACGCCTCGATTGGTCCCAGAGTTGGCGCTTGATTAGTTCCTGTTATCTTGTCACATTAGCATAATGGTTTAGTGGATAACACTCACCGCCTCGGATTCTGTTTTGCAAACTTTTCCACTTTTATTCCCTGAGACTTTTAATGGAAACACAATGACTGAGATAAGACACAAAAACCAGTCTGACAGAGGCGTCCAGATGGCACATTATACAGCTCTGTAAATGATACGACATGCTGGAAGGAAGTCAAACTGAAGGAGACGTTTCTGTGAGGAACAGGCCCAGATAAACTTATTTTGGTGAACAGTTGACGGGACATTTCCCTGGATTCTAAACAAAACTGAAGCCGTTTGAGGTTTGACTGATCTGGTCTCTAGTGTCCAGGTTAAACAGGTCCAGGTGTGAACACTGATCTGGTCTCTAGTGTCCAGGTTAAACAGGTCCAGGTGTGAACACTGATCTGGTCTCTAGTGTCCAGGTGTGAACGCTGATCTGGTCTCCAGTGTCCAGGTGTGAACGCTGATCTGGTCTCTAGTCTCCAGGTGTGAACACTGGCCTGGTCTCCAGTGTCCAGGTGTGAACGCTGATCTGGTCTCTAGTGTCCCAGCTAAACAAGTCCAGGTGTGAACACTAATCTGGTCTCTAGTGTCCAGGTGTGAACACTGATCTGGTGTCAGTCCACATGTGGAGGTGGTCTGGGACACATGTGACCTCCTTCCTTTGGTAGTGTGAACACACAGTGAGTCCTGGGTCACATTAAAGACCACCTACTCAACAGGGCTGATCTGAGGACGAGGAGTTTAACTCATTCATTCAACCACTAGTAGAAATGATCACATGAATCAGTGATGTCTGTTCATTAGTAATGAGAGCCTTTTAAAAGATCTCTTCATCACCGGAGAGGAGGATGGAAGCTTCCAAGGTTCAGTTCTAAGCTGATCTCTGTCTCTAAAATAAATCAGATCTTATCATGTGAGAGTCTTTCCATCTTGCTCCAAAATCTGGATCATGTCTCCAAGTCAATAACCAGCTGTTCATGGTTCTGGTCTTGGAGCTGAGAACCAAACTTAACTAGGAGATGATTCAATATGAGGAGGATGTGTGTGATTCTGTCATTAAAGAACATCATGCACAGACAAAAACTGTTCTTGGTTCTGAAACATCGGTTGACTAACTAAAGAAGAAATAAATCCAAACTGGAATCAACAAATTAAATAGGGACTAGTTCAGCTCTAATCTGAGTCTCTGTCTCTAAAATAAATTAGAACTTAACGTCACATCTTGTTCCAAAATCCGGATCATGTCTCCAAGTCAACAAACAGCTGTTCATTGTTCTGAAACAGCGGTAGGTAGAGATCCATTAGAGACAGCAGCTGGTACAGTAGACACATTTTAATACCACGGGTGACCACAGGGACTCATGCTGCATTCCAGAAAGCTGGGATGTCTGATTTATTCCACTTGGAGTAAACTAGATGTGACCTCAAAGCGTTCCAGGACAAAGTTGAACATAAACAACAAACATGGCCGACCGCGAGATGATAATATTTGTTTTGCGTCCAAATTTACTGACAATGATTGAAATTGAGGTCTCCCAAGGTTTTTCCACCACAAATAGGTAATATACTTCTCTCTGTGCTGAAAGCTAACGGTAGACGCTCAACAAACCTCCTCTCTTTAAACGTTAGGCTACACTTCATGCAGAGGGATTATAGCAACGCAAAAGTCTCACGCAAAAGTCATGTTGTGTAATATGATGATATCTAGTAGGACCTCCGGCTTCAAGTGGCATTCCAGAGCACCTTTCCTAGTAGGACGTCTGAAATTTCAGACCTCACAGTTTTCTGGAGCTGAAAATTCAAATTGGACAGTTGAGATCATACAGCCCAGGATGGGACCTTTAACCAGCACAACATTTGTCTTCAATGTGAATTATTGTAGAAGTCAGGTTAAAGCCCCTGAATGAGTTTGATCCAGAAGGTAAATCCTGCAAATTAACTCTTAATGAATGAAATCATTCCCAAATGGCGCCTCCCCTGTACCAGGGTCTGGTTCAGCTCGTATACTTGTCGTCACAAAGACCCTGGATCAGATTTACAGAAACCGTGTCGCTGCTTTGTTTCCTCAGCCTCATCAGCACCTGACTGTCACTGCACTTCTCAGTTTACCGCTGACTCGACTCAACACCGACGCGTTGACATCACCATTTGTTTTCCTTTCAAGGTGCGTTATTGGTTTTTTTTGGAAAATCTATGTGGATGGAATATCTTAAATCAAGTTTAGTTTAGTTGGTCTACCGAGATAATTCTTCATACGAGGCAGTTCTTGTGTTTTTGACTATTTGACTATTTTAGTGTTTTGTTCCTAAATGGTCTGAATAAACTAGTTCCACCAAATTTAAAAGTTTTAGATGAACATAGACAAGTTCAACAACTACTTTGTCAAAGTCAGAACTTCTTATTTCAAGCATCTGAACATATTAAAAACAGATAATGTCCAGATCAATGACAGTACTGACTGGAAAGTCTCAACTATTGATACAGACTAAAATGTTCTGTTCATATTTTCCTTGGATCGACACAAATCTACTTGTTTTTAGTCTAAAACACCAGTTTGGAGAAATCTGGGGGTTCTCTGAGGACATTTACTGGTTTTAAAAAAAACCTTGGCAAGTCAGATGTTCCTGTTCTGTTGGCAGATCATTTGGATCATTTTAAGTAATGTATCCCTACCAGAGGTCCTTCATCCCAACTGCCATCAGGCTGTACAACACCAGCCAACAATAACCCTGGACTTGGCTTCGTTTTGGTTTTTACAGTTATTTTTTTGCACAATTAAATCTGCTTTTTGCACAAACCACTACCTTACTGTCTTATAGCCTTAGCTATTATTTATTTGCCCACTGTTACCTGTTTAACCTGGACTCTAGAGACCAGATCAGTGCTCACACCTGGACCTGTTTAACACCTGAGATCAGATCACTCAGGATGGATATTAACTGAAGGTAATATTAGCTGTCTGACTGCATTCTCCTTTTATCTTTGTTATATACCTATATCTTAGTACAAACCACCTTTAACTGAGTGTAACTTCAAGGTGTGTGGACTCAAGCCAAGTGGAGAATAAACAGGACTATATCTGTCGTCTGTCTTCTCTGATATGATATTTTAAAAAGTCTTTTTCACCCCTCGTGTTCTCGCTCCAGAACTGACTCTGTCCTCGTATCACGCTCTCAGCAGGATATCTCTAAACCACAAGCTCTCCATCACAAACTGCAGGAACAGACATTTTGCTTGAAAATATTTCACAGTGCAATCCATCACACCATCTTCCCCCTGTGTGCCTGAAACGATGGTCTTTAAAAACAGATTTTCAAAGGGTCACATTTTTCAGCGAATGCCACGAGTCAAGGATTTCAATTTCTCCCAGAGTCCACCTCGGCAACGTGGATTTTTGTGCCTTTTGCGTGAGATGGTGGCACAACTCGTACCTCCATAAGAATTTCTCCTTCAAATACCACCGCCACTCGCACAGGAAAAAAGCCATTAAACCCACAACTCTGAGAATGAATTCATCTCATCCGAGTCAGAGGAGATTACTAACAGGCATGCGGTGACACAAACTGTAAGGACTAAGAGGGTCTGAACGGCAGGAATCAGCCGGCTCTTGATATTTAATGATGAAATGTGAAGTAGAGAGGAATCCGGGGGCCGACACTGGCCTTTAGAGGCATCAGCTGCGATGCTCATTTCCTCCATCTTTGCCACCGCCGCTGAACCCTGCATGTCTGGAAACTCATTCGGCCGCCCAAAGCCAAATTTAATATCACCCCACCCCGCGGCCAAACTTAATATCATTAAAGGTGCAATCACCCTCAGACGCTGGCTGGCTGGCCGAGAAACTCATCAGGACACCGAGACGTTTCATGGGATCTCAGTAGAAATGAAGTGGGGATGGAGGGTTCACCAGGAAGGCCTGGGCCTAAAGAAGGCTTACAACCGTTATACAGACATGATTAATAATGATTAGTTTCCCATTCATCATTTAGAAAAAGTTTGAAAAATCCTCGCTGGTCATTGGAGGATAAATTCTTTTGAAGTCTCTAGCGCTGCCATGGCGTTGTGGACTTGATGGAAGTCTTTTCAAAACTACTGAATGGATTCTTACAAAGTTTGGTGCAAACACTCATCTCCCCCTGAGGATGAACTACAGTAACCGTGAGGATGCTCTGACTTTTCATCTGGCGCCATCATCAGGTCAACATTGGCCCGACACCAAAGAGCAGACAGACAAAGATGGATGTAGTATTGGTGTGATTTGCCTGTTTTCTAATCTTCTCCTGGGAGTGAACGGCAATAACCGTGAAGTGTGACCCTCACTGGATAAATTCTTCTCAAGTCTCCATGACTCTGATATTTGTGGCCTTGACAATGATCATTTCTACTAGTGGTTGAATGAAAGAGTTAAACTCCTCTTCCACAGATCAGCCCAGGTGGTCTTTAATGTGACTCAGGACTCATTGTGTGTTCACACTACCAAAGGAAGGAGGTCACATGTGTCCCAGACCACCTCTGGACTTAAAGATGGACACTTGATGGATTACATCACTCAGGAAGGATGTTAATGTGAGGTCTGATTAGGTGCCTTGAAAATACGTTGGTTTGGACTGACTGACACTCCCCTTGCATCTCTGTTATATCTTAGTATAAACCAACTTTAACTGAGTGTAACTTCAAGGCGTGTGGACTCAAGCCAAGTGAAGAAGTCTCTTGTTGACATTTGTGGGTTTGATGGACGTATTTTAAAAAATCCCACATGGATCGTTACACAATGTTGCGCAAACACTCGTCGTTCCCTGAGGATGAACTCCAATAACACTTTTAATCAGCATTTTTATTTGTCCAATACTCTGGCTTTAGACCAAATTAAAGATTGTCCTAATTGGTGTCGGGCTCCTGAAAACCAGTTAATTGTTTTAGATCTGACCAAAACCAAATCCTTGTAGTGTCAAAGCTGCCAAAAAACGAAGAAGAAGAAGAAGAAGAAGAAGAAGAAGAAGAAGAAGAAGCACAATCCTGTGTCTAATCGTGTTTTCTGTGTAAAATGGATATTTGGTGAGGTGGTAGTAGGAGATCATCATTCTTGTTGAACAGCTTTCTGTTTTCCATTGACCCACAGTCCTCGCTACTAAATGATTAAAACCACAGAGCTGAAGATGAGCTGCAGCCCACCCTCTGAGGGTGAATAGTAATGTGGTCAGAGTGGCATTTATTCTGGCCGGTGGTTTACTGTTACTGCTGGATTTCATGGCGCTTTGTCCTGAGGGGCTGTAGCTGCTCTTTGCTGTACGCCGCCGCCGCCGCCGAGTGTCACGCCCTCTGACAGGACAACGCAGCGCCCAGATGGCGAAGCTTATCTGTATGCTGAGCAGCTCCAAGGACAAGAGTCTCTGAGGACGTATGTCAGATAGGAACGCCGGCCTCAGCCACCCTGCTGCTGATAGCATACTCATGACTTTAATGCCTCCCCCCACTACTACTATTACTACTACTACTACTACTACTACTACCTGTGTCCTTGAAACACTGCATCCAATAAACGCTCTGAAATTCAGTAAATCCTCAATCCCCAACAAAAGAACAACAACTAAGTGTGAAATGTTGCCTCACGTCTTCCTGTGCTAATAAAACCATCAACCAGCCGATTGATCAACTAATCATTGCAGCTCTGAGCCACTGTAGCGACATATCTGCTACTGGACTTCGCCGACAGTCTGCCTTTAACCGGTGTCAGGTCGTTGGCGAACGTCAGGGTTGACACTAGACTTTAGCTGATTTAGCTCAAAGAGATCACGGTGATCTGAAAGTTTAAATCCACAAATATGTTTATAACAACATGGTGATGTAGAATTAAAGTGTAGACCACCAGATCAGCATGATTCAGGAGTGGACAGCTCTGTACGACGGTTTGTAGCTCTTCTTAGCTTCCTAGCCTCCCAGCTAAGAAATGGTGTAAGAACTGAGTCTGGCAACACTAGTTTAACTCATTGTAGCGTGGAAATGAAAATCTTGAGTTGCTCTTGAAATGAAAACTCACATCAAATAGTTATTTCATCATTCGTCACTTCAAGATCAGTTCTTTTTCGTCCAATACAGAAAACTTTTTTGATAGCTGGAGTGTTGCAGGGGATTCGGGGCGCTGAAGAAACTTGCTGCCACGTTTTGTCTTATTGGCAGGGATCCACGGCTCACTCTGACTTGGAGTGGAACTTATCAGGGCACTTTGGTTTAGCACTCAATTGAGTCCAGTGAGCCATCTGGCTGGTAAACACAAGGGACAGTTAAGTCAATGTCTGCGGCAGTTGTTGTGGAGCCAACTGTACCGAAGGTGACCAGAGAGTCTAGAAGGGCCAGTCGGAGGCAGCTGTTGCAGTCGGATGGTGAGATAGGTGGAGGCATAGCTGCTAAGTCATTGGCTAAAGTTAACTTTGTTAAACTTTACGTACTTATACAATGTGTATAAAATGACTAATAAAATCCTTCATCTAGGTCTCCGGTGGCATCAAATTCAGTGTTACCAGCGAATAGTTTGTTGTGTTGTGTGTAGAATATCATAAATGTTCTTAAATTCGGTTTTCACAACTACACCACATCTACTCATGGCTGCCACTGCACAACGCCCGGGTGTGATGGGGCTAACTGCACTAGTAGTTTAGGTTTGGTCCAGGTTTTACTTTCGGTTGTTAATATGGGGTTAAAAGAGACTGTAAGAGGAGACTGAAGCTGTCTGTATCATTATAATTAAAGTCCTAAGTGGACGTTAATTAATTTAAAACTGGCAGCTCACCAGCCGGCCTCCACAGCGAATACAGACAGGCGTTCGTCCTTTTCCAGCTGGAAGCAGATTGTTCCCATCTGTCCGGGACTCGTAGCTGACTCAGGCGTTTATGTTCCAGAGAGGACAGGCGATGATGGCTGAAGGGCTCCGTGTCATGTTCACACATCATCAGCCTTAATTCCCTGTTACCGTTCACATCACAGCGGTGACGACACCTGAGCGACCCCTCTGTCTGCAAACATGCGCTAAAGACAAGCTAATGGGGAAATGTTAACTGGAGGTGTGCTAGTCACTGATTGAATCCTCTGAACTGACAGCGTACAATCACTATTAGCTGCGAGGCTAGGAAGCTAGGGAGAGCTACTGTTAGCTGGGAGGCTAGGATGCTAGGGAGAGCTACTGTTAGCTGAGAGGCTAGGAAGCTATCGAGAGCTACCATTAGCTGGGAAGCTAGGAAGCTAGAAAGAGCTACCATTAGCTGGTGGGCTAGAAAACTAAGAAGAGCTACCATTAGCTGGGAGACTAGGAAGCTAGGAAGAGCTCCTGTTAGTTGCTAGGCTAGAAGGCTACAAAGAGCTACTATTAGCTGGGAATATAGGAAGCTAGGATGAGCTACCGTTAGCTGGGAGGCTAGGAAGCTAGGAAACGCTACTGTTAGCTGGGAAGCTAAGAAGTTAGAAAGAGCTACCATTAGCTGGTAGGCTAGAAAACTAGGAAGAGCTACTATTTGCTAGGAGGCTAGGAAGCTAGGAAGAGCTACTGTTAGCTGGGAAGCTATGAAGCTAGCAAGAGCTACCATTAGCTGGGAGGCTGGGAAGCTAGGAAGAGCTCCTGTTAGTTGCTAGGTTAGAAGGCTAGGAAGAGGTACTGTTAGCTGGGAGGCTAGGAAGCTAAGAAGAGCTACTATTAGCCGGGACGCTAGGAAATGTTACTATTATCTGGGAGCATAGGAAGCTAGGTAATGATACTGTTAGCTGGGAAGCTAAGAAGCTAGAAAGAGGTACCATTAGCTGGTAGGCTAGAAAATTAGGAAGAGCTACTATTTGCTCGGAGGCTAGGAAGCTAGGAAGAGCTACAAAGCGTGTGTTTCCTGAATCCTGCCGATCAGTTGATCTACACTTCATTCATTCTAGATCATCATGTTATTGTAAAGATATTTGTGGATTAAAATGTTCAGTTTTTCATTGTTCGCTGTTGTCTTTGTGGTGGTTTTTGAAGAGGAGTCAGGTAACAACAGCCTCCACTCCAACTAGTTAATTTTAACCAAACACTTTTGGTATGAAGGTAACATCTGTGATTTTTCTGTGACGACCACGTTAAACCTGACATTCAAAACAAATATGAAAACAGAGGGAAGTGAACTGAAGAAAGACAACCGCCGTGACGGTGCTCCAGACAAAGAAAAATCCTCCACGCTGAGAATAGTTTTTACTGACGGAGAGCCAGAAGGTCTGCTGCTGCTGACCAAGAATGAAAAGCCGCCACTTTTACCTCAGTGGTTCACAAAGAGGGAACAAGAAGCTCCCAGAGAGTCTTTGTGGAGTTCCTGTCGTTGGTTTGAAAAGTGACATATCGCTGAAGGTCAGTCTGACTCACCTCCACGTAATCTGTTCAGTCACTTTAACATCTATAGTGGAGGTGCATTGTGTTATATTTGTGCTGTTTACTGTTGACTCTTCAAGCATCCTCTGGCACAAGACGAAGCCAGAATGAACTGCAGCCTTTTAAATGTGAGAATTTAATAACATTGTGCTGCAATTTAGTGATTATACAATTAAATTATTTTACTAAAAAACTAAATATAAGTGGATTATTTAATTATCACCTCGTCAAAGGATTATAAATCAACTAGATGAATGCTTCTGAATGCTAAATGTAGCTAGTTGAGCATAAGCTCAATTCTTATGAGGCATGTTTCAACCAATACAGAGAAAAACAAAACCTCTGCACCAACTGGATCAATCAGAGACATTTAATTGGAAACTAATTAAACTCCAGGTGAACAATCTGATTGGGTTATTGTTGGGTTATCAGTTCCCAATGGAGAGACTCCAGAGCAAATGTGGACTCAGTCAAAGGCTGCACCCAAACAACAACAACAAATACTGAACGTTTAAAAGAAGAGAAAAGTTTCCTGGAGACAGCGTCAAGGAGAAACATCTTCCAGAGAGGGTTAGGGAGTTTATGGCAGCGTTGGATGACCAGAACATTTCTGGAGTAGAGAACACAAGGTACCAGCTACCCTCTCCACACTACATTAACTTTGACAGAAAGATTTATTGGACTGAATCCAGTTGACTCTAGGAGAAGACAAGGAAGACAAGGACAGACTTTAGAAAGCTACAGGAGACCAACTCTAGGAGAAGACAAGGAAAGACTTTAGGATACTACAGGAGACCAACTCTAGGAGAAGACAAGGAAAGACTTTAGGATACTACAGGAGACCAACTCTAGGAGAAGACAAGGAAGACAAGGAAAGACTTTAGGAAGCTACAGGAGACCAACTCCAGGACATTTAGGATTGGATCGGGACTAAAGATTGAAAGACATCTGTGTGGACATCTCTACTCCAAACTACAGATACTAGTTTAGGAAGTCAACGGATGAATCAATAATAACCCATAATTCGAATGATTAACGAGTTGAAGGAATACTAGTTTGTTGCAGCTCTAACTTTCTACAAACGTCCGATCAACTCAACAACTCTGCTTCCAGGTTAAACGTTGTGATTCAGTCCAGATAAATATACAGATGGAGTCTCCTCTTTGTCTCTTTTTATATAATATCAGCCCTCTGACCGAACAAACAAATCCTCAAATTCAAAAACGCTCACCGTCTTCTCTTGTATCTCGGCTTAAAACAATAAAGATGAGCGGTGGTGGAGGACGGACACACCAATCACTGTGTGTTTGCTGTGAAAATGTCAAACCATATGCTACTTAAATTATTAAAAATGATCAGTCAATAGAACAGGAACATGTTCTCAAAGAACCCACAGATTTCTCCAAACTAATGTTTTAGACTAAAAAACAAGTAGATACAAGTAAAATATGAGTAGAACGGTTTAGTCAGTAGCACTAGTTGAGACTTTCCAGTCAGGAAAGGCATTGATCTGGACATTATCTATTTTTAACGTGTTCAGATGCTTGAAATAATAAATTCTGACTTTGACAAAGTAGTAGTGTTCATGTAAAACCTTTAGAGTTGAGCTAGTTCTCATTTTAATCGTTAACTTCCTACAGTAACAAGTTATGAAACACAAAAACTGTAAGAAGAATTATCTCAGCAGATCTCTGATTGAAGATATTTCACCTTAATTCGATTCCAGTTTTTACAGTGTACATTTACAGGTTTACACTAATTTTGGGGTTTAATTAATCTGAAAGCTCAGGGGATGAAGACACGGCTCCACTTCCACCCGACACTTTGTGGAGGATTAACTTTAACGCCCGTTGCTCCGCAATTCTGTTTGTGCTTCGTCGATACCTAAAGTAAACAGCAGGTTCAGCTGTTTTTATTTTCCTCCTCAACCTGGCTACAAGAAATACACTACAACAACTCCAGAGCATCTGACTGGCTTTTAGCGTTCTGTTCCTAAATGATCTTAATAAACTATTATAACTTGTTATTGTAGGAAGTCTCAACTATCGCTATCGACACCAATCTACTTGTTTTTAGTCTAAAAACACTAGTTCAGCGATATCTGGGGGTTCTTTGAGATTACATAGATATATCAGTTTTAAGTCAAATGTTCCTGTTCTATTAATTTTTAAAGCTGTGGTTTTGCAGCGTTGATGAAACGCCTCATTCTGGCATCGCTTGACTCTATCGAGGAGAAAAATAGGGGAAATTGAGCGTGACCGACCCCGGCGAGTGGGAGGGAAGCTCGGCAGGAGGGGTATCCTTTTCTTTCTTTTACGCATTTCCATTTCGAAGGACACCCTCCCCTCCCCCTTCTCCCCCTCCTCCTCCTCCTCCCCCCCGGTGGGTTTGACACTTCACAGGAAGCAGGCCGGCCAACTGCAGCTGTCGCCCGGGCTGTGACTCAGTCGAGCCACCAAAGCCACCGAGAGACATTTGAATACACGGCTGACAGGAAACTGGCGGGATGCGGCATCGATTTTATGGCGGTTCAGAAGTGACCGTGGTAACCGGTCGATAGGGCAAGCTGTTTGCACCTGAAGCCTCGCACAAAGGGGCCGCTCTCTAAAAGCTATAAAAAGGTTAAAAAAATATAAAGTGTTTGTGGCGGAGAAAGAGAATACAATCTGGTTTTAAATGCATGAACTTCTGTAAAATAAAAGAGAGAAGGGAGGTGGTGTGACTGAAGGATGGAGGTGTGGTGAGAGTTTACCTGGAAGCTCTGCCACAGCTGTTGGGCCAGCGCAGTGATCTCAGAGAGGATGTGACGGACGAGGAAGGACTTTGAGATGCTGCTGTTGCTGCCCACCGTCATCAGACACTCCTTCAGCGTCTCTGAAGGCTGGAGCTAAGGATTAGAAAAAACGAGGTTATCGTCGACTTCTTTATCTATAAAATTATACTGGTTAGCATTAGTGCTCATTAATAACAGGGTTTCTGCAGAGTTCATGCAGAGTTCTGATTTGAATCAGTCTCGTTTCCCAGCTAGAGAAACGAGAGGCAAACGAAAACATAGAGGCTACGCAATAAGGTGACGAATTCCAGGTGCCGGGAATTACCTAAAGATTTACCCAAAAACCTGGACGTCAAGTATTTGGGAATTCTTAAAACCAAGAACCCATGAAAACCAATGAAACTGGCCACTTCCTCGCTGCTACATCCTTGATTTGTGGAAAAGTAAATGTAATGATTGATGTGAGTAGAGTAGGGTCGCCAGAGTCACTGATGACTACGTTAATTCGTCAATTTGCGTGGAAGAGCTAGAAAAGGCAAATCCCCATTGGCCAAAAGAGTGAGAATTCATTAACCAAGACCAGGATAGATAGGCTACATTACAAATAGTTGGGATGCTCTTTTCCTGGATATGAAAGAAGGCATCGACAAAATGGTCACAGACGTAGGAAAGTATTGAATGACGTGAGTAGAGGTGGGCGTTTTGCGTGGAAAAGGTTGATGCTTTGCAATGTGGCGGGTTTCCGGTGCCAGGAATGCCAAAAACGATCCAAAAATGCCGAACCTGAACGTCAAAAGTGTCGAAATTCATTGACCGAGACCCAGTGAGCTGCACGAAACTGCCACCCATCGTAAGGAATGGTAGGTTCAGATGCCACATCCTCTTTTCCCAGCTGGAGTAACTAGAAATGACGGCATCAGCAAAATAGTCACGGATGTGGGAAAGTATGGATTGATGGGAGTTGATGAGAGTTGACTAGAGACGCAACAACTCAGAGAAGTCAACGATTTGCAATGCATAGCAATATGGGTGTGGCCCAACGTCCAAACTGATAGCGCTACAGCATCAGCTAAGATATGGGTCCATGTACATATTACATGTTTGGTTTTAGACTTTGAAATAAAAAAAATAAATAAATAAAAGTTTATTTGATTTTAAATTCTAAAACCAAAGATAAACAAGTAAATGTATGTTTCATCTTTCAGTCCTAGTTAAGCTAGGAGGAGTGACTGTTGGTTTTTGACTTGCTGCAGATTTCATTTCTTAAATCACATCAGTAGAAAGTAAATTGAAGTTAATATTAACTTCATTTTATTCAAATCGACATAATTTGGTCAATGGACCCAATATGCAGCTCAAGCACATCTCGACCATTTCTGTGTATTCCTTTCTTTTCTAACGAGGAGGAAAGTTGAACTAAAGAAAGTGAAATTCAATCTGCTTTGGATCTGCCTCTAAGTGCTGATAACCCCGGGGAGCTGAGTGATAGGAGGACATCATCTGTGAAATCGTCTGGAATGATTATCCTATCAAGAGATAAATTTATATCTTTGAAAACCACTGAGGAGAGTTCTCCCGCTGGAGCTTTGGAAGCATCAACCTGTTCAAATCTCAGATAGTCCAGTCGATTGCTTCCAGACAAAATTTAATAAAGTCTTCACGGTGTTTTGATTTCAGTGATGATGTCAGTTAGGGTCAGACAGGAAGTCACAAGATGGAGATTCTATGCAGCGATGTGGCAAATGGCTAGCTAACTGTTTGGAGATAATCAGATATTACTGTAAGTTGGGAGGTTAGAGTGCTAGGAAGAGCTACTATTAGCTGGGAGACTAGAAAGAGCTACTATTAGTTGGAAGGCTAGGAAGAGCTACTATTAGCTGGGAGGATAGGAAGAGCTACTATTAGCTGGGGGGCTACGAAGAGCTACTATTAGCTGGAAGGCTAGGAAAAGCTACTATTAGCTGGGAAGCTAGGAAGAGCTACTATTAGCTGGAAGGCTAGGAAGAGCTACTATTAGCTGGGAGGCTAGAAAGAGTTACTATTAGCTAGAAGACTAGGAAGAGCTACTATTAGCTGGAAGGCTAGGGAGAGCTACTATTAACTGGGAAGCTAGGAAGAGCTACTATTAGCTGGGAGGCTACGAAGAGCTAGTAATAGCTGGGAAGCTAGGAAGAGCTACTATTAGCTGGGAAGCTAGGAAGAGCTACTATTAGATGGGAGTCTACAAAGCGCTACTATTAGCTTGGAGGCTAATAGCAGCACCCAGTGAAACCTAAAACAAACTACTGCTGCAACAATTACTTGGTGTGAAAGGAAATCAAACTATTTTGGTTCTCCTATAATCAGTAAATATGTCACATCATTTCCAGCTTCCAGACATTACCAGCTGCTCAGATGATTTGCTGTGAGACAGTAAATGGACCATTTTGGTCCGGACATGTATTCACAGTGAGACGCATCATAAACCCACGCTGCACCTGCACCTCGTTCTTCTGTCGTCAGAAACTAATTTCCAGGAGCCGTGATTGATGTAAACAGAGCGTCTCTTGTCTTTTTGTGTGTAACGTCACATAAAGACGAGTTACAGGACAGGAATTGATCACAACACTGGTGAAGGTTGAAATATTCACTGCAGCCAGATGAGACAAGATGGAAACACAAGAAGACGTCCAGGTTAGATAAACGGCAAACTTTAAACTACAGCAGTGGCAATGTGCTCAGTTTTAAAGAGATTATCTGAGAGGCCAGGAAGCTAATAAGAGCTACCATTAGTTGGGACGCTAGGAAGCTAGGAAGAGCTAGTTGGGAGACTCGGAAGTGTTACTATTAGCTGGGAGGCTAAGAAGATAGATACTTTAGGGATAAATTATTAGTTGGGTGGCTAGGAAGCTAGAAAGAGTTACTGTTAGCTATGTTAGAAAACTAGGAAGAGCAAGTTGGGACGCTAGGAAGCTAGGAGGCGCTAGTTGGGAGGCTAGGGAGCTAGGAAGGGCTATTGTTAGCTGGGAACCTAGGAAGCTAATATGAACTACTATTAGCAGGGTTAGGAAGGTAGAAAGCGCTAGTTGGGAGGATAGGAAGCTAGGAGGAGCAAGTTGGGATGCTGGGGAGCTAGGAAGGGCTACCATTAGCTATGATGCTAGGGAGCTAGGAATAGTTACTGTTAGCTGGCAACCTAGGAAACTAATAAGAACTACTATTGGCTCGGTTAGGAAGCTAGTAAGAGCTAGTTTTTTTTTTAAGCTCCGAGGCTTTTCACTTACCCCAACACAGACCAGAATAACACCCATAACCATGAAAACCATACACAAATATGGAGGCGGTTGCAGATAAAAATATAAATGACATGAAAACAGAGACTGGAATGAACAGGTTTAACTGAAAGGACTAAGAACGAAGCGTGTTCAGAGGGAACAGGTTGTAGATCAGAGGGTCATGGTCTCGTCCCTCCACAGACATTAAACTGATGGTGAACAGCGTGTTTAATAGATTAGTCCGCTGTCGTTCTCGTGTCAGGAGACGATCCCAGTCTCATAATTACCCCCCGTCACTCATCTCTGACCTCCATCACCACGTCTGGATTGTCTTCAGCGATCAGTTTGACTGGCGGCGCCACGGAGAGCTCATTAGAGAGACATCCTCCTCCAGGCAGTTAGAGACAATATCAGGGTTTAATGGGAGCACTGCTCTATATATCAGCCATAACATTATGACCACTGACAGGTGAGGCGGCACGTTGAACATTTAGTCCCTTAGAGCTGATATAAAGAGGAAGAGGAGGAAGAGATGAAGGAAATAGAGGAGGAGGAGGAGGAGGAGGAGGAGGAAGAGAACAAGGAAGAAGGGCAGGAGGAGGAGAAGAAGAAGGAGAAGGAGGGAGGAAAATGAGACGTAGAAAAAGACGAAGGAGGAGGAGGCGGAGGAGGAGGAGAAGGGGAGGGAGAAAAAAATAAGAAAAAGAAGAAGTAGGAGGAGGAGGAGGAAGAAGTATAGAAGGAAGAGAAAGAGGAGGGAGAGGGAGAAAGAAGAAGACAAAGAAGAAGGAGGAGGAGAAGAAAGAAGAAGTGTCAGAAGAAGCAGAAAAAGACAGATGAGGAGGAAGAGAATGAGAAGGGGAGGAGGAAGAAGTATAGAAGGAAGAGAAGGAGGAGGGAGAGAGAGAAAAAATAAGAAAACGAAGAAGAAGACGAAGCAGGAGAAGATGAAGGAGGAGGAGGAGGGAGAGGAGAAAAGGAGGAGGAGGAAGAAGAAGGAGGAGGGAGAGGGAGAGAGAGAAAAAAGAAGACAAAGAAGAAGGAGGAGGAGAAGAAGAGGAGGAGAAGTGTCAGAAGAAGTAGAAAAAAGACAGAGAAGGAGTAAGAGGAGGAGGAGGAGGAGGAGGAGGAGGAGGAGCTCAGGAAAGCTCAGTGACCCGGTGTGAAGGTGTTTCTGTGGGAGCAGAGGAGCAGAGGAGCAGAGTAATGATCTTCCAGCTGTGGTGATACGGGTCACTGATCTCAGCTGATTAAAATTCAACACCTTACGTTTTCATCCTGGTCGATGTTAACCCCACAGAGACAGGAGATACTGGCTTCTCTGTCTTTTCTATTACTGACGGCAACTTGTACGGAGGGTGAAGTTCTGACCCAGATGGAGGCTCGAGAGGGAGGAGGGAGGAGGAGGGAGGGAGGAGGGAGGGAGGAGGAGGGAGGAGGGAGGAGGGAGGGAGGAGGAGGGAGGAGGAGGCCGTCTGACATTTAAATCTAAAGGTTGTAGATCTTTGAAACCGTGTTGAACCGAGCTGATGAGCTACTGCTGGGATGAAAACCTGAGGAACAACATCACCTGTTGTCCACCAACCTTTACTGGCTAATACAAACCGGTCAGCCACAACATTATGACCACTGACAGGAGAAGTGAATAACATTTAAACCATCTTGTGACAGTTCAATGTTCTGCTGGGAAACTTCTGGACCTGACATTCATTGGTGTGGATGTTACTTAGACATGTAGCACCCACCTAGACCTAGTCATAATGTTATGGCTGATCGGTGAAGTTCAAGTTTGTTCAGCCTTCTGTCTCATTATGCTTCATCAGCCCAACCATCCACCCAGGCCTCCTCACGCGGGGCACCATATCGTTACCCATCTGCCTCCGTCCTAAAATAATCAGTTAAAAGAAAAAAAGGACTTGATTTCATTAAGTCTTGGTTTGATTGAAGTTTCCCGTCGATCCTGTCTCGGGTCTCGTTTAGAAATTCATTTGAGTCTCCGTCATCGTGGATTAAATTATTTCTTCATGTGAGGGATGTTGTGACTGTTTGCATCAATCTCAATTATCTGAATAACTTCAGAATTAAAACGTTTCTAGACTTTTAGGAGGAGAGGGAGGAGGAGGAGAATACGAATGAGGAGACTTAGACTTAGACTTAGATAAACTTTATTGATCCACAAGGGAAATTGCTTGGTTACAGTAGCTTAGTTGTCATAAAAAACACACTCTTAAGAACCTCAGATAAAAAGAAAAGATTAAGTTAAATAAAATAGAAATAAAAAATAAGTAGAATAAGATCTAGTAACATAAAATATCGAGGAGGAGGAGGAGGAGAAGGAGGAGAAGAAGACGAAGAAGAAAGGGAGGAGCAGGGGGAGAATAGGAAGGAAGAGAAGATGGGAGAAAAAGAGGAGGTGGAAAATGAGGAGGAGGAGAATATGAATGAGGAGTAGGAGGAGAAGACGAAGAAGAAAGGGAGGAGCAGGGGGAGAATAGGGAGGAAGAGAAGATGGGAGAAAAAGAGGAGGTGGGAAATGAGGACTCAACAGATGAGAGACTTTTTTTGGAAGCTTTGATGGTAAACATTAAAACAGACGAAGAAGTCAAAGAAGAAGAAGAAGAAAAGTGAAGAGGAGGAGGATGGAAGGAGAGGAAGGAAAAACATTTTGAAGGACAAGTAAAAGGAGGAGGAAGAGGAGGAAGAGGGAGAAGGGGGAATAGGGGGAGGGGGAGAATTGGATTGAAAAGAAGAAGAAAGAAAAAGAAGGAGGAGAAGAAGAGAAGACTTCTTCATTTAATTTTTTGGCAGCTTTGATGGTAACCATTAAAACAGAGGAAGAAGAGGAAGAAGAACAACAGGAAAAGGGAGGAGGAGGAGGGGAGGAGAGGGAGGAAGAGAAGAAAGAGGAGAAAACTTGAAGGACAAGTAAAAGGAGGAGGAGGAAGAGAAGAAGAAGGAGGAAGAGGAGGAAAATGAGAAGAAGGAGAAGAAGAAGAAGAAAAGGAGGAGCAGGGGAGAACAGGAAGGAAGAGACGAAGGGAGAAAAGAAAGGAGGTGGAAAATGAGGAGAAGGAGAAAAGACCATTTTTTTGGCAGCTTTGATGGGAAACATTAAAACAGTAGAAGAAAAGGAAGAAGAACAACAGCACAAGGGAGGAGGAGGAGAGGAGGAGGAAATAAGGAGAAGGAGAAGAAGGAAGAGGAGAAAACTTTGAAGGACAAGTAAAAAGAGGAGAAGACGAGGCGTCATTGAGCTAAACTAAATACGTAGTAAAGATGATGTTTGAAGGCCGATAACGATCAGCTGATCTCTATTATCTCAATAACTTCAGTGTTTCTAGACTTTACTGATGTTTGTCAGATTGAAGGAGAAACAGTAACCGTCAGAAACACAGTCAGACGACATCATTCAGCTTTAAAACTATAAACAGTAAAGTCAATAAAAAGGTTTATATGGAAATGATTGTTCAGCTCAGTCATGAGTCAGCTGATTCATAACCAAGGACACTGATTCATCTGGTCTGTGTTTGTGTCTTTTGCGCCTCCACCACAAATAAATAAATGAATAAATATAATGATAAGAAGAATATCTGAAGCTCAACCTCGACCCTGACAAACCTCAGCTTCTAAATTAAACATTTTCCTTCAACAATCAACAAGAAACAACATAATGGACCCAGAATGACTCCCCGTGACAGAGCTACCAGACGTTATCCAGCTGTAGCTGCTCCTCAATCAAGACACTTCTTCTTCTTCTTCATTCATTCATATCAAGTTTTAGGTTTCATCTGACTAATGATCAATATTTAGTTGTGTCTACGAGCCCTGAGCTGCTGCTGCTGCTGAGTCAGCACATATTTATACACAGACACAGATAATCCCGTCTGCGCTTTAATAAAATAAGACTTTATGAAACTTTAACGACGCCCCAGGGACACAGTGAGGTATTAAAACTGGTCAGGTAAAAAGAGTCATAAAATAAAGGTTACACAAGTCAAGATGGTGATTTTAAATTGGAATTAATGAATCTATCAACAAGTAGTTCACTAATAATTTGGTCAACTAACATAAATAATAACAATAACTTCCAGCATTGAGCTTTGACTCATAAGAACACCGTTTAACTTGAACTCTATGACTGAATAGTCAAAGTTTAGCTTTTACTTAACAATAATATAGTTCCTAAACTTCAGATTTATTCAGACTAATTATTGTTTGATTCCTATATCATGTCATTAATTAACATCCATCTAATTAATGATCAGCTAAAGGTTGCTAACAATCACAGAAATCTACCTGGTTTAGTTTCACAGGTCTATATGTGCAGAAACAGACATGCTATCCATTAGCATCACCATTAGCCTCAACATTAGCATGTCTTTTGTTGAGACACTCATGCGTAGACGTCTCATTTCTACAACACGTCCGTCTTTTTGGGTTTCAACCCTTTTACTCACTCTTCTCTTGAACGTGTCCGTGCTTTATCAGCTGTTAGCATTTTCATTAGCATCACCATTAGCATCTGCTCCACTCCCAGCCCCAGGCACCAACAAACAATTGGACTAAACTCACTGGAACAAACCAGAGTTCTTCTTCTTCTTCTTCTGAGATGTTGGTAGTTTAGATCTACTAGTCAGATTACTGCCCTCTGCAGGACACAACTATTAACAGCTGATGTTCTCTGTTGAGATGCTAGTTTTCACTGTTTCCTTGTTTGTACACATACCTCATCAACACCAGCCAATCAAAACCATGAACTGCAGGACCGACATCATAATCTTTCCTACTCACCCTGTCGGAGTGACTCCTGTGCAGCAGCATCCCAGTCAGCTCCCTCAGCGGCGCCTCCACCCGTCTCAGGAACTCCTCAGACGGCGTCCTCCGAGAGCAGAGGAGCTCCGTCGCCTGGGCGGCGGCCCGGCAGGCCTTCAGGACGAGGTCCGGAGGTCCCAGCGCTGGAGGGTCCCTGCAGGCCCCCACCACGGAGTCCAGGAGCTGGAGGACGGTGTCCGCCAACACCGAGCCCACGTCCCCATCGGGGCTGAACCACAGAGCCTCCAGGCCTCTGCTCGGGCCTTCTCCTTGGTGCAGGGCGCACAGCGACTGGAGGAAGTGTACGTGAGGAGACAGGTTGTCCTTATGTTGACTGGAGGGAGGAGGAGCTGGCTGGGGGGTTGCGGGGGTGAGGACGGTGGGGGCAGCGGGGGCGGCTGTGGCGGCTGTGGCGGCGGCGACCACAGGTTCAAGGTCCTGCAGCATGAGGTCGGGGGTCTCCGAGTCATCGTCCAGTTGGGATTCTGCTCTGAACGCCGCGCTCTCTGGACCAAACAGATCCTGAGAAGCGTCGTCCATTCTGTTATCACTGTCTGGAGGATTTTACACAGAAAAATCATGATTAATGCTGATTAATGCTAACCGCTGCTAAAGGTTGCTAACACCCACTTAGAGCGGAACGTTCATGGAAATCTACCTGGTTTAGGTCAAGACGTCTACCTGAGCAGAAACACACTGGAAAGCAGCGCTGACATGCTAGCTACTAGCATCATCATTAGCTTAAACTTTGGCGTTGTCTTTACCGTCGACTTTTAGCATCGATTTAGTCTTTTGCGTCGCAAATTGACCCGAAGAAATTCAGTTTACAATCAAATTGTCACATTTGAGCTTAAATTAGCCAACGATAGAAAGTTAAATATACTAATTAAAAATGATTATGGGGTGTGTTTCTCTTTACAGTTGTATTGTCCTGCAACCAATCAGAAGCCTTGATCGCTGTTAACTGTGATAGCGGACTGTAAACATCTAGCTTCTCTGACGGTGCTAATTTAATCGTGACCTAATTCAACTCCACGGCGTTCAGATGACGTGTATGTCATTCTCTGTCCATCTCCACATTAAGCCACGCCCCCAAACGATCTGATTGGTCCGGGAGATCTTTGCAGGAGCAGAATCAGTTCCCAACAGAGAGACTCCAGAAAAACTTCTCTGAACACAAATCTCGAGTTTCTGCGCGTCACTTTAATGTAGCACCCATTAAGTTAGGAGCGCTAAGCTAAGCTTAGCTAAGCTAAGCTAAGCTAAGCTAAGATGTCCAAATAAAAGAGCCACAGTAACTAACCATCATCAGTTATCTCTCTGTCATCAGGACACAGCTCTAACATTTAAATGTAATCCCAAAAACATTCAGATTGAGATTATCGTTGCTATGGCGACGCTAAAAATAAACAGAAGACTCCTCGGTGTCTGAGGAGCTCCATGATCGTCTGTTGGGCTTTTAAAGTGTAAATGAAGGAAAAGAAACGATGGACGTTGATTTAATCCGTCACAGCCTGGACGTCCTGGACGTCCTGGACGTCCTAAACGTCTCCGCTCGGCCACCGAGGCTCAGATTTAGGAGGACGGAGGCGTCAAGGCTGCGATGTTTACGACCGAGTGTTTTTATGAGAAACGATGGATCAGAAACCAGGGGAAGACCTGGAGGAGGAAGGAGGAGGAAACAGGAGGAGGAAGGAGGAGGAAACAGGAGGAGGAAACAGGAGGAGGAGGGAGGAGGAAACAGGAGGAGGAGGGAGGAGGAAACAGGAGGAGGAAACAGGAGGAGGAAGGAGGGAGGAGGAGGAGGAAGGAGGAAACAGGAGGAGGAAGGAGGAGGAAACAGGAGGAGGAAACAGGAGGAGGAGGGAGGAAGAGCAAAGATGGAGGAAGAGAAGTAATAAGAGGAGTAAAAAGAAAATGAAGGAGAAGAAGGAAGATGTAAAAGAAAAAAAGGAGGAAGAAGAGAAAAAGGAGAGGAGGACGAGAAGGGGAAGCAAATGAAGAGGGAGACAAAAAATAAGGAGGAGAAGGAAGGGAGGAGAAAGAGGATGTGAGAAAGAAAAAGGAGGAAGAGAAGTAGTAAGAGGAGTAAAAATGAAGTGAAGGATGAGGAGACGAAGAAGAAGAAGAAGGCAGAGGAAATAAAAGGAAGGAAATGAAATGAATAAGGAGAAGGAGGAGGAGGAGTAACAAGACGTAGTAAGAGGAAACATGGAGGTGAAGGAGAAGAAATGGAGGAGTGAGAATAAAGAGAAAAATAAGGAGACAAAGAAGGAGGACATGACAAATAAAAAAAGGAGGAAGAAGAGAAAAAAGAGAGAAGGAGGAGGAGAAAACTGGCGAGGAGGAGGAGCTGGAGGAACAAGAAGTAGTAAGAGGAAACATGGAGGAGAAGGAGAAGAAAGGGAAGACAACAGAGAGGAGTAAGAGAGGAAGGAAGTAAAGGAGACGAAGAAGAAGGACGTGACAAAGAAAGAAGGAGAAATAGGAAGAAGAAGAGAAAAAAGGAGAGCTTAGAAGACGACCAAGATGTCTCTACGTCTCCGGAGTCTCTCACCTGCTGAGACTGTGTTTGCCGTCACCGTGGCGACCAGCCTCTCCTGCCTCAGCCTCAGCACCTCCTGCTGCAGCTCCTCCACCTTCCTCCTCCAGCCTTCGTCCCTGGTCCTGAGCTGGCGTCCCAGGACCTCGGCGTACTCCCGGCCGCTCATACCCACGGGCCTGGTTCTTATCAGGGCCACGGCCACGGCCAGTCTGGCCCTCACCCACTCAGCTCCTGGAGGAGGAGGAGGAGGAGGAGGAGTTAGAAATACATCTGTATGCAGATACCAATGACACATGACCCAATAAATATATTAATCAATGTTTGTTGTGTTTAATTTAATCTAATAATAATAATAATAATAATACATTTTATTTAAAAGCGCTTTTCAAGATACTCAAAGACACATCTATATGAATAAAAACCTGTTTGCTTTGATTTGTGTCTATAAACATTTAACTGTAAAGTTTAACAACAGGCTAGCTACACTGTTAGCTACACTGTTAACTACAACGCTAGCTACACTATTAACTACACTGTTAGCTACAAGGCTAGCTACACTGTTAATTGCAAAGCTGGCTACACTGTTAACCACTACACTAGCTACACTGTTAGCTAAAACGCTAGCTACACAATTACCTACAAGGCTAGCTACACTGCTTCACTGTTAGCCATAGAAATAACTGTTAGCTACACGGCTAGCTACCGTGCTAGCTAGCTAGCTAAGCTACATCGACACTGTTGTCAGCGTTCTTTCATATTATTTTGTAAATGAACATTTCCGTATTTACTCACTGACCCTGTAAAAGATTCTCCTCTCTGCTCATCAGCAGATCTTCTCCTCCCCGCTGTCAGCAAACATGAAGCTAACTATGCTAACGTTCATGAAGCTAATTTAGCTCCACAGGTGTTCTGGCGAAATCTGTGACAGGAACGATTCTGTGTCATTGTTTAATTTAATTTAATTCTTTTATATAAATGCTAAATAATTAAATGTATATTATTATTATTATTATTATTGTTATTATTATTAAAAATAAGACACACACAAAAATAATAATATTTGTATATGCTCTTCGACAATTTCAAATATATATATTTTAATCGCTGTTGTTTGGTGTGATGTATTAAAATAAAATAAAATAAAATAAAATAAAATAAAATAACGGACCTTTTTCAATGTTTTAGATTAAAACAGGAAGTGGACCTCCAAAATAAATGTTAATCAGCAGCAATCAAAAGCAGTAAATGCTTTTAAAGAAAGTACATATTTAGATATAGGTTTCAAAATTTTCTACACTTTGTGTTTATATTTATATATATAAAAAACATTTTACAAGCTGAAAAATGCTGTTTCATGGTCTCCTCCAGGACTATGAGTAAAAATCTGATTTATTTCTGTATTAAAACAGTTAAATTCATGTTTTTTGTATATTTTTATGTGTTTATCCTTTTCTGAAATGGTTTGGTCTTTGGTTTTACTTAAATCGATATGTTCATGGTTTTAAAAACAATAATTATTATTATTATTATTATACAGAAGATAAAACATGACGAGGAATGACAGAAGATCAACATGAGGTCGTATTTAAACCATATTTACGTCAGTCTGTGTTAAACTGACAGCAGCTATCTGACTGTAAATGATCAGGTTTAACCTTTCAGACGTTTCCTCAGTGACATTTTCAAGAGTCCTCGTCGTGTTAGAGCGTTGTTGACGAGACACGTGTGACCGTTTCAACAACATGAGCGCCTCGCTGTCTGCAGCAGTAACACCCTGGACCTGATCATAAGGTTTATAGATTAGGAAGATGAAGAGACGACATGCTCACACAAAACAGAAAGATGCACGACAACAGTGACAGATGTAAATAAATATGCGTTTCTCCTTCAGGTGCAAGCACAGGCCTGGACGCACTCAGAGACCATGTAAACAGGTAGGACTTGACATCAACAGCAGTTTATTGTCCTGAGTGATTCTCTCCAGATCTACAAACCAACAGGAAGTCAATGAGAATGTGTTCAACGCAGCTCTGAGAGGAGACCAGAGACTGAGGAACCAGACACAGTCAGATTTAGCTTCATTTTGTTGACCTTTAAAGTTCACTGGTGACCTTTGACCCCTCAGCAGCAGCTGTAAGACCTCAGGACAGGTTCCTAGCAGTTGTCATGTTAACAAAAGTTTAAAAACTAACAAGATGTTAAAGCTTCTGGGAAAGTTTGATGCAACATGAAAGTGAGTCACCTCTACTCCAGACTTCAAAGACTCCAGCTCCTCTCACTCGGGTCCTTTGGGGTCATTTTGATTTGACGGAACGAAATCAAAGCAGATGAATAAATAACGACGCAAAAGAAAGAAAGAAACCGTAAAAAGAACATCAAGAAGACGTGAGAATGAATGGAAATGGATTAAAAACATATTTATTAAACTGGAGACCTGTCCAGGGTGGACACCGCCTCTCACCCAATGACAGCTAGGATAGGCTCCACCCCCCACGACCCTTCACAGGACAGGACCCTTCAGAGGTTACAGCAGATGAATGAATGAATGAATGAAGACAGGGAGACTCTGAAGCTGGAGTCTCCCTGTGTTGGGCTCAGGGAGCTGTCCGTGGTGCTGAAGCTTCAGTCGTTTCCTCTCAACCAGAGAAGAACAAGACGCTGTTGATCTGCTGTTAGATTTAAAGATATAAAGTTTTAATTACAGATAACTGGGCGTCTGTTTAGATTTCAAACATCAGAGAAAAAAAGGTTTTTAGAGAATCAGAAAAAGAAAATGAATCAACTATTGTTTGAGTCGTTTCCGTCTGATTTTCACTTGTGAACCAGTCTCTGAATCTTCTGCTGCGCCAACATGATAAACACTACAATACTGGTCATCTGCCCCCTGGTGGATCCATCCAGGCTCTGCACTCACTGGCTTTTGGCAGCCGTTTCCAAAATGGCCACAGTCACAGACTCGCATGGAAATGTTGTCATCATATAATAATATACATTACATCTATTACACATATTTAAAATCTACTATATTGAAGCAGCCGATTATTACATGATTAATAATAGATTATAGTTAAATCATGGTGAAAAGTTGTGGATTGAATACGATGCAGCAGATATGACTTTAGACTTCATTTATCGTTTGGATTTTGAAAAACAGAATAAATGTACGTATAAAAACTCCTGTATACAAAGATAAATGGAAGATAATTACAGGGTAATATGTCACAGTAATACGGCAGAGGTTGACTATTGGCTTTAATATTCAGCAACACAATTAAACGACATTTATAACCTATAAAATATATCTTCACCAGCTCAGAGAAGAAACTCAGAGATGTACAGATTTGTTTTTCAGTCTGTTTTTGTCTGAACCAGGACAGTTTTTGTGTTTTCTGCCAAAAGGCAAAACATAAAGGTCACAGAGAGGGAAAAATAAATGTCCAAATGTTTCCAAATAAAACTGATCATGATCAGGTTTAACTGAGCTCACCGGGAAACAATAATGATCAAACATTTATTTAAAGGGCCTGGAGGATAAACGTCTCCTACATCAGGTACAATAAAATGTTTGCAGCTCGTTGATGTGTTCCCAGAAAATCAGTGGATGCTGCTTTAAAGAATCAGCTGTAGGATATGAGAGAGGGAGAGAGAGAGAGAGAGAGAGAGAGAGAGAGAGAGAGAGAGAGAGAGAGAGAGAGGGAGAGAGAGAGAGAGAGAGAGAGAGAGGAGCAGTATAAAAGCAGGAGTCAGGTTGATCAGCTCTGAACTTGAGGAGACTCTGAGCGGATTAAACTAAACGTCTGTTCATTTTGGATCTTTGTTGGTTTTTGAAAAGAAAAAGAAAAACATTTTTAAAAGAATCAGGACATGTCTGATGGATGATGGAGACGTCCCTCATTTTAACGGATGTTTAAGTTGATGAAGATGAAGAAGAGGAGGCAGAGATAGAGAGACGCTGCCGCTGCTGCTGCTGCTGCTGCCGGACATGGAGCCGAGGAGAGGAGGACGGGTGGATGAGCTCTGGGCTGAACTCAGAGCGCTCTCCGGGCTTTCCTTGGAGCTCAGAGACCGGGGGCTGTGACCGGGATGGAGAATGCCAGCCAGCTCAAACCGACGCCCGGCATCTACGGGGAGCTGCTGAACATCTCCACCAACGGCAGCCATGCCAACTTCACGTCCAGAGCGGCGGAGAAGGACCCGAACCTGGCTCTGCAGGCGGGTCTGGCCGTGACCTTAGCCCTCATCACCCTCGCCACGACGCTCTCCAACGCCTTCGTCATCGCCACCATCTACCAGTCCCGGAAGCTGCACACGCCCGCCAACTTTCTGATCGCGTCCCTGGCGGTCACGGACCTGCTGGTGTCCATCCTGGTGATGCCCATCAGCGCGCTCTACACGGTGAGCCAGACGTGGACGCTGGGGCAGGTGGTGTGCGACATCTGGCTGTCCTCGGACATAACCTGCTGCACCGCCTCCATCCTGCACCTGTGCGTAATCGCGCTGGACCGCTACTGGGCCATCACGGACGCGGTGGAGTACTCCAAGAAGCGCACGCCGGGGCGCGCCGCCGGGATGATCGCCACCGCCTGGGTGATCGCCATCTCCATCTCCCTGCCGCCGTTCTTCTGGCGCCAGGTGAAGGCGGAGGAGGTGACGAGCTGCAACGTGAACACGGACCACATCTTCTACACCATCTACTCCACCTTCGGCGCCTTCTACATCCCCACGCTGCTGCTCATCGCGCTCTACGGGAGGATCTACGTGGAGGCGCGCAAGCGCATCCTGAAACAGTCGCACAACAAGCCCGGGAAGAGGCTCACCTCTGCGCACCTCATCACCAACTCCCCCGGCTCCGTGGCGTCCACCACCTCCCTCAACTACGGGACGAACGACAACTCCTCCTGTGACACTACCTCCTCCGTGGGCCAGGTCAAAGTCACCGTGTCCGACGCGCTCCTGGAGAAGAAGCGCATCTCCGCGGCCCGGGAGAGGAAGGCCACCAAGACCCTGGGCATCATCCTCGGAGCCTACATCGTGTGCTGGCTCCCGTTCTTCATCTACACCCTCCTAGTGCCTGTCTGCGACGCCTGCTTCCACCCGGAGCTGTTCGACATCTTCACGTGGCTGGGTTACCTCAACTCCCTCATCAACCCCATCATCTACACCATGTCCAACGAGGACTTCAAGCAGGCCTTCCACAAACTCATACGGTTCAGATGCTGCAGGGCATGAGCCGAGATCACCAGCCTCCCCCCCTTCTCCCTCCCCCTTCTCCCTCCTCTTTTAAATCATGTGTACAATCCCAAAGTTGAATCACACCCTCTCTGTCCCCTGGCCCGTCCCTGATGAGGCTGCAGAATGAGCTGGTGGAGGGAGGAAGGGACACTTTGAAACCAGTGGAATTAAAAACTAAACTAAGACACACCTGGATTGTTCTGAGGTGGAGACGCTGCAGCTGCTTCACATTTCTTCGCCATAAGAGTTTGACTTGAAAGCACAAAAACAGCTGAAGCTGACCGAGAGCCCCACGGGCAAAAAAACAAACTAATAATAATAATAATAATAATAATAAGATTTGTGTTCCATTTTCCTGACTCAATAAGGGGAAATACTGGTGCCTACAACAACTTTAGTTCCTCAGACGTGCCTGGCCCGGACGGAGAGCATGACTTCAGTTTGAGGAAACAAGGATCTGTGGTTTTCTTTTTCTTTCTCGTGGCCAGCAGCCGTTTGTTTTTCTTGTAAATGTGCAGGATTTTTACTTCCACTTGTCGACCGAGGCCGAGGAGGAGGAGAAGAGGTGTCACACCTGTAAAATAGCTCCACTCTGATCTTAACTGTTAATATCTGCTTCATCGTTTCATATCAGGGCTGAAACTAATCCTCCAAATCCTAAATCTGCTCCTTCTGGAAGATCATGAATATAGTTGTTGTTGTTTTTTTTTAAATGCCACCGTATTCTGATGAGAATCAGCTGACAGAGCGTCACATGGTAAATGTCAGACTGCTGCTCAAAACAGGATCTGACAAACAAACAAACGACGACACAAATCTGTTGAGAATCCTGTAAACTAGTGAGACATGTCCAGGGCTGTAGCTCGGTCCACGCTGAGGTTCATGGTGTTTGTTGGATTTAGACTCTGAAGCTTCCTCTAAACTTCTGCAGCAGATAAACATAGAGTCTGGATCGTAGCCTGGTTCAGACCCTCGGCTTCGTCCTGCTGCTGAAATCATGAGATGATTTTATTTTTTTATGTTTTTTGTGAAGGCTTCTCCAAACGATGGAGACTGGAAACTGACGAGTTGGAGGCTAAAAAATGTTGAACGCTGGAGGCGCTACTATTAGCTGGGAGGCTAGGAAGAGCTACTGTTAGCTGGGAGGCTAGGAAGCTAGGTAGAGCTACTCTTAGCTGGGAGGCTAGGAAGCTCGAGAGGTACTATTAGCTTGGAATCTAACAAGCTAGGAAGCTAGGAAGAGCTACTGCTAGCTGGGAAGCTAGGAAGCTAGTGAAAGCTACTGTTGGCTTGGAGGCTAGAAAGCTAGGGAAAGCTACAATTAGTTGGGAAGCTAGGAAGCTAGGAAGAGCTACTGTTAGCTGGGAGGTTAGGAAGCTAGGAATAGCTACTATTAGCTGGGAGGCTCGGAAGCCACAGAGATACCATTAGCTTGAAGGCTAAGAAGCTAGGAAGAGCTAGTATTAGCTGGGAGGCTAGGCAGCTAGGAAGAGCTGCATTTAGCTGGGAAGCTAGGAAGCTAGGAAGAGCTACTGTTAGCTGGGAAGCTAGGGAAATAGGAAGAGCTGCAATTAGCTGTGGGGCTAGGAAGCTAGAGAGATACTATTAGCTTGGAGGCTTGGAAGCTACTGAGAGCTACTGTTAGCTTGGAGGCTAGAAAGCTACTGAGAGCTACTGTTAGCTGGGAGGTTAGGAAGCTAGGAAGAGTTACTGTTAGCTGGGAAGCTAGGGAAGTAGGAAGAGCTACACAGCGTCCAATAAAAGACATTTCAAAGACAGTAGGACGTGTCTGACATGTTGTGTCAGGCTATGACGAAGCTACAGAGTAGATCTGATGCAGAAGCATTAATCCAGTTTGACTCTTGTTTTAGTTTGGACCGTTTCTTTAGACCTGACAGTTCATGAGATTTACAGTCGCATTTCTACACTGGAAATCCATTTTGAGATAAAATGTGATTTAAATGTTTCAGAAACTTAAAGAAAGTCTAAAAGTGATCAAATCAAATGAAGCTTTTTAGGAAGGATGGGGTTAAATTTCAACTTTTGCCCTGGACATGTCAAACAATCATTGACTTTCTGGTTGAGAATCAGATGAGGAGATTGATGCCACTGATCACAGAGCGCACTTTTATTATTCCACACGATCGGGTTCCTGCGTTACCCATAATGCAACTACAAGCAGTCAGAGATTGCGATGTTATGCTTGTGCCAGCTCATGTAGTAGTGGTGAGAAGCAGCTACAGAGATCTGCTACGTTACCGTAATTATGTTACGTTAATAATGTTTTGTTGGTAGGTTGGTAGGCTAGCTGTTTACCTTTGTCTTATGCTAAGCTAAACCAACCACCTGCTAACTCTAGCTTCAGTGTCAACATACAGACGTGAGCATAGATTCCTCTCCAAATCAAATCAGTAAAGCTGGAGTTAATTATGTGTTATTGCTAGGTTGATAGGCTAGCTATTTTTTCTTTGTCCTATGCTAAGCTAAACCAACCACCTGCTAATTCTAGCTTCAGTGTTAACATACAGACGTGAGCAGATTCCCGTCCAAATTAAACCAGTAAAGCTGGAGTTAATTATGCGTTGTTGGTAGGTTGGTAAGCTAGCTGTTATCTCTCGTTTTATGCTAAGCTAAGCTAACCACCTGCTAACTCTAGCGTCAGAGTTAACATACAGACATGAGCAGATATTTCAGGCCAAATTAAACCAGTATGGGTGGAGTTAATTAGGAGTTGTTTGTAGGTTGGTAGGGTAGCTGTTTTCCCTCGTTTTATGCTAAGCTAAGCTAACCACCTGCCAACTCTGGCTTCAGAGTTAACATAGAGACATGTGAGTGGTATCAATCTGTTCAGCTAATTCTCAGCCACAAAGCTGGGAAACTTAATTAACAAACTATAAAATGATCAAAAAAAACCATTTGTTAGCTTACATAACAAAAAAAAAATCCTGGATGAATGCAGATAACAGCCAGAACGTCTGTGGCGTACGATTGTAATTCCCCTTCACTGCATCAAAGATGGCTGCTGGAGGTTCTGGCTCCCACCTCGTCCCGTAGATGAAAGGTGGACATTTTGGGACGTTTGAGTCAAACTGGACGTACTGTTGCCATCCCGCTCTTCTCCAGCTCTGTGATGAATAGCCTCTTTGTGAACAGTATCGATCAGCTCAGTGTGAAACTCATCTGGTGGCTCTGTCAGTCCAGTGGAAGTTGCATTTCATCCAGGTTAGCTTCTTGCTGTACAACGCTTCTGCACACAATAGGCGACGCACTGTAACCGCTCTGCTCTGGAGGATGAAATCCAACCCACTTGGAGCACAAACTAGCCCTGCTGCTGTTGTGAAAACTGAAAAAAAATAAAAATAAATGAATAAAAAGGTCTATGGCATCATGAGGTTACGATAGCTTGCCCACATGTTTCTGTTTATTCAAGCTAAACCTCAGTTTCAATGTGATTCTTACAGAATAAAAGAGAGCGATGACATTTCTTTTATCTCGGAGAATCTGCGGCGGTATTCGGTTTGTTGGTGATAATAAAACATTTGACAGATATGGTTTGTAAGTCCATCAATCAGAAGAGAAAACAGTCATGTGGAAACAGGAGGGAAAATGTCACGTATGAATATCTAATGAAATCTGATCTGAATGTGTGCATTCTTCAACATGACAGGGATTATACATCAGTGATCATTGGACACAGCTCAGCATGACAGGCATGATCACTTGGTCAAAAATTTGATGCAATTTTTGTCATGAATGTTTCAAATTTTGTCAAAAGTTTTGTCCAAACATTTTGCTCAGACAAACTCTAAGATCTTCTGATCATCTAAGAAAAAAACCCAAATCCAATTTTTCTGACAAAATGGTTCAAACTTTGATCAAAGTTTTGTTAAAAATTGATTTCGGACAAAATATATAAAATTTTGTCAAAAAATTGTTGAACTGTGACCAGACAAGTTGTAAGATGTTATATGTTGTGATCATCTAAAATAAATCCCCAAAAGTTAGAAAGCAATTTCTTGACAAAACTGGACAAATTTTTATACAAATTTTGATAAAATTTGACAAATGTTAGATAAAATTTTCCCTTTTTTCTTTTTTTCTTTTTTTTTTTTTTGATTCAACATTAGTCTAATTGTACCCGGAGAAATCTTCTTAGAAACATCCCAGAATTCAGAAAGCACACTAACACACTTATACTAGATAGCAAATTTTAGAGCTCCAATGTAATTCACATCTAAAAATAATGAAAACGAAGATGAGATATAATCAATTTACAATACAGTTTTAACTTCTGTCCTCAAGAAGTTTCAACCCCATTCACACCTTGAGACTGGAGACTGTGACTGATAATGAGTCATTAGAGCACCGTTCATAGGGAAAGAGGACAGTGACAAACAGTCCCCCCCTCAATGACAGGTAAATATCTAACCGTTAATGGACACTAGTTGCACCAGTTTCTGGTCTTTAACAGAAACAAGTCAAGCCAGTTTCTGATGGGTTATACCCACAGAGTTTCCTATTTAAACCTCAACATCCCACCAGTCCCTTAGAACTGAAGAATCTACTCAGATGAAATGTCTTCTCAAATAAACTCTACAAGTCCACTTGCCTTTTTAGATGCTTTTTGGAATCGTGTTGCTTAAATGTTTTAGAGTAAACTGATTTTTATCTAACAGGAAGCTGGTATGATATCCTGAATGGTGCTTGTAATGACTACATTATGAGCTGAACAGATGAAACAAAAGTTCATTTTCACATCATTCAGTTTGGTCTGTTGTTCAGGGTGTGATTCGTTGCGGCGGGGTCATGTGGCCTTGAGTCAAGATAAAGTGCAGCATGTGGCTCACTGACGAGGTCTTAACTATCACCAGACTTCAGTTTACATGAAAACAACTAATTTAGAGGATTGTTTCATCACCTCCTCCTCATTCTGCCCCGAGCCAGCCGCTCAGACGTGGCCTTCATGCCAACAGCCAAACCCTGAGCCAATGTCATTCTTCCCTTTTGTCAAAAAATAAACCCTAAATGTTTGTATTGTTGGCTGCCTCTGAAATCGATCGGCTGATTGCCGTTTCCACGGGCTCATGCTCGGCTGAACCATGGCAACGCGGAGCTCTGCTGGAAATGTGTCGCGCTGCAGAAGCCAAATAAAGACACTGACTGGAATATAGATGAAGCCACGCCGCTCCACCTGCCTCGCACGTAATCTGAAAACGGGGAAAGCTACACCTGTAATGTCTGAACTAATCAAAAACAGATTTTAAGGTTTAGTCTGTTTGAGTTGTCTTTAAAAAGCTTCACCGTCGAGTTTTTCACATCGTTTCATTGGCTGCTCTCTGGAGGTTTGACCTTGGAAGCTGCTGTACTGAACGAAGCTGCAACTGAGGACTGACTGACGGGTTGACAACAAAGGAAAAGAAAAATGTGACATTTTTATTTGGTACTGAAAGAGAAATCCGTCTCCAGTCGAGGTTCAGGATTTATCATCGTATCATACCATCCTGTTTCCTTCACTGAAGATGCATGAGAGACTGAGGATTAAGAAGTTGATCATGAATTATGTTTTATTTTAAAGTAATTGTAATTTTAGGGCTTTTACTTCACATGAGAGAGAGTAGTGATGAGCAGTGATGGATGAAATCCTCAGATGAATCTCGGGCTGCGAGAACAAAATAATGTCATTTTGTTCTTGCAGCTTCTTCTCAACACATCAACCGGACAGAACTTTTTTCTCCGACCAATCACTACCCTATGAGAAATTGGAAACGAGGTGTAATCTTTACATCAACGATTCCGCAGCATTTCACTGTAGAGACAGATTAAAGGAGCACTGTGTCGGATTAAGTGACATCTAGTGGTGAGACTGCAGAATGCAACGAGTTGCATGTAGGAGAACCTTCGACCTAGTCAACTTAACCCCTTAATGCCTGAATTGATTTTTCAATTATATAAAGAAATTAATTATTTGTGTTTTTGCTTACCACTCCGACCGGTCCTATGACAAACTAGTGCTTGCAAAAGGTTCCTAGGAATTTTTTGAATGTGCACAAACCGACATTGGAGTATTACATGCGTTATTTCGGCTGCAGTCTGAGTGGAAACAGTGCGTCGCGAATTCGCAACACTCGGCATGAAGGGGTTAAAAACATGGCGGCTGCTATCTAGAGTTGATTTTTGAAATGTGGCAACACAAATCGGTGGCGCGGTGTCACCACATTCGGCCATTCGGGTTTGGAGTTTCTCCAATAACTTGTAGAGGAGACGAGTTCAAGTCGACTTCCAGGCTAGAGCCAAGGTCTTTGCGTGGCCTCCATCCAGCCCAACCTCCTAATAGCTCATAAATATTTTAGCTGATTTGAATCCAGGGCTTCAAAGGAGGATGTTTCTGATTCTTTTAGACAGAAGAATGAAGAAGATGGAAGAAGATGGTGAAGGTCTCCTGTAAATTATTGATCATCACCGTGTTTTCACCACCAGTTCATCGCATAACAAAACTCATGCAAAATTCAGGCAAGGAGGCATCTGTTGGTGGTGATGAGGAAATGTTTCCCACCTCTAACCCACACATTCCATCCATCCATCCATCCATCCATCCATCCATCCATCAGGTCTTTTCTTGACTTGTTTGCCGGCTCATTGTTTCACTGAGGCTTTCCCTCGTCTACACGTATCATCGCCCTTTTCTCATTCTCCATTACGATCAAATATGTGCTTGTTTCTGAGAGCGTGGCTCAGTTCTGAAAGGGGATTAGTCTCAGCTCACGCTTTAGCCGTCTCTTCTGTATATTTACCGTTTTAATTCACTCTCTCTGAAAGGACACTCTTTCTGGCTCTAGCTCCAAAAAAGAACCCCTCCAAAACTCCAACTTCACACTTCCTCACCAGCGTCAAACGGCTCAGTTCGAGTCCAGCGGTGAACAAAGTGGACTATTTAAGAGCTGATGAGATGGCGGAGACCAAAAATGGAGCTAAAAGACGACAAAACCATGGCTGTACAGAAGACAACGATGGGTGTTTCCTCAAGAGCATTTTGAGATCAATGAGGCGTCTCTGGCCACCTCCAACTTGGCCTGACTAATTCAACAATGAGGCTAAAGACGGCCAGTAACCTGTGAGGACACCCACCTGTCATGTAACATGCAACATGTTGCTTTAACATGGAGGTCTATGGAGACTGACTCACTGTTGGAGCCTCTAGTGGACGATAGAGGAACTGCAGCTTTTGGCCTTATCTTTGGTGTGGAAGTTGCAACTTGGATGACAGTCCAGTTTTTGGCTTCATTTTCCGCCCTTGAGTTTTTCACTTGGGTTTAACACAACTTTAAGAGAATCTTTTAGTTTGTGGGAATAAGCAACCCTGGTGACCTGAGTCCACAACATGTCTGTGAAGGTTCATCAGTCACCCAGGTCTTAAAACCCAGCTCAAACAAGGATAACTTGAATCTTCCTGTTTTATTTTGAAAAGGTCCCGGCCCCTGTTTTCTGTTGGTTCCCCTTCCTGTCTTTTTTCCCTCCCTTGTTTTTGTTTTCACATAATAATCTGACTCTTTAGTTTGAATTGGACCTTTTTCCTCTTTTGACGCCAACTCTTTAGTAAAATATTCATACTCCAGCTGCCTGAGCCAAGATCCTCCCCTCCAGGTTGTGAGCGTTTGTCCCACAGCTTGAGACATTAAACCTAGAGGTAAATGGTTGTCTGAAGCGGCGGCGCTGTAATGAATGGCTTTAATCGTTCCTCCCATTGTAGGTCATTACTTACCACGACAGCAGACACATCATAAAGGAGGGCGATGATTAAAATAATAATTCAGATGGCTCAACGAGGCCGCGAGGTTCCGCTCACTCTTTATCAGATAAACTCATGGATCAATTTGTTCTCCGTGTGTTTTCAGGAAATCAGTCAAATCACAATCTGATCTGATCCGGCATGAAGTCACCTCTCAAAACCTAAAACACCCAAAACCACCACAGCAGCAGCCCGGCAGCGTTTTATAAAACTCTGCAAACTAAATGAGAACTAAAACCTTCAGAACAAAAGAAGAAGACCAGCGTTGACTCAGAAGAAATACTCATATACATATTTAATAAGGGCTTTGTCCCGGGGGCCTGGACGGCGCTGGGTGAACATGATAAATGCATCACGAGTCTGCACCTGTTGCTCCTGCAGAAACACGCCGACGTCCGGCCCTATTTATAAAAGGTTCATAACCTGTAATTAAGGCCTTTATTAATGGATACCGATGATTAAACCGTTCACAGATCCTCCCTCAGACATTTATCTTTTGGAAAAAGAGCTGCAGAACAACAGCAGCGGGATTAAAAATCCATTTATAACCACTGACGTATTTATTGTGACCGCTTGTGAGTGTTTACACTGAGTCTGACAGACGCTGAGCTGCATGCAGAACATGAAACGGTGCAAGTGTTTACAGAGCAGCACAGAAAATGTGGATTTAAAGAGATGCTGTTAGCGACGATGAACCCGTTCTGCTTTAGACATAAAGATCAGACGGGCTCAGCCCTTTAACTTTAGATTTATGTTTCACAAGCTACTCTGATGATCTTTAAGTTTAAATCCATATAACTTCTCATCTAAAAGCACTTTCTCATAAATGAGCAGGTCTGCAGGATTGTAAAGTTAAAATGATGGGAAGCAGAGCTTTGAGATTTTGTGTAAGTCGGAAAATACATAAGAAATAAATCTGTCCTGAGAAAACTCAACGCCAAACATTTATATGATTTTGTACAAAAGAAGCTAAGATTTATAGAAACTGTAAACAGAGCCACTTAAAATAATCTGAACCCCGATTCAAATCCTGAAACTAGACAGAGAATCTAATCAAAACAGAAATATTCTACTTTAGTATGTGTTTATTCAGGAAAATGAGCCAATATTACATATCAGAGAGGTGAACATCCAGGATTAAATCAGAGTCCATGTGTTCAGAAGTGTTTTCATCTATGTGATGAGACTCAGGTGTGGTTCAGTTCCTGGTTCAGGAGCTCAGACAGACAGTTGTTGTTGCTCGTCAGTCTTTCATTGGTTTCATTTGTTGTGACTTTATTCTCTTCGTCTACTTTCAGGATGTTTTGAGTAGTTTTCATGCAGAAATTTTGAAAATTTCAGAGGTGGTGAATAAACTTTGAAGCTGCATGACATATATAACATGTATAGAGCTTTAGGTACGAAATCAAACAGACTGCGTTTCCACAAAGCTGCTAGAAGGTGTCGTGGAGCTGCAGCCCATCTCTAATGTCGTGTTTATTTTGGAGAACAGGGACTATTTTAAGCCGAGGATGGATCACGCCTCCGACTGCCAGCGAGGCTACCGGGTGGGTGTAGTAATGCTCAGGTAAACATGTCAGTCAACGGCAGCCTGGAGGTTTGAGAGGTTTAAAGATTGGATGTAGGATCAGCTGGAACAATTAATAAGATCCAAACTTCCTGGTTCGGATGTTTTCTTGAGAGTTTCCTCTGATTGAGGCTAAATCCTAAGACACTAAAAATTTCTCATTGAGTTTTAATAATAACATCAAGACGGCAGGATGTTGACATGAGAGTTAATCACATTATGAGACATTACGCTGAATGACAGAAGCACCGCGGGTGGAGTTCTGGGTGGATGGTGGGTGAACAAAGACCATCAGGCTTGAGGCTGAGGTTCACATTCAGACTCTGATCTGTGGTTCAGGTGAAACAACAAAACTCATAATGTTAAAAATCAGGCAACTAATAATTGAAGAGAAAAGACAACATGTTATAAAAAGGTTTGTGAGGAGCTGTGGGTCGATGGTGGGTCATTCATTCATTCATTCATTTTATTTGGCGCATAAAATACAATAAAAACACAACAACAATAACAATACCGAAAGTACATTAACAATACGCAACTGAAGAAAGAAAACCCCAGAAACTCTCAAGGGGCTTGAATAGGAGGGTTCACGAAAAGAACATTTAAACTTTAACCAAAGAAAACCAATCAAGACGTGAAACAGACGACAAAACAACAACAAAAAAACAGAAACACTACGGAGAAAAGAAGAAACAAAAACGGTGATTCACAGAGCAGTAAGTTTTTGACAGAAATTTTAAATGACCTTGGAGAAAGTTTAATCAAGTGAGGAGGAAGTGAACTCTACATCCTGGGACCTCTGGATGCTATACTAGATTGTGATGACGTGGTACGTGATGGGGGCGCCGAAGCTGGAGAGCTGTACTGGTAGGAGAATTATGGAACTGATTATTGGCTATAAAATGAACCAACCAAATACAAATTGAGCAATTTGGAGTTCGTTAATGTGATAAATATTAAGTATGCCGAGCTTGTGAGACAGAGGTAATGAATGTCTTCTTGGAGCTGAGGAGGTAATAAGTCTCACTGCTCTTTTTTGCAAGTGAAAAATTGATTCCAGTCTAGTTTGGTGAGTACTGGCCCCGGCGATATATTGGAGTAACTAATGAAAGGATGAATCATTGAATAATAAAGATTTGGCGAAACTTTCGTATTTAGAAGATAATGAATTTTTCCAAGTATTCCAGTACAGGGTTTACTGGACCACTTCTGAGTTGGGTCAGACAACGCTGGCATCGAATTAAAGGTAAAGTTAGGACACATCATGCTGGAAACCAAAGTGATTCAGATTATAAGACTTTATGTTTAAACTTACCTTTAACAAGAGGAGGTTGGGGTGGATGATGGCCATACAAACCTCATGAGCCTCAAGCTTGAGGCTGAGGTTCCTGTTCAGGGTCACGTTTGTGATTTAGTTTCAAGCACAAAAACATCAATTTGAATAGAAACGTACGAGACTTGAGGCTTTTTTAAAACGTTATGAGCTTGTCTTCTAGTCTGAGTGTGAACTTTAGCCTCCAGCATGACGGTAACAAGCCTTGTGCACCCAGCCATCCGCCCCAGCCTCCACCTGTCGCTGCTTATTTATTCTAACATCAGTCTACATCTCCGCTGTCTCCAAAATGACTTCACATCTTCGTAGCGTTGGACATGTGGAACCGCCGCTGAGTCAGTCTTTTCTGGCCGTTCGATCTCATGGATTGTTTTTGCAGAGCGGTCGCTCGGGTCCAGACATCAATCGCCATCTATTACGGCGCCGCTGCTTTAAAGTGTCTTATTGATGTGAGGGTCTGCAGTGCAGCCGCCGCGGAGGCTTCCCCAGGTGAATACTCTTAATCAAGTCCGTTTGTCTGCGGCATCGACAGACGACAGAGAAGAACCTAATCAAGCCATTGGACGGTTCAAGTTCTCTCACTGCTCGTTTACCCCCACAGGCCGAGGGCTTTTTAAAGTTCTCCACATGTCATTCAATAGAAAAGCAGTAAAGTATTCTCTGAAGCGTTCAGCTGTCAGACGTCCTGGATTCTCTTAAAACCATTTCAGACTTTCAGTTATTTTCCTCGCGGCCTCGAATCAATGATGGAGTCCGACGGCTGGAGGAGCAGAATTATGTTCAGGCTCGTTACTGGAACAGAAAAGTAGAATCTGTTGATGTTTAGTCGTTGTTTGTGTTGTCGCTGGATGTGTGGAAGGAGTTTGGTCTTGTTTTGTCTCCTCCAGATTCAATCTGTACGCCGGCTATGGACTGAGAGAAGGGCTGAAAGGTCACCATCTCTCATCATTTACTTTACTTTCCAGCCTGTTGTGTCTTTTCTCTTTGTGAATTAGCAGCCTTTGTTATCTAACCCAAGTCTTTAGCTTTGTAAACCCACCATCCACCCTGACCTCCTCCCAAATCCCTGAAACTTTTTTCTTTTGTCTGTTGCTAAATCTATTCAGTTTGATGCTTGCTTTAGTTGTCTAACCTAAATCACAAACCCTGAACATAAACTTCTGCCATAAGCTTGAGAGGTTAGATTTGCCCACCATCCACCCCGACCTCCTCCTAACGTTGTTTATAGACACCTACGTATGTTGTGCTTCGGTCATACATCATAAAGTCTTTCTTTACTGGTTCTGATTCTCTTTAATTTGACATGTGTCATGAGGTTTGTAAACCCACCATCCACCCAGACCTCCTCCTAAAGCTCCTCCTCCTAATGTTTTAGCACTCTGTGTCATTTCTTTGTGGTAATTGTATCACAAACAGAACCCTGAACATGAACTTCTACCATAACACTGAGAGGTTAGATTCGCCCACCATCCACCCCGACCTCCTCCTAACCGTTTATATACACCTATATTGTGCTTCAGTCCTTCATTATAATTTAATCCTAGTTTGGTTTCCTTTGGTTCTGCTTCTGTTTAATTTGACGTAATTTCATGAGGTTTGTAAACCCACCATCCACCCAGACCTCCTCTTAAAGTTCCTCCTCCTACTCTGTGCCATTTCTTTTAGGTAATTGTATTTTACTTGATACTTTAAATTAAATCCCAAACAGAACCCTGAACATGAACTTCTGCTTCGAGTTTGAGTGTCTTGAGGTTTGTTAACCCACCATCCACCCCGACCTCCTCTTGTTTTTTGTTTTTTTTAACAGTTTCACCAAAAGGCAAAAATAAAAAGGTCCTAAACGGATCTTGTTCCATTTAGATTTGTTCTTAAATTAAAACGAATGTGGTGGTGAAATTGCCACTCATGTCTGAAGTCTCAAATATGAGAATTATTAGTTTAAAGGTCGTATAAACCCTACAGTTTAAATTTTATGAAAAGGTTAAGAGGATCTGCTACTAGAACTAAAAACTTAAATAAATCTGTGGTTTAAATAGTTTTCAGTTCCTCTTAAAGTGAAGCAAGGTGCCTGTACAGTAAGTTCTTACTCTGTGGTGTCATTGACTTCCTGTCATTTTATACTGACTGTGCTCCTTATTGATCGTATTTCGTGCTTTTCCAGCTTTGTGACAGACGGACGAACTTCGAGCTGTAAACCTTCCTGTCAGGACGACGTGTTCTTGGCTTCTATAGACTGACTCAGATCCACTAAGACAAACCGAGCTGTTGTGTCAACCAGAGAACATCGTGTTAAAGATAGAAATCATTGAACTGGTTTTGACTTCAGCTAACTCGGTGAAAGCGAAGGGTCGGGCCCCGCAGCTAGTTTCATTTCACCTCCCACGGAGCTCATTAGGCCGGAATATATTTATCGTCACAGTGTTTGGTCGGTTCGTTTAACCTGTGTTTGTCCAGCAAATGAAGACAAATGAGGGAAACAATGATTCATACTGCTGCCTCAGAGCATTTAAATGTTTTACAGTATATTAACGCAGAATGAAAAACAGGAAAACACAGGAAACGAAAACCAGGACTCAAACAGAACATGGTATAGAACGTTTTAAAAAGTTTTGAATGAGTCAGAGTGTCTGAATGATTGAGAGGTGGAGCTGAATCTGTGGACTCTGATTGGTTGGAGGACAGTTTGAAACGGATCTTAGTTGTCATTTTTGTCGTTTTGTGTGTTTCTTTTGTAATTGAATTGATTCTTCAACTAGAACTCAGAATCACTGCAAACAGAGGCACCGAGGGCCCCCAGACCTCTTTGGCCCCTGAGCCTGTTGAGTAATCCACCCAAGGCTTCACCACAGCGTCTGCAGGAAGCTTAATTCCCGCGGCGCTCCACCTCTGATCTTGGTATCTGACGGGAGTTTTGCCAACAGACTGTGTTTGCGTCTCTGTAACATTCAGCGTGAGTGTTTACAGAGATTGGCAGCAGAACACCGTGTGTCAGATGAGTCCCCAGCGTCGCTGTAGATCCCTGAGTGTGTGGCCCCAATCGTCCAGCCTGAAACTCCATTTCTGTCATCACATGCAGAGGGTAAAAAAAAATAAAAAAAATCAATTGCATATTGGCTTTTTCCAACCGTCACTCTTGAAGCTGTGCATTTTTTATTATTTTTTTTATATATATATTTTGCAGCTTCAGAGAGCAATTTCCTCTGCTGTTTGAGCTGCAGATATCTCAGGGGTGATTCAGCTACGCCGGTGGCCCAGTCCTTCACAGCTCTTGACGGGGGATAAAGACCGTTCAGCCGGTCCGTCTCCATCGGCTTATCAGCCTGGGTCCACTCAGCAGCAGGCCTGAGATTCTGGACAGTAAATGTCAAGATGTCAGAGGGAGCCTCCGTCTGAAAAGATGCCTCAATAGAGTAACTGAGATCTGGGAGTTTTTATTCTTTGTAGTCTTTTCTTGTCTCTTTATAGTTAGTTTATATATGTTTGTGGTCAGTTTGAGCATCTTTGTTGTCTCTTTATACCTTTGTAGTCATTTTGTGCATTTTATGTGTCTTTGTAGTCCTTTCTTGTCTCCTTGTCGTCATTTTGTGTATCTTCATAGTAATTTTTGTCTCTTTGTAGCTATTTTATGTATCTTTGTGGTCATTTTATGCATGTTTGTATTCATTTCATGCATATTTGTAGCAATTTCCTCAATCTTCGTATGTATCTTTGTAGTCTGGTTGTATCTTTGTAGTCATTTTGTGCATCTTTGTAGCAACTTCTTGACTCTTTGTAGTCAATTTTGTCTCCTTGTAGTCATTTTGTGCATCTTTGTAGTCCGTCTGTATCTTTGTAGTGCGCCTCAGTTCTGGACAGTAAATATCAAGATGTCGGTGAGGTATCTGAGAACATGCCTCGATCAAGTAACTTTTATCTGGGATTTTTGAGGCCTGCGTTGTAGATGAAGAAATGAAACACAGGAGAGAAAAACATCTATGTAGCATCGCTGAGATTCCCAAGACACTAAAGATTCTTGTTAGCTTCGTTAACGATGCTTTATCTGTGTGTTTCTAGCTCGGATGAAGAACAAGCTGCGAGGAAGCAGAAATATTTCAACCTCTTCTTGAAAGGAATAAGTGACAGTCTATGAACATAGTAAGTCACATGGTTATCTACATCACTAGTAAATAAGACAAACATCCCAATCACAGACACGTTAATGAAAAACTAGAATACTTTGTTAAAGGCCAAGAGCAACGGTGTTTGTTTTAATGTCTCCGTGCTGCCGTTAATCTCTCTCTCCAGATAAATGAGGTATTATTCCGAGCAGAAGAAGTAATAATTGTGTTGTCAAGGTGAGAGAAGACGGACGGTTATTGGAATTTCATGGACCACGTGACGGCGACAGTCATTCAGACTGAATGAGTCGTCTTAGAGGGTTTATAAAGAGACAACAGCCTCACGTTAAGGTTTGTTCTATAGAAGAACCAAACAATGGAAGCAGATGCTGATGGACACAATGATCCCTGATGATTGTGTGGACGGTATTATTATGAATGACGACAACAAATGATCTGAAGGACAATATAAACATTTCACCCAGAGAATATAGATGCTTTTTTTTGTCTCATTGCGTTACGTCTCGTGTTTCTCGTGATAGTTCTGCAGCTGTACGTCGTCAATCAGGAGTCGAGGTTTCTCAACGCTAAATTCAAAGAGGAAGCAAACTCCCGTTCGCTCGGAGGGATGTTGAGTTTAATAGTTCATCTCTTTGAAGCAGAGCATTAACGCATCTTCTGGATGAGTCAGGATGTGTTTGACCGAGGGCAGATCCGACAGAAAATCTGTTCAGGATGAAATAATTCACCAGCAAATACAACTTTGATCACAACTCGATGTAACTGAGAGGAGAGCGAAAGACTAAACGCAGATCAGCTCGAGAACAACCAGCATTACGTTGAAAATAACCTGAAACCTTAATATTACCAGACCTTTTTCATTAACGAGAATAAAACCAGAGCTGGAGGAAAAGACGAAGCTGCTGATTACTGACGGAGTCCGGGAGAAACTGAGGCAGCTTTGGTCTTATTAGATACGACAGAGTCTCTTCTTCAGTTTTCACAAAGCGAAGGAATAAAAACAATGTGGGAAAGAAAATGTGATGACGCCATTCTCAAGGTTTCTGAACGCAGACGTTTCTAATGGACTCATCCGTGATTGATTCTGATCAATGGGAAGGAGAAGAAGAAGGAGTAGGAGGAGGAGGAGAAGATGAACAGTATAAGTAATATAAAAACAAGGAGGAAGTTTATGAGGAAGGAGAAGAAAAAAACAAGAAAAAGATGGAGGAGGAATAAAAAGAAGGAGGAGGAGGATAAAAACAAGTAGGAAGGAGTAGGAGGAAGAAGAAGAAAATAAGTGGGAGGACAAGAAGTTGAAGGAGAAATGAACAAGAAGAAGAAAAACGAGGAGTGGGACTACAAGAAGATGAAGTAGGAGAAGAAGAAGACGGGAAGAAGAAGAAGGAGCAGGAAGAGGAGGAGGTGAAGGAGGCGGACAAAAAGAAGATGAACAAGAAGTATAAAATGAAGGAGGAAGTGTAGAGGAAGGAGAAGAAGACAAGAAGAAGAAAATAGTAGGACAAGGAGAACATGAAGGAGGAAAAAAACAAGAAGGAGGAGTAGGAGGGAGGAGAAGAAGAAAAGAAGGACGAGGAGGAGGAGGAGGAGCAGGAAATTAACCAGACGAAGAAAAACAAGTACTAGGAAGACAAAAAGATGAAGTAGGAGAAGAAGAAGATGGGAAGAAGAAGGAAGACGAAGAGGACAAAGAGAAGATGAATGAGGAGAAAAGTAGGAGGAAGGAGAAGAAGAAAGAGGAGAAGAAGAAAAGAAGAAGTGGGAGAAGGAAAAATGAACAAGAAGATCAAACGAGGAGTAGGAGGACAAGACGATGAAACACGAGAAGAAGAAGACGGGAAGAAGAAGAATGAGGTGGAGGAAGAAGAAATAGGAAGAAGTGAAGATGAAGGAGAAAGAAGAATAAGAGGTTGAAGGAGGAGGAGAAGGATAAGTTCGTCCTCCATCTCTGTCTCCAGTCCTGATCTGACTGAGTCTCATCCTCACATTAAACTGAATGAAACCATGTCTCAGATCAGATCAAGTGTTTTTCTCCTCCAGATCTGATCATCAGCTGACAGGAAGTTCTCCTGATTGGTCGGGACGGAGGAATAATGTCATCAGTTATCCTCTGACTGTCAGTCTACTCATCTGAACAAAGGCCACATCAGAAACACTTTAAGAGAGAATGTCAGGCTGCTTCGGTGTAGACGTGTAATTTCCATTCATTTAGATCTGTGCCTCGTCTCTTAATAGACGCTGAGCCGTGGGTCGAGGCTCCTGCTGCAGCTGTTTTCACTTTTAAAAGCAGCCGATGCGCAGGAAGTCAGGGGGTCGCCGGCGAAAAAGCACAATAACACATTAGAAGTGACCTTTTCAGGACGTGGACTCACTTATCCAGAGCGAGAACGCTTCAGAGCGGCAATCAGCGACACCTCGGGAGGGAGGTCAGAGGTCAGAGGTCACTCATATTCAGTCTGCAGGGAAAGAAAGGAACGAGAGGACGGGGTGGTTAACACCGTCATCTCTGAATGAACATTTACACAAAGCTTCTTTTAGTTGTGTCTGTGCTTCAGGGTGATGATGAGTGATGAGTGAGGTTGATCTGGTCTCAAGTGTCCAGGTTAAACAGGTCCAGGTGTGAACACTGATCTGGTCTCTAGAGTCCAGGTTAAACAGGTCCAGGTGTGAACACTGATCTGATCTCTAGTGTCCAGGTTAAACAGGTCCAGGTGTGAACGCTGATCTGGTCTCTAGAGTCCAGGTTAAACAGGTCCAGGTGTGAACGCTGATCTGGTCTCTAGAGTCCAGGTTAAACAGGTCCAGGTGTGAATGCTGATCTGATCTCTAGTGTCCAGGTTAAACAGGTCCAGGTGTGAACGCTGATCTGGTCTCAGTCCACGTATAGAGGTGGTCTGGTGATCTTCTGGTTTTCATCCGTCAACAAATACCATAAAAACTGTGAATGTTATCTTTCACCAAATAGATTGACCTCTGTGGAACGCTGATCTGGTCTCTAGAGTCCAGGTTAAACAGGTCCAGGTGTGAACGCTGATCTGATCTCTAGTGTCCAGGTTAAACAGGTCCAGGTGTGAACGCTGATCTGGTCTCTAGTCTCCAGGTTAAACAGGTCCAGGTGTGAACGCTGATCTGGTCTCCAGTGTCCAGGTTAAACAGGTCCAGGTGTGAACGATGATCTGGTCTCTAGAGTCCAGGTTAAACAGGTCCAGGTGTGAGCACTGATCTGGTCTCTAGTGTCCAGGTCAAACAGGTCCAGGTGTGAACACTGATCTGGTCTCCAGAGTCCAGGTTAAACAGGTCCAGGTGTGAACACTGATCTGGTCTCTAGAGTCCAGGTTAAACAGGTCCAGGTGTGAACACTGATCTGGTCTCTAGCGTCCAGAACCTTTATGAAGACAAGATGAACTCACTAGTGTACCTAATTAAGTGGCCAGTGAGTGTACAGTGAATTATTGACTCAGTTGTTGATGATATGAGTCTTAATTCAGTGAACAATTATTGAAAACATGATTAATTCATCAACATATTCCTGAACTTCTGTTAAAAGTTTAAGATTTAGGGACCAAACCACAATAATGTCATCACAGTGACGTTTAATAAAAGAGTTAAATAATTTTATATACTAATAATAATTGAATATGAAGCTACAAAAATAGCTTTACCTCATATTTGATTTAGACGCCTTGCTATTCTCTATTTGAAGGTTTTAAAACCGTAAGTGATATAATTACGCCCCGTCCTTGTCAGAAAAGCATAAATCTGTTCAAGAACCTGCAGGATTCATTAATTCATCCATTCTCTTGGCTGCTAATTGTTTTTTATGTGTCTGTGAATGTGCAACTTTGATTTAAACCTCCAGCAGCTCGACACTCGTCCTCGTTTCACAGCTGTCATAATAGACCCGGTGTCGCCGATGCGGCGGCGGCTCTTTGTCCCCAGACTAATGGTGTTTACAAGCCCCTGATGCACACTTAAATGGGCTTTTAAATCATTTTTTAATTGGCCTGTTTTTAGTCCAACTTGTCCTCCGCCTCGACGCGTAGCAGCGCTCCAGAGGGATTCGCCGCATCGAGCAATTTCTTCTAAATAATCCAGGAGAGCTGTGCTGTTATTAAAGCGCCTATCTGTGCATCCACCTGTCTGTCTGCTATCTGGGTGAGATCTTCTTCATGTGTCACTCACCACTCGGCAAATAGCTTCCTTGTAAAGTGCGTCTCCGTCGTCTTCAGCGAACCTTCGTCTGCATAAATAAAAAGCTCTGACATTTTACATGAGTCTCTGAATCCTCTGCTACACCAACACAATCAATATGTAACAGAAATTTTTTTTTTAAAACTATTTCAGACCTGTCAACTGCCCCCTGGTGGATTTAACCAGGCTCTGCAGTCAGTAGCTTTTGGCAGCCATTTCCAATATGGCCGCCTTTATATACTTTCCATTTTTTTTGCAAGGAAATCTTAAAATTACATATAATATACGTATTTATATTTATGTTGTTGAAGCAACCTATAATTACTTCATACTTTATCCATTATAGTAAAATCATGCTGAAAAGTAGTGACCAGGTTATTCCAACAATGGATTTTTTCCTCCCTGATGTTCACGGGCATATTCCAAGATGACAATGTCAGGATTCATGGGGCTCAGATTGTGAAAGAGTGGTTCAGTGGTCATTCAGTATATTCAGGTAGTCAGCTGACCTCATTCTTTGGGCAACATAATGTTGCTGAACCTAGACCTGAGCAACTGCAGCAACCCCAGATCATAGCACTGCCCCCACAGGCTTGTACAGTAGACACTAGGCATGATGGGTGCATCACTTCATCTGCCTCTCTTCTTACCCTGATGCCCCCATCACTCTGGAACAGGGTAAATCTGGACTCATCAGACCACATGACCTTCTTCCATTGCTCCAGAGTCCAATCTTTATGCTCCCTAGCAAATTGAAGCCTTTTTTCCGGTTAGCCTCAGTGATTAGTGGTTTTCTTAAGGCTACACAACTGTTCAGTCCCAATCCCTTGAGTTCCCTTCACATTGTACGTGTGGAAATGCTCTTACTTTCACTATTAAACATAGCCCTGAGTTCTACTGTTGGTTTTAATAATGTGTTGGACAGTTCTTAACCCAGTTTTAGTAGTTTCTACAATCTCCTTAGATGTTTTCTCTGCTTGATGCATGCCAATGATTTGACCCTTCTCAAACAGACTAACATCTTTTCCACGACCACAGGATGTGTCTTTAGACGTGGTTGTTTAAGAAATGAGAAGCTACTCATTGCATCAGTTGGGGTTAAATAACTTGTTGCCAGCTGAAAGATAATCACCCATGCAGTAATTATCCAATAGGAGGCTCCTACCTATTTGCTTAGTTAAATCCAGGTGGAGACTGAAACGCATTTCATGGTGAAATCTGCATTATTTCTGCCACATTGCAATTTTTTTTCTAGTTGAATCAAACTCATTCTTTAACAGATTAAAATGTGGTGTTAAATATGCATTCAATTTTCTATTTTATTTAAACTGATTAGTTATTAAAATATTAAAATGACATCTTAAAATATGCATTAATTAATTCAATATAATTATCAATATTTATATGTTTTTTAATCTACCTAAAGTGGCAGAGGTATATTAGGTAGTCATTGTCTTTAATTTTTTATCAACACAATTAAATGACTATCATAGTCTATATAATGTGTATTTAACATAATTGATTTGTACTTTTTCATAAACCCAGCCCTCTAATGTTCTCAAAAGGAGAAACAGCTTGTGGACATTAAAGCCGACATTTACACTGATAACAATGACATTTAGTTTATTAATTTATCCTTTTTTTAAAACAGATTTGGATTTACTGGACCATTGTTAAGGTTGGTTTAACTCATGTTAAGGAGGCACAGCCTGGTATCATCGTTCCAGTATGAGTCATGTTGCCTGCTCACACTATGTTGCGTAATCTCAAATTTAACGCTGTAAAAGGATTCACAAAAAAAAGTAAAATTCGTTGCCGTGACATGCAAAGTGTGCCTAAAGAGGTAGTAGAGCTCAAAATCTGCTCTGCTCTTCTTTAAAATGCTGCATTTTAAAGCTCCCCACCAGCTCCGCTCCACCGAGGAGACGTTGTTTGCTCGAGTGAATCTCGTCACAGTTGGTGTTGTAAGAACTGAAGCCCTGAAACTCTCTCTCTCTCTGTGTCTCACAAATCTGCTTGTCGGAGAGTATTTATTCAGCCATCGGACGTGTTCTGGCGGTTTCCAGCTGCTTCAAGGTTGATAAAAGAAGTTTGTGTCCAGAGGCGACAGATTGAATGTTTTCCTCAGAGTGTAGGGAAATATTCACAGGAGGTAAGAGATATTTATGTGTTTTCAGTTCTGTTTTTATTTAAACGAAAAGTCTAGGCGACAAATACCATGAGAGAAACTGCAAATCAGCACAACTGATAAGTATTTTTTTGTGCATCCATGGCCAAACAGGTTGTGGATTTTCAGTAACTGAAGAACAGTCGTCTTTGCAATGACATCTGTCCTGGGTGATTTACTCACATGTGTCCAACTTAAGGTCCAGGTGTGAACACTGATCTGGTCTCTAGTGTCCAGGCTAAACAGGTCCAGGTGTGAACACTGATCTGGTCTCTAGTGTCCAGGCTAAACAGGTCCAGGTGTGAACACTGATCTGGTCTCTAGTGTCCAGGTTAAACAGGTCCAGGTGTGAACACTGATCTGGTCTCTAGTGTCCAGGTTAAACAGGTCCAGGTGTGAACACTGATCTGGTGTCAGTCCACATGTGGAGGTGGTCTGGGACACATGTGACCTCCTTCCTTTGGTGGTGTGAACACACAATGAGTCCTGGGTCACATTAAAGACCACCTACTCAACAGGGCTGATCTGAGGAAGAGGAGTTTAACTCATTCATTCAACCACTAGTAGAAATGATCACATGAATCAGTGATGTCTGTTCATTAGTAAAGAGAGTCTTTTAAAAGATCTCTTTATCACCAGAGAGTAGGATGGAAGCTTCCAAGGTTCAGTTCTAATCTGACCTTTGTCTCTAAAATAAATTAGATCTTAACATGTGAGAGTCTTTCCATCTTGTTCCAAAATCTGGATCATGTCTCCAAGTCAACAACCAGCTGTTCATGGTTCTGAAACAGCAGTAGGTAGAGATTCATTAGAGATTTGTTCAAAAATTATCTTTACCAAATGTAAGAATTTTTTTGCCAGAAAGTTCATCTGGAGTCTCTCTGTTAGGAACTTCTGCTCCAGCAAAGATCTTCTGGGCCAAACTGATTGTGTGGGGGGCGGGGCTTAATATGGCGATGGTGTTGTGTCGGCTACGCTAGGCTAACAGGATGGCACTGTCCCAGAGTTTGGCTTCACTTTGTTCAGTGGGAGGAGGTGGAGACGTGTCATCCATCTTTAAATCCAGCCTCTTGTTGGTCTCAGCCAGTAAATAACCACTTGTGTACGTTTACTGTAAATCTTCAAGACGCTCAGGGGCTGTTTTTGGCCTCTGGGTTGTTCAGCTGCGGGGTGGTAAACATTGCATGTCAACATGTTACTGCATTCAGGAGCAACCAGAGGGGACGTGTTGTGTTTTCTGTTTCTTTTGTCCGACCACAGTGTTGACCAAGGTCAAAGTGAATCCAGCCTGATGACAGACACACAGCTCAGACGACTCAGGCTGACTGCTGATGACGGAGAGGACCTCAGATTACCTTCCATCTGAATGCTGCTCTGCCTTCAACTGCTGCATAATCGCACTGTGAGCTCCATAATGGCTTTTCAAGAACTACAATTTGCTTTTGATATATGGAAACCAACTATTTCCATTTTTTTTTTCAGGGGAAGAATGAGAATATTTTCTCCCTCAGAGGCTCAAATTATTATTTTGATTTCTATTTCTGCAAATTCCAGGCTTCTGATGAGGTTTTAAAATGATGCAGCTGGTTTTTTTTACTGACTTGGATTTTCTAATAGATTTGTAGCAGATAACAGCTTCACTTTTTCATTTCAGTAACTTTATAAAACCATAAATGTTCAATGTCAGATAAATTCATAATGTTTTTAGGGTACTGCTGTCTCATATGACCACTGGATGTATTGTGGAATACTCTAGATGAACTCCAGTCTTTAATTTTGACTGATATTTTCCACGTTTTATGAATCTTTCATATATTCCTGTTTGAATTTACTAACTGAGGCTGTTGGGCTCTCATGAGAAAAGGTGTGCATCAGGGTTCCGCTTTAGAACAACTTACTTTCTTCATAACTTACGTATTTTACACAGTATATAAGCTTATATTTATTAAATACGGTATTTTTATGCATTAATATTCTATATTTTATACATTAATATACTTGGCAACTACTCTGCTGCTCTCCGTTTCTTATCTCTAACAACAAAATAAAGTTTTCATTTATTCCCACTCAATCACATTTCACAGTTTTTTTAACGGTTTTAAAAGACATAAATCTACTGAAGTCAGTAACAAAACACCAGCAGCGACCGCCTTCTCTCCCTTGATGAGCACATGCAACAATCAGCCTAGTTAGCTTAGCTTGCTAACTTTTATTTTTGACATTAACCCACAGAAGAACAATATCACTATTAGATCATGAGGCTAAAATTCGCTGTAGACGACTGATTGGCAGTTACCGGAAATGTTTAGTTGCGGGTAACTGCTACACACAAGGAGGTCACAGCAATATGTAATATCTGCTAATTTTCTTGAATTAACAAATACAGAGGTAAAATGTTTAGGAAAAGTGGAAAAACTGTGTGAGTGGTAAACATCTTTATATATATAACATATAATATTTGGTTAATACTGTATATAGAGTATACAGTATATTTAATTATTTTTATTTTTTTTTACCTGAGTATGTCGACATGTATCTGTTGAGAAAATATGAAAATATTATGCGATTTCTTTTTTCACATGAACACATTAAAACATCATGTAATCATGAAATATACATGAGGAACATTAGTTTCTTCTAAATGAGGATATGAAAATGACAAACCCGAGCATAATTATTTTTAATCATGTCCTTTTTTTTTCTAGTATAAATTGTGTGACACGAATGTAAATTGCTACATACGATCAATGGATGAGCAGCTACACTCCAGTCGTTGCATCGCTGTGTTTAACAGTGGTTTCTGACTACATTATCAGTTTGCTAATTGCACATCAGCCGGAGCTTAATGTCGGGTCTGTTAGAAGATCGACTGTGAAAACGGCAGAGGGAATAATTAATAAGTCGGTCGATGATGCGTTTGTGCTAATTGTTTGGCCGCTTCCCTGCAGAGTGAGGTTTACACAGGACGTCTGAATCATAAACAAGAAAGTGGAAGGGTTAGTCCACAGATTATACTCAGCACATTAAATCAGTTGGATTTTTATTGTTTTTTTTAATTGCAGCAGGATGACAGGCTAACACCTGGTCATAGATGTATCACCCATATAACTTTTGTGTAATTTGTATTCCTTCGGGAGATAATTAGATCTGCGTATATTCATATAGTGGGAGTGACTGGGGCACCGAAACGCAGCCTCTAAATAACGCATTATCTGGCGCGAAACTCGTTCATTTCACCAGTTGGCTTGTTTACCTGTAATTTGCTACTGCCTCAGAATCAGAAAAATATTCAGCCATGTTGTAAAAAACTAGCAGCAGCAAATTACAGGTAAACAAGCCGACCGTTGCGGGTGCGCGCGGTGCTCAAAGATGACATCCAGGTCAGAAGACACCATCCGGGGACTGTAGGTCAACCTACAGACCCTGGATGATGATAACAGGTAACTCCAGACTCAACAGGGAATAGCACTAGCGTACGATAACAAAACATTGGTGAAATGAACGAGTTCTGTGGCAGATACTGCATTATTTAGAGGCTGTGTTTCGGTGCCCCAGTCACTCCCACTATATGGATATATGCTCATCTAAATATCTCCTGAAGGACTACAAATGACATCAAAGTTATATGGGTGAGTAAATGATCGTATTTTATGCCAGAAATAAGGTCTAGGTTGTAAAAAACAGTAGTTTTCCTTTAAAGTCAGACGTACATTTACTGCAGAGCGTTTCTGAAGTTTTACCTTTTAAACATATCAGCCTCAGGATCCAACTTTAAACATTACGACTGAATTAGATTCATATATTCATATAGATATCTGCAGTGTTTCTGTATTTGACTGTTTGCGGCAGATTAGTTTTCAGATTTGCATGTAAATGACTAAAATGACTCACATCCAGGATTCAGGCGGATTTGAAGAACAAAGTGTGACTTTTATTTCTTTACTTTCAATCAAAAACCCAAAACTTTTTTTGAGAAACCAACAAAAAACTGAACAAGATCATTGTCTATAAAGATGGATGAAGCATCCATTACGTCAAGTTTTGAAGCTCGGTGTGGCAATAAATAAATGCAGTGTAGTAAACTAAGCATGGGAACAAATAGCCACATTAATGGGAAACCATCACCGTCCACTCACAGATTCACAGACGAGATGCTTCACAGCCTTTTAAAGATTCATCGAGTCAAACCCCGGCGTTTATTTCACCTCCCTGTTAGCCCAACCCGATGTCAGTCACGCTAACGTTTTACATAATTGCCTGTAGCATTTGTCCACTGACTGTAAAACGGTACCAGCTGATAACTTTGAAATGGAAAGGGGCGTAAAGAGAGGCTGCATGTGTAATTCACATCAAAGTCAGACCATTTTCCCGCTTTCACGCGGTAACGTTTCATTGCCAGCTCCGCCTCGTCCACGTAATTTGAATCGTTGGCAGGAACATCGACATTTACCCGCTCCAAAGTCACCGGGACGGATTTAAACACAGGTTCCGGGCGGCTGTCTCGCTGGTGAAAGCTTTTCACCGGAACCAAACTGTAAAATCACATCTGACATTCACCTCTTTAGACGCGGCGCGTGATCGGCTCCGGCACATTATGTGTTTTGTGTAAACCGACCTGCAAAGATTAAAACTAAACGCAGGAACAAAGCAGCGGACGCCTTGTGGAATCCTGAGAGCGTCATTGTCATGCATCACATTGCTCTCCAGACCACCCGTTGCCTAGGGGATATACCGCATATATAAATCAGAAAAAAGACCGTTTTCTTTTTTCCCCTCCACATCTGTCGCCTGCCTTTCATCTCGCCTCTTACAATCTATGGGAAACAGAATCTGCTTGTTAACATGTTTCAATCTTCCCTCGTGAACATAATCGATCATTTTCAGCCTCTTGAAGGGTTTCCTCCAGGTCCCCCGTGGGCTCGTCCGTGACAAACTGCAAACTGAGGCTCTTGTAATGACCTTTTCCTCTGATGCATTATTCACCTGAAGATGAAACGCTCGCCACCTTTCTGCGCCGCTCTCAGACCAAGTCACTGTCGATGCTGCCTGTTGTGAAAGCGCTCAGCGGATACCGTCGCTCTCGGCCAAAGTGAAGGCTTTAATAGAATTCATCAGGCAGGTCTGAGCAGCGGCTGAACGATTTCCCTCCTCGGTTCTGATTCCTTGAAAGCAGAAGAGGAGCGAGGCGCGTGAAGCTTTCTTTCTTTTTTGTTCTCTACATGAATAAAAACAGCAGAGCTCACCACTTATAATTCAACTCAACGTAGGGTTGTAGATATTTAAAGGAGGCCAGGAAGAGCTGAGAAAGTGGGACTGAAAAGCAGATAACCAGGGTGTAGAAATGCAAATAAAACACCTTTTTTGTTACCGGCTGAATCATCGGTGTGAATCACAAACGATTACTCAAAGAGGAGTTAATCTGTAACCCCCTTTGAGAACTCTGACATTATAAGTATTTAGCTGAAAACCCTGTTGCAAACAATTAACAGCATTTTATCAATGCTCTGCGGTCAGTAGCTTTAGGCAGCCATTTCCAAAATGGCCACCTACGTGGACTGACTTTCTAGTTCTAGTTTTGATTTCAGGTAACATAAAGGCATAATGACAATTCCAAATGTTTCACTTTGTTTTAGTCCAAAGAAGAACATGATGAAAATGTTTACATTTATCCTTTTACTAAACATTTTAACCCTTAACAGGAATAAGCGGGTACAGAAGATGAATGAATGAATGAACTAAACATTTTATCAACAACCTAAAATTTCAGCACATTCCTGTCTGCTGTTTAGTTCTGTTGTGTTGTGTTCTGTCTGCTTCTGAAACATCAGACCAAGTAGACTTAGCAGTTACTTTTATGTGAATAATGCAGTTTGCAAATTCATGCCTTGGGCCGTATGTTTAACAACCCTGATATAAAATATATTTTACATATATACTTTATGAAGCAGCCTTTAATTACTTCATACCTTATGCTGTAGTACAACCGTGTTGAAAAGTAATTAATCAGATATGATACAGCAGTATATACAGTCATTTAGCTCAGATTATTTAAAAGGTTAAATGGTAAATTTAACTCGTGCATTAATTTATTCTGTAACAGTGTAATTTTTAGATATTCATGTGATTTTTCACTTGCTAATTGTATTTTGTTAAATGACTATCGTAACCTGTATAACAGACATTTACCAAGTCAGAGAAGAAATTCAGAGAATCAAGCATTAGTCTTTCAGTCCATCTTCACCTCAACAAAGTAAAAGGTTTTGTTTTTTTGTTCCAAAATACAGAAAATTGTGGTCAGCAAATTGCCATAAATGCCCAGAGTATAAGCTATGATACCAAACAAAGGTCCTGTGAGCACAGGGTTGACTACAAATCTCATGGAGTGAAATAATGAGAGCTTCACACTAACGCTACAAGATACAAGTCACTTTGAACAGAGGCCTACTGACTGATAACTGTTCTGAGCTAGGTTGATGTATTCACCTGACAAAGACAGAGAAACTGAAGGATATATATACACACATTCATTTATTCATTCATCTTCTGCAACCGCTTGCTGGAGCCTATCCCAGCTGTCATTGGTCTAGAGGTGGGGTCCACCCTGGACAGGTCTCCAGTCTATCACAGGGCTAACACAGAGAGACACTGGCCAATTTAGAATCACCAATGAACCTAACCAGCATGTCTTTGGACAGTGGGAGGAAGCTGGAGAACCTGGAGAGAACCCACGCAGACACAGGGAGAACATGCAAACTCCACACAGAAAGGAACCAGTCAGCCCACGGATTAGAACCCAGAACCTTCTGGCTGTGAGGCATCAGTGCTAACCACCACACCACTGTGCTGCCCTCTATATATACACAGAGACCTAATTAGGAAACGAGACACAGGTGAAACTAATGAGGGCGGAGCAAACAATCAGAGGAGAGAAGCATCAGAAAAACATTTATCAGTACACAAAGAACTACACAAACTTCTATACTTGGTTCTCGGTCATCCAGACTAAATCAACTGGACTCTTTGGTTTTCTTGAAGATGTTTCCTCAATTCTTCAGCTCTAAAAGACTGAGGACTTTTAAAAGCCTCCAGTTACAGATGAGTACCTGGTTGTTAACAGACTCCAGTCCTGTGAGTTTCAGGTGGACACCAACCACAGATGATCATGATTAAAATTCCAACTCCTCACCAGTCATTTAGAACAAAAGACTTGACTGAAACGTCTTCAAGAAGAAAGAAAAATCTGTCTGCTGCTGACTTTACATCAGCTTGTTTTTGTCTTAGTTTGCCAGTTTTTTTTATCTCAAAGTGTCTCATATGGACTGAAAATACGAAGCAACCTGTGCCAACACTCATCAGCCTGTTACAGCTGATGCAGCTGGGAGCCAAATTAGTGTTTTCATGCATGTTCCCACTTTTCTTTTAACATTATAGAAGCTACATGGCTAGCTAGCGACATGACTGCATGTGTCGAAAACAGAGACAGAAACACAGCAGCAACAAACGTGCGTTAAATCAAGTGGAAAACAATAAAATCCTTGAATGTCGTTGCCGTTAGAATCATGTTTTGACACCACAGACTTTAATAAACTCTTAAATGAGAGGATGATTTAATGTAAGCTGCGTCTGGTTCGGCTCGTGTCACATTGTGAGTCACTGGTGTGTGTCCGTGTGCAGTAAATGATAAAGTAAAAGCATGTTTTTGCGCGCCGTTGTGTGTGTGGGCGCACAAGTGACTGTGATTGTCGGTGGAGTCGAGCCGTTAATGGCCACTACAGCTCCTGCTTACCAACGACGCTACAAAGACTCCTCACTTATCTCGTAATGGGATTTATTCAAATTGACTGCGAGGGGAAATTTCTGTGCTGCGTTGGTGAGGCTTTATTTATTTATTTATTTATTTATTTATTCCAATGCAGCTCAGTTGAATAATTCAATTACAAAAAATCAGACTGGAGGACGGGGAGAGTTTACAGGAGCTCTGTGGATGTGGAGCGAGTCTATTTTTATAGCTTCATAGTTGTTTTATTAGATGGCAGGGAAGGCAGCAGAGGGAGCGGGAGACAGGAAATTACAGGAGAAGACAAACAAAAAGGTCAGGAACTGGATGTGAAGGTGTGACACTCAGGGCCACTCAGTTATTTGTCAGACTTATAACCACGCTTCTCATACTCACTCTGCATTTATATTTATTTACCAGAGAAAGACATCAGGTCAGAGTCTGACCTTCCATTTTAATATTTTAATTTGTGTACACAAGGACATCATCCCAATGGTAGCTCACAGGTTTAATGGAGAGAGGGATGCAGTAGAGGGATGAATGATGGGTGAGGTCGTCTTGTCAGGTCAGTGTCTGACGCCGCTGGAGACAGAGGAGACTCGATTTGGGGGAGGGTTTATCTCAGGAGGTGGAAAGGCAGAGGAAACTATGGAGCCCAGATAGTGCCTGAAAGAAAAAGGTTTGAATGGATGTGGTGAGGAGGAAAGGAAGAGTGGGGTTGAGAGGAGCCAGACCAGTGCACACAAGTAGAGGAATCAGTAGTATTTTGTTGCCAGATTCTCTTTCAAGAGGTAAAAACCCAATTTTGCACTCTTTGGGCACATGTAGACTCACCTAGCAGAATGTAAGCCCAGTGCCTTAATTCCATACATAGTCCTATTCCTCTTTCTAGTGGGCTAATGGTGGCACTAGAGATACAAATACAAAATAGCCATCTTGTATGGAATGAGACCTTTACAACAATGTGCAACACTCCATGATGAATTGTTTTCTTTAGGGTGTTACATGTGTGCACGATATTCATATGGAGAAAATCTCAATCTTCTTCTGGATTGTATAATGTGCACAATGGTAGAATGTGATGATGTCCAGGCTAATTAAAATATCCAAAGGTTGAATTGTGTGTACATTGCCTCCTGTAGTGGAATCAGTAGTATTTTGTAGCCAGATTCCCTTTCAAGAGGTAAAAACCCAATGTGGAACACTTTGGGTTCTTTGGTTTTATCCAAATGTCCAAATGGAGAGTGGGCCTGGTTCTGTTTTTCATAAAACCTTTAAAACTGATTCAATCACGTTAATTATATGGAAACCATAGGAGTCACTGAATTAAACATTTTAATCCCTTAACAGACCTAATTTTATCCCATTCATGAGTGTACATCAAGTCAGTCAGGTTAGCTAGGCGTGTGATATCCAGCTCTCCTTCATACATCAATGGTGGTTGTGTCTGGTTTAGTCGTGTTGTGATATTAGGATCGACATTGCTGCTGAAAGTACCTGGAGCTCTCCACTCAACTGTTTCCAAATGTTGTTCCAGTAACTCGTCTCCAGAGTGGAGAGTATTGGACACAAATGCAGAATACAATAAATGACGGTTCACTAACATTAAAAACAAAACGGCTATTAAATTTAATTTGTTGATGGAAGGGGAAATATAAAGACTCAAACTTATGTCTTTCTAGTCATTATCTCCTCTGCATGAAGCACACTCAGCTACTTCTGGGCATTGTGAGCGTAGTTGGCCGCTCTCTGAATCCCCCTCCTGGGGTTCATGCTGGCGGCCTTCCCTGATGCAGCAGGAAGAAGTTGCTAATCTGTGGTAAAAGTTGACGAGTTTGTCTAAGGCAACGAGGAACTGGGCTGAAACAGGGCCAGAGGTGGGTGGGCGGGACGGTGATGGAGGGGTGGTGGTGGGGAGGGGGTCACTTCTACATTTACCTCCTGCGACTCACCCCGAGGAGCTGCAATTTGTCTCTTTGACAGGTTCAAAGTGTAAGAGATGGATGGCAGAGAGCTGGGCTCATCCCTGAAGATCAGGAGGAAGAGACTCATTAACACCTGGATCTGAAATACAAACAGGGCAACGGGCGGCTGACAAACGGTTTGAATGATCTGCAGAGACGGTGAAGACATCCAGTCAACAGATGATCAACACCTTCAGCACCTAACAGCAACTACAGTACTACTTAAAATCTGTCACCTGGACGTGATAAAGTTGCTTAGCGTCCATAGAGATCATGACTGTTATCCTAAAGGAGCTCAGGGTGGATGGATGGGCCAGTGACACACTTCACTTCCAGCTTCTTTTATCAGTGATCAGTTTTGTTTAGAATCTTAACAAAGTGATTTTTATAAACCCAAACAGATCATAGTCTTCCAACGCAAATACAAAATAATGAAATACAAAATACATATGTGAATGACTGAAGGAGCTACTTGGATGAGCAGTGAAACACCTTAAACACTCAGCAAGTCCAGAAAGCTCTGTTGGAAACATCCTGATCTATGACTCAGAACCTAGAAATGATGTTTAACTACGATTAAAGTGAAACAGGTAATAAGTTCTGGAGAAAGAAAACTTGACTTAATCAGGGAAATCTGAATACATTTTGTCACTGAATGTGTCTTTTTCTTTTTCAATATTTAAACAGTTTTTCAAACATTAGCAAAATTACATCGTACCTTTAGGCTGAATGAGATTTCTTCTTTTCTGCGAGTTAAATTGTGCCTCCATGTAACTGTAGTGAGGAAATACTGTATGTTATACAGATAAAATTATATATCTTATAGAAATTATGTTTAAATATGACTAAACTGAAACAGGAAATAAGTTCTGAAGGAAACGTAACATAATGAGGAGTTTTTTATTGATTTTTTAAAATAAATTTTTACATAGTTTGTTAGACATTATCAAATTAGGATCAAATTAGGTCACTTTCTTGAGAGTATGCCCACCATCCACCCTGATGAGAAAAAGTTGCCCCTGAAAGTCAGAGATGAGTGAATTGACATCATCTTACAAGATAATAGAAGCTCAGAGTGAGCTAAGAGCATATCACACTGTTACTATAGAGGTTACACTATGTGTTCTATATAGTGGGCTAACCTAGTTTGCAGTATCATCAGTTATAAGTGGATGGTGGTGGGGGTGTTTGGGGGGTGGGGGGTGCTTAGAGCCACACAGAGGACCGAACCCTGAGACAGAGCTGCCAATGACAGCATGACCCAGTTCAAAACTGCACTCACTTAAAAACAGACTTTCTTTCAAAGACAGAAGCTGCTTCACAAGTTTCTTTTATCTCTTTTTATAGAGGCGGGAGCTTGAAGAAAAAGAAGTGGTTCCCAATCTGGAGTCCAGGGCCTCCCAGGGGTCCTGGACGGGGGTCCTACGGGGTCCCTGCCGCATAATGTGAAAAGGTTTCATGTCAGTATTCTCTCGCTCAGTGGGAAATCATCTGTGGAAGTGAGGAGGGTAGAGAAATCCTGTCAGATTTAAGTTGGATGTTGATTGAGCTGAAAATACCTGAGAGGAAAGAGGAAGAAGAACAACATGACCTTATACTTGTGGATTTGAGATCACTCCATAATAGTCTGAGAGGTCCCAAAGGAACCCAGGGGAACTTCTAAGCAGCTAAAGGCCTCCCTCTCATTGGCTAATGTTAATGTTGATGAATCCACTGAACAACCATGGTGTGATGGACAAAGACACTGCTCTCCAAGAAGAACATTTCTAAACATCATGTGGACAAGACAGAAGACTATTGGGACAATGTTTAGTGGACAGATGAGACCAAAGTAGAATAGTTTGGTTTAAATGAGATGAAACAACACTGAACTCCAGCATCAGAACCTCATCCCGTCAGAGGTTCATTGACTTTAACAACTCACAGATATGAACCAACGATTCATTTTCTTGAAAAAACAAAAGTCTAATATTTCTGTTTCCTGTGTTTGACTGACTTCTCTTTGTCCACTTTCAGGACTTATGCGAATATCTGTTGATGTTTTGGGTCATTTTTGTGAAGAAATGGAGAAAATTCTGAAGGTAACAAAAACATTTGTTGTCATTTTGTGTTGTAAATTAAATTACGTTTCTCAGAAAACAGCCACATTATGAGCTTTTGATGCATTTGAGGACGTTTTCTGAGTTTAACCATCAAATGAACGTGTGAGCATCTAATGAAGGAAGCAGTTGAGCTGCATGGACTCCAGCTGACATCCCAGCAAGATTTGACAATGTCCCAGAGAGCTGCTTGGGTTGGCGATGTGTCTTCGTGTCTCTGGCCACGTTCACACCTGTCATTATCATCCATCCCAGTGTCCAGATGAAGGTACAGGTGTGAACACGTAGCCTCCCTGGACTGCGGCGCGGTTCGGTTCGTCTCGGTGACCTCCAGACGAAGGACGAACATTTTTTATTTATTTTTTTCTGCACGGTGAGCAGTCTGCAGATTCTCTCACCGCCTGATGGTTCTGAGCCTCAAACCCTTCACGTCATAATGGCTTCACCCTTCAGGGCACGAGTAGACCTCTGCAGTATTTTACTTTACTTTTTCTTTTTTTCTTTTTTTTTTGTGGGTCACACAATCCTGCACAACAGCCTGGAGGCAGCACAAATAACTTTAACTGCAGCAGTCAGTAATTTCCTAAGAAGGACATACAATAGAGAAGAGCTAATAGCGCCCGTCATTATCTACACCTGCATATTAAACAGACCCGCTGTCGGAGAAGTCATTATTATTCACCGTTGTGATGGCTTAAAAATCCACGCTGATGTTTTCTTTTAATTCTCTCCCCCAGACTAATGCATATTTACACACCAGTGTGAGTTTTGCAGGAATAATTAAGAGTAAGAGGCAATTTACCCAGCGAGAAATTCAGAAACTGAGAAATGTAATACCTGTATGGCTCGATGCCTTTAATCCGAATTTGACACGCCGGATGAATGGAGGAACCGAGCGGAACCTGAAATACTGCAGTTTTCAGCAACTCCCTCAGTCGTTGAGCCGTTTTCTATTACTTACATTTAACATGGAAATATTCTGCTCCCAGCTCCACTTGAGACTTCAGCTCAAAAAAACATGTAATTATAGATCAAACTAGTTTGTGAAGCAGCCAAGGAGCCATGAGGGGACTTCAGCTGTCTTCAAATTAGTGCGTGAAATAAAGTTTTAAATTCTTTAGGAGTCAAAACGCACAAATGTAGACACGGCATTTGTAAATTTGCAGCAGAACAAAAGTGATGTTTGTGCATGATTGACTCATTAACGGCTCCTGACTGGACGAATTTAGGCACATTCATCAATATTACTGCTAATAACGTTTTCCTGCTCGTAAATACTCTTCATGTCCACATCCAGGCTTTTGTTAAAGGTAATTAAACTCTGGAATTGCTTCAACTTCGGTGTAAAACAATCACAAGTCTCCTGTGTAGTGGCCATTAAAAGCAAACCGTTTGCCTCCTGCTAGTGTTTGTACAATTGGCTGTGTTAGTGTTTATTGATTAAGACGGCAGCAATTGTTCATTTGATTTTGCTGACACATTGGATTCTTTGGCATCTTCCTAATGGAGACCGTTTAATTGGTTTTATCTGACTGGAAACAGCAAACAGGAAATACTTCTTTGAGAATTTCTCTCACCTGTCCATCTCTAAGTCTCTGTGTCTCCACCTGGTCTTAACATAAATGTGTCTCCACATGCGTCCCCAGCCAGCACTTGAGATGTGATCTCAGTTTGTGTGTCTGTAAATCAGCAGCGCCATCATGTGGTCAGTAGAATATTGTACCAGCTGCTGTCTCTAATGGATCTCTACCTACCGCTGGATCAGAACCATCAACAGCTGGTTGTTGACTTGGAGACATGATCCAGATTTTGGAACAAGATGGAAAGACTCTCACATGTTGAGATCTGAACCCTGGAAGCTGCTTCCATTTTCCTGAATGAAGTTAAACTCCTCTTCCACAGATCAGTCCTGTTGAGTAGGTGGTCTTTAATGTGACCCAGGACTCATTGTGTGTTCACACTACCAAAGGAAGGAGGTCACATGTGTCCCAGACCACCTCCACATGTGGACTGACACCAGATCAGATCTGGACACTTGTGATCAGATGTTAACGCGAGATCTGAACGGCGTCATGGGGTAATGTAAGAGGAAGTAGGAGGGAAAAACCCTGAAGAACATCCAGACTCCACAGAGGAGCTCCAGGTTCGGTGGGTTCAAACCCAGAACCATCTCTTCAGATTCCTTGTGACTCTGAAAGCACCAGGCCTTGCCCCCCTTCAACCCAGTGATCATCTGATTGGAATGAAACCCAGCAGAGTGGCTGATCTTTGCTGTGTATAGGTCCTGATGTGTGATTCAACAACACCTGAATGAAAATGATTGTATTTGTTGAGCGAGCGAACTGTTGAAGGTATCCCTGCACGGCCCAGTCGGTTGAGCAGTACATCAGACATCATCATGTCACATACACACTCTTTGTATGTACACTCTGAATTATGCAGTATTGTTCTTTTGCAAGTTTAAGCAGCTGTCATGGCCGCTGGAGTCTCTCAGAGAAAATCCAATAACACCAGAGCTGTGGAAGTTTCTGAGCCCTCTGACCTGCTGGAGAGGCATCGATGGCATCCATTATTATCAATTCACAGAGTCCTACAGAGGCTTTTCATTCACCTCTGTCCTGACGTTACCTTTCCTGCCTGAGCTGGAACATCATGACAAGAAGTAGAATTGAACTACACCAGGAACGTAATTGATCTATTTGCTGATTCCTTCTCAGGGTGGAAAGATCCGGTGCGCTAGAGTCTGATTTAATTTGTGCTCTTTTTCTTGAGTTTTACATCTTATCGAGGCGGAAACGCTGCAAATGGGAATTTCACTCATTTGTCTTTCACCAACCTTACCTCACAGACTTCAGTGTTTCCTCTAATTTGTGGACCAGCCATGTGGAGTTATTGGTTTTCCCCGCTGAGTGGATTTTAGTGTAGTTAAAGCTTGTGAATGACATTGTCGGTCCAAGACTTGGCACAAAGTGATATATCCTGTTGACATCTGGGCAGGCTTCCATGAAATTTACTATGAGTAATCATCATGTTCAGATTAAAGTGCATGAGTGGGGGGGAGGGGGGGACTCCATTATTTATCGGTCCATTCATTTTATTGCAGAAATGTTCCTCATCAATCCTCTCTCATGTGAATATTTGATATTTTACACTAAAACAGTCACATTTGAACCAATACTGGTACCAAACAGTACTTTTATTTTCAATGGTTTACTCTCCAACAATAAATGTAATAGAGACTTCTCAGTTTTACCAAATATACTACATAAATGAAAGTGGTATTAGCTAGTTGGTAAGACATTGTTTGGAAACACAACTGAGACCTCGTTCAGACTTTCAATTCGAATCCGTCCTGGGTGATCTGATCACAAGTGACCAGCTTGGGTCTAGGTGTGAACACTGATCTGGTCTCTAGTGTCCAGGTTAAACAGGTCCAGGTGTGAACACTGATCTCGTGTCAGTCCACATGTGGAGGTGGTCTGGGACACATGGGACCTCCTTCCTTTGGTAGTGTGAACACACAATGAGTCCTGGGTCGCAGAGACTGTGAAAATGATGTCGGAGCTTATTTACATACGGTGCGCAAAGCTGAGATCTTGTCTCAAGATCTGTTACGACCACATTGACTGGCTCTAAACAAAGCGATCGAACACAAGCAGAAGTTGCTTTAAACTGTAATTTATAAAGATTAAACAACTTAAACAATCAACAAGGAAACATAATTGGTCGGTCAAATAAACTAATCAAAGTAGAAGACACTCAGGCCAGCCCATAAAGGACTGTAGGACCTGGTGTTTTCCTCCTAACCCTAAACATACCAAACTGAATCCTAATCATAAATAAGACCAAAAGAGAGAGAGACTACAGAAGACCATCAAACATGATAAAGAAGGAAAACAGAAGCTACATAATAAACAAAGGCTCCTGCTGACATTGCCAAGGTTCCTCCTCCTATTTATTGGATCTTTCTAATTACCACAGATCAACTTCACCTGAGGGAGAGAAGAAAAAAAACAGTCTTTACCATTCTTGACCAGCAGAGGGGAACACTGGAGGCTGTAACAGGGGCGCATGTGTGCAAAGTGTGAACAAAGGTACTTTAAAGTTGGACACTTGTAGTCAGATGTTGAAGCGAGGTCTGAACGAGGCCTAATACAGATAACGTCAACTAATGGGAGACAGTGAAGGCTCAGTTCTCTGATGAATGCTGGCTGCTAACGTTCACTGCATTCGTGTTAGGGTTCACATACAGCACACTCCTAAGACCTTAAATATAAATTGTATTTGACAGGTTTTCATGCTGTATCACCATTTGTGTCAAGTTTTGAAAAGTCGTTGCTGCTACTAGGAGATAACGCTCATCGACTCATACGTGACCTGCACCTGTACCTGCAACAGTGTTTGGTTCATTTCAACATTTATGACGTTTCCATTTACTTGTGTGTCAGCCTTCAAGGACCACTATGATTTTAGTTTTACTAGTTATCTTTCAATCAGTTTTGATTGAAATCTAAATCAGAATCTAATCTAATCTACGCTTCTATATTCTGAATAAATGTGTACATTTATCATCCGTACATGCGTAGGCTCACATCCAGCAACGCTTCCAGGAATATTACTGGATGTGAGCCAGAAATGGAAAAATACATGGACAGGAAAAAAGGTCTTTATGACCCAGTGATAAGACCATTTATAGAAAAGAGCTCGACTGAGAAAGAATTAAGTAAATATACGTATAAGTGTTTGTGTAGTTCTATTGCAATAAACTCTGGCTCACCAGTTAAGACTTAATTCTTTATTTCCCTCCTCCCCAGAGGAAGATTTCTTACTGTTTTGGTCAAAGCCCAAAATAATTTTCTCTCGTCCAGAACCCTGAGTAAACTCTTCAGATAAAGCCTGTATATTTACTTCTGGGTTTTCTGCCAGACCATTAATCTTCAAGAAGTCTTTCTTCCCCCCTAAACTTACACTAATAACGAGTGTGTTTGTGTTTCCAGATTAAAAGAGTTTTATGCTGTTGTCTTGGACTTCTCTCAGATCTGTTTCATCCATCCAGTGAATCAAAAGAACGTGGCAGACGCACAGAAACGTCTCCGTAGGATGCTAACCCCCGACTCTAGAGCTCTGTCCAAGACAGATAAAGATTGCTGGCGTACAGATGGAGCTAGCTCGTCTTCGGTTTGAAAAGAAAAATACAGTCAACGCTGCCAGGCGAGAGCCGCGGCTCAAACTTAATTAATATACCGCCGCAGCCAGAAGCACAGTTTCAGCTTTAAAAACAGCTTGTTTTTGGTCAGCAGCCCTCTTAGGTTCATTGAGTTGTCAATGGACCGAGTGAGTAGGAGCTTGGTAATGGTCCACACATAAAAACTGATTCTTTAGTTCACAGTTGGCTTGCTAGTGGACGTTCCAGACTCTTGTTGCCAAGGTAACCCTTTTCAGAGAAACGAGGGGAACATAAAAATATTCGCTCCAACGCTCAAAGCCTGCTATCATCGCTGCTAGCCACTTCCTGTTTGGACGCCGCCTTAAAACTCCTGGAAACGTCTCACAAAGTGCAGTAAAGAGAAGATTATAACACAGCTCAGTGACTGTGGTTGGTCTCTAGAGGACACTCAAAGCTCTGGAGTCTTCTGAGTTCAACCCGACGCTCCAAGTCGCTGTCGTCATGGTGGATGTTGAGGTAGGGACCAAAGTAGTGGACGGCGTTTCCTTCAGGTAAACATTAATGTCAATCAGCTGTATCCGTGGCTACCATTGGTAATCAAAGTTGACATTAGTTAAACTTCTCCAAAGGTTTTATTTCTCCTATCATCACAACGACTTTGAATTTCAACTCAACATTCATGGTTTTATGTGTTCGCCACTTAAAATGAAAATGTTCCCAAAGCAAATGCATGTAAATACAGGTAACATAAATATATTACAGAGTTTACACACTATGGTTAATTTACATGTAATGAATTCACTATCATTCCTTCGTGACTAAAGCTGTCAGTAGGTGTCTGTTTTTGTGCGTTTTGCACACCCACCATCCACCCCAACCACCTCCTGATGATTCTGATGATTCTGATGAATGTGATCCAGCCAGACATTACAGTACGTCTCCATAGAGTTGTATAGGAGTTATAAAAAGCTTTACTATAATAAAAATAATAATAGAAAGAGTTCTAAAACACAGACAGACGTGGTTATTTTGAATAATTTCAAGGAGATGCTGATAGAATGAGGTGCCCTTAAAGCTCAAAGCTTGATCACAGAACATCTCTCTGTGGGTGTTTAAGGAAAGTAGTGAAAGGGGACAAGGTGACGGGGACAACACTGCGGCTCCTGTCCTAAAGATAGTTTGCTCCTGATCTGTCCTCTTCTTTAGTGTCTTTACATATTCCACTCGAATGTGGGTGAAAGGAACACTTCTAAGTCCAGAGGTGTCCTGTATAAGGATCACACTGTGGCCTGGTTACCAACATATACACAGAGTCTTCTCAATGAATGCAAGTCAAGATTTTAGTCCTTTCTCAGTTGTTTTTTTTTTTTTTTTTTTAACTCCAGTAGCACTGCATAAATTAAAGCAGATATTTTCTGAAACGATGCCCAAGAATGTGACACGGGATATTAAAGCAGGCAACACTTACACCAAATTGTTGCGTGACTTGTTGGCAGTGAGATGTCTGCTTGTGAATCCTGTAATCACTGCTGCTTTGCTTATTCTGTAAACGGTTTTGTTAGTTTCATCTTAATCATCATAATACTGTAACGCCTTTTCATTATATTCACGTCTAAAACTAAAACTGTGCTCCTCGCCCTCGATGCTTGTTCTTCTTCTGCAGAGCTTTCGTCACGGCTCTTTTCCCTGTTACTGATAACGTCTTATTAAATTTCCTTCCCACAGCTTGTATTATAATTACTGTGGGCACACATTGGCCTAAATTGCGGCCCCCCGTCTGAGCGGCCGGGACACAGTCTAACTGGGACATTGATCTACGCCCGCACACTCATTTTTTTGGCCTTTTAAATTTCGACTACCCTGGCGGCTGCAAATGTTGATAAGTCGTACTGTGACTATTGTACATGAGTCCACTCACTGAGCTGGGTATTGTCAGGATCTGAGCTCTGAGGTGCAGCATAGAAACATAATACTGTACTGTAATGTAGAAAGGCATCATACTGTATGGGGAGTGTTGTGCAAACATTCACGTTTAATGATTCAGCTAAAAGTGTGGAGTTTTCTCCTCTGGGAAGGAAGAATGTGCAATATGATTCATTATATTTTAATAATTGACGTACATACTTCAGGTGGACGCTTCAAACTGACAGTGGTGCTATAGGGAAGCTCACAAAATTACAAGGATCCATCCTCTGGGGACCATGAAGTGAAATTCAGGACATCTCTGCACTGGACAGATTTGTATCTGATGCAAATTATGCTACCAAGCTAACATGCTAAACTATGGCAGCAAATTTGGTAAAAACGTTCTATCTGCTAGCACATTCTGAGATTAGCATTTAGCATTTACAAAGTGTTGCCTTATAGAGACATCACCGCTCTTTAAGTGCAAATGGTAACATGCTAACATGCTAAGCTAAGATTGTTGTACGAGTTTAGTGTTACTCCTGCTAAATATCTACATGTTAGCACTGCTGCATTGTAGTATGGAAATTATTTAGCATCAGCATTTCAGTACTACAGTCAATACCTTATGGGCACTGTTGCTCATTAGCTTAGCTTATTTTCTCTGGTCAACCAATAGCCTACCAAGTTTTACACCCATTAGCAGTCCGACAAGTTCCATTAGCTATAGTTAACATGCTAACATACATGCTAAACATTGTCATGCCAGTATTATGTTTCATTTTACACAATTCATTCACATGTTATAAAGTATTGCCATGTTGAGCATGTTAGCATTTAGCTGCTGCAGCAAACAACAGCCCCACTGAAACAACCAGAGGCTGTTGGATGTAAACGTGCTGCAAAGGTCACACTTCCGTCAGGTTCAATTAGAACAACAAGCTGAGTTTTGCAGCGTGAACGTTTGGTGCAGATGGATTTCACCCCTGTGAGTTTGTTCTCCCGTTTACGGGCGTCGTTATCATTCGCATTCAGCTGTATCACGTTTAAATTTATAATGTCACCTCTTCTTTTGCAATTAATAATGATGAGGTGGCGACTACTAACAGCTAAAGGCCCGTGTTAAAGTGAAACCGAGCACCGGGTGTTAATGATGTTTTGCCCAGGTGATGCAGGTACACGGAGTAATTAGTTTCCATTAATCTTCCTTTGTGTGCGCTGAAGGAATTAGACATTAGTTGTGATTTGTATTCCTCCCTGCTCCTTTTAATTGGCTCCTCTCTTCTAATTTTTTCTTTTTCTTTAATTGTCTTGCTACAGAGTCAGAAAGGTGATAATGAGGTTTGTGAGAAGGTGAAACTCTGCTTTGGTTTTGAGCCTAAAAATGAAACATCCTGCAGCTCTGTGGAGATTAGCAGAGTGTGCATGGGCTCGGAGTAAAAGAAGCCTTAAAAGGTTTAGGAACTGTGTCCAAATTCAAAGTTAAACACTGAGAGGGCATGATTTAATTAAGGAAATAAGTAAAAAACCATGAGGCCACAAGTCTCACTGATCCTGTCATACACTGATTTTGCCCATTTTTATGTGCATGCTTTAATTTGCACTGGATTAAGAAGTATTTGTTGTATTGAAAAGTTTTAAAAGTTATTGTTTAATAAAACCTAAATTTTATTGTAGTGGACAAATTCATATAGATGATTGCTTTAAGGTCCATACGTTTCCTGACTTCATCTAACTTCCAGCTTATTCAACAGCTGTCAAAGATAAATCTGTTTAAATCTGTCTAAATCTGTTCTTTTTCTGTCAACTCAAAAGGATTAATCTGCCCTTTGGTCCAGTCATGAGTATATAATAGCATGGTTATATCAAAATATATACCTTACTAAGATGATTTAGTGCTGCTTAAAAGTATTTGCCCTGTTCATAATATTCTACATTTCTGCATAAAAATGTTTCAAAACATCAGATTTTCAGACTAGTCCTGAAACTAGACAAAGAGAACCCAATCAAACACACAAAACATTAGACTTGTGTATTTATTTATTGAAGAAAACTCATCATTTGTTCACATCAGCGAGGTGCAAAACTAAGTGAACTCATATCTGCTGTACCCTAAATGTTTCTGGTAACTGCTGATCAGTGGTCTACAGCAGCTTGGAGGAATTATAGCCCATTCCTCAGAACAGAACCACTTCAGTTCTGAGATGTTGGTGGGTTTCCTCACATCAACTGCTTGCTTCAGGTCCTTCCACAACATTTCTATTGGATTAAGGTCAGGACTTTGACCTGGCCGTTCCTAAACATTCATCTTGTTCTTCTTTAACCGTTCTTTCTCTGAGGTACATGCTGCTGGAAAGGGAATAACCTGTCACCTCTCCTGGACCAAGATCTGGAAGGCAGAACCCCAGCAGATCAAGTTCTTGGTCCAGTTGGTGTATCATGTTCCTTCCTAGCCATTCTCCTTGGTCTGGGGAAATAACGACTGACCCCCATGTTCAAAAGGACTCCCTGGAGAACGGCCCTGGTTGTCTTTGTCTGTTATTTCAGTTATTTGAGGTTTAGAGCATTTAAGAAAAAAATGTTATTAAATGTTTTAACATTTCGTAGAACCAGACAATCAGGAACATAATCGTCAGTGATGACATCGCCACATTTTCTTGGAGAACAACTGCTGCAATCAATAAAAAGTTTCAGCTTCGCTTCGTATCACAGATTTGGCTGTTAGCGTAGGAACAGGAAGCATGAGAGAGTGAAATTACATTTCCTGAGGCAACAAACGTAATCTCATGGACACTGATTCACATCCAAATGGTCTTTTATTCATTATAAATTGCGGCAGCGTCATTAATGAAATCTTTCTATCTCTGCTGGCCTTTAAAAATATATTTCTTCCAGTGACGTTAAGTTCCCCTTCAGTCAGCTTTCTGTTTCAATTGAGGCTTTTTCTCCCAAATGTCAGCATTTAAGGATCACCGGAAACCTTCTTCTCACTCTGAGAACGATGTAAAATACTTTATGTGGATTTAAAAATGACTTTAATACAATAAACAAGAGAAGACTTTGAGAGAGCTGGTACAGGACATTATCTCATATATCATTATACGAGTCTAATAAATCCACCAAATAGAAAATGATCCGATGTGATGCTGCAGGATGTACCAATGACCACCCTCTCATTGGTTTGAATATCGTCTCGGAGGAGACAGGAAGTCAGTTAGCGTGCATCCATTCCTACATTACACATGTAGTCATTAATGCTCTGCATCCATTCATCATCCTTAAACAGCTCTAATTTGGTCGTAATGGAAACCAGGCTCATCAGCAGCTTTAATTGGCCTCGCTGATGAAGTGGTGGAGAGAAGGGAGTTTAAACTCAGTCAGGACCAACTTTGCAGATTAAAGGAATAATTGTTTGGTATTGTTCATATTGTTTTTGTCACATACTTGAAAACTTGTGGCGGCCCGCCTCCACTATTCACAGTCATTTATCTTAATTTGTCCTTAACTTCCTCTATTTACTGAGACAAATGTCTCTGCAAACATCCTGCAGGGTCAATGTGACGTCTTCAATATATCTGTCCATCAACCCAAAGCTCAAAGATGTTTCATAAACTACTGTCGATTTACTGTTTTTGCAGAATTTGTTTTGACAGAATTAGCTTTTTCTTTTTTCCACTGTCCACTCAGTAATCTGTAACAATCAAAGCTGCAGCTCCCGATGCCTCAGCAGAGCCAGGAACATTAGTATTGCTCAGAACCATCCAGGACATAAACTGTTCTCTGTCCTGCCCTCTGGCAAAAGACACATAAAGCTGAAAGCACAAATAGATTTAGTTTTTTATCCATGGGGCATCAGCCTGTCAAATCTACAACCTGCTCTGCAGTCTTAGTGCATTATTTGAATATTTTACTACATTTTACTACTTTAAGTCACGTTTACTGACATCATATGATGTAGGAGGTCTCTACTCTGTTGGTTTCTTATACAGAATAAATATCTGGCACTTGATTCAGACGTAGCATCTTAATCTTGTTGTATGCGCTCGTAAAATTACAATGAAGGCTTCTATCTATCTATCTATCTATCTATCTATCTGTCTATCTATCTATCTATCTATCTATCTAAATGAATGGCGCCCCCTTGTGGTGTTAAAAACCTCTTAAAGGGGAACTACTGCTTTTTACAACCCGGACCTTATTTCTGGCATAAAATATGGCCGTTTACTCACCCATATAACTTTTGTGTAATTCGTATTCCTTCGGGAGATAATTAGATCAGCTTATATCCATATAGTGGGAGTGACTGGGGCACCGAAATGCAGCCTCTGAATAACACATTATCTTCCGTGAAACTCGTTCATTTCACCAATATTTTGTCATGAAGGAATACAAATAACACAAAAGTTATATGGGTGAGTAAACAACCATATTTTATGCCAGAAATAAGGTCCAAAAAAAACAGTAACTGTAAACTGTAAAAAACAGTAGTTCCCCTTTAAATGAAAATTTTAAGAAACCTCAGAGTTCACAACTTCATTTTTTCAGAGACAGTGGAGGCTTCATCCTTCTATTAAGTCTTTTCTGTTCCTATATTCGTTTGCCCAGTCATTAGCTTGCTAGCTGTTAGCCTTGGTGGCCTCTAGACAACAAGTGTTGCAACCGCGACCTCACGTTCCATTTGACGGCAGCAGGAGGTAGCCTACTTGTGTAAAACCAGTTCTTTGTGCTGTTCCTGGTGTTTGGCCTCAGCGCTCGCAGTGATTTTATCTGTGACCGCCGTCCAAGCGGTCCTGTAGCTTTGTGTTTATTTTCGGCGTTCATGCAGTCTGAGCTGCTGGCTCGCTCCAAGCACGCGGCTAATGCCTGAGGGCAATCCATTGTCAAGCTAATCACTTTAAACTGTAAATATGCAATGTATGAATTGCAAATTATGTGCTAATCACAGAGTGCGACGACTCAATTACACGTTAATTGAGTTGATGCGACATCCCTCCACAGCTTTCATCACTGACTTGGTGCTTCCATCCAGTGATAAATGCTGTGAATCTGGTTTGGATCCAGCCCTTCAAAAAGTCAAGCAAAAAAAAAATAAAAAAAGCTGTTTAGTTAAATGTGATTCTCTGGCAGAGAAGATCACAGGGTACAGAAGTGTAGCTCTGACTCAGCTCTTCATGAAGTTCATTACGAGCTGAAGAAGCTACTTAGATGAGCATCAAAACATCTTCAAGAAACTCCTTAAAGAAAAACCTTAGTTTTTTTCATACGTACGATGACCTGGATGACTGAAAACCTTCACAGACAAATCTCACTTCAGTCTCTGAAAGTAAAACAATAAAAATGCCAATTTCTTATTCCCAGAATCCAACTTCATCCATCTTCAAATGTCTTTTTTTATTGTTTTTGCATCGTTCCTCGGTGAATCTCTGACTGTGAATGAGTCTTAAAGGATGGACTCGTCCTTGACAGCTGCTGATTGAAGCGTCGCTTTCCTTCTCATGAAAGTAGAACCAGCGATTCTTTGAGAAATGAGAAAATTCTTTTTGAATGTCACTTTTATGAAAATATTTTATTTGTCCCTCAGTGACAGTGTGTTCCAGTTTGACAAAATCAAATCAATGTTCGTTTGACTTCACAGAAACATATTATCTTTATTAAAAACATCCTACTTATATATCTATATGTATATACACAACCTTCTTATCGTCCTACTAGAGAAGATCTGGAGTCGGCTACTTTGACATGTGACGTGAATGAACTAACGAACACCAAAGAAAAGTTGTTCTCAAAGCTGAAACTGTTCTTCTGGCTGTAGTGTTTTTTTTAGGGTAATCATATTTAAGCTGCAGCGCTTGTCTTCATGAACATTTTTATTTGATTTATTCTATACCTGAGAGTAAACAGGGGTCTTAAGATTGACTGTGACAGCCTCTAGTGTAAGGCCGTTCAAATACGATCAAGTACGTAGCGACCGATGCCTAAAACCAAGCTACAGTTAATCACAGTCCTCTGATATTTGTCTAAGAAACGAGATCTGGAAGAACTTATATTCCACCAAATCTCGTTGCACCGCATAACTTAACATGAACTTTAATAATAACCTCAAACAAACAAACAAATACCAAATAAATTGGTATGATTATGTGGTGTATTATCCTGCCGTGTGAACGTTATACGGCGATTATTCTGTAAATAAACCGCGGTAAAGGAGACTTGAACCCCGGCAGGTACAGATCAAAAACAGGAATTTGTTTTGTAACCGGCGCTGTTGATGCGGCGTCTGCGGGGGAAGTCAGGAGGATTATTTTTAGGCTCAACAGAGACGCTCTGCAGACTAAATTAACTGGATTATGTGTCGTTCTGTCTGGATTTCATCGAGGTAGGATTCACCGGGAGCGGAGCCATCTGAGACGCTTCACCTCTTGACACCGTAGTACTCTGGAAACAAATATTACATTTAAGGCGTTGATTCGTCCGGCGGCTTTGTCCTTGAGAAAATATATGAAAGACTGAAATGGACCGGCTGCAGAAGCTCCCGCTGAATATGAAGTCACTTCACCCATTTTCTCAGAGAGATTCCTGCCGTCACTTCCTCTTCACTTGTCCCTGAATGCACGGCTAAATATGAGCTTTGAAAATTTCCCTATTTAATCAGATGTCAGAGTGTAGTAGTTTCCACCCAGAGAGGAGGTTTGCCTTTTTAAAATTTTAAACACATAATGCGACGGGTTGGACTTTAATGTGTGAAGTGAAACTTTAATTAGCCCCTCTTCTGCTTTATTAGATAAGGCAGCTGAGGGGCCAGAGGACAGATGGGCTGACAAAGTGTAATCAGTAACAACAAAGACTTAAATGTAGAGTGAAGTACCGCAGGACTCTGGTTTAAATGAGCTGCTTCAAACGCTGCAACGGCCGTGACAAACTGTAATTGAGTCCAGGTCAAAGCACCAGACAAACAACAAAGTACCGGCTGCTGAACAGTTGTATCACAAAGTACAACAAGGCCTAGGGACCATAAAACAGGTGTTTCTGCCAATAATACTAAAACTACTGGCATCTAGGGGTGTTGAATCTACAACACTTCTACCAACCTACCAACCAACCAACCAACCAACCACAGGAACCAAAGGAACCAAAGCGTTGGACGGTGTTTCCGTCAGGTTAACGTTTGGAGTAACTCTGTGTTTGAGTCCGATAGACACATAATCCAGTTCATGTAGTCTGCAGAGCGTCTCTGTTGAACCTTCCACCACTACAACTAATCCTCCCGACTTCCCACACAGACGCCTCATCAACAGAACCGGTTACAAAACAATTTCCTGTTTCTTGATCTGTACCTGATTCAAGTCTCCTCTACCGCGGTTTATTTACGGAACAATCGCCTTATGACGAGAGATAACGCCAAATTAAAGGCAGTGAATTGGATAATTCACAAACCACAGAGTTATATCTGGTATTTGTTTGCAGACGTGACATAAGGAGATAATAATTAACGTTCAGGTAAAGCAAAGTTTTGCAGCGGCTCAATATTTGGTGAAATATGAGTTTGAGAGTTTGTCAAGATCTTGTCAAATATTAGAGGACTGTTTCAGATACAGGAGTCCTCTGACTGCTCTTTAGTTGTAGCTTGGTTTTAGGTGTCAGGTTGGATTTTATTGACCCTGCTGACTCTCAAGCGTAGAATAACTTTCTGATTTTCATTAACATTCATAGTCGACACATCCCTCTCCGTCTCGCCCCGTAACTCTTACTACTCCCGCCACTAATCCTTCCACTACAACCACTACTACTCTACTACTACTACTGCTGCCGCTGCTGCTGCTGCTCTACATTCTGGCAGCGGCGAACCAAACCCGACGGAGCTGGAGAGTGAAACAGCCCCCGGATTAGAGATTAAATGCAATTTCTAATCTCCTTTTGCCCGGCTCCTCAGATATGGCCGAACTTGGTGATGTCTGAGCTTCGGCCGACCTACAGTAGCTTCAACTTCACCCCATTTCCTCGGGTTAAACGGGTCACCTGAAAACAACAACGACAAAAACCAAAGACGCTGCTGTGGCTGTTTCCTTACGAGGAAAAACAGCAAGAAAGTCAGCTGATAAGATACCCTCCTGAGAGGACAGTAAATCCACACGTCTTACTCCAAATCCTCGGAGAGACACAATAACCACCACCACCCCACCCCTCAATACGCGCCGACCTTCTTCCATGTTTCTTCATCCTCTGAGGATGAGGGTTGGTGTTCACTGGTATTATGGGACGGTTCATCTTGTTAGATATGCATACAACGTTGTTTATGTTTACTCTATTCAGGAAGACAGAGTGATTCAGCAAAAAGTGATTAAAAATTAAATGGTCACAGCTTTTTAAATGTGGATATTTGCTTGATAGAAGAGTTTTGGACTTCTGGACGTCAAAACAAGACTTTTTGAGGAAAGTCCTTGTTTTCAGTATCTGCTGTGACCTCTTTGTGGAGCAATAACAGCAACTAAACATTTCCAGAAACTGCTGATCAGTCGTCTACAGCTTAGAGGAATTTCAGTCCACTCCTCAGCTTTCCTGTATAATCATATATACACTTGTCAACAACACAGAGTTAAGCCTGGATTATGCTTCCGCGTAGTGATCACGCAATGGTCACGCAATGGCCACGCAGTTGCTTGGACGCAGTCGTGAGACCATGATGGTTCTGCGTGGGGTTTACGTGTCGAAATGCAATTCAATGCCACACCGGTAGAGGGCGGTATGATTTTTTGTGACCGACCGACCGAGACTCTTGTGACGTATCTCGCCTCGTATAGTTATTTACCTTCCGGCTTTTGTCGTAGTCACAGTGAACGATGGACACCGAGACAGAGAGACTGTTGTCCATTCTCAAAGACCAACCAAACTGAAGACTTTGTAAAAATGGCAGTGTTTGAGTGGAAACCGGAAAAGCGGTCTCCAGCGGATGTAGTTAGCGGACCAATCACAGCCAATGCCGCTGCGTTGCTGCTGCGTTGCTGTTGCGTCGCCTCGACGCATGTCGAGGATTTTTGGGAGGTGCACGTCTGGCCCTTGCGTAGGATGTACGGGGGTCCGCAAGGACGTAATAGGTCCGTACGCCCCCTCGCGCTGTGTCAACGCGGAAGCATAACTTGGGCTTTAGTGTTTATAGCTACAGCTATCCCGTATGGTTGTACATTTCTGCATAAAAATGACTCAAAACTTCAACAGATTTTCACACTAAGTCCTAGAAGTGTTTATTTATTCAAGTAAAACAATCATGTGACCTCCTTGAGCAGCAATAACAACTAAACGTTTCTGGTAACTGCTGACCAGTCGTCTACAGCTACAGTGGTGCTTAAACATTTGACTCAAAAAATGACTCAAAACTTCAACAGATTTTCACACAAGTCCTGAAAGTGGACAAGGAGAACCAGATCAAACCCATGAAACAGGAATATTTGACTTGTGTGTTTATTTAATCAAGTAAAACAGTCATGTGACCTCCTTAGAAGCAATGACAACTAAAACATTTCCAGTAACTGCTGACCAGTCGTCTACAGCGTCTTGGAGGAATTTTAGCTATTCTGTATAATTGTATACATCAATAACAATACAGATTTCCTATGCAGGTCTGTTTACATATTATTTTGTGTATTCTGTGTTGACATATGTTGTAGCTGGAGTAGCTAGAGTAGTAAAAGTAGTGTGGCAGCAGTTGTAGAAGTAGTTATTAGCATTTCTGCCCTATAAATGGGCATGTGACTGGAAGAAACAGTATTACACATCTCTATATGTAAATCCTGAATATTGAATAGAGCAGAATAAAAGGTTAAAAAATATATACTATACTGTGTCTCACATATGGAGCAGTTATTTTTTATTATTTTTTCTGTTTTAGCTATAATTCGGCTCCTCTAAATCTTAGTGAAGATCTTCTAAGAGACTTCCTCCCGTCTGTTACAAACACGATGTGTCTGAAGCTCTCGTGGGACTTAAAGCCTGACATGGCATAAGCTTTTGGACTTATGGGATTTGTAACAAAAGCATGAAAGTACATTGAATAGAGGGTTTAAGTATTTTTTCCTCAGAGCCCGTCGCAGTCAGAGATCCATGGACGTAAGACTGAAATAACCTGGAGGGAAGAGTCCTCTGGTCTGAGCAGACCTTTCCTTGCCTCTTAAGGACTACTCCGGCCTGTGACGACTCTCAGAGGTGAAGATGTTACTTCACAGGATAAGCACAAGCTGTCCAGTTTCCATGAGCTCCGTGATTAGTTTCGGCAGAGCGTCGGGTCTCCGTCCTGCTTTCTAAGAACTTAAAAAACTTAGAGGAGACACTGGTGTGAAGCGCCAGGGTGGGCCTGGAGGGTAGTTGTCGAACAAACTGACCGCTGTGGTTGACAGATGCCCCCAGAAAGCCACTAACAGGATGACGCCTGCGCTGCTAGGGCCGCGGGGTAAAGACGGATTATGTCTGAGCAGTAGATAAACAGATTATTCCCGAAACGGTGCCTACTCTTTTTAACCTCGTCACTCTTGCCACACTCACAGTTCCCTTTGGCCGGAGGTGGTTCAAACTGCCTCAGATGCACAACCCCGCTGGAAATCATCAGGAGCCGTTCAGACGAAGCTCAGGGCCCTGAAAGATCCGGCCCGTCCACATGCAAGCTGGACCTGCACCCATGATCTCCACCTGAGCTAGAGGACACCACCAGCTCCCTCCTCCCCTCACCCTGACGGACTTTCACGTTTTTTGGGAAACTCATCGTCTACCGTGATGATTTGGGCTTTTGGATTTGTTCTTCTGTTCGCTGCCCTCTCTACACCTGCTGCTGGAATTAAAGGTGAGCCTCGTTTTCTCTGCAAAGCCACAATCCTTTGAGCCTCGACACTTGAAAAGAAGTCACATGCTTTTATTCTTCTGAAAGTGAATAAGGCTGGCGGTTAGATATGAGGATTTTAAAGAGTAAGACTATCTTTACACCTACTAAACGGGGTCACAATGTGAAGAAAAGCTTATTACGATTGCATAAGTTCTTGGCTCTGAAATCGTTGAGGTGTTGGACCCTATCGCCACAGAGAGGCTTAGAGGTGATGATAAAACAACTCACAGTCGAGCAAATCCTCCCGAACCAAAGTGAAACGACGGGCCATGAATATGTGCAAACACGATCACAATGCAACTGCAAATACAAAACGGATAATAGCACCATTTAGTAGATTTTATTGCCGGCTCGCTGACAGCTTGACAATTTGAATTACAGCTCTCTGCTCCCTTGTTTGTGGAGGAAAGCTAAAAAAAAAAAAATTTTTAAATAAATAAAAACACGACAAAGCAGAGACTGGTGTTCAGTTTGCTGAATCATTGAAACGCCTGTGACGTCTGACACGAGAAACACCAGAGGTCTTCAATCGAGAACATTTCTTACTCTGAACGGCTCAATCTGAGAACGCCCACACTGACTCGTGCCTTTCCAACCGTATCAAACACAAACACAGGCATGAACAGGTCACTGTTGTTTAGTAGATGCCATTTATTCCAAGCACCCTTCACGTACAGTGAGTGCTTTTATATTTAGCGCGAGCGGGAGCGAGGAGGGAGAGTCGACCCTGGAACTTCACTCGGCTCGGAGCCACATTTAACGTGAAATAAAGCCACGGCGTATATAAAGACTGTAAGGAAAAATGGCCACACTAGACTCGGGCTCCTATTATAATTAAAGCTTAACACTGCTGTAGTTGAAGTTTGTCGTAAACACGATAGGATAGGGAGGTCTCAGGGAGGTCTCCTACTGTCATAACAAACCTTAAACTATAGCAACGGCAAAAACCCTCAGGGAGGTCTCCTTCTGTCATTGATTGAAAACTTAGCACATCACCACTGCTGTAATTTAAGGTCTGGGGCCCCTACTGTTGTTGGAAACTTTGCACATTGACACTGCTGTAGTTTAAGGTTTGTTATGTCGGGTAGGGGCCCCTCAGGGAGGTCTCCTACTGTCATTGATTGAAAACTAGATTTAGCTCATTGCCACTGCAGTAGTTTAAAGTTCGTCACCTCAGGTGGGGGCTCCTACTGTTGTTGGAAACTTTGCACATTGACCCTGGTGTAGTTTGAGGTTTGTTATGTCAGGTGGGGGGCCCTTAGGGAGGTCTCCTACTGTTATAACAAACTCTAAACTACAGCAGTGGCAATGTGCTAGGTTTTCAGTATCAGGTCGGGCCCCCTTAAGGAGGTCTTCTACTGTAATTTAAGACTTAGCACATTGCCACTGGTGTAGTTTGAGGTTTGTTATGCCAGTTAGGTGCCCCTCAGGGAGGTCTCCTACTCTCATTGATTGAAGACTTGGTTTAGCAGACTGCCACTTCAGTAGTTGGAAACATAGCACATTTAGGTTTTCTGGGTGCAGACTAATTCCTGTGACATGTTGTGTTTATTGTCACTGGCAGTGTTTTATGAACGTTACAGATGAATTTCCATTTCCTTCCATCAGATTTTTGTTGATCATTCTCGTGTTCGTTCTCTGGCAGCATCGTTTCTGCCGCATGTGACAGAAAATAATCTGTAAATCCTGTTTCAAGTGTTTTCAAATGTTGTCTGCGTCTCGTAGTAAACACTGTCCATCTGTCGCTCTAAACCGATGCCAGGGACCTGATCTGACCAGGCGCTGGTCTGTGGCGACTCTAACTTCCTGTTTTTTGTTTTCCTGCTCAGATGTGGACGGCAGCGGCGGAGGGCTGGATTTAGGGGTGAACACAGAGGCTGTGGTCCCTGTGGTGCGTTTGGCTGAGCTGCTAAAGATAGCCACGAACACCAGGACTCCAGGATTTGAGTTGGACAGACATCGACCCAAGAGGTCGGTGTTTTTACACTCTGGAGTGAGAATCTGCCCCCAGGAGACCATCAATGAAGTCCTCGCCAGCCACCAGGCTTACTACCAGCTCAGAGGTACTGGCCTTCCTTCATGTTACTGTTGATCTTTGAACTTCATTCCAAATAAATTCACCTTAATTTGAGCTCTTAGTTAAAGAGACACTGATTAAAGTCTTCTAAGCACCACTATCTGGCCTTTAGTGGCACATCAGCAGCACTTTTTAACAATAACTGTCATTGTCATACCTAACTGGAGACTCTTCTGCTACTGACATCTAATACACAGTTTTCTTGGTGTTACAGTGTACTTAAAGTGCATAAAACATTTAAATATTTGTACATTTCCAGGTTCTTGTGCATGATTGGACCTGAGTTAATTGAAATTGTAGTTAGTTACTTAAACTTGGTACAGTAAATACAGGGTTTCTCTTTCTCTTCTCTTATTCTGTTTTGTATCTAAATTTGTATTTTTGCACTTTGCACAAGAGCTACATTTACCCATGGGGATTAATCAAGTTGTATCGTATCTCTTTCCGAATTGTATCATATATTATCTTAGCTTAGCTTAAAATATCTCATATTATCTCATATTATCTCATTATCTCATATCGTATTGTATCATATCGTATCATTTATCTTATTTCATATTCTATATCTTGTCTCTTATCTCTTATCTTAATGTAACGTATCGTATTGTAGTGTACCGTATCGTATCGTATCGTATCGTATCGTACCGTGTATCTTATTTTATATCCTATATCTTGTCTCTTATCTCTTATCGTATCGTATCGTATCGTATTGTATCGTACCGCATCATATCGTTTATCTTATTTTATATCCTATATCTTATCTCTTCGTATCGTACCGCATCATATCGTTTATCTTATTTTATATCCTATATCTTATCTCTTCGTATCGTACCGCATCATATCATTTATCTTATTTTATATCCTATCTCTTATCTCTTATCTCTTATCGTATCGTATCGTATCGTAACGTATCGTATCGTATCGTATCGTATCGTATCGCATCATATCGTTTATCTTATTTTAAATCCTATATCTTATCTCTTGTCTTAATGTATCGTATCGTATTGTAGGGTATTATATGGTATCGTATCGTACCGCATATCTTACCTCGTATCGTAACGTATCGTATTGATTCATATCTCATTTATCTTATTTTATATCCAACATCTTATCTCTTATTGTATTGTATATTTTCTTTTATCGTATCTTATCTTATCGTCATATTGTATCCTAGCTTATCTTATCTTATTATATCTTAGCTTAGCATTACTTAGCTTATCGTAGCCTGTTTCTTGTCATCTCAAAATGATTTCAGTGATGAGCTCATTTCTTACAGATTCACATCAAGGTTTTGTCATTTCTTGCGCTGCAGATGTTTCACTGCTGACTCATATGTCAGTGAATCACTGAATGTAAAATCAGAGGAATGTTTGTTTATTATTATTTTGAGGCATCGATGAGAAGTTGATTTTCATATTTGAAAATCAAACTTGTTGTATTATGGACATTTTAGGCTCAACCAGAGAGAGATTCAGTCTACCAGGTGAACTAAAGGATGTTTCAGGATCCAGACTGGAGCCTCCGGTAGAACCACCGAGGAGCAATGTAGTGAGTCATGGACGTGACTCATCCGCCTCCTCCACAAAAGTTCTCAGAGAAAACTGACAAGCTGTGCCGTAAACTCTCTCCGTGAGCACAGAAACAAACTCCAACCTAGAAATCAAATCTTCTGCATAAAATATACACGTCGCTTTCTCCTCCATCACCGTCGGGAGTCCGATCTCTGAGTCCGATCTCTGATTCATTCTTCATCCAGAGGAAGGAGTCCTGATCTGATCCTCAGACATAAGACGCTGTGACAGACTGAATCACAGGCTTCTCCAAAAATATATACAGTATATTTGATTTAGTTTCTTTTTAGTGAATCTTACATTAGTGGGTTCCTCAAACGTCTGCCACGCCATCCCACGGCTGTCACATGTAAATCTGTTCCTTCCTCTGCTGCCATCAGTTCTCACTTCAGTGTCGATTAGGATTCTCAGAAATCTCATCAGTGATACCTCACGCCCGACACCACCAGACTCTCTGAGAATATCTCTGACACATTGATGACGAAAATCCATCAAATGGATCTGATCCCAAAAGTCTATTCAACTTTTTCTTCATTGTGTCAAACAAAATCATTTAATGTGCAATACTTTAACAATAATTTAACAAAACAAACTCTTAATTGTCAAAGTAGCACTGATGCCTCGCAGCCAGAAGGTTCTGGGTTCTAATCCATGTCTGTGTGGAGTTTGCATGGTCTCCCTGTGTCTGCATGGGTTCTCTCCAGGTTCTCCAGCTTCCTCCCACCATCCAAAGACATGCTGGTTAGGTTCACTGGTGATTCTAAATGTCCTGTCCAGCGTGTACCCCGCCTCTCGCCCCAAAGACAGCTGGGATAGGCTCAAGTCCCCCCACAACCCTCCAGAGGACAAGCGGTTACAGAAAATGAATGAATGGATGAATATTGTCAAAGTGAAAACAGATTTCTAACTAATGTCCATTAATAGAAATATAAAGTGACTCAAGGACACCAAGACACCGATGGCTGCTCTAAAGGAGACTAAAGCCCTTTGCCAACAATATTCAAACTTTATTCAAAATCTATTTAAATGTAATCCAAACATTAACCAAAGTTTATTCAAGCACTAATTAAGCTTTATTTAAACTCCCCTATTCCATCTTTACTTCTGTTTGGTCTTTATCTGTTTCTGACATAGACTTTAACGTCTCATTAAACGATGATTAACAGCAGACGTTATTGTTTTAGTTCATGATCCAGGCCTTCTGAGCAGATTTACTTCTGTAAATGTTGAAAACGTTGGAATTAACAGGAGTTAGAAATGTTAAAATCCACACTCAGAGACTCTGGTTTTATTTAAATAATCCTCTCTTCTTTTATCTCTTGCCTTGTGTCCGTCTAATGTCTAACAGCTGAGACAGGTGTTGTGTGGTGTGTTTTGTTCTGAGCGTCCGGTGTTGACGACATCATGTTGTGTTGTGTCTCTGTTTGTCGGGTCAGTCTGTCAGGAGGCCGTGTGGGAGGCGTTCAGGATCTTCTTCGACAGGATCCCCGGCACGGCCGAGTACCAGCGATGGGTTCACACGTGTCAACACGAGTCGCTCTGCATCTCCGACCTCGCCAAAAACTTCAGCAGCTCTGATGAGCACATGAGCATGATCCACAGGGTGAGGGAGACAGAAAACAGTCGGTCCAGCGTGGAAACCTTCACAATAAACGCGTCTGCTGGACGATTTTCATTAAGCTGTAAACTGAAGCATGGGTTCTGTTTATTTATGGATGTACTGAAGCTTGAATTCTGCAGATTTGTCTCTATTAAACAAGTAATTTGAGGGATGACATAAAACTGACGAGAAAAAACAGAGATAAGAAAAAATGATTCGTATAGGGCTGGGAACAAAAAACAACATTTTAGACGGAGCTTACCCAAACTTAAACATGGTGTAACTCTAGGCACAAAAATGACATTTAATCTTATTTAGCATACCCAGTTTACATCATTAAATTCTGTTCAACTCATATGATAATTATTGTAATCTGCATAACAACTTCAACTTTAATCAAAACAGGAAGTACGAAATCTAATTTTCATATTTAATAAGAAGAATGGATATCTTGATTAAAAAATCCATTTAGTTCATTAAGAAGTTGCATTTCAAATGTCACTATATTGGACTCTAGACAAAATCATTTTATTTAAATTTAGTCAAGACACAAAATAACCACTTTACTACTTCAGGTTTTAATGAACATGTTGTTTTGGGGTCATTTAGAGATATTGGTTCCAGAGAATTGTGGTATTTCTACAACATTTTCCTTTTACATCTTGATCTCGTGAGACGTTCATTATAATAAATGTTTTTATTCATTGTTTCCAGAGGATGAGCCGACTGAGAGACAGCAGGCCTCCTTCACGGTAACGTCTGAATTCACTCTGCTATAGACAGGGACATTAGACAGAGCCAGGTCAGAGGTCAGAGGTCAGACGTCAGACTGAAACTACAGGGAGGTAAAGTGAATAAAGAGATTCATGTGACAAGACTGGGTCTCAGCTATTTACTGGAAAGAAAGGAGGGAAGAGAGGAGAAGACATGAGGAGGACATGAAAGTGAGAAGTAAAGAAAAAAGAGAGGAAGAAGGAAAAAATAGATGAAGGAGGAAAGAGAGAGAAAGAAAAGCAAAAGGAAAGAGGAGAGACAAAGGAGAATAAATGAGGAGAAAAATAAGAACACTATTAACATGTATATATTTAATATTAGATTGTGAAGGTATTTCCACTCAGATTATTAATCTATGGTATTAATTAATTTATTAATTATCAGTCCAACAGTGCATTGTCATTCCATCCATTTGTCTGGATCATAAATGAATGAAGTGTGTACGTTATCAAGAAGATAACGTCTGTGTTCAGAGATAAATGAAGTCAAAGTCATTTCATCATCATAAAATAAGAAGAACGTTTCCTCTTTTCTGCCTCAAGAAAAACTAAAACTGGTTTATTTTTACTCCTGCAGAGTGGTGACTCCAGCTCCGACAAAGAAGCTTCCTCAGGCTCCAGGTAGAACATCTGTAACCATGGATATCTTTTTTCATCCCGTCTTTATTCATCCCATCTTTTTTCATTTTTTGTATTCACCTCATATTTTTCATCCCATCTGTATTCTTCCTGTCTTTTTCCACCCTGTCTTTATTCATCCCGTTTTTATTCATCCAGTCATTTTTCATCTCGTCTTTATTCATCCCATCACCTTTTTTCATCCCGTCTTTATTCATCCCATCACCTTTTTTCATCCCGTCTTTATTCATCCCATCCTTTTTCATTGTTTGTATTCACCTCATCTTTTTCATCCCATCTTTATTCTTCCTCTCTTTTTCCACCCTGTCTTTTTTCATCCCATCTTTATTCATCCCATCCTTTTTCATTGTTTGTATTCACCTCACCTTTTTTCATCCTATCTTTTTCTTCCTGACTTTTTTCATCCGTTTTTATTCATCTCATCTTTTTTATCCTGTCCTTTTTCCAGCCTGTCTTTATTCATCTCATCATAATTTTTTCATCCCGTCTTTATTCATCCTGTCCCATCTGAAAACATATTCTGTTGTTTCTGCAGCTCCAGGTCCCGAGGCTGCAACTGTTCCTCCATCAGCATCCACGCCGATTGTCACTGGCATCACCGTCTTCCTTATCCCGACCAGTAGCTCTCAGGGCCCCGGCCCCACTCAGACCCCACCCGCTGAGGAGCCGGAGGAGGAGGAGGAGGAGGAGGAGCAGCAGGAGGAGCAGCAGGAGGAGGTGGAGGAGGTACAGACGAGCTGTCCAGTAATTTACATTTATTTCCACAACAGTCTTATCAACAGCTTGAAGGAGGCATTCGATCGAGGCTGAGGAGGTCACACTGGAGAATCTGTTCAAACTGTTTTCAAACTCTATTTAAACGTTATTCAAACTTTATTTAGACATTAATCTAACTTTTTTAAACTCTATTCAACCTTTTTTCAAACTTGATTCCTAATGTATTCAAACATTAATTAGAGTTTGAATAAAGTTTCATTAAGCTTTGAATAAACTCTGTTCAAACTTTATTCAAACAACTTGAAAACCAACCTGGCGAAAACTTGAGTTTATTAGTGTGTCATAAAGATGGATCACATGACCTTCCGGTCTCAAGATGGCGTCTCTGCAGGTTGTCCTTTGGGTTCATTATCAGGGTTCTAACAGTGAGGACAGTTCACCTCCAGCTGGTTCTGCTCCTGCTCTAAAGTCCAGGTCACACTCTGTCCTCTAAGTCCTTGATGTCAGTTGTTTCTCTTTTCATCCCTCACAAATCTTTTTGGAGAAGTTGAGTTTATACGAAGGTGGATAATTTATTCCCTTCCTGGAGTTTAAAGTATTGTACCAGAGAATCAGAGGGAAATTATGTCTTTAATATCTTCTTTTCATTTCTTTCCTTCTGTCCTTTCTTATTTCCCAGCTTCCTGGCTTTATTCTCTCTTCCCTTTCATCTGTGAATCCTCCTTTCTCATTATCTGACATTTGGAGATTTTAGCAACAGAAAACCTGTCAAACATCACTACATTTCAGTTGCCGAAATCTGACGGTTTTGTTGCAGCTGGTGATATGTATGACTGGAATGTCTAATGTCTGACGATGTACTTCAAAGTGCAAATCAAAATATGAGAAAAACCTGAGCAACAGCAGAAGTTGTGTGAACTGATCCATAAATGCTGATTATGTCATATATTCTTAATGTACCCCAAGAAATAACAATAACCGGGAATAAAGCCAGGGACATTTTTGGAATATATCTTGTTAAAATATTAAAAGAAGCCTGAGGCAGATTATGAAGGAAGTCTCTCTGCAAGAAATTAAAATGGGGAAGAAGTTGAAAGACATAGACACTATCTTTGTTGACTTTCAATCGACAAAATGAATCGATCGGATGTGAGCACTTTACCATTAACAGGTTACTAATACTTGATTGGGCCTTTCTTAGCTTCAGATCTTGTTGAGATGTTCTCTATAGTCTGATTTGTTTGTTGTCCTGAAGGACTCAGACCTTCCTAACGTGGTCCCTGAGAGTCCGGTGGAGCAGATCGTTGAATTCAGTATCGATCTGGTGGATCCGGGTTACAGGGAGCTGCTGGACGACCCCGACTCCCCTCAGTACATTGACCTGGCTCAGCACCTGCAGGACCAGGTAGGACATTTTGCCCTGTCAGTTTAACTGAGGACACATCTGGAGGTAACATGTGTGGACTTGGGACAGCCAAGTATCCAAGAAGGCATTTCAAGAACAATTCTAATTCCAGGGTGACTGTACTGCGGAATCCCGTCATCCGGAATCCATACGTTAGAATCTAAGTAGTCCAAACTACCAAGATCGAGGTTGCTGCACTTTTTATTGATAAATTCCCTGAGAGTCTGCTCACCAACTCATCAGGTCCCACTGTTTGTGTTCTTGACTAGCTGAGCTGCATGGCAGGTAGAATCAGCACACAGATTGGTCGACGCTTAACTTCCTTCCTAGTCCCAAAGCATTTCATATCAATCAGAGAACTTTTCTAGTGCACTTCACTTTTTAACCAGGAGATCTTGACATTCATCCAAACCTTGCCAGTAACTAGAGATTATCATTAAGGAAAGGATCTCCATTCATATCAGCGCTGATGGTTCTGCGGCTCAGACTGTTGGTAAAGAAGCTTACACCACAGGGCAGTAAGGTCAGGGCCCAGAGAAAGGGAGAAGATTACCCTCAGTCTTACTCTTTCTGCAAGTGTTTCCTTTTTTTTGTCAAGCCCTTCAGTGTTTTTTCCTCATTTAGAGCTGCACGCGATTCGCAGCAGGACATTACCTGAGGGAGCCTTAAAGACGATTATGTCATGAGAGAGTCCATGTGCTTAACTCGCCCAAGGATAGATATCAGCGAGGGTTTCCCATTCATGCAGTCTGTTTTTATAGGCACGCACTGGCAGCTTCTTAACAAGACAACTCAGAGTTAATTACCCTGGCATCTGTGGATGGAGGAGGTGGATGGTGATGATGAGAGGTGACTGATATCTGAGGTATTAAAAAGTCATTATTTGTTTCGCAGATGCAGCATGTTTTTGACAAACTTCCAGGATTCAAAGGCATCCATGTGCTGCATATCAGGTAGGTCCTCACCGTGTAATACGCAATTAATTGTAAAAAGGAATCTGGGTGAGCAGATGAGAGGGGGGAAAACGGGGACGCCGGGGGTTAAGGCATAATCAAATCTTCAGTGGCAGCGGTGGCAAGACACTGCACCGAGTCTGGGTAATTTCATTAAATTCAAACTGAGCAGATCGTTTTGGCACGGACAGGACGGTTGTTACTGGGACTTCGTCACATGTCGCTGCAGGTGAATGTTTTCTAGCCACGACTAACTAGACTGAACAGAGTATGGTGAACTGTAAGCCGAGCACAAAATCTGCCAAAAAAGTCGACCAGAAATGATTGAAGATGTGAGGAAATTAAAAACGTTCTCAAAGTTCCTGAAGAAGAAGAAGTCTGATAAACAGAGTCACAGCAGTTTATCTAATAAAAGACACAATCAAGATCTGATCATCTGCTGGAAATAGAAAATAAGAAGAAGGAGAAGAAGGAGGAGGACGAAAAGAAGTGCACCACCTGTCCAACAAGTCCAGTCATGAAATTTCCACAGTCAACTGTCAGAGGTATTACAACAAAGTGGAGGAGATTGGAAACGACAGCAACTCAACCATGTAAAATGACAGAGTGGGGTCAGTGGATGCTGAGGTTCATAGCTCTCAGAGGTCACCAACTTTCTGCAGAGTCAATCTCTACAGACCTCCATACTTCATGTGGCCTTCAGATTAGCTCAAGAACAGTGTAGAGAGCTTCATGGAATAGGTTTCCATGGCCGAGCAGCTGCATCCAAGCCATACATCACCAAGTGCAATGCAAAGCGTCGGATGCAGTGTTGTAAAGTACGTCACCACTGCACTCTAGAGTGATGAATCATGCTTCTTCATCTGGTAATCTGATGGACCTATCTGGGTTTGGTGGTTGCCAGGAGAATGGTACTTGTCTGAATGCATTGTGCCAAGAGTGAAGTTTGGTGGTGGGGGGGATTATGATGTGGGTTTGTTTTTCAGGAGCTGGGCTTGGCCCCTTAGTTCCCGTGAGATGAACTCTGAATGCTTCAGCATACCAAGAGATTTTGGACAATTCCATGCTCCCAACTTTGTGGGAACAGTTTGGGGATGGCCCCTTCCCGTTATTGAGCACCAGTGCACAAAGAAAGGTCCATAAAGACATGGGTGAGAGAGTTTGGTGTGGAAGAACTTGACTGTCCTGCACAGAGTCCTGACCTAAACCTGATAGAACACCTTTGGGATGAATTAGAGTGAAGACTGTGAGCCAGGCCTTCTAGTCTAACATCAGTGTCTGAACTCACAAATGTGATTCTAGAAGAATGGTTAAAAATTCCCATAAACACACTCCTAAACCTTGTGGAAAGCCTTCCCAGAACGTCCACGTCATAATAAGGCAGATGAGCCAATACTGTTGGGAATATAGTGAAGGATATGAAGAAAGAGGAGGAGTAGGAGGAAGAAGAGGAGAAGAAAATCACGGAGGAGAGGAAGGTGTCTCCAGTTCCGAAAGTCTCGAGTAGAAGAAGACGACCAAGATGTCTCCACGTCTCCATCGTCTCTGTCCACATTGATTGCATCTTGGTTCATCTTGTTTTTCTACCTCCATGTTTCTGACCCTCCTGGAAACTACTCAGCCTGGTGTTGATTTATTCAGAGATGATTAGGAAACATCTCCATGGTTACCACCACACCTCCACACCTCATCCATCAGTCTGAGGTTTGATTCTGATTATTGGAGGAAGAGATACTTTATTAATAGTTAATAATAAGGGAAACTGCAGCAGCCAAGTTTCATAAAACAGAAACAATGAGAATTAAATGCACTGAAAAATCTCAGCCTTGACAAGAATACATTACAGACGCAGAAAACAATATGTACACGAGTATTACATGAGAAATCTTTTCAGAATTTCCCCGACACCGCCGTAGAGTGTATGTTTGATTCAAAGTGACACATCAGCGGGGCTCCATCTGATGCCGTTGTTATCGCTCTTCCTGTTACAGTTTCCAGCTCTGATTCCTTCTTTTCTTCTTCCCCAATGCAAGCGAGACCCAGGACGCCGACGGGTGAGTGACACGGAGATGAAACGTTCCCTGTAGCATCCAGCTCCCGTCGTTTGTGTTTGCAGCTTCCTGTTGGTATGCAGCGTTTATTTGGCTCCAGGTCAGATGCACAGAGGGCAGATTATTAGATCAGGGAGCAAAGAACTGCTAAGAGAAGAAGACGCTTTGACTCGTCTGAAGGTTACGATGCTCCGTCTTGTTCCCAAAAGTTTGTCAGAGCTCTCAGGCTGCGTCTCATTATCAGAGAAGGCAGGTGAGCAGTGAAACAGGAGGAGGACTTGTGGATACACTAATTGTCAGGCTGCTCCCGCGATTAATTTGCCTTCCCCTGTGGCGTCTGGTGCTGTCACAGCCAATAATTCGTAGGCGAGGCCTCAGTGGGAGCTCATCCCATTCCCTAATCTGGGGGAGGAATCACAACTCCTCCTGTTTGTGTCTGACAAAACAAACAAATACAAGAGGCCTCGTTCAGACCTCACATTAACATCTGATCTCCACATGGTCTTAAATAAAATGTGTCTCCACATGCGTCCCCAGCCAGCACTTGAGATCTGATATCAGTTTGTGTGTCTGTAAATAAGCAGCCCCATCATGTGGTCAGTAGAATATTGTACCAGCTGCTGTCTCTAATGGATCTCTACCTACCGCTGGATCAGAACCATCAACAGCTGGTTGTTGACTTGGAGACATGATCCAGATTTTAGAAGCTGGAGAGTCTCTCACATTTTATCCAAGTTTTCAGGGCTAAACGACTGATAGGGAGTTGGGGTTGAACCAAACCAAAGAAACCCAACAAGTCCAGTTCTCCTCGTTTCGGCTTTGTTTTTTTGGGATGTTACCTCAGAACTATTCACTTCTTCTTCTTTTGGTCTGATTGAAGGTTGGTAATCCATCTTGCAGGTGCATTATCGCCCCCTACTGGATTTTGTTTGCAGTTGTTATCAGCTTCACCATGAGATCATGAGTAAGATAATGCATTAAATGCTCTGTGATGCAACATTACAGTCAAAATAATATCTTATAGTGTGTGTGGCACTAAGATTTTCAAATCATGTAGTCGGTGCAGCTTTGAGATTAAGTGGGCAGAATGTCCATGTGAATGAGAATTTTCTCCAAAAAACAAGCTGATCCAGAGGCCCCTGGACTTGTTTCAGCCTTTATTTTGGGAATATCTGTGAAGATTCTCTTTAAGTATGTAATGCACACTGATTTCGTAGTCATTTAGGATTTTAAAAAAACAATGGAAGTCTGTGCTTGGCATGTTGAGATTCTCTAGGAAAAGGTCTCTGAAGGTTCTCAGTCATCCAGGCCATGATATATCCAAAAAATGCTTCAATAAGAGCAACTGAACTTGGAGTTCATATCAAATGAAAAAGTAAAAAGATCCACCAGAGCTTTGCACGGCAGACAAATGAAAGTGAGATGTTCACATAAAAAGACTAACAATAAAGACTACAGGTGTTTTGATGTATCCCGGAGAGGGTTCTTCCCTGAGGAAAACTTCAAGGCTCATTTCTCTGCTTGAAAAGATAAAAAAAAAGGAATCCTTTAATGTGTTGCTGCGCTCATGTGCCTCCCCAGATTTCATCAGAGCAAAAAAAAATAAGAAGAACAAAGACATTTCGACTTAGATGCTTGGATTAGGAGCCTCAAAACTGTAGTGTAACAGGTGTAGCATTTCCAAGAGCAGCATGTGGGTGGAGACTCGTGCTACCACTGTCAGGCTCTGAATCTACTGGCATGAGGCAACAGCTGTTCAGAGGGAAGAACGGCTCAAATGAAAAGAGACAATAGCAGGTGTCTTCAGAGAGCGGGAGAGGGTTTATGTTTCCAGATATGAGACTCAATCAGATCCACCCGAGACGTGGAGCTGTCTGAGTCGGGAGTAAAGTGATGCGGAGTTGAGCTGTTTCAGACACACGACAGTCACTAATGAAGAAGTACTCCTGCTCGGCAGACGTTACTTCACACAAAAGCAAGAAAAGTTCAATCAGAGCCACGTCTAGTAAATCAGCTTATGCTCTCCTGATGATTGTAGCAGAGCAGAATATTGATGAAGTTTTGATGCGGCCCCTCTTTTCACTCTCTCTCTTTTTTAAACTCTATCTATAGATAATCGTGCCTGGCATATTCATTTCTTATATCAACACTATATGACTTTCATTGCCTTTGTTGTGCAGCTGCTGGGTATTAAACTGAGGTCGTAGAGGGGGGAACGCTAAAATCCCTTTAATCCAGAAGAACATTTGAAGTCCTCACAGAAGACCTTCTGTATATGTGCATATTTGGATCGGTCCAGTTTGTGTGATCATATCTCCTCTTCCAGGCCCGGAGGAATCTCAGTGCACTACTCCCTCGTCTTTGAGATCAACTCCCCACGAATCAACTCTGAGAATTCAGAAGTGACGACCAATTCACCCAAGTCTCCAGCTGATCCTGGACTCAGGGAAATGGTGACAAAGGCTTTGCGTGAGGAGGCGTCTCTGCCAATCGATCTGGACTCACTGAACTTCGAACCAGGTATGTTAGGAAGCTTTCTCATTGATATTTCAATCCGATTCAGGGAGTAGCTGATGTAATATTTAACCATAGCTTGACTGGTGTTCACGTGACAGTCAAGAAAAAGTTCTGACAGGCCCCCAACACGACAGTCTTGCACACAGTTTTACGATTGGTCATAAATTCGTGAAAAAAATTGGATTTCAACAAATAATAATGAATATTGGTAGGACTGCATCATCAAGATGACCGCCGTGGGCTTTTAAGGGAGCATTTAAGGGAGTGTTATCGCTGTGTTCGCAGAAAGATTAACGTTCCTGGTTTCAGAACAAAGGCCTTGATGTGAAAGTAGCCTTAGTTACATCTTTTTCAGAGATGTTCCTGTTCTAACTTTTAAACGAACAAAGCCAGTGGGAAAAAGTAAATAATTGATGGTATTGGACGAGACTGTTACTTAACTTTTAAAATGCTTTTTCTGTTTTTGCAGAAACCGTCCACCTGCCAGCACTGACATCAACTTCTGCAGCAGAAATAGTGGATGAGGTGAGACAATTTGTAATTTCTAATGGAAGCAGGGTGCCTCTGCTTTGCCTCTAAGATCATTTTAAATTGCACGAAAAGGCTCAAAACTATCACTAGAGGGGATTACAAACAGGAAGAGATGGATAAGAGATCATAAACGTTACAGAAATTCACAGAGTTGTAGCTCTGAGAGAAAAACTGTGAAGTCTGTAGCACTTCTGGTAGACATCATATTTAAAAATAGAGCAATACTGCTATTGCATCATGACTCTTTGGGATTGGACTCTACAAGCCCAATTGCCTTTGATTCATTGTTTTTTTGTTGGATGAACCATGAACTGGATGACTGAGAACCTTCACATTTAAACCATCTGCTCATGCTGTGAATTTATCTCTCCACAGTCCGGTGAGCCCGATTCACATAACGAGTTTGAGGTTTTCACCGACGAGCCGGAGGCTGACAAACCTCGGCTAGTGGAGCCCCTCACCCCCAGGGAGAAAGAAAACGCCCTTGTGACGCTTCTAGATCCCACCGCTGTCCCGGATGAGGATGAGACAACGGCAGCAACGAGTTTGATATCAGACACCAGCCATCGTCCCCCGGAAGACCATACCGATGAGTCGGCTGATGTGACCGAACCCGAGCCATCAAACGAAGAAGAGGAAGAGGACGAGGAAGAAATTCTAATCATTACACATGAGATTGAAACCATTCATCACGATGAAACCGGCGAACTTGTGAGAGACTACATCCCGACCCCTCCTGAGATTCTTGAGCTGGAGACAGAGGCTCCATCTACCAGTTTGTCTCCTAACGTGATATCAGAGGACGTCCTGACTCCTGTTGAGGAGGACAGAGAGAGTCCTCGTTTGGATGTGGTTCATCTTGTCCCCACCACTCAGACTTTATTCACTGCAGCTCCTGCTGGAGCAGAGTTGACTGATATAGGACTCTCAGTCACGACACTCTCCGCCATCACAGGCCAGCCGCCCACAGAGCCAACCGCAAACCTTCAAGACGAAGAAATCAATGCTCTTCCAGATGAGGAGGAGGTAGATTTGGAAACCAAGGATGCGTCAGAGTTGGAAACTGAAGTTGAACTGCTAGAACCAGAAGAAGAGTCAGTACTCAAACCTGAAGAAGAGGGTCTTAAGGTCACCCCTGAACAACCTGAACCAGAGGAAGAGGAATTAGATGGGTCAGAACCAGAAGTAGAAACTGTTGAAATTTCAGAGTCCGATAAAGAAGTAGCGGACATTTCAGAGGAGGAAAAAGAAGAAAGAGAAGATTTAGAATCAGAGGAAGAGTCAGTGGGTGAAAGTCAAGAGGAGGTAGCAGTTTCAGAGAAACCACCAGTTGGGGTTTCAGTGCCAGAGGAGTCAGAGCCAAAGACAGAACCAGAAGATAGCACAGTAGAAGTGGAAGAAGAAGTGAGTGTTTTGCAAACAGAGGAGACAATTCATGAAGTTACAGAAGAGGTTGAAGAACCAGAGGAAGGTGGAGCTGAGGGGCCCAAGGAAGATGTGACTGAGGTTTCTGAGCAAGTTCCAGAACCAGGTGAAGAGTCAAAGGACGTTGGTGGGGATGTAGACAAGGACATTTCTGAATCAGAACTAATACCTGAAACAGTGCCTGAAGTTCCTGAGGAAACAGTATCTGAAATAGTACCCGAAGTTCCTGAAGAAACTGTACCTGAAGTTACTGAGGAATTAGTACCCGAAGTTCCTAGGGAAACAATACCTGAAGTTACTAAGGAAATAGTACCTGAAGTTCCTAAGGAAACAGTACCTGAGGTTACTAAGGAAATAGTACCTGAAGTTCCTGAGGAAACTTTACCTAAAGTTCCTAAGGAAACAGTACCTGAAGTTCCTGAGGAAACATTACCTGAAGTTCCTAATGAAATAGAACCTGAAGTTCCTAAGGAATCATTACCCGAAGTTCCTAAGGAAACAGTATCTGAAGTTCCTGAGGAAACAGTACCCGAAGTTCCTGTGGAAACATTACCTGAAGTTCCTGAGCAAATAGTACCCGAAGTTCCTAATGAAATAGTACCTGAAGTTCCTAAGGAATCATTACCCGAAGTTCCAAAGGAAATAGTACCTGAAGTTCCTAAGGAAACATTACCTGAAAGTCCTGAGGATATAGTACGTGAAGTTCCTGGGGAAACAATACCTGAAGTTCCTAAGGAAACAGTACCTGAAGTTCCTGGGGAAACAACACCTGAAGTTCCTAAGGAAATATTACCTGAAATTCCTGAGGAAATAGTACCCGAAGTTCCTGAGGAAGCAGTACCTGAAGTTCCTAAGGAAACATTACCTGAAAGTCCTGAGGATATAGTACGTGAAGTTCCGGGGGAAACAATACCTGAAGTTCCTAAGGAAACAGTACCTGAAGTTCCTGGGGAAACAATACCTGAAGTTCCTAAGGAAATATTACCTGAAATTCCTGAGGAAATAGTACCCGAAGTTCCTGAGGAAGCAGTACCTGAAGTTACTAAGGAAACAGTGGCTGAAGTTCCTGAGGAAACTTTACTTGAAGTTCCTAAGGAAACTTTACCTGAAATTCCTGAGGAAATAGTACCCGAGGTTCCTGAGGAAGTAGTACCTGAAGTTTCAAAGGAAACAATACCTGAAGTTCCAAAGGAAATAGTATCCGAAGTTCCTAATGAAATAGTACCTGAAGTTCCTAAGGAATCATTACCCAAGGTTCCTGAGGAAACAGTACCTGAAGTTCCTGAGGAAACATTGCCTGAAGTTTCAAAAGCAGAAATAGACATTACTGATGTTGTAAAACCAGGAGAAGAAAAAGTTGATGAGATTCCAGCACCAGAAGATGAAGTTGCACAAACAGAGAGGGAAGTGGTGTTGGATTTGGAAGTCGGAGAGGAAGTCGTTGCTGCTCCGACACCACTGGAACCAAAGCCAGAACCAGAATCTGGGCCAGCAGAGGAAAGCCAAGTAACGGACGTGACCGATACAAGGGCTGAAGATGTTGGTACTGCAGACTTAGAAGAGGAGCAAGTTTCAGAAGATGGTGAAAAAGTGGTAGAGGTTGTAGAGCCAGGTCCAGAACTAGAACCTGGGAAGGAATCAGTAGAAGTGCCAGAGGTAACTGAAATCACAGAACCAGAGATGGAAGTTGTTAAGGATATAAAACCACTGGTACCAGCAGAGGAGCCAGTGGATACCTCAGAGCCACAGCTTCCTTCAGAAACTGAAGAAGAATCAGAACCGGAGGAGGTAATTGTTAGTCCAGAACCAGAGGAACCATCAGAAACAGGCCCAGTGGATATTTTACCACCAGTGGAAGAGCTACCTGAGACTTCAGAGCCAGAATCAAAAGGGGAAGGTGCTGACGTAACAGAACCACTTCCAGAGGAGGGCATAGTTGAGATTTTAGAACCAGAACCGAAGAAAGACGTGACTGAGCCACCCGCTGAATCAATTAAAATCCTTCGCCCCTTGGATGGTTTGGATGATCTTCACTTTGGTCAGGACTCTATTCAGGTTGTCAAAGATAATGAGTTCCTCCATCCGGCCGGCTCCGACTATCATCGCCCATCACAAGATAATCTACCCGTGATACCGATAGACATCCAGCCCTCTGAGGAGGACACAGGCCGTCCTGAATATCCCATCATCGATGACTTTTACATCGAGGAGGATGTTGACAGTGTCGACACTCAGGTGTCAGACACGACGGCTGATATCGCAGGTGAGAAGGCATCAGTTGGTGTGCAAAGCATAATGAGACCAAAGGCAGTGAATTATGTTAATAGAGATGTGCACTGACATCATGACAGATAATTATAAATCCTCTCACGTATTAATGTTTTCTTCTAAGCTTCCTTGTAATATGTTTTAAATACAACCCCCTGCATTACATTTTCAATACTTAAGACAATACAATATATGCTGTATCATAAGTTTAAGGCTGTATGGATCATTTTAGATACCGAGATGTAATTACAAATGTAGAGATTCAAACCAAAGTTCTGCCTTTGAATGTATTTTGTATGATTTACTCAGCAGGCATATTTTGTGGAAATCTTTTGATTTTGAGCAATCGTGATTTAATACATCCTTTTCTTCCTGATATTTGAAAGAGGTGACAGCTCTTGAAGAGGAAGAAACATCAGAGGGCACAGAAGACTTGACAGAGGAAATACAAAAAGGAGATTCCTCCCCAGAAACAGACATGAGTGTGACAGCAGCGCCAGTCTCAGACTCCTTCCCTACACCTCCGGCAGTGTCGGTCGACGTGCCTAAAGTGTCCTCAGCCAGCCCGACTATAGACTCAGGACTCTTTGAGGTAGCAGAGCAATCTGTAATCCCCTCGGCTGCTGAGTCTTCAGAGGACGACAGCGCCGAGCTGGGGGCCGAGTCAGAGCACAGCGAGCCGTCTGTCATCATTATCGATGAGGACTTGGAGGAGGCAGCTAAGAAAGATGTTGAAAGCCCCACAAACCCACCGGCAGCTGCTGAAGAAACTGTCGATGAGGCCGTACAGGACCTCGCCATGGAGCTTGATCAGACAGATTTGCCGGCCACTGAGGCAAACGCGCTGCCGGACGAGGGGAGTGGTTTCGCCTCTCTGGGGGAGCAAAGCGTCACAGCCCCGCCTCCGGTTAGATACCTCACCACACCATCCACGACCACGGCCACCCATGGCCGGGAGCTGGTGGTATTCTTCAGCCTGCGTGTCACCAACATGGACTTCTCTGAGGACCTCTTCAACAAGACGTCGTCTGAGTACAGATCCCTGGAGAACACTTTCTTAGATGTGGTAAGTTGGAAAACACACGGCACCTAACCTGAAGATGATTGAAGGAGTTTTTATCCAAGTTTTCAGTTCTCAAAAAAAGGGTGGGAGTTGAGGTTTAAACAGGAACATCAGCCAAACTTCAAGTTTCACAGTCATATGTCTCAATATTTCATAAAATCCAAAAACTATTGAGAACAAATGCAATTTATATAGTTTTTATGACCTTTTGTTGTCCTTTTGAGTCTATCCGCACAATTCTCCATCAACTATGCACCACATGGTGACTTGCCTAAAAGAATTTGAGCCCTGTGCCTCAGTTTAATACATTATCCATTGCCTCCGTCTAGTGGGCTAATGGTGGTATTACGATAAAGCCATCTTGTACTGAGCAAGACCTTTACACTGATATGCAACATGCCTTGGTGATGGTTTCCCTGGGGGGAGTGAACAACAGCCATAATGATGAAGTTGCACAAACAGAATTTTCTTCTGGATTGTATAATGTGCACAACGGTAAAATGTGATGATGTCCAGGCTAAATTAAATTGTCCAAAGGTTGAATTGTGTGTACATTGCCTCCTGTAGTGGAATCAGTAGTATTTTGTAGCCAGATTCAATTTCAAGAGGTAAAAACCCAATGTGGAACACTTTGGGTTCTTTGGTTCTCCAAATGTCCAAATGGAGAGTGGGCCTGGTTCTATTTTTACTAGAACCTTTGTGGTATTTCTCTAAACTCTTGGTCCAGTTCTAGTCAAGGGGTTCCTGAATGAGTTCAGAATGATGATGATCATTGCTGTCAGGGTGTTTTCTACTATCTAATCTAGAAGACATTTTAGTTTATCACTAATTAATCAGACACAATGAAGTCTGACTTATCCATGGAGACCAGGGTCCATAGAGACCAGGGTCATAGACACCAGGGACCTGATTTATTTTGTCTTTTTAGGCAAGACTCACCTGCCAGTACTGTAGGTCTTAAGAGGTTGAAAAAGAAAATACATCCAGAACTGAAACCACGTGAAACATCTTTCATTTACTATAATTACAGGATTTTGTCCGATCTCTTTATTGGGTCTAGTTCCATTAAGTAAAATCAGTTGCTGTGATAAAGCTCCTGAATTTTAATGCTGGTGCGTGTGTGACCTTCCCATGTGAATTTCATTACGACTTGTCGGATAAAGTAGAAAAGCCAAAGACAATTACCAAACACGAGCAGCTGCCCCGTTTGTTTGCGTCTTTGTTTTCAGTCTGAATGTGTTCTCCAGAAGCCCTCGGAGTCAGACTTGCAGCCTGTTGTGTTGTGAATGGATATGTTTTGATGTATCGCATGAATAGAGGAAGCGAGACAATGATTTCAGACTCAGGCAGGTACAATGCAGCTTTTATTTCACTGCAAACAATGGCTGGGCTAAATTAATACGGCAGCCAGAACATGACTTGGGAATAGAGTCGTAAATAGATGCTGTGAGTTATCCTTGCCATGAGACACATATTACCATGCTGTAGATGATTTTGTTAAGATATTTAACTGGGTTTGTTTAAGTTGAGAGGAGGTGAAAAATGTCAGTTTTTATTTTTTCATTATCAGCAACTATCAGCATCCGTTTGTAAATTTTTACAGCGTACCAGGAAAATTAGCTCAACTCTTCTTTCTGCCACTTCTAAATACTCAGCGGGATGCTTCTTCGTAGTGACTCTCGTTTGAATGCAGCTGTGATTAGCACTCTTCCCTAAACAAGTGAGTAAATCCCTTCAATAAGCAGCCAGGCAGCAGCTTAATTTAGATGCCCTTTTGGCTGCCTGACTTATTTGCATCAAAGTAGCAATGTTGGGGTTTCTCTGAGAAACTACTCCATAAAAAAAATACTCCCTCTGATCTCAACTGCAGCGGAGGAATTACGCTTTAAAAGCAGATATTTGTAATTAATTGATAGTCATGAAGCAGAGCTGCAGCAGCAAGGGTTTATTTTGTTACAGATGAATGATTCGTTCATTGATTTCCCTGATCGATTTGTTTGTTCTATGAAATGTCAGGAACTGCTTCTGTAGCCCAAGTTGATTTCTTCAACTTCATGTTTAGTTCAACATCAGTGCAAAACTTAAAGAGGCCCAGTGATGCTTGAAGTGATTCTCTGTTTGTCCATCTCTTTGGGTTAGTGTCCCTCACTGGAGTATGGAGATATAAACTCACAGCATGACATCGAAAAAAAAAAACAAAAAACATTAAACATTATTTTAAGCCTTAAACATTTATTTAATCCCAACGGCTCATGTTGTAGTATCAGCATCACTTTAGTTTGAAAGATGAAAGATGCTAGAAGTGCTACAAACCACCCTCACAACTTTAAAGACCAATTGTTTTGGTTGTTTCAGTTGGTCTCTAGAGATGTTTCAGACTCTGTTTGCTTTCTTTTATAGTTCACATAATAAACAGAACATGAAAATTCGTCTAGTGGATGGACGGAGCTAGCTCTTCTTCTATTTGAAAATACCGTCAGTGACATCAACACCGCTCCGTCTGGGTTCACCCACCGCCAACCAAACTTTTGGACGGTGTTTTGTCAGTGTTTGTGGTCAATCAACTGTATTAGTTGCTCCCATTGGTCGTTGCCTCAAAGATGTGCTTTGCATCAAAGTAGCCTGCAAGCTCACCCGACTTCCTCCACCCACAAAAGTTTTGCTGCAGAAATTGGTCTGGAGTCTCTGTTGGGAACTAATTATTATGATTCCTGAGACCTCTGAACTCGCCACATAATCAATATCTGCCCCCTGGTGGATTTAGTCATGCTCTGCAGTCGGTAGCTTTTGGCAGTCATTTCCAATATGGCCGCTTTCACAATGCAATCTGCATTATCCCTGCAACAATTTGTAGTCAAATTTTATAATTAAACTATTATTTAAAATGTCATCTTAAAATACATATACATTTATTCCATGAGTGGAATTTTTTGAATATTTAGATGTGGTTTTGTTTTTTGTTCTAAAAAAAGAGCAATGGTCAGTTCTATCAAATATGATACAAGACAAAAATTATAAAAAAAAAATCTTTTAAGTCCTGATATATATACAGTTTAGCTCCAAATTAATGAGCTGATTTGTAGTTTTTCTACTGTGGGTGAATCAAACTCCTTAAATAGCAGCGATCCATCAGTTGCATTGGGACGTTCCCAGTGGCCTCTATTAGGAGTGTGAGACTGCACAAGAAAACTCTCAGGAGTGAATATTAATCAGGCCAGGACCATGCACACTCAGCAAAGCTACATATGATCAAGGGAAACTCTCTGAGGTTTGAGTCTCTGTGAGCTGCAACCTAATGTTCTTCACATGATGACAGCATAAAAATCAATCAGACTTACTCTGGGTTTGTCGTGGGGGCGGCACAGAAACACTGTGTTAATCCAAACCAAATAAAGATCGTTAGAGATCTTTAGTTCTCATTAATTTATTATATTCTACTCACAATTTACAATCTACTGTGTAGAAATCAATGGTAATATTTTGTAAAATGAACCAATTGAACGGACGTGGTGCAGAAAAAGTGTGGAGCTAGTAGAGCACAAAAACAAGAATAAGAACTAAAAGAACTGGAATTAGAAGGCTAGAACTTTAACAAGAAGAAGAACTAGAATTAGAATAACTGCAAGAACTGGGATGACAACTAGAACTGAAAGAAGAACTACAACTACTAGAAAAGGAATCAATATAAGAAGATCTAAAACTACAGAAAAAAAAGAAGAACAAAAGAAGAACTTGAACCAGAAGAAGAAAGAGGAACCAAAATAAGAACTAGAAGTAGAACTGGAATTAGAAGAAGAACTAGAGGAAGAAGAACTGAGACCAGAAGAAGACTTAAGAAGACTACTAAGGAAATCTAGAATTTGAAGAAGAACTAGAATTAGAACTAGATGAAGAATAACCAGGACTAAGAGAACAACAAGAACTTGAAGAAGAGCTAGAAAATGAGGAAGAACCAACCAAAGAACATTTTAGTTTATTTTTGCAGGGGAACTGAAGATAGCTGCAGGAGAAGCTGACTGGATCATCAGTTAACCCTCAGCTCATTGTCAAAGAGCACGAGGTGAAGATTAATGATGAATAAATGGAGATGGAGCAGAGTTCCTCCGAGACCCTGGACTCGGCTGGAGAGATGAATACCACCGTTTGAAAAGGTGCGTGAAAGTCACTGCCTCGAACTCCCCACGATCAATAAACCTGAACTAACCAAACCAAGTGAACATGTAGTCAGACTCTTTTTAATCATCTGTTTACCTCGAGGAATCAAACCAGCAGCATTTCACATCACAATAAGAAAAAAATAAACAATTCAGAAAGTGTAATTATCTGATGAATAGAATATATTCGCTCAGACCCGTAGACATCAGCTCTTTAGAAAAAGGCTTTAAATCCTTGAGAGGCTCAGATTCTCTGAATAGATTTCACTAAACAGTTTGGTTCAATGCATCAATAGGTAATTACAGACGGCCGAATGGGACAGAAACCAAATTATAGTTTGTGTTTTATTTTTATTTTTTTTGTGATTGTTCAGGAATGCAGCATCTCTGAGGCTTTTTGGGAGTGAATGAGGTTAAGGGAGTTTTCAAATATTCCATGATATTGATGTGGCGTCTGTTTTGAGGTGAAAGAAACCTCGATGGTGGAAGGAACAGATGAATAAAACTCAATGGGTGGAGCCAAGTGATTCAACCAGAGAGCAGCGTGATGCTTTACTGCATCTCCTCAGTAAACAGTTTAATCACACCAGTGACCGGCGCTGCTAGCAGCACATAGAGATGGATTTAGAAGTTTAGTGTCCAGCCATATTGCGCAAAAATGACAATAAGTAGATAGGGAAATATAAGAAGAAGATAAATTTGAGTATACTGGAGTTTAGGTGCTCTCCATTAAACATTTCTGCAGCCGATTGTGAAGAGAAGAGCTTCTGGTTGATATCGATCATGGGGTCTGTCTGAAGCCTCCTCAAAATTGATTTTAACTCATTTCTGTTCAGTGTGTGGATCGAATAACTTTAAAAGTCACTATAAGGAGTTTCTCTTCCATCAGTTCCTCTGGAATACTGAACCTGGACAGCTGGCAGAAAGTAGAACAGCTACTATAGACCTGCCTTCCTCTGAAATAAACCTTAGCTTTGGTTTCAGACGTGTAGAACAACTAAAAGAAGAAAAACTAGAGTTAGAAGAAATAGCTAAAATGAGAAGAACTAGAACTAGAAGAACTAATAGAATACTAAGAACTAAAAGAAGTAGAAAAACTAGAGTTCTGTCAAACTAGAACAGGTAGAATAAAGCCTAGTTGGTGCTTTTATCTTGAGTTTCTTATTATCTGTGTGATGCTAACTGATTTTAAACCTCCCATAGCCTTAAAAGCATGACTGATTAAACTCGTACAGGACTGATCTGGTGTCCAGCGTCTGGTCGAGGTGAAGAATAATCTTCACATTTTAAATAAAATAAACCTTAAGAAGCTCAACATCTTCTCAAACCAGCGCCTTGAAACCAAACTCAAGCTGAACGATTCGGCTATCCACACAGTTTGGGAGATGGTTTTGAAGACTATATTGGTCTCCTGCATATGTTTGTGAAATAACGTGGCTGTGGTGCGGTGACACGACCGTGAACTAAGATAAACCAAGCAACGACTACTGTTGGATTTACTTCAGATCAGGTATCACCTCAAGTTTCTCAATTTGACGAATGAGAAAAAAAAATAAATGTCAAGTTCTCAGGTGGAGTAGAACCCAAACTCTCAAAATTTAGAGTTAAAGGTGCTGCAGGGAGGGAAGGAAAGACAGAAACCAACATGAAACTGGTGAAGACCAAAAAATAAATCAAGACAAGAAGACAGAAACACAAGGAAGCAAGAGGAACTGAAGAGATAAGACTAAGACAAGACCATATATACACCTGGGCAGAGGAGTTGTAACGAGACACAGGTGAGACTAATGAGGGCGGAGCCACAAGGACAAACCAATCAATCAAAGTAGGAAAACACAGGAAGTAAAGCAAGACAAGAAACACCAAGGAGGAACTTCACAAAATAAGAACGGGAAACACAAGGCCAAACCCAGAGTTTAGTGACTCCACTCTAACCTGTACGTTAAATAACAAATAAACACGTTTAAATTAAACAAGTTTAGGATTATGTTTGTCTTTCTTCAGCAGCTCAGTAAAGCCAGAGCTCCCGCTGTGGTCTGGAGTACCTGAACCCAGTGGGTTCAGTTAGACGTGTGATTGTCTCCATTGTTCATTCTGGACTCAGGATCAAGTGCTTCAGTCGTGGCATCAGTAATAATAGTGTTGGAGCTCGTTCACTCGTGTACAGGCTACAGATGGAAAGGCATGCTCTTTGTGAGAGATGAATGTGTTTTCTTTGAGGAGACGACAAAGAAATTAATTAAACGTAGTGAGAAGAGAATGGAAAATAGGAATTTAAAAGAAAAAAAGGCTTGGATGATAGTGGATGAACATGAAGAAGTGATGAGTATCGATCTGACGAGGCCGTGAGGGGAAGGAAATATTAACAGGGACTAATTCTGACGTTTCTGAAGACCGGGCCGTGCATCAGCTTTTAAAATATGAGTTTAATCTCTGCGAGCAGAAGATGGCATGATTTCTTCCTCCAGAGCTCCGGCTCGTCCTCCAGGGAGATGTTTGTATGATTTAAATAGACGTGCTGTGGTCTTTCACAAGCCATGAATGAGAATGTAAATCTTTAATTCATGCGCAGGAAACAGTGGAGCGCTCTGCTCCAACCAGCGGGACGACAAAGTGAGGCATTGATTTATGGAAAGAAATCTGAGGCGCTCATACTCAGACTGGACGGGTCGATTCACGCAGCAGTCGAGGCTGAACCAAGTTATTCACAACCTTAGTCGCTTTGGACAGAAGAGACGCTTTAATTGACACAAAGACACATTTATATGCGTTTTAATTTTCTGTGTTTGTCTCCTGGAGCAGTTTGGAGAGTTTTTAAGGAGAAATCCGACCTCTCATGTTTGTAAATGAGACCCAACCCTTGTTTGTAAATGAGACCCAACCCTTGTTTGTAAATGAGACCCAACCCTCGGTCATTGGCGTCGTCCTTCTCCCTGCAGCTGCTGCCGTTCCTCCAGGCCAACCTGACCGGCTTCAAGAAGCTGGAGATCCTCAACTTCAGGAAGGGCAGCGTGGTCGTCAACAGCAAGATGAAGTTCGCCAAGTCAGTGCCGTACAACATCACCGAGGCCGTCCACTGCGTCCTGGAGGAGTTCTGCTCCTCCGCCGCCAGAAACCTGCACATCCAGATCGACACGCACTCCCTGGACGTCGAACCAGGTACGGAGTCATGACCAGGAAGTGGTAACCGTGGTAACCGGAAACATGGAGGTAGAAAGACAGAGATGGATCAAGATGGAATCCATGTGGACAGAGACGTTGGAGACGTGGAGACATCTTGGTTCATCTTCTGAGACTCTACACATTCAGGACATGGAGGAGGACATGGAGGAGGACATACTTGTTCTCATCCTCCTCCTTCTCTTCCTCCTCCTCCTTGTCCTCTTCCTTCTTCTCCTCTGTTCCCTTCCTTCTCCTTTCTCTCCTCCCTCTTGTCCTTCATCCTCCTCTACCTCATTTGTCCTTCTCTTCTTTCTTTTTCTCCATCCCATTCCTCCTCCTTGTCTATCCTCTTCCTCTCTTCCTCTTCTTTTTCTCCTCCTCCCCCTCCTCCTCCTCCTCCTCCACCACCACCTTCCACTTCTCCTCCTCTCCTCCTCCTTCTACTCCCTTCTTGTTACTCCTCTTCTCCCCCTCCTTCCTTCTTCTCCCTGCTCTTCTCCTCCTTCCTCTTCTCCTCCTCCTCCTCCTTTTTCTTGTCCTCCACCCTCTTCTTTTTCTCCTCCTCCCTCTCCTCCTCCTCCACCTCCTCTTCTTCCCCCCCTCCTCCTCCCTCTCCTCCTCCTCCACCTCCTCTTCTTCCCCCCCTCCTCCTCCCTCTCCTGCTCCTCCACCTCCTCTCCCCTCTCCTCCTCCTTCTCCCTTCTCCCTCTTCTTTTTCTCCTCCTCCTCCTCCTCACCCTCCTTCTCCTCCTTACCCTCCCTCTCCTCCTCCCCCCTCTCCACCTCCTCCTCCTCCCCCCCCATTTCCAGTAGATGTGATGTATCTGATCACATCATTTTTATCCGGTCTCCATGGTAACGGCTCGTCCCTGATCAGACGTATTGATTGGTGTAAAGCTTTAATGACATGTGTCAGAGTTGCATCACTTCTTCTCCAGCTGGTCTGTTGATGAGAGAAACTCTTTCACTGTCGTCGTCCTGGGAAAGAGACTTCTGTCTTTAGTCTGACAGCTTCTCTACTATGTATATTCCTAATTCGTGCACTAAAGATGTAGTTTTATAACCTACCACTGAGGATGAAACCCCCTGAGTGTCTCCTCGCCTCACAGAGATGATCTGTATCGTCCCATGATGTCTATTCATTCAGCAGATAGAACACAGACCAGCGGCGTATCATAAGTCTGACTGTAGCCTCGGCGGCTCTTCTTTGTATTCAGCTCACGCTCCTCCAGCTTTGTGTTGTAATATTCTCCTCAGATGAGTGTTGAGGCAGCGAGCCCAGATCACAAACACATTCCAGTAGACTCAGTAATTAGGTCTATATGTCAAATCCACCAATACACAGCGGGATGGTTCAGAACATTACAGGGCTGGAATAATAGAGATGGAGAGATGCATTTCTTTTTTTTTTTGTGTCTCGGAGGCGCACGGTTGTGTTTCAGCAGATTCTTGATTGGGGATCAGCTTTTTGCTGAAACGGTCGTGTTGTACATGAGGCCCAACAGAATATTTAATGCTCAGCCCAACACGAGCAACGTGAGGTTTAGATCCCTGAATCAAAGCAGCAGCAACAAAACCACTTCAACATTAGAAGACCACTACAAATCTGGGCCGCCACTAGATTGTGGCGCTGTACGACGGTTTGTAGCTCTACCTAGCTTCCTAACCTCCAAGCCAATAGTAGCTTTTCCTAGCTTTCTAGCCTCCTAGCTTAAATTAGCTCTTCCCAGCCTCCCAGCTAACAGTAGCTCTTCCCAGCTCCCCAGCTAACAGTAGCCCTCCTATCTTCCTAGCCTCTAAGCTAACAATAGCTCTTCCTAGCTTCCCAGCTAACAGTAGCTCTTCCTAGCTTCCTGGCCTCCCAGCTAACAATAGCTCTTCCTAGCTTCCCAGCTAACAGTAACTCTTCCTAGCTTCCTGGCCTCCCAGCTAACAATAGCTCTTCCTAGCTTCACAGCTAACAATAGCTCTTCCTAGCTTCCCAGCTAACAGTAGCTGTTCCTAGCTTCCTGGCCTCCCGGCTAACAATAACTCTTCCTAGCTTCCCAGCTAACAATAGCTCTTCCTAGCTTCCCAGCTAACAGTAGCTCTTCCTAGCTTCCTGGCCTCCCAGCTAACAATAGCTCTTCCTAGCTTCCCAGCTAACAATAGCTCTTCCTAGCTTCCCAGCAAACAGTAGCTGTTCCTAGCTTCCTGGCCTCCCGGCTAACAATAGCTCTTCCTAGCTTCCCAGCTAACAATAGCTCTTCCCAGCTTCCCAGCTAACAGTAGCTCTTCCCAGCTTCCCAGCTAACAGTAGCTCTTCCTAGATTCCTAACCTTCCAGCTAACAGTAGCTTTTCCTATCTTCCTAACCCCCCAGCTAACAGTAGCCCTCCTATCTTCCTAGCCTCTAAGCTAACAGTAGCTGTTCCTAGCTTCCTGGCCTCCCAGCTAATAGTAGCTCTTCCTAGCTTCCTAGCCTCCCAGCTAATGGTAGCTATTCCTAGCATTGAAACACGTCAGTCAGGCAACAGTTTCTAAATAACTGACAATAAACCCCTTTCACATTTCTGTACTACACATATTTCTGAGCAGCTGATATGTACTGATGTCTTTGTGACCAGATAAATGAGAGACGTTCTCCGTTAGCGTTGCCCAAGCTGTGCATCCGTGTTGACCTCAGCAGAAACTTTGATTCACCCGTGCACGCTGATGTATGTGTGATTTACAGATGCATACTGACCGCATGCTGGGGAGTCCATCTCATGCCTAAAACCCTCCAGACATGCTAATTTAGTCTCGTTTAGTCTCAGAAGCCGTCCACGCCAGAGGCTAAATCTTACGTTTTGCTGCAGACCAGAAGCTGAGGATCTCATTAAAATCAAAAGCACCTCCCGGAGAGAGGAGCGTGGGTTGGAGGAGGTGCAGACACACTCCTCAAGAATACTAATGTTTGTGATGTGTCTGTTTTTTTCCCCTCTCTCTCTTTCTCTCTCAACAGCTGATCAGGCAGATCCCTGCAAGTTCCAGGCGTGCGATGAGTTTTCTCGCTGTGTGGTGAACGTCCGCACAAAGGAAGCTCAGTGTCTGTGCAAGCCGGGCTTCCTGTCGGTGGACGGCCTGCCCTGTCAAAGCCTGTGTGTGCTCCAGCCGGACTACTGCCAAGGAGGACGGGAGTGCCACATAGTACCTGGACGCGGAGCCATGTGCAGGTAAATAAGTCACATATAGCCTCAATCATCGTCGTCTTTATTTACCTATTCCTTCCATATCATGACGCACACACAACAGCTGTTCTTGGTTCTGAAACGGCGGTAGAGATCCATTAAGCTTGTTACATACTCTGTGAGAAATAGGAAATTTCATAGCGAGAACAAAGTTCGTTCAGGTCAGGCCGTTGATACCGAACTCTGAGGAAGTCCTCCTAGGCCCCGCCCACTGCAGCATATGTCACACACGCTAAGCATTGTGGGAGATGCGGGAGACAGATCATGAGAGGCACTTTCCGTATTATTTTTGGATGTTGGCCGGTCGTTTTGACGACTGTGTCCGGCATTCATTCAGTATGCACCCACACACAGTATGAGCTCTACCCAGGAGAGATTAGTGGTCACACTGCAAATATTAGCATCTGGGAGCTAACAGAGAGGCAGCTAGCATTTCTGCTTTTCCCCATTAACCACGCCCACTACCAATTTCTGACCAATTACAGCATAGTAAACGGACACCACACAAGAAGAAAGTTCTGCCCGGTTGATGTGTAGAGAACAAGCTGAGAGAACAAACCTCTGTATATAAATAAACTTCATCATTTGGGGCGGCGCAGTAGAGTATTTTAACAGCGACTGTCGCTAAAGGCTGTTACATACACGAGAAGCGAGATCTCTAAACTGTGATCAGATCTCAAGTGCTGGCTGGGGACGCATGTGGAGACATTTTAAAACACAGAGTGACCAGCATGAGTTAAGTATTGTTTAACGACCCCGTCCTTGAATTTGCACAAGTGATGACGCTTGAAAGGCTAATTAATATTGTGGTTCATTAACCGTCAACCTGCATGCATGAGGTTTTATTCAATTATGAAACTTTTACTGAATTAAAAGTTAATAAGCTGCCTCGTTGGGGGTCATGGGACATTTAGTGATGACAGGACGGCTTTCACAGACTGAATCAACATTTGAAAAACGTTCCCTGACTGTTATAGAAACTTTCAGTGACTCTTATTGGTGATGAATCCTATAAAGAAATCTTTAAAAACTCTTCATAAACAAAAAATACTCCAATAAGATTTCACTTTAACTCCATTTGCACACTACCTCAATTCATTGCTGTTAAATTCTATGTTGATACTTTTACCGCCTATATTTATACATTTTTTTTTTATACCTGCTATTTTGTATAATACTTGGAAAGCTAATTTTTATTCTATATTCTATATTTATACTTTTGTTTTTTTGTTTCTTTACTTACGGCTTGAATCGGGACCAGAGTAACCAATTTCGTTCCTTCCCATGTACCAACATGTGTCGTAATGACAATAAAGAATCCTTGAATCCTTGAATTATGAGGCGTGTTTCAACTCATACAGAGACAAAAAAAGCTGATTTGACTTCCAGCTGCAGCCTGAATGCGCTGAGCGCTAGCGGAGATATTAAAGGTTTTATAGAAACATTAACTTCAACCATTCGTACAATAAACTACATCCTCCAGCAGGTGCGTCTCAGTTCAAGGAGAAACCTGAAGCCTTTAAGACGTCTAACAAATGATTCAACGCCAGTGTGTCTGCAGAGTAAAGCTAACAGGAGGGTGAAGATGAACAGCTTTGTGCGAAAGCTTTAGGCCCTAAAAGTAAAGAGAGGAGGGTTTTAAAGGAGTGATGCAGCCTTTTATTCCTGCTCGTCAGGTACGGTGGCCGGCTGTAAATCTTTTAAATAGTTTCCCTCTCACAAGTTAAATGTTGTAGAGAAGAAATATCTCAAACTATGCATGTTTTTAATGGCCTTTGGTTGCTGTTGATTTATTTTAATGGAGGTTTCCATCCCGTTTTTATATACACAGTCCTACTTAACAGTTTTTGCACCCCTCACATTTTTCAACATTTCTGCATAAAATGACTCAAAACTTTGGTGGATGTTGGACCACTCCTGTGGAGGGGAACAGTCGTCTTCAATCTGTCTGACTGGATTATTTGTGGGTTCCAAACTATTTAGAGATGGCTCTGGAACCTTTTCCAGCCTGATGAGCAACAACAACTCTTTCTCTGAGCTCCTCAGAAAGCTCCTTTGTCCACAAACATGTGTTGTGAAGATCAGACTGAGACAAATCCCTGATTTATTGAAACTAAACCAGGAACTGAACCACACCTGAGTCTCATTACATTGATGGAAACACTTCTGAACACATGGACTCTGATTGGATCCTTGAGGAGCACCTCTAGAAAATTCTAAAGTGATCAAATACTTTTTAAGTGTCTGTATTTGAGGGAATTGAATCAAAGTCATAGACGTTTTCTTACTTGTATTTTGTCTATTTGCATGTGGTTTCTTGAAATGCATTGCGTTGAGCTTTCTCGACAACGTAAACGTCCTAAACTGCTAGTAGACTAATATCAGACACGATATTTAGGATTTAATTCAAGTGATTACATCAGTGCTTTTCACTTCTTCTGATTGATGGTTGCAAACACAACCTGCAGCGGCCAGAAGGGCCCTTTGAAAGATTGCAGAGCACCAAAAGTAACATGACAAAGTAGTTTTAAATAGGTAAATATAAAACTAGAGCGCTATATTCTAAATAAAGATGGCAGCTAAACATCCTTCCGGCCACAAATGACAAGTGAATGATTTGCAATCACCCGCAGCAGCACCAGACATTTCAATACTGACATTTAGTCGATGAACTGAATGTCTTCATTTGCATGTGGAGCTGGAGACTCTGAAGTCATTTTTCTCCAAATTGGAGCCACAGTGGTTTTGTTCCACATGAATATTTGATCACGAAGGAACAGCAGAGGGAAGAAAGCTGAAGCTGGTGTCCTCTCGTCTGGGGGATGGAAGACGTTCCGAGGAGGAGGAGGATAAGGAGGGATGTGGGTGGGGGGAGGGGAGGTGGAGGGGGTTTGCAGTTGTCTTGGATTTGCCACATTTCATTAACACTGAACCCAGTTTGGTCTAATCCAGCCTCCAGACCGGCCAGCGACGGGCCAGAGAGTCAGAAAACGTCAGTAAACACTGAGCGCAGCCCGGCAGGTTAATACCGTGGAGCTGCATGCTCCTTTTAATCTCAGTCGGCAGCTTGACGGCGCAGTGAGCAGGTGGGGAGACGCAATTTAAAGGCTTGTTAATCAAACCAGTCCTTAAAAAAAAAGATAAATAAATAAATCCCAGAGAAGAAGACAGGCTTTTTTGTCCATAGTAGTAGTTTAAGTTTCACCTTGCTCTCCGTGTGCCCCTGGTACTCCGGGTCATGTTGTTGTTTTTTAAAACCTGCACATTTAAACCAATTATCTTGTTGTCCGTCTCTTGGTAGCAGTTGACAGTTGGTCTCTAGTGGATGTTCTGTGCTCTGGTTGCCTAGGCAACCCTCTTGTATATTGAATGAAAAATATTGCCAGTGTTCGGACGGAGCTAGCTCTTCTTCCGTTTGGAAGAAGAAAATCCCGCCAACAATGCCACTACTCCATCTGGGTTCACCCGAAGTGCCAGGTCGCTATCAGCACGGTGAATTTAGTGAAATGTTTAGAAATGGTGGAGGCCTCGTTTCATTTAACCTTTGCATTTCCTACTTTCAGTTGTTAGCTTGCTAGCTGTTTGCCTTCATAGCCTCTAGATTTTTGCTGGAGCAGAATCGGTTGCCAGTGGAGAGACTCCGGATGAAGTTTCCCAAACTAAAATTTTGTAGGTGGAAGAAGTTCAGGTTAATTAGGATGAGACAGGATTTGGAATTTGTCCAGAGCAGCAGCTGCTTGAACGACAACTATATTCCAAGAAAACAGTGAATATCTTCATCGTCTTTATCAATAGTCCACGTCGTCACGTGGTTCATCTCCTGCGTTTAATATCCCAACAATTCAGCTAATAAACACTTTCCAGCTTTGAACTCTCAAGATTCACATGTCCAAAAGATGACGTGTACAACCACAGTTACTCTTCTGTCCTTCACCTCATTAAGCCCCGTCCCCAAACAATCTGATCGGCCTGGCAGATCTTTGCTCGAGCAGAATCAGTTACAGATCAAAAAAGTTTTTTTAATTTGTGAAAACGTAAAAACAACAAAACTCTGAAGAAGAAAAAAACTACTAGAGCTTAACAAATACCAGAGGTATCTGGACAGAGGGCCACATGTTTTCAATGCCGACACCACGTCCCACTAGATCAGAACTAGTCTCTCTGGCCTCCAGGCTGTTACGACCCAGCTCAAGGGCGGCAACATAAAGTGGAGACACATGACACAGTTACAGAAATAAAGGTTTATTTTATTAAAAATAAAACAAAAAAGCTACAGGTGAGATTCTGCTGCTGAAGTAATTAAGCACAAACACTGGAGCCAACTTCCCCACACACACTAAAGATCACAAACACACAAAGCACCTTTAATATGATGTTCACACATACAGTAATACCTCCTGTCAGCTCATTCAAAACACCCCCCATTTAAACAAAGAACACTGTAAAAACAAAGGCCAGTGAATGCCGCCACAAAATTAGAGTCTCTCCAGTCAAACTGTTCCAGTACTTGCCTGGTCTCCTCTCTACCTAAGAGACTGAACTTCTAACTAACTAGACCTCAACTAGTCTTCATCGGTTTTCCCGGCCGCGTCGGGGGCCGTGCCAGGGTTATCGCACAAAATAATAAAATTTGGAAAATTGACCTCATGTAGCAACATTAGCTTGGACCTACCATCTCCTCAAAAAAATAAAAAACATCTACTGCAAGTTAAGCTTCGGATAATAATGATTCTAACCCCAAGAAAAAGAAAAGCACTCATCAGTCTCAAAAAAAACACCCAAAAGAGTGGAGACACATGACTGAGTTACAGAAATAAAGGTTTATTTCCTTAAAAAGAAATGATGAGACATGGTGATCTGCTGCTGCTGCTGCTGAAGACTGGTCGTCTTCAACAACGTCCTTTACTCACATCATCTCAGGTGTATCTAGTTAAGGTAATTAAGCTCAGGCCAACCACTGCAAGGCCAGTGGAGGAGCAGAGGGCTGGACCACGTTCTGGTTTATATTATCTATTATTTACTGCCAGCAAATAAATCAGAGTGAGTAATGTCCAGACACCAGGACTTCAACATAAAGGTCACAACCAGCATCCATCACCTCCAGATTAACGGCATGCATGTATGGTGTCAGAAAGGGAGGAGACCACGCGACTTAAACTTTACATTTTAAGATTTTACTGCTTGTTTTTGAAGCGTTGCAGGACCTGGCCACCATCACATTTGTGTCCTTTACTGCTTATGAGTTAGATTGTTGTCCGAGACCTTTTGCCGGTGACCAGAGACCAATGGGTCTTCCTCCCTTTTATCATGACACCTTCTCTGAATTATTTTGGGATCTGCTCTGTTCCACTGTGGTCATTTTCTTTTTGTGTCTGCTTGTTTTAATCCCTTGCATTTAAACGGCTCCTTCGTTCACACCTTGTTCAGGAAGGTGCTGTGTAAAATGCACTAAGTATCATCCTTATTATTATTACTGGAGTAATGTGAGTCTAATTAATCCGCTGACTGCCCTTGTGGCTTCCTGCAGAGAGGACTCTTTCTCCTCCTCCTCTCCTGTATTCTAACACACTTGCCATATTTGCAGATCCTTTATCTCTGAATCTCTTTTAACGTTTCGGGACGTGTGCCGAGTTGCTGTGGCTGCAGTTTCGTTTTCACACCTGCCTCATTTTTCTCTTTTCACAGACACAAAGGCAGATCCTCTCCCCCGGGCCTGACCAGTTAAGAGAGAGCACCGGATCGGACGGCACCTGAGAATAAGGTAAAAGATGGTGCACACTCAGCAAGGCTTTACAAATTAGAGCCGATTAAGGTGATGCCGTTATCAGATGACGCGGGGGAACCCTCCCCACCTCCGTGCTCCAATCCCAGTTTGAGATCAGCTCCAAGCCCAAACACAAACACCTGCGCACGCCGTTATCTTCCTGTGATTATTTTATTGAGGCTGTAATCCGGCCCGCCGGTCGGGACGCAAATTGGTTTAAAGCTGCAGTGTGTTCAAGCAGACGCAGAGCTCAAAGCCGAGTAATTAAAACCTCCCAAAGGATGGATGGAAGGATGGAGGAGGAGGACTGAATGTCAGGACTGAAACCGTCCAGAGCCTTGGTCCGATTAGTCTGCTCCTCGCTGATCCTCTTTTAGGGTCTAAGTGGCGGCCAGGCGGTGAGGGAGGTTCATGACCCAACAGGAACATGGGTACTTCTTGATTTTAGTCGTCGGTCTGTTGGCCTAGGGTTAGGGTTGATTGGAGAGGCTAAACATCAGAGCAGTTGAAGAGCAGAAAGCCAAATGTACAAAACAGAAAAGCACTGGTACTGCTTCCTCAGGGCGCAGATTGCTTCTTCTACTTCTTCTCCTGCTTTAATTGTGGATGGCTGGCGGCAAAGCTGCCAAAAAATAAAATAAGTGAAGAACCAGAAGAAGAAGAAGAACCAAAATCCTGTGTCCAACCATGTCTGCTGTGTAAAAGACAGCATTGAGTAACTAGTGTAATGTGGATGTTTGGTGAGTTGGTAGTAGTTGATCATCTAAACAGAATCCATGGAGTCCACTCAGTCAACGGCTGCACCCATATACAGACACATATCTTTGGTTCAGCACTCTCTAAGTGAAGCCTCTTCTTGCAGACAGCGTCTCTAACATCGTCTCATGCCCCCACAGACTCCACGGACCAGGACCCGGCTGCAGAAACTCTTCAAGGCTTCATTCTGTGATTTGGCTTCAAAATCCCGAGACGGTGCGTCGCGGAGGAGGTTTCAGGACAAAACTGCTGCTGACCTACAAACTCTTCAGGGCTTCGCATCAGAGGACAATCTCCCTCCGGGGAAAACGAGACATTTAGGACGCTTTTAAAACTGTCAGACGGCCGCCGTCGTCTGCGGCTGACAGAGCAGAGGAGCTCTGCTCGGCGGACGGCTCTGCGGCATCGATCGGGTTGATATTGATTGACCCTGGACTGTTTTTGTACATGTCTGCTGACTCTGTGTGTGTCTGTAGTGAATAGGTTGGTCAGGTGAAGGCAGGTGATAAGGAGAGAATCTGAGAGCTCCCCCCCCAAACAAGGAAGAGAAAAACTGAGATAGTCGTCGCAGAATTTTAAAATCAGATCTTCTAGATAAATAAAAGAGACATTATTTAAGTGACTGCACTTTCACTTTAATGATGTCATCTCATCCCAGTCTGATGGTCTGATCCAGGAAGTTACAAACTGGTGAAACTGCAGCCGCAAAACCTGAAGTGACACCAGCCATGCAACGTGTTCACACCCGTTATTAACAGGAGGGATCTGATCTCAGGTGTCCAGGTGTGAACACTGATCTGGTTTCTAGAGTCCAGGTTAGAGTCCAGGTGTGAACACTAATTTGGTCTCTAGAGTCCAGGTGTGAACACTGATCTGGTCTCTAGAGTCCAGGTTAAACAGGTCCAGGTGTGAACACTGATCTGGTCTCTAGTGTCCAGGTTAAACAGGTCCAGGTGTGAACACTGATCTGGTGTCAGTCCACATGTGGAGGTGGTCTGGGACACATGTGACCTCCTTCCTTTGGTAGTGTGAACACACAATGAGTCCTGGGTCACATTAAAGACCATCTACTCAACAGGGCTGATCTGAGGAAGAGGAGTTTAACTCATTCATTCAACCACTAGTAGAAATGATCACATGAATCAGTGATGTCTGTTCATTAGTAATGAGAGCCTTTTAAAAGATTCTGGCCTTGGAGCTGAGAACCAAACTAAACTAGAAACTGATCTGAACTAGAATCAACTCAGGAGATGATTTACTGTTTGTCAATCATGTTGATGTGGAATAATGACTCAGCTCAGCAGTGACATTACTCTGAAGATGGAAGCTTCCTTCCTTCTTTCCTTCCTTCCTTCCTTTCCTTCCCTCAGCAGTGACCTGATTTCTCTGAGGATGGAAGCTTCCAGGGTTCAGTTCTAATCTGAGCTTTGTCTCTGAGAGTCTTTCCATCTTGTTCCAAAATCTGGATCATGTCTCCAAGTCAACAACCAACTGTTCATGGTTCTGAAACAGCAGTTGAAACAACAGCTGTTACGTTACCGTACTGTGCCCCAAATAAAGTTAATCTGCGTACAAACTGTGATCAGATCTCAAGTGGCGGCTCAGGACTCATTTAATACCAGGTGTGAACACATGTACCTAAAGCCGGATACCTGTGATCAGATCATTCAGGACCTGAAGTCTGAACAGGCCTATGGCAACGGATTAAGTGCACCTCAGGTTAGATTTATTTGGTTAATAAAACCTAGGGATCATTATTATTATTTAGATTTTTTTCGAGTTGCACAGAAAAGTCAGGTTAATAACCAGTTGACAGTGTTAACCTGGTTTTATCTCGTTGTAATTATAAAGCTCCTTCAGAAATGCTGAGACTGATTTGTATGATTTTTAAAACCAGGAAGCCAGACCAACATTATTTATATGTCTCAATAACTGACTGATGTTTATAGTTTGTCTTTTACGAAAGGGATAATGCTTGATCCTGATGGGACAGCCACTAAAAGTAGTAGACAGACCAACGGTCAGGTTCCTACATCTTGGGTTTAATCAGCTGTTAGTGATCAAATAGATCCTGAATGTCTTCATCGTGTAAATAATGTGTCACTGATGTTTAATGCTGCTTACGGGGAGAAACCCCAACGACTGTAAGGTGGTCTTTTCTTATGTAAAATGTTAAAAGATTATTATTTTCCGTGTTACGACTCACAAACATTTAGCTGAAAATACAAACTATTGAAAAAGAGTTCCTTGCTTTGCTTTTATTTCCAGTGTTCTTCAGGTTATTTTTATTTTTTCCAGCTGCTGACGTGAAAGAACGAGCAGAGAGGTGAGTGAAACATGGAATGCATTTATTCATCCGTTAGAGAGATCAGCGTTAGAAAAATGACAGCGGACAAAAGGCAGTGCTCCCCGGAGGAATGATTGTAGCGCGTGGCGAGAAACGGCTCGGAGCAACTTCACGACACCTCCGTGTTTCTTCCTGTTGGGAAACGTTTCAAGGTCGTCGCGGCGGCGTTGAAGCGAACGCCGAGTGTTGAATCATGGGCGGAGCTCTGGACGTGACCCCTTTACGCTCGGCTTTAACGCGCAGACAAACACTTTGTGGGTCTCGTTGCTTCACCTCTACACAAAGGTTTTCAGCCTTTTTCTGATCAGATTTAAACAAAACTCCTTCACCTGAACTCATCTCATTTGAAAGGTTCTTCACTCTGCATGTGTTTCACGTCAGAGAAGCAACAAACGACAAAGAAGAAATGCCAGCAGAGAGAAAACGAGGCTCTGAAAGCAGCCAGAGACGAATCCATTGTAGTCCAGTGTTCACCTCTCCAGAAATTAAACTACCCGTTGCAGCAATGCAATCTGATTGGTCTGAAACACATCTCCTAACCTCTCAGTGCTCAGACAACTAAATCATTCTTCCCTCCTTCAGCCTCCTCCAAACCATCGACTCAGATGTCTTCTCTCTTTTCTGCTGCAGTGAAAGTAACTGCTCCAGCTCTAAAACCAGAGCTTAACAATGAACAATGAAGAACAGTGAAGGAAAGAAGTAAAAACCAAGCTCTTAAGTTGACGGCACTTAATGATGAGTTAGCCTTGGTTGTAAAGGACTTATAAGTTGGGACAGACCCACAGCTCAGACTGCACAGCAAAATCCAAGAGCCCATTTGCATTCAAATGTAGAACGGCTGCTAAAAATGGGATCTACGTTTTAAGCGTTAAACATTTAAGCGTTAAACTCCAGTCGTTGTTGCGATAAGATCTGATCTCGGTTTAATCACATAGCTGAGCTCTTTAGCGGCCCTGAGACGTCGACCTGGTTTTGGTTTTCCGGCCGTGTTGTTACTTGCAGCGACGTTCGCAGTCGCAACTACAAATACAGTAGAAGTGCACTCACAATGTTAGCCTAGTGTAGTATGGTAATGCACCACTGGATAGTCCTCCAACCAATCAGAGCCATTTAGTTGTACCCCCGCCCCAAACGATCTGATTGGCCCGGCAGATTTTTGCAGGACCAGAATCAGTTCCCAAAGGAGAGACTCCAGACCAAGTTGGTCTGGCTTCCAGGCTACACTGAAGAAGCAAAGTTGGTCAATTTGAACTAATCTCAACTTTCAGGCAACGACCAATGGCAGCGACTGATTCACCTGCAGGAAACAACGTCCACCAACTTGGTTCCTACGCTGAGAACCAAAATCCACCATGATGACAGCGGCTTGGAGTATTGATGGTATTAATGGTCCTCAACTGGGCTCAGATTTAATTATGTTGTTAGTCTTCCAGTATTTCCCATTATTGCACAGATCTAATTTGCAAGAATCTCACAACAAAACAAAAAGTTTTACACATGTGGTGAAGGTGGAACTAGGAATGCTTAGTGGCGTCTCAGTTTGACACCTCACAAAAATTCTGTCGGAAACTCGGTCTTCTGTCCATCACCATGTTAAGCCCCGCCCACAAATGATCTGATTGGCCCAGCAGATCTTTGCAGGAGCACGTTTCCCAACGGAGAGACTCCAGAACAAACGAATTTAATGGAACCAGGAGGATCAAGTCAGTTAACATCACCTTGACAGCTTCAGTCACATCCATAACTACAGTCACTGGCTGTAACTACAAATTGCTGTAAATTAAACTCAAGAAGGTTTTTTTTCAAGTCAAATTTCTAAATCTTTATGAGCCACAGATGCTTTGTGTTTGAGCCTGCGTGTTAATGCCGTTCATAAAAGGGGAATCAGCTTCTGTGCGACAACAGATCTTCATGCGTTCAGACAATCTGAGTCACCTTGTTCTTGTGCGAAGCGTCGAAGGGAACAGAACAAGGAACAACGCAGCGTGAGGTCACGACAGATTGTCTTTTGTTTCTTTACGTACACGACCAAGAAAACCTGTTTTCCTTTTCTCTCAGCGTAGCGATTTATTGCTTCTCGTTACGACCTGGCGCGTCCGAGCCACTGGAGTTAAAACGTTTTCTCTCAAAAATAAACTTTCACACCGCGGCAGGAACGTCGCCGTTGGCTGCACATGCCGTATAGAAAATGTCCGCGCTCAACAAGCTTCTCACACACAGCAGGAAGAAAAATGTCCTGGAATCAAACGGTGGATTTATTATTATTTCTTTTTTTTTTTTTTGTCAGTGGAAAAATACATGGATGTACCTTGGGAATCACTGCGTTGGCAAAGACGATCAAATTCAAGGAGTTCAAAGATGACACGGCTGAGCTGCTCGTCTCAGCTGTTGCATAATTAATTCACATTTTCTGCTTTTCTGACAGAAACTAATCACGGAGTTCACGACGTTTGGTCTCAAAGGTTCCTGGACCCTTTCTCATCAGCTTCACCGATTCAAAGCACACACACAATGAGAAGAACAAGAGGAATCACTGCATGGACAAATCAATGAGGTCTCCAGTTACATTCGGTCGGAAAGACAAAATAAAAAAAAAAAAAAAAGGACTTAATTAGGAGTGGAATAATCTGACAGTCATGCAGCACTGCCTCACGCTGAGAACTACTTGTGCAAGTTTTCTTGTTGCCCTGTAAGAACCACATGAAGACAATGTAAACAGCAGGTTTAGGTCTGAGGGGTCACCAGCTAGCTGTTAAGATGGAAGCAACACACCAGTGAGACTTCAGTGTAATCATCAGGAATGCATAATTACAGAGGAATTTAACGTTTTCTGGTTCGGGGAGGCAGAGTCCAACAAACAAACAAAGAAATTAAATAAAATAAAAGTCCTACTTTTCAGCAATTAAACCCTGTTAAAGTAGTATTAAGGCCTCATAGTTAGACTTGCAGAGATGTTACAGAGAACTCGGAAAACAACCAGATGTGATCATTTAGTATGATTTTTTTTTTTTTTTTTTTTTTATCCTGCATAGGGTTCAATGGAAAAACTGCCCTCACTCGCCCATCCCCCCCCCCCTCGGCCAGCAAAGAACAAAAACGAATCAACAGAAGACGAAAACAAAAGGACAGCAGAGAGAAAAAAAAAAACGTTGTTCACGCCGAACGCCTCCCAGTCAGGACCTGGTGCGCTCGGACGCCATCTGTGTCAGGTAGCTGGTGCATTCGTCCTTTTGTTTGCAGCGCGAGGCCCCAGAGCCCCCCCCTCCACCTCCACGCCCCCGCCTCCCACGTCACTTGAACATGCTCTGCAGCATGGCGGTGGCGTAGGTGGGCCGAGCCTGCCGGCTCTCGATGGCGCTGCGGAGGTACTGGATGCCGCCGCAGCGCTCCCAGATCTCCTCGTACTGCCGGGGGAGGATCTCGGCGCCCCTCTTCCTGGACAGGCCCGTCTCCTCCAGGCTCAGCTCGCACATCTCCATGTCGTCCTTCCCTGAGAAACGAGACGCAGTTTGTTAGTAGACTGAAAACGCAAATGAGGAACTCGAGAGAACCATTAGGTTAGGGTTAGGGCAGCAGGTTCTCAGTCATCCAGGACAAACAAAGACAGTTGGACTTGTAGAGATTCTTGAAGACGTTTCATCCAAGTCTTCAGTTCTAAAAGCCTAATGGGGAGTTGAGGTTTAACTACGAACATCTGTGGGTGGTGTTCACCTGAAACTCACATGACTAGAGTTTGTTGACGACCAAATACTGACCTGGAATTAGAGGAAACAGTTTGATCCCGTTCTCCAGGAGCTCGGCTAAATACCCAAAACATTTAGTCATGGGTTACGCCAAAGGTTGTTATGCTAGGGTTCTCTAAAGGTTTTGATCCGGCCATGTGCTATGTGTCCATCTGCATTTACTCTGCCTTTGGGCTGCAACGACTGGACGACATAAATACGTCAATTTGCCACAGCGTTTACTGAAAAAGCTCAAACACAACCATCAACAGTGAGGAAATTCCTTAAACAGACACCCAGACACTTCTCTGTGTTAAAAATGTCATACTGTAAAGTGCAGTGACACCATCACTGCGTTAAAACTGCTTTTTGATCATGAGGCATTCGTTTTTAGATACCAGGGTCACATCAATAACCACTTCAGCATTGGAACATCTCTAAGGGAGCTTTAACGCCTGTGTTTTGAAGTTGCTGTATTGATAAAACCCAAGAAGAAGTTGTTGAACACTTCCTAAAACTGAAACTACTCCCTACTGTAGCTGAGCCGTTGAGTATCTGGACTACTCCAGTGGGTTTAGTCAGATTTTTGGTTGGTAGTCAACATCCTCTACCTTGACCACATTTTTGTTTCCCCACCCTCCCAGCCTCCACCTCTGTCCTCAGGCGCTGAACTCACCTGCCACCAGCAGGATGGGCTGTTTGTCTGGATGCAGCTCCATCTGCCGGGCGATCCAGGGCCCGTCGAAGTGGGCGTACCACCAGCCCTTCTTCTTGTTCTGGGGGTCTTTGTACTGGTCGGTCGGCCGGATGAACGGGATGCGGAAGTAGCGCTGCTGCCGGTTCATCGCCACCTCGTACTGCCGGGCCGGGATCGGCGGGGCCGGGTTCTGCTGGGCTGTTGATTGGACGGGAAAGGAATGAGAGAGTGAGACGGGTTTCACCGGCCAATCAGCAGGCGGCATTCTGTTTACATGCAGCTTGGGGAAGCAGATGACTGGAAATGTCCTTATTCCCGTTTATCGACCTGTGTATTAACTCATGAGACAGTGTTGAGACTACGGACCTTTAATGACAAGACATAATTAAGCTGTAAAAATATTTTGAGGCTAAAATAATTTCAATAAAACTAAACTAAACTGGCGTTCGTTGGGTTGGGAGCAACAAGTCCAGAAAAATCTATATATACACGACTCTTTTTAGGATATTAAAAGTTCTCTTTTAGTAAATCTGATGTTAGTCTTGAATACAGAAGGAATATTTTTGGCAAGCGTGAGAAAGAAGCTTAACGGTTAACTTAGTTTAGTTGGCATCATTTAAAGGGAAAGGGATGACTCTAAACGTCTACAAAAATCTTAAATTTATGCAGAGTTCTGTCTGCGTTTACTCTGCCTCAGGGCTACAAAGACTGGACTACATAAATCCGTCAATTTGCGTTGATACGTTGACGCGTTGCAGTGTTTATTGAAAAGACTTAACCTAATTGGCAAAAGGGAGGAAATGCATTAAACGGAGACACTAATGCTTGAGAAACACTTGCTGTGGTAAATAATTTCATCCTGCAAAGGGCAGTAATACGACCAGTTGATCAAAACTGCCTTTTAATTACAAGACACATGTTTTAGATACCAGGGTCATATCAATAACCACCTCAGCTTAAACCATCTCTCAAGGTGGTTTCACTTCTGTATTATGATGTTGTTGTGTTATTGTTGTAGAGTTGCAATGAGATCTTTTTATTAAATGTGAAGTTAGTGTTGAATACACAGGTTTAAAGGATTTTTTTGGGGGAATGTGAGAAAGTTGCAGCTGGTTATCTTAGCTTAGCATAAGGCCCGACTCTGCTCGGATAACAAAAGTATCTATGACGGCTCTCCAATTAAAAAATAAACAACACAGTGTTTATTTAATCTGCACAAAGTGTAAAATGTGCAGTGGTATTTCTTTTTTTTATAAACTAGTTTCCTGGCAACCTAAAAAACGAACAATAAACGTGTTAATTAATGAGCTTCGGAGGTGCCGCTAGGTTGCTTTTGTAACCTTTGGACGAGCGGAGAGTGTTTAACTCTGGACTAAAATAACCGCCTGCCGGATGTAGCTTGGTGTTCAGCTACAGACATGAGAGTGGCACCAGAAAGAAAGCATCTAAATGTAAAAACTTTATGTCAAAAGTCATTCATGTTGTTGATTTTTCAGGCCAAATTTCCACAGATTAGGACGGACTTCACTGAAAGGATGTTACTGCAGCATTAATCTGCATTAATAGACTTCCTGAGACACCTGTGCTAATGATTTCTACTAAACCAGCAATAAACCCAGACTCTATAGAGGACATTAGCACAGCTGGATGTCTGGAAGTGCTTCTATATTATTTCTGCAGTTGTTAATACACAGGTGAGTCCACTGGAATATAAAATGAGAAACCAAACTAAGCTGAGATATGAAAGGGATTTTAAGCATCCGTTCAGTGGGGAGATTTCCCATCTCTACATGTAAACATGAAGCCGTGCTCGCTCCCTGCAGGTCTGAATTATGAACCCATCCCCTGGCCTCCATGTTTAAGAACAGCCTCGCTGTTAGAGCTGGAGGAGGGGCAGCAGAGACTGCAGCAGCGCTGACGACGGGGATGGGGAAATCAGCGAGTTGTGAAGCAAGGTAGGCGTTTGAGAAAACATGAAACGTAACTTCATCTGCCTTTTTCTACAAACTGGAGCGTAAAATAAAATCTACAGAGGCTGAAGAAGCTTCTCTACGCGGCGAAGGGAGATTGAGCTGCAGGTTGAGGTTCATCTCAAGATGTCACTACGCCTTACGTTCAGCTTTAAAATCACAGGAAAGCAATTGTTTGTTTCCAGACTCGGTTCTTATCACAATCAGAGTCTGATAACGCGCCGTCTGGATTTCATTATGAGGCGTCTTTCAACCGAGAAAAAAGTACCTCTACACACAATCAGAAAGTCTTACAACTAATCAGAGCAACAAAGTATGTGTTCAGACAACACGGCAACGACAAAAGCTACAACTTGGTCTGCTGCTGTTGGAGTGTCGCTCAAGCACTGGCCATTGACGGGGTTGTTTGGAACAGGCATTGACTATAACTATAAAACGGCAACATGTGACGCAAACGCAGATGGTTGAATAATGCATGAGCAACAAAAAAACGTTGAAGGCGGCTCAAATGTCATGCCGTGTTTTCATCGTCTTTTTGGTGAAGGTCGAGGATAAACAGCAACAGAGCGAACGCAAAGTCCTCAGCGACGCCAAGGAAGCTCAGAGTGATTACGAGATGTATGCACCTTGTTAAAATGCTTCAAGAGACAACCTTGTGTTTCAGAGCAACGCATTGTTTTACTGTTCGCCCACGACACAGCGCCCTCAAACCACCTTTAAACACAGAAACAGACGAGAAGCTGAAAAAGAACCAACAGCTTTTGAAATAATAATATTAATAATAGAAAGATCCTCAGCAACAAAAACACCACCCAAAAAAAAAAAATCAGGCGTTTTTGTTCAGAGGACGAAGCAGAACATGGAGGAATATTCTTCAGAGAGGCACTTGAGCTGAACCCCCTGCCACATTCACTCAGGTTGTTGATTACCGCTTGTCGTACTTCCTGGCTCGCTGCTACAAAAGCCGCCTGATGTGAATGAATGAGAGGTCGAGAGGTGCGTTCAGGATTCAAGGCTGCCGAGAGCACGGGTTACAGGCGTAGACCGTAACCCGAGCTCAAACTGCCGAGACGTGAGGGAGACGCTGCTGTCAAACACATAGTGAGCCCAGAGGATGAATTTATTCTGGTTTGACTGAGCTTTAAAGGGTCAGTTCATCCAAACAGCTAAAATGATCCCACTTTAGTCTGGTGGTAGATGTGTTGTTAACGTCTAGATATGAAGAGATTTGTGCAGAGTATTCCACTACAGACAGACAAACTTCCCCTGTTCACGACTTTTTTCTGAACAAAGTTGTTCTGGATTCTCTCCGTTAGGAACTGATTCAAAGATCTGCCGGGCCAATCAGATCGTTTGTAAAAAGACCACATTAAAGGGGAACTACTGTATTTTTACAACCTGGACCTTATTTCTGGCATAAAATACGGTCGTTTACTCACCCATATGAGATTTGTGCCAGTTGTAGTCGTTCGGGAGATATTTAGATCAGCGTATATCCATATAGTGGGAGTGACTGGGGCACCGAAACACAGCCTCTAAATAACGAATTATCTGCCGCGATACTGGTTTATTTCACCAATATTTTGTTATGATATGCTAGTGCTATTCTCCGTTAAGTCCAGAGTTACCTGTTATCATCATCCGGGGTCTGTGGATTGACCTACAGACCCCGGATTATGTCTTCTGACCTGGATGATGTCATCTCTGAGCGCGACGTTCGGCTCGTTTACCTGTAATTTGCTACTGCTATGGTTCGTCCACAACCTCAGAATCGGAAAAAGTATTCAGCCATGTTGTAAAAAACTAGATCAGGTAACTCTGGACTCAACGGGGAATAGCACTAGCGTATCATAACAAAATATCGGTGAAATGAACGGGTTTCGTGGCAGATAATGCGTTATTTAGAGGTGCCCGGTGCCCGGTGCCCCAGTCACTCCCACTATATGGATACACGCAGATCTAAATATCTCCCGACTGACAAATGACACAAAACTTATATGGGTGAGTAAACGACCGTATTTTATGTCAGAATTAAGGTCCAGGTTGTAAAAAACAGTAGTTTTAAACCTAATGAGGTGATGGTCAGAAGAGTAACAGTAGTAACACACGTCTAATACAGTCTGTTGTTGCTGGATAATTAAACACGGGGGACAAACCGTGTGCCGACATGAGTTTTGATAAAGACGATGAGGATGTTCGTTGTTTTCTTGCACTAAAACTGTCGTTTAAGCAGCTAACTCCACGATGCTCAGATGACGTGTATACAGTTGACGGGCCGGGCATTTTCCACCAACCTTCTTCAAAACACGTCTTAATGTGATCGTTATGACGCCACTGCTATAGAAACCATCAACAACATATGGATACGCAATAAAACAGGAGGTTTTGTGATCGACACGTGTTCCCCAGACACCGTCCTCCACTTTGGTTCATACCACTGACAGTGTCTTGGAGCAGCTGGTGAACCCAGATGGAGCAACGGTGGCGGTGTTTGCTTTTCAAACAGACGAGGAGATAGAGCTGTTCATACACTAGAACGACTTTTTATGTCACTCTGAATAACACAAGAGTCAAGTAAAGCCTAGAGCGCCCTACGGTCACGATGATGATGAGCAGGAAGTACGTATTCACCGTATTTAAACTATTTAATTGTAATTAACGTAACAGTGACGAAGTAGAACAAGAGGTTATGGTTTTATTTGGGTGAAGTGAATCTTTTTTACTGTCGGGGCTCCAGCTTCTTATCGTTTATGAGTTTTTTTTCTGGACGAATTTACAGATTTTATAAATCGACCATCTGCCCCCACTAAAAATGTAAAACCTCTCCGGTAGCAGCAGCAGCAGACGTTAGAGTTCGCTGAATGGGCAGTTATGTATCTAAAATCTTCATTAAGTCGGGAATGAAGTAACCTTTTAACACCTAAACCTCAAAATGTCTGCCCAGACTTTTCTTTTTTTACTTGTTCTGACTATAAAAAGGTCAGAAAATGTCCTGTGAGTGAGTAAGCGAGGGCTTAAGTCCATTTTTCCCAGAATATCTGGACCTTTAAATATCTGGCAGTTATTTACAATTTGCTGCATGTTATTAGTGTGTAATAACCTACTGGGGGAGAGGCACAAGTGAAATTACCATATTTACACCATATTGGCTGTAAGGAGTAGAGTCAAGTTTTCAGAAAGTGATGGAATTCTTCTGATAGTGGAAACTTTGGTGTAATTACGGTAATCCAAAGTTGTGCAAACGTGTCGCCAGCAACAGTTTAGGTTTTAAAGCGTTACGTAAAGCGACGACACTCTTTACGACGTCGGCTGAGGCTTCTTCCTCCTGTCACGCTTCCTCATCGTCAAACTTGCCCCGTCTATGTTTTGTTTCCTTGAGAATTCGTCCACGTGGGAGTTTCAATAACCGCGGCCCGAGGAGCTCAGAGTCACGCCTCGGTTCTTTATTAAATCGTTAAGAGCTGCCGGCGCCGTAAACACCGGCGAACCTCAAAATCATTCAAATCATCTCCTCCACGCTCAAATGGAGGCAGCGGGTTGCCAGGGAAACCCATAAACCCCCCTCCACCTCCTCTTCCACCTCCTCCTCCTACCCTTCCTCCACCGCCACCAAAACGAGGAAGCTTCCCGTCAAACACAGAACAGCAGCGAGCGACAAAACCCGAGGCCAGCAGCGATCCCCGCTAACACCAGGAGCTAACTCTGCCATGGTGGTGGGTGGGTGGTTGGCGGGGGAGGGGAGGGGAAGGGTTGGGGCGGGGGTGGGGTGGTAAGGTTAATAGAAAGGTGGAGCTGTGCGGTTAGTAGCGTTACACACTAGAGGAGCACTTACATGCTGTTCTCACGGGAGGCGCATGATCTGAAAGTAAACATGCCAGGTTACACAGACGTGACGTGACAACAATGACCAAGACGAGAGAGGAGAATGAAAACATACTGTTGTTCATCATCTGTCAGTGTCGGCGACGTGTGTTCAGATATGGTGACAAAATGATAAAGAGATGAAAGAGTGGAGATGTCTTCCTAAACTTCTTCAACCCTTTACCTCCAGTAATGTGGAATAATGTCATGTGACGCTTTTAATTTGTAAAAATTACAAAAAAAATGAGTCCTAGGAGAAAACAGATCCAGTGTGAAATCACATCTCTGTATTTTCCAGGTTTGTTTTTATATTTTTTAATGAGTTTTGAACTTTTTTCTGCCTCATTTCACTTCATAACGATGAAGTCTGTGTTTTAAATTAAAGTCTGGACAGACGTTTGGTTGCAAAGTCCAGATGTTTCACCGCAAGAAGAAAAAAAAAAAAAAAAGCTGAAAAACCTTCAGAAGAACTGAATCTTAGGAGATGATGAGATGGAGGACACGTGCTGCAGCAGATTTAGACGCGTTGGATTTTATTTAGTGGTGCATTCATGTGTTCATCACATCGGTAAAGGTGGAGCTGATCCATACGGTCTCATCACATCATGTTTTATCTTTAATAACAGTCAGAAAGTAAAAGAGAGGTATAAAATGAATTAATCACTATTAACTCAGAGTGTAAATAACATAACCAGGAATAAAAGACTTATCCATGCAGGGTCAGTTTGACCTGGATCAATCTCACAGGATAAATAAACTACATTTACTGACTTTATTTCTAATAATGATGTCCCTGCTGCTTCCTGCTTCCACTCCTCTACATGTCAGAGTTAATATTCTACCTTTTATAGACTTTCTGACAGCGTTAGCTATAGATTCAGATTAATAATAAAAATAAAACCCGATGTGATGAGTCTGTATTGATCCTGGAGGAGGATTTATGAACCACCTGTCAATATTTAAATCAGCTGGACACACGAACGCACCCATTAATAAAATCCATCACATCTAGATCTGCTGCCTTACATTCCTTCCATCTCATGATTTCATTTCTTCTGACACAGAGTCTCCCTTTTTAAAACTCAGAGTCACGTTTGCAGGATTTCCGTCAGCAGCAGCGGCGGCGGCACAAAAAGCTGCGTCTCTGTTTCTCACGTGGACGACGAGGACGAAGGACGGCAGAGATGTGTGAGGGCTCGCCGTCCAATCGGCGGCCTGGGCACAATAGACGGCTCTGAGCGAGAGCTCTCCGTCGCCATGACAACTCGACGTGTGGAGACGAGGCGGACGGGAGACGGTGGGAGACAGAAAAGACTGAAAACGTCTTCGTTGATGTTCGGTCAAATTAAGAAGAAGAAGAAAAAAAAGAAAACCGTCTGGGCCAGATTTAAACCTGCAGGTTTGTGTTGGAGGTTTGAATAAACGGTCGTGTTACTGGGTGATATTTAAGAGTCAGGAGCAACGAAAGGCGTCGTACCGTAGTCGGTGATGCATTTGGGCGCTCGGTGCTCCGTCTCGGTGTTCCTCTTCTTGTTCTTGGACTTCCAGGCGTGGTAGACTTTGAGCCGGCGGTGGAACTCCTCCCTGCAGGCGGCCAGCAGCTCGATGTCTGCGGAGGACAAAAAAATATTATTATATTATGAATGACTGACACCAACGAGTCCAACCTGATCGATGGCTGTTACCATGGAGACTGAATCAAATGATATGATCAGGTTCATGAGTTCAACATCTAAACATCAACGACTGTAGAGGAGCATCACATCTACTGGAAATAGAACAGAAGAAGAAGATGGAGAAGAAAGGGAAGAGGAGGAGGAGGAAGACCAGGAGGATGAGGTAGAAGATGATGGTGGTGAGGACAACTAGGAGGCCAAGGAGATAAAGGCTAGGATGACAAAGAGAAGAAGAAGGAGAAGGAGAAGAAGGAGGACCAGAAGAAGAAGAAGGAAGACCAAGAGGAGGAGAAGGAGGATGAGGAGGAGGAGAAGGAGGATGAGGAGGAGGAGGAGGAGGAGGAGAAGAAGAGGAACGAGGAGGAAGATGGTGGAGAAGACAACAAGGAGATAATGCCTAGGATGACATAGAGGAGGAGGAGAAGGAGGACCGGAGGAAGAATAATGAAGACCAGGAGAGGATACGAAGGAGAAGGAGTAGAAGAAGAAGAGGGATGAGGAGGAAGAAGACAACAAGGAGGACAAGGGGATAAAGGCTAGGATGGCAAAGAGAAGAAGAAGGGGAAAGAGGAGGAGCAGAAGGAGGACCACAAGAAGAAGAAGAAGAGACGGAGAAGGAGGGGGAGGAGGATGAGAAAGAGGAAGAGGAAGACGAAGCTAAAGAAGAGGAGGATGATAGAAGGTGCAGGAAAAGGAGAAACAGAAGAACAGAGGACAACGAGGAGGGGAAGAAGATAAAGACAGAGGACAAGAAAGAGAAGAAGAAAGAGGAGGAGGAGGAGGAGGAGGAGCAGTAGAAGTATTCTCCTCCATGGTCTCTGTCCACATAGATTCCATCTTGATTCATCTTGTTTCTCTACCTCCATGTTTCTGTCCCTCACCTGATGTTGATTAGTAAAGGTTACCATGGTTACCACCACCACCACCTCTCCTCCATCAATCTGAGGTTTTGATTCTGATATTTGACTTGATGACTGGTGTCCAACGACCTTCACCAGCTCAGATCACATAAAGAATCAGTCTGTTCCTGTCGTTAAAGCCTCGTCTCTTTATTGTCTCTCACTGTGAGATCTAATAAACTGTTCAAACCTCTACACAATTAATATCGACAGACGATTCAATTTCACTTTTTTCCAACGTGCCACAATATCCTTCTACGATCGATGTGCTCTGAATCAGACCGAGGCTGGATTCATCACACACTGACTGATTTCTGTCGGCCGCCTCTCGCCGCTCTGCCTCGTTGTCTCGTGATGATCTGCAGACGTGATCACATCAGTATTCGACCGGCGGCTCCGTCTGAGCGCTGAGCGGCCTGTTAACGGCTAACACAGTCATTTCTGGAGGTTTATGAGCGGGCTCGGACTCAAACACACCGGTGGCCGTCGACCTTCCTTTGTCCTCCACGGGCTCCTGCGGCGTGGACGAGGGCAGGCGAGCCCTCAGGTTAAACAAAAAAAAAAAAAAAGAGGAAGAAGGTGCTGCATGTTCTCTTCTGTGTGAATCTAAATGTTTTGAATTTTCAGCTAATTATTAAAATATATCTTCACTTTATCGTGAAGCCTCTTCAAACTGACTTACAGGAGAGAAACTAAATGATATAAATGTTTTAATCTATATCATGGCTGAGTCTTTGTTTTAATCTACTTCTCTTAATCTGACTCTTTCTCAACTGTCAAAACGATGAGAAAATTTGATTTTAAAGGTCCAGCGTGTGGGGATTAGTGACATCTAGTGGTCAGCTTGTAAATTGCATGTGACTGAATGACGCTCTGTATCCAAGCCACTAAAACCTGTGTACAGTCAGCAACTGATTTGTACATTTTAGGCTTTTGTAGAAAGATGGTGGAGACACTGAAGAACTTAAATGTGCAGTTCCTCTAACATCCACTAGGGACTCCAACGGTAAGTCAGTCCCTCATATACACAGTCAATATAGACCTCCATGTTAAATAAACGGGTTTACAAGCCTGGTACTTGGTCTCTAGAGATCATTTCATAAAATAAATTAGTATAAATGCTCAGCATGTATAATTTGTTGTATAAAGGTTTGTCCTCAAAGGAAGAGGCTTAAATTAGTTTGTTCTTTAAAAAAGGGGCTCACAGCGTTCTCAGGACCAGGGCCTCCTCTAGAGGGGACTGGGAACAGTCTTCCACTCTCCATAAGGGAGTGTCCCACATTACAAACCTTCAAAACTCACCTCAAGCATTGGTTGAAAGCAAACCAGTATTGCAGCCATTGACTTTCTTCTTAGTAATGTACTGTCATGTGATGCGCTCTTATTATGATCTATTGTCCTGTCCTATGTCTTATCATGTTTTTGTGTTACCTGCCTAGGGACTGTGGATGCTAATTAGCATTGTTGCTATAATCAGACATTTTTATGTCTATTGGTGTCTGAATAGATGTTCACAGATGTGCTGAATGAATGAATGTTAATGGAATCCTGCTGATACTTTACACTTTCCAGTTGATATATTAATAATATCAAAAACAAATCGTCTACAACCCAAACATTCATTTGTTTTAATTTAGTCAAAAGCACATTTTCAACATTCTTGTGCTGGACAAAAAGAAGCTAAATTAACTGAGAAATTCGGTTTTGTGGCAAAAACAGAAGTAACGCACATGCTGTATTTGTACCTTAGGCTTTTCCCATTGGTCCACAGGTCTGTGCAAACAAATGAATAAAGATGAACCCTGACTAGGTACTAATTACTGAGAATTATGTTTACAAGTCACTAAAAAACACTGAAGAACCAAAAACTGCTGTTCCTCCAACGTCCTCTAGAAGCTACATGTTAAATCAACGCGTTTACAGCCTGGTACTAAAACAGTATTGGTCTCTAGAGATAATTTCTCCATTCATGACGACTGTACAGAGAGATTCTTTAAATAATTGATGCCTAATGAATGGCTTGGCTGCTTTGAGTGACAGGTAGTTGTCCTACAGGTTTCCAAGTGCAACATTTTTTTTGTTGCTTCCCAAATCAGACTAATTATGTAAAACCAACGAGAGGTCAAATATCTTCTCAGTCCTTGTCTCATATTCTATCGTAACATTTTAAAATCACATAACGGTGACTCCATAAGAGTAAAATGCTGCGGCGACTCCTCCAAACCGCCCTAGATGAGATCCTCGACGGCTTTTTAAATGTCAGCGTAAAGGTTAAGGAGGTTGCAGCACTCAGTGTTGTGTTTTTCTTTGTTTGTCACGGGGACACGGCTGGCGTATCGTCACGACGGGTTTCTGTGAAAGAGGTCGTTCTTTGATCACACTGAGAGACAAAATAAAAGTCAGTAGACAGGACTCAAACAACTCGTTGACTGTTCTCAGCAAAAATGGAGCTGGTTTATCTTCTAGGATCGCTTGAATTGGACCAAGACATTTCAAGAAAGCCTACTTGTGTTTAAAGATTAACCTTTGGTTGGGGCTAGAACACATGTCATCAAGTCAAAATCTATACAGGTCATCCTCTGGGGAGCATGAATCCGCTCAGGGTGATTCATTTTGCTGCCAGTTTGTCAGTATTTTAAATGTATGAGTGGTCATTTTATCCAAATGACAGTCCTGGAAAAGTCAAAGATTAAATCTGGATTCATCCTCTGAGGATCAAGAGAAGTCACTTCAAACGTCAATGAACTATAGCAGGACTCTTTCAGGATTACGTTGTCGGATTAAAGTCCGGCAACATCTCGGTGGCAACTGTCTTCAGGAGGACTTTACATCAACGCCTCGTACACCGTGGAGATGAATTAAAGCGCGACACTCACCACATGAGGTATTGATGGCATCCCGGAGTTCGGCGTACTTCCACTTGCTCAGCTCGTACTTCTTGGCGCCGGCGGCAGCCTTGGAGGCCTGGACCTGAGGACCTCTGATGGAGGAAACAAGAAGGAAAGAAAAGCAAGAAGTCAGCGACACTGAACCACGGCGGAGGACTGGGGGACGCCGGCAGCAGGAGGTCCGAGGGTCGGGGTCACTATTCACTTCAGTTCAGATGAGGCAGACGGGTGGAGTTTACTAAAGAGTTTTATTGGATTACAGAGGAGTCACCAAAAGTGTGACACAAAACTTTTTATCCAGATGCTGTTACCAGATGTTTTGCAACATTATTGGTTAATAAGGAAATAATAAAAGCGTCACAGACCAGATATAATCCAAAGAGAACGTCAGGGCTGTCTGGTGGAGAAATAATAAATCATCCTGAAGACAACTTTTGTTTTAATTTTAGCTCTAATGATCCTCCAATAGACGACTACAACTGGATCTGGTCCAAAAATCAATCTACGCTCCTTTGCCAATTCATTAGGTACACTAGTGAATGTATTCTAATCTAAATCCTCCTTCATGACTGTTCTAATGTTCAGCTGATGTTCAAACGGCGTCAGAAAGGTGGTGATTCAACTGGATGATCATTGTGGAGGATGGAGTTTGTTGTTTAGCCTGGTCCACTGACTACAGTGTCAAAATAATAGGAACACATGTCGGTTCAATAGTTCTATACAATGAAAACACAGTTGAATCAACTTCTCTCAGTTATTTGAAACGAACGCTGAACACCTTCATGAAGACAAGATCTAGAGCAGGACTGTTAGAATGCATTCACTAGTGTACCTAATGAACTGGCAAAGGAGTGTATAAACTGAAAATTAGTTTAAACTTTTCCAGAAGTTGCAAACTTTTGGACGAGTCTCAGAAAAGGAGGAAAATTTTGTGCAACTTGGCAATGAGTACAATGTTCTTAATGGATCATATCTGATCAGTAAAGCCTTTATTAATCATTTATTGACTATTATTAAAGACATTAATCACCAGCACCGCCTGGTTTCTAGTTTAGTTGCGGATCTCCACTTTAATTTGAGGATATGGATCAGGATTAGATCAGGATTAGACATTTTACTTCCCTCAAGGTTTCATTCCTGTTTCTTAAGCTACAGTAAGATGTTGACATCAGCGTGCATGTCCACACTCTGTTGACAACTCCTTTCAGTAAACTCCACCCTGGTGAAAGTCATCAGGTGAGACAGGAATCAGAGATCTGACGCTGGTTTGCTGCAGCTACAGGTTCATTCCACGGAGGGGAAAGCGAGGAAAAGCATCGGCGTTAGAGGGAGAGAGGGAGGTAGGGAGGGAGGGTCTATGGAGGGTCATTAAAATGCATGCTGTTTCAGTCTCCAGGAGGCCAGGGAGCCTCTGGTAAGACGGCGTGGAGCCACGGCACGAGTGGCAGCTCGCCGTTAAATTTGAAGCGACTGCTTTGACAGCAGAGTGTGGAGCTCGTCTCCAGCTGTGGGCCGTGATGCCGGCGTGGCACTCGCTCCTTCGCGCCGACACTGACAAGCCTGATTAACCCGTGACCGGGATTTGCCCCTTTTTTTAGAACACGGGGAAGTTGGAGGCGGGACCCTGCTGCTCCTCTAATCCCATTGGCCCGTCCTGAGTCTCATGATGACTCGGCGGCCTGCTGCCAACTTCCTGTCGCCGCGCGTTGGAGGCGTCCTGAGCCAATTAGCAGCAGACGGCCGAACGCAGGCATGACTCCAGCTGACGTCGCTCATTCACACCGGCTCTAACGCTGACGGGAACCAGTAATCTGGTGAGAACGGGAAGTGACTGGCATCAAGTTTACTTTTACCTGCTTAGCTCTCTGAAAGGTCAGAGGTCACCTGGAGGATTCTCACGTCAAATCTGTATCAGCTGCTTCTGAACCAGCGTCTACTTCAGGTAACAAGATGGAATCAGGGCGAATAAATTAAATAAATAAATAAATAAAATGTTTTGAAACTCAGTTTTTAAAAGCTGGAAATGAAATTTAAAAATGTGGTCAGCTCTGAAACAACGGGCCTACGGCAGAATAAATACACCTTTTCAAAGTTTTAGAGGATATGCACCGGCACATATCCTCTAAAATAATGTGATTTAGATCCAGAACACGACAGAAGCTCCGACTCTGAGAGCAGCGTCAGGGCTGGAAGCTGATTGGATTTTAAAAAGTATGACGACATAGTTGGTGCTGGCTCAGCTATGCTGCTATAGGCCTAGGCTGCTGGGGTCACTCCCCATGACGCTCTGAACACTTGTCCTCTACTCTCTTCTCTCTTGCTATCCATGCATTTGTGAGCTAATACTGAATACCAGTTGTCCTCAAACCTAGAAAAGCCTGTTTCCGACATAGACTGTAAAAAAAGTGGACGCCATGACAGCTGCTATAAAGTAGAAAGCCAAAACACGTGGAGCTCCCCCTGGTGGCTGGAGGCTGTAGTGTGGCTCACATCAGCCCCTAATGTTAGGTGGTTAATATAATGCTGATGCGTGTTCATTTTAGCGAGACGTTTTTAAGTTATTTGTCGCTATAGAAACAGGATGTGACATCACAATGATTGACAGTTGCCACGGACAATAACATTTGTTTGTGTGAAAGCTACTAAATGCGCAGTCGTGCTGTAAATGAACTGACCTCAAGGATCTGAGCTTAAAGTTTAGTTTAGTGAAACTGTTGGTGAATTTATGTCCATAACTAGCTAGCTAAAACAGCTAGCTAAAACAACACTACAACGTTAGGGATCAGTAGTTCGCAATTACAAAGTACAACAAACGGTGCTTCTTGGTAACTGGTGGAGGTAGAGCAGAGTGTTAACCAGTCACCAGTGAGTCTAGAGGAAGTGTGGGCGGGTCATAGCCTTAGTTTGACCAATCAGAGGATGTGGAGAAGTGTCGTCCATTTTTTTTTTTACAGTCTATGTTTTCTGATCTGCAGAGATGCACCAACCTACCCAGAGTTCATAGCTTGTAGTTGTCTTATATTCACTATTTACAGCAGCTAGCTCACCTGTAGTAGAACAACTATTGTCACTGACAGTTTTAATCTCGTTAATTCCTATAAAAGTAGCTCTGTATACAAACTAAACCTTTCTACAATGAATAGCTCTTATTCATTATCCATTCTTTCTCTGGAGGTTTCAGGCTCCAGGTTCTGTAACTCATCTTGACACAATCTGAATTAATATCAATGCAGTATATAATGAAAAAGACTTTCTGCATTTAGATTTTTTGTTATATTAACAGTCTGTAAACTAAAACGACAGGTGTAAGCCTTTAAACACTGGTGTCTCTCTGGGTTCAGGCCGTGGAGCAGACTCCGGTGACATTTCACCAGCAGCTACTTCGTCCTGTAAAGGTCAACGGGGCTGAATGACGACTGAGAGGACGCATTAGAGAAAGATCAGAGGTCGTGGATTGTTATTGGCCTTTCTAACAGGGAATTAACCCTGTGAATCAAGATCCATGGATTCGATCATCAACAATCACATTTAATTTGACTTTCTTTTGTCACGAATTTGATTCAAATCGAGGAAAACAAATCGACTGATTGTGCTCAGATTGGCATCGGACGAACGGACGGACGGAGGTTTTTTTGTTGTTTACCCACCGAGCCAGAAGTTCAGTCATTTCCTTGGCCATTTCCTCCCTAAAAAGCATTCGGTCCAGTTTAAAAACAGTTAGTATGTGCTGCAGCTGGATGTGGAGTTTTAAATAATATTTAACAACGTATTGTAACGTTAAAGAAGGAAAGAGAAGAAGAAGAGTTAAGTAGGAGTAAATGGAAAAAACAGAGGAATGTGATTTTATACTATTTTAAAACAGCAAATGTTGTAGAGATTTGACTCTAATATTGTGTTTACTTTACTATTCACTCAAGAATCTTCCATCCTGAATAAAATTTTTATGGTTATGTTTGTCAGTCACAGAACTTGCTTGGGAAACTGTTGGCTCCTCCAAACATTTCCAATCAGAAAAGCATTTAACAAATCAACAACTCCCTGTTAAAGACTGGTCCCTGACTTCCTGGTTCCTCCCTGACCCGCCTTAAATCTTCTAACTCCCTGGATGTTAATGCAACACCTGAACGTCCCATGAGCCCTAACCTCAGACACGTTTTGAGTTTGATGATGCTCCGCTCTGATATTCAGCCTGTTTGTGATCTGAACAACGAGCGACTGTGTGTGGGACGAGAAAATAAAACGTTAACGGGAGAAGAGCGAGGCTGTGGACGAGTAAAGTGCCTCAGTGATCCTCTCTCAGCGTGACCTCTACTACAGCTGACTCACGACATGAAGCATCTATTTCAACTTCCAGAGTGACTCTGTGGGCGAGCAGCTTCGGGGCTACGCTCACAGAGGAGCGTGAAGGAGGCCGAGGCCAACGAGCCGCCGAGCCGCCGCAGCTCTGAGTGCTTCACTATTTCAGATGGCTCTGGCTCCTGATGGGAGTCTCTGCTCTGTAAACACTCTGTAAAGCCTCAGTGTCCTGGAGGTGTTTGGTGTTGGTGTGAGAGGAAACCTACATGGTCAAGCTCTTGAGCTTTGTGGATGCAGGAGCGCTGTAAACAGAGGATTAGAGGATTAGAAGACGGCGCAGCAGTGCACAATATAACAAACCAATCAGAGAAGGGGGAAGGCGCCCCCCCCGCCCCCGATCTGCACCCCCGCCCGCCCCACCCCCCCCCAGAGCTCATCGAGGACTGATTCTCCTTCCAGACTCTGATCAGAGGACACGGCTCGAATTTATCAAACGGCTGAAAGATGAACTCCTTCAGACAAAGTACGACTTGAAAACAAGAATCTGTTTAGGATTTGACGCCTGATGTCTAGGATGTTTAGATCAACATGTTTCTGCAGCAGGATTTATAAATGTACAACCGTTTTAGGCTTTAGTTTTCTTACATAAACAAATATTTTACATAATTTTTTATTTTTTAATGATAAAAACTAAATGTCTGGATCAGTAAACCAGACATTTAGTTATTTTCAGAATATGATGCAACGTAGAAAATTTTAAATAATTTATTCAAATTTTGTGATTTCGGATGAACAGCGGCCCCTGTGGCCACAAGATGTAACTGCAGGAAAAAGACTATGTTACTTTATGTTATACTCTAATTTGGTTGCTTTTATTTAAATATGTTTATATAAATATATGTTTTATTATTATTCAATACATCAAATTATATAATTATTATTATTATTAACTCAATACTAAGTAATACATAATAATCCTTATTATAATTATAAAAATTTATCAAAAATAGCTAATTCTACGTGTATTATTTTTCAACTTAATCTCTTTAAATTATTTTTGAATATATTATTATTATATAGTTATTACTTTGTACTAAATATTTAGTAATTTATTGAAATTGTCTCGTCTTAATTAATATGAGCTAATTCCACATGTAGTTTGAGCTCTTTAAATTTATTTTATTTTTTAGTGTCTATCTGTAAATCTGTATTACAGGAATAAACAGCGTTGTGTTGGTTAAATGATTTAATGTCCGCTAACATTAGCCACCATTAGCTGCTGAGCACACTGTACTAAAGCTGTGTTTTATTGCTCATTAACTGGAGTTTTACAGCTTCCTCCGACTCTCGGTTTGATAAATGTGTCTCATTATTAACTGTTAAGTCTTTATTGTGCTGCTGTAGAGTAATCCTCAGACGTTTGATAAATACGAGCCCAGATCACGTTTTTCTGGTGGGTGACAATTAAAAACTGGTGCTTTGGTCATAAATTGTGCTTCAATTAAACAACGGGGTGATAAAAAAATAAAGAAATAAATAAAAGTGACACTGGTGCTGCCTGTTAGTTGGGATCAGCATCTGCTTGTTAGAGCGGAGCTGGAAGATTGTTACAGCATGCAGGGGTTTGTTACGGTCTGAAAGGTCAAAGGTGGGATTGGGAATTAAATCAAGGCTTAAATGTCCGGGTCTTACGCTGCTCTCTCTGGGGACGATGGAACTGAGGAGCCGTTACTGGGAGGAGGAAACAAAAAGAAAAGAAAAAGAAAGTGATTAAACACTGGAGCAAACAGAGACGATGGTTCCTCCGTTAGGACGGAGGCAAAGACGGAATGTGTCCGGACGGTGAGTCCACAGAATATAAAACCAGTAACACGTTCAGTCCTTACTGCAGAGAATCATCTGTCATTATGTTTTACATCACATTCAAGTCAGACATTCAGGGTCGGCTACAAACAGATAACTTCATTTCATCAGCCTCGTCGAGGTCTGAAAGGAACCTTTAGAAAACACTTTGAATTATTCAGCAAGTTTAGTGCCTTTGCCTTGTTGACACTTTCTTTAAAAGGTGAAAATATAAAATGCAGGTGACAAATTTTAAATCTGTCTAAAAATGTGTTCAAATAAAATGCAGCCTAAAACTGGGAAACGCAGAAATATTTTGGTTTGTACAAAAGAAGACTTGAGTTTTGAAACGCCACTAAAATATTTAGTTTGTGTAAGTCTTAGAGACAGGTAGAGAATGAATAAATAAAGAGTTCTGATTCAAGTTTCCACTGTGTTTGATAAACTGGAATTTATAAAAACAAACTAAAGTAGAAACAAAGCAGCGTGTACTACTACGGTATGGTTTCTGATCTATACAGCTGCATGTTTCTGATCTGTAGAGCTACATGTTTCTGATCTATAGAGCTCCATTTTTCTAATCTATAGAGCTGCATGTTTCTGATCTGTAGAGCTGCATGTGCCTCATCTGTAGAGCTGCATGTTTCTGATCTATAGAGCTGCAAGTTTCTGATCTGTAGAGCTGCATGTGCCTCATCTATAGAGCTGCATATTTCTAAACTGTAAAGCTGCATGTTTTTAATCTATAGAGCTGCATGTTTTTGATGTGTAGAGCTGCAAGTTTCTAAACTGTAGAGCTGCATGTTTCTGATCTGTAGAGCTGCACGTTCCTGATCTGTAGAGCTACATGTTTCTGATCTGTAGAGCCGTACATTTCTAATGTGTAGAGCTGCAAGTTTCTAAACTGTAGAGCTGCATGTTTCTAAACTGTAAAGCTGCATGTTTTTCATCTTTAGAGCTGTATGTTTCTGATCTGTAAAGCTGCATGTTTTTCATCTGTAGAGCTGTATGTTTCTGATCTGTAGAGCTGTATGTTTCTGATCTGTAGAGCTGCATGTTTCTGATCTGTAGAGACGTACATTTCTGATGTGTAGAGCTGCAAGTTTCTAAACTGTAGAGCTGCATGTTTCTGATCTGTAGAGCTGCACGTTCCTGATCTGTGGAGCTGCATGTTTCTGATCTGTAGAGCTGCATGTTTCTAAACTGTAAAGCTGCATGTTTTTCATCTATAGAGCTGTATGTTTCTGATCCGTAGAGCTGTATGTTTCTGATCTGTAGAGCTGCATGTTTCTAAACTGTAAAGCTGCATGTTTTTCATCTATAGAGCTGTATGTTTCTGATCTGTAGAGCTGCATGTGCCTCATCTGTAGAGCTGCATGTTTCTAAACTGTAAAGCTGCATGTTTTTCATCTATAGAGCTGTATGTTTCTGATCTGTAGAGCTGCATGTTTCTGATCTGTAGCGCTGCATGTTTGTGGTCTGTAGAGCTCTGTGTATTTCAGACCTCTTCAAAGCTTGAAAAAAAAGTTGAGACTGAATGAACTATCATCCCTCTGTCTACTAGATTCTCAGTGTTTTAATCCTCTTCCTGTAATTGTGTTCCAGTTGCTGGTTACCTGCGCAGGCCCGTGTCGATCAGCGCCTCCTCAGGGATCAGCTCAGACTCGCTCTGGGCGATCCTCAGCGCCAGCTCCCTGTCCCTCCTCTCCTGCTCCAGGACGGCCTGCCGAGCGGCATCCTGCTCCCGCTCGGCCTGCAGCTGCAGCTCCATCTCCGCCTGAACACAAACACAAACACACCATTTCACGCCTGGACGCCTCCAGGACCTGTTCTTCTACGATGCACAGCTGGCTCAGCTAACATATGTTCAAGTGTTGGAGAAAACGTTCACTTCAGAGTTTACCATCTGCTGGAATCAAACGTCTGCCAGATCCACCGCAGCCTGCTTAGCTCTCAGGTTCACTAAATATCTGTCTTTCTCCAAAAAGTTCTATATGGAATATTTTTGTAGGCCTGTCTTCTAGTTTCATGTTTTATAAAAACACAGAACAACATGTTTGTTTCAGAGGAATCACTGACGGTCACTGACATGCTCTGTACTGAATGTTAGCACCAAGAATCAGAGTTAAACATATACCCGTGTGTATGTAATAATACAGTAGTACAGTATTCTGATTGGACCAAATGAGCGGTCTGAAGCTGTCACTTTGGATTTGATTAATCTGGAAAGCACTCGACAGGCAGATCAATAATTCTTCGATCTAATAATCACAGGGCTGCAGCCTCACAATAACAGACACGCTGCAGAAAACGTGAAATCAATCCAGCTTCATGCAAACAGAGCAGACCACACCACACACATAATATAACACTCTTGTTTCCATCTTTGTCATCCCCCTAAGTCTGAACAAGTACCAACACGAACCCTAAAATAAAGTCTAAACAGGTTTTAACCTTCAAAAAAGTTGTTGGGCCCAGAAAAATTATTAAAAACAAGATCACACACGACTCATCTGGTCCTCTGTGCTTATTAAAGAAAGAGCGATGGACGGTGAGTGAAGGGCGGAGTGAAACCTGGATGATTAATGCCGCAGCTTTCACCTCTCTTAAAAAGAACAACTCTGATAAGTCTGACGTCTCCTTGACCGACTCAGGACGGACCTGAAGCTTTTTCACTTCATTAGAACAACTTCCTCTGAGATGCCGACGAATTTATAAGACATGATCAACGCTTTTTCTGTTTTACTGCTTTCTCATCTTAGAAGGTCATATAACTTTAAATAAAATCTCATTAGAGCAGATTCAGGCAAACCAATTAACTTTTTTTTTTTTTATCTTTTCCACAGTCTGACATTAATATTTACGTGACATTATACACAGTCACATGCCTGGTTACCAATTAAAGGATCCTTATATCCACTTTATTAGAGGCAGCAACAACTTAGCTAGAAACTGTTAATTAACGATATTAAAGTTTGGAACCAAACAATGTGAGGGTGGTTATGTTTCATATTCCACTTTTTAATCCATCTCATAAAGGGAATGCAGACCAGCAAAACTCCTAAATGTCACCTCCCCTCCTTCACAGTTCATTTTTAATCCCTTTTAAACCAATCGGTGTGCATAGATATATTAGATTATTATTTATTTATTTTATAATGCTTATTTTTATCAGTGACCTTTGTTGAACAGTCCTCTCTTTTGCCAGTCTGGTCATAAGTAGATGGCAGATCAGCAGTTACCGGAAACATTTAGTCTAGGTCACACCAAAACAGGGGTTCACACACTTTTGCAACTCACAGATATGTAATATTGGCTCATTTTCTTAAATAGGCAAATTTACAAGTATAATATTTCTGTTTCATGTGTGTGATTGGGTTCTCTTTGTCTACTTTCAGGAGTTGTGCGAAGATCCGCTGATGTTTTGAGTCATTTTTGTGCAGAAATATAGAAAATTCTATATTAGCAACACGGCTATTTGCTGATTCATATACACTATATTACCAAAAGTATTCGCTCACCTGCCTTTACTCATTCTATGAACTGAAGTGCCATCCCATTCCTAACTCATAGAATTCAATATGATGTCGGTCCACCTTTTGCAGCTATTACAGCTTCAACTCTTCTGGGAAGACTGTCCACAAGGTTGAGGAGAGTGTTTATAGGAATTTTTGACCATTCTTCCAAAAGCGCATTGGTGAGGTCACACACTGATGTTGGTCGAGAAGGCCTGGCTCTCAGTCTCCGCTCTAATTCATCCCAAAGGTGTTCTATCGGGTTCAGGTCAGGACTCTGTGCAGGCCAGTCAAGTTCATCCACACCAGACTCTGTCATCCACGTCTTTATGGACCTTGCTTTGTGCACTGGTGCACAGTCATGTTGGAAGAGGAAGGGGCCCGCTCCAAACTGTTCCCACAAGGTTGGGAGCATGGAATTGTCCAAAATGTTTTGGTATCCTGAAGCATTCAATGTTCCTTTCACTGGAACTAAGGGGCCAAGCCCAGCTCCTGAAAAACAACCCCATACCATAATTCCTCCTCCACCAAATTTCACAGTTGGCACAATGCAATCTGAAATGTACCGTTCTCCTGGCAACCTCCAAACCCAGACTCGTCCATCAGATTGCCAGATGGAAAAGCGTGATTCATCACTCCAGAGAACGCGTCTCCACTGCTCTAGAGGCCAGTGGCGGCGTGCTTTACACCATTGCATCCGACGCCTTGCATTGCACTTGGTGATGTGTGGCTTGGCTGCAGCTGCTCGGCCATGGAAACCCATTCCATGAAGCTCTCTGCGTACTGTACTTGGGCTAATCTGAAGGTCACATGAAGTTTGTAGCTCTGTAGCAATTGACTGTGCAGAAAGTCGGCGACCTCTTTGCACTATGCGCTTCAGCATCCGCTGACCCCTCTCCGTCACTTTACGTGGCCTACCACTTCGTGGCTGAGTTGCTGTTTTTCCCCAAACGCTTCCATTTTGTTATAATAGAGCTGACAGTTGACTGTGGAATATTTAGGAGCGAGGAAATTTCACGACTGGATTTGTTGCACAAGTGGCATCCTATGACAGTTCCACGCTGGAATTCACTGAGCTCCTGAGAGCGGCCCATTCTTTCACAAATGTCTTGTTTCACAGTCTGCATGCCTGAGTGCTTGAATTTATACACCTGGGGCCAGGCCAAGTGATTAGAACACCTGATTCTGATCATTTGAATGGGTGAGCGAATACTTTTGGTAATATAGTGTAGATTGTGATTTGGAAAAAACGGGACAGTGCACATTAATGAACATTTGCTGAAAGTCAATGGTTACTAGACTGGTTTGATTTCAACCACTCCTTGAGGTGAGTTTTGAATGTCTGTAATATAGGACACTCCCTTATGGAGAGTGGAAGACTGCTCCAGATCTTACTGGCATTTACTTAAATTTTTAAAATTCTCAAAGCTCAATAAGTACAAACATTTTCTATCAAAGACTTTTAATGATTTTTTTATAGAGTGATTTTATGATTTTTCATGTATTTACACCTGCCATTGACCAGCATGTAATACAACATTCAACGTGTGACACAGTCATTGAATGTAAAAACATCCTGTGTTACAAAAGGTTGTATTTGTTTAAAATTGTTCAAACTGAATTTATTAAATATTCTTTTAATGTGGCTCTTGAAGCACAGAGTGGAATCAAGCGTCACACCAAGGTACTTGAATTCAGAGATGATCTCAATTTTCTGTCCTCCCGAAAATACACCTGAATGTTTGACGTCCAGTGGCTGCTTTGTGAACGTCATGCAAACAGTTTTAGTCGTGTTTAGTTGTAGTAGTAGATGGATTTTTTTTTAATACGCACCATTTCCTGCATTCTCTCGTATGTTTTATGTACATTTTGGTGTTCTGAGTACTTTTTAAGCAGAAATGTAGAATATTCTGAGCGGCACTATGTATGATCGGTTGTTTTATATTTAAAATAACCTTTTTTTACTTCATACTGCTATACAGCTGATATGTCTGTGCAGGTTCTCAGTCATCCAGGTGATGGTATATCCAACAAAGGTTCAAAAAAGGCAACTGGACTTGTAGAGTTTTTTGAGAAGACGTTTCACCACTCATCCGAGTAGCTTCTTCAGTCCTAGGGGACTGGTGGGAAGTCTGAGGTTTAAATAGGAACTCCTCCTGAAAAAACAACAGGTAAGTACCCAGTCGTTCATGGAAATTAGCTGCACCAGTTTCTGGTTATTAGCATAACAAGCAAGTTTTTTAGGAGGAGTTCCTATTTAAACCTCAGACTTCCCACCAGTCCCCTAGAACTGAAGAAGCTACTCGGATGATGAGTGGTGAAACGTCTTCTCAAAAAACTCTACAAGTCCAGTTGCCTTTTTTGAACCTTTGTTGGATATACAGCTGATATGCATTGGTCTACAGTCTGTTAAATGTACTAATCAATATTTGAGAACTACTTCAGTTTTCATTCTAATAATGAAGAATCTCAACCAGGATGTTTTTTGCACAGAGACCAAATCAAACTCCTAAACTTCGCCATGTGCTCGGTGTCACCTATCCCCTCCTTTAACGCAGAGCCCCGTTAGCCGTAGTCATGAATATTTAGAGGACGATGAACGTGCCGAGAAGCACAACGACTCCGAGCTGGAGGTTTGTTTCCATCCCAGCCCGACGCTCCGGGCTCCCGGCCAGCAGCTTTGATGTGAACAGCAGCCGCTCGCCGCTAAAATCCTGCACATGATCCGAGCCGGGTCGCCGCTCCCGGAGAACCACAGCAACCGGCCGCCATGGCAACAGATGGGCAGGCCGGGGTGGGGGTATGATAAACATAAAACCCGGCGAACCGTTAAACCCGCTATCTCTCGGTCGCACACACACGGGGAGCGTTTGTAAATCAGCAGCGGAGTGAAAGTACAGAACGCCTTTATATTAAAAATGAAGAATATGTGGAAGTGAAGGGTAGATTTATGCAGCTGCACACGCATGAACGTGACTTTCACTCTAAATTAAAAACATGATTTCTGTCTCTACATCAAACCAGTAGATGTGTTGGTGATGAGAACACGGGATTGAATTGTTAAGTCAATGATCCAAAGTCCAAATCACTAAAAAATCTATTCAAGGTCATTTTAAATGTTTTAACCATCTCATTATCAGTGGAATTTAATATTTATCTATTTATGTGATAAAATGAATGCAGGTATACAGGTGAAATATCTTAAATATCTATCTAAGCATTTTGGATTTTCAATTTTAAAAGCTTATTTAAAAAAAAATATGCGTAAATACATTTTTGTTTGTTTTATGTGGCTTGTCTTTACCATTGACCTTTCTCTCTTTTTGCCAGTCAATGTAGATGACTAATCAGCAGTTACTGGAAATGTTTAGCTGCTGTTATTGCTGCACAAGGACAGATATTAGTATGATAACATAATATTTTCTGTTTCATGTGGGTTCATGTGGATTGGGTTCTCGTTGTCTACTTTAAGGACTTGTGTGAAGCTTCACCGATGTTTTGAGTCATTTTTTTAATCCGGAAATTTAGAAAATTCAGAGAATATAATGGTTTTTCTTTATTTCATACATTAATTAAATTGGCGGCAGTGTGATTCATGCTGATGAAGGTCTCATAAAGCTCCTGTTGGAGTCTTGACCTTTGTTTATATTTGTGATTTAAAGTCTCTCATTCAACATATACACTGCCTGGCCAAAAAAATAAAAGTCTCCACCTGGATTTAACTAATCAAATAGGTAGGAGCCTCCTATTGGATAATTACTGCATGGGTGATTATCTTTCAGCTGGCGACAAGTTATTGAACCCCAACTGATGCAATGAGTAGCTTCTCACTTCTTAAACAACCATGTCTAAACACACATGTGGTCGTGGAAAAGATAGTCTGTTTGAGAAGGGTCAAATCATTGGCATGCATCAAGCAGAGAAAACATCTAAGGAGATTGTAGAAACTACTGAAACTGGGTTAAGAACTATCCAACGCATTATTAAAAACTGGAAGGATAGTGGAGAACCATCGTCTTCCAGGAAGAAATGGGGTGATCGGTGATCACTTAAACGTTTGGTGAAATCAAATGAAAGAAAAACAACAGTAGAACTCAGGGCTATGTTCAATAGTGAAAGTAAGAGCATTTCCACACGTACAATGTGAAGGGAACTCAAGGGATTGAGACTGAACAGTTGTGTAGCCTTACGAAAACCACTAATCAGTGAGGCCAACTGGAAAAAAAGGCTTCAATTTGCTAGGGAGCATAAAGATTGGACTCTGGAGCAATGGAAGAAGGTCATGTGGTCTGATGAGTCCAGATTTACCCTGTTCCAGAGTGATGGGGGCATCAGGGTAAGAAGAGAGGCAGATGAAGTGATGCACCCATCATGCCTAGTGTCTACTGTACAAGCCTGTGGGGGCAGTGCTATGATCTAGGGTTGCTGCAGTTGCTCAGGTCTAGGTTCAGCAACATTATGTGTCCAAAGAATGAGGTCAGCTGACTACCTGAATATTGGTTCACTGGTTCCTTTTCTATCATAAACAGTTTTATCATTTCAACAGTTACACACATCCTCTTCAACAGCTGCTCATGTTTCTGTTGCAGTCGTTTATCTCTGCTGATTAAATGCTTATTTTTTTTTTTAGTGTTCAGATCAGAGCCATGTGAACTAATTGTATCCTCTTCATGCTGTGCCGATTAACTCTCGGCGGGTGATGGAAAGCAGGGATTCTCAGAGGCTCATAAACATCAATATTATTGCATAAATGATAATAATTTAAATTTGAGATCACACAAGTTCAGTACAGCACCTAGGACCTCTAATATTGGATGATGTCTGTCGACGGCAGCCCTATAGCGTAACCAGACGCTCACATTGAATGACATGGACGGCCGTTAGAGAGCGTGATGGAGGGAGATAAAGAGCGGCCATGTTCCTGCCAGAGCAGCTAGGAATGGATTAGAGCTGCAGAAGAAGGATTTTCAGGGATTCGACTCCAAACACAAATCTGTGTGGACGCAGACGCTGAGATACGACGACACGTGTCCTGTTTTTTGGTAGTTAGCCAAAGAGACACTGCTGGCCTCTATCAGCCTGTGTTTGAACTGGACTCACTTTATCTGCACATATCCAACTGGACTTGCAGAGTTTCTAGAAGACCTTTCATCCAAATCTTCAGTTCTAAAAGACTGTTGGACGGTCGGGGGTTTAAACAGAAACATCTGTGAGTGGTGTCCACCTCAAATTAACACGACTGGAGTCTGTTAACGACCAGATACTCACCTGGAACTGGAGGAATTTGTTTCTATCCTGTTTTCCTACCTCTGTGAGACGTATTCTAATGAACTACTATTGGCCAGAACAGGGGAGGTGAACTGAGATATAATCTGCCATCAATTTACAACTAAACAAGTCCTCAAGACGTTTGACACCTTGATTCTCCAGACAACAATCTTTAATATTTCCCTTCATGGAAGCTTCCAGGGTTCAGGTCTAATCTGAGTCTTTGTCTCTAAAACAAATCAGATCTTAACATGTGAGAGTCTTTCCATATTGTTCCAAAATCTGGATCATGTCTCCAAGTCAACAACCAGCTGTTGATGGTTCTGATCCAGCGGTAGGTAGAGATCCATTAGAGACAGCAGCTGGTACAATATTCTACTGATCACATGATGGCGCTGCTGATTCACAGACACACAAACTGAGATCAGATCTCAAGTGCTGGCTGGGGACACATGTGGAGACACATTTATATTAAGACCAGGTGGAGACACAGGGGCTGGAAGGTCTGAACAGGTGTGAAGGTCAGACTCAACATCTGTCCCCAAGATGTTTCACCCATGTTTACACCTTGAGGTTAATTTCAACAAATTCCTACAGGTCCAGGTCCATGTGAGTTTCAGGTGGACACAGATGTTCCTGATAACCCCCCCCCCCCCCCCCACCAGGTGTCAGGTGTCTTATTTAGAAGACACCTGAATGAATCGTCCTAAAACGAGGCCAGCTGCTTTTGTTTGAGCTTTTCTTTAGATAAACCATGACCTGGATGATCTTCTCGTCTCTTCATCCTTGAAAAAATAATTATTCATGTGATTCATCTTCCTGTTTTTATTCCCCCCTCCATTCTTCTTCTTCTTCTTATTATTATTATTATTATTCTCGTGTTCCCTGCACTTTGCGGAGGCGGAGACGTGAGCCAGACTTTGTTCTCATCCTTGAAAGAACTGTCTTCTAAAACTAAAACGTGAACGTGTAGTTTAGACGCCTGGACGTTTTGGAAAGACGGAAGTCGAATTCTGCAGTACTCATTCTGAATTTAAACTCAAATGAAGCAATGATTAGACTCACTGAGACGTTAACTTCAGAGCTACTCTTGGATGTTGCTGTTTCAATGTATAAATGGGCATTTCAGAAATATTTTCAAAAACAGTGAAGCTACGAGAAAGATTATATAGGTACCGTGTGTTTTATTGACCCATCCATCCACCACATTGGCAGGTTTTGCATCTAAATGCAGCACAAAGTTTAAGAAAATGTAAGGAAAATCTGCTAAATCTATTGTCGCTGTCATGTGAATATTAAGAGGAACAGCTGGTGGCACTAAGTCTCCATTGGGTGGAATTAAAACTCTGAAGAAGAAGAAGAAGAAGGGACGCAACTTGAGAGAAGACGTTTCTTGTTTGTTTTCATGTATTTTACATCAGACTCTTACTTTCTCATCTTTCTGTTTCCGTTTGATTCTGATTCTGAGACGAAAAACTGAAGGAAAATGGAAACGTACATAATGCAAAGTCACGCGACTGCTGCAGCTATTTTATTTATTTATTTTTTTACGAGACTCAAAGCCAACAGCAGCGTGGAAACCTCTTAAACCACTATAACATCAGACGTTAAGAGGCAGCTCGCCTGCAGAGCTCAGCTCACCGTGTTATTCCTGCTCCTCTGCTCTGAACACAGAGTCATGAAACCATCTGCAAATCATCTGCAAACAGCCGCCGGGCTAAAAACAACAAAGGCCAACAGAGGGCCTCTGTCTGCAGGACGCCTGCAGCGACAGACACCCACCTGAATCTTCCTCTCCTCCTCCTCCCTCCTCTTCCTCTCCTCCTCTTCCTGCTTCCTCTTCACCTCCATCTCTGCTTTCCTGGGGAGAGGAGCGACAGGAGCACACGATGAAGGAGGAAAGAAAAAAAAAGGAAGACGAACGAGGAACAAAGGGAGAGAAATGTACACGAAGTGAAACAGAACAGATGGAGAGAGAGACAAAGAGAAAGGTAGAAGAGGAATTTAACAAACACGGTTTCCTTTGATGTGTTCACAGTTCAGAACGTTTTAAACATTTCAGCCTTAACACGTCTAAACTCAACCTGTTTCCTATCAGCGCATTATTTCATCTATTATACTCAGACGACAGATTAGCAGTTACCGAAAATATTTAGTTGCTGTTATTGCTATCTGTCTGTCCATCTGTCCATCTGTCCATCTGTCCATCCATCCATCCATCCATCCATCCATCCATCCATCCATCCATGGAAGTCCTGGATCTCCAATAATCACAAACTTTCTCAGCCCTCTAGGTCTACAGTATAATTGGCCGTTTTTGACTACTTTTGGTTTTACCTTGACTTGTTTGATGTCATTCTTTTCAGCACAACCTCACATGTGTGACTTCACAGTTATTTTTTCATCCTGACATCCTGTATTATCACTTTGGACATAAAACCAAACTAAAAACATAAAATCCCAACAGGAAAAACTTAGATTTTTCACTGTGAAAACCACAAACATTTTTAACGAACGATTTTTTATAACTTAGAATGCAAATCTAAACTGTACACTTCAAACGCCTATGTAAAGATTTAGCAAAGTTATTTACAACTATTTACATTAAAATGCAGGAAATGTATCAGCCATTTTTTGTACAACCATTTACAAAACTATCAAGCGTCAAAACTCGTCAAATCTCAAAACTCTCTTCTCTCTTTCACCGTTGTTACTCTGTAGACCGTATACAGCATCACTCCCACAACTTTTTCCTCTTCCTTAGCAACCACTGCCATATCATTTTCTGATTCATTGATGTGATGCATTTTTCCACTAATAGGAAAGAGGCTGTCATGTCATTATTTGCTTTTAAGCATCTGAAGCTGGCTAGCACTCTCCGCGTTTTCCTCTTCACCGTTTCTTCCTCTCCCACTAAACATGACGGCAGTATTCAGGAGAAAGCCTGGCGTAAATTATTTATAATAAGTCTAGTTTTACTTAGTCTATCAACACAATTTAAAAACTGGTATATTGTTTGAAGTTAGCACTTTCTACACAGGTTGAAAAGGAGACTCTGAGACTGCGTGTTGCTGCTACATCGTCTTAAACTGGTAATGTGATTTGGATGTCGACTCCAGAGGGTTAAACTTTTTTAATTTTTTAATTTTCTGTTGCAGGAAAAAACATCCGACAATCAGAGCTTTGACATTTGCACCTTTTACTGTCACCGTCTTGTTCTCTGTGGTTGTCTTGAGAATTTATTCTGCTGCTCTGAACAGAAACATCAGCCAGAAGATCTGCATCGACTGGGAGGCGTTGACGCGTCCTGATAACTAACGTCTGGATTAAAGTCGTCGCGGGTGGATCAGTGTTGGGAGGTGGAAGCCTACGAGACGAGGCGCTACTCTGACATTCTCAGGTGCGCTCTGCTGCTCTCCTGACCTTCAGCCTGCGACCTTCAGCTGAATCCGGGGAGTTCATAACTCGCCGGCGGAGGAGAATAAAGGGAAGGGAAAGTGGGCCATAAAATTTGGGCTGTCGTCTCTAATGTCTTATATTAGCGGCTAGTGGTTTGTGACGAACACAATGGCCCCCATCAGTCCTCCTAAAAGACTCGCCACGCTGCTGGGAGTGGGGGGGGGGAGTTCAACTTCAGAGTGAAGAATACCGTCTGACACAATCTGGGCAGGAAATGAAATTTTTCCGTGTAGCCGTGTGCAGCATGTGATAGATTCAGATGTCACTTAGACGCCGTCGATTCTGGATTTGTCTCAATGTGACGGGATGTGGAAGATGTCTGAGAATTAAAGTCCTTCTACTGGTCCTGCTTGAGTCTCATTCAAGTGCCTTGTTCACCTCTAAAATGACCTCTGGTGGGGAGTTCAGGTTTTTATTGGGAGCATCTTTGGGTGAAACTCATGTGACTAGTTTACCCAAACGTCTACCTGATGGAAACACCGTGGAGCATTAGGTCGATCCCAGATGGAGTGACGTTGACGGTGAAGGAGAGCTAGCTCCACTCATGCACGAGAAAGATTTTCATGTTCTGCTTGTTTTCCAATATAAGAGAAGGTTACCAAGGCAACCAGAGGCTTGGACGTCCACTAGAGACCTACTGTTGTCTACAAAGTAGATGTTAAAATGTCTATCTGGCGACATCACAGACGCTTTGTCCGTTGTTTTCGTCTTGGTGTGTCTTCACTTCTTTCCCAGATCCTTTATCTAACCTTTAGTGATTCTAGGCGTCCTGTCAAAAGGCTGGCAGCTGAACCCACTCCTGGATAAATATCTCATCTTATTATTATCTCGTGTCGTTTGTCTCATAACTCCCAATCCTCTTGACATCCTCGCTCTTGTTCTCCTGTAACGATCAACTCTGGGGAAACTCATTCTGAACACCAGCCGGGACACGAGCGCCGGCTAAATATGGAGAACGTAAAAAGCCAGAGCTCGTCCTCGTAGCTTTACAGCTCCTATAAAAATAAATCTTTTTTTTGTGTCTGCTGTCTCATTACGGACCCTTCACCAATCAATGCAGCAGCAGCCTCAAGCCTCTTCACTCTTTCCTACTTACAGCTTCCTGTCCTCCTCCTCCTGCTTGCGGCGCTGCTCCTCCTCCTCCCTCCTCTTCTTCTCCTTCTCCATCTCCTCCTGGATGCGCCGCAGCCGCTCGCGCTCCTCCTCCTCCTTCTTCTTGTTCTGCATGGCGGTGAGCAGCTTCTCCGACCGGGTCACCAGGGCCTTGTACTCGTGGTCGATCTCCAGCCGGGTCATGATGGTGTTCTGAAAAACACACAGTCTCATTATTTACCTGTGAATACTGACGTCACGGACGCACACGAGTCTCAGTCACAGGTTTTACAGAGTGAACACAGCTGTCAACATTTCCTGCTTTAGGAAGACACAGGAGACCAACTCTAGGAGAAGACAAGGAAGACAAGGAAAGACTTTAGGAAGACACGGGAGACCAACTCTAGGATGTTTAAGATCAGAGAGGGACTCTGTTCCCAATGGAGACACTCCAGAGGTGGAGGAAGTTTACTTCCAGCAAATAAAGACAGGTCAACTTTTTCTGCTGTTAGACTCGTATCTCTAGCGGTGCCGTGAACGCACCATCAGACTCTAACGGCTGATTCCTGCAGCGTCAGACTCTGAGGAGGATGATGAATATTCATGAGCATCTGTTGTCACAGAGACCTTTCTGCCTCCGACTGTCACCGACTCCACAACCAAAGCTGGAGGGTGGAGTCTGACATGACGCAGCTCCCTCTCTAATCCTGACATTTACCGCAGCGAGCGCCTGATGGACCCAAACCTCAACGACTCGTCTCTGGGAAAAACAACCGACAGGAGTGACGGGACGTTTAGGAGACGATCTGAGAGAGGACGAACTAAAAGTCAGGACTTCACTGATCTAAGAGATAAAACCAGAGCAAAGCTCATCGTCTGATTTAATGTCCATCACCTCCTGATAGGAGGCGCCACTCCTGCTTCTATTTCTGAAACTAAACCCTGTCTGTGTGAGGATGATGATGATGACGATGAGGATGAATACCTTGATCTTGAGCACCAGGGCGTTGATGGCGGCCTCCAGCTCCTGCGCCTGCTTACTCATCTCCTTCTTGCCCTCCTTCAGCCCGGCCACCACCTCAGTGAAGCGCACCATCCTCTTCTTCAGGTGACTCACCTTCACCAGACCATCGATACTGAAACAACATCAAAACATCAATCACTGGAGGAGGAGGAGGAGGAAGAGGAAGGAGGAAGAGGAAGGAGGAGGAGGAGGAAGAGGAAGGAGGAGGAGAAGAGGAAGAGGAAGGAAGAGGAAGGAGGAGGAGGAAGGAGGAGGAGGAGGAAGAGGAGGAGGAAGAAGAACGGGGAAGAGGAGGAGGAAGAGGAGGAATCGGAAGAGGAAGAAGAAAAGGAGACAGAGGAGGAGGAAGGAATAGGAGGAGAAGAAGACAGAGAAGAATGAGTACAAGAAAGAGGAGAAGGAGGAGAGGAAGACGAAGAAGAACCAGAAGGAGGAGGAGGAGGAAGAAAGAGGAGGAAGAGGAAAGCAAGTAGAGGAGGAGAGGAAAGAGAAGTATGAGGAGGAGAACGAGGAGGAGGAGAAAAAGAAGAAAGAGGAGGAGGAACAGGAAGGGGAAGAGTAGGAGGAAGAAGAAGGTGGGGGAGGATATGGAACGAGTAGGAAGGGAGGACGACAAGGTCAAAAGGAGGAGAAGTAAAAGGAAGGGGAGAATGAGGAGAACAAAGAGAAGGAGCATGAGGAGGATGAGGAGGAGGAGGAGGAGGACGTTCTATCTGGGTTCATCTTTTCAAACTCTGGTTGTTTGTCTTCCTCCATCAGTTTGTCTTCTCCTTCATAGATTCACTCCTCCTCTTCTACCGTTACTTACTACACATCTGTCAACCTGATGATTATTGTTTAAATGAATCTTCTGATGAACGAGTAGAACCACGTTGTTAACTGTTAACTCATGTTTATCCTGTAGAACCGTTTTAAATGTGGAGCTGTACCTGCTAGTCACTCTTCAGGGAATAAAGGTCGTTACAGAGGAGACTAATGACCCAGATGATAATAACCAGCAGTTCTCTGAATATGGTCTGGTCTTAAAAAGAAATAAGGAACCAGCAGAGGGGAAAAAGAAACTTCTTCTTCTTCTTCTTCCTCTTCCTCTCTCTCACCTGCCTCTCAGCGGGGTCACCGATGTTTATCGTCGCAATATCAGAAACGATAACAAGCGGAGATGCAGCCGTCGCCAGGGAGACCGTCTCCAAGGTGACATGAGGCAGATGATGATGATGGTGGTGGTGGTGGTGGTGAGGAAGAGGAAGTGAACGTAATGAATAAGAGAAGCTGGGATTGAAAAGGAGGGAAGGAGGGAGGGAGGGAGGGAGGAAGAAAAACAGAAAAGAAGAAAATAAATAAATAAATAAATAAAGGACCCACCGAGCTTTGTGCTTCTTCCTGCAGAGCCACATCCGAACCGTCTTCTGTATCATGATACAGGCGGTGGTCCGATACAAGATCTTGTACTTCACTGTGAGGGAGAGAAGAAGAAGAAGAAGAAGAAGAAGAAGAACACAGTTAATCTCCTGTAAGCTACAAGAAAGACAAGGTCAATAAAACTGGACCAGAACCTGATGTTAAGATGTAACGGTTACCATGGAGACGGAATCAAATGATGTGATCAGATACATCAATCACTGTAGAGGAGCATCACATCTACTGGAAATAGAACAGAAGAAGAAGGAGGAGGTGGAGGAGTAGGAGAAGACGAAGATGAAGATGAAGAAGGAGAACAAAAGGA